>NC_040244.1:14353031-16753031 GCF_001444195.1 Xiphophorus couchianus | reverse complement strand
GTAAAAAAAAAAAAAAAAAAAAATCACATCAGTTTGATCGGCTAACAAAGAGATTCATAAATAGAAAAACAAAAGCTCTAATTTCAGTTTTTCCCTATTAATTAACATTTTTATTTCTTTGTTAACAAAATCCTTGTCTCTATTTCAGTTCTCGTGGTTTCATTCATGTTCGCTAACACTGACAGGTACGGCTGTTTTTTCTACAGCTGTAGAAACTTACAGTTGAGGCACCAAGCTGTAGTTATTTTTAATCAAGCATGAGACCCAGTTTGTCGTAACATAACTTGGTTTAGTGGGGAGGAAAAACCAGGAGCTGATCTCCTTATTATGCCGGTGCTTCTGCAGATTGAAAGATGGATGAGCTCAAAAATCAGCTGCAGATGCTGAGTGACCGGCAGTGTCTGATATCAAAGGAGAGGCTCTGGGCCCACACTGTCGTCTCCTGCCTGGACGCCCTTCCTTTTCTGGAGTCAGGATGTTGATAAGGTTTGTTCTGCTCCCTTCTATTGTTTCCCCTGTCTCTCCCAGTTCAGCCATTAAACAGATGCCAGTCACATACCCCCCCATTCTCCCCCCTAACATCATGGCGGTGGTCCTTACAGGCCGTAAAGCCCAGCTGCCTGTTATCGTGTAGGAAGTGGATGAGTTGTGAAGCAGCTGATGCTAAAGAAAGAGTGTGTGGATGGGGTTAGGAAGTCCTGGAGGTGCTGATAAGTGATGGCACTGCTCTGTTGTCAAACTCTTCACTACTTCCCATTTATTGATGCTATGACATCACCTTATGTTCAGCGGTGCAGCTTGGGTCTTTAAGGAAGTCGCCTCTGCCCTCCAAAGCTTCCCTTTGTTTTTCAGCTACATAACCAGCTGAAAACCAAGTTTGCTTTAAAACAGTTAAGTGAAACACTTATGTTTCACTTAAATCGGACTAGAAGTTAAAACTTACAATCAAGGCTTAATTTTCACCTGTTTAATTCGGCTTCCTGTGTTCTCTTTTTCTGACTCCTGCTTTTATGTAGCAATAGGAAGAAGAATTTTTATTTTTCCAAAGTAAAAACTAGAATTTCTGGCCTCAGTTTACCATCAGCCATGTTGAAAACACACCAAACACGAGGAAGAGGAAGCTCTGTTCAGATGAGACCAAAACGTAGCATTTTGACCAAATACAATGGACAACTTAGAACTTTTGTTCTAGGGTGACTGAAATTCACCCTAGGAATTGATTTTTAAAAAAGACTCAGACTTTACAACATTAAAAGAAATTCCTGTTTCTTTCCTGACAGAACAACTTTCATCTGTTCGGTCAGAGCAGTTAGGATTAGAACTGACAATGTAAAATAAATAATAACGAAACTGACTGAAACAATAGACCTAATATGTAAAAATAAACTTCAACAAACCTTCTTTCAAATGGTTCAGAAAGTGCAATTAGGAATTCTAAATATAATGCAAAATACAACATAAAGCGTGACATCACCCAGCGCTCAAAGCATAGAATTATACTGAATAGATCTGTCCTTACGGATCGGGCACATTGTCACTGATACCCGATGTAGATTTTTTTTTTCAGTATTGTGACCGATACAGATATTGATATCGGATCGATGCATCCCTAATTTTCACTTTTTCGATTATTCATAGGTAATGAATTCAAAGTATTACCCTAAATCGACTGGTGGAAGTCATGAAAAACCAACAATTAGTTCGTCTTCCAAAACTTTTTGTCAGGCTGTTGGCTACAGATATCTGAAGAATTGATACAGAGGAAAGAAAGTGTCCATACAATAAGTTACCCAGACAGTTTAAAGCTGTTAGCTCGTTGAAGACCCTGTGGCTGAACCACTCAGCCGTTCAGGAGAGGGGAGGCACAGCCCTGCGGAAGCTGCTCATTGTTTAACAAGGAGTTTCCGTCCCGCCGTTTCTCAGCTGAAGCAGAGAACGTTGAGGAAAATCTGGTTTAGTACAATGAAGTCTCCCAAAATGAGACAGAAGATATTTGTAACCAGTAATCCTTTCTACAGTAAAATATCTGTGTGTATGTTTGTATGCAACCCTGAACAGGTTCTGTGTATTTAGATTTATGAATTCAAGTTATTAGAATTTAAAATTAAATCTGCATTGTAAACAGTTTTTTTCTTTCTTTCTCAGCGTTCTGTTGGCTCTACTTGCCATTAATATGTTCTAAAAACTATGCATGCCATTAAGGTTGGTGATTTTCGGCAACTTAGTGTCTATTGTTCTTGCAGTTTCCCAGATGGCTCCCCTGAGATCACACTGTACAAAACTACTTCATCACCTGCAGTTGTTTATATGCAGATGATGCACAACTTTCTATTTCAGTGTCACACATGGCTGCAGTGGCTAACTGTTGCTAAGTAAGTGTGTTGATGAAATTGGAGGTAGAAATCAGTCCCTCTGTGACCCTGCCTGGATAATCAGGTGTAGATGAAAGGATGTTTTGTCTAAATTCAGACCCAGATGAACCTGTGAGGTCTGAAGTGGTCTTTGGGATTAATTTAGGATAATACATTTATAACTGTTACACATAAAAAGGTCTGGACCTATGCTGTATTATTGTAATGGCTAGCCTGGTAAAATACCCACTGAGCTAAGAGAGGTATGACCGTATAGCTCAACTTTCTTAGTTTTATGCTTAGTTTTCACACAAACCAGCCCTCTAATCAAGCTAAAACGTCTAAGGAATGCTAAAAACCCATTGTAAAACTTTTACTTCTGGATGAAAGGCTTTACAATACAAAATCTAGATGTTGATGATGAATGATTTAGAAATTTTCTTTAGCTATATTTTCAACTAAAGCTAAACAGCCTTGGCCATGTTTGACAGATCTTTCTAAAAATGAATATCTCCGCTACATCGTTAAAAGAAATTCAGTTTGACAAAGGATCGGTTTGGCAAAAGTTTCCATCCTTGTGAACCCCCACAAATCCACCCATTGCTTTTAAACATGCCAAACCCATAGGGGGCAGTGTGGCGCAAACCTAAAACCTATGTCAGCCAATCAGATTGCTTCAAAACAAGCACGACTTCCGGTTAGGACATAAACATGGCGCCAGGAGGGTCATGTATGTGGACAGATATATAGTTTGAACTAGCTCTAAATAGCTCTATTAGAGTATGAAGTTTATTAAAAAAAAGAGGCAATGTGGATTTGGATTCTTGTCAAAGGAGGTATGTGGATATACTGGCGCGTTACTTGTCGCAGTCAGTAATGTGCGGGACCCTAAAGCTCCATTTTCCCATCTACACATGCAAACACAAATACAGAGTTTTCTTCTGCTTGTTTTTGTCTATGTGAAACAGTCCAAAAGGCATAAAGAATATATATTTGCTCAAAAACCTGATTTTTGCCAGAATAAAGAGACGCAACGTAAAAAAAAAAAAGTGTATGCATACGTCAGTTATCAGTGAGTCAAGACTGCAGTGAGACTTAAGCAGCAACAGGATAATGTACCATATCACACTCTCCTCCTTACATCACTGAACTGTATTTTAAAAATGTTGTCACTGTTCTAAAAGGTACAAAATAGTTATGAGCCTAAAAACATCTCAGAGTTACAGGAATGAACCATGTAGAACAGCTGAAACCGGAGGTTTACATACACTGTTTCAAAAAACACATGACTAGTTTTCACGGGTCTGACATGAAATCAGAACAAACTTTTCTTGTCTCATGTCAGTGAGGATTAGCAAAAAAAAAAATTATTTGCTAAATGTCAGAATAATGAGAGAGAGTTTTCTGGTTTCAGTTGTAGCAGTTTCCTCTCCACCAGGCAGCTTGTTATCCTGACTCTGTTTTCATTTCAAACTTTCCGAGAAGGAGACGTTACCTATTTAAGGGAACTGTTATCACCTCCATGTGATAACCACGTTAAGCAAACATTCACAGATGTGTGCTCTCATTGCCGGCTTGACTCTCTCACAGGAAAGTGCTGACCACCTTCAGACAGAATGTTGCTTCGGCTCCCTCCATGTTGGGAAAATAAAAGCCTCCTCTCTGAATTCAGCTGCAGCAGCAGAGACAGAGTGGCAGGTGCATAATTAAAGAAAAGCTCTTCGTTTGCCTTTCAGGCGGGAGAGAGCGGGTGAAGGGAGAGGGTGGGTTGGGGGGTGGCATCATTATTCAAGATCTTTGGTCTTGGCATGTGTGTGTCTGTGTGTTTTCAGAGGGAGGAGCCATGGATCCTACTTAACTGTATGGTCTGATCAAGGAGCAAAAAACAAACAAACAAAAAATCTGAACTAGATTAATTGTTTGTACTTAATGTTAAATTTTTTCTGCAGAGTTAAAGCTTTAATTCCTGATGTTCCTGACATATGAGGATTCCAGACGTTTCCTAACATTTCAGAAACATTTTTTTTCCTTTTGCAGCCACAATCCTGAATGTATTATTGAAATTTTAAAGGATGAATAACACAAAGTAGTGTGTAATTGTGCAAACAAGGAAAGAAAACCTGTAAAATGTGACATGTATTTAACGCCTAAAATCCAGAACTGACTTCAACAATCAACTAGTTAGTAAATAATCCACCTGTGTGTCATTTAATCTCAGCATAAACCCATCTGTTGCATCATGAAGCTTAAAGCGGGACTAGCTTCTGACACAACATCCCACATGGGCCCAATATGAACCCACACAGACATGGAGGCTCAGCTGAACCAATCCCCATGTGCAAGGAGAGCATTAATGAGAAGCAACTGGTTAACTCTGGAGGAGCTGCAGAGATCCACAGCTCAAGTTTTAACAGTTTTCCACTAGCCATGAGCCACACAGAGGACCCATCATGTTGTCCTAGATCCTAATGTGTGGTAGAAAACAAACGCTGCACATCACCACTGCTATGCGCTCACAATGCACATAGCAGTGGAAGTAACACGGCGTTTCCTCATCAGAGACAGAGCTGCTGATGGCTCATGGGAAGTTGTTGGAGATAAATACACACCCATCCTGGAGGAAAATCTGCTGGAGGCTGCAGACTGAAGACTGGGACTGAGGCTCAGCCACCAGCAGGACAACACCCCAACACTTACAACCAGAGACAACGGAATAGTTTAGATCATGGAATCGTTTAGATCACAGCGAATTCCTGAAGGTTCAGTCCTAAATCCAGTAGAGAATCCGTGTGACTAGGATTTCAGTATCTGTGTGATTCTGATAGAGACAAATCATTAGAGAGGGAGGCTGATCACAAATACACTCCGCACTTCAGGTCATTTTATATATATATATTATATATATATATAAATAAGGCAAGGATCAAGCACTACTAATTTAGTATCAAACTCTCCACTCTCTACCGAACTTTGCAAAGTTTATATTTTGTCAATAATGATTAAACCATCTGCAAAATCTGAAAGATTTATCAATATGCTTATTATGAAACAACTGCACCTCTATACTGCACCACAATAATCACAACTTGTTAGCATTGCTCCCACACCTCCACCCACCTCCACCCACAGCCTCTCAGATGAACCTCACATTCACATATTTTAAGTGAATTAATCCAAACCTTTTCACTTTGTGTAAAAGTTTCTGAAATGTGATGGTAGGATTCCAAGTACGAATGTGCAGAAAAAGTGTTTTTTGATTACATTAACTTGTACTTTATGTTATGTTTTTGTCCAATTTTAACTGGGAATCTGTTTTGGACGACATGAGAAGTCAGAAGATTGAAGTAGGATGTTGTGGGAACACTTCACAGCGTGTGCTGCAGCCAAACTCATCCGATGCACACCTGTTGCTGCCCAGCAGTGATGCACATCCTGCATGCTCCGTCACACCCTGACCCCTCTGGACAACGGGTGCTGAAACGTGAGCCGTGTAGCTGGTGTGGTTGTGTACTCACTCAGTGAAAGCAGCAGCCAGGTGACGGTCAGCGTCGCCCTCATCCTGTCTCTGAGCTTGTCTTCCTCCAGATGGATCCGTCCTTCATGCAGCACAGCTCCTCTGGCCCTCACCTTGGTTTTTGGAGATGTTGCTCTGATTACAAATGCAACTGTCACACCTTTCTCCTTCAATTTGGTTCTGAAGGGAAAATGATCTTGCTTAGCTTATTGTTTTTCTTTTAGTTGTTTCTTTTGGTGCTGGACTGAAAGCAAAGAATGCTTTTGTTGCTCTCTGCACCGTCTTTGTCTCCTCTCTCTGTGCGGACTTGGGGATTTGGGGGAAGAGTATTTCTGTGGTCTCCTTGGCTGCCCCGTTGTTCTTTAGTCGCTCTCCCACAGAGGCTCCGTCCCGTATTGTGCTCCAGCCGGCCCCGCTCTCCTCCAAAGAGTTGAGTTGTTTGCAGAGCAGCAGCTCGGCCCTGCCTTCCTTATCATGAGAAAGCAGGGGCTGACCCAGAGCAGTCCAATCCCACCGCTCCTGGACTTTCTGCTGCTGCTGGGACACTTTGAATAACAAAGGAAGCCAGGAGACAATGTGTTCCCCTTGGTTTGGATTCAGTTCTAAAACGGTCCGTTCCTCCAGGGCGTGGGGTGAAGTCACATCAGCACTGATGTGATCCGATCTGGAGAATATGGCAGCGGATTCAAGCAACCCAAGATGGAAAAATGAAAATTAGGAGCGCATTTCTGCTAAAAAAAAAAATCAAAAATATTCTAGGAAAAACAAGGAAAGATCCGAGTTTGAAAAGTTGCAAATTTTCTAGAAAAATCAAGACAATTTTGCAATTAATCTCAGAAATAATAAAAAATAAAAATAAAAAAACATTTAAATTCCTGAGTTTCAAGAGTCCAAACGTTTTGGCTCCTCTGGGAGGCTTGCATGTATTATCAAGTCTTCTTAAAGAAACAGTGTAACTTCCTATCTCATAATCAGAATCTGAATATAATCTGTCAAAATTATGGCTTTCATAATTTCCTGTTGAACTTTGAATTGTTCTTTATTGGCAGAAATTAAGTTCCAATTGTTGTTATGAAAAACAAGAAAAAAAGCAAAACATTGTCTTTTTTACACTATACTATTATGCTACTTGTTTGTCTGTCACATAACATTTCATAAAGTACAGCTGGAGGTTGTAGTGAGACAAAATGTGGAAAGGTTTAAGTTCTATAAAAGCTATAATGAGTTTCATTGGTCCATATTCACATATAAAATGCTTAATTTCCAAAGAAAACAGCAAAACTTTAGAAAAAGAAAGATATGGAGAAAAACATAACAGTCAAATTAAAATGAAAGGAATCATCCTTTAATTTTGTCCTCTGACTGTCCTTCCTTGCATCAGCACCGGCCTGTGACATTACACAGTGACTCATCTACAGTCGAGATGCTTGACAGGAATTACCTGCTTTTGTTAATCCAGTCAGTTATGCCAAACCTAAAATTTGATCTTTCAGTGATGTTAGAGGGAACTCTTAAAGTTAAGGACAAAAAGAAAATTTGTGAAGACTAAAATTTTCTGAATGTATCTTTAAGACACAGAGCAAGATCTGGTTCAGACCAAACATTAATGTGTTTTGAGCTAATAGTTCATGTAGCTTTAGAAAGACGAATACATTTTCACAGATCAGCCAGCAGAATGTCTGAAAGTGTTTTAATTCGGTCAGAAGTTGGAAGTTGCGTTTTGGAATGATGACCCGTCAGGAGAACCGTCTGTCAGTGTGATGATCTAAACTGAGGACATTCATGTTCCATCTGCAGATGGATTTTAAAAGGTGAGCCTTTCATCCAGAAACAACAGCAATGTGATTTCTTCCAGAAATGTTCTTGTTGGTTCAACTGACTCCGTGTTTGACTTCAGATGAAATTCATCTAAAGTTCTGCTCTGCAGGAACCTCTGAGTTCATTTGGCTGCTTGTATCCATGACAACAAATATTTCCAACTGTTCCAGGAATTGCTTCCACTGCCATTTTCTTTTTGCAGAGTTTCCATTCATGTGGCTCCAAATCTCTGACTGACAGGAAATAACTGGACCTCCTCCAGATCCTTTTCTTAATGCTAAGCACATAAGCAAAACACTTTCATTATTAGGACACTGAGTTAGCATGTAACTGCTAACTGCTTCGGGGTCATTTAAGCTCCGCTGGCCTTCTATGGAACGTCTGGACGAATGCAGAGAGATGAGATAAGCATCAGGGTGTGGGAGACTCCGTGGGGTTTCCTGCCTTTGGAACTGTGATGAGTCGTTCATAAAACGTTTTGGAGATGAAGCTTCAAAGACGCCTTTGAAGTCAGGAGTCATGCTTGGGTGGCAGATCTGGAAGTGACTGTTAGATTAAAGTCTGAATGTCTGCATTCATAGCAGATACTATCATCCAAGAAACACTTGGTGATTATTGGTGGATTGGATGTAATGCGTATCAGTTTTCTTCAGTTATAATCTCAGTGTTTATATTACTTTAGTCTCAGTGTGACTAAATTCACAAAAAGCAGTTCTCGCTCAAACATTCACAAGGCGTTTTATTCACTACGTGTATGAAACTGCATGCTAACAGACAGGCATCATCATCCAATCACTTAGCAGCGATTAGAAGTCTTTAGACATCCAGACGCTACGTGTATTTAGTCCGTCTCTTTGCTCTGAGTCAACCATGTGCTTTTCTTGAGATAACTCCAAAATATCCTGTCTTCATAGAAAAACAAAACAAAACATGCTGTGACAACAATACGTGAGACAGTAAACACATCGTTCAGCTCAGCAGACACACCCTCAGGTTTGGGTCTTAGATTGTAGAACCGAAGCTTTATGTCTGCGTTTCCGTTGACTGTGTCACTGCATTTCAAAAATAAATTTGCACAATGGAAACAAGGCAATTTTTAAAAAATGATAATTTTTCAATAAAACGTTCTGGTTCTAAGTGGTGTTGTGGTAGTACCGCAATTGGTCTATTTTGCAAAACTGTAATGAAAACATTTTTTCACGTCACACGAGTCACCAGATGTTGCCACTGCCGCAAACCATGAAGAAGACGACGACAGAAACTAGTTGGAGGATTATGGTGCAGAATGATTATTAATGACTTGTTGTGTCAACAAAAGTATTAACATGTGATTTTAATTGTCTTCCTTATTTAATGGAAACGCCGCAATTGCAAAATTGTGTTTTTTCTACATTAACAGAATATAAACAAAGGTTTGGGCACACATAATGGAAATGCAGCTTGTGATGTTATCAGTGGTAATAGCTCCCTCACCTGCAGCAGATCGATGTCACAGCAACATGTTTGTGGGCGACTTTAGCAATGCAATAGAAAACTGAAACGGTTCTTTACTGCAGGACAGAACGCCACGTTAGCAGATGGTAACAGGCTA
Source organism: Xiphophorus couchianus (assembly GCF_001444195.1). NCBI lineage: Eukaryota > Metazoa > Chordata > Actinopteri > Cyprinodontiformes > Poeciliidae > Xiphophorus > Xiphophorus couchianus. The sequence continues at coordinate 16,743,757 of NC_040244.1, read as the reverse complement.
CAATTTCCTATCAGGCCGTTGTTAAATTTGCGTCTGTTTTATTGAGCCAATAACCATCTGTGTTCTTAAAGATCTTCTCTGAGCCAGTCAGCTTGTATACCTTATATGTTGGCTCATATCATATACCAAGATTTGTCCTAAACATCCTTTAAACATTTTGGATACTTTCTTCTGTTTCTGAGTGATTTTAGCTCAAACATGGTAACTTCAGCCAGACACTCACTAGAGCTTTTACACACAGCTAAAAAAAAAACAACTAACCAGTGACATTTTAAACTCTACATTAGCACAAACCATAAAAAGTGAAGGAATTTTAAAACTCCTTTATTTAATAAAGACAGCTTTGGCCATCTTAAAGTAAATACATTTATCAAAGACAAGAATGCCTGATATCACAAGAAAATTAGTTTAGAACTAGCACAGAACAGGCCACAGAGGTGATGTGGAGTGTTTGGATTCTTCCTTCTTTAACCAGATTTTGCCATAAAAAATATAAAACAAGAAAAACCCTAAAAAGAGCTGAGCTGAGTTTTGTAGGAGGCTCAAAATGTTTCAGCTGAGTTTAAAGATGTAATGAAGGAGTTAGTGCTGCCACAGATCGAAGCAGTTTGGACTATACTACATCACATATATGACTAAATGTATTAGCAACATTAGCTGAGCTCAGCAGATCTTTGACCCTCCACCGCCGCCATGTGACTGGCCCAGTGGAGTTCAGCAGGGGCCCCTGAAGTCCGGGGCCCACAGGGTCTGCTGTGGTTAGCAGCGCCGCTCTCCTCATCAAAAACAAGATGACAGACGGAAACTGGAGAAGGGGAAGGATGTGTCACTGAGCTAACAGGAATATGACATGTTTGAGGACGGCAGGATGCTCTTCATTCACTTTGATGTTCACTGTAGAGCTCTACAGACTGGAGACGAGCGGCTGCTAAACACCATCAGCAAAACTACACAAAGAAAGAAGTAAAGGAAGGAAAACTATTTATAGATATATTCACCTATTAAAATAGAAAAATCTAATTGCTTCACAATAGATCAACAAAAACTAGTTTACACACCAGAACTCCCACCATTTTATTCTCTTCTCCAAATAGGTAGTTTTACAAGTTAGCATATGGTGTTAGTATTTTTAAATTGCATAATGAATAACAAATAATTATGTTTCTTGTGTGCCTTTTCATTAAATTGGAGTTCAGCCTTCATAAAGACAGAGACAACTTTGCTCAAGGTCAAGATAAAAATATTTGAAACATTTATTTCATGTAAAAGATCTCTTTCATCAGAGGCCCTGTTCAGAGGAAGGATAGCTGACATTTTTAATATTCATTCATAAGTTACTGCTGTAAGTGTGGCCAGCAGTATTCCCTTACAGTTACATTTAAACCGCAGCTGTGGCTTTTTCTTAAGGAGTTAACATTCGTTTTAATGCAGGTGGTTCAGTTGTTGAATACAAACGCACTTTTCAGATTTATATTTGAAAGGTTTTCATTTTCCTTCAGCTCCACCTCCAGGTTGTTCGTGCTCATGTGTAAACATTTTGATTGGGAAATGATTTTGAGGCACAGAAAGTTTGGAAATGCAAATATTTCCCCATGCTGTACCGTCTCTTCTGATATCAATCCAAAGTTTCGTATGCCAGACTTTTGAAAACTTGTCAAGAAAATGTTAACCCATATCTACCAGTGATTGAACAGAATAAGCAAAAACATATTCAAATGTAAAATATAAAAGGCCAAAAAATACAAAACAAGTAAGAAAACCAGAAACAAAATCATGTGTTTATTAATAAAGCCTAAACAAATCTTTCTTTTTTTTCTACAACATCCTGTAGGTGTTTTATATCTGATTTTTCACATGGGCCCATCTTCATCAGAGCAGTGATGACTCTCTGTGGTTTCCTCTCAGGTCCCTCAGTCTGTAAGTCCAGCATCTGTTAGCCAGATCTGCTCCTGCACTTCTGTCTCTGGGCTCCATGCAGCATCCCTGAGCTTCATTAGCCTGTCACAATGAGGCAGGAATGTCAGCAACGTAGGAGCACATTCTTCCCTCTCTGCCCCCCGTCCCTCCTTTGACACCCCATCTCATCCCCAGTAACCTCATCAGAACCTTCTCCGTCTCCTTCACACTCTTCTCTTCGCCGCAGCCCCCCTCTCTCCTTTCTCTGCATGGCACATAGCGTACCCGTCTCTTCATCCCCTCCTCTTCACCATGATTAAACCTCCCACTCCAGCGCTCCTCACTGCGTCACCCACCAACTATCAGAGGTTGCTGACATTTTGGGAAACACATTCTAAGGAGATAAGGAACTAATCCTCCTTGTGATTTAGTGAACACTCACATTCTGGACGTTTATTCCCATTGCTGGAGTTCAAAATATGTTAAAAAAACAAAACAAAACAGAAAACTTGTGTGATGAAGTCACTCATCTGGGTTACTAATGGAGTACCACAGGGTTTAGTGCTTAGTCTTCAACCATATGTACCACTCAGACCTTTAAGATCATCAGAATCAAACCTTCTAACCATTCCAAGAGTCAGAACTAAACACGTTGAAGCAGCTTTTAGTTTTTATGCTCCAACACTCTGGAATAAGCTTCCTGCTCACTGTAAGACTGCCCCTACCTTGAGTTTATTTAAAACAAGGTTAAAAACCTTCTTATTTGACGTTGCCTATTCTTAAATTTTTATTTATTTATTTTTAACTATATTCAAATTTGTAATGTTTATTTTGTTTATTTTTATTCTGTTGTATGTTGTTTTTAACTTCTTTGTACAAGCACTTTGAATTGTCTTTGGCTGAAAGGTGCTATATAAATAAAGTTGCCTTGCCTTGCCTTGCCTAGTCCAATACTACAGTATTTCCTATATATCTGCTTCTACACTGTAAAATTATCATTTGTTATGCTGATGATATTCAGCTGTATTTATTAGTAAAACCTGGTGAATCCAATCAGTTTATGATATTACAGGAATGTCTTCAATACATAAAAACCCAGAAGACTTCAACATTTCTGCTTTCAAATTCAGAAATTCAAAACAATGTTGCCAACTTTAGACCAGAATCCCTGAGTAGCAAACTGCTGAATCTAGATGGTGTTACATGGACTCCAGCAATTGTGCAGGAGGTCGGTGTCATTTAAACATCTTAAAGAGATTTCCTTTGTTCACCTTCACAGTGTTACCACAGTTAGAACTATACTGTCCCAGAGCGATGCAGTAGGACCAGTCCTCTTGATTTGTTGAGGTTGTTGTTCTTCAGTATCAGGAAGTTCAATGTATCCCATAAACCTTCAGGTTCCAGATCCTGCAGCGAGAACTCAGATCCAGTCAATACCAGAAATCACATCTCACCAATTTAACTTCTCTTTGTTGTTGCTGCCTTAAACTTTTTAACATGATAACTCCATCATACTGTAGAGTTAAAAGTGAAGACCTTCAATAGTTAGCTCCGTCATAATGGATGATAGCACCAGCTGCCCTGGAGCAGACTGTGGCGTTCAGCTATCAGCTCCCAGTTTTAGTCCATGATAGTCACTCTGCCTGCTTTAAAGACAAGACTGAAACACGATAAAGCCTGTAGTCAGACTGGCTCAGGTTATCCTCAGCTATTTCTGTGGTCATGCTGCTATCGGTTTAGACAATCTGTTCCTCACTCCTATTCTTTCTCCTACTACTCTAAAACTAAGTGTGATCTGCAGTCTGCACTTTTCAGATTATTTACTTTAGTTTAGTTTTGAAGTGTATGATCGTCCTACTTGATACTGATGCAGTCTTATAAAACCTCAATGAAATGTAATGAGATTTCTTTCAAATGGTAAAACAACCTAAAGGTTGTGACTATTTGCCAGGTTTTGCGTATCCCATCAGTGAAACTTGGGTTGTTTACAGTTTTTCTTGGTTTGACGTGTGAACTGCTCATCTTTCATCAACGAGAGCTTCTCTTGTTTTTGCCTCTCTGTTCTGCATCACATGTCCCGTGTGGGAGACGCCATGACATGAGAGCAATGATATGATAGGACACAGAACACTCCACACCTTGTTATCAGCAGCCTGGTACCAGGCGGAGCTGCGGCCTGAACCAGGCATGCACACGTCACTCCAACAAACTTTAAGGGGGCTGGGTCGGATCCATCCAGATGATGTTTTCAGGATTCGTCCATGGACCCTCACAGAGACAGAGACTGAAGGAAGGAAGGAGGTGATGTAGGATAAGTCAAGAAAGGAGTGAGAGGATGAAGGACAGTGTGTGTGTGTGGGGGGGGGTGTGTATGTGTGTGTGTGTGTGTGCGTGTGTGTGTGTGTGCGTGTGTGTGTGTGTGTGTGTGTGTGTGTGTGTGTGTGTGTGTGTGGAGGAGACATTTCCCAGACATGAGGAATGACAGGAAGGTATCAGTCCTTGGAGGACCAGAGGAATGAGTGACAGCAGAGGTCAGGCTGGCTGACAGAGAGGATCCATCGCCGTCTGACACGGCGGACTGTAACCCTCCACCAGTACGGCTCTGCCTTCAGTGGAAAGAACATCTCCACATTTCCATTCCAAACTCAGCTTTAAACTCATGCTGAACTGTTTCATGTATTTGGTGAGGAATAAGGATTTCCACCTCACACACGACTTCAGTCAGTGACCTCTGCCCAAACACAGATCAAATGACCGCTTCGTAGAGTGGCGACCAAGAAGTTCTGTAATGGCTTTTACAAGATAGAGGGACCTTTTTCCAGGGTCCAGAGAAGTTTTCTGTTTCCACAGCATTTACCATGGTAACAACAAATGATCAATATAGAAATATAACCCCATTCATTGGCCCAGCATGGGAGAGAGTATTTTCTGATGAAGATTTTTGGACAGAGAGTGCTGGATAATTGCAATTAGCAGATTTTTTTTAACATAATTGACTCAAATCAATTTAAAATAATGGTGGGACTCATTTAAAACATTTAATTGAGATAAATAATTAATTGCATTTTAATTGAAAACCTTAAATTGACAAAATAAGCAACATGTACAACATGTAACTCTGAAATAGTCCAAATAGTTTGGATGTATTTTTTATTTCTTTCTTTCTTACGGAATGTTTCTGTTTATATCCTATGATCTAAACAGAATATCATAGGGTACAGGTTTGTGGTGCATTTCTATCCTGAAATAAAAGATATAAAACTTCAGATATTGCATAACAAGATATTAAGATACATGGAAAAACCTCATGAAAACCTTATATAACAGTAGAAAGATGGTGGCCACCGTAAGAAAGGCTTACAGTATTCAGTTATGCCTCATTAACTAATCAGTACATTATTGCGAGGGAAGGCAAAAGAAAAAAAAAGTCCCCGTGTCTCCTAGAGGGCTCTGTAAAATCCTGATCCTCTGAGGCAGCATTCAGATTTTTAAGTCTCAAGAAACCAGTCAGTTTCTGAAGAGTCGTGTATCCATTTAAATACGCTTCCTGTTTTCTTTTCAGTGTTAAAGAGGCTGTTTCTGATACTGGATAGTGGACAGGATGTAGAATTAATCTCTGGTCTGGGTTTTATTTCAGGGTATTATAGTAAATGTGGCTGAATACAACACTTTAGATGTATGCTAACTTTGACACACCACTGTCAGTATAAAATGTTATTCTGGACAAAGTGACTATATTTGGGGAATGACATAAATGAAAATCCAATCCTACATTGATGACCTCACAGCACTGCTATGTTCTGTTGGGGAAACGGTGCTGGTATTCACAGCTGCTCCACCCATACACCGCCTCATTGTAAGCATTCTGCACTGCTAACTGAGTCACTTTAATAGTTTCTCTGCTCATTTTATTTGATGATCTAACAGCATTCTGACCTCACTGAACTTTTTATCGTATATTTGAATCCGATTTATTGGTAATCTCCTCAGTACCAGAGAACGGCAACACAGGAATCACTTCCTTGCATTTCAAAGGTTGAATGCCTTCATTCATGACGAGAAAATAATGTAGAAATGTAAGCAGTTCTATGACTATTTATTGTTAAACATGTATTTGTTATCTAAAGTAATCACTTCATTGTATGCTGCAAGTAATAAATATTTGTCAAGAAGCAACATAATAATTCATGGTTTTCATTTTTATGAAAAACAAACTTCTTCAAACTTCTGTCTGTTCTCCTTTGCAATACGGCTGAGACTCCTTTAGTGAACTGTTAACCGATGACATCATTCTCAACTTCTCCTTCTGTTCACTGATTGGCCCAGTTGAAATTCAACTGGAGAAATCAAGGTCAATGTCAGAAATCGCCATGAAGAGAGATGAGAATTGAGCAGACCTGTGTAGGGAGACGATGGCCAGGTTGAATACAAACAACCTTTCACATTATTATCTGTCAAGGATTATAGAAAGGATGCATCATTTTCCTTCCATCTGACAGTCATGCTCTGCTTTGTGTTGGTCTGTCACATCAAATCCCTTAAATTACAATGAAGCGTGTGGCTATAACATGGCAAAATGTGGAAACGTTCAGATGTATGAATACTTTTAAAAAGTGGTCATGTGATACGATGGGTAGTCCATCAGGTAGAGACGATTAGATGTGAGGAACCGTGTGACTGTAATTCATAAAACTTGCTTGAGTCGTAGGTCCTTTATAGAAACAACGATCCTGTAACTGATGCTGTAACGTCTAAATATTTTCATGATTTAAATGTGGGAATATATTCCAGTATGTGGCATTATAGAAAAAGGTCATGTTGAGTTGTGCTCTGTGGCATCCAGTATATTTAACCTGTTTTGTTTTTCTTATTTATAGTCTCACTATGACAAAGGTAGAGGTGGAGGGTGAGGTCAGAGGATGAGGATGAGGAGACAAATGAGGAAGGGAGAAAAAGGAAAGGGAGGCGGTCAAGTTCTGTGTGTGAATCAATTTTTTTTAAGGTGATAGATGTTCTTGGGTTAATGAATGTGTGTGTGCGTGTGTATGTGTGTGTTTCTACCTGAATGAACGTCTCTGTAGGCATGTGAAAGTCGGCTGGCAGACAGTGTGCTGTTTATTCACAGAGTGGGAGAGGCTCAGGAAACAGCCAACAGGAGCTTCCTGGGGAAAAGTCTAAGGGCCGATCCCTGAGCTTCTATAGGAGGAAATGAGCCTGGTGGGGCGGGGGCCTGACGGAGGCCTAACAGGGTCTATCAGGGGCCTGATGGAGGCCTGACGGGGCCCTGATGGGGCTTTACAGAAGTTGCTTCCATAACTGGAATGCTGGAAGTGGGACCACCCACAGGAAACCTGACATTTTATATGTAGAATATATCAGAAGGAATTTATCGTCTCAAGAATGACAACAGGACCAAAGACAGGAGATATGTGAGGAGATACAGATGTTGATCTCCTGTACACATTGAATAAATTAAAATGAGAAAGTTTATTTATTTTAATGAACTTAATCAGTAAGTGGAAAAACATTTGATAGATCATTTAGACACGGATGGAATCCTGAAAGCCTCTATTTCTGCTACAGCTCATGAAAACATGACATTTAAAATCAGAAACAGAAATGTGGATTTGATGAAAAGTATATTCAATACCTGCTTAAAGGTTATTATTCTCAAAAGGTTTTATTCTGACAAATGAGCCTTATTGGAACATATATTCTAATTTATTACATTTATTTACATTTTCTGAGAATTATTCATGATTTTCACCAGTGTTCCTTCAGTTCTATAATCAGCTTTCAAATCTGACTGAAACTCTTCTAACAGATTATTTTGCTCTTAATATTCCCACAATTCACTTTCACATACTTTTAAGACATTTACATGAGAAATAAAGAATTAGATGAAGGTGTTTTAATCAGAGCATGTTGATCCAACAGCAGGTTTTCAGAGTTACAGAAACATTACAAGACTTTTTGTATCCAAACAGAAGACTTTATCACTTGGTGATAAAGTTCCTGAAATTAATTTCAATTAATTGAATGGGCCTGTTGCCATATTTATGAGAATCATGTTGGATTAAAAGTATAATTTCAAAATAAAGTAGGTGTTAAACATGCTTTACATTAAGCCCACGTCTGCTTTTGAAATGTTCTTTATTGGTCAGATGTAACATTTGAACCTTGAATATGTTATTAGCTGCTAGCGGAAAATCGTCATAATCAAAGGCTTGTAGACATCAGTCTGTTTGTATCAATCTATGTAATTAAAAGTTTATTTTTGTTTTGATTTCAAAATGTGTTTGATGATCTGAAACTTTGAAACTTTTATGGATCGTGGAGTGAATGCTTTGTCCCAGTGGAGTACGGCTGGACCATGTTGACCTCCTCACTCTGTTCTGCAGTCATCTCTCTCTTCAGCCTGGCGGACAACCCAGGGTGAACCTGCTGTTAGACTGCAAAACACTTTCAGACTTCTGTACAGGAGTAATGATGTTGTTGTTTTTTTTGCGAGCTATTTAATTATAAAGTAAAAAAAAACAACACCTTTTAGGAATTTTTAGGAACGTTATGCTAGGGCTGGGTTGATATGGCTTAGAAAATGACATCGCTGATTTTTTCACACCAAATTCAATTTCTGATTTAAAACATTTTTTCTGGCTGAAAGAAACAAATACAAGTGACATAAAATATTTTTGAAAATTGGCCTTTTTTTCCCCAGTCATCCTTTTGTGAGTTGACCTCAGTGAATAGAAGCTGTAAAACACACTTGCCAAACAAGATGGTAGGCCCTGGAAACCATGGAAACCATGAGATGCATCAGTGAGGAAAAGAAAATCCAGATTTTCCTAAAACAAAATCTTAAAAAACAAAAATTTGATTGTTAAAATGACTTATTGCCCAATCCTAAATGCTTAATTTCATCAAATATGTAAAATTAAATCATTTATGGTGACTGAATCCTTCCATTCATATGCTCATCTTGTTCTGTAGTTGTTAAATGAACCAATCAGAAGCATTTGGTGGAAGCTAAATATTCCTCCCCATTGAGCTGCTTCTTGTTTTTTTATGACACAGCCACACGTTTCAGTAAATTTTATTCAGAATTTACAGCCTGAGAGAGACCAGCATAAGGTCTCTCTCTCATATTACTGTTAAAAACAAACAGTAAAATAAAAGGCCTTCATTCTCCAGATTGGGAGAATGAAAATGTTAGGTCAGCTGTGCACACTTTTTCCTTCCACTAAACATTCAAAGACAATGTTTAGATACCCTAATTTTCCAAGGTAAACGACAGAAGTTAAAGAACAGACGCTTCAAAGATCACTTCTGAATTTTTATTCAAAAGGTTTCCATAACATTAAAGCACATGTGTTCACTTACAAAAAGAGCTGCTTGATCTAATGTGAAGGTAACAACGTGGCTCCTTCTGAACGCAGGTGTTCAAAAACCAGCCTGGACAGAAACCCCTCCCTTCACAGACCCTCTCTGAACCCTCCCCCTGAACCGAAACGCATCAAAAAACGCTTAAAGGCAAAACACATTGATACACAAGCACGAACATAATCCAACACTAAACCATGTAAGAGGACTAGTTTTTAAAATAAAGCCTTGCATCTCCCAGCGGACTTGGAAGTTCTCCAAACGTTTGGTACCTGACAACTAGAAACTACACACTCTACGAAACAGGTAGTGATTTCTCTGTACATGAGGGCTTTTCCAGATGCTTCCCTTCCAGCCGATTGGATGGCCTTTCCCAGCGGAAGGGTCAGAGGTCATCAGGTGAGCGTGAGCCCTGGGTAAAAGCCCGGCAGGAGGGCCTGGTGTTGGCGCTCGTCATGAAAACTGGATCTGCTGTACGGTGGGAATCTGAAACAGATGGGAACGATGGGAACACTGTTTAATCCACTCAGCTGCTCCTCAAGGATCAGACCTAACTCTGTTTGGTTTGTACACACACAGGTACTGCACTGAAAGAGTTATGTCTTATTCACAATCATTATTTTTTTGTTTTGTTTGTTGCTATAAAATTATGAACCTACACTACATCACATTCACTTAAAGGCTTTTCATTTTTTTAATGTATGTGTATTCACCACTATATATTCACCATTGTGAACTCAATGAGTGAATCAACTGGACTTCATTGTCATATAGATAAAAACCCTTAATTTAATATTAGTGGGAAGTTGAGTGGAAGGAAGAACTGTGGCGGAAACTGAATCTTGGGTTTTCATTACCTCTAAATCTACAGCAATAAATGTGTGAAATGAATCAATCTACCCCACATAGCAAATGATTTCAAATGACAACTGGGGGTTGTACCTGTGGATATGCGGTGGTGGTGTAGACCATGACGTTCTGCTGCTGACCATCTGCTGTGATAATCCCAGCTGGAAGCGGATTGGCTGAGGAGAAAGAGGAAAAGTCAGAGAAAACAGGAGCGTGAACTGGAAAATCTCAGGTGTTGGTAGGAGTGGGTGAAACAGACTTAGATCGTCATGTTTTGCAGCACTGATTTAAAAAACCAAGTCATTACTTATTTTTTAGCTGAATGTATGGCTGCATAGTGCCACAAACAAAAACATTCTCATTTGAAACAGGCTTCATCAGGACGCCACTTACTTAAAAAACTGAGCTTTCTGTCAATAAGCTGCACACAGTAACTACATTTATTCAGATTTTTGAATTTACTAAAATATATTGATGGAACAAATAGAGGAGAAAACGGTAAAAAATCTGTCAGTTTTGTTTTTTGTCATCAACAACTGAAACTTATCATGACAACATCAATGAATCAAAAGCCTTATCCTTTTACGATAAAAGATAACTGATATGATAAATGTCCTGCTCTAGCTGCTGGTCACCCAGAGGGCAGCGATTCTCTTACCGAAGCCGTCGTCTGTCAAATCCTCACCCAGACTTTCTCCAACTGCCACCCCTGGCATCCCCTTCTCCCCCTTCATCGCCTGGGGAAAAAAGCAATCCGTGTTACTACGGCAGCAGTGAGGCGTTACCACGGCGGCGCTGCGAACGCGGCCTCACCTCTCTGAACTTCTGCAGGTAGAGCTTGAGGGGGTCGACGTACATGTCGAAGCCCAGCGTGGACATGGCGAACAAGATGTCCTCCCCGTTGATGGTCTTCCTCTTCTCCTGGTGGCAGCGCTCGCTGGCTTCCGACGTGATGAAGCTGATGAACTCGCTCACACACTCCTGCACACACTCTTTGGCGTCTTTAGCGATCTGTGGGTTGGAAGAGGAACAGAGGCTCAGAGCTTTAGTGTCTCCTGTTCATTAGAAACTGGACTGATCTGAAGAACATTTCTGACGTCAGTGGAAAATATCTAGACAGAAATCTTCTGATTTTTGACTGAATTGTTAATTAGGGAATTTTTCTCTTTAAAGTTGCACCTCTGACTGAACTGATTCCTGCTTTTGTTTACTTCAAAAGCATTCTCATTGTATTTGACAATCAGGTTTTTATATTTTTAACATTAACATTTTGTACATGAGAAATCCATCTTATCTTACTCCACAAGTCTTAAAATCAGTCACTGTCCTCTTCTGCTCCGCTCACGTCTGTTGAAAAATTAAAAACTTTGTTGCTACATTTAGCAACTTCTCAGACAAAAATAAAATCTGTACCAGCAGATTAGGCTATTAATAGATCGGTGTTGGGCCAGGGAATTGCAATCAGTGCAGCTCTGCCAATGGAACCAGGATTTCTGGACAGTAAACATCACAAGGACTGTCTGTCGCCCCCTGCTGGTCCAGGAGAATCAACGACTAGATGCAATCTGCTGGGTTTCCTTAGACAGAAAACTCTTTAAGCTAATCAGAGTAATAAACTGAACTTAATGCACTGTTTGATAACTAGGAGTAGTTGGGATATATGTATTATTGGATAGAAATGACTGTGTAAAGTGCATTGAGGCGACGTGTAGGAGTCCACCGACTGCAGTTTTCTGGACAATCTTTGCAGATTCAGATTTCTTTGTTAGAAAAATTGCTAAATATAGCTACGAAGTTGCTAGGTTAGCATCAGTGGGAAGACTTTTGTTAACCGCTCAGGTGCAGATGTGACCCAGTGGGCTGATCCTTCCACAGCAGAGCAGAAGGGCACAGTGGCTGATTTTCAGATCTTTGGGGAGAAAGATGAGATAAGATCGGTTTCACTTGTATCTGATCTCCCAAAATGAAAAAAATCTGGGCTGATTTATCACGTGTTGTGAAATGGCACAGCAGAAATAAACTGAATTAATTGGGATCGTTTCTTCTTCTCCTCTCCTCCCTGACCAACCTTCCCAGTCTGTGGAACGGCGTTCTTCATGATGCGAGCCACATTAGCGATAGGGAGGTAGATGTCCTGCTCCCTGTAGTTCTCCTTGGTTCCGCCGTCTTCGTGGTCATTCATGTTCTCTTCTCCATCATCTGCAAAGAACAATTAGACTAAATCTATTAGCTGTTCATGAGCCCAGGGCTGAGGGAAAGCTTTGTGCCTCCTTACCATCCTGGGGGTGGAGAACATAATGACTGGAAGCCATGTATTCTCCAGTCATGCCCAGCTGAGAGGCGTCTGTGGTTGAGCTGTCTCCGTCCATCTGAAAAAAAACAACAAAAAAAAACATACACACACACTTTAAACGGTCTCAAGTCACACACCTCTACAGCCATGCTGGAATCAGCGTCGTGATAAACGTTTTAATTCAATCAGGGCCAGCAGAGGTTCCAACGTGGCACCTGGAGGAGCTGCAGCTCCAGTCCTGAGCTTTTCAGTGAGCAGTTCTGAATGTTCTGTGGAGCGGCGCTGCGGCTTTTTCTCCAAAAGGAACATCAGACAACCCTGAGCACCACACAGCGCTGCAGCCCTCACTGTTCATGATTCAACAGTAAGAGAAAGACTGGACAAAAATATCACATAAAGAACAGTTTTGCATGACCTCAAAATAATCTTGATCTGATCATCCAAATGCTGACTTATCAGAGAAAATGTCTCATCAGGAGGTAAGAGTTAGGGACAAATTTCTGAAAAACGTTCCCCACCCGAATATGTTGAATTTATTCAGGTTATAAAATTAGCGGAATGATCTGGAATAAGTAAGTGTGACAAGATAAAGTAAAAGGAAAATCATTTTCTTTTTGGAGGAGCATTGTCACATCACTACGTTCATCTTCCTCTGAACTATTTAGTGTGTTTTCTATCGGACAAACTGAGTTGCTGTTTCAGTATCTTGTCAAAGCTCAACAACGCCATGACTAGCTTTGAACCCTCGACCTGCCTGTTCATTCGGTGATTGATTTTGCCTGTTAAGCATGTAACCAACATGGAATTACAATTAACGAACCACGCTAGCAATATTGCGCTCGAAACATTTACTATTGACTTGGAAAATTCCCAACCTATCCTCCTCCCCGGTTTTTTATTCTAGTTAATGAAAACACGATACAGTGAGCTCCCTACAGTACGTAGCGTTGTATTTTACGTGGAAAATTGTAGGTACGTGCCAGCTATATGTGTATACTTAAAAGCAATAATGTGTTGTTTTGTGTGCTAGCTAGCAGCTGTTAGCCTGCTAATGTTAGCTCCCGACAGGCCAAAACGCCTGACCTAGCTTTGTTGATGGGACTGTCTCCAAAAAGAAAACGATTTTACCAAATTAAAAAGCGACTGTCCAATGGAATATTACCTTTTGAAGGTAAATTACTCAGGTACATAATGTTCCTCGCGGAAGTTCTTATTGCAAAGCCACTGGAACCCGTGTCTGCGTCGGCCTGCTCTTTGTCACGCACAGCAGAGAAAGACGTAACCAGGCCGGAATGTTTAACGCTTATTGTTTAAGTTTCGCCAAGCACAGGGTTCCTGATAAGCAGCATTCATTCACTCAGACAACAAATGAAAAAATCATTCAGTGACGGACATTTCCATTCGAGCTAACAAGCAATCGGTTAGCAATCATTGGCCGGAGCCCGGCACAAACCTGCAATGAAGCCCTGGTTGGTTACCTTCCTGAGGCGGCTGTTTGGTTGGACAGAAAATGGCTGCGAAACGACCAGTCCCAGCGCGGAGCCGTGGCTGCATTACCTCTACTGGACAGCAGGGGGCCGTGCTGCATTCCAGGACTTCTTGTAAGCTCTGATATTAGAAAACTGAAATATGAAAGCTTTAATTTAATCAAAAAGAGTTCTTTTTAGAAATGACGTGTAAAATTAAACGTTTTTCTGATTTTCTTTATCGCACAGAGAAATAAGCTGAATAAAAAATGACAACATATTGAAAATGCTTTTTTTATTCATATACATCCATGTTTTGCATTTTAATCCCTACTTTTAGAATAACATTGAACGCACCTGCTCACGCCAAAACGTATATCACTTGATTTTTATTTATTTATTTTGTGACGTATGATGTCAGATATATTCATTTAAAAGGAATATCTATAAAAGCAGATTTTTGTATGGAATAAAATTAGAGTTAATTAAAACAACATTTATCTATGATAGTCTTCAAAGAAACATGTAGATAGTACAATCAGCGTTTTACTGTTTGTGTTTTTACTAACCCGGGATAAATGATGTGATTAAGCAACGTGCGTGTTAAGACTTACTCAACACTAACCCACAAAAGAAAATTTAGAGATTTTATATTGAATTGACATATTTCGTCACTAGATGGCGCCATTATATTTTAAAACCTTGATTCTTTAACATTTAACCCCACAGTCGAAGATTTTCTTAAAAACCTATATTCAAATAAAAAATGGATCATTATTAGAAATTCAGCATATATGCCTGCATTTTGATTTAATATTTTATTAAATTGTTGATCTTTCCATTATAAACCAGTTCATTGCAGTTTGCCATTTTAAATGATAGTTTTTCATCCATCCATCCATTTTCCGTTCACCCTTTGTCCCTAATGGGGTCGGGAGGGTTGCTGGTGCCTATCTCCAGCTACATTCCGGGCGGGAGGCGGGGTACACCCTGGACAGGTCGCCAGTCTGTCGCAGGGCATGATAGTTTTTAAAACTTGAAATAAAGCTGCCATTGTAGCACATAATCTTGAAAATAAACTATTTCAGAAATAAGTAAAGCTCTTTATGCTCATCAAATCATTTTCTGTGAACGTAATTGAAAACATTATTGAATTTTAAAAAAATAATCTGCACTTCCATGCATGTTTTATTGATGATTTTTGAATCTGTAGTGTTCATACCAGATTCCACCATTGTGATTTTTGGTCTGGGCAGTAAATGTTGCCACCACCAAATCACAATGGTGGCTGCAGACCCACATCTCTGATGGAAAAATGATCGACTGGACAAATATTCATCAATCACTCCATAAATCTGGCCTTAATGAAAGACTGACGAGAAGAAAGCCAGAAAGCCATATAATGTCCTATTTACATTTAGAAAAACTCTCATCTAATCAGACAAGATAAAAATGGATCTATATACAATAATAATGCCGTGAACACACAATATGCTCAATAGAACATGACAGTGGCAGCATCAAGCTTTTACTAAAGAACTGAGACCCATTTGTGAAGGTTCTCCTACCAGCAAGAATGCAAATGCCAGACTTTCTTTTTTATGTCACATAAAATCCTAATAACAAACACTGAAGACAGTACTTGACTTTCAGTAATTTAGAGGTCTGCCTTTGCACTCTGTAATCTCTGGAGTCCGCAGTCAAGCTGTTGGCTCAGATTAAGTTTATGTGATTCTTTATCATAGTGATGAATTTCTGCAAATGAATTTACACACTGTTTGTTTACTGACATCACACAAATCTCTAGCTTCACTCTGAAAGGTGCCACATGCCAAAAAATAAATAAATAAAAAAGTTATGAGCAGCAGCAGACGACCTGGACTCAGAACTGGCTGTGTGACAAATGTAAGCAATGGCTCTGAAAGTGAAGAAGAGTAGGGGAGCATTTCAGTTTTGCATTGGTATAACAAGCCACAGATAATTTTTTTGTCGTGTTGGAACTGTTACTTTTACTGGTCCAGCTAGTGGTAATAACTAATTTTTACTGACAACAACCAGAATTAATTTGACCTTAAACCTTTCTCCTGTGGGGTTTAATTAAAACCACAAAATTATCTCGTGAGCTTTAATCTTACTCCAGGACTATATTGAATCTGCAACTACTTTTAATCATGACCAAAAAGCAGATTTTGGTTCGTCTACATTTAAAGACCTTATTAATCCCAGACCAGCACAAATCTTTGTCTGGGAACTCTTCCCAAAGTCGGATCTAAAATCAGAGAGCTGAACCAAAAACTCCAGTGAAGACTCAGATGGGAACATTACAAGAAAAGAAAGTATTTCTTGTGATTTCATACAATTCCAGGTCTCCATGCATCTGTACAGCTGTTTGAACTGCTGGTGTTGGAAGTTATTGGCTGCAGAGAACCAATTTTGTAAATCGATTTTCTTGGAAACTGACCCTAGCCATTTTTTCAAATGCTGAAAAACGACTACATGTGATATCCATGTTAGGGCTGCAGGAAAAGAATGACGCCGTAGTTTTAGAGATCTCACAGCTTGTTCTTGACGTCCATCAGGCAAAGCATTTTTCTCATGTGACAACTAAGGTCAAACATGTAATGTCAGCGTGGTTTAAATAAAAAGGTTTGGTTTCCATCGCTCTCACTCCATTTTTTTTAAAGCCAATAATGACTGAAAACCTAAACATAATGATTCTCCTTCACGATGACCAGATATCAACGACCCAATCTTCTTTCTATTTTGTTAAAAAGTGATTCTGTTGGTTGCAGTACATTCTACTTGCAGTTTTAAAGTTTTCAATCTGCAAAACAACATGAGTCCCACCTGAAGTCGAAATCTCAAATCAGAAAGTCAAAGGTCACCAAGCAGCATGAATGCTTAGCATACTGTAGGCGTATGAAAGTTGCAGGTTTAAATGATTTATTAACCATTGTTTCGGTTTGTGTGCAGATTCTCTCTGCTTGTGCTTCACTTCCTGTTCTTCTCGTTTCATTTTTATGGACTGTTTGAGTTTGGGTGTTTGCAAGAACATCACACTATTGACTAGGGGACATTTAACCAGCAAAACACCATCATTACAGTCAACCTGCTCAGGAATGTGCTCCCTGCAGAAGCCCAGCTCAGATAATTATCATAATAATGAGGTTTATGGTAATAGGATGATCTCCAAGCCCAGTGTAAATGAGATTAAAGAGCAGATCTGGGAATGTTGAGAAGGACACTACTTAACCTGTTTAAATATTTCATTTGTCTTGTCTCAGTCACTGTGTGACTCTTGCCTCAGGAGGCTTGGGGTTGAGAGGCAAAGTGCTTATCCTCGACCCCATTGACTCCTATTCTAGAGATGCCAACAGGGGTGAGCTTGCTCCTCATCAGTCATCTCATTTCTTTTTTTTATTATTTCTTTTGTTGTCTCTGCTCTTATCGCCTCCAAAACTGTGTATTTGGAGTTTTAAAAACATATCATTTCAGCTGGAGTTGTTACTGTTCAGAAAAACTTTACATTTTACACGACATTCAGTCATTCACCCATTCATGCACACATTTACTCACTGATATAGTGGTGAGCTACATTGTAGCCACGGCTGCCCTGGAGCAGTCTGAATGATGGGAGGCCGCCACGCACCAGCGCCACCTGTTGGCCCCTCTGACCAACACCGGCAGGCAAGGCGGGCCAAGTGTCTTATCCATGAACACAAAGTTGGAACTGTTTCTGGGTTATGAATGGAATCAATACAAAGCTCTCAGATGGATGGAAGTGTGTGTGTGTGGGCGTGTAGGGGTGCGTGTGGGTGTGAGCGTGTGTGTGCGTGGGTGCACGAGTGCGTGTGTGTCCTGGAGGAGAGAAGCATCCTGAGAATTCTACAAGCAGCAGCTGAGAGCATGAATAATGAGCCAGAAGTTGTTTGAAATGCTTTCTCTTCATTCTCTAAATTAGCTCCTAGATATGCTGTATGCTCTTTGATGGTCTCCATGACAACATGACTAGGCAGACACTTATTTTTTTTTAAGAGTCAGATATGAGGTGTTGTGTCCAACTAAAACATGGATAAATCAGGTCATCAAGATGGAGGCTGGACAAAGGAGGTTTATATAAAGGGAAAGAAAAAAAACCCTCATTAAAAGTAACTAATCCAAACCACTGTCAAATATAATCTGCCCAAACTTAAATCATTCATTTGACATGTTGGGGTTCTAACACAGAGTCAAATAGTTGTCCTGGTGGTGCAGCGGGGAGGTGTTGACCAAACCACACCAACAATATGAGCAACGAATGACAGATTGCTTAAAATAAAGGAAGAATTAGATTCAGAGAATAAACTGCAAAATGGTGAGCAAAACAAAAATATTTATTAAATACAAAAATTTTTTTTAACATTATTTACAAACCAAGAGATGTCTTAATTTTTTTTGTCTGAAATGTCGCTAAGTATAGCAAGAAAGCTGCTGCAGTTGAAAGTCACAGTAAGGTGACTATCAACAGAAGGATGATGGATTGTTTCTGGTTTTTAGGGACAATGTGCAGTTAGATCCAGCAGAACGTGTTGACTCCATGGCTCTGCTGTAAAATCCGAAACCACGAGTTCTCCAAAATGGCACATGCGTAGCCACTCCCGAGTTTCAGAGGCTTGTCGCGCCAATGTCTGAAGCAGTCCTAGAACCAATAAGACGAGGCAGGAGACGCTTCTTTGAAGCTGTAGCCTTCGTCATCAGTGCTTGATGAGGTTTAACTTTGCAGGAAAGTCTCTGACTCATTACTGATCAACAGCTCCCACCACCAGCTTGTTCATTCTGGTGTTGTTTTGAGTGTCTTTGGTGAAGTGACAGAATGTCCTGAGTTAAGCTATGCAGCTTTGGGACTCTCTAAACAGGTTACCCATTACAGAAATGCTCTGCATGTACAAGTTTCATTAGGGTGAAGGGAAGGTTTAGGCCTACTGTTGGGTAAATTGTATTATTAGTATTATCAAATATTTGTTGTATTATGTAGCCTTGTAGTTACATTTAGATAATGTTTCTGTGTGTTCATTAATTCTGATTTCTTCCTAATCCCTCCTTGGAAGAGGGAGGTGACAGATATTCTCAGCAGGACTCCCTGTGAAGTGGAGGTGTTAGTTGTTCCTGGCTGAGTTTTACAACCCTAGAGGAAACTCTGCTTTGTTCTTTGTGATACAAAGCCGTTGCTTTGAAGCTATACAACGTGTCCCTTTCAACGCCGTGCCTGGAGCAAGAAGGATTTAGATTGTAGATACCATGTGTTTAGTTTAGTGATTGTCTTGTGGCACTGCAACTAAAATGCTTTGACCCCACCCCCTAGAGTTGCAGCGCCCCGTGTGGCAGGGTTCCTAAAATCAATAAAACAGAGGAGCGGGAGATGTGTTTTTCAGAGCGGTAGGAGATTTGTAACTGAAAGCACATCTCTGTCCGTTCTCCTCGCGAGAAACAAAGAATCTAACTCTCTTGTCTTTCCTGTGTTTGTTTAAATTGTCTCTAATAGGTATTTAGACCTGACACCTACGTTCTGTGGTGACCAAGTCAGGACCTGAGGGACAGTAAAACTTAATCATCCCTCTGCCGCTGCTGAAGCAGCCACCTTCAACATCATTAATGTAACAGTGAGAGTCTGGGAGGTCTAGCAATAGCCAGCAGCCTCCTGATGAAACAGCTCAGCATGTCCCCAGGGTGCCACAGGAAACAATAGATGCTTCAGCTACAATATAATTAGAAACAGATTTCTCCAGAGATCTCAGGCTCCTGTCAGTCAAGCGCAGGACTTCAGACTTGTAAAGTTGTTGGCTCCAAAGAAAACAGGGAAAATGATTTTAAGCTGTTAGGAACTGTTGTAATACATAAACTGTACAACTGAAACTGCCAGATTTCATACAGACATTAGCTTGTGACATTGTGCTATGTTGATGCTTTCTTTAAAAGAGGCAGTATTGTGTTTTCCAGCTACATAGTGCCATTTTATAGCACAATTAAGTACTATTATCACCTTGAAATTGGGCCTCTGTCTCTTTAAAAACTCCATCTCTTTCTGTAACTCCGCCTTCAGGAAGTCATTACAACATGGCTCCTCTATTAACCCTTTAATAATGTTTTTACCAGCATTGAACTGAGAAGTAGCTCCTATAATGAGCTCAGCTGATGTGCAGTTCCTCCAGGTGTTTGCTAAATTGCTGCTGTCTAGTTTGAAGGAACCAAGTGGGGGAAGTTTGGGGGAGGGAGGTGTTCTGTGACACGAAACCAGCTGAAAGGTTGCCATGGGAGATTAAAGGATTTCTCAAATCAAGGCAACACTCCAAGTATGTTTTTGATGAGGGAATAACATCATAACATGATGCAAAGCTAATAAAACGTTATCTTTACATAATACTGTTCATGAATCATAAGTTTTGCCTTATACAAAAATTAGGCTGTTTTTTTTAAGGCCAGGAAGAAGAAATTCATTGTTAAAAATTTGAAGAATTCAAATGTTTTAGATTAATGAAGACTTTAATATCAGACCCGACTACTTTGCACATGTAGAGTTAGAAACGGTTTAAAGAGAATCTATTCTGACTGAGCTGTTTAGTAAAGAAGTTTGGGCAAAAATGTGGAAAGCTGTTAGACACATACCAAAAGGAAGAACAACTGAAACTGTAGCAAACATTGGTTGTACAAACTCAAGGGGTTGACCAAACATACACAAACAGTAATGTCACAAAACAGGAAAGGATTCAAGGGGTATGAATACTTTTGCAAGGAACTGTATCAACAGGTCGCTCCATTTAATCATTGGACTGTTGTTCTTCTGCTTTCCTTCTAACCACCAGGGTGCGCTGTGGTAGAGTCATGCTTGATGACATTTTCACAGCAGTATTAACCTTCAACATGTAAAATTTCCGACATATGAGCACCTGTCTGGCTTAAGTGGGTTTGTTTTGCTTCCCAGCTTAAAATGTCATCGTTGGAATGAATTACTGGGTACTTTATGATGCTGCATCAACCAGACTCCACATCCTGATTTGTAGTTTTTTCCTCTCAATGCATTAAAATGGATTGGCAGTGCTTAAATGCAACAGCAAAATCCTATCTTCACCCACTGGCGACCGTACCAGATACGTTGGTGTAGATTCTCAGGCAACCAGGATGTGATAATCTTCGGTGTTTTGATTGAAAGCAGTTGAACTTCTCTTGCTGTCTTGAAGGCCTTTCACCATTCATCCAAGTTGCTTCTTTAGTTCTGAAACTTAGCTTGAAAGTATCTGACTTATGAGTTGTAATCAGGAGCAATCGCACTGATAGGACTATGAAGATCACTAATAAGGCCATCAAAGTCACATGAATCTCTGGCCCTAACCCCGATTCAGTTCCTGTTAGAAGATCCAACTCATCAGGTCCAGACTCAGCAGTTCATCGATGCCTCAAGGACAAAAGACACTCATTTGAAAAGAATAATGTGCACCTTTTGGACAGGGTAGCTGGTGAGCGAAAGAAGCCATCGACATGAATCATGAAAATACAACTAAACAGAGGAGGTGAACTCAGGTTTCATCTTTCTAACACCTACAGTGCAGCTTTGACTCCCCAGACAGTTTCACAGAACCTCACACTGTGAGATGTGACCAAATCAGCTCACATGTTGGCATTGCCGTCATGGTCGGTGTCTACAACGCTAACGGAATTACATAGAGAGTAGAGCCACAGACCCATGAGGTGTTGATTGCCTCATTAGTGATCTCTATTACCTGATCAGTGTGATGGTTTCTGATTATAAGCTTGACATGTTCAACCACGAGCCCAACTGTGTACGTTCTGAGGTGTATGTGGACACATTATGCGCACCCTGTGTCTGGTGGTTTCAATGTGTAGCTGTATAAATATGACTTAGTCTCAGACTTACAAAATACAAGGCTTCATGATTCAAATGAAAAAAAAGTGTTCTTAAAGAAAACTATGCTTGAGTGTATGGGTAAGCGGCAGGAGAGGCGCCTAATCACTGCTGTGTCTCTGTTATTCATCATACATACACATATGCACAAATAGCTGTTCAATTCAGAAAATGCTGACTCAAAATAGTAATTCCGTCATTGTTTTGGCGCCCGCTCCAACGCGCTGCATATAGTGCATACCTGCTTTTTTTGACGTTTTAGAACCAAAGACACATCTTGGACGAGAGGTGAAACATCTTTACAATAGAGCCTGTATACATCACAAACGTTTCTGGTGAAAATGGAAGAGTTTTGTTGTGTTTGTACTGTACATTTACATGAAGATAGCCAATGTTTTCTCTGACAACGGCACAGTTTGAAAACGGGTTCTAAGATAAGTCCAGTTGCCTTCAGTCAAAACTCCCAAGATTATTCTATTAGTAATACCAGTTTATTGCTTAGGTATCAGAATAGGAAAGAAAAGAAACTGTTAGACTGCTGCTGCTAGACTCACTGAGTCGTCTGAGTATTTCAGAGATGGCTGATCTAGTAAGGTTACTAGATCCCTCAAGGCTCAAGAGAAAATATCCAGAGCTGCATTTTTGTGGCAGGAGATGCATTGTTGATGTCAGAGGACAACAGGCATACTGGTTAGTAAAGGTGAAAAAGCAACGGTAGCCTAAATAACCAATTGTTACAACCAAATTTGCAGACTGCCATCTCTGAACACATGTCGCCTGAAAGCTCGGAGCAGATAGGCTACAGCAGCAGAAGACCACCTCACAGGTAACTGAGATTAGAACTCACCCTGACTCCTCAAAGATGGATGATAAGAAACTGGAAAAGTGTTGCCTGGTCCAATGTGTCTTGTTTTCTTCAGCAACATTCAGATGGTAGTTTCAGAATTTGGTGTGAACAACAGTTCAGGCAGTGGAAGGTAGTGTGACGGTGTTGGGGATATTTTCTCAGTCCACTTTGGACCGCCATGCCTAAACTGAATTTAGTTTGAATAACACAGGCTTCCTGAGTGTTGCTGCTTATCTTGCCCAATTCATTTCTTCTAATGGCCTCCATGTCCACCAGATCTGTATCTGATTTGCATCACAGACCTGCAGCCAACAAAGCCACAGCCACTGCAGGATGTCAGTGCAAACCAGAGCTTGAGAGATGTTGCAGATTGTGTGTTAAAGGCTTGTAAGAATAAGGATGGTTCTGAAGCCAGATTGTATTTCTACATTACTGTGTATTTATGATGACAATGAAGTACATGTATCACTGGGTCTGTTTTGGACCTCAACAGCTGCCATAGAGAATCTGAATGAAAGACACCAACAGGATTCTTCTCATTCCAGTTGTGGGAAAAGCTGATAGCAAAAGTGATGCTGCGGAACATCATGTTAGCAGATTTATTTGTCGCAGTGCAGATTTCACACCACTGCTCTCAGCTCCCTTTGCAGGGTCCAGAAATAAAATCAACTCCATGTGCAGAAAAAATCCCATGATATCTGTCTGATCTTTTCTTAGATCATATTTGAATTCCATCTCTTTTACTGGAGGACATACAGTAGCTTGTAGCTGTGAGATGAGCAGCTTTACAGCCACAGGAGTCACTCAGGGTTCAGTGTCAGGAACCCTGAGTGGAAGCAGAACAACCGGTTAACTTCTGAAACTTAGCTCTCCTCATCTGTCTTTACTTTTAATGAGTAGCAAGTTTTAATGAATATGATTTGTTATGGTACTTTAATACATATCAATCAAGTTAGGATGTGATGCTGTAAATATAATAGATCTTTTTTCACCTCTGAATGTGTCACATGTGCCGTCAACTATTTATTTTCCACTGAGCATAAATCAGAGTCAGAATTCAAACACTGCTTGGAAAATGTTTGTATATTTTTAACTGGAAGATATTAATAACAAACATGTCATTTTAAAAATAATAGTGGTTATCATGGTGCAGTCCACTTATATTGATTGGTCATGTTAGTTGGTATATGTAAAACCAACTAACATAATATATTAGTTGGTTATGAGGAAATTAAGCCTGGTTTGTGGAACATTGAATTGTGTTGCTGTTTATGGGTTTTTGTTTTGGAATGGTGAGGATGTTTATGTTCATATTAGGATCAACTGGTTATGAAGGAGTGGCATTTTAAAGCTGTATGAGCCTCGAAGTGGTGTAAAATTTAAATTGTTAAATTACTCAAGTTGTTCAGGTTGGCATGTTGTTATTATGAGATCAGAAGTAAATCGACAAAGGCGCCAACATGCATGATCAAACATTTAGGTACTTTGGAACAAATCAAAATAGGATTAAAGTAATCACTTGAGAGGTGATTCATTTCAGACATATAATACATTCTAATGTCAGAACTCATGCTGGTTATTTCGAAGCCTCCTTTCAGCCTCTAATCAAATGCTTCCAGAGATTGTGTTCTCGTCACAGCCTGTGATCATCCACCATGACCTGCCAAGCTTCTCTCATTGGTGGAGTTGTGTTTATGGGATTTCCTTTCTCTGCACTCTGATCTGTTCCCAGAAAATTTCTAGCATCAAAAACCTGGAGCTGTTTCTCATAGAACATTCTGCCTAAACCTGCATGATGAGCAGCTTTATCTAAATGCTGTGGCCTTGTCTGTTTTCCAAACACCAAATCTTTATAATTAACCGGATTCCTTTACTCTTATTATAGTGATGTGAGCAGGAGATGATAAAGCAGCTCTTGTTGTGAGAGCCTGCAGTTTCTGAAGAAACTTCCAGCACTCTGTTCGTTCCATGCAGTTTTTTCTTTGTTTAAATATTAAGTTTTTCAACCCAGAGACAAAGAAAAGCACACAAACACACGTACACACAGGCAATTTGCTGTAGCTTCCCTGTAATGACAGAGTTTATAGCTGGAGAGGGTGGAAGGCCACAGTGTATTTCAGTCTGAACCACAAGGTTAGACAGGAGGAGCAATCCTGCCACATTGTGCATGTCGGCGTGCGCGTGTGTGTGTGCGCTGACAAGACATCAGGCAAGTGGCAGCACTCACACACCCACCCCAACACGGCTCCCTGTAATTTCATTGTGCCTTGCTTACAGTGAGTGTTGGCGTAGAGCATCTCTTTGTCGGTTCCATTCCACCATCCACTGCGACACATGTTCAAGTGTCTTTGGGCAATGATGAACCCTGCCTCTGCCCCCGTCCTTCATGTTGGTCTGAGCCGACTCTTTGGTTAGCACAAATAATGAGAGAGCGTTCCTTCAGGGACGCCTGCAGCCGAAGCAAAGTCCTTTGTGAACTGTGGCCAGAGTCAGTGCTGTGAGACACAACAGGTTTCCCCACACTAAATGTTTCAGATCATCAAAACAAATTTTACTACCAGGTAAAGATAAGTTCACAGAGACTTCAGTTTGTTTTTGAGCCAGTCAGAGTTGTGCTGTGGAACTGGAGTGTCCTTAAGTGAAGGACACAATGTGAGCGGATGGCAGCCAGAGAGATAAAGTTATGGTCACAGCTAGTTACGGCAAGCCATTTGGGTCCTAAAGAACCAAAGCAGCCTCAAACCATCATGCTTTCCTTCTGCTTCATATTTTTGTGGATTGGATTCTAAAAGCAGACTGATCGGTATCAGTTCAATACAGGCATGATACAATCAATACTTCAGTTTCAGATTCTTGATTTGTTTCTTTATTTTTCTTTGTGTTGTGATTTCTCAACTCTCCCGTAAAAATATTTTTGCTTGGATTTCCTCTCAAATGATAATCGTGTTGGACGTTTATTGTGGGAAAAATGGCCACAAATTTGTTTTTGTTTCTATTGTTTCTGTTTATCATGTCACTCTGAGACACACAGCTTCAGCATCTTCCATATGTTGCTAATCTATGAATGGGAATGCTTATTCCTCTTTCTCCCGTCCATGTTTTTAACGCCATTCGGCGAGTGTCACCTCTGTCAACTTTGCCCACTTTAGAGAAAACATGGCGTGCAGCAGAGCATGGTTGGTGCGATGAGGATACTGGGAGCTGAAGAAGCACAGATGGAGACGTGGGCTGGGAAACAAACAGAGCGGCTGCAGCTCTGACTGCAGCTTTGTTTGGAAGGAGCAGGAGTTTTACTGATTACAAAGCAAAAACCTGTAGTAACAATGTAGCATTAAAGGAAGAAGCTCTTCATCTGTAAGTCTACATAAGCAGTAGAAATAATAGGGAACTCCTCATTGATTAGAAAACCTATCCTCAAAACTCAGAGCTCATCTGCTTAGCCTTCTGCTGCCACTAACTCGTTCTGTAACAGAATGTATTCCTGGATCAGTAAAGCTTCTGTGATTTTTTTCCGTGTCAGACCTTCCAGTCAGACAGCTGCTCACACTGAGGCAGGGTCTGCTGGAGGTTTACTCCTGTTGAAGCAAAGTTATTTGTCTCCGCACTCACCACATGCATATTTAGTTTAAGGGATTTCTACAAAGTTACCAACAGAATGCAATCATTTGTCCCCTGCAGCTACATGATGACTCAGGAGGTATTGCTGTAAATTTAAAGGTACAGTATTGGGTAAAATCGACTCGTTTTAGCTTTTGTAACATGTTATAATGTTATTCCCTCATTAAAATCATACTTGGAGTGTTGCCTTGATTCTTTCATGCACGTTTAAGAAATCCTTTCATCTCAATGGCAACCATCCAGCTGTGCAAAACACTGCCTGTGAGGTGCAGATCTTCCTCAGAGCTGCAGTTTCCATGCTTCTGCCTCACAGAGCAGCCCTCGGCCCCACTCAGCTCCTTCAGACTAGCCAGAAGCAATTAGCAAACACCTGGTGAAACTGAGGATCTGCTGAGCTCATTATAGAAGCTACTTCTCAGTGCAAAGCTGGTAAAAACATTGTTAAAGGGTTAATAGAGGAGCCATGTTGTGATGAATTACTGAAGGCGGAGTTACAGAAAGAACAGAAGTTTTTAAAGAGATTTGTGAGATGGTTTGTGTCGGTAATTATTGCAGAGAAAAAACTAAAATCTATGTAAAAAAAATCAACTGACAGTCTTCATAGTAATAAAAGTGAACCCAATATAGAAGCTAGAACTTGGCCTTTAGCTATAGAGCTTTATGGTTATGAGCACAAAATCCTTAGGGAAGTTTCACCCTAGTTTACAACACAAACCAGTCATATGTAGTACAATAAACAAAATTGTGAAATCATTGGTTTGTCCACAAAAATGAAAAATAATTCATCTGGTTGCAGTTTTCACCCCATAGCAGCCCCTAATATTCTTTGTAAAGCAACCCACACTGGCAGCATCTAAAGTCTCCTGTAGCTTTCTACTCACTGCATTCAACACAGGCTGATGGAGCTGATCTTCTGCTTTCTGCTCTCTACTTTGGTAATTCTTCTTCTATGGTTGTGCCGGTGCGTCGTTTTTTTGGAAAATATTTGAAATTGGACAAGAAAAGAAAATATTCATTTTGGAGGGTGATGGATATCCAGAGGTAGCATCTGACGAACATTCAACATGACAAGTTCTTAAGAGATTGGAAATGCAAAAAGATGGGGAAATAAACTATATGCTAATATGTCAGAGTTCTTAAAAAAATACTTGGACATTGACATTTTCAATCAAACAGCTGCAGCTGATCCAGAACGCTGCTGCTCGCGGTCTCACTAAAACCAGGAAGTTAGAGCACATAACACCAGTTTTAAAGTCCCTCCACTGGCTCCCTGTAGCTCAAAGAATAGACTTTAAAATACTGTTGTTAGTTTACAAATCACTGAACGGCTCAGCACCACAGTACATTATAGATCTGCTGCTGTTGTATCAACCTTCCAGACCTCTCAGGTTCCGGTTCTGGTCTGCTCTGCATCCCCAGAACCAGAACCAAACGAGGAGAAGCAGCTTTCAGCATCTATGCACCACAAATTTGGAACAAACTTCCAGAAAACTGTAAAACAGATGAAACACTGACTTCTTTTAAATCTCAACTAAAAACCCACCTGTTTAGGATTGTATTTGAAATGTAATCAATTACAAATATATTGATGGAACTTGACTTAATGCTTTGTTTTGATTATTGATTCTATGTTGCATTGTGTTTCTGTGTTTGTAATGATGTAAAGCTCTTTGAAATGCCTTGCTGCTGAAATGTCTTATACAAATAAAATTTGATTGATTGATTTTCAATGTATTTTAGGGTTGTAAGTACTTTAATCATGTTTCTTATGTAATATGCCACCTGGTGGCAAAACTGAACATATGGAGTCAATGTAAAGTGTCTCAAGATGACATTTATTGTGAATTGTCACTGTATAAATAAACTGAATTGATTTGATAAAATATGCAAAAATAACCATCTATTCTATTTTGATCAACATGTCCTTTATGTACAAGACGCACCACAATCTGCAATGTCCTCTACATATTTCTTGACTTCGGACATAAAAAATAATAAATGCTTATCATGAGCCACAGGCCTGAACACAACTTAAAAATAAAAGTTGTAAAAATGGTAATAAAAGAAGCATTTTAAATATTGAATCCTCAATGTGTTCAGTATGGAAAATGCATTTGTCATTAAAGTAATCTACAGTTAGCATACCTCTGGAAACACTGGGGTATGCAAACAATGTGATTATATAGGCATTACTTACAAAGTATGGCAAAGTATGAACAAAAAGTTTTATCATGTAGGCTAACAAGGGAAAAACACTCCAGCTCGGACATTTTCTGCTTCTTTTGGCAAACAGCAAACACGCAGCTCAGTCTAATTGTAGACATTGCTGAAAAACAAGTAAAAATATAGCTGCAGTTTTGAATATAAATACTCCTGCACTACGAGACGACGGGGCTGGAGTCAGGCAGGCTGTCCTGTTCAGAATATGAACAAAAATACCAAATCTGCCCATTTGTTTTTCTCCCTGCTAGAGGCAAAGCAAAGGCTCTCTGTGGTTGACGTCCTGTGAGCATTCAGACAAACTGGACATGACCACACTTCAGTTTTACTTTTTTAGCTTTTTTTTTTTTTTTTAAGTATGGGATGCTGGCATGGGCACAAGAGGAAAAACACAGAGTGAAGGGAAAGAGAGGTTTCTGTAATAGCTTGTTTGCAAGCTAAGAGGTCCTTTGTGTATTGTTCATTTTCCATGTAAGGGGCTAAATAAGCTGTTTAAATGGAGCCTCAGATGCTTTGCTGAACTGCTGAGTAAGATCCAGTGTGGCATTAAAAATCAGCAGGAGAGCTAATGTGCAAGGGGAGCATTTATATTTCTGTCCTCCTGAATCATGCTTGGAATACAGTCATTATGTGTGGAGGATGAAGGCTACAGCTACAGGCCAGAGCAGTAGCTCCTCTCTTCAATCAGAGCCAGATGTCTGACTGGGAGCAAAGCGCCAAAGAAAAAGAGCTGCACTCCCGTTGCACTGCAGGCTGCAGCAGGCACACATGTTCACACATCTTCAGAAAGACCTCTGAGGAGCTTCACCTGTATTATCAAGGGTTGTATTTAGGCCTTATTTAAACAAAAGTTGAAGGGTGGTGTCAGTTTACTGTTGCTGTTTAACACTGAGCAAGGCTGACAACTTTGAGAGGGCCTTGAAGGGAGACATGGTGGTGTGTGACCCAGTGGGCCCAAAACCCTCCTTTGGATGCCTTAGGGTGGATAATGTCCCCTATACAGTGTTCACTTATCCTGAAATCTTCAGCATTTTCAGACCGTCCTGGTTGCTGACAGAAGCATACAGTAGTGATAAGTCTGGTGACATGCCATAAAGGCAACAACCTCACTTTACCATTGATCCACCCAAGGAAAAATGTTAAGACTCCTTAAAGGGAGTGAGATATGTCTGATGGGAGTGAGAGAGTGGAGATAAAGAAAAAGCTTGGGTCTCACTCCAAAATTGTGACAGTTTACAATCCTCAAATTGTGTTTTTTTTGAAAGTTGGGAACTTGTAGGAAAGTTTAAATTTGAAAATATGTAAAATGTCAAATCCAATTTAGAGGAGACTCACGAATATTTGTACTATCATGACGATTATTCTTGATGATTTTGAGGATGGAATTTGATCATTTGTAATGCTCCTTTGTTTCATAATTGATTACTGTTTTGTGCTTCATGGGCTGTCTTATTGCTGAAATCAGGTTGACCTTACTATTGCTGTCATTTGGTTGCATCAAATGACAGCAACCAAAACATTCCTGACGGTCCCTAGAGCCGAAGGACGAAGCCGAGAGCTGATATGTTATAAACCATTCAGAAGGAAATGTAGAGAAAAATTAGATAAATCTGAAGTAAACTGAAAGGAAAAGGTCCGTCCATCCTTTTTCCATACCTGCTGGTGTTTGTCTTTACTGATCCTTGAACAGATTGCAAGTCCATCACAGAACAGACAACCATACACACCCATTACCTAAGATTGATGTTCGGACTATGGAAGAAAGCTAATGAACCTACAAATGCACAGGGTGAACATGCAGATTCATGAGCTAATATTTTTATCACTTGAGAACAACT
Source organism: Xiphophorus couchianus (assembly GCF_001444195.1). Taxonomy (NCBI): domain Eukaryota; kingdom Metazoa; phylum Chordata; class Actinopteri; order Cyprinodontiformes; family Poeciliidae; genus Xiphophorus; species Xiphophorus couchianus. Next base: position 16,713,453 of record NC_040244.1, on the reverse strand, counting down.
ATTACACTGAGGATGACTTCTGACCAAATTTCCAGAACCTATATGAGGTCTTTTTCAGACCTGCTCTCTTGAGCTTCTCACAAAGTTGATCTTACAAATTTAGGTAAGTTAAATCCAACGACATCCAGAACTTCTCTGGCTTGTTACCTTCCAGGCACACATGTTCACACAGCTTCAGAAAGACGGGGTGAACATTCTTTCACACAGTCTGTGAAAGACTGTGTGAAGACAATGGAAGACATCCATTGTCTTACAGCTGGGACAATGGATGTTCTTGTCAATCTTTGCAAACAAAGCACTGAAACCTCATTCTACATCACTTTAAATACCAGGAGACTGCACACACAGCCAGCTGTGGGTAAAGAAAAGGTTTCAGTGGTTGAAATGCACCTAAAATCACTCTGAAGTCAGACAACAAAGTCAATTAAATATGTTTTTATTATTGCTGCTTGCAGCAATGTTTCATAAGATAAACAGAAACAAAACATAAGAAAGATGACAAAAGGGTAATCTTAATTTACTTAAAGAGGTGTTTGGCTGGTAGCCTGGTTGGGTGTGTGCCTCCTTCCGTTCACTGGACCCCTATGAGGGGCATGGTGGCTATGTGATCCAGTGACTGTCACTCCTGAAAACTTCATCGGCTGTCTCTTTTCTTTAAGGTACACCCAATCACATTCATGCATCCCGTTCTTTAATGCATCCTTGCCGGTTGGCCGGTCTGATCAATCTGTAAAGAACTTTCAAACGTCATTGATGCGTTGATGTCTTCAAGTCAAAACATGGATAATCTGTTCTGCCAGCATCCAAAACTGGAGATAAAACTGGCTTTGGTAAAACACTTGACTGAAGGCTACACCGCTGTAGTTACTGCCGGTGAGTTCATGGTTGTAAAATAAGGAGCCATATATTATAAGGCACCCTTGAGGATGTGATAAGCCAATTTTCCTTTGACATGAATCTAATGAAAGGGTTCATAGATAAGGGGTATTAACTCACCATGCTGAGAGGGCAGCACAGGACAACAACTGCTTTACAATTTGACGGAGTTTCTTAGATAAGAGGGGAGAAGGATGAGCTGAGCTCTCACAATGCATCGGCGTCAGTGTGTTAGGCTGCTGTTTGCTCTGCAGAATGTGAGGCAGCCTCTGATATAGAGAACATAATCAGAAGAATCCCTTGATTAAGTTCATCTTCTGAAGATAAGTTCTTCTTGAAGACCCGCTTCACCCAGACATTTCAGTTTTTGTAGGTGTTAGGTTCTTTTTAGGCCCGCTTTCGCCTCCAGTCAGCTCTCTGGCTCTGCTGACTGAACATCCTTCAGCTTATGCTCACACAAGCACGCTTTCCTCCAACCTTTCGGGACTCTTTAAATATCCATTTGCAGACACAACACCAACAAAGCACGACGACAGTTTTTAAAAATCAAGTTTTCTTCCAAAATTTGCACTTCACTCTTTTTTTTGCCTTTCTGCAAACAAGGCAGCCATTGTCAGAGTGCCAGCTCTGCTGTCATTTAGTCCAGCTTCAAGTAGCTGGGTATGGAGTAGTTGAACATGAGGAAGTCCATCTTATAAAGTTGGTAGAGTTGGACCTGCTGTTGGGAACTGATATTGCTGAAGAATTGAGCAGTCATGGCGTCTGTGGTACGAGTGGACTTGGCGTAGCTTGGGAAGCGCAGGGAGTCACCAACACCCACTAGCCGCAGTATGTAGTTTGCATCCTCTTCAAGGGTCTCGTACTTGCCCACCATGTCATAGTGGATGTGACATGGGTGACAAAGCTGGTAAACTGTCTGCCAGTGCTCATTGAGTGGGCCATCGCGCTGCGTGGCTGGATCCACCAGGTACTCAATAAACTCTTTGAATTTGACATCAGCGCCGTTGATCAGGGCATCCTGGGTGGCATTCTTGCGGTAGCGTCTGATGATCCGGGTGCCAAAGCGCTTATGGAAGGACGAGTTGTACTTCAGGGTGAACTTGTTGCGGTAAGCTGACACCAGCCTCTCAAAGGGCTCACGGACAAAGAGGAACTTGAAGTAGTTCTTGAGGCGATGGTTGATCTCAGCAATGCTGTACTGATTCAGCGTCTTCAGATTGGAAGGGACATGGGCCTGATTGGAGGGGATTTCCATGGGGTCACTGTACAGAAAAGGCACAAGGACAATGAGACGAAATTACTGAACACGCCACATTTAAACAAGCAATAGACAACTGAACAAACGTAATCAGTTAAACATAAAAAATACAGATACTGTTTTAAAATAATCTCAGATGCATCTGATTTCCACAAGAACCTTTTGTCCACCTGTAGTAATTCAGTTGAATGGACATTTTTCTGCATAACATCTCAGAATGGACAGTGCTTAGAGCAAAAATCAAATAATGAAGTTAAGAGAATTGTGTGTAAACCTCAGAGGCCAGATTGTGTGAAAGCACAAATCAGGCAAATAATACAGAAAAGCTTCTGTAGCATTGAACATCCCACAAAGCACAGTGGTCTCTGTTACATGCAGATGGGAGACGTTTGGAACCACCAGGCTGACCAACCTCAGCAATCAGAGAGTAAAAGGCTCAGCCAGTATGGATCCTTTTGGCCTAAAAACAGGCACTGCTCTCCATCTGGCTAACAATAATTAACTGTAAAGGATGGTGGTGAGACGACAGCAGTGTTTCATAAAAGACTCCTGCTCAGGAGTGCTGGGGACCTGGGATTAAGGAGAAAATTGATTTTTCACTGCAGCATTGACCCAAAACACAGTCAAAATAACACAGGAGGAGCTTCTGGGGAATTCTGGGAAAGTCCTTGATAGACTCAATCAGAGTTTGGGCCTAATTCAAAATCTCTGGAATTTTGAATTAGCTGCGAACAAATGAAAACACGACCCCCAAACAGGCATAGCAAACCTTTTGAGACTCACATCACCGTGTCACCAAATTAGATTGTGACCTTTAGATTTTACATGTGGTGAATCCTACAGTCTTACAACACAATGCCTGAACTCCAGTATGACCGTAACCCCAGAGCCATAAAAATGTGACACCCACCTGTACTTGCCCCGGCCTGTGAGCACCATCATCACACGTTTCCAGTTGGTGCAGGCCACTTTGGGTACATAGCAGTAGATGAGCTCATGATCTTCATCCACCACGAGGTGTTTAAGGTCCCCGGGTGTCAGAACTCTCCGCTTTCGACTGAAAGCGCTGTTAACTCTGCAGGACTCCACCACCTGGTCCCTCCTGGCCTGGTGGAGGACAGCAGCTCCTGATGGGTCCAACTGGAACATTTATGGAGAAAAAGAAGAGAGCAAGAGAAAGATATGCATTTAGTCTAGAGTAGGTAAAATGGTAGAAACCCTTTAAAGGTATTAGACACCAGGGAACAAATCTTAAAAGCATATAGTAGGAATGTCCCAGTCTCAGTCCCAGTTTTGTTCTTACAAATCTGAATTCTCCAGCAAAGAGTGTCTTTTTTCACCATACATATTGACATGAAAAGAAAGACTGTATTGACTGTTTTGTTGCATCTTCCTGTCTGTGACAAATTATCTGTGTAGAAGAAATGCTCCTTTATCTGAAACGTCATTTAGCTTGGGACACAGTCAGTACTGATGTAGACCATGACATAGTGATGAAGGGTAATTTGTTACTTTACTGCACTTTAAAGACTCTGAGGTGTTCGTCATACACATGGCCTCTGATTTTATGAACTTTAATGAAGTATTGATCTGGGATTTGATATCAGCATACTTATCAGAAAATAAAGATAATACAGTATAACAGGCAGAGTAAAAACCCTTAGGGCTCTCTAGGCACTGATGGTCAGCAGCTCAGCTCAGTGATGTAAAAATGTATGAAAGCACAAAACAATAGAACTGGATGGTTCTCAGCTTTGGAGGCTAGCTTTCCTAACTTATGCCTCCTTAGCTCTAGTTTAGCAATAAACTCTTAGTGTAATGCATATTGGGTATTGTGGGAAAAATCTCTAGGATTTCATTGCTAGCATGCCTGATCTAGCTCTTTTTTATTATTAAAAGGACTTCCCTTCCTTCCCTGTAATTCAAGCTCCTTTTCAAGTTCTTCCACCCATCCATTTTCCATACTTATTGTAGAAAATGGCACCTGTTAGTGCAGACCACTTTTCATTTGTGCAGAAAAAAATATTTTAGATTGGACTCCCATTTATTATAGTTGTTTTGAACCTGAATCTACAGAAGGGTCAACAAAATGCAAAAGCCACTACAGAAAAATAAAAGCTACGTTAAAGTGGAAGTCATGCTAATTTCTATTTTAGCCTAACTTCTGCTGGAGCTTTTGTTGGACTGGATGTATTTATTCTTAAGTCCATTAAGAAAAGAATAAATTTTTTCTGAATGTGTGTTCATTCTGTCTCATGAAGGGTATGACGTTAGTCAACCTTTTGTACAATCCAAGGTAGAACCGTTTTTAATTCTGTATGGGTTTTCTGCCACTACGCATTAATTTCCAGACACGTCAAATTAATGAATGTCCTCAAAGTGTCTGATGTGGCAGAAACCCTGTGACAAACTGTTAGAATATTAATAAATAGTAGGACTGGGACTTTAAAAAGTAAATTTTGATTAATTAATTAATTAATTACACAGGTTTTATTGCATTAAAAATACTAATGCAATTAATCATAATCTTTTTTCCCTACAAAGGTTCCAGCTGGAACATTTTTATTCGCTCATTTTTGGTATGGCCATAAATTTGACGCACAACAACAGCGATGGACAATAAAGCTGCTTCTCTTGGCCCACTGGGGGTTCAGTTTTGCTTAAAAAGATGGACTGTAGAAAACACTATTGTTGTGTTCAAGTCAGTTCAATCAGCATATAGAAGAGAGTCAAACTGACCTGCTGTCAGAAACCTGCTCCACAGGCCTTTCTGTCTGGACGTGCGTATTAGTTTAAATCTACTTTTTGAGAATTTTCACCAAACAAAAGATGAAGCACCCTTCTGAAGCACACAGAGGATCATTTAATGTCACTTAGAGAGCCATTAAAGCTCTGAAGTTAATGAAGTCAGAGAAAAAAGGAAATGGAAGATGAAGAGGGAAAGGTGGCTGAACAACCAGACAGATGGACGTGATTAATCATGTCCTTTATTCCTCTCATTTCTTTATTGACTGCATTCCCCCCAAGTTAACTCATGCCTATGATGGAAATATTGCTATTAGTGAATCAAGCCCATATTAAGTATTCAGTATACATAGATCCAGCCACCTGTCATTTACTGGAGACACATTTCATATTCACAGTGAAGGCTGTAATGGAGTGTGGGATGGTGAGAGTTGGCGGATGCAGAGGAATAAGCAGAGAGAGGCCAGCCTGAGGGTTCTGCATCCACAGCGTTTCCTCCTGCCTCTCTCTGCCTACGGGTCACCGTTCCCCTCCAGGGCAGGTCCTGTTTTCCATACAGAATTTAAAACGATTATACCATGACCTGCATGTTTTCTGCTGCATGCCCTTCCAAACAACAAGTGTGGCCTTTCAGCGATAACCCCTACCAGGGCCAAACGGTAGCTTATGACATAAACCACCTGATAAATAGTTTGAGAAGTTTGTGATGTGAATAGTTTGGGGGAAAATCTATTTCTGATGTGTGTTTATTGGATGGTTTTGGTACAGTTCTAAATGTGGAACGGCTACGCTTCAGAAGCCGTGAAAGAATCAATCAATCAATCAATCAAATTTTATTTGTATAGCACATTTCAGCAGCAAGACATTTCAAAGTGCTTTACATCATTACAAACACAGTATCACAATGCAATATAGAATCAATCATTAAGTCAAGTTCCATCAATAAATTTGTAATTGATTACATTTCAAATACAATTCTAAACAGGTGGGTTTTCAGTTGAGATTTAAAGGAAGTCAGTGTTTCAGCTGTTTTACAGTTTTCTGGAAGTTTGTTCCAAATTTGTGGTGCATAGATGCTGAAAGCTGCTTCTCCTCGTTTGGTTCTGGTTCTGGGGATGCAGAGCAGACCAGAACCGGAAGACCTGAGAGGTCTGGAAGGTTGATACAACAGCAGCAGATCTTTAATGTATTGTGGTGCTGAGCCGTTCAGTGATTTATAAACTAACAACAGTATTTTAAAGTCTATTCTTTGAGCTACAGGGAGCCAGTGGAGGGACTTTAAAACTGGTGTTATGTGCTCTAACTTCCTGGTTTTAGTGAGAACGCCAGCAGCAGCATTCTGGATCAGCTGCAGCTGTTTGATTGATTTGTTGGACAGACCTGTGAAGACGCTGTTGCAATAATCAATACGACTGAAGATGAACGCATGGATGAGTTTCTCTAGATCTGGCTGAGACATTAGTCCTTTAATCCTGGAAATGTTCTTCAGGTGATAGAAGGCCGACTTTGTAACTGTCTTTATGTGGCTCTGGAGGTTCAGGTCAGAGTCCATCACTACTCCCAGGTTTCGTGCCTGATCTCTAGGTTTTAGTTGTAATAACTGAAGCTGTGCATTGACTCTAGATCTATAACTCTAGATCTATAACTCTAGATCGTTCCTCTTTAGGTCCAAAAATAATAACTTCAGTTTTGTTTCTGTTCAGCTGGAGAAAGTTTTGGCACATCCACACATTTATCTGTTCTAAGCATCTGTTCAGTGATTGAATGGGTTCTGAGTCACCTGGTGACATCGTAATGTAGAGCTGTGTGTCATCTGCATAGTTATGGTAGCTAATATTATTTCCTGTTATAACCTGAGCCAGTGGGAGCATATAAATATTGAATAAAAGGGGTCCTAGGATTGAACCTTGGGATACCCCACATGTGACCTTTGACCTCTTTGATGAAAAGTTTTCAATTGAAACAAAGAAATCCCTGTTCTTTATGTAGGAATCGAACCAGTTTAGCACTGGACCGGAGAGTCCGACCCAGTCGATTCAGTAATATGTCATGGTCAACAGTGTCAAAAGCTGCACTGAGGTCCAACAGAACCAGCACTGTGGTTCTGCCACAGTCTGTATTTATATGGATGTCATTAAACACTTTTACGAGGGCGGTCTCTGTGCTGTGGTGAGCACGAAAACCAGACTGGAAGGAGTCAAAGAGGTTGGTTATAGTTAGGAAGCTAGTTAATTGTTTACACACAGCTTTTTCAATAACTTTGCTGATGAATGGGAGGTTGGAGATCGGCCTGTAATTCTGCATTAGTGATTTGTCCAGATTGTTCTTTTTTATAAGTGATTTGATTACTGCTGTTTTCAAAGCCTGGGGGAAAACGCCTGATGAAAGCGATGAGTTTACTATTTGGATCAGATCAGCAGCAATAACAGGCAGGACTTTCTTAAAGAAATTTGTGGGTAAAACATCCAGACAGCAGGAACTGGAGCTTAGTTGACTTATAATTTCCTGTAGGGTTTTATAATTAAGTACCGTAGTTGAAATTGGGTAATTTTTCCTGTATTTGTTTTGTTTGGGCACAGCATTGGTACTGACTTTATAGTAGATGTACAGATTAATGCTCTGATTTTTTGAATTTTCTCTGAAAATCAGTCAAACACATGACACTAAATCACATGTCACTGAACAACACTGGGATAAGTTACACTTCATGGGTGGCTTTCACTACTGGACGTCTTGGACAGAGGTCAAAATTTGACCTCTGTCAAAGTCAGTGTTAACCTATGTGTCCTTTTCCTTGGAACTTAACTCCAAACTATTGTTGGAAAATTAATTCAGTTCAAGTCACAACAAATGTCGAAATAAGTAATTTGTAAAATACATTCCTTATTTTACAAAAAAGCAATTTAGACTCAACCATACATGCAATTAATAATAGTTATCAAACAGTACAGTGTGCTCCATTTACTATTCAAATAGTTTTTTAAGGAAACAGCCTGTTCACAGATCCAGAGCTTGAGAAGCTGGAATACCCAGACACAAAGCTGAACACAGCGGTTAGCATATGCAATGCAGCCAATCCAGGTGCGGCTTTCATTTTCCTTGGTGCTGATTGGCTGTAACCCCAAGAGTAGAAATAAGGAAGACTTGTAGATGGTTTTAACCTAAAAAATAACTCAGGGAATGTAAAAATGTATAGTTGTTGATATCATTAATAAAGAGGGGAAGCTATTGGAACGCAAACACACAGGTGGAAACTGTCATCATTTAAAACATAATAATTAACTGAAACCTAATGAGAAAAAGTGGAAACTGCAGGGATCTGACACAATATTCATGAAACTCCATTCATCTTAAGACAGTTCTGCTGTGCTCTGGCTCCCTATGGAGAGATCGAAGGAAGGAAGAGAGAACGAGAGAAAGAGAGAGAAAAATAGAAAGAAAGAGAGACAATGAAAGAAAGACAGGAAGAAAAAGAGATCAAAAGAAAGAGGGTGAAAGAAAGAGAGAGAAAGGAAGTTGAGAGAAGGAAAGAGAAAGAAAAACACAAGGCTCAGAAAATGGGGTTTGAAATAAAGTCTGAGAAGAAAACTATTTTTCAATTCTCCATATTTTTTGCATACACATCCAAAGCTGGATAATACTGGAATAATAATATTTCATGCGTATGGAAGGATGCTAGCATCCTGAGCCATAATGAAGCGCAGCTTTTCGGCTTCTCTTTATCCCGAATATCAAACTGTATTTCATGTTCGGCCTTGTGAGACTTTTCTTCATGAAAACATGTAAAGCCACAGAATCCCTCCTTTGCGTAACACCTAGTGCCAACTCCAACGTTCCTGCCTTTTGTCCCGCCTCAGGAATAGAGAGGAGAAATGTGACAAAGTGTGACGGATGGAGAGGAAGGCCTCGCTTAGCGCCTCTGTCACTTCGCCGCTGTTCAGACGCTCATCACTCCTCGCTGTTCACGTCAGCGGGAACACATCAAAGGCTCACAATGGCGTTAAATCTCACAGCAAATAGCGGCTTTGTTGTGATGAAAATCTCCCCCTTCTTTCACTCGGAGGCATAAAGCTATTATTCACACAGATGTGGCAGCGAGCGCGCAGCCCTCCATCCTGCAGCACAAGGCTGTAATTAACACAAGGGCGAAGCTGTGGGGTGAGATCCTGTCGTCGCTCTCTCTGCGTGTTTGTAGCGTCGGCTGCTCCGTCTCCGACTCTCTGGTCACTTCAGATGAAAGGGTGGAGGGGGAGGGGCAGAGGGGGAGCAAGATGAGAGGAGAGATGTGTCGATACAGTTGTGATGGAGGTCACGACCTCTGGCGTGTCAACCCGTGGAAGAGAGGATAGCATTACTCGGCCATTTGATTGCACATTTGTGGCATGGAGCGGCGGTGGGCGACTGTGAGAGCGGTTAGCTGGTCAGAAGTTGAGATTAGCAGCTTCCCCGCACACAGAAGCTGCATGTTGATTTAGATATAACACTATGTGTGTGTCGAATCTGCTTCACTCTTCACTAAAGTACCTTGAAGTAGTCACCTTGTTCAGACACAAACTTCAACATATTTTTTGTCGAATTTTATGTGATAGACCAATCAAATATACTTCGTAATTTTGAATTTAAAGAAAAATTCTTTTCATGCCCCTTTTCTCTGATGTCCTTAAAAATACAGTACAGTATATGGCCTAGTTGGCCTGGCTGCTGCCTTCCTGTGCATTTCTGCTCTGACTGAGTTTGAGCTATTTTGAAAAAAAGTATAAAAAATTAAAACCCGATGAATAAAAAAAATATAAATCGGACGTAAAAATCCCAGTAAAATACATGAAAATTTGTGAATGAAGGGGCATGAATACTTCTGGACAGGTTCACTCTGCCTGGGGAATTTCAGATGGAGGACAGAGAATGAGTCTGTTCACATGGACACCTGATCTCACCTCCATGACCATCACTGACAACACAAACAGGACGTCTCCACTTCGTCACTTGCAGTCACAGCGCCCACCTCCACCGTCTTGTCTCCTCACTTCATGTTTACTGTTGAAATGTGAGCAAAAGTGATGAGATATGCAGAATTCTATGCGTCCATATCTCAAGCATTCATCCCCCTGCCACCGCTGTATTATTCTCTGAGAGAGCAGCTCAGAGTTTGAAATATGATCTGAGGATCAGTGCTGAGCGAGGGTGGTAATGAAAAGCTTGCTTCTGATCCGCTGATGGTTGCAAAGGAAGAGAGATTAAAGAGGGGAGGTAAGGAGTGATTCCAGAACGATAGAAGCCGGGGAGGGCGAGTTTGAATCTATAGTTTTCAATAACTCCAGAGGATGGACGGCTCACTGGGGTAAATCTTATGTAAGATTAACTTCATCAAAGAAGACAAATGGTTGGCCCCCTTGGCTTTATGTGAACCAGTCAGCTTTACTGTAGATAATTAGATCATTTATAATCTCATTCTTTTGGGAGGTAAAATTATACACCTTTAAGTTACAAAACCAAGTCGGAGTTTCTTATTCCTGAAACATCACACCAGTAAAACAAAAGGAAGACTTTTCGACATCGTGACCTAATGGGCCCATTCTGGCTGCCCTTACTGGCATAGGAGGGAAATCACCTAATAGGACAACTAGAAAGTGCTTTTCAGCTAACATCAGGTGGAAAAAACTATAAAAAATATATATATACATTATATTTTATGAAGTGTATAAATAGATGCTCTTTTTACTAAAGGGCTAGTATTGTGTACAATTGACTTTTCTCTTAGCTGTACATCATCGTAATGTTATTCTCACATCAAAAACAAACCTGAAGTGTTGCTTTGATTCTTTCATACATGTTTGAGACATCCTTCAATCTCCATGGCAACCATTCAGCTCCTCCTCAGAGCTGCAGCTTCCAACCTTCTGCCTCACAGAGCAGCCCTCCATCCTCAACTTCTCCACTTGGATCCTTCAGACTAGCTAGCAGCAATTAGCAAACACCTGGTGGAACTTCCAAGTCTCCTGAGCTCATTATAAGAGCTGGTGCTTGGTTCAACGCTGGTAAAAATGTTTAACTGTTGTGATGACTTCCTGAAGGTGGATTTTCAGAAAAAGCAGGAATTTTTAAAGAGACAGAGGCTCAATTTCAAGATGTTAAATTACAAAATCAAATTTCTTTTAAATCATTTGATACATATACACAATACAACCCCTTTAAATATTCCTCTTGCTCCAACTTTAATTGCTCAGTATTTGGAAAAGTTGCCAACATGGAGTGAACAGCATCATTCACTTCCTCTGCAGTCAAACGTCAACCTTAAATAGCAATACTATAGTACTAAAACTGAAATTCAAGTGGAGAAATCGAGCTCAATGGGAGAAATCCCAGAAAGAGCACTGAAGGGAGATGAGAATCGAGCAGAATTATGTAGGAAAGCGATGGCCAAGCAAAGTCAGGTTTAATCCTTAAATATTTCCTGATTGTTTTGTGTTGATTCATTCAGATTATTCTGCTTTTCTTTCTGGAGTCCACTCCTCCTCTGTCTATCTGATACTAAAAAAGACAAAGGACGGCCTAGGATTTGTATTCACAGTCAGAGTGGAGAGGCTGAGGGGAAAATGCTGCAGCTAAATTTGTATTCCATTCAGTTTGGAGGTTGGTGATGTTAGAGATGGGCTTTTTATTTAGTTTCCTCTCCCAAAACAGTGCTCCGTCTCTCTCGCACTGGGGCATTAGCTGTGCTCACTATCTATCTCAACAAAGATCGATAGTGTTCATCAAGGACCTTTCTTCCTCCCATACTGAGCAGACATTCATCCAGCGGCTGGGATAAAGCCGCCAGTGTATAGCGACCATTCCAAACACGCACCTGGACTTCAGCGGGGCAATACCTCACCCGAGACTGCGTAAAAGGCAACAAGGTGAGGCTCTGCTGTAAAACCTTAACAATGCTAACAGTTTATGAGGCAAATTTATCCTTTCCACCAGGTCAGGCAGAACATTAACTTTCCAATCTGGCATTTATGAGACGCGGGGCCACACGAGAGAGAGCGGGACTCCAGACTCGGCGGCTAGCTTCTCACAGGAAATGTTTGCTTAGGTCTATTTATTCAGAGAAATGACTGAAAACACACGTTCTCTTTGGGCACAACCCCGCTTCTTATTTATGCAGCTTCACAAAATCGTAGCATAGGAAAAGCCTCAGCAGAAGCAAAAGCATTTCCCAGGCCAAGCAGAGTAAACGTGCATTAAATAAAGGGCTCGACAAGAAGACCCAACAAAAAGCAAAGCTCAATAAATTTCAGTCACTCATATATTACACTGTTTAGATGTAGAGTGGCAACCGAAACAACGGTTTCTTTTGTTATTGTAGATGATTATGGTTCATCTCTATTGAAAACCCAAAATGCAGTTTGTCAAAAAATGACAAATAAAACAGAACCAATTATGGGATTTTTATGACATAAAGGAGGTCTGCTGAAAAGTCTGTCCTGTGCAGCACTTCAGTATCTCTAGCACACAGGTGTCAAACTCCAGTCCTCGAGGGCCGCTGTCCTGCAGTTTTTAGATGTGCCACAGGTACAAAACACTGGAATGAAATGGCTTAATTAGCTCCTCCTTGTGTAGATCAGATCTCCAGAGCCTTAATGACCTAATTATTCTATTCAGGTGGTGCAGCAGAGGCACGTCTAAACGTTGCAGGACACCGGCCCTTGAGGACTGGAGTTTGACACCCCTGCTCTAGCACATCCCTCTGATGAGGCATCGGGATGAACAGTTTGCTGTCGGGCCGAGTTCTGGCTTTGATGGAGCCTTCTTTCTGGTAAAGCTCAGATTTTCCCCAGACTCTGCCTCCAGAGTCTACAATCTTGATTTCTAAGTGAAATGCACTTCAAGTCGGGAGAAAACCATTTTCTACAATCTTTTTTCCTTCCACTCAACATCCCATTATCCTTGGATGTAGCGCTCTGTGAACAGTTGTCTCATTTAGCAACTTTTTAAAGCAATTTAATCTAATTCAATCAAATGTAAATACCAACTGAAAAGGAAATGTTGTAGCTCATCCAATAATCTGGATGGTGATGCTGCAGCCAAGAAGGATCTCCAGCAGCAACTAACCTGAAGAAGCCTCTAAAATAAAAATATATGAGAATGTGTGTAATAAATATGCATAATAAATACATTTTTGTTTTTACCTGAATTGCTTGAAAAATAACATTTTGATGATATCCTAATTTATTGAAATGCACCTGATAACAGAAACATTCAGGTTTATGTGCTTATTTTCTGTGATCCATCCATCCATCCATCCATCCTCTCCCTTTTTCACTGAATCTTTTGCAGATTCTTCCCAGCTGACGTTGACGCAGCTCAACCATAAAGCTACCAAACAATTTTTCTGCCTTGCCTGGTGTCCCAGAACTTAGCAAAAGTAGAAATATGAAAGCAGAGCGCCTACTGAATCCTGATTTGTGTGCTGATGTTGCATAAGGAACTCAGAAACACACCAGCTTGTCCTCATTATTTGACTTCCTGTCATCCTTTCAAAACTTGTTGGATTGTGACTTGTTGGATTGTGACCAAGTATCAAGCAGATACTTTGTGTGTTCCCATAGCTTCCATTCCCTCATCTATTCCAACCTTAAGGTTATGTGATATCTTTGTAGTTATCATCGTCATTACTATTTGTAGTTGTTGAAATCGTGCTTCAAAGCACCATACTATGAGGGTTATATCCTGAAAAGATCTAAACAATCTTCAGATTGTGGATACACAATCATACACACACATTGGTAAACTGGTATACTTTTATATATCAACTTCTGATCATTTTTTCTGTAGTATTGCCAACCTTTAGCGATGTCGTCTCACCATAGTCATCACTGTTGTGTGTCCCAGTTGTGCTGTTCCACTCCGACACCAGCGCTGTGTCTGTCCAAACCAGACAATCCTAACTCCCTGGTACACATGTTACATGATTCCACTCACAATCATACACACACGCACACCCCCACACGCACACACACGCACCACATGGGCCCAGTATACAGCAGGGTCAGTGAACTGGCTGCGGCCTCTCCAGGTCATTTGTAACACCTGGGTGTGTCTGGCTCTTCGGGTCCCACGGTAACATTAAACCTGCAGACGCCACCATCTCAGAGTAAGTAACGCCTGTCAGAAATGCCAACATGGCTTTGTCTTTCAATCTGACGAAGCATTCAGGAGGAACAGCTCAGAGGACAACAGTGGAGCAAATGTTGCATCTGCAGAACAAATGGAAAACTCTCTTGCTAATCACAATGCAGGCTGAGGGATAGCACACAGCAGTGAGGCAGACCTTGTTCATTCCTAGATCTCAGTTTAAATATGAACAGAAAACCATCAGCAGATCACATCATTATCAGAGCTGAGGCAGTTTGGTGGATCTACAGCGACTCACACCTTAAACCTTTTCACATTTTGTTACATAATAACCACAAACATCATACTTTTCCTGGGACTTTGTGAAATAGACCAACACAAAGAACCACATACCGTATTTTTCGTACTATAAGCAGCTACTTTTTTCCCCCTCGTTGTGAACCATGCGGCTCATAGCCCGGTGCGGCTTTTCTGTGGATTTTTCTTCAACCACCAGGGGGCTCTTTAGCACTAAGTGAATCATTGTAAGCCAAATTGAAAATCAAAGAAGAAAGTGCTCATTTTCATTTAGAACAAGCACATGCTAGCAGCAGGCTAGCGTGAAATGTTCAACAGCCTGTGAAATGTTTTCAAACTCATAGCCCCTCATCATGGAAACCACACGAAGGAGTTCATATGATGCAGCTTTTAAGTTGAAGGTTATCGATCTGGCAGTACAGGAGGGAAATAGAGCTGCTGTACTTAAGCTCGGTGTGAACGAATCCATGGTTCGGCGTTGGAGACGCAGGGCTGCGTCCTTAATAGCAGATGATTAGCTGCTGCATCCTTGTGGAAAACTGAGAGCGGCTTATAGCCCGGTGAGACTTATATATGTACTTTCCAGTTTGTTTTTTAAACTTTGTGGGTGCGGCTTATAGTGAGGTGCGCTCTATTGTCCGGAAAATACTGTAAATGTGAAACGATAGAGAAATGATGCATGGTGTTTCTGGAAGCAAAAATACAAAAACCATGGTGTGCACATGTATTCGGCTAATTTTAATCTGATGCCTCTAGACAAAATCTAGTCAGGCTTTTGATATTCCAGACGAGGAGATATTTTTTTGTAGTAGACAGCCAAGAGGACCTTGGTAACCATGGTAACCATGGAGGAGTTGTAGAGCTCTATAGCTCAGGTGGGTGGATCTGTTACCACAAGCAACATGACACAGGAAACACGTGAAAGAAGGTGCTTAGGATTAAAATGTGAATTGAGTTTAGGTTGGGTTTAGAGCTAGGAGGTTAGAGGTTATGGTGGGGCTGATGTTACTGGTAGGATAGGGTCAGAGTTAGGGTATAGAAATGAATAGGGGTCAATGTCAATGCAAAATCCCTTTAAATACAGAGAAACATAAAGTGTAGGTGTGCATGCATGTGTGTGTGCACTAGTGTATGTCAAAGGGAACAGTATAATAACAGGGTATAGCAAACAGGATAATGACAAACTGCCTGGACTTTCCCTCTAAGTCATGCATTTCATGTGAGTATTTTACTCATTTTCTCTGTGGATCCAGAGTTTTACCCTCTGAGGAGAGACTGATTTTACCCAAACAGACCCAGAGACAGAGGTTGACCCGCTCGGGGTTTAACCCCTGAGGGGACACACTGCTTCTACCCGGATACAGAGACAGCTGCTTGATTTGAAAGATCAAGGAAATATTGATTGGATATTCAGGCTTTTAATGGCCATCTAACTCATGAATAGCAGAATGCTGATAAACTGATGAGTGAGACATTATATCTCTCTCGTGTTTTAATATTACATCATTCATATCAATAACTCCACCCTATTATTAACTACCTGCAGTATGCCATCTGCTTGTGTCATTTACTTTTATTTATTGATAGCTTTGGGAGAAAGACACTTTTTAAGTTCAGCCTGCTTCTGAGTGCAAAACTATTGACAAAACAGTTCAGACATGCATAAAGTTGCTTGCATGCATTTTAGTTTCACCCAATAGAAATAAACAGATTTTTTACATAAAACCACCTTTCTGCCATAGTGTAAACCTCTCAGCAGGGCAACAACGGCTTAAACGTTCTCTGATCAGAGCAGGAGAAGAAGAAGAAGAAGAAGAAGAACAGATGTTTATGTGATTTCTCACAGAATATCAAAGCAGTTATTGTATCCTTGTTGATGCAGAGAGATTAACTATCCATCCTGGGGAAACAGCAGCTCTGCTCTCACTGCGTTTCTTAAAAACAAGAGCTGCTACGTTTCTTTTGCTTGTAATTTATTACTGCCTGAAGAAAAGAATCACCACAGCATGATGCTGCCAGCACCATATTTCAGCATGGGGGTAATGAAGTGAGATGCAGAGGTTTTTACGGTTGCCATAGGCACTGAGCCTAGCAGAATATTTGCTACAGTGGGGACAAGAGAGAGTTTAAATGCAGCAGCAGTTGTCAGCCTGATTCCAACATTGTTTACTTTCCACATGTAATGTACAGTACATACATCAAGCATAAACCAAGCTTCAGCTGTTTGTCCTCCATTTTAACCAAACTTACAGCCTGGTTAAGTGGAATGACAGGAGGCAGGGGACAAAAACCAGCTGAAAAGCAGCTGAACACCAAAGAAAACTGTTAAAACCTGTTAGAAAGCCTAGAGAATTGTTGATCTAAACTGTGTGAAAAGATTGTGTAGTCCAGCACAGTTTGTCTCACACTCCTGACTCCAGAGTCAATCCGGACTGAACGGCACGTCAATCTGACACAGGCCTTACAGGTCTTAATTTGCAGACAGTTGTCGTCCATAGCAACCATGGGTTTTGAATAGAAAACCTCCAGAGGTTGAATTGTGGGTGTGAATGTGACCCTGCCGTTCACAGGGACAGAGCTGCTGTCTCATCCTGTCTGCTGGTGAAGCTGCAGCACAGCTCTGCCTTCAGGTCGGAATTATTAATGAACAAAATGCTTCATTTATGAAGCAGAAAACAGCTGGGGGGGTTTTCTGAACGTGATTACATGTGATCAAACAGAAACTCAAACCAAACTCCTCCTTCACAGAGATCCTCAACTCCATGTCAGATGAGCGTTTGATAAGTTTTTATATCTGAATCATAAAGTCGTCTATAAATAAATAATGAAGCTGCGCGTCTTATTTGAACACTATAGCAGCTTTATAAAATCAGATTAAAATGGTTGGAGCAAAAACACTTCCTTTTTACCTTCAAAATAATATCCCGGTCATCACTATGATGTGTAACCGTGGCAACAAGGTATTGATTTCACAACAGGCAGCAGCTGATTAGCATATTAATACTATTAATGCTGAACTAACAACCCAAATCCCAGAGAAATTGAAAAGCATCGGCGTTCTAACTATGACAGAGATTTAAAGCAAAAGCAAATGAGGCAGATTAGCAGAGCCAGCCAATAACTGATCCAGGACATGTTACTGTGGAACATCATCTCTGCTGCCTGGACACTGAGCTCGTAGCATGTCAGTCATTAGACTGTCACACACAACAGTCTTCAGTCAGAGGCTTCTTCAGATTTGTTGGAAGACTAACTGCTACTAATTAAACATGTTTAGATGTTGAGAGTTACACCAACTTTTAATTTACCTTTGGAATAAATTAAGTATTTTTTAATTGAGTTGAGAAATCAGTGAGTTAATAAAACTTTAATTAAACTAGCAGCTGGAAGAGTTTTTATTTTACAAAGACTATTTCATAGATTACATATATCATAATATTATTGCTACTATTTAATTACAATTTAATAGAACAATATACTAAGAGAGAACTGACTTTGTAAGAAAAACTTGACCAAATCCTTAAATTCCCAAAACATTTGAGTTTTTATATTGAACTGTTGAAATCTGATTACATTCATTATATACTTAAATTATGAAGAATGAAAATGGACTTTGGAAAATACTGAGACTGAGTTTGGAAAGGTGATGCCCAGCTTTCGTTGTTCTCAGTCCTTTTCTGTCTTGTTATCTTTAAGTTGCTCCTCCGTTGTTTTTGTGTCTCGCTTTTCTTCTCTTTATTTATTTAGTTTATGACTCTCAGGTGTAAAGTAAGGCACTTTTATGTGCTGACGCATAAAAACACATTATGTTTCAATTTACATTTCTTAGTAAGTGCTCTTTTCATTTTACTGCCCAACTCTAAAGTAACTCACAGCTACGTCAGCTTGCAGGTAAAACGCTTGGAATTTTGCTTGAAAGTTGATGCAGACCTGCAACCAGGTTTATTGTGAGCTAATCTTTGACTTGACTTGATGGACATCAGATTTGGATTTTTGAACATAATGTTTGTGACTCCCTGCTGTAGCTCACAGACAGCCAGATGTAAAGAAACGATTTAAAACTTCGGCACAGTACCAAATATCTGCACCTATAAATGTATGAATACAT
Source organism: Xiphophorus couchianus (assembly GCF_001444195.1). Classification (NCBI taxonomy): domain Eukaryota; kingdom Metazoa; phylum Chordata; class Actinopteri; order Cyprinodontiformes; family Poeciliidae; genus Xiphophorus; species Xiphophorus couchianus. The sequence goes on along the minus strand of NC_040244.1, from coordinate 16,695,052 downwards.
TTTTATAAGTGAGTTTTATTTATTTATTTATTTATTTATTTTACAGTGGATAAAATCTTGATGAATCAATTACTAAAACAATAGAAATCGCAAAAAATGACTTTGGAACTACCTAAAGGGACAGCAGAGGTTTAACAGTACATCAGCTGGATCTTTCCAACATGGAGTTTGGGCTTCAGCTCACTAAAGCTGTTCATCAGGCCGCGGTTCATTGCATTGGCAAAATGAAAAAGTGTCAAAACACAAAAAGATAAGATGATTCCCTTCATGAATCATTTAAAGGGCTTTGAGCTTTCAATACACTGAGTACAAGAGCATGTTCACCACCGTGTTGCATCAGCTTCTGTAAGGCGTTGATAAGGTGCTGGTCGGGTCTCACCCAGACACACAGTCACACTCATCCAGTCATAATTCTGACTGCATCTCCTCTGACCATCCAGCTTTCACATCCACATCACTGTCATTCATGTTTCCATATTTTAACCTAATTAAAAAGAACATGGAGAACATAGCTTACACGCCATGTTTTATAGGGAGATGCTGTACATGGACCTAACGGTTCTACCTTATATATAACCTGATGACCCGATCCAGCTGTGCAAAACTGGTAACTGCTGCTGATTATCTCAGAAAGGAAGACTAAGCCTGTTTAAACCAGCTTTAACAATCATAAATGGTCACTAGAATCTTTGCTTCAAAGAGAACACAGTCTTTTTGAAATTTGCAGTAAACAAGTTTGTCAGATCTTGAGGCAATTTAGCTTTGTATGTTACTGCAAACACAAAAACATTGGGATTTATTCATATTCCTCCATCAAAGAGAAAAACAGAGCCATCGTTCCTTTGAAATCTCTCCGCCTCCCTTCCTCTCGCTGCTTTCCTCCTAGCCTCTGTTTGAATGCAGGGAGCGAAAACGAATAATTCTTCCTTATTTGATGCCCTGGTGTTTAAATCCTTGATGACTTAAAAAGCTTCCTGCGCAAACAAAACCTCAGCAGCGTCGTGCGCTTTGGTGTGACGGTTTAACGGTGTACTGACACCCCATCAGCTGCTCCGGCTCCTTCTGGCCCAGTGGCACCAGGGTTCCAGGAAGGGGAAGTACAAGAAACATGACAGGATATAAACCAAAGTGACGGGACTGTCGGCTTGGCTGTGGGTGTAACAATCCAGACAGGTGTTATCTGCTGGCACAGATGCACTCAGACACATTCCTCTCCTCACTGATTACATTTATTTGTAAAACACTTCAATTACTTGTCTCTGCAGCCTGATGGAAGTACCTGGATGCCTGTAGGCTAAAGAATAAAAGGCTCCACTTTATGGCAATTATATTTAGAACTATGAAAAGCAAAAACAATGACTAAGAGGTTTTTTTTAAAAGGTTGTAATAAAGACAGGAAAAGATAAAAACAAACAGAATAGACAGACATGCTAATTAAAGTTGCTGAGCCCCCAATTTTTTGCGATGGATTTTTTTTTTTAAATAACGGATATTTTGCTACATGGTTAAAAAAAAAGCAGCTATGCAGGAGTCAGATAAGCAACACTGTAATACCTTTACTCCATTAATAGTTGGTGATAAAGTCAACATTATCCTCATCAAAACTCAAAAGTAATCTGCAAAAGTAACTCACCCGATCCCAACTGGATCGGGTGAGTTCTTCAAAAGATGTAGCCTCTGAATTTGGACACACCCTGAGTCACCCTGTCATGGTTGCTAGGCGACAGGACATAATACTAATGTAAGAGCGGCAATAAATCTAAATGCCAGATTGTCCAAATCCATAGCCGCTCACTTTCGGCCTTTGTGTTCAACAATAATCACAATTCTTCATTGATATTCTCAGATTCTAATTTACATTTCCATTATCTTTGCTAAGCTGCAGGGATTCATTACCTATTTATCATTTCATTCATATTTTTCACTTAAGTTTTAACTGAACCCATAAATAGAAATGAGCTCCAACTGAAACCACAAAGTCTGGGAGTATTTTAAAAACCTTCTGATCAAAATATTCCAAAAAGTTTATGACTCTGAGTACTTGTCAACGATCACACACTCACACACACACACACACACACACACACACACACACACACACACACACACACACACACACACACATATAGAGGAAAGACAGGCAGCTCTCTTGACCGCTTACTTCAAGGACCCTGAGGAGTTTACTCAAGCTACAGTAACTCCCGCTGTGCACACAGAAACATATCAATGGGACTTCACAGGACGGGGAACGTGTGGAAAAATCCTCCACGGAAAACTAGCTTACCGTGAGTCCATGTGCACCTGGTCTAATCATAGCTGTCCAGAAGAGCACTTAAAGCTCTCTGTGTGCAGGGTGATAAACGGCCAGTTCAACACAGAGCAGAGCGGCACAGGGTGAGAACGGGAAGTATTAGAGGATAAAAGCAGAATTGGTTTCAGAACGCACAGGGACAAGGATGAGAGAATGACAGCTGATAACTGTGTTAGAGGAAGGAAGGAAGGAATTAAAGGAAAGAAGGAAGGAAGGAAGGAAGGAATTGAGTTTTGGTTTATGCTGTAGAAATTAATGGAAGTCAATGGAAAGTCCACACAAAGACAGTCACACAAACTTGTGTGTTCTTCCTACCTGTGAGGGGCTGTAGAGCTCCTGCAGAGCGTTGCGGGACCCTTTCCGACAGCAGCCGTCCACCACAAAGGGATTCCTCTGCATGACTGGAAAGAACGGAGAACACTTAGAACAAAGACTGAGGCAGAAAACAGAAAACTTATCTGCTGCTATTATCTCATAATATTCAGTCATATGCATTTATAATCACTAGAATTTCAATGATATTGTAAGTGTTAAGTTTTTTTTTCCCAACTTCAAGCTGTCTGAACTTGAATGCAAATTGGATTGAAATCATATCAGGGAGATATTTTTGTGTGGTGAGGGAGGTGATGGTCAACCCTAACATCTTATATTAAAATAGGAAGCTTCCTTTCCAAGCTCTTTAGAATGTAAAGAACCTTTGAAAGTAATCACAGGACCTTCAAATATTTTATTTCGAGTCAACAATATATAGTATATATATAAAACCATGTTAAGAAAAAAAACACAAATTTGCTGCCATGGATTTATTTGAGGTAAATTATGTATAAAACAACCAGGTACCCTTTCTCTAGTACTGTATATTCCTAACAACTAGGGAATCTAAGCTGGCCTCTGCTTGACAGCTTTTTATCAATAAACCAAAGGCCTGCTTCACCACTTCACTTGAATCAGGTTGTATTTGACTTTGGTCTTTTTGAAACAGTTTGCGATTCATAAAACCTTTGGTCTATTTGTAGCCGGGTCACTGTCTTCCCACACAATTCAGTCCCATTCTCCTCTCCCTCCAGTGCTCTGCCTGGGATTGTAGTTTGCTGCTGGTTGTAGTTTGGCAATGGCAGCAGAGGAAGTGGATAAAACCATTGAGTCTGCGCTTCCAAATACTGAGCAGATAAAATCAGAGCAAGAGGAACGTATAAGACATTGCTGTCAAACAATTTGTGGCCCTAGTCCCCAGTGTTGACAGCACATTTACTGTAAGCTTAATGGAGTTGGAACATTATGTATGTCACATCCAAATGTTAGCACGACTGGGTAAAATCAGATCCAGTACTGTAGAACTTCAGAGTCCATCCCTCCACCAATCAGCTGGGGCCCCGGGCCCTCTGGACATAGAGCAAGAGGCTGGTTTCTACCAAGCTAAACTTTTTGTGAAAAGAAATTAAAAAAGAGCATCAACATTCCCCCTAGAACTGATCAAATCTTGTTTTGTGCGTCACCTCGTCTCTTGTAGCCTGAATGTTACATCTCTCAATTCCAATGACCTGCAATTTTGGAGTAAATGTGTTTCAGCTTTTTATTATTTTTTTGAACACTAATCTTTAAAGCATGCTAAACTTGGATATGAGAAATTTCCAAGGTCTGATATTCAACTTTCAACTCACGCAGCTTCGGTGCCAGTCAGCAGTTCTAGCTCGGGCTTTAGCTAAAAGCCATTCTTTAAGGTTGGTTACCAGTTTAGACACTGATGTGATCTGATGCCAAGCACAAACAGCCTCCGCCGGCTTCAGTGTAACGACAGAATATCAGTAAATCAAACATGAGCTCAGCTCGGTTCACAGCAAAGATAGAAATAGAAAAATTTAGGCTGCACATTCCCTAAACTGTCCCGAATTTGGGTTTTATGACATTTCATGAATAATAACCATTTACTGCAGGTAAGACGCCTGGAGCTACAGGGGTGAATAATGAAAGCAAGCAGACTATATGCCAAAGGCAAAGCTGCAGTTCAGCGTTTGTTTGGCAGGATTTCAGCTCCGCAGAGCAGCTGCTGGCAGCGGATCAGCAGGATCAGCCAGCGCAACACTTCCATTCCAACACACTTTCTTTAAATGACTCTGTGGAAAGATGATGAAGGACAGCGCAGACTTGACAAGCAAGAGAAATACTAAATAATGATGGATGTTCGTCTGGCTTATGGCTGTGGATGAATAGAACTTTTAAAGTGTGGAAAACCGATGATGAATTTAACAAATGATACACATTTATAAGTCTGGACCATCTGTAGAGCTTTAAGTTGTCCTGGTTTTTCATTCGCATCACAGAAAAAAGTGATTTGTTAGTAGGGCAAAAATGAGTATTACTATGCCTCGTATTAACATTTCATCGTATTAATATTTAATATTTATAGAGTGACCGGCTGATGTTGTTATTGCCATAAAATGCAGTTTTTACATTTAAACTGTAACCATAATTCAAATAAAAATATATTTTAAAAGACAATATTTAGACGCAAAAGTTAATTTATGTATCTGTGATTTCAGAAATAATTTGATGAAATACAGAAACGCCATGCAGAGAACTCAGGAGACATGACTGTTTATAGGTCCAACATCATAACAGGCATAAAATACATCAGGTGACATGAAAACAAGTCAGAGAAATGAAACAAAGACCCTGAAAACATTGTTCTATCATGACTGGGTAAACGTTTTTGGAGGGAAACTGAATGAGACATTCCAACACCTCCACCCCTTCCCCTTACTGGTGCTCTACTGGACTCATGAATACCATTAAAGTAAAGGGAACTCCTTGTTACACGTAAGATGATTTGAGCTTCAGGACATGGTGTGTCATGCACCTGAAAGTAGCTAATAATATTCTCATTTTCTGCTAATGATCCATGGCCGATTTACTGGCTATGACTGGACACAGATCATTCTCTAACCATGTTAGCTCGTGTTTGCGACGTGCGTTCTGGGGTAGTCTGCAGATTTGCACATCTGCTGGGTAACAAAGAGAATATTGGAACACACATTTGCTCATCTGTCTGCGCATCGTCACGATGTGACAAATCTGTTTACCACAAACATAAATCTGGATCTGCCTCTGCACCAAATATTAGTACAGTGAAGATCCACATCTTTGTCTTTCGCATTTCCCTCTCATCAGGAAAGAATACAGGCAGCCTTGCTGCCATCTCTCAGCAGGTATCAGTGCAGATGAGATAAAAAAAAAAAACGCTGCAGATTTCTAAGGTCTACTGGATGAGAATTAAAGAGCTGATTATGCCAAGGTTGTCGCTGATCACAATTTTACTAGGTACCTCCTGCATGAGAACCTTGATCTGTCTGTTGGCAGGACTCTGGACCCTGCTGGGGGGCTGAGCTGAGTGCTTGTTAGTGTAATGAGGCTGAACAGACAGTTGTGACCTTCAGCAGATGAGGGGAGAGACAGAAGCAACCAATGTCTTTACATCCTGATAACACACAGTCCTGTACAGAAACGCCTGTGATTGATAGCCTCATCGCCAAAACTGCTCCTCAATGATGCAGTTCAGCATGTTGCTCTGCAGTCTCTGTGCTGCCAATCGATGGTTCACACACAAATTAATGCAGTTGTGGAATATCTTCCAAATCCCTCACTCGTTTGTGCATCATACTAAGTAGCAGCGGACAGAGCAAACTGACTGAACAACGTGATGAGGATTCACTGATGGGTCCCCGAGCTGCGGTAACGTTGATCTGCTGGGCTAACAACGACTGATGCCGAAATACATCAGGTTGAACAAGTGTGAAGAACATTAGGTGCAATTCTCCCATCGTATTAGCCCCTCGTTGAGCAACAAACTCGTTCCACTGAAGTGTTAAGCTTGTTAGAGAAGGACATCAACCAGGTCAACCCTGGACGTATCAAGACACCTGGACGGTATCTAAATAAGAGCACATATTCATGGCCGAGACAGTATAGAAAAGCATAGCAGCTGTCTGTCCGGCAGTGTGCAGCAGCAGGTGGGGGAAGGAGGTGTTAGATTACTCTTTGCTGAGTACAGAGGCAGAAAAACTTGTTTCACTTTCATTATAGCAACTTTATTCTGCAGCAGGATGGTCTACTCTGACGTGGGTAAATGGGCCGCGCCTAATGCCTGATATGTTTCTACTTTATGTCCACCTTCTCTAATGAAGAGAAAACAGCCTTTTCCTCACATCATGCACAATCTGCCTAACACACACCCGCACACGCACGCACACACTCTGAGGTAAGATTTAAATCCAATCTGTCTGCACAGGACTTATCTCCGTACGGCGGTCCGCTCTGATGCCTCCAGGCGTTTCCTCAATTATACACATCATAGACACAGACAGTGAAGCAGACAGCTGAATATTTCCTGATAATCCTGTCTGAGGTTCGTCCGCTGCCTTTGACTAACAGAGAGTGAGTCCGCTCTAGACGTTCTCTGAAGGCACCTGTAGGATGAAACGGAAAAGTAGCCAGTAGAGCTGGGTGTGGAGGCCCAGTCAGTCAACAGGAACACCAGGTTTCTTCCATAAGAAGTGTCTGCCAACATCTGGCCTTCACCGTCCTCTCGCCTGCTTGGACTAACCAGATTCCTCAGCTCAGAGTCAGCTAAGGTCATGGGAAAGGGGAAACTTTTTCATTTCTTTCGTGCTGACAGGTACTGCCTGAGCAAGCTTCAATATAGCGAACCTGCACTAATAAATTACAGATAATTACACTCAAATATTGGAAAACATATAAGGACAGGTTTGTTTTCTTTCAGACTTTTTAGTTTAGATAGGAACCCTCGAGCGCTTTCTTGTTATCGTGCATATTTTGGATTTGGTACAGCAGCCAGAAAGGCACAATAAATAATGCAGAACCCACAAGTGTTATGAAGAGAAACAGAAGATGTGAACTATAACAGCGATGCCCTTCTTTACTTCCAGGGAACATTTCTGAGCCTCATGGTTTCAGTAAAGGCAGGGTGCTGAAGCTGGGTGTGAGAATGATTCTTTATAAAAATTCAGTGATTATGAGATCTAAAAATAATACTTTAGTGTCATGTGTGAGTTTTGAGGGCCTTTTATAAGCCCAAAGAACTTCAAGATTTCCAATCTAATGATTTTTAAAAATAATTTTTTATCATTTGTACCAAAAGGTTGTAAGGGCAAAACAGTAATGAGTCTAGCAGAATATCAACAACTAATAAATGGGACCAGTGTAGACAAGCCAATAAATCTAATGAATAAAGCCAATTAAGAGGCAATACGCTGCAGAGCTCTGACTGAAAAAGTCTGTCGCCCTTTGGCTTTTAGCCCAGACTTATGAACTTGTGGGAGCAGCTCACTTCATGAGCTTAAAGTTTATGATTTAAACATCTTTAGGATGCACAGGTGCCTCCCATGAATATTCTTACTAATCAATAACAATGCTTAGAAATGGACTTTAAGTCAGACCAGTGAGTGCAAGGTAGATAAAACAAGATCATTTGGTTAAGTTGCAGCTCTGGATGGATTCTGGGGAACTTCCAGGTAAGGAAGTAAAAACTAACCCAGCCCAAAAATAACCGTTAGAATTTCAAAGGTTTAAATCACTTTTCAAAGTCCTGTAGTGCCAGATAAGCAATCTGGCATACAGAACTCAGCTGATTTTGTCCTCATGCCTTAATGGCTTTGATTCAAGATGAGGGTTGAACTTGTGCTAAAGTGGTTGAAAAGCAGGTGTGACGTATGGTGTACACAGAGCTGGTTTTTAGTGACATCTCATGAGCACGACAATCAACAAATAGAGCCTACACCTTCCACACCAAATGGAAAAACTGACTGGAACAAGAACCATACCATGTGCAACTAAAGATCAACAAGAGGAACCCTACACACGTTTCAGAAGTCAAACAGTTGATCTTACCTGCCACTATCAGCCAAGCAATCACAGCTTCCCACTAGCATGGAAAAGATTAAGCTAATTACAAATTCATTGTGACTTTGACGGATTTGCAACTTCCAGCAGTCATTAAGAACCAGCTGGAGTATTGTGTGTTCTAAACGTTTGCAGAAGGCAGCAGATCGCTAAGAAGGATTTGCTTTAGTTAGTGATGAAGTGAGAGATCTTGAACTAATTATTATATAGAATACTAGTAATGAAGATCAGCAAAATGCCACTACAGTGTTACAATTCAGTCAGGGTTAATGTTTGGACTCTGACCAGGAATAAGGAACTTGTCTAAACATCGGCCAACCAGTCCTCTGAGGACGTTCCGTCAGAATATTACCCTGCGTTGTAATTTCACAGGCTGTGATTTCGCTCCATGCGCCTCATATACAACACATATTCTGTTGAACTCTCAGAACAAGCCTGCAGCCATGCACAACATCTGCCACCATCTATCAGCAGAGGATTACAGGCCGCTGGAGGAGGATTAATTTGTTGCTAATCTTTACTTCTCAGCTGGAGAGAGCCCAACACACACACACACACACACACACCGACGCAACGCGACACACTGGGCTGTGTGAGTCCAAACTTTGACATTCACTCTGGTTTTGTTGCATTGTGTGTGTTACCCTGTCATCCTGTATGGAAAGAAATGACTGGGGTTTGAATGAACAATGGAAGCCAAACAGAGGAGAGAGATGCAGTGATTAGCGATGTTGGCACAACTTCATTAACCTAAGCTCTGTGAGAAAAGTTATTCAGCCCGAATGCTGGCTATTAAACCAATCAACTCTCGAGTGATGATTGGCTCCATGCAGGTCTTTCAAATTAAAGCACCAGATTGAATCACATTAATGATGATTACAGACAAGAGGAAAATACACAGGCAATTAAAATCAGCACCTCAGGCTCATATAGGAAGAAAATACCAGGTAGTTAAAGCAGACTTTAACTTAACTCTGTCTGCTGGTGGAGAGAAAACCTAACAGTATCAGAGTGTATCAAAGACCGTTTTGTCATATTAATCTACATAATCAGATCAACGATGAAAAGATCATTTTACTCCCGGTAAGAAAAAACAAACCCTACTTACAAATACAGAGTCACTAAATTAGAAACTAATTGAATAAAAAACATACAGAGGATTCCTGCCTTCAGTATTTGTGAAGTTTTCTTTGGAACTCCAAATTATTTGTGGAAAATCCACCTGTTTGGAGATCTATTAAAAAAAAGAAAAAAAGCTTGAAATACCTTGACACACTTCTGTCTCACATTTGTAAAGCAGCCAATCCAGAAGTGCCATTGAGCTTCCATGGCACTGATTGGCTGAAACCCCAAGAGGTGAGATAAGGAAGACCAGGGATGTTAGCTTCTGGACACACACTGTCCAAAACTGTGACAGCTCTGAACATAGCATTGCTCTAACATAGAGCAGAATACACACATTTTTCTCATTATATGTATCCTCTGAAGAAAAGGAAAAAAAAGACAGTGTTCTCTTGCAAACACAAGAACAAGTATAGATTCCTTGTTCTTCATGTGTATCGTGTTTAATAATTGTTTTCCTGTCATAATTTGGATGACAAGAAAGTAGAAAACTGCATCCACTCCAGCTTTGTGTGTGTAAACAGGCTGTTTGACATATATGAACATTTGACAAACACTTCACAACACACAAAACCACCAGGATACAAATGGATGAAAAGAGATCAGAACAGCAGATGAACTCTCTGAACTTCCACACAAACGCCCAACGGGAATCACACCCAACACCTCCAACCTGACTGAAAATCCAAGAAAACATGAGCTAAGTAAAGAAGAAAGGAATTCTGGAAAATGTTGGAGGCTTGTGATCCCTGAGACCTGACGGCAGACTGACAAACTGAGATATGGTCTGAGAACATCACTGACCAGCAGGCGGGCGGGGAGACAAAGTCATCAGACAACAACAGACAGCAACAATCAGAGCATCTCAACAGGGTACAGCACGGCTTGATCCCCGGCTCCCCTGGTGTCTTTCATCTGGACTCCAGGGGGAAATGCATAAAACATCTGAAGCTGGAGAGGAGCTCTCTAGCTTCAGATGTTTTATGCATGTCAGAAAAACAAGAGCTGCTGAGAAATTCATGAGTTTTTTTTTTTTTTAATACCTTCAGATGACAGGATACGTGTCAATAATGGAGATGCAACGTCAAATAAGTTCTCTTTAAAATCCATTAGTCAAACCCTCTTTCATTAGCTCAATAAGAAATGACAGTCGATGTAATCGGTAGCTATTAAGTTTAATCCATCACTGGACCAGAACACCAATAACGTCTGTAAGGACTGCTTTGAAGCTGCTTGGTCAGTTAATGTGCTAATAAAACTTTGTCCTTCTCTCTGCTCTCTGGCCCTGCTCTGCATGCATGAAGCCTCCTTTTCCAGTTCCTCTGGGGTCAAAGTTCAGATATTATTTGAACTTTAGAGATGTTGTTCAGCTGCTCCCGGTTGTAAATAAAACAAAATAAAACACTTCATGGTGGGCAAACATTGCCACTGATTACTCATCATATCTGTCAATTGTAAAAACGTAAGACTGAAAATCCTTCCAGCTGCACAGCATCCAAAACCAGAGAGAGTAACTGTCTAATAGAAACAATGTGTTGGCAGAACAGAACTAGAACAAGAAAATCCAAACTAAGACCACACAGCTACTGCCACCATGTAAAGTACAGCACAGACCATAAAAATAAAAATATGTTTTCTAACTAGCTGCACAATTAAATCAATGGTAAATTCTGAAAGTATATGTAGGTGTATAAGTGTCACCTGATTGATTGTTTCCTCATACAGAAAAACTGTGCTCCTTTATTGCTTTTTTCTAAATACTTCTTGAATTGTCTAAAACTTAATAATGATGAACAACATTGTCACATTGTAGTTTCTTCCATTTTTCTAAAATTTATGAAAAACAACTCTAGGCCTTTGAAAAATGCTGCTGCACTAACAATTGTTTTAATTCAATACTTTCTGTGTGGATGTGTTTGTGTCTTTAATAAAGGTGATGATAAAAGTACCCAGTGCATTTGTTGGCTTTATGAAAATATTAAGTCCAAACTCTGCTATGGTACAAACAGCGTTACCCACAGAAAAACATCCAGGTGAGATTATGCTGCAAAAAATTAAAACACACACCCACACACACACAAAGAGCGCCAGTGTACTGTCCTTCTCATTGAATCACAGGACAATCAGATAGTCATTGTCATAAATTATCATTTTTCCTCCAGGTTTGCAATTATTTCATCAAAGCAGAGGTGACATTGTTCCAGCAGCAGCAGCTCTTTAACTGTAGAGCAAACATCCACGGCCATCATTTGTTTTGTGGGTCACCTAGAAAAACGATCTTAGCTCTTCCAACTCTGCCTGGTTCAACAGAAACTTGGAGTTTAGGAATGTATCATTCATAAAAAAAGACAGAAAATCATCACTCATCTATTGTGGTAACTATACATTATAAACCACAGGGGTGCGATAATTGTTGAAAACAGGTGAAGTGTTGTGTTGTCCTGCGTGAAAGCAAAGAAGCACGACGTAAAGACAGATGAGTCAGGCTCCAGCAGAGGAAGAAGGGACGTGAAGTGATTGTTGAGGAGATGAGTAATCGCTCCAAGCTGAGCAGAAGGAGCCAGCGCTGCTAAAAGCTCACCAGAGAAAGCAGAAGAGAAATGAGACCCAGGTGGAGCGATGCGGCGGCTGCTGCAGGCCGGGGAGGGAAGCTTCTGCTGCCAACAGCCTGAATCTGTCATGTTGGGTTTTAATCGTCTGACCCACATGCAAGAACACCCACAGAACAAGGGAAATCTGTAAAATTATATTTATTGCAGAGAATGACGGTCAGAAAAAAAAGGGGAAAAACTGGTCCGGAGAGGATTCGATGCTTCTGGTTGGAGCTAAGGGTGAGAGAGTATGGTGAGTTCGATGACTGGAGGAAATGGTAAACTGCTGAACCCTTAACGTTCTTACTTCAGCTGAGATGACACGGACCGGGGGGGAAGGTCTGAAGGATCCTGGGCGGATTACTTGAGGTCGAGTGTTGCTGCTTCGCTTATGGTGGTGGGGCAGCTCTGGAGGGCGGACGAGGTCTGGGCGGGTTTCGTTTATGGCCGGAGAGAGGGAGGCAGCGAGCGTGGAGATCCGATCACCAAGGTGGGATTCAGGGACTTGGGCATCCGGTGGGCAATAATCCACCGGCGTCACAAGGAGAGGTTCTGCGCTGGATTTCCACTAAGGGGGTTCACAGCTTCTGTAGTGAGAGTTCCTATGGAGGCACAAAAAACAAAGAATCACTAGAAATTCACAAAGTTCGATCACTGGAGAACTTCAGGTGGCCTGTAATACCAAAACTGGCAAAACACTCTGGCACTGGTGTGTAGGCTGCCTCCTCCTCTTATACTCCTCCAAATGAGATCATGCAGTGCAGGTGATGAATATCAGCTGGTCCACGCCCTCCAGGAATGACTGCCAGGCACCCCCTGAAGGATGGACAGGGAAACAGCAACCCCAACCACAGACAGGAAACACCCAGGAACCCAACAGTACCCCCCTTCAATGACCGCCACCAGGCGGTCCAACCGAAGAGGAGGAAGCATTGAAATCAGAGATCAAAGTAGAATCTAAAAGGAAGGACCCAGGCACCCAAGAGCGGTCCTCCGGGCCATAACCCTCCCAGTCAATGAGATACTGCCACCCTCTACCCCGCCGCCGGGAGACCACAATCCGACGGACCGCATAAGCCGGGTGCCCGTCCACATCAAGGGCGGGAGGAGGGGGCTCGGCAGGAGGGCACAAGGAGCTGGTCTGAACAGGCTTGATCTGAGAGACGTGGAAGGTGGGGTGGACACGAAGAGAAGAGGGTAAACGGAGACGAACGGCAGACGGACTGATGACAGAGTCAATAACGTAAGAACCAATGTAACGTGGAGATAACTTCTTAGACATGGACTTCAACGGAATGTCCTTAGAGGATAGCCAAACCTCTTGTCCAGGTGAGTATTGTGGTGCAGGACGCCGCTTGCGGTCAGCCACACGCCGATTCAAGTCCGCAGTACGATTGAGTGCAGAAACGGTCTTACTCCAAATTGACTTACAGCGGCGGATGTGGTGCTGAACCGAGGTGACAGCAATTTGGTGTTCCTCAGCAGACAGCAACGGTGGTTGATAACCTAGGGACACTTCAAAAGGAGAGAACCCAGTGGATGCCGAAACATGAGAGTTATGTGCGTACTCCACCCAGGGCAGAAACTGAGACCAGATGACAGGATTGGAGGAAGTAACGCATCTGAGAGTGTTCTCGAGTTCTTGATTCATCCTTTCGGACTGACCGTTGGCTTGAGGATGATGACCAGAGGTGAGAGACACCTTAGCTCCAAGCGCCGCGCTAAACTGTGTCCAAACCCGAGAGGTAAATTGCGGGCCTCTGTCAGACAGGATCTCAACAGGGATACCATGGAGTCGGAATACATGTTTTATCAAGAGTTGAGCGGTCTGGAGAGCTGAAGGCAGTTTTCTGAGGGGAATGAGATGGCAACATTTAGAAAAGCGGTCGATAATGGTGAGGATGGTTGTCATGCCCTTGGAGGGGGGCAATCCAGTAACAAAATCTATGGAAATATGGGACCAAGGACGTCTGGGGATGGCGAGGGGTTGTAACAGACCAGCAGGACGCTGATGTGAAGGTTTGTTTCTGGCACAAATTGGGCAGGCTAGGACATATTCCTTGATGTCCTTATGGAGAGAGGGCCACCAAAAACGACGAGATGCAAGAGCAATGGTGCGACTGATCCCAGGATGGGCTGAGAATTTAGAGGTGTGTAGCCAATGGATTACTCGGGCCCTAACGGAGGGAGGAACATACATTCTGTTCGGGGGACCAGTACCTGGATCAGGTTCGGACTGTAGAGCCTGCTGAATAAGACCTTCAACCTCCCATGTCAAGGTAGCTACGGTACAGCTGGGGGGCAAGATGGTGGCTGGAACCTTTTCGGACTCATCTGGGGAGAACATTCTGGAAAGGGCGTCTGGTTTTATGTTCCTGGAACCTGGACGGAAGGATATGGACAGGTTGAAACATGAGAAAAACAGGGACCAACGTGATTGGCGGGGGTTGAGGCGTTTAGCGGACTGCAGATAAGACAGGTTTTTATGATCCGTCCAGACCAGCACAGGATGTTGCGAACCCTCCAGCCAGTGCCGCCACTCCTCCAAAGCAAGCTTAATAGCAAGAAGTTCCCGATCGCCCACATCATAGTTGCGTTCAGCGGGGTTCAACCTACGAGAAAAAAAGGCACAGGGGTGAGTTCTCCGATCGGATTCTGAGAATTGAGATAGGACTGCTCCTACTCCTGAGTCTGATGCGTCCACCTCCACCACAAATTGCTTGTCAGGATTTGGCTGAATGAGAACAGGAGCGCTTGAAAATAGACACTTCAGTTGAGAAAATGCAGCATCTGCCTCTGGGGTCCAAGAAAAGGGTACTTTGGATGAGGTCAGGGCAGTGAGTGGTAGGGCTGTTTGGCTGTAATTACGAATAAATCTGCGGTAAAAATTAGCAAAACCAAGGAATCTTTGAAGTTGTTTTCGTGTTTCTGGGATAGGCCAGTCAACCACCGCCTTAATCTTTTCCTCGGTGGGTCTTATCTGTCCGCCCTCCAGGATGAAACCCAGAAAGGTGACTGAGGATCCGTGAAACTCGCATTTTTCGGCTTTTACAAAAAGTTTATTCTCTAGCAACCGTTGAAGAACTGAACGGACGTGACGCTTGTGGTCAGACAGATCTTTGGAGAAAATCAAAATATCATCCAGATATACAAAGACAAACACGTTCAAAAAGTCACGCAGCACATCATTGACCAGGGCTTGAAAAAAGGCCGGGGCATTAGATAATCCAAATGGCATGACTAGATATTCAAACTGTCCAATGTGTGTCTTGAAAGCCGTTTTCCATTCGTCACCCTGACGAATACGGAGCAAGTGATATGCGTTTCTGAGATCAAGTTTGGTGAACACAGTGGCCCCAACAACCGGTTCGAATGCAGATGAGAGCAAAGGCAAGGGATATTTATTTTTAACTGTTATCTGGTTCAAGCCTCTGTAATCAATACATGGTCTTAATGTGCCATCTTTTTTACCAACAAAAAAGAATCCGGCACCTAAAGGTGATGATGAGTGCCTGATGATTCCCGCAGCTAAAGACTCCTTAATATATTTCTCCATGGCCTCCCTTTCAGGACGTGAGATATTGAACAGACGGCTGTTTGGGAGGGGGGCACCAGGAAGGAGGTCTATGGAGCAGTCATATGGACGGTGTGGAGGTAGAGAAAGAGCATGTGACTTACTGAAGACTGGAGATAGGTCATGATACTCAGCTGGGATTAGGGACAGATCGACAGGGTCTGCATCCTGCTGCTTCGCTGGGGAAGGACCTGAAGGAACTGCGGAATGGAGACAAGTAGAATGACAAGAAACTGACCAGGATTCAACATGCTTTTTTGACCAGTTAATGTGTGGATTGTGGAGCTGCAACCAAGAAAATCCCAAAACAATGGGAGAGTTAGCAGCAGGAAAGACAAAAAACGAAATAACTTCACAATGGTTCCCAGATAATATCATTTTAACTGGTTTGGTCTTGTGTGTGATCTGGGGCAAGTCTCGACCGTTCAGAGCGGAGACCCTTAATGGGGTTGAGAGCGGAATAGTCTCAATTCCCATCTGCTGAACAAACTGGGAGTCAATTAGGCTTTGTTCACAACCCGAATCTATCATGGCTGATATCGAAATTGACTGATCTTTGTTGAATAGAATGGCTGGGAGGAGAAGGCGAGGGATTTCATTCTTTCTGAGACGGTCCGCCAGTATGCCAGCACCTACTGACGGACCTGAGCATTTAAACGCAGCCCACAGTTTGAGATGAAATGCCCTGATTCACCACAATAAAGACAGAGTCTAGACTTAAGCCTTCGTTGCCTCTCTTCTGGCGTTAATCGGGCATGCCCGACCTGCATGGGTTCGGGTTCCGGTAAGTTATTCTGCGGAGTAGGAGTAGGAGTGGCGTTCGAGGGGCGAACAGAAGAAAAAGTTCTTATCGGAGGATCCCTTCTCCGCCTCTCCCTTTCCCTGGAACGAATTCGATTATCTAAGCGGATGGTAAGATTTATGAATTCATCCAGGGTAGCTGGCTCATCTAATGTAGCCAGTTCATCCTTTATTTGTTCGCTTAGGGCGTGGAAGTACGCACTTTTGAGTGCAGATGGGTTCCAACCCGAAGCTGCTGCTTTAATTCTGAAATCGACCGCGAATTCAGAAACTGTACGTTGACCTTGTTTTAAGATCCATAAATCCCGCGAATCGGAAGTCTTATCTGCATCTGGCGAAAAAATCATCTTGAATTCCTTTATAAATTCATCGAATGTGCAGCCGTAGGTTAGTGACGATGAAAATCTAGATTCTGCCCAACTGAGGGCCTGACCAGAGAGCTGGGAAATGATAAAGGATATCTTTGCATTGTCATGAGGAAAACCTTCGGGGGAATAATTGAAAAGGATTGAGCATTGTAACAAAAAGCCCCTGCATTTACTTCTTTCACCAGAAAATCTCTCAGGGTTCAGTGGGCGTAGTTGAGAAAACATGGGCTGGACCGTACTCACGGAACCGGTGGAAGCAGGTGGTGCCGAGGGTGGAACAGAAGAAACTGGAGCTTGAGTCGTGGACGCCGCTGATGCGGAAGCCGGGGAGGTAGGAGGCTGGCGAAGAAATGTGATTAGTTCCTCTAATCGGTTATTGGTTTCAGCTTGGCGGTTAGCCAACTCTTGTAAAGCAGAGTCATGCATTTGAATTTGAGTGTTTTGTTCTTGAATGGTTCTCCGAAGGGCTTCTGCTGAGTCAGATTGTTGGCCAGAGTGTTCTGTCATGTTGGGTTTTAATCGTCTGACCCACATGCAAGAACACCCACAGAACAAGGGAAATCAGTAAAATTATATTTATTGCAGAGAATGACAGTCAGAAAAAAAGGGGAAAAACTGGTCCGGAGAGGATTCGATGCTTCTGGTTGGAGCTAAGGGTGAGAGAGTATGGTGAGTTCGATGACTGGAGGAAATGGTAAACTGCTGAACCCTTAACGTTCTTACTTCAGCTGAGATGACACGGACCGGGGGGGAAGGTCTGAAGGATCCTGGGCGGATTACTTGAGGTCGAGTGTTGCTGCTTCGCTTATGGTGGTGGGGCAGCTCTGGAGGGCGGACGAGGTCTGGGCGGGTTTCGTTTATGGCCGGAGAGAGGGAGGCAGCGAGCGTGGAGATCCGATCACCAAGGTGGGATTCAGGGACTTGGGCATCCGGTGGGCAATAATCCACCGGCGTCACAAGGAGAGGTTCTGCGCTGGATTTCCACTAAGGGGGTTCACAGCTTCTGTAGTGAGAGTTCCTATGGAGGCACAAAAAACAAAGAATCACTAGAAATTCACAAAGTTCGATCACTGGAGAACTTCAGGTGGCCTGTAATACCAA
Organism: Xiphophorus couchianus; assembly: GCF_001444195.1. NCBI lineage: Eukaryota > Metazoa > Chordata > Actinopteri > Cyprinodontiformes > Poeciliidae > Xiphophorus > Xiphophorus couchianus. The sequence goes on along the minus strand of NC_040244.1, from coordinate 16,677,268 downwards.
AACTGGCAAAACACTCTGGCACTGGTGTGTAGGCTGCCTCCTCCTCTTATACTCCTCCAAATGAGATCATGCAGTGCAGGTGATGAATATCAGCTGGTCCACGCCCTCCAGGAATGACTGCCAGGCGCCCCCTGAAGGATGGACAGGGAAACAGCAACCCCAACCACAGACAGGAAACACCCAGGAACCCAACAGAATCAAAGAGATCTCTAGAAAATTTACTGAAACTTATTATTTCCTCACATACAGTACAGTGATTCTTTTGGGGCATCGCTTTTGTTTAATACATTAAAACATGGTGGAATCTGTTGTAGAAGTTCACTTTAAATAATGCTGAATTTGAAGGAGGTCAGACATGTAAAAACCTAAGCATTCTGTACATCAGGCAGAAAATGGCCACTGAGTTCACCTACAGTTTCACCTTTAATGACCTGACGACCCCTGAGGGACACAGCAGACTGTGTCACTCTAAAGACTTCAAAAGACAAATCTGTGAAGCAGCTATAAGATGAAAAATGTTTTTTATTTTTGCTCAATAGTTGAAATTTTAACCCTTCATTTTAATCTCCTGTTCTTAAGCTTTTATGTGATCTGTTTGTCTTTTTGATGTACTGATAGATTTGTTGTCTCTGCTCCCTTGTTCTGTAAACAGGATGTATGTGCATCAAGTTGTTCATATGTCTATGTAGCTGTGTAAGTTAAGGCCTTAAAATGTCTTACTTCATTAACGTTTGCCTTGAATATGGTAATTATAGGTCCTACATTTTGTCATGGCAGGACTGTTCAATCTCATATGATTTATGTAGGGGTTTTTTCTGTCAGGTATAAGTTCTAGTCACACACAGACATACAGCTAACTAGCTGCTAATATCCCCTTGGTGGCTAGTTAGCTAGTTTTCTTTTGTCTATCTCGTAAATCTTCTGCAGGTTGGCTGGAAAACGTTTGTCTTTGCCACTGGCTGCCTTCTGTTGCCAACCCATACTATGTCACACGGTGCGTTCTGTGGAAAAAGATCAGCCTTCTGACCATATGCAGTGTGAGAAACACAAAGCTGCTGCCAAGAGATGCATTCACAACCCAGAAATGTCACAGTCTTGATTTAATCAAAAAACCTTTTAAATGATTATAAACCAATGGTGTTGTATGGATAAATTAGACTTTTCTTGGGTTGACATTGATTATTGAGAAGTGTAAAAATAATTCTGCTGTGCAGCAGACCTTCAGGGGTCAACATGTATGAAAAGCTGTTTGAGCTCTTCAGAGACAGGCATGTATTGCATGTCACTTTGTGTAAGAACATTTATCTACCATGCAGAAGACAGAATCCCAGCGGTGGAAACAGGCTCAGCCAACAGTGATGGGTTTGCCAACGCTGCAGAGCGAACACCTGCAGGTTCGCCGCAGTAAAAAATTTACATATTATTTTAATTTAAGCCGCTCTGCTCCTCTCTATTAAAATTCTCAGTTACAGAATAAGGTGCAGAAAGTATGATTAGGTAAAATGCACAAAGTTGAATCTGTAAACAGTTGTGATGCAACACAAATACTCAAGTAATGATTAACTGCTTGATTATTTCCTGAGCACATATTCATCATCTATGATAAATTTTTCCACGGGAAAAAGTGATAATTTGTTGAATCATTTGCTGCTTAGCAAACAATACATTTTTGTCTCCCTTTTGTTTAACCCTTTTGGTTTAATTTACGTAACAAGAAAAACGCGGAGCATAATAAACCGAACGGATCATGTTCTAAACAAAAACTCAACGCAGGCGTCAAAAGAGCTAAGTGTCCCATGGCATTTGTCTCGGTCTGCTTGTGTTCTTGAGTCAAACTGATCGGTGACATCTGACCTCTTCCATCTCAATGTGGCTCATTAGACACATTGATTTCAGGATAATTAAATAATCATCTATGTAAATGGGTCGATGAGTTCTGACTCTGTTCAGCACAGCATCTTCATTAGGCAGCTTTGTCTGTCAGTAGACACTAGAGAAAGGTTAAACTCATACAAAACACACACACACACACACACACACCCCGCATACACAGAACACGGTGACATTTAAATTTTCCTTGATGAACTAATCGGCTTAGAGCAAATCACCTTGACATTGCTATGAAAATCTTGAATGAATGTTATTTTTTTATAGAATCATGTAGTGGAAATCCATAATTCCTGCCCCACTGTGTTTTTACAAATACAGTGCATTTGTGTGAGAAAAAAAAATTGAATGTATATTAATTTGATTCCTTTTAGCTTCAGTGCTGATGCAGTCAGAGCCAAGAAAAACATCTATCAGCATAATTTGCTTTGTTATGAAGAAATGACACCAGACTCCAGATTGAAATACAGGAAATACATGATAGCACTCTTCCCAGGAAATATGAATACAATTAGATTTACATCAGTGTCTGTTATTTTGACCTTCTCTTCTAACCTTGTATTTATACTGTCATACAAAAAAATCTTGGAAACATAAATGTAGTTTGACAGTCTGGATGGCCATTTATTTTTGTCAATGATTCATAAAAGATTGTCATTTATTGACTTGTTCCCCTGAAGTATTCTTTAAAGAATTTTTATTGGTTAAAAAAACAAAAACAAAACAAACAAAAAAAAAAAAGCAAAAACCAAAAATGTGCTGCGTCCGTTTGGTAGGTGCAGATCAAAACTTTTTGTAAATGCTTCAATATGACATAACATGTAAGATTTAATTAAGCATTTCTGAGACTTCTTGTCTCCATATTTCATGAACATAGAATGACAATTGAGCTGATATGCTGTTGGTTTAAGTATATGGAAGCAAAGGAATTTCTTTGCACAATGGTAATCTGGAGCCTGTAAAGTTCATGTAAATGATCCAAGGTCAATGTTAAACTATCTGACATAAGTAACCATCTGATACCCACGTAAATACTGTATATATCACAACAAGAGAATTGGGTTAATTAATTTTTATACTGTCTGAAAAAAAGCAAGAATCTTTTGGAGAATGAAGAACATTATAAATAACCCTGATGTCTACAGGGTTAGACCTTTTCATGATGCTGTAATACAGATTGCTACAGGGGATCTTCCCTACTCACAGCCATCACCATAGCAACTAATTGAAGAAACTTGGCTGATAGGAAAACAACATTTATTTTCTCTTTTGGTCTAATAAAGCATTTTTGAATTTGAATTGTTACCATAAAAAAACTGAGCTGATGTCAGAGAATCATTTATTTGTTTGTGGCTGAAAAGTTTTGTAAAATGTGGCAAAGTGTCCTTGCTTAACCTATGTATTTTTTCTACATGTTTTTTCTTAAGGCCTAATTAGTTCAGTATTGCTAATTTTAAGTTGTTGGCAAAATTAGGATTATAGTTACATGCACCAAATTAGTTTGATAACATTTAAGGTCAATGGATCAAAGACTCCTGGACAGACTGGCGACCTGTCCAGGGTGACCCCGCCTCTCGCCCAGTACGTTAGCTGGAGATAAACACCAGCACCTCCCAACCCCACTAGGGACAAGGGTGTAAGAAAATGGATGGATGGATGGATCAAAGACTCAACATGATTAGAGAGTCAATAACAGCTGATCCTACATTTACAGGGTGGAGTTGAATGTTGGCTCTAGCAAAGTCCCTCATAGCCAGAACAGATATAACGTTGCCCCAGACTGAATGGAGTTTCTGCAACAAGCCCAACAGTCAATATGCTGTCAAATGAGAATCCGTTAAAATAATGGCCACTTCACCAATTAGTTTATTGGTTACAGTAAAAAAAAAAAAAAAGCCAAAGCTCCAGAGAAAAACTCTAAAACTTGACTTCCTGTTGCCTACTCTCCAGACTTGAATCCACTGAACGCTTAATAAAACATTTTCCGTTGTCTTCTTCCACCTCGTTTACATCGTTTGGATGTATTCAAGTAATACTGAGGTTTCACATCTGCAAGCTGAACAGAAGCACTCACACTCAAGCTGTTTATGAGCTGCACCCTGCAGTGAAATGCATTGTTTCATGGAAGGACCAGCCCTCCCTCCACATCCCCCTCCTCTTCGTGCCGCCATGGTGCGCTGACACGTGGCACACCAACACACCAACTGTAAAATGGCATGAGGTGTTTAGCTGTGTGCAGACACATGGTGTGCCTCTGGTTGAAGGTAATTGGGATCAAATCCACAACCTCCAGTTTCAGCTGAGTGGGAGCGTTTCCTGCTGAGGCCATCAGTTTCACATCAACCTCTGTTTGAATCTTTGCTGTGTCCAGACAAACGTGTTTGGTATGATGCTTCCATCTTCCTTGAAATGGCCTCATGCGCTACTTTCATTGACTTTTATTCACAGTATGTCATGGATATTCAGTTATGAATGCTAGGCACTTTTTGATATTCACACTATTGTAGAAAATATCCCGATTAATGGCCTCCTTTGGCAAGGACACAATGATAGATGTGTCCTTGCCATCACACACCCTGCCTGCTGGTGCTGGTGCAGCCTCTGCCAGATTGCCCCCGGGCAGCTGAGGCTCACGTGAATGGTAATGACGTGAATGGTAATGACTAATTTCATTGTAAAACCTTTTTTGAGTGTCCTGATGAAACACTATGTAAGTCTGATTTCATTTACAGATGATTAAAGACCATAAATTCCATCGTCTATGACAGAAGATCACTGTTCCTTCAGCGCTCTTCTGTCATAGCTACCATCAGTTGCAGGAGAAGTGGGTTGCTTGTGAAGCTCAAGGCTCGTCTTCCTACATCGTCATTCCAATCCTCACACAGGATTCCCACAAAATATAGGTTTTTTGACATTTGCCTCGAGATCAGACTGCTCCAGCCGGCTATGCGTTCTTGCCATCGATGCCAGCGGTGGCAGCAGACTTCTTTGCTCACCTTTGTAAGGTTGTGCACTTACCAGGTGATAATGGAGACTGTTTGTCTGCTTTCTTGTGCCCCAGTCAACCCAAAATATATTCAGCTGCTGTGTTTCCTCAACAGACCAGTCTAAGTTCTTTGACGCCATATTGTTTATTGGTTCTTTGTTAAGCTGGTCAGCTTTTTCTCCAGCCGAGTGATGTCACTGTTCACACAGGAACACTAGTGTGTGTGTGTGTGTGTGTGTTATGCAGCTGATAATAGGGTCTTCCTTGTCATGCGGTGCGGTTGGTGAAGGGTGGTGAGGTAGAGGCAGCGGACCCAGGTATGAGGAATATGGTGATTTTAATGAAGAAAACCAGGCAAAACTACGAACAGCAGGCACAAAGAAACACTGACGACAAGGAAGCTAACATTGACGAGGACCCGACGAGGAACAAGGAACACAGGTGGAGTTAAATACACGGGAGGGTAATCACAGAGACGAGACACACCTGGGAACAATCAAGGGGAGGACAGGACAACGAAGAGACTTAAGGACACAGAAAACTCTAAATAAACACAGAAAAACACAGATCCTGACATTCCTTGGCAGAAAGCCCTGCTAATCAGCTCATTATTCTTGTGCATTTATTATAAAGGTAGAGTGACAAAAGAGACAACCTACAAGGATGAAGGAGCTGCAGATGTTGGAATGAAATTATCATTCAATGTCTCAAACATGTCAGAATCTTAAGCACAGGTCATCATGACTATAATTCACAACTTTTTGTTATTATTATTTACCCAAATATTGAAGTTATGAGTTATGTCACAATGTGTTGCTGTGCAGTCTGTATTTATCCAGTCATCATAGAAAGAAGGAAATTAACTGCATTGCTTTAGACATTGGAAACTATGTTTCAATATACCACAAGTCAACAGGAGGTTCAAAAAGTGCTGATAATTTGGAATAAAAGTCTTTAAAGATCGCAAAATTCATTTTAGATTGAGATTATGACATTGGGATACATACATTTTCAGGCTTATCAAAGTACCAGTCTTATGCAGAAAGCCTATCTTTCTAAATCCCTGCTCTAGATTTAGTGCTTCCAGCTCACTAAGCACCCTTTGTTAGTTAATGTCAGCTCGGTATTGCTGTGCTGTTGACACAACACCTAGACCTACGTCACTAAGAGCGATACAGTGAGCCTTTCAGATTGGAGAGAGACGAGGAGAAGAGAGAAGAGGAGAGAGGTGGGACAGGCCGATGATCGTCCGACAGAGCACAAGTATGTGTGTAAGGTTTGTGTCAGCGTGGTACAAGACAGAGGAGGCTGCAGTATTTCTACCTGTCAGGAGCTAATACTTCTCCAGCATCAGCCTTTCACACGAAGAAACGGCTTACAGACGATAAAATATCACTTCTACACGCTGCCATGCTCTTTCCCTCCAGTCTAAAAACACACTTTATGAGGTTGAGCAGAAAAAAGGTTAACAGTCAAAACAAGAGTGTTTTCCTTTTGTAACTTAACCCTTGTGAGAATCAGACCTTTGAAGTCCAAAGGATGAAAAATCGTGGTCAGCTGGAAGCTGGACCGGCAGCCTAAGGTTTTCTTCTAGGATTGCCTCGGATTCACCTCCATCACTCTGAAAAACATTTCTAACTCTGCTGAGGAACAGAATCCCCTGTGGGCATGGCGTTGTAAAGTTTCTGATGCCGGTACCATGGTCTGGTAAAAACCAGCTCCTTGTTCTATGCTTCGTTTCATTCAGACGGTCCGGACTCTCTGCTGTTCAGAAATGATTGAGAAACGTTATCTGCCTCACTACCTGCCAGTGGACCATTTCCAAAGAGACCTTGGAGGTCATGGATTAAGAGAAACCTTAAAGCTCTCCGTCCAATACCCGGCTGGATGCTCAGAGCCAAACGCAGCCTGAAATGGTCCTGTTTTACCCTTCTTGACTTTTCTTGACCCTTTCTGAACCTCCCATATGAACAGACCTCTCCTTGGCCTTTCCTGATACCGATCAGCTGTATCAGGGAGGAACCAAGTCATGAAGGCCTCCATCTTTAGCCATGTCTTCCTAAAACATCCCACATTCTCCCAAAACGGTACGGTTCCTAAAAATATGTGATTGATTGGATGCTGGGAGTATCCGTGTGCTGCTGGGAAGTTTCCCAACACTGCTTCATCTGCCAGCGTGTGTTAAAAGATTGCACCTAATTTTACTACTTGCCTGTTATTTAACCAAAGTTTGAGGTCAGTGGGGAAAATTAAACATCCACCCAAATTCAAGTGGTCATACATGTGCTGCATATAAACCTTGATGATGACAACCACAGTTATTTCCATTCTGAAATCCTGTAATTAGTTAGTTCTGAGGTCCACACATTCCCTCAATATTTCTCATTTGGTTCTGTTTTTGTTTTTCTTTTGAAGGAGCACACACATCCACATCCAGAATTAAATAACAAAAATGGCTTCCAGTGCTGAATATAGAATGAAAGCAGTTTTAACGACTAATTTCAGCACTATTGTGCGCTATTCTAAGTTCTTTTATTTACATTTGGTTTCGACAAAGAGCTACAATAAAAGATTTATAGACAAACATTAGAAAAGAACGATTTACAGTTTTCGTCCAAAGCCAGTTCAAACATGGGTGTGTCGACACGCTTTTTATGGCCAGAGCTGAGCGTCAGCAGGCATGTGTAGAGTCACAGCAAAGCTTTGACCTTGTATGTACACACGGCTGAATACTCTGAAATTTGATCTGTTCAGCTGCGGAGAGAACGTGTAGGTGGAAGGAGCAGCTGGGAGAGAAGAAACGAAAAAATAACCGGTTTCACTTCAGACAAACTGAAGTCCCTGAAAAATGCCAGCAAGTCTGCAGCTATAAATGGCAGGTTTATGACTGGTTGGCTCTGAGGCGCATGCAATGCCACGTACGATTGCAAAAGTATGAATGAATTTTCATGTTTTATCACATTCCAAACATAAAATTCAATGTGCTTTTGTTGGGATTTCAGACAAACGTCTGAAAGGTGTGGCACATATTTGTATTCAAGAAATACTCTGATACCGCAAAAAAAAAAAAATCCAGTGTAACCGGCTGAATTCAGATGTTACCTATTAGACAGCATCATGAGGAAGATGGGGTTAGGCTATGAAACATCATCATCAGAATGGCAGTGGCAGCATCATGTTGTGGGATTTCTTTTAAGCTAGGACAGGCCAGGACCAGGCCAGGATTCATGGAACGATGAATGAAGCTAAATGCAGGGACATCCTGGATGAAACCCTGAAACGCTCTGAACAACTCAAAACCTGGGAGGCTATTCTGTCTCCTGCAGGCTAACAAATAGGAAGACAAGTAAGGAATACTGATCTGTTAGACAAGATCTACCTTGCCTCCAGCGGTCATTAGGTAAGAGGCCAGGTAAACTCTGAACACAGGACAACAGAGACACACAGAGACACACCGGACAAATAACCATGCACACATATGCACATAATGTACCTAAGAGAAAGTTATAGAGACCAGTGAACCTGACAGTTGTATTTTGGACTATGCTTGGGGACAACGTGCTAACTCTAGTGGGGCTACCAACAACCCCACTGTGCATTGTGAAATTGAAAATGTCGGACAACTGATGTGTATTTTGACCAATAATAATGCAAATAATACTAATAAAATATAGACGCTCTAATTATTTATGTTCTGCTTAAACCATTTAGCAGCTGTATGTTTATGGCCCACAGGGTTTATACACATAGAATTCAAAATGCATTAAAAGACTTGTGTAATACATGAGTTAATGACTAAATGTCATAAAAAAGATTTGCTTTTTAGAGACTATAGAAAAGTAAATATTGACTATAAAAGTTCAACTTTTGATGTACTCTTTCTGCCTATTCTTGCTGATCTGAAATAACCTTAAATAAGTCCTTCTAGGTTTATGGTGACTGGTGGGCAGGGTTTACATGAAAGTATTATTTAATGAGAAGGAAACTATTTTTTGGAAATTTTAAAGATAGCCATTGAGAGCAAATGCAGAAGTCTTTTTTTTTTCAATCTTTTTTTTCGTTCTTTGCCTGATCTTCTTCTACAGCGGTTTTTTTTTGTTTTTTTTTTAGCCATACAATCATACAATCGTCTCTTTCTCCTTTGGTACAACGAAGCATCTCAGTGATTCTCTCTCATCTCTGGGGTGTGGCCTTTCCAAATAAAGGTTTTGTGGGTAAACTCAGCTGTTGCGAGCAAGATCAGTTCCCTCCTGATGCACAGCTGGCCCCAGGGTCTAAATATAGAGAATAAGGTTGAAAACCTTCAGGAGAAAGGCAGAGGAAGAGGCAGGCTCTAAGGAGAGGGAGAGTGATTTAGGTAAAACTCAAAAGACCTGTTTCATGAAAGAAAGAGAAGATAAAATAAACCTATGGGCAACAGAGCGAAATACATCAGGTTTTACAATCCTGAGAGGATTTAAGATGGAAGCTAAGGTCAGTTCATACAGAGCTACTGTATATATCTGTGTTGCATAGCCTGGAGATGAAAGAATTTAATAAATCATAACAGCAACAATGTCATAGTGTAGATGCTAGCAATGAAACCCGTATAGATTCTATTTTTAATTCAGGAGGGAAAAATAATATTTTGTGTTCATTTACGAACTCTGAAAATGACCCTTACAGGGATCCTTACACTCTTGTCTGATTTGCTAAGTGTTGTGATATGTAACTAGCTTACCCATGCACAGTTTATTTTACAGGGCTTTTTACATTTAAACACTGAATAACATCATTGTCGTACATTGCTACAAACTGTATGACTATATTTGCTCTCCCATCTGGAACATTGAATCTGGTTGTTCTACAGTAAATAAATGCAGCATCTAGACATTCAGCCTGCTCAGTGAAGTCCAGCGTGGTTCTGTGATGGAACAATGAATCCGGTCGTGAGATTTCAATAGATGTCGTCAGTTTCTGGAGATTCAATATTAACAGATCACCGAACTCCATGTGGCCTTTACAGCAATGAGGGAAAACGTCATGGAAACGATTCCATGCCTGGTCCCTTAATTCCAATGGAGGGAACTCCTACTGAATGACTTAGCATACCAGGACATTTTGGACAATACCATGATCCCAACACCATGGGAACCGTTTGGTGTCCCTTTCTTGTTCAAACATTACTTTGCACAAAGTCCAAACAAGTGAGTTTAGTGTGAAAGAGTGAGATGTCTTTAAAGTTCATTTGTATATGAATATAATGCGGCTGCACAGTGGTGCAGTAGGTAGCTCTGTTGCCTGGGTTCGATTCCCAGCCCAGTCTTTGTGCATGGAGTTTGCATGTTCTCCCTGTGCATGCATGGGTTCTCTCTGGGTTCAGACAGTGCTCCTGTTTGCTGAATGCTGACCAATACTGGTTAGGTTTTAGTGGGTTATATTGTTAGTCAGGCCGGGGTTTTAATTTTGATTGACTATAAGACATCAAAAATTTTAACAAAATTAATCGCAATTTTTTTTTTCATACAACAGTTCAAAAAGAAACCTTCGAATTTGTGCATCACTGGTAAGTCTGACACACCAGCGACACCCGATAATAACAGAGATGGACAATGAAGCTGCTTGTCTTTTCTAAGAATATCAATATGTTCAAGTTGTGCAATGCTGAATGGCTAGAGCAGCACTTTTCACCAATCTGGTGGTTGAATAACCTAAATAGCAAATTAAAAACAATAAATGTCATTGTTATTGAGCTCATATGTCTATTTATTCAATAATTTAACTGCAAAAATGGTTTTTGAGTAGAGAATGTTGCTTATTTTGTCGATGTATGGTTTTCAATTAAAATGTCATTAATTGTGACTAATTAATCACAGTGTCTTGCAATGAACTCAGATAAAAACTGAATCGAGTCCCACCACTAACTGTTCCAAACCACACCGTGAAGAAAAAAAAAAAAAAGCAAGCTAAAGATGCAACCAAATAGTTTGTCTCTCGGTTTAAGTGCATAACTACTTATTCCATATTTATGTTTTACTATTTTAGTTTTAGTCATTAAACAATTTAAAATATTTATTTCCATTTCATTTTATTTCTATTTTACTTCTATAATAACACTGCGACTTTAGCAAGTATCATACGATTTATATGACTGCAGAGTTTATAGTCAGTTATGGGGCTCTGTATTTCAATTTGATTTATATTGATATTCTTTAGAATTTTTCTATATATTTTAAGACGCAAACGAATCTGAATGAAAAATTATATTCAAATACACTTTGGGAGATTGACTTATTAACGTTGGCCAAACATTTCGACTCTAGTCTCTTCTAAGCATAGGAACTCCTTCCGTGTGTGTGTGCGGTGTCCGCTCTAGGACTTCTCACGGCCTTCCTCTGGCCACTTCCCTCTTCTTCTGCTTTAGTTGCTAAAACCCCAATGAAGTACTTCGAAGTTGTTATGTGTTTGTAAACAGATAAAACCAGATCGGGTTGCGCTTTTCTGTGCATGGATGTCTAAATGACTGTGCACAGCTGAGGAGACAGCTCTAAACTCAGTATGATGTCGGATAATTAATGTGTGGGGCCTTGTGTGACTCTGTATCCATGTGTAGTTGAAAATAGCCTCAAAATGAGCGGGTGTGCGGCATCTGGTTACAGCAGCGTGAACTGAGCGGTTCAATAAAGTTCAGTTTATCTATGAGCTTGGACAGTGCTTAAGTGGAATTCTATTTCTATCGGTGTGTGCGTGACTAACGATCATTAAGAGTCCTTTATCATCAAGTGTAGGATCAGGAGCCAATAGCGATGCAAATACACGTTGTGTATTCCAGCATTTCTCACCTTGTAAGGCCCATTTTTCCAACAAATATTATGCTATGAGGGCCCACTGCTCCTTATGGGGCCCAGAGGCAGGGCTCCATGAGAAGAAGTGCTGTTCATGGGTTATGGGTTACTAAAGTGTTTGTTTTTGATTCAGTGTAAGGGCCATTTTCCTAACAAACGCCTAAATAACATTGTGAGCACTGATTGCTCTTTTTGGGGCCCAAAGTCCGGAGCCCCATAAGAAGAAGTGCTGTTTGGGTTATTGGTTAGGTTTAGAACTATGGTGTGAATTGAGTTATGTTAGGGTTAGGGCTAAACATGGTCAGGTTAAGGGTCAGGGATAGGCTATATCAACGCAAAGTCCTTCTGAAGATAGAAAGACATGAATATAGGTTTTCATCCCCATCTGCATTTAAGGAAATCAATTCCTCATTACGCCTGCAAATGAAATGAACCTATTCCATTCTTGGCTCCCTCTATATTCCCTCGTCATTATGCTTCTGAGATTGTTTGCTTACAACAGCTCTGCTCATTAAAGGGCTGCATGACAACTTTAAAAACAGCTTTGTTCTGTCTAGCAGTGCAAAGAAAATACTTTGCTCACATTAAATTTACAGACCAAATGACAGATGCTAGAGTAGATTTTTCTTTTTTCTTTAGACGTGTCTATAATAGGCTGAAATACTTTAAACAAAAGATCAAAGTCTCAACTCTTCTTCTTCATAACGATTATCTCTGACCTTCTGGGCCACATCCTGCCTGATGACAGTCAATGCAGTTTTCTACCAGGACATTCTCAAGCACTCCATGCTTCAATCTGCTCACAAGCTTCATGGAGATGCTGATTTCATTTTCCAGCAGGGCTCTAATGACTCTGGTGGTTCTGTGCTTAACTGGTCAGACTTGGGCCCTACTGCAAGATGATGAAGGGAAATGATAGAACACAGAAATTCCAGTCATTCAGGATACACAATACCTAGCTCTTCGTCTCAACATCTCACCAGTATCATCAGCTTAACATCTGTCATGACATCATCAAGGATTTTCTCCTGCTAGGCGACCAGTGACTCAGACGTTCGCCCACACGCTCTGACTCCTACCTGAACACCATACAGGTGCCATCTTTGCGTCTAAAGGCTGCAGGCTGGAAAGTCTACATGGTAAAGTGTACACTCAGAGGGTAGCTCATCACTGAGGACCTAAAACATCTGGACAGCTCACTGGGCCCTCACCATGCGAGACCCATAATTAACTACCAGTGATCTTGGTTTGAACTGGAAGTAAGCCCTTTTCCTCAGATGAAAAGAATGTCAGTTTTCACCAGATTTTTGGCTTTCATCCATTCTAGCAGAATGTTAGTCTGAGCAGATGCATGTCTTTCGGACCCTGCTGTATGAAATGTTTCCCAGACTTCACCTCACTTTGAGAGCAGAACCACCTCTAAGCACTTACTGCATCAGTGGCAGCAGAACTCTACTGTCCACTACTAATGCCACAGTTCTGCTGTCCAGTAGCCTGCCACCATCAGAATGTGAATGTGGGGGAATGACTAAAATGTAGTGTGAAGCTCTGTGGGGTCCTCTGGATTTGATGAAGCGCTGTACAAGCACAAACCATTAAACATTTACCATCAACCAAATAATGGTTAAATACAAGAGGATTTCTAGACCTTTGAATATGAATACTTTTCCACTGATTGATTATTTTTCAACAGCTTTTAAAACATTCTGGATAGCTGAGTACAAATAATTTACCTTTTTACGTTGAATCATCCAAAGTCAGCTTCAGACTAAGAAGTTAAGGACTAATTCATTTCTATTTGTTTTGTTTTGTAGATTTGGTATCTTTATTAACTTAGACAGGTGCTATTTCATTTCTTTTCTAATTAGACTTGTCAGACTCAGGATTAGACTATCTTACATAAAATATGAGTTTATTAAAGAACATCTTGTGATATTTAATTTATTCTGTTAGCGTGTAATAAGAAAATGGTCTAAGAGGTTTTACATCTCATAAAGCTATGAAGCAAGTCTTACATAAGCTTCAAATGAGGGAGAGTAAAACTGATCAGTGGGTTTTACTAGCGCCCAGGTTGCTAAATGAAAGGAAAATGTGTCTTTTCATTAAAAATCAACATAAAAACCACTACATTTAAAAAAAAATCAATTCCGATCTCAGTTTTTTTGTCAGGAATCATTTTACATAGTTTTCCTCTCCCTCTGTGCGTATCAAATCAAACTGAGTAAAGTTTGTGCTAGTTTCCCAGACTTCTTAAGACAGTTAGGAACCCTGATAGAGATGTTGAAGGCCAATCAATTCTCAATAAAAGTACCAGCAGCAACGCAAATAACACCCTGTTAAACTTTTACAGCCAAAACCCTAAAAGGCTTCAAACGGCCTGCCTATTGCTTTTCTGTCTATTTCCATGCAGCCTAATGTTTACAGCAAGATGCCAGAGCTCCACATGTAGACATGATAAAGAAGATGAAGTGTAGATTTGTTTGTGTCCCTCTAGAGACTGTTGCTGCTGAAAGCCATTCTGAGCAGGCATGTGTTGCTGTAGCCGGTGTGCGAGGTTCCTTTCTCGGTGCACTCAGGAACCTTTAACGCTGGCTTCAGTTCTGCACTTTAAAATTATAGTCTGTGTGAAATTCATCCTAAAATAGACTGCAGAGAAGAGGACAGCCTCTTTTTCCTTCCCCAAAGTGTGAGTGTTTGTGAGTTATGATGCGTGATCCAATGAGCTGCGAGACAGAGCAGGGACTGGAGAAAACATCTGTCTTCTGCAAGTCGCCTCTGACGCTGAGGTGACTTGGCAGGGAGACGTGTGGGAAATTGATTCAGCTTCACAGCCAGACAGGAACATGTGTCAAACTCAAGCATGTCAGAATCTGAGAGAAGATATAAGTGTTAAATGGAGATGCACGTTGTGAGCGATGCGTTGTTGAAAGGACTGACATCCTCAGATGACACCTTTAGACTCCGAGCAGAATCAGTAGGCAAGACCTGAATCAATGCCAGTTGGTTTTGAAGATTTAAAAAATAATGACAACCGGCAAGTTTTTCACCTTTGTTATGAGATGACAATTGCGCTACGAGTCATTCACCGTGCAAGACACCTGGAGTTCAGTGGCTTCATCAAGATCTTGTATAGGACTGTTTAAGAATGAGATTTTGTTCTGCATGTAGTTTGCAGGGATGCACCGATGCACTTTTTTTAAACTTCCAATACCGATATCTGAGGTTTGGAATCGGTCGAGTCCAACCTGATGCAGAAAAACAGCTGAATTGACTTTTTTAAAACACGAACATAAATGTACTGAAATATATATTCATTTGTTAACTCTGCACCAGTACAGCATTCTTAAATACACCAACAGCTTCACAAGCTTGGTCAAAGGTAAAAATAAACGGCAACAAGTCTTCTTTTAAATGGTTCAAGAAAATGAATTCTAAATATAATGTAAAATAAATAATAAATAATACAGCCTGACGTTGCTCAGAGCGTAGAATTAGACTGAATAGATCTGCAGTTATGGATCGGACACATTGTTATGACGTAGAATTTGATGTTGAATTTTAAAAAAAAAAATTCTATTGAATTTTTTTCAATATTATCACCGATAAAGATATTGATATTGGATTGGTGCTCGTCTGGACTGTGGAGTGAGTGCATGGGAGGAAACATGGTTCCTGGAAAGACAGATCATTCTGTGACTCCGGCTCTGTTGAAGACATTCATACAGTTTATTTAAGCCCATAAACGACTGAGCAGCTTTGATGATGGAGTGCAGCTTATGAAGGCAGAATGCAGTCAAAAATCCATTTACCAGAGCCGTAATGATTTAAGGCTGAATGTAAAGAGGAGTCATCAAAATTGCACTGAAGGAAAACAACACAGTTGCCAGAGAATTTATTTGTTCATTTTTCATTTAATCACTTATTTATGCAGGTGTTTGGTCCAAAGCGACTTGTGGGATTAATGTAAGTTTAGTAATTAACAGTATGACAGAGAAGAGCCTCCTCCTGTTGCTATGTCCAGTCGTCCACAAGCTTTGAGAAAGAATGGATGTGAATTTGGGAGGAAATGTTCCAAAATGGTTCTTAGAGTTAGAAGTTAGAATAGTAATAAGCTACAATAATAAGCTCTTATCAGTTTATCAGTTTATCATATATCGTATATCAGTTTGAACTAGACCGTAAAAAAGTCTATAATATTATTGTTGGTCACAAGAATTATAAATTCTAATAAATATTGAGTAGCGGTATGTCAGACAACCAAAGAGCCAAATATGAAATTTTGCAGCGATCAGTGTTTACAGGTGATCAGCAATATGACCTTCCTCTTCATAAAGGACATTAAAATGAAGTACCAACTCATTGCAAAAAAAAACACATGCTTTTTCCTGCTTTCTAAGTCAGGGGGGCTCTGAACTGCTGGTGGCCCAGGGCCCATTTGTGGCTTTGACTGGCCCTGACTGCAGGTCAAATGGTACACATTTGGCTCTCTGGTGGACACTTCTGTAATTTCTTAGGATGAGGTCTTAAATAAAAAATTTAGCTCTTTTTTCATGGAAAAGTTTAGGCTTTAGAAGAAGATTATGACCACTAAAAAAAATAAAGAAAATAAATGAATAATTTTGAGCTTTCATAATTTTGCCTTATTTCGAAAATGTCAGAGTTCTGAGATTGAAGTCAGATTTGTTTTGTTGCTCTAGTCCTCTTTGGTATTAAACACAGTTTCTTTTAGTCCCTATATTTTCATTAATGTCATAGTAGTAACATAAGAAACAGTTTACAGAGAGGATTTTTGTTCTTGTTGCTGGTAACAGACTAAATGATTTTCTAGACCAACAAAACAGAAAAAGTTTATGTAAGAGGTCAGTAAAATACATTACTGAAGCAAAATAAATAAATAAATAAAACAATTTCACAACTTTGTTTCATGAAAATATTGTATCTAAATTTCTTCCTGAACAGGTAAAAAGAAATGAATGTACATGGGAATAATAACGTGTCTCCTGAGTACCTGCAACTTTGGGATTTTGGTTCATGTTGCAAAAGGTTTTCACACCTTTTCAGTGTTACAGTCCCCAGAAAAAAACATCAGAATTTTACAAAATGGGTTAAACCTTAAAGAAATCCATATGAGTGAGGAAAATTTTAAAAAAATCTGATCATTAATATGAAGTCTAGGCATAAATTCAAACTGGAAGACTCTTTAGCCCCACCTGCATCATCCAATCGGTGTGTCCCGCTCATCATCGACGGCCTATCAACACTAGACCAAGCCACGTCACATCCAATCACCGGCCAAGCCCCAGTTGATAAGGACCTCTATCCATGGCATCTTCCGCTTTCTAGCTGCGCTCAACCCACCTCCGCCCCTTCTCCACCTTCACTCTCCCAGCTCTTCAGGCTCACATCCTTCACTGACCTCCACCACCAGTGTCGAGTCCCGGGGGATGACATTCCTAATCAGCATCGGGAATGCTCATCCGAGCTTTGCAAATCACAGCTCGATGTCCTCAGCCGGGGCCCGAGCGCCACAGAACTTTAACTCATGCATGTCAATAAACTTTCCTAATCGCTTTCTTTCTCCATCTGAGTCTCTCCAGATTGAACTGGAGTCATGGCTGTGCTGTTCCAGGTAGCTTTGAACTGCAGGTAAAGGATCATACCATTCTGTATGAATGGAGGAAATTAAGCCAACAAACTCCAATAAAAACCATATTGAGAAACAGCAACAACAAAAAAATGTACTCCGAGTCTGGAATAAACAAGTCTCCAACTCAGTGTCGCTGAAAAGTCACCCTGCGGGTTTTTACCTGACTGCACTGAGTAAACACTGGACATCATCTCTTCTTCATCTGCTCACATTTCCAATAAGTTCCAACTCCCACACAGAAAACATGGAGCATGAATAGACTCCTACAGACGCACTCGCTGTCAGAAGTCACATGTCAGCTACATTCTGTTCAGAAGAACCCCCAACACCCACCCAACACACACACAAACACACACACACGCCCTCGCCCAGAACCAACAGGGACATCGTACTGCTCTCCTCCAAGCCCCGACTCCCCCTTCGCCATGGCAACCCTATCCCACCTGAAAAGCAATCTGGTCGTAGGAGGAAGGTGTGAAAGCATCTGCATTTGTTACCCCACTTCCTCTGCAGTTACTCTTTGTCATTCTCTGTACCTGACAGCCCTTGGCCCCCAGTTCTATTAGCCAGCACCAGGTGCTGAGCCAGACATCATAAATATTCCCCTAATCACCATCAGTGATGATTCATGAGGCCCACGGATACATAACCTTCAGGTGCATGCAGTCCTCCCACATACGCATGGAGAGGATACGGATAGTCACCCACAGGCGCTGAGTGACTGATTACTTGCAGGTTCTTCTGGGCAGCCCGGTGAAAGCACCTTGACGACAAACTGATGGGAGCAGAGGAGGGACAAGGATGCAACGGAAGGAAAGAAAAGAGATCAAAGTGCAGAGCAGAAGGAGAATAATAACAGAAGGAGCCAGAGGCAAGCAGACAGAGGAGGAAAGGTCCACCACTTCATTGGGTTGTTAACCACACATGATCCAAATTCTCCGTTTCCAAGCCGTTTTGCTTTCCACATGAAATGGCCCACATGATCTGACAATATTTTTTCAGCTAAATCAAGAAAAAGCAACCTGTGTTCACAAATTACAAGATGCACAAATTTGACCTAGAATGAACAGTGCTGTGCATACACCTTGAACTTTATGCCACTAACACAAACGCCAGATCATTTTGCTTGCATTTGTATTCAGGCCACTTCCACCTTCATCCCCACTTTCACTGCAGTAAACAGCTGCAAGTCTTTTAGCTTCCATCTCAACAGGCCGGAAGCTAAAACTGTTGTCCATTCTTCTTGTCAAAATCTAAGTCAGATTAGACAAAGACCACCTGAGAGCATCTGGTGTGTTCCTCTGTTTTCAGATTACTGTCTGCTTATTGAAGTTCTCTAAAGCTGCTGTCACCGTTTCTCTTTGTCGTGCATGATGACATTTTGAAAAGCGTGTCACAATGAGACAAAGTTTGTGATCCCTGTCATTTCTTTAAGGTAAGCTGTTGCTTTTGAAGCAATAAAGCTAAAAGTAAAGCAACTGGAAGGAGTTTAGTGTTCTATTGCATCATGACCTGGTTTAATTTCTTTTTTTGTGACATCACTATCATTTATCTATAAAAATCAACTGACCATGTGGGATTTAAATGTCAACAGTAAAGTCTCCATCACAAAAGAACTTTTTTTTTCTAAAATGGAAAAGTTTTGAAAATATTTTTGACCCACATCCACATGGACACGGTGTTTTAGTAGACCTGTTTTTTGGGGGGGGTTTTTAAGAAACTGGTTCTACAGTCAAACTATCATCTTTGTGTATTCATGAGGACAGTGTTCCCTAATCTAGTTTTCTTATGTTTACCGTTAACATTCCTGTGTGGCTGGAAAATAAGAAGTTTCACTTCCAGTTTCAATCATCTCATTTTCCCACGAGAAAATGGGAATATAACATCACTTAATAACTATTAAGTGATGTTATTGTGTCATTTTTGTAATATTTCTATGCCAATTATGTTGATTCTGAAGCAGAGGTGCAGCGAACCCGACGTGAGAACTTTGCCGTTTATGTGCAGGAATTTCTCGTTCTGGTTTGTGTCATCAGATGCTACAATGTTATCTACGTAGGACGGTGATGTGGGAACATTATTTTCTGATGGCATCATGTCTTCCAACCCTATTAAAACTAAAAGCTGGTGTGTTACAATGTGAAGGGTATTCCAAACCTCACCGCCCTTCAGAGAACAGCTGTAATTAGTCCCAGATTAAAGTAGACACATGTGGATTTGCAAAACAGTGATGCAAACCAGGAATGATTTCACATCGTTCAGGTTGTTTCTTATACATTATTTCACTATATCACAGCTTCTTTTTAAAGAACTATTGTTATACATGTTATATAGCTCAGTTGTTTTATAGTTTCTTTTAAATTGTAATTTGATTGTCATTGTAAAATCTTTATTGCAATTTTGTTATATCTCTGCTGTGACACGAGTTAATAAAATCTATCTATCTATCTATCTATCTATCTATCTATCTATCTATCTATCTATATGGAAATATCTTTACAGGCCTCTGTAAAAACTGAGGAATAATGTCGGATTCTTCCAGCTGAGTCTGAAGAGGCTTCAGTGTGACAGCCAGGAATTAGATTATGCTGCAGAGGTAAATTGCTGTTTTATGAACATCTTAATCCCTTTTCCCACTGTGGTTCCCAGGCACAATTTGAATCCAATATGAATGCTGAAGCTGAATATTTCCTCAAAGTGCAGATTAGGAATGAAGTGCTTCTCCATAGCACAGGCTGCAACAGCTTTTCTGCTCCATCACTAGGTGGGTGGTGCAGAGCTGGTTATTGCAGCATGCTTTGGAATAATGCAGCAAAATGTTGTTTTTTTTCCCCCAGATGAATAATGATGAATGCATGAAACACACTTGTGGTTCAGACCCAAGGCTTCTCCAATCCGAGTTTTGTCGACTTCCGATGCCCAGATTTTGCAAAGTTTTAAATTGCCAAAACCAATTTTAGGCAATTAGGAAATATGTAATAAAACAGCATTCAAAATATTTTTTCTCGGCTTTCTGCCATGTCTGGTCATAAAGTATTTACAGTAGAAGCAATGGCATCATGCTGCCAGGAGACTGAGTTCTAGGGTTTTAAAACAAAGGTAAAGTGATTACTGGGTAGACATACACATTTGTTAGCATCTTGTCTTAGTCATTAGCACAGCTAGCATGGACAGAATTGCTAAACCGCACTTTGCCGCAAATGCTAGCAGCCTAAAAACCCTGGTCTCTAGTGAACTTGCTCAGGAGTCTGCAGTGTAGGAAACCACCCCCACTTATTCTACTCTAGTGATGTCTCAACACACTGACTTCTGTGCTAACTGGTGCCTTCTCAGGAAGCTAGGCCAGAACCGGCCAAAATGTTGTGAGCACCGTGTTTTGTTTTTATTGTTTTATACTTGTGCATATGTATTAATTGTTTTTATCTTGTAACCAGGTTGCTATGTATTGCAAAAATTTTTTGCCCAGGTCCCTCTTGAAAATGAGATCTAGATCTCAACGGGGTTTACCTGGTTAAATAAAGCTATATATATATATATATATATATATATATATATATAACAGGTTGGTTAGTTTAATCTTTACTCCAATTTATGATAAAACCACTTACCTTCAGTTTTAATAAAAGACAGACTGGCTCTGGAATAAAGAGACCTCATCTTATGCCATCAGCGCTATGTTTGAATATATCATAGATCTGTGCTGACTCTTACTTTTTACAGCTGAGTCTCTAAAGATAGTTTCTAATTCTGTTCATGTGCAAAGTCAGTATTTAATATCACAAGACCTGCTGCAGCATTGCTGGTAAATACTGATCAGAGGTCACAGGCGTCTCATACTCTAGTGTAATATATGACTTTAATAAATGATATCTACTGGTGGAAGATCATTTTGAAGGCAATATTTAATAATATTTCATATAAATCAACTGACCCAAATAGGGATAGGAACCAAACTGAAATTGTAATAGGTTGTAATACTGAGTCTTACATTATATAAGATCCTTTGTCTCCATAGTTAATCACAAAGACAAACCAAAAGAAACAAACGGAAATAATTTAAGCAGATGGCTGCAAATTGGTTTGTTTACAGGTGAAAAAAAAGAAATAGAAAGGGACAAAATGGCAACGTCTGGGTGCAAAATGGGAGAATGACGTGGTGAAGAGAACAGAAACTACAGGAGCTAAATACAACAACTCAATCAAACATTTACTGGAAAACAGATTTTTAGGGTGTATTAATACCTGACACAAACCAGCGTTGGTTTCCACCATTGGTCTGGACGTTTTGTACAGGTGTGAATACACTCAAGCGAACCAAACAACCAGTCCCAGATCCACTTTGAGGAGGTCCCGGTCCACTTCCCAACAAATTCTGGTACAGTTCACCTTGGAGACCAAACTCGATGCAAACCGACTACAAGAAATATATGGACTTGTTCATTTTAGAGCTACATGTGCTAATTAGTACTGCTGTACAGTACTGCTGATGTCTGGCAGAGGTGTTCTTCTCAAGGGACCAGTCAAAGGCCATGAAGCTAGTCTTTCACCTGCTTGTATTAGTTAAACTTTTAAGGGTGAAACAAAAATTCAAGTTGACCTAACTAGAAAAAATGTTTAATGAAAGTCCGGAACAACCTTGGATGCTGTAATTCAGGACATGTGCATGAAATAGTGCTTTTTTTTCTTTCTTTCTTTTTTAAATGACTTTGGCCAAATTCCCATTGAAATCATATAAACTGGCTGTAAACCTAGAGCAGTAAATATTACATGCCAGTCAAAGTCCTCGTTTTCAATAGCTAAAAGAGTCTTGTGCCATTTGAATGAGTCATGACAGTTAAATGAGGCAACGACCTGTACCCCTCACTGTGTCTTTGGAGGATTTTTTCAATAGTGACAAAAGCTCAGTCCTATGTAAACATGGGGTCCGGTGGCAGGGTAGGCCAGAAAGGGCATGAGGTTGTGTTTACAACCACAGCCATGCCGTGGTCTGGCAAAGGAGTTCATGAAAATCAGCCTGGCTTAGTTTCAGTCCTAAGCGGTTTGCTAATAGCTGTCCAAGTTCAGGGCTCCCATTTGTCAGCTTGGCTGATGTCCGCACCATGAGGATGATTCCCTTTCTCTAATCCTTTTCTTCAACTTCACTGAAAAAGTACAGTGTGCACAACAATCATAAGGTTGTGAAGGTTGTTGAAACTATAGTTTAGCAATAGTCCAGAAAAACTGCAAGGAGCCAGTGATATAATACACAATACCACTGCTGAATTGATGTCAAGTGTTTCTATTTTAAAAACCGAAATATATTTACTGAATTACAAATTTATTTAACTTTGCACCAGAACAGCACACTTAAATACACCAATGGTTTCACAAGCTTGGTCAAACATGTAAAAACAATGACATTTAATATGTTCACTCAGTGCAATTAGGAGTAATTAATAGTATAGCAGCCGATGTAAAATACACAATAAAGAAACTGATAAAAACAATAGGTTGTCTACCTTGGTCACACATGTAAAAATAAACTGCAACAAATCATCTTTCTGATGGCTCAGAAAGTGCAATTAGGAATTCTGAATAAAGTGTAAAATAAATAATAAAGCATGACACCAGAGAATTAGACAGAATAAATCTTAAAGAACGGGAATATTGTCAAAAATCTAGTTATATATATTTTTTTCCCCAATATCGGGACTGATACAGATAATATTGAATTGGTGCATCTCTGAATATTTTATAATGCATTAGTAAAATAAACAAAAAAACACCGAGTACATCAAGCTGTCAGCTGAGAAAACAACCAAAAAGCTTTGGTTGTTTTCTCTAAATTCAGCCTCAACCCTTGAAAACAGGCTCCAAACAGGAAAAAAGGAAGAGATTCAGCCTGCATAACAAAGTGAAGGGAGTGTAGAAATGATCATACCTGATCTTCTGTATTCTGCTCAGTGATACTGCTACCAGCATGTTGTGGGTCAGGGGTCATTCAGCATTCAGCCATGGCCGTCACCCACATTGTTTTGTTTACAAATTATAGTCTGCTTTCAAAGAAAGCACAATGTGAAGGCAAACAGCACCAAACAAAAAAGATAAAGTCCGCTTTTGGTGCGGTAGAAATAAGTGGACCAAAGGACTTTAATGTGTGAATACATCCTTATTGACTTAGTGACATGGAGTCAAGCAGCTGTGGAAAACCATACCAGTTCTATACAACTAGTTAAGAACCAGGCCCTGTAGAGACCGTCCTAACTAGTGTCCTGGTAAAGAAACTGCAGTGTCAATATTACACGTCAACAGCACAATTCTTCTCACCCAGATGTTTATTTCTTTGCTTGTACATAAAAAATGAAAATGACAGAATACATATGAAGTTTGATCATGTGGAATAAGCCTGCTGTCAGAGAAAATGAAGTCATCTGCACAGCCTCATCAAATCACTGAGCAGCTCCGTCTTTACGGTTTGCAGAGAGTCCTGTGCATGAGAGCGCAGGGATGACTGCTTTCTGCTGACTGAGGAAAATATGGAAAGTTTTGTTTGCTCGGCACTGCCAACATGTCCGCTTTGACCTCGCTTTAGGACCATGAGAGGACTCTTTGAGAATCCATCTGCGAGGCCAGCTGAGCAGGCTCTGTAACGCCATGCTGCACCATGGAGTCTGCAGCAGAACCACCAGGCCTACGAGCCAAACCAGCCATGCTGGCAACACAACCAAAGCTGGGGAAACTCTTCTAATGCCAGATGGAAAAATGATGGAAAAGGGATATATGGAAGAAAAAGGCAACACAAGAAAAAAAAAGGTACTTCCATTTCTTAATTTGGTGGCAAATGTCGAGAATTTTTTATCTTTTACTTAGTGTTATATTCTCAAGTCCAAGTCAAGACTCTAATGAATGTGTCTGGAAAGCATTCATACCAGATGGATTATAGGTTGGCTGAAATGGCTCTACACAATAAAGAACAGTCCGTCATAGTAAACTCGAACTCATTTGAATTTGTTTAATGATGTGGTAGCATCAAGTCTTTAGAAACAACTGCACTGCTGGTGTTAATGGAACTCAGTCATGCCAGGCCTTTTTAACAGATATTGGAGAAGTCACAAGATTCCGACCAAAACTCATTTATCAGCAGCCTGATGTCTTTAGGCTCTCTAAGGAAGACAGAGTAAGTCTTTCATTACTTGTCATGCAACCAGCAGCATCTGTTTGTCTCCATCACATTAAAACAGCCTGAGCAGTTTGTGCAGACATTGATCTTCCAGAGTATCAGAAAGCTAAAAAGATTTTTTTTTTCAGCCTCAGTCACTGGAACAATTTTCTTTTGTTCCATTAGCTCTTCTAAAAATCGTCGTACTGTGGAAAAGCGTGTTAAATGAAATAGAAAATGTGAAGTCTTGAAAATGCTGACATTGTTTTATTATAAGATTTTTCAAGCAATGACCAGATTCCTAACTAGTAGTATTATCGGGGGGGGGATTAACCCCTTCATGTTGGGAGAACAAACTTGCTCGTTTTGCTGGGAGCATCCACGACCTAGGATCAGACAATCTGTTGGCCAGGGGTGGAAAGAGAAAACATGACTTCACTTCACCTTCGGAAAACAGAAACATTTTTGTAACTTTCCAAAAACTCAAGTAATGGTGTCCAACATTAAAACTCCAAAAGCTTAGGTGAAAAGCAGGTGAAACATTAAAAAGCAGCTGAATAAATATTTAACTTATTAATTAACAATCCATCGTCTAAACCAGCCTATGCTTGGTGAGCTGTGGAGGGGCTGGTCCCCGTCTGTAGCGGCCATTGGATGAAATACATCCTAGTTGGGTTATAATCTATAACAGGACAACCCAGAAACACACAGGACAAACAATCATGCACAACGTCACACACACTGTAGCTAAGAACAATTTGGAGAGAACATTTTCCACCACCAATGTGAGCTGAAAGAGATGCACTTTTAACTGTAAAATAACTTCTGCAAAATTTAGCACACAGTTTTTCATTTAAATGTAGCACCAAAATAAAAAAAATACATTTAATGTTTATAAATCATTTATAGCTGTTAATAATCAACATATTCTACTAGGGATGCACTTCAGTGATTTTAGTCACTGGTTGGATCTTTAAAGAAGGCTGACCTGCCAATTCTGATTTTGGCAGTTGCTGATTCTTTTTGTCGGAAATATTGCTAAATATACCAGGAAAGTCTCTGAGTTGGTAACAGTGGGGTGACTATTGTTAACTGGAAACATGCAGACATGATATGGTGGACCGGTCCGTCAGCCCAACGATGATTGGCTAATGACCAACGATCATTTCATTTGTAAGTAAAAGCAATTACATCCTGCTATACATTTTTGTGTAAATACCATGGAGCCATGAAAGGACAAGGGAATTGGTCACCAGCTGAAGTCTGACCATGTTCAAAATCCACAGAAGGGCAAAAGAAGAGGTGGAGACGTGGAAACCCCTCCCAGTGGTTGTGTTTAAAGAGCCGGTGGCAGGAGCTTTTAAATGTTCCTCCACCAGCGTTTTAATGAGACACAGTTCAGCCTAACGTCACTTAATTAAAGCCATGATTCAACTCTTTTACACCACACAGTCTACAGTACATCTGGCAGACAGGGACACTAATACACCGTCACCCTCTTTATTTGCTCACACATACAGTTTGCACTGTTTAGCATTGACCTTCTTTGAATGGCTGTAGCATTCTCAGGTAGCCATCCTCTGATTCTTTCTTTAACTTATTGCTCCCAAAGTCGAGATCGCAGCTGAGTTGGTCAGTTGGTTAAACTGTGGTCATCCCGGTTTCAATTCCCGGCCTCGGGCCATTTTCCGTCTTCCCCTTCTCTCTAATACCTACTTTCTACCCATTTACTGTACAATAAAAGTCCCTATAACTGCCCGTACAGTTATCTAGAAAGGAAAAAAAGTAAAACGTAACTACGCAAAAAAAACAACAAAAAAATCAACAACCAAATTTATTGTGCTTGTTAATTTTATTGTTCTATTGAAGCTATAAAGGGCGTTTTTACCAGCATGCATCTAATTCCAAGCAAATAGAAGATTTTCATTTCAAGGCATCCAGCAGGAAATTATCTTCTTTACTCCACATAACTGTCAAATATCAGAGACTTTAAATCAATCACAGATTTCCACCTTTAGCTTTCTATGAGGTTGGAGATGAGGCTCTGGCCATGAACGGATTTCCAGTATCAATGTGCACCAAAATTTAAAAAAGTTACAGTTTTGAAACAGACTTTGAAACATCATTTTATTAATGTCATGCTCTTCCAGAAGAGCTTTAAGCATGTTCACTAATGAGCTGAAGCAGATTAGCTGCTGCAGCTGATTGACTAACTAACCAAATATCAGCATCTTATACTTGACTTATTCTATAAAGTGCAGATCTGAAAACATCACACATAAAAACTATTAGTATGTAGTTTTGTCTACTTCTATCAAAAATAAATAAATCAGCTATGTTTAAAGACATTTTCAGTAGCTCATGTGTGAGTGTGATGCTCAAGAAAGTCCTGAGTTTGAATCCTGGCCAGACTCTTTCTGTGTGAACTCAGCCTGTCCTTTATGTGTTTAAGTTCATTATCTGCCTCTGCACAATGAACTGACATGGAAAACTGGAAAACTGTCCAGATATCCAGATGTCACTGCGGAACATGAAGTCTAACACATGTTAACAGTGTTTCTGTTTAGTGCTGAACTGGGATTAATCCAGTCACATGCACACTTGGTGGTGGTGGGGGGGGGGGTAGATCTGCTTGGCACAATTCAGTCCTTGCCTCAGGGAAAACGACTGAACATAAGTCGGATGGGTTGCAGTCAAAACATCCATTTAGCAATCTGACTGAGCTGAGTTGCTGTTTCCGTGGCAGGCAGATGCTCAGGCGAGGCGTCTGACAAGGACTTTTCCTATCGTAAATGCAACAGCCTGGGTAGAAATCTATTAACAGCATGAACACATTTAAAGAATAGTTGGATTCCAAATGTATTTGGTTGCAGTTAGACATGACTCATTCATTAAGCGTTTGGGATCCAAACCCTTAATGAACAGATTTTCCTTCACCTTTTTAAACAAATAAAAGCAGAAATTGAAGGCCATCTGGTAAGTACAATCATTTGTGTTATTTCATCAATGTCTCAGCACGTTTCACATCTGCATGCAGTTTAATTTTAGAGTCTCGTTGCAGTCATACACGTTGTCGTTAGGTAAGGAGAACCACAGACAGTAGGCTCCTATTCTCCAGACACATGTGGGTTTCTCAGACGGGAGAAGAAAGCGGGGGTGACTGCAGATTTCCCTTGCTGAAGTCCACTAATATGACTCCGCTGTGAGACATCCAGTGAGTGTGTCTCTTAATGCCCCCAGGCAGGACCGGCTCACTGATGACGCAGACTTGAAGTTATCAGGATTGCAGAAGTAGAAGGGAATATAACCTTAGGGCCACTTTGCTCACTTCTCTGCCTCTTTTTTCCACTTAGAATAAGCCTGTTTGCTGGTCCAAGCTGAGGAAATGTGTCACAGTGTCTGGCGTTGGTAGAAAGAGTTCTGTGTTTAGTGGTGGAATGTCTTCCACAAGGCCAGACAATGATTTCTTCTTCATGCGGCCCTGCGAAGGCCTTAGTTACCTGCTTTCACAGGTCACTCCAGGTCTCAGGGCCAAACAGTGCATGTTTGTATGAGTTCTTGAGGCCGAGCTCTTTCATCGCCTGTGTAATGAAGTCCAGATGCTCACACAGATGGCCACCGGCTCAGCCTAACAATGGAGCCTTCCTTAGCAGCTGCCTGCACCAAAGTCCAGATGTGTCTGAGCGACGCTGAGAGACAAACGAACAGAATCCGGGACACTCAGCGAAAAGAAGATGAGGAAGGATTCAGACTGCACCAGAGGTGGGTGATATGCTGCCTATTAAATGTTCACAGCAAAGGAACATTTACGACTAGATGACCCATAAAACCAGCTTCCTGACAATATTTACAAATTTCAAAATATGAGCTATTAGCCTCATCTGAGCAATCATTTGTTTCAGTGGTGACACCTATCACTACTGATATCACCCCAATATCACCCTCTGATACTTTAACACTGTAACACACACAAACTACACAAGGCTGCCACTAATTCCTTTCGACGTGGAAAAATTGTGCGAGTGTTGCCGCTCTCACATGCTATGCAAACCAAACATTGCAACTGACATTGACACATAGCAGCAACTATCCATGAATAAAGTTCTTTCTCATTTTTCAACCCCTTGGGGTTAGTCACAGAGGATCAATATCATAATCGCAGATGGTTAGTTGATAGTTTGACGTGAAGAAATTTAAAAGAAGACGGAAATATCACAGACAAGAAACACAATAGAACCCTGAATTCCACACTGCTGATTCCAATAGACATGCTCTATTCAGAACAGCCAAGCATGAAAGGAACCACATTCTTCAAAGATTTGACAGGACCTGAAATGAATTTCCTTTTAACATTATTTATAACTAGATCAGTTACTGCAGTCATGTGACAAAATTAAGCTAGATATACATCAGATCAGTAGATTATTGCGAGGTAACGCAAAAGAAAAAAATTTCCCATGTCCCCTGAAGGGCTCCGTATAGAAACACACCAGTTTAGACAAAGCTTGACAAAACGTTTTGGAGCTGGGATGAGGTGACTTTTCAGCATTATCAAACTTTGTGTAATTAGCAAAGCTGCAATGGAGACACTTTTTTTCACATCACATGACTCACTCCAGTTTACGTCTAACAGCAAAGTGCTAATTTGTAGGCACTGGCTTTCTTGGACAATTATATTTTATTTGTGGGTTATAGTCCTGAACTGAATGTGGTCATTGAAGTCACGGTAGGACACCGCCGTTTTTTTTAAATGTTTGATCCAGGGTTCAGCAGCAGAGCAGGGCAGGAAGACAGCAGCAGCACTAAGGTTACACAAACAGGACATCCGGGATTCATTCTCACAATACACACAGAGATACATAACGGGCCGGGGAAGTGAGCTGGGCTCAGGGACAAATGACTCAAACTGTCATAGAGAGGTGTGCAGGAATCAGTGCAGTTATGAAAACAAAACAACTTCCTTAAATCTTCTTCTGTGGTCTGTAAATACTGTAAAGGATTTTTAGTTTCACAGAAACAAATGAACTCTTTCTGTAGAGAATACACCTTTAAGTCAGGCATTTTGAAAAAGCATATTTGAACATTTTGTTTTTGTAATATTTCTTACATTTTATAGAGTCAGAGTCTCACGAATCAAAACCTGCTCTAAAAATAAAAGCTAAAAATAAATTATTATGCCGGTCACATATACGTAGTACTATTCCTCTGGGAAACAGTGTGCTATAATTTACTATAATTGCCATCCACACAAAAAAAATTGAAACAGCAAAATCTACAATATCAGCAAATTTTTTGTTTCCCAGTTATTAATAATTATTATTCTCAATAGTTGAATTCCTTCATTTTCTGTTGGATTCACCTCAGTGAAACAGAAAGGAGGACATTACTCTCTTGTTTTGTTGGGTTACAGTGAGGATCTGAGTGAGACCTGGGAGGTCAGACCTCAAATAAAACTGATCGGTCAGTCAGGAAACACCAGAACCAGATACAATAGTTGGAACCATATTTTGTGCCTTTAGTTTATATGATCTTTGTTGTAAATCGACGCTTAAGAAACGACTGAATCTGAATCTTGATATCACAGGTTCTTACACTGGAGTTGAATTGTTGCAACTTTCCTTGCATTAGCTCCAGCTGACTCTGACACCGCCGACCAAAAGAGGTGAGGAATTTCAAGTTTCCTTTAGAAATTCCAGATTGGAGAATTTTGCTGTTTTTTAAGTCTCCCCCCCATTTCTTTTCTTTCTTCTCCACCTGGAATATCTTGTTGTATTTCCATCTAAAAAGTTCCTTGTTTGCACAGACAAAGCGCGGTCAGTCAGGTCTGCAGCTGACCGCTCTGGAGGCGCAGAGGCTTTTGGGGAGAAAGGGAAATGTGAGTTTTAATTTTGCGGCAGGTTTGTAGGCACAAGATGAAAAAAAGACGAGGTAAGTTGAGCTGCCATTGCTTTCTCTCTCTCTTTTTCTCACATACACACACACACACACACACCCACACACACACCATGGTTCAAAAATACCCCAGGGGCCCTTCACAAAGACACAAAACAAGCAACCCGCAGAGCTAACTGCCTTATTAGCTGTGCTGCTCTCTGGAGCTACAATACCTTAAAGGACCAGAGACTCGACTGATGAGGCAGAAAAGATCCATCACAGCCACAAAGTGACCTTAAGCCCAGTGGGAGCGCAGAGACACGGGACAGAACACAGGTCCTCTCTCACAGCTGTCAGCAAGCAGCAGCTAAACTAAACAAGCGGGCCCAGTCTGATGAAGTATAACAGCAGGCGTGAAAATCTCCTTTTAACACGAATCCCTTCTGTTCCACTGATTGGCCACGCCAGAGGAGATACATCAGCCACCTGCAGCTTGTCTTCTGAAACTGAACCGGCTCATTGGGCCTAACGAGCATTTTGCATTTCACATTCATTAATCAGTGTTTAAAAGAAAGCAAGAAAGACGGCTGTCAGGTGCCATTGCTTTGTAACGAGCGCTTTCTCATTCTGCCAGTCACATAGTCCAATTAATGCCTGTCCAGATTCCCTTTCTTTTGGATTGTAAACGGGAGCAGAATATTTTAGGTTTTCTGAAAATGTTTGGACTTATTTCCAATGCCAGCTCGGAATTGGAGACTCTTGTAAAAGTTTCATTTAGTTTCTCCTTGTGCTGAATAAATATCTTCATGTTCTTTTGGGTCATATTTTTTCAATCCGTTCAGTTTTCTCCATTCCTTATTATGTTATTAATATTATTGTTATGTTATGATATTTGCTGTCATTGATTTCTGGCTAATTTTACTTCTTGCAATCATTTTGTAGTCCAAGTTCAATGATGAAGAATCTATAAGTAAGTCAAAATATTGTGTTGTTGGCCATTTTAGATTAATTTAAAAGTGTTGGAGGTTCCTCCAGTGCTTTTGTAACTGAGTGCTAGCTCAACTTAAAAAACAGTATCTATCTGCCTATGTTTTTTTTTACCTCAACATAAAAACTATAACAAAGTTTGAAGCTTCAAACCTTCATATTCCCAGTTAGTAATATCAGCTAACGTTGAATTCACCATAAACAAGCATTTAGGAGTGACAAAAAAGAGATTGTTCTATAGCACTGACCATAAAAAGTCCCAATTGCTTTTAAATGAGCCAACTGGCATTTCTGTCCGCTGCCTGCCCAACCTGCCTGTGTTTTCTACAAGAGGTCATGACCCCTGAAATCCTGGGAGAGAGGTGAGAGTTTACACTGGGGGGCCAAGGAGGATTCCCAGGCCGGCCAAACATACCTCAACCATAGAGACTCTGCAAGACTCTTCATCTGATGGACAGCAGTGGTGCTGCTGTGTGTTTGTCCCCCAGACGAAGGCGAAAAGCGAGAGTGAAGGACGGAGTGGAGTCAGGATGGAGAAGATTGCTGGGTGATTAAGTCTTTTCTCGAAAAAGGCAAATAGGCAATGACAGAGGCAGGAACAAGTGTTTTAGGGGAAGTAAACATCACTAAACACACACACTCCTCAATGGTCTCAGTGCCACCAGTATAATAAAGCATAAACACATGGTGCCTGGTTTAAATCCAGACTCCTGCGCAAACATCCTGCTGAGGACGGCTCCTTTTGAATCAGAGCGGAGCACCCTGTCATCGCTGAGTAAGACATCAGCTTTGTGTCCTGTGTGTACAAAATGTGTGTGTTTGTGTGTGTCGATGCTGATGCAATGTCTGTAAAGATTGGCACACCCCTGAGAGCCAGATCCAGGGGTCTTCAAGAGCAACTTAATAGAGTCTAAGTTCAATTTTAGAATCAATTCTCCCCTGGAGGACAATGTAAAGATGTTTAACAAAGGAAACGTCTCACTGCTGAAGGTCGCTGCTATGGAGCACAGTTATGAAATTATTTTCAGTTGCTCCTGTGTGTGTGCTGGGCTTATTTCAGTCAGAAACCTGAAAAGGATTTCAGAGTGTTTTTATTAGAATTAAACAGAACCGTCACTAACCTCTGACTCGGACCACAGCGTGGCCATCACTCGACAACAGTTCTGCCCAGACAGGGCGGACGGAGAAACTTTGTCTGCGTTTTTGCCGTGAGTCGCCCGGTGACAAAGAATCCACTGACCATTGTCTTTAAATAGCCGGACCATTTTCTTTACAGCTGAGCAGCAGAGATACCAGCTGCTGACCGGAATCAGAGGGTTTTTTTCTTTTACAAGAGCAGCAGTGATTGGTGGGAACGCAGCGGGGAGCCATAATTGAAACTTTTTTGCACATTAGCTGCACATTATGAGGAATTGCAACCATTGCAGCAATATTAATGAGTGGACTATCACAATCACAAAAAACTGCTTTAAAGCAATACTTAAGATGACTTCATATATTAAGTGAGATCGCTGACTCGCCCAGCAGGTCACGTCTGCACATGCCCGGTTAACAACAGTCACCTCAACAGCTACCAACTGGGCAACTTTGTCACCATATTAACAACTTTTTAGACAAAAAAAAAAAGAGAGTGGTTCTACAAATGGATCAAATTTAATTCTAAATAAATGCACTTATCCTGTAAAAGCAACAAATTCAGTTAAATGTATTTACATCTAAATATTTTTGCTCTACATAGTAAAAACTAGAGACCAGTATGAGGACAATCTGTTTTGTTTTTTTTATTCCACAGACGTAAAAGGGACCAAAATGTGCTGCATGTTTCTTTTCTGTTTGAATCCAAGAGAAATTAAAGGAGTTACACTATTATCATTTATCCTAAGATTAGATCATTTAGAACTGTATAGCTAATATTAGAGATGTATAGTGTGAGTCGATTTTTTTGTGTGATTGGCTGAGATTGGTGATCAGCCAATCACCTTGATCAAAAAGCCACAGCACATTTTCCTACTTTATGTGCTATAGCCACATTAAAAAATGAAAACCAGCCAAAAGAAAACCAAAAGTCAACAGACCAGGCCATGACTGCAGTAATTTTGCTGTTATAACAAGCCCTTTTTTATAGTTTAAGTAAGGAAATAGTGTTTTAAATGTCTTAATAATATGAAATTGAGCTTCTCAACCACAAAAAATCTGTTTTACCAGTCAGTAACAGTCATCCCCAGTGACTGTAATTCTCCCAAAGTACAGCATCATGGTGATTTTCCTTCAGGGGATTAGAAATAATAAATGACTGTTGCTGCCAGCGGCAGAACGGTTGAGTCATAAAAAAAAAAACTGGTAGATCTGCACACACTGGATCTCACTGGATCTGTGGGAGCAAATCTGCTCCGTCTCACACTGTGGAGCCTGAAATGTCCCTCTGTTCTCTGCTGCATGTCATGTTTCATCTCACATTGAATCACAACGTCGCTCTGAAAGCAGGAGGAGAAGAAAACACTCTGCTGGTGAAAACTATATGGGAAACGTTCTCAATGTAACAAAATGCATTCAGACAATCAAAAGGGAGGAGGGAAAGGACATGAGACGGTAAGAGACATGACGGAGGAATGGCAGGACACAACAAGGAAGGAAGAACACAACGGAGGAAAGGAGGTAGGACAAAAGATAGGAAGGAAGGAAGGAAGGAAGGAAGGAAAGAGACAAGAAAGGGAAACAGGGATTTGAGGGAGTTCAGCAAACTTTATAAAGTCTCCAAAATAAAATGTGTCAAACACAACAACAATAATAATAATAATAATAATAATAATAATAATAATAATAATAATAATAATAAACTGGATCAAGCTTTGAAAAAAATCCAAACTTTCATGTTTTCAAATGTACAAAATGCAAAAACTTGTTTTTTTATGGTAAATTTAAAGGTTTTAGATCAAAGGGCCGTCAACTTTTTATTTAAAAAAAAGACACTAAACCCATTTTGGGTTTTGATGAAAATAAATCAAGTTAATGTTTGCAGACAATATTAGAGACTTTCTGTAAAGAAATGTCATGAAACACCAAGAGAAATCGCTGAATTAAATAATTTTCTCCATTCATTAACACCGTTCAGGTTTAGGGTTTTGAAAAATCGTATCAGGAGCCGACACGAGGAGTCCAAAGAGCCACATTTGTCTGGACTTTGACTGGGCCATTATGACACATGGAAATGCTCTGTAGCTGTGGCTCTATGTTTGACATGTAAGGTGTTCAGTCAGCCGGTAATTCTTCAGGATCACTCTGTATTTAGCCCCGCCCCCCTCCGCCTCCTCCATGATGCTGCCACCACCATCAGGTTTCAGAGTGATACTCAGCCATGGTTTTCTATCAGACTGTCTCGTGTGAGCAGAACCTTCCCCTGCCTGTTCCTACGTGGTTTCTGGTTTTCTTTCAGCTTTTACAGTTACAACGTTTGCGACCTGCACAGCTTTTTGATTTTTTTAGACTTAGACTTAACTGTATTTCTTTAAAAATCCACAATAAAGTCTTTTCAACTGATTTCCAGCAGTAAGGAAGAGTAACTGTGCGGCCGTGTGCGCCGCAGCTCTGCGCGCCCGAGCGCCTTCTTCCATTCGGCTCACAGCCACAGCCACGCCGCCGCGCTGTACCTCCTCCGTACTGGGGCGTGGATTCAACCTAAGAACAAACCAGAGCTCCCAATTTAAACCCGATTCTAACAAATCACCCCAGAGACGAACCCCCCGCCCCCCGCTCCCCCACTCCGGGCTGCTGCGGGGAGGATTCCCTTTGTTGTGATGGTTTTTCCACATCAGAATGAACAGACGATCCCTAAATGCTCCCCGGGGATAGTTAAAGCCCAGACAGACTCTCTGTGGTGATCCGCGCTCAGTCTGCGCTCCTTTGGTCACATCCGGTGCCCACGCTGTGCCACAGCTCCGCCGCTGCTCCCCGCAGCGCTTCCCTTCGCCAAGACACGTTTTCTTTTCTCTCTCTCTCATTATACCGAGGACAAAGCCTCCCTCCTTCACCGCTGTCCTCCGCTGCCCGGCGCAAGCATGCCCCCCATGCCACTTGTCTGATGAGAGGCAGCAAGTCCGGCCACATCACAGCGCGCCGTCCCCATCGCTACAGCAACGAAAAGGGCAAACAAAAGCGCAACAAGACAGCGCAACGAGCGCCGTGGATGCGCCACACCAACTGCTCCGCGATCTGCGCCTTCAAGCGGGATAATTACTCACCCCGCTTGCTTTACTGTACAACCAGAGCATCGACGTGTCAGCGTGCCAAGAGGCCACACACACACACTCACGTGCCCCCCAACACCCTCACACACAGACAGCTGTAAACACACAGGAGAGTAACAGAAAGAAGACATGAAGCTCCTACCTGGCTGGAACATACTTTGAAAATAAAAGATGACCAAAATAAAGGATCCCAAACAAGTGGCAAAAAGCATCCGGCATATCCTGCTCATCCTCATCAGCTCGCCCAGAGTCTGCTTCATCAGGACGGAGAGGCTGCGGGCTGCGGGAGGGGGGACCAAGGGGAAGCTCCGGGGGCTCTGCTTGGTACTGATGAGGACTGTTCGCCGGTCAATGAGCCAAACGCAACCAGCTCGGAGTGTACCACAGCGGCGCTGCTGGACGGGTGTCCGCCCCCCTGCTCTGAGGAAATGAGCTCGTCCACATGTGGTCCCTCTCTCTCTCTCTCTCTCTCTCTCTCTCTCTGAGGTCCTGCTCGTTCAGCTCTTCTGTTTTGCAGAAAAAAAATTTTTCCTTATTAGTTGAACATATCTACCTCTACAAACTTCTAAATAGATAAAATGGTTACTTAAGTCGTAAAGATATAAAGTAAAATAAAACAGTACATTTACATGCCAAAGTTCTGAAAGTTACAATTAATAGGATTATTTAGAAATAGAAAAACAACAAACAGGATGTGAGCTTCAGGAAGGCATCTTAAAATTAAAGAAAAAGAAAAACGTGAACTATTGTCTGAGTCGACTCAAGTTCAGAACATTTCAGCATCAAGGTGGTTCAAAGTGCTTTTCATCATACAGTCACCAACTATGAAACCAACAAAAAGCATCCCATTTTGACATCAAGCAAATATACATCAGATAAGTTGATCAATGTTTCACTTACTACTAATCCAAGGCAACTCTCATCATCAGGTTGGTTTTAGCCTTTTCCTTTTTTTTAGTTTGGCTTATTACTTAAAAAGCAGCGAGTCAAGCTGCTGTCAGAATACTGCCAGGATGTTTTTCAGAGACAGACTAGAGCAACAGGAGGATGATACTGGACACAACCAGGAGGACCGAGCTGACACAGCAGCCGTCGCCTGGCAACCTGGCCTGGAATGTGCTGCTACTACTCACAATTTTTGTCACTTAAGTTGACATTAACATTTTGTAGATATCTCTATGGTGTCTTTAAAAACTTTATTGCTATTTGGATCGATCGACTTAACAGACTTATGCTAAGTTAAAAAAAACAACATAGTTCTATACCTGCAGCGTTGGTAGTATTTACAGCAAGGACCTGAACTAAATGAATTCCAGTAGGATCAAGTAATAATAAGTCCAAGCTTCATCTACGATAACATGACCTTTGCCTGTCAAGAGGAAAAAAAGAGTTAAGCCAAAAATAAAAGATTTTAAAAAATCCACAAAGCTCTTGATTAACTGGTCTGTCTCTGTTCCAATTCAGGAGATTTGGATCTTGACTAAAAGATTCCAGAAACCAATAGTGGCAGATAACAAAACTAATGGTGGATAGCACTGAGCTATGTCGTGCTACTCAAATTATTTAGTTTAACACAACATTTGATGTGGAATATATGTGTGTTACATGAGTACTTGGGTCACTGGAGACTGGCTCTTACTATTTGGATTAATGGTGTGTTTTCTAATGAGGTGGAAGCTAAGGGTCAGCTGGTAGCGTTTGTGCAACTGATTTGAATTTCTACTGGGAGCTTCCCTTTGAAAGTTTTCCAGGGACGTCCCACCGGGAGGAGATCCTGGGACAGACCCAGCTCACACTGGAGGGACTGAACCCTTTCTTGCCTAAGAACACCATTGGGATTCAACAGAAAGAGCTGGTAGGCATTACCATGGAGACGGAGTTCTGGGTTTCCCTGGCTCCTGAACCGAGTGCTTCAGCAACCCAATCTGAGATGAATGAAAGACAGCGACTGAACCAAAGTGAACTGACCTGAAGGGGGGTCAGGTTTCAGAGCTGCATGTGTTGTGCATGGACATGTTCTAAAGACATGACAGCAAAACTAATGATGATTATTGATTATTACCAACAGGACTGGTTGTTACTATTTAACCACAACAGACGAACTTCTGGCTTTCAGTCTTGGTAGAAGATGAGGAGTTGAAACAAAAAGCACACCTACATTTATGAATCAGCTGCTAAAAATATGAACTTCTTTCAGATTGATTGGTTACATTTTAGTACAAAAGCAAAGGAAGTGTTGTGTAAAAATATTTCCTTCATACATTTTGGTTTTTGTCCTCAAAGACAGTCTCCCCGTTTTCTCCTGTCTGTCTACTCAAATTTAAATATGGATCTTTAAACATGTAGTAGTTAATTTATCCCAAAAACATTTTCACAATTTTTTCTACTTGCAGTATTTCTGGGACTTTTATGCTAATTTCCCAGCCACCTCCTGGTTTCTGCCAGTTGGTGAAGACGGATGTGTGGAAATTCAGAGAATGAGCAAGAGGACAATACCGATGGTAGACACAAGAAACGTTTCCCAATAACTTCATCCAATCATAAGAAATGTTCTGTTCTGTTGCATTGTTTGCTGTTTCTCACTACATTTGTTGCACATAAACCTCACATACAAAGCAGCCAGGATGTGAAAAGGTTTGCAGCACAGAGGAGCTGCAGTGGTTGTTATGAGCCGTCAGTCACAGCAACAACTCGGCACTGTGTCTGACTCCTGTTGATAAGAAACTGAATTGACCTTCATAAAGGCTCCGTTCACTCGGCTGCTCTGCAGCATGAATGTCTCTGCTGATATGTTTCAGATTCAGGTTTCACAAACAAGAACTCTGGTAGCCTCAGTCAGCATGAGGCATTGTTAGTGGCAAGACCGCATCGCTGCATGAATCAGCTCACATCCAGTTCATCAGCACCAGCTTCCTCCAACCATTTTATCTTTGTGCCATTTAGACAAAGTGATGCGTTATCTTGGTATAGAACATGTGTTTCTAGATTCTGCCTTGGTACAAATTACAGTAGAACAAATATAATTTATATACATAACACCAGACTCTGGACCTTAAGGCATTAGGTTTTATTAACTAATTACATAGATCTAAATGCATTTATAATTTCAATACATTTAATCAATTTTTGTTTACATACCAAAGTTTCTGGCTGGAACCTTTGTAGTGCAATACCAGAAAAGACTATTGTTGTTCACTTTGTGCTAAAAGCAGTTAGCCAATCAGTGAAGGTGTTCCAGCCTAAAATCGCATCTTAATGCTAACCATGTAGCAGCAGCACAATGCTAATGTCAGCAGCTACAGTCCACATTTATGAAGAAGTTCCATGAATGATCAGGAGTTCCTGAAACTCTGGAAAGATGAATGGATAGAATAACACTTTGCTCCAATCTGATGACTGAAGAGTCAAAATGACAGATTAAAAACAAGAAGCTGTTATTGAGCTCATATGTCTGTTTATTCAATGATTTAGCAACAAAAGGGGTTTTTGAATTGAAAATGTAGCTTATTCTGGTAATGTCTAGTTTTCAATCAAAATGTAATTAATTACCTTTAATAAATCTTTTATATACCCTGCAATTAATTTAATTAAAAAAACAATTCTAGTCCAAACAATGTAAAAGACCATATTCCCTCAAGCTCTGACTAGACCTTTTCTGTTTTAGGTCAGTTAAGTTGACCAAAAATATTTTTATTTGCCAAATACCAATTTAAGTTTATTCAAATCTGGAACTTGACATAATATTTTCTTAGTATTTCGGCTCATTTTAAACTTCAGTCAGATTTTCTGGGTTTCCTCTATTGAACAAAGAACCAAATTTCACCCAGGTTTTCAGTGTAGTCCTTCGGTCGTTTCATGAGCCTCACATTTCCATTGTGTTTGAAGGTTGTGTATGTTATGTGTGCATACATGAATTTTGTGTCTACTAGAGTTTTAAAATCTTCTCCACATTCAGCTGCAGGACCACCTACACTCTGAACACTGTCCAAGGGCAGTGGGCATTGATGGATGGACCTCATTGTAAAATGTTAACCTTGCTGTGAGCCGTGCACAAGGTTTTAACAGAGCTGCGCTCTAATGGAATTTTTTTAGCAGATGCCAAAAGAGAAAGCCCCTTGGAAGTTTTTTAATTAGAATATTTGCCTTAGAAAAAGCAGGTCCGATGCTGAGATATTCAACAAAGGAGAGTAATGTGAACATTTTTTATGTTTTTAAAATTTTGGTTACCATCTGCAGGATTCCTGCAGAATCCCAGGAGGCAAACAGGTAAATGGAGTGGGCCAAGGGCCAAAATGAGCGTGGATCTGTGGTGGGTGGGGGGCGGAGGGCTTAAACTCTCAATTTGTCTGAGACACTAAATTTACTGATAAATATTAACCAGTGATTTGATGATAGAGGCTGATAAAGAATATGAAAGAAACTTGTCAAGATCCCCAGCCTAATGCCTAAATATACTGTAGATCCAGCATATTTCAATAAACGTGAAAACAATAAATTTGATTCGTTTTA
Source organism: Xiphophorus couchianus (assembly GCF_001444195.1). Lineage (NCBI taxonomy): Eukaryota > Metazoa > Chordata > Actinopteri > Cyprinodontiformes > Poeciliidae > Xiphophorus > Xiphophorus couchianus. The sequence goes on along the minus strand of NC_040244.1, from coordinate 16,637,172 downwards.
ATCAAAGATTCTGTTAAACTGTGGTCTAGTGTCTGAGGTCTGAGGTTGTGTTTCTCTCTGACAGAACAGAATGTCTGTCAGCAGCTCGCCTGTCAGATTTCACCAGGCAAACTGACCTGCAAACCATTTCCACTCCTTCCTGCTTCCTTGCATCAGGTAACTATGCCTGACAACAGGATGATGCCTTCGACTTTTTCCCCTCTTTGTGAAGATGTTGGGCCTTTGCTGGGTTTGTGTCAATGACGTCTGTCCTCATGTGTCCTTATGTCCAAAGAAATTCCTCTGTGGGACTTTAAGTTCAGCTGGAAATAGCCTTCAGTTCTCAAGTCATTTTGTGCTAAAATATCAAATTCTGATCCGTCACTCAGTTCAGTTCAGCTGAGATAGAATGAAAATCAATTCACAGAACACACTGAGGCCACAGAATAGTAACGTAGCCAGGCGAGGCGCAGCAGAAAACTGTGATTTCCACCCCGTTGATCTCAGGATAAACACAATGTTGAAAATGAGACGCATCAGAAGCGACACGTAAAACTCTCTTCTCGTGAACCTGATGTTTTGTGTTGTCTGACCACCATGTGTGGCACATTTCCGTCTGTAGAAATGAAACAAAGCACAGCTGAAAAATGAGCGATTGCAGTGTAATCCCTCTCATGAAGTCAACTGGGAAATAACAGAAAAATGAGTTTATTAGTTATCACAAGTTTGGCAGAGAAAATTTGTAAAATGCTTCTTTCTATCTTGAGTCAACTCTGACAATAACTTCTATGTGTGATTTAATTATATGCAAAGGCTCTGCAATGTGAACTCACAATGAACTTTCCAAGGAGGAAAAGCTGTTATGTAACTAAAGTGTGTAATACTAATAACACTGATGGGAGTCCTTAATTTGATTTGAATGTGTCCAATAGCTGCCATCACTTCACTACTGTATATGTTTAGTAGTGAGCATGTTTCCAGATATTGTCACTTTTCTTTTTTTATTTTACCTGAAACAATCAAACAAAAAAATCACCTCTTTCTTTATTGGACAGAAAGAGGTGATGATTTTTTTGCCATTATTTTAGGAAGGTGATGATATGAAATGACACAACACTCTGCTGGCCACAGTGGTTTGGCCAGCTTTCATCAATCATACAATCAATCACACAAACTAGGTTGAGTACAGATTTTAAGCTTAAATTTAACAAGGGCCACAATGTGCTCATTACGGGGCCGAGGATGGCATCTCCCAGCCTGCAGCTCCAGCTGAATGTCACCATCGTTTGGGATCAGCTCAGTGACTAAAACAAATGCAATCTGGATTGTTTTTATTTTTTGTTTGTTTCTTTCACTGAACATAACACAAGAGCAAAGAATTTCTAATCCAGTCTCAGTCTGAGAACAAGAGTGTCAGAATGTGATCAGAGACATATCACACACCTTCAGAAAGTGGTCACAGTGGATATCAATAAACGTGTCATCACAAAAGTGCCAGCACAGCAAGAGGACTAATTACAGCCCGAAAACAAGCAGACATCTGTTTCTGAGGGAGGACAGCCTTACAGTATGTGGTGAAGGCATGTCAGCTGCTTTACTTTCTACAACAGTCAAAACATAGCAGAGGTGAAACACACACGCACAACCCCCGCTCACCCACACACACACACACCCAAACGAGTCCAAACCATTTGATCATGGAGATGAGAGGCTGGCTGCTTGATTACTAAACGTTTGAAGTAAAAAACACCCAGAATCGGGCGTGCCATGGTGGCGTAAGGGATAGCGCGACCCATATTTGGAGGCCTTGAGTCCTCGACGTGGCCGGCGAGGGTTCGACTCCTGGACCCGGCGACATTTGTCGCATGTCTTCCCCCTTCTACTTCCCCCTTCCCATCAGCCTACTTTCATATAAGGGACACTAGAGCCCACAAAAGACCCCCTGGAGGGGTAGAAAAAAAACAAAAACACCCAGAAACAATTCACTTTTCAAATTAGTAACTTTTATTTAGGTCCATATGAGCTAGAAGAGAGAACAAGATTGCACAGTTGTATTAATCATTCCAAAATAAAAAAAGAGAGAAAGAAAATCATTGTAACCAATAACTCAACATATTTCACTCCCAATAGTGGGTGTGTCATTTGAAACAAAGTAAAAGCTGTAGAAAGAAACTTGCATTGACAGCAGTGAGAACACCATGCTAGTGAATCTCTAGAGGCACATGGAGGAGGAGAGGCTCTTATGAACACAGCAGCTCAGACACACCTGCTAAGATGGCTGCTTTCTGTGATGTAGTAACATGACACCCTGATGAATCCTCTAAAACTTTTTCAATACTTTCTTTGCACAACTAAACAAACAAAAAAGAGAAAAAAACCCTGAAATCTGATTAGTAAAATCAACACACACACACAAAAAAAAAGTGAAGCAAAGTGGTGACAGTGTCCTGCTCTTGGGTTACTTTTCTTCAGATGGAACTGGGTATTTGTGAAGGCAGATAAAATTACAAACCGCTCCAAATACCACTTCTGTCTGCTAGACGGCTGAAGATGGGTTTGATTTTTCAGCTTCACAGTGAGACCAAGCGGGCGTGCAGACTGCAGAAATAAATCCAGCAGATTTAGCTGATTTCTGCAACATGAAAGTCAAATTATGTCAAAAATGATGTTGCCATTTCCTTTACATCTTTCCAGCAGTCATTTCAGCAGGTTGTGTTAAACTTGAGAGAGCCTCTGATTGTGTTGTAGAAGCCTCAGGTCTGCTGCTGCTGTGGCAGCTGTCACCTAGAATCAGCTCCCTGAAAAAGGTGAGCTCCACTGAAGAGCCTTCAGATGGAACTCACATGGGAAACGAGAACAGAACACAAAACTGCTGCTAAGTCAGGTTATGCTGAATAAAAACGGCTGTTTGCTGGTATGCAAGTAAACACCGTGGAAACAGCAACGTAACCGCCATAGGGGACGCTCAGTTTGCCCCTTCGCCATTTTGTTTTGACACAGATGCTATTTATCTTCTATAACCTACTTGAGGTCAACTGTAAAGAAATATGGTTATGTCGCGTCAATAAATGTCTTATGTGATTTTGGTTCCACCAGGGTTTATAATTTCACAAAAGCGGCTTAGAGCCAAAAGAGGGTCAGAACAAAAATCAATGGAATGGGGAGTGAACTGATCAATCGGACCCGATTTTCTTAATTTTGGGAGATCAGTCGATACACGAGAAACCGATATTATCCACCTTTGCACAGATCTAAAAATCAGCTACTGTCCATGTTGCTCTACTGTGACACCAGGCAACGGCTGTTGCGACTGTCGCTATATTTAGCAACTTTACAAACAAAAATAATAAATTGGTATAAGCCAAAATCAAAATCAAAGGTCAGACTTTTTAAAGATCGGTGATCGGCAAGGAAAAAACAATCGGTGCATTTCTAGAGAATAATATCCAGTTTGAAACTACACCAAATTTGAGCTTTTTGTACAACTATGTAGCTGCACTATTCAAAAATACCAACCAACCAACTGAAATGAATTCAGATTGTATTAATAAGGATGTCTAAACTGGCGAAGGGGCGAACTGGCATCCAAACATCCAAACAGAAACTAGAGTATTTCCTCTTCCTGCTTAGACACAAAACAAGAACACACAATTTAATAACAGAGACTGTAAGGTTTATAAAATTGACAAAAATAAAATATAGAATATAATTAATGAAATTTAAAGCATAAACAGAAATTTACAGACAAACAGATTTTTATTTCTTCTTCATCTGATTGCTACATATGCTAATGATTAATAATGTGATAATAAATGAAATATTTATTTGAACAGAGGTGTTATTTCACAAGGCATCATGAGAACCTTCAGTAAAAGTACCATGTGTTACCAAAAAGATGTTTGGGGTCACTAACTTTCCTCTTCCGTAAGCAGAAATATTAAACTGCATAATTCTGCTGTTTTTGCAAGTGTGAGAAAAATATTCATTCAGCCAGCTGACCAGCAGTTGCTCAGCAACAGGTGGAGGAGGGACTCTTTAAAACATTCGTAAACCTTGATGTCAGGACCCATGCGATGAAGGCGGAATGAACCTGTGGGAACAGAGGTGTGTGTGTGTGTGTGTGTGTGCGTGTGTGTGTGTGTGTGTGTGTGTGTGTGTGTGTGTGTGTGTGTGTGTGTGTGTGCTAAAACAGAGAGGAAGTTAGCTGGCTGTTCCGGTTTCAGCCGATTCGGTCACAGTCGCTGCTTTAAAGTTCTCTCTCTCATTCGGCCGTTGCGGTCTTGGCTTTTCATAGGGAGTTTGTTTTGGGATTACTTGTGCAAAAAAAGTTCCCAAAATTTGCAAAATATTTCCAGTTCCTCGATGAGAAGGAGGCCATGTTTTCGTTCTCTTCTCGACAAAACTAGCAAAAATAAAACTCAAATGCTTTGGTACAAAAGATGCAGATCAGAATGGCTGCAAAAAACCCAACAAAAATCTGAGTCTTAAGTTAAGAGTATGAAGCCTTCTACATGTAAGAAAACAAGGCAGAAGAGGAAGTGAGTCTGTATCCCAACTTGTGGACAAAGTTACACCCATAATGTGAAGCGGCCGTGAGAGAACGAACCGGGTTCCATCAGAGCAAGAGGGCGCTAGAGGGCGCTAGAGCTGGGTGTTCCAGCTGTAGCGGCTGGCTCAGTCCCCTACGTCGCTGTCCTGGTCTCCGATGAGCCACAGGAAGTGGAAGCTGAGCGCCAGCAGCGCCGTGCCCAGCAGGTCCCCCAGAGCCGTCAGGTAGGGGATGGAGAAGCTGTCGGGGTCTTTGCCACTGCGCCACATGGAGTGAACCATCCAGTCTGCTATGGACAGCAGCAGCAGCACCTGAGGACCAGCATGGACAGTCTCACTCACAGGAAACTTCCTGCACATATAAAACTCAACATCTTCAAAAGACCACAGGTTTTGAAGTGAAATATTAAGTTTTGGAAGGTGCCTGGCTCTCTGGAAGTACCTAAAGATTAGGGTGATGGCAGGAAAGCCTTCTAAACTCAAAGGCTTAGAGATGACCATTAAAAATAAATCTGAAAAATAACAGCAGAAATTCACAAAAAGTTGCTCAGCCACTATAAGAGTTGCAAAGATTTGTCCAATGATTATTAAGAAAGTGTACAAGTGATCTTCAACATGCCATTTTTTGATAAAGTAATTAAAAATAATTTAATTTCTTTGTTGTATTTTTTTGAGAAATCTAGTCAGAAATGTCTTGGTGTGATGAAAGTTATTCTAAATTAGCTGTAGGAACATTCTCGGGTTCAGCTATATGCTGCCTCTGGGTTCCTTTATAACTAAACACAAGATTTCTTATTAGTGCTTAGCAGATAATATAAAAGTCTAACTGTTCAGGAAAACAAAACAAACAATCAAAGCTGGTTGAATTGAAACTTTCTTGACTAATCTAACCTGAGGTCATTTTATTTGAATAGGTTTTCATTCACACTCGGCTCAGAGCAACAAATCTTTGTGATGTGGTGATTGATGAATCTCACTCACACCAGATCATTTGTAAAATCAAGCTTTTGGATTTCAGGAGGATGGATATTGTTCAAGATGGCTGTCTTTTTTAGCCCTTTGAACTAATTATTGCCTTAGCTGCTGCGAACCGTTTTATGTGTTTAGCATTAGCAGAGCTAAGATTCTTGTTTAGTGAACTTAACTTTTTGGTTAGCTGTGACCACTAATGGCAATTGGTAATTTTATCTTAAAAATCGGCCACCACCTTGAATGTTTCAGTGGCTAAAGTTATTTTTGTTTCGCTTTGTTTGGGGGGAAAAAGCAAGCCCAGGGGAACATAAGTCAACGTCTTGTATCCACATACTCAGTTATCTGCTACACTGGAGAGAGAGCTCAGGTTTAATAACAAGATCCACAAATTAACTAAAGACAATGTGCATTAAAGTGTTCTCACTTAAAAAAATTCAACTACACTGTGAGGTGAGGTTAGGTCAGGTCAGGGCTTTAGCTCTTGTTACTATGGTTGAAAGGAAGAAGTGTTTCAAAATGCAGCCCAGAATAGCACAAACACACAAAACTGAAATAAGAAAGTAAAGCCTGGAAGCAGAGTTATGATAATTGTTATTCATGATTTAGGTTACCGGACCAGGAGGGATGATGGTGACAGAAAAAAGGAAAGTCTATTAAAAGATAAGGGCATGTCTATAAATTAAAAGAAAATGAGCTGTCAAGACGGTTTGTAGTAGCATAATTATCAAAACAAAACCACATTGCTGTCGGTGATCAACACCGACGGGTAGAAAACATGCAGGGATGATGGTGTCAAACAGCAGGGAGAACTGATTGTAACGATGTATCATCCTCTGTGCGAAAATACAAGAGCTCCGAGTGCGCTGACAGCCTTTCATGGCTTAAAAGATGAAGGCATTTCACTGATCTAATATGAAATACTGCTTAGAAAAATGCCGTCCTGCTTTGTATTGCAGGACTCTTTAGAGATGATATGATGAAAGTGTTTTAGAGATGTAACCTCTGTCAGACTAATAAAGAAGTGTGGGCCAGTTAGAAATTTTCAGCAAAGTTCCTTTCTGTCTTTTCACAGTGACTGGAGGTTCTTTCAAACCACCCAGCTTCAGGAAACCGTCTCTGCCTTTGTGGGAGTTTCTATAATTACCCTGGTGGCAAGAAAACATAAATACGCAATGAGGGCGGAGATGTAAGAATTGCAGTAATATGTTCCGATTTCTCGGTACCTGTGAGAATACGGACAGCTGCATTTAGCAAGCCAGTGAATAGTCCTGTCAACTTGTCACAACTGCAGCAATTTCTATTTCAGAGTTGCTCTTTGATTGGAAACCTTCAAAGTTCATAATTTTCGAGGGATATAAAGCTCATTTAGTAACAGCCATTCCTCGTTCCTTCCTAAGAACACAAGACACCAAGAACCTCAAATCTCTCCGGCTGAAGCAAAGAAACTTCTGACCAAAACGAAGGTGTTCACCCATATCATATCATATCATATCATATCATATCATATCATATCAATGTGTTGGACCTCCATTTTACTCATCAAACCGCATCTCCCAGTGTGCCTTGCGCGAGACACCATATTTGTTGGCAAATAAGTTAGCTTCGAAGGTAGCGACGTCACTCCATGGAGGCCACGGGGCCACACGCGTATACGGTCCATTTTTTTTCTAAGAACTATTCAAAACCTTCACATCGTTACCTAGAGAACTATGAAAGAAATACTATTTGTGTACCCAGTTTTCTAAGTTCCCGCATGGCAGTTTGCCTCTAGAAGCCCCTGAAACTGCTCCTTCAGTCGTCAACGACGTGGTTTTTCTTTTGAAACAATGGTAGTGCCGACTCTGCTAGATCCCGCCAGCTGGCCTGCCAGACCACAAGGTTTGTTTTTTTCATGGTCTTGCCGGATCCCTGCACACTGCCTCAACCTGAGCGACCGAGCTCACCTCATAGTAAGACTTTGTTTTTCTATGTCTCTAGGCTGAAATAAGGTCTTTCTTTTATGTGTTTGTTTAATGCTTCTTGTTGAAAATTAGCTGATTGGATGCTGTGAGATTCTCAAGGTGATTTGTTGCTGTGCTGGTTTAAAGCTGCTGTGTGTGTGAGATGTTTGGATTCAGAACATAGTTTGAATCTGGCACTGTGAGCATCCATTGGCTTTCACTTTCTTGTTGCCTCAATTGTCCATTGTTGCTTCCCTTTGTTCACACACACCTCGCTGAAGACTAAGTGTTTTTGGTTCTGTTCCTGGTTTGGTAAGGGTTTAACAAAACCATGTGTTCTTTGTCCCTTTATTAGCTGAAAACTAAACAAAACCACATGTTGCTTTGTTCTCTTTACACACACATTGGTTACCATGGAGAAAATCAGTAGATAGATTATGTATCGGTAGATAGAGGAAGATGTTGTTTAAGGTGTCATGTGATTATGGAAAATGTCAAAATTATAGACGCTAATGTTGGATGAGAAAACCTTCATCCCAACAGTTTTCTCTAGAGCTATAGTCAGGACTCAGTGCAGGCCCTTCATATTCCTCCATCTCTCTGTGGATGATGGAGGAACTGGTGCAGTCACGTCGAAACAGCTAAAGAAATATTCTCCCAAAGTTGGGAGATTAAAGTTAATATGCTGAAGCATTAAGAATTCTTTCACTTAAACTATAAGTGACTATAGTCCAGGCTTGGTGCCAATCCTTCCCATTGCACCTAGTGATGTATACCTTGGATGCAGTTGCTCAGCCGTGGAAACATGTTCATTAAAGCTCTCCGTTGCTGAGCTAATCCGAAGGGCATCTGAAGTTTGGAGGTGTCTGTATGCTACACTGCTTAGCACTGGGTGGCCCTGCACTCCAATCCTTCTTTCAGGAAAAAGACGAAGTTGAGTTGATGATCTTCCTAATTACATTCACTGACAGTCAGTCAGCAACTTATTTCTCTACTGACTGTAGAAGTGGTGAGAAAATGGGAAAAGTGTTTCTATTGCAGTTTTGTGAAACAAATCCATTTCAATGTACCTCCCCTCAAGCCCCCCCAAAAAAGAACGTTAGTAGAACTGTAACTGTAATATTGCAGCTTTTCCCTTAGAGCTGGTTTAATAGAAACATGTGGGTAAAGAAGACAATCTTTCAAAGTAGCTAAGAGATGCTGTAAACTGACTCAATATGAGTCTGTTTTAATGGAGAGCCAAAGTTAGCTCAGTGCTGTTTGTTCTGTCAGGTAAACCAACCAGCGCCACATGGATCATTTCTGACTGAACGCTCGGCGTTAACTGAATTAGCAGTCACCCTTTTCCCCTGAACACTTTAATTCTGCAGAGCGCGCTGCGTTCAGGCTCCTAATGAGTGTTATTCTGTCTCTGTCTGCACAAACACACTGATGACAAAGCAGATTAAGCTCTAGAAGAAAGACGTGGTGCATATTTTAGCTTCCCTCCCCCAAAACTGTAATAAAGCCATTGCTTTTAAGCAATGCAGACAGATTCAAAGCAGAATTCAGCTTTGGAATTTAATGAGTGAACTGATCAATATTCTGTGTTTAGTTTTTGTAAAGGCTACAATGTCAAACAGGCTGGGTGCAAGCTTCTTTTCAACTTACAGCCCTCTCCCTGTCCCCTCCCACTGATGTTCCATCAGTGACTGTGAACCTCAAAGCAGCTCTGCTGGTAATGGAGCCAATTGATTTGTAAAGTCTCCAACTCCTCTGCAGCCTGCATAACATCCTAATGTGCCGTCTCTGCATTAAAGATTCAGGGGCACAGCGGGGCAGAGAAAGAGCTGGACACACACACACCCACACCCCAACACACGCACACACGAGCAGCTAGACTGTTAGTATTCCAAACACTACGACAAATCACAGTGAACCTGAATAAGTGAAAGCAGTCATTCATAATTGAATTCTCTCGGCTGGAACTACCCAAAACTCCGAACAGGTCAGACTCCTTCTGTGAAGTTGTGTGAAAGCACACAATTTCATAGAACACACAGGGGTTAAATGTTTAAAGAGCAGACACACACTCACAACGCATCTCAGCTGAGGCTGTTGATAACCACAGGAGAAAACCCACGTTCTGTGTAAAATTCTTTTATAATACTGTGCTGACCTGTTGAAACCTGTCTATCAGCGAGTAGTGGTTGTTGTCAAATCATTTCCTGCTTCCTAATTCTGGTAAAACAGATTTAAGGGTCACCTTGAAAATCAACAAGCAAGGAGCAGATAAAGAACTTGGGCGTGTGGTTTGACCCTGGTCTCTCTTCTTGAAAAGAGAAAACAAGAACTGCCTTTTATCACCTTAGGAACGTCGCAAAAATATAAGTTTTATTTTTTTGAAAATGCTGAGGTTCTTCTCTATGCATTTGTGTCTTCACACATCAGCTATGGCAAAGCTCTGTGTTCTGGGTTACCGAGGAAACGTTTTAGAGGTCTGCTTGCATTTGAACCAAATCTGGGAAATACGTGTATAGTGGCCCAGGGCTGCTGTCCTGCAGTTTTTAGATGTGCCACAGATATGTACAAAACACTGGAATAAAATGGCTTAATTACCTTCTTCTTGTGTAGATCAGTTCCCCAGAGCCTTAATGACCTAATTATTCTATTCAGGTGGTGCAGCAGAGGCACATCTAAACGTTGCAGGGCACTGGCCCTTGAGGACTGGAGTTTGACACCCCTGCTGTAGAGGGATGACACTGGACCACTGCAACAATTTAAACATGATCTGGTTTGTGCCAATGGCAAAAAGCAAAGTCACTCCAGGGTTCGTACATTTTACTTACAGTAAGATTTAAGTACTTTTCAAGCATTTTCAATGTAATTTTCAAACTCTTACAGCACCACACTTTGGAGATAAAAACAATACAACTGAATTAAAAAAGAACGTTTGGAAAGCTAATGTTGAAGAAAACTCATATCAAGGCCGGACGAAAGTTCACCAAAAGGCATAGAGATAAAACTGTCAGACTCTAAAAGTTAAAAAGTTGAAAACGTTCTGAAAAATGAAATTTCAATTCTTGCCTTAGAATAATAAATATGTTGTTAAAAATTAATATTAAAACTGGGATAAGGAAGGTATAAAAAAAAACAGGCAATGAACATTATTTGACAGCTGAAATTATTGGTGAATTTTAAATTGTGCCGTCAATCGTTATTCTCCATAAAAACGCAAATTTGCAACTGTGCCTTTTAATAAAGTCCTGTCTTTTATAGCAGTGGTTCCTAAAGTCTAGATTCTAATCCACATCAGACAAGTGATCTAGTCCAGTGGTTCTCAAATGGGGGTACGTGTACCCCTGGGGGTACGTGGAGGTACTGCAGGGGGTACGTGAAGCTTTTCAAAATATCTTTAAAAAATCAGTAGGCTCTTCATAATAAGTCTTGGGAAAAATTATTTTGTAAAAAGTTTGATAAAATTTGAATTTTTGAATTTTATATTCAGTATTTAGTTTCAATATCCTTTAAAATAAAACGGTTTGACTGGTTTTATACCTTCCTGGTGGTCACCGTCTTCTGTTTTTCATTTTTGTTTAACCATGCAATGTTTGCAATATGGATGTATTTGTCAGGTTCACTGATATAAGTTATTTGGCTTTAATAAATCAGACAGTGATTTTACAGCACTGTACCTCTTTTTAATTCCAAAAATGTTTTGCCCATGTCAGGGGGTACTTGACTAAAAATATATTTTTAAGGGGGTACATCACTGAAAAAAGTTTGAGAACCACTGATCTAGTCCATCATTACCCGATTAAGACCTTATTCTAAGAGCGCGCGCAGACAGCCATGGTATGAGAAATCCTTGAATCTCCTTGGCAACCATATGCAAACATTTCAGAAAGAGCTGGAGTTTTTAAAGAGACAAGAGACCCAATCTCAAGACATTAAATATCGACGTCAAGTTTCTTTTACGTCATTTGATATATATATATATATATATATATATATATATATACTGAAAACAACACAATTCACTGTGTGTAAAATGGCACTATGTGCTTGGAAAAAAATAAAAAACATGCTGCCCCTTTACGGCTTTGTGTCTGTGGTTATTCATATTTAGCAACAACAGAATCACATGGGACTACTCAGTGAGCCTGTTGCTATAATGTGGAGATGCTCACCTGCAGCAGAGCAGCAGCCAGGTAAACGGACATGAAGATGGGGGTGAGTGTGGTGTGGCCGCTTTTCATCAGGTGGATGGTGTAGAGGAAGATCAGGTGGCCGGGGATCCCCAGAAGCAGCAGAACTTGAGCTGAGCGATGATTTGCTCCTGAGAAATTACAGGTTGAAGAAAAGGAAGGTTAAGGTTCTACATCTGGGGAAGGACAGCTGAATTATACTGGGAGACCTGAAGCAAACAGCTAACAGTTACTAGAGAAAATTTCTGCTCTGCACACAGTAACCTCAAGAAGTAACAGGATTGGTCTCTTTAATAAGGTACAAACACTGCAGGAGTTTTCAGTCACCAGTGACACAAATAAATTTCTGAGCCCTGGAAGAAAATCAGATTCATGCCCACTCAGAAGAGCTTCGTTTCAGATTGTGGGAGGACAATGGAGCGTCCAGAGAAAGCCCACGCAGTTTCTTTTAACATTTGGACTCTTATCAGTACAAAAATTAGAATAAAAGCACAGAGCTTTCTGTTTGGTTCTGATCATGTTCCTAAACTGAAATCTCTGCAGAAGCTGACATTTTTTTGTTGCAGACCCAGATTGTTGCAGTCAATCCTTCATACACTTGTGTGATTTACTTAATGTATCATAAACAATGCATCACTTTAGCTTTTTCAGCATAGTCTTAATTTGAAATATTTGTCAAAATCTGAACTCGTGATCCTATAACAGGTGAAAATATCAAAAATCATGACAAAAATCAAAACAAAATCTGTGCAACGTCGTGAGATTAAAACTGAGTGATCTATAAGCAACTAAATGAATGGGAACCAGATCCAGGGCATGATACTGCCACCACCGTGCTTGACATCACCAACGTGCTGAAGTTGACACTCATGTTACAGCTCTTAGCTGAAAGGCTCAATAAAACACACTAACGTACTTAAAATTAAATATTGTATTTAAGTTATGTGCAAACCCATTGCACAAATTAGAAGACCATTGAAAAGTACATTTATTTTAGGAACGTAATAGTTACTATACACATATTATATACTGTACATTAATTACACAGTTGAATATTTGAAAGCTGTTAATTATGATTTTCCCCTTACAGCTACTAAAATTGTGACATTTAAACTTACTAATTTAAGTAATTACAATGTACTTAAATTAGTTTAGATGCAATAACTCTTTAAATGACTGAGTTTAAAAAACAAACCCTTGAGGAAAAAAACTGAGAGAGACGCAAATGACATTTAGGTCATTTGTTCACTATATAAATATTGAGTATCATACACCCTGCAAACTTTATTCATACAGATGAGCCCCATTCTGCAGAAAGATTTCATCAATTGTAAGATAATCATAAAAAACATTAAACTGCTTATTTTATTTGGATTTTTTATTATAAAGTTCTACATTTGAATAAATAATTAGTTTTATTTTAAAGGAAGATTCAATGAGCAGATATCAGGGAAAAGTTCATGTTGAAAGCAAGTCGATGTTCTCAAAGTGTTCTTAAATGTACTGTTTTCACCAAATGATCCAATTTCAATTATTCAAAAATGTTAATATTGACCAAAGTCATTTTGATTATAGTTTATTCCTTAAAGCATCTCTAACCATCTGCCTTTGCTTGGCATGAAGATTAAATATGTCCCTGTAAATCTGGATCAAAGCTGCATACTAGGACTGTGTGGATGAAAGCTGAAATTCATTTAGTGAATTTAGCCTCAGTCTGTCTTGGACATAATTACTTTTTCTGGGAGTTGGAGTTAGTCTGACATTTTATGAGCAGAATATTAAAGTTTTGTCAGACTTTGTCCTCATCTGTCCTGTGACCTTCCATCTATTTAGCTGGATGGACCTTCCAGCTATATCCAGCTTTGGCATTATAAACACACTGGCTGTTTCTGCTACAAATGTGCACAAAACTTTGTCAATATTCCGCTAAAGTCAAAAAAGCACAAATTTGCAATTACAGTGTTTCCGTTAAATAAGAAAGCGCAATTAAAATCACACATGAGTGAGACTGTTCTACCGATAAGTCATTAAAAAAACATGCTGCGCCATCATCGTCCAACTACTTCCTGCCACCTACTTTATGGTTTTGGCCAGTGGCAACATCTACCTGTTGATCATGTGACTTGTGTGACGAGAAAAAAAAAAGTCCATTATAGTTTTGCTAAATAAATACATTTTGATATGGCCAAAAAAAAAATCACCTCATTCTAGAGGCATTGTTTTTGAAATTGGTGTTTCCATAAATTTTTTTTCAAAATGTAAATAAAGCACAGGGAATTATTGATTTTCAATTTTGGGTGAACAGCTGCAAGACATTGCAGTTTAATTAAATGGTAAATTCTTTGATTGAGACAAAATGTTGATAAAATGTTCTGAAAGGCTTAACAACAACAACTCCAAGTCCCTTTCTGCTGCCGGCAGCATCATTCTCCTGCTCTGGCTCACTTCTGGTGAAAGAAATTATATTGTCAGCTGGTAGAACTAGTTTAAATCTGTGCCAGTTCTAAAGTATAATCTGCATGCTTGTTACCACATCACATGAGAATGAAGTGACCAGTGCAGTTGGTGGCTGGACTGACCTGTGCCACAGAATGTGCGGCAGGGGTAGTAGCAGCCCTTGGCCTCGTCAGGAACTTCTCCCGGAGCGCAGTGGAAATGCAGGTGGGTAGAAATCCTGCTGGCCTGGATGGCCACCAAGTTTCCTCCAATACCTGCACAAGACAGACAGGTGGGTCATCAATGGCTGAGACAAAATAGAACAGTGTAAATGATCTAGAATTTCTTAAAATGACTACTTTCTATAAGAATGAGAACAACATCTCTAAAAAGGTACAGCTAATAAAAAAGTTTGGGTTTTTTGCATGTTTTTATGCAATATTTGCGTAGCATTTCTGCAACAGAATGTTTCAGTTTCCATAAATGTTAAAATGTATGCGCTGCAGTTGAAGAAAATGTAAAAAAGAGCTTTTTATTGATTTTTTTTTTATTGAAAAAAAGAGGGTAATTTTTTAAAAAGGGAATATAGTAGATTTCTAAATCTACTATACTTATAGTAAATCTACTATACTTATCTACTTATAGTAGATTTATAGTAGTATATCTAATAGATTTATAAATCTACTGTATATAAAAATTGAGGTCAGTGATTCTTGAACATTCATACAGCTTTTGAAGCTCTAATCAATTTGAATTCAGCTGAACCGAAGGCAAGAATGGTTTTTAGTTTTAAAGGTTGCTGACCCCGAAATACACCCTATGTCTTGAAATTTAAGAAGAGTTTGAGATAGCAAAAATATTCTGATTTTTCTTATCCCAAGTAAAGGTATCCTGAAAGATGCCTGTTTAAGAATTTGGAAATATTGCAGGATGGAAACAGTTAAAGTTTTAATAGTCCATCTATTGTAGCTCACCTGCTTATCCAGAAATACACCAAAAACACATATTTGTTTATGTTTATTATGAACAAGTTAAAGGTTTTACAAACTTTAAATGGCTTTTGGAACTCTGAGTCTAGACCTTTTAGATCTCTCATTTTTAAAGGATCGACTTTAAGTCAAGTAACCTTTACAGTTAAATCACCATCACTGATATCAACTGGCTGAAAAATGAGGAATGAACTTTGTGATGGCATTCCACTTCCAACATTTCAACTTTGCAGTTTTATTCACTCAATACTGACCTCAAGACTGGTTCATTCACAGACAAATCACAGGTCTATTCCTTTAACAATACCAGTTAATAGGAAAGAACATATTAATATTTTAGAAACCTTGCAATTATAGTTTAATTTAAGATTTTGAAGGTGGGTTGCTTCATCATCAATACATCATCCCAAATGTTTATCTGTATTAATCTTAAAGCTTTAACAGATCAGATCAAATAAGTGATCTTCTTTTAATACCTGATGCTTTATTACCGAATGTGAATTTATATAATAATGAAAATGCATGTTAGCCTCTTATCATTTTCAATCTGAATATAACACACAGCACAAATAAACACTGTAAAATATTTGAAAAACACCTGAGGAGGAGGAATAAAGTGACTTTCATGAGAGAAAGTGATACAGAACGAAAATAAAAGACAAGATGACAAGCAAAGATTAAAGCCTGAGCTTTGTCTGGGAGCAGTCAGGAGGCCACATACACTGCATGACTGAGCAGGATTACAGCAGGTTTCAGAAAGTCACATCAAAGGCTTTCTAACACCTGAAACTCAATGCATTTATTTGACTAATAAAATAAATGGAACAACAAGAAATGAATCCAGCCACAAAATCAGTGAAGCCTCCAGCCTGTCAACAACCAACAGGCTTATGAATGTTTCATTAGCTTGATGCTTGATGTTGTTCAGACCACAAAGCATAGAATTAGATTGAATAGATCTGTCCTTATGGATTGGGAATATTGCCACCAATACACAATCTAAAAAATTTTTTCAATATCAGGACTGATATAGACATCAATATAGATCAGATCAGAGCATCTCTACATTTCGGATGCTATATTAGAGAAACTGGTGAAGTAATGACTACTCAGAACTGCATTTATGATACTGCAAGGATTTCTTGCAGAAAAATTAAAAGTAATAGATTACTTGACAAAAGCTATAGAAGCAACACTGAGGTGTGATGTAAACCCAGATAATAGGAGGAGCTCCCAGCGCCAACACCTGGAGAAACAAAGCTACAGTTTGCTCTGGATCCACATGTGAATAAAATAGCCAGTGTAAACCATAGCAAGGTAAAATATAGTGTTTCAATTTTTCTTTTCATTTTACAACTCAGGTAAAAACACACACCTGTGCTGGTTTGTATGCCACTTGAATCTACAGCGCTGAAACCAAACCAGAAACCTATTTGCACCAAATTATGGGTGAGGAATGCGATGGCATCCAGCAACAGTGTGTGACCATGCTGGTGACCAGCTTGAGGAATGTATGGTGCTACAACACATTAAAGAGGCCAATGTTTGTTCAGCTGGGTAAATTGTTACCATGTCTTGTTTCTTCTAACACCATTAATCATCCAATCAGATTCATCTGTAGATGAAGCAGAGCGGCGTTGGTGGGAAGGTTTTTCATGGCCGCCAGCATAATCTTACTGCTCAACCCACAAATATGTTTTTCCTTACAAATGTGGCTTTACTGAACATTTACTGCCAAAAAGTAATGTTACAATAAAGAAGTAATCACCTAGATAGACTTCCTTTCTTTTTCTGCTGCATTTGCACTGAGGACTCTTTCTGAAAATCTTTTATTTAGAAAAACAACCTAAAATGATCATGACATTTTTTTCAACCATATCAGGTAAGAGTCAGACATCCATTTATTTGCTGTGTGTGTTTCTTTTCTTTAGGCCACAGAGTGTTTTAATCAGCAGAAACGAGACTAAACAGCCTCAGGGGTTTTCCTCCGCTTGTCATCAGAATTTTGAAAATGATGGAGATTTAAAAATTTGCTACAACACAGAAACTGATTATATTCACGAGCAGGCCCCTCCCTGGAGACCTCAGTTGTTTGGCGCAGATACTGTCTCAAAGGAAAGCAGCACAGAAGAAGAATCCTCTCTTTCTCTCTCTCATTAATGCTACTTAATTAAAAGCTTATCTCTTGTTGTTAAGGTGCCAAAAGAACAGACAAGCACAGCTCCGGCTGCTAGCAACGGGACGTGAAAAAGGTCCAGTTTAAACTAAACAGATACACAGAAAGCAGCCGACTGCCAGCTCCAGTCTCACTAGGTAAAGTTTCTACAGTTTTTTTAAGCAGGGGTTCACTAAGCAGGGCTGCTTTCCCCGTTTTCACATCCACCATCACTCAATGTTCACTGCACTGCACAAGATAAATGGCCTCTGTGTCCCTGGTATCCATCTTGTCTAGAAACTATTTGTCTCCATTTCTGTTCTCGGGGTCAAAGACTGCACTAATTAAAACAAAGGAGGGAGATAAAGGAGACAAACAACAACAGAGAAACTTTCCTCAACTCCAACTTTCCTCAACTGACATCATCACTTTGATGTCAGCTCGTAGGAACGTCGTGTGTGAAATTAATCGATGGAATATAAGAACAGCTCAAAGTAGGGTTTCATTAAGGCAGCTCCTAAAGAGGAAAACCTATAAAACAGCAGCAGAATTCTGGTTTATCATCACAAAAAGCAGGTTCTAATAACTAATAAGGTCTTAACCAGACGATGATCCAAAACACACCTCCAAATCTACTCTGGCATTCACGCAAAGGAACAAGTAAAATGTTCTGCAATGGCCATCCCAGTCACCAGACCTGAACATCATTGAACATCTGTGGGATGATTTGAATCCAACTGAACTGGAATTGTTTAGTAAGGAGAAATGGTAGCTCCTCTAGCTCACTAGAAGCTACAGGAAGAGTCTAGAGGTTGTTATTTTTGCAAATGGAGGATCTACTAAATATTAATGTGATTTTTCTGTTGAGGTGCCCAAATTTTTGCACCTGTCAAATGTTTTTCTCTGTGTATTTTGCACATTTTCTATTTAATCCAATAAACCTCATTGTACTGCTGAAATATTACCGAGTCCATCAGTTATTTGATACATCAGACTGAAATATCTGATCCAAATACCCACATACTTGGAAATGAAAATTAATATTATCAGGAGTGCCCAAACTTTTTCATATGATAATCCAAAAGGGCAGTCAATACTCACCGTTGATAACTGGGGTGTATACTACAATGCCAGCTAGGTTAGGGTCAGACACCGTTTTGCCCAGAATGAGTCCTCCGATACTGCAACACACAACATACACAGATTAACTGATGGTGTTATTTTTAACATTAAAAGGGCAAAAAGAAAAATATAAAAGAACAAAAATAGAGAAGAAAAAGTTTTATCATTTGTTGACTAGGAGGTGAATGTGGAATAAATAAAAGATCTGGTCTTCAAAAGATTCTAAAAAGAACTCAACCTTACATGACCTTACACACACAGATATATAATTCAGGTATATCTGTTCAGTTTACATGCTTACTGCTCATATGTACTGTTATCTGCAACAGATTTTCAGTTTATTTACAATCACTGTGTGTGGTTATCTCTCAATCATTAATTAAATCTAAACTTTCCCAAACTGGAAGAGATTAGAAATCAGTTTAAACGCTGAGAGAAGTTCATGGTTGGAACACCTGGTTGCTCTCCAAGCAGGAGAGAAACCTTTTCTCAATAGCAGGAAAACACCGAACCTTTTAAAACATGGTTCAGCTACTGCTGGTAGGGTTCTCCTCCAGAGTAACTGGAACAACAACCTTTCAATAGCCGTCTTTCCATCAACATTTTTTTCTAACGTATTGCATTAGAAAAGGTTGATGAAAATATGAAATACCATAATACTTCTATTTCGCAAAAATGTTTTTCTGCTCGTTTGTGTTTTAATGCACCAAAGGGAAGATGGAAACACATTCTCTGAATATGTTCTGAGGTAATTAACTTTCCCCGCCCAAACCTCCAGAATGGATGGGAGGACTGTCAGCATGCAGTGGCCGGCGAGAGGCACTCTAGGCTGGGATGGGTGTGGAGGAACACTCCCATCCACTGGTGGTCGTGGAGGAATCGGAAAATTTCAAAGTCGAAACCTCTAGCTCCGAGGACGACTCTTTTCATTTATCTGAGATGTGTGAACCATAACCTTTATTTGACCAGGTATGTCTCATTGACATTAAAAATCTATTTCAAAAGAGACTTGGACAAACATGCTAGTAGCAACCTCTGCTTCCTGTTTATTACAGCCATGCGTAGCGTCAACATCTGATGAAATTCCACTTTCCGAGGCCTGGTTGATTTTCTCCAAATGAGTGGATGGAAACAGGCCTAATTCTTTCTTCTTTTTTTTTCTTTTTAGCGACAGTTTGAACGTTTGCTCAAAAGTTGCTTGACAATTAGATGGAAACACAACTGAATCAATCAATTTTACTTGTATAGCACATTTCGACAAAACTGCAGTCCAAAGTGTTTTACATCAGTCATTAGACCCAGGTGTGTTTGGTTAAATGAAGTCACCAATTGGAGCAGTGAAAGTGTCATCGGTCATAGTTTGACTGAAAATCGCTGCGGTCAATTCCTCCCTCTGCAAGAGTGTGGGAGGAGATAGTGCTCAACGTCAGCTGACCTGTTACATTGTTTCACATTCAAAACATGCTTCTTATGGCGAAAAATTATATTCCAATGTCTCGTAGTCAAAAAGTGCCTGATTATGGAAGGCATAGTTGATGTTCATGCAGTCTACTAGTATAGGTGACACTATATGTCCAGTTTGGGAGCCAACAAAAGGAAAGCTGAGATTACAGCAAAGTCGCTCTGGTTTATCTCTTTCCATTTCAACGTGTCAAAGACCAAACTGGACTGGGAAATGTTTATCTGCTTCGGACGCTGCTATCCCCCGCTTTAGTCTTGGCTGGCCACTGTATTCTGCGTCGATGCCTGAGCTCTGTATTCCACACCTAAAGTCATAAATCTTCAGTAACTTCCAGCTGCTTTATTTTCCATTTCTCCCTTTCCCATTTTTCTCGACTCAGTCATGAAAATGGATGCAACCATCGCTAGCTGCAAGCCAGAAACAACTGACTAGAAAAGGAGGTAGGAATGATGATGAATGTTGTGTAATAAAAATCACAGCACAATTTTCTTTCTACTTACTCACACACAGGTTTTGGATCTGCTCCTAACATCTATAATTAATGAGTATTTGTGGCAGGAGGGCTTCTTGCATTACAATGCATTGTTACCGCACAATAAAATTTCAAACAAGTCAAGATGGTAAATAAGGACTCTTTTCTTTACACATACCTTTTATTTTAAGTAGATCTGGTAGAAAAACATATTTCCTGCGAGAAGTTCCACTTTTATTTGTTGTACCAATATCTCCAGTCACTAACCCTGAAGGTAATAGCTGACACAGTGAGACAGCTCTAACCTGGAACCATTTTAGAGAAAATGAAAATTTATTTTAATGTTTAGACTTCATTATAAACCACAGAAATGTCTTTTAACAGTACAAGGAACAAATATATTGTATCAGTAGGAACTGGAGAAAGTTGGTATCAATAGCTGCTTTTCCACTGGCCATATAATTTGACATTGACAATTTGGCATCTCAAAAATAAATGTGTTCAACGGAAACAATTCCTGTTGAATGACAGATTGCCTTAAATAAAGGTAGAACTGGATTCAGAGATTTGTGGAAATTGAAATTACAAATATAAATTCACTTAATAGAAACACAGCAATTTTGAAAAACAACTGTCATTTTTTGATACAAAGTTTTGCCACCTTAACCTTTCTAGGTTAAGGTTGTGTTTTTGGCTGTATTGAAATTGGTTTATTTGCAAAACTACAATGGAAACAGTTTTTTTCGGATCACATGAGTCACATGATCAACATCCTGATGTTACCACTGGTGCAAACCACGAAGAAGACGACGAGGTTGATGGTGCAACATGTTTTTATTAATGACTGAACAAACCTTTTTATGTTTTTTCACTTAATGGAAGCACCGCAGTTGTGTTTTTTGATAAAGTTCTGTGCACATTTATGTAGGCAATGCAGCTTGTGATGTCAAAGTTAAGGACATACTTTGTGTCCTTCCTGTGCCACTCTCTTCCCTAAACTGATAATCTGACTTAGGTAAGCTTTAAATAACATCCATTCATTCTGAATGAACCAACAGATTATTGTTGATATTTCAATAACCAACCAAGGTGGTGATATGCCCTGCTAGTATTAGTGTTTTCTGCATCTCCCTCGCAAAAAAGCGTGAAAGGCTGAGTTGAATTACATGCGCCGAGTGAGAAGAAGAAAATGCTGCAGAGCAGGAGAGATGTTTCCCTCCTATGGGCTTTATTTGTAAGGAGCCAGGCTCAAGGGGAACGGAGGGCGTGAGCGCTCACTGCTGCAATTTGTTTAAGGGAATGCGTCATCCAACAAAGCAGATGCTGGGAGAAGCATAAACAGGATACAGTGACTAGCAAAAGAATTCATAACAACAAACCGAA
Organism: Xiphophorus couchianus; assembly: GCF_001444195.1. Lineage (NCBI taxonomy): Eukaryota > Metazoa > Chordata > Actinopteri > Cyprinodontiformes > Poeciliidae > Xiphophorus > Xiphophorus couchianus. The sequence continues at coordinate 16,615,527 of NC_040244.1, read as the reverse complement.
GTGTGTTCCAGTAGAATTGGGTGTGTAAAAATCAGCCTGAAGTAGCAGAAGTAAATTCAGAGTTTTTTAGAGCTATAGCAGCTTCACATAACTAGCAGCTGATATTTTCACTCTCGCTTTACAAAACAACTCAAGCTCAGTCAGACAGGATGGAGAGCATCTGTGAACATCAGTCTTCCAATAGTTGCAAGATTCTCACACCCTGATAACTCACTAGAGGTCACTAATGATCCCAGATGAGTCAAGGCTGCAGTGTAGGTGTTGGAAAGATGAAACCCTACCTAGCGTTGGTCCATCACATGAAATCCACACAAGATCACATAAATGACACTTAGAGAAGTATCAACATAACACACTCCTGAGAAGTATCAACATAACACACACCTGCTGATGACCATGGCGGTGATGACTGGCTCCCATCCGGAGTACAGCAGCGTGCGGCTGGCCGGGTGCTTGGAGGAAATGATGATCCACAGAGGAGTCAGACACATAAAGAAGGCGCAAACCAACGATGATACGTAAGGATAGGAGTCTGGGGAGGGAGCAGGAGAAAGATGCTGAAAATACATTTCTTTAGCTCCCATGGAGAGCATTTATTATTACAAGTTTGCATAAGTTATTCTAATTGTAGAATGCCTTGTTTCCACTGAGTGGTACGGCACGGGTCGGTGGAGTTCGTTTCATTGTGAAAGCGGCCCATACAACAGACCCATACCGACCCGTATCATCGTACAGTACTGGTGGTGGAAATGCTCTACTGAATACGTCGGACGATACCATATATCATACCAAACCACTCCTACCAATGTCCTAAGTGATCCTGCTAATTCTGCCTAGATAGCCAAGATAACAAATAAATTACCAATGAGGATGAATTATCTATGTCTGTGCAAAAAATAAAATGCAAAGATCAAACACACAGTAACAAAGTTAATATTTCATTTTTCCATTTCTGAGTTGTGGTTTTCTGCATAAATAGAACCATGAACGATGCCTTCCGTCTGCCGTGCCCCCTTCCCCAAAAAATCATAAAGAAGAAATCCATTTAAATTCTGGGGTAGTGTGTAAAATAAGTTTCCCTAATCTCAGCAGTAGGTAGGTGGTGCCAACACTACATTGCTATGCAGAGAAACAATGAAAACTAGCTCCAGGACCAAATGATAGGTCATACTTATTTTTTATCTGGTACGCTCTAATGTTGCCCGGGGCATCAAAACCACCACTGAATGTCAGACTGTACTTTAACTCCTTTCATTAGGACCAGCAAGCATATAAAAATATATACTGTATATAAAACAAGCAGATTTTAATATCTCAGGAAATTAAATTCATAGATTAAGTCAAATATTTTTCTGAAGTTAATTTCAGTGTCTCAGAAAAAATGAATATTGGACCTTAGGAACCCATGGTGTTGCACCCTAATCAGGGAATTAACTCCAAACACCTGCAAAGGTTTCCTGAGTCTCTAACAGTCTGGGTCAGAACTCTTACAAACAAGATTTAATCATAAAAACATCATTGTATGTTATTAACACTTTATGTAGCAGGTTAAAAAAAGCAGTACATAATTATGATGCAAAGAAAATGATTCACCTCTAAACTGAATTTAATAAGTTCAGTTTTGAACAGAACTTGTAAATGAACTAAACTCACTGCCTGACAGACCACATTCGAACAAACAGGAAAATAAGAAACCGAGCGCTTTATTTCATCACAATTTAACTTTAATCTACAAAGATTAAGCTTTTGTGAATTTTGCTTTGCTTTTCTATGACTTTAAACTTGATGTTTAATGCTCCATTTATTTTGACTACGCGTAAGCCATTTTGCAAGGATGAATGGGCAAACTGGTAGAGATATGACCCAAACAATCCCCCAAAAACACATGCATCATTTTGCTTCACCATACATTTGCAAGGCACTGCATACACACACGCACACACACACAGTGCATCATAATATTTTGTAGAACTATACAGTTTTCTGCATGTGCAGAATTTCAACTTCCATGTGTTGCGGTAGCCTCAACAACAGCAACTGCCATAAATAAACCTATCAGGAGTCGTCTGAATCCCTGCAGCTGTCATGGCCGTCGCCGTGGCGACATTTGGTACTCGGCTGACTGCATCCAAAGTTAGAAGTTCTGCAGACATATTTTGATGTGAATTTAACAGAAAGTATCTGTGTGACTGGAGTGAAGAACAACAGGGCTCCTGTTTGCAGTCTCACTGCACAGCTGCACAGTCCCAGAACTATTTAAAATTAAGCTCCAAATATTTAATCGTTTCTTTTATTAATAATTTCACACATTTCTATGACTGGATGAAACTTGACAGAGGTTCTAATGTATCGGGTAAACAGCTTTATTTGAGAGCCTAAGGCAGGATGGTGAATCAGAATGCATCTTTCTGGATCGGGTCTGCTGGAGCAGAGACATCAAAAACATGCCACAGAATAAGTCAGGAGGGCCCCCTACTGGCTGACTGAGGGAAGTGTCTAATTACGCATCGAGAGAGAGGGGGGAATCATGGTCTAGCAGAGTTAAGCAACTTTTTAAGATATGAATGATTTTATTCCAGGGTGTTTTAGTACTACAAACTATTAAAGCTTATCATACTCCTACGTTCACAGGTAGAAGTATTATTAGTATCAACATCTAGCAATGCATTAGATGTTTGAAAAAAACTGTTTTTAAAACCTCAGAGTTCAGACATGTATAATCAGAAATTATTGTTATTCACCGTTTTAAAGTTCCAGAGTTCAAAACCTTTATTTGGTTTGCTGGGTGCCTCAGTTTGCAGAGGGTTGATCTGGTTTCAGGTCATTTTTTGCATGTCTTCCCCTTCTCTCTCTCTACCCTACTTCTTGTCAGACTTATCATTTCAATATTTATTAGTATTTAACTTTACGATGCAATAGCAGAGGCATCCTTAAGGCATCTGCATCTTGAATAAATGGATGATGTAGATCACTGAGCTTTGCATATTTTCAACAGATGTTTATGTCAGTGGTAACTTCATAATAAGGCCATTTAATTTTTTACTAAACCTTTCAGTTTGTTCTGTCTTGATTCTATAAAAATGAAATGGTGGAATCTGCAGTGTATGTTTTTGTACATTCTGGGTTTGATTTAAATCATCCTAATACCTGGTAACAAACATGATGTCCTCTTAATGAGGGTGCTGTGTTGAATTATTTTAAACCTGTGATAACTTTTACTGGAATTATCCTGGACAATATGAAATGGGCCTGTCTGTTTGAATTTATTTATAAAACCTTAATTCATTATGTGGAATCATTTGGGAGCATTTGAAATGCTTTTCTGGAATTAGCACTCCCTCAGAATGAGGAAAACATAAAACCCAAAATATAAACACTTAAAGGAAAACACAGCTGCTCCCTGCTAATAGTCATGTAATTTTGACTGTGGCTGTGAAAGCTTCATAAACACAGTAGTTAGCTACAGACCCAGACATTTGTAGAGGCCTTGGCTTATCCAGGCCAGAGTTATGAGGTCACCAAACAGGCTGCAGTGGGTGTGGCCACATTGTCCGGGTTGATGCCAGTCTTTTCTGAATCTACAATTTTTTTAACCGATTGCAGATTTTAAAAAAACAAAAAAACATAGTTTGAATCATTGGGGACAAAAATGGGACTCCAAATTTTCAAAAAAATATTGATAAATGCTCTGAAATGTCTCGTCTGATGAAACCGCCATCATGTATTGTCTTGTTTCGTAAGCTGGATGCATCATTACACCGTTGGTGTGGGAGTAATTGGTGTTTATACAACCACAAACAAATTTACATGAATAAAAATGTCAATCCTAATGAGGATGGGTGGAGTATTTAACTATTCTCTGAAATCACCTGGAATTGTTTTATTTAACAGCTTGTCAAAGACTTCTGAAGCCTGCATGGATCAATGGGAAAGCTGCATATTATCTCATTTAAAAGCTGACTAAAATACAGACAGGACTCATAAACAAACTAAACTGAAAAATTAAACAATTAGTTTCCAACCATTAGACTTTTAAAGGAAAACACAGCTGCTCCCTGCTAATAGTCATGTAATTTTGACTGTGGCTGTGAAAGCTTCATAAACACAGTAGTTAGCTACAGACCCAGACATTTGTAGAGGCCTTGGCTTATCCAGGCCAGGATGGCCAGAGTTATGAGGTCACCAAAACTGGCAGCGATGGGTGTGGCTACGTTGTCCGGGTTGATGCCGGTCTTTTTCGACCCCACAATTACCCCGACCATGAGGATACCTAAACACAATGAGAAAATGGCAGGGAACTTTAGCAGTGGTCATTACTAACATGACTTTAAGCTGATCATTATAGAGCAAGAAAATATAGGGAGTCACTGGAGAAGTGTCAAATAGGGTGGAAATGTTTGCTGCAGCCATATAGAATAAGAGGAGAAATTAAGTCAAATTAAGAAATGAAGTTAAATTAACAGAAAAAAACCTTCTGTTTCCACTTCCAGAGGGGCTTGGAAGAGGAAACTTGATCTTCGGGGAGGGAGATTTTATTTTAACAAGTAAACATTTCAGTTTCCCAATGGATAAAGATGAAACCCCAAAGCATTTTAAAAAAAAGTAAAAAATCAAAAAAAAGGAAAAGGGGAATGAAAAGAATAACAAAATGGGGAAAAATAAGTGGAGAGAAAAATAGGAGGAAAAGAGGAAAAAAATTAAAAGCAAAAAAAGTAGAAAGAAAAAAGGTGAAAAAGCAAAAAAAGAGGAAGAAAAAGAAAGACAAGTGGGGAAAAAAGAACTAAAGGGAAAAAAACAAAGAGTTTTTTCTCCTGAGTAAAGAAAAACTAACCCTGAAATGTTGGTAGCAAATTATATCCACAGAGAGGAGAGTATTTTTTAAGGAAGAAGTGGAGCTGAGCTCCAGTTGTGACAGTTTATGATAAGAGTGTTTACCCTGCAGCAGGGAGGCTATGAAGGCCGTGGCCACGCTGCTTGAGCAGAGCAAAACAGCATGGCTCATCTGAAACTTCCCCTCTGGGATCCAACCGAGCACGACGGCTGCTACAGCTGCCAGGAACCCCACCACTGTGGCCTGGACCTGGAAACACACACAGGGGTTTCACTTGATTGTTAAAATAAATAAAAAAAATTTAAAAAGACAAGTCGACATGTTGAAGAAGCACAGCATTACATCTGAGTATAATCTGCCATAGTCATTTCTGATGTTATTCCACAACGAGGTAGACAAACAGCCCGTCATCCTGCGGTGACGTAGCTGTGTGTTCCTGTGTGTTTAGCAGTGTGTGGGTGGATGATCAGCAGCAGTCACATGAAAACTCATCATCACCTACTGTCAGCTGCAGCTCATGAGAAGGTAAAAAAGCCTCAAAACAGCCCAGGCCTCATTCCTCTACAATAAATTACATCACAGTAAAGACCGAAGTTTTTCTTCCAACCTTATTTACAGCTTATTGTGTTAAAATATCCTTAAATGTGAATATGAAGAAACCAAGAATTTGATTGACTGATGAGGATAATAAAACCTGGAATTGTAGAAGCAGAGCAAGATACCTCTTCAATTGTTTTACACCATTTCTCACGTTGCTGTAACAATCTTCAGAGTATTTTATTGGGATTTTATACAATGGACCAACAAAGTAGCTTATTGTTTTTACATAATTCATTGTTTTAAAAAAAATATTCTGTGAAGGCTCACCCAAAGTAATCCATCCACCGAAGCCTGAATGTTGCCTTTGTGTTAGCACCAAACTGACCATGCCTTAATGCCTTGAAGGATGTTTATAATGGGTTTTTTATTATTATTTCACATAATTTCTTTTAAATGCATAAATTATTTTTGTATTTTTTTTTTATGTGAATTTTATTTTGTATGCCTGCTGGTTTGAACATCATTTTAAAGACGCAGCTCGAACAAAAATGTCTCATAATTTCAAATATGGATGGAGAACAAACAGCATCACAGAACCCTCCTTCCCCCGCAAAAAAACAAAAAAAACTGACAAATTTAAAAACCATGAGCCTTTTTGTGTTTGCTTAACGCATAAAATCCCAATGATAATCCCAAAGTTAAACTGTGAACATGTACTGGGTGCTAATACTTTTACAGGGTGCTGGATGGGAGCCGGCTGGGTGATTACCTGCTTCAGTGCCAGGTTGCCGATGATTAGGTTCCACTTCTCTATGGGAGAGTCCATCTTCCCTACATTTACCTACAGAGTGATAGAGAGATAATAAACAGTAGTGCAATGCTGAAATTGTCCTTATCAGCATGACCAGAAGGGGTTAAATGTGCTTTTAGAGGAGCTGCAGAGGGTATTTGATCTGACTGAACTCTGCTTGTTGTTGACACAGTGCTGTGAAGTTGGAGCTCCTCCATGCAGGGAGCTGGGGGCCAAAGAGGGAGGGGCCCAGCAACTGGAACCCCAACAAAGACCCAGTTCTGCTCTGTCTTTTCTTTATTCAGCTTCCAGCTCTGTTCAGATTGAGAAGTGAAAAAACCAACGGCTTAAAATACCTCTCTACCTCCATGTGAACAGAACAGGAAGTGTGTTCCAACCTGACCCTTCCAGAAGGATGTTAGGATCAGAACGGTTCTCCTCCAGGTTTTACAGATGTTCCAGCAGCTTGACTCTCACATGAACTAATCTTAACCAAAGTGGTGAAAAATGGCACACTTTATGTGCAAACTGATCACAGAACTAGAGAGCAGGATCTTCAGCAAGCTGATTGCCATTAGGCACAGGTGACCTTTAAACGTGGGTGGAATTTAACTTTAACCATGACATTTTGTGATATTATTGCAAAAATGCTAAAAGTGAAGATAAACTATTTAAAATTACTTTGCATCCATTTTTTGGTAAATGTGTCTGCGGGTCACAGTACCTACTTGTGTGCAGGTGACATCATTCAAGAGTTTTGAACTGATATGAAGCTGTATTGCACTTTCAAAATAAAAGCATGTGAATTAAAAGATTTCCAAGTAATTTTTTTTCCCTCTACAGTGTAATTTTTTTTATTTTTGTCTCCCATACTGGGTGGGACGTGTCTCCCCCTCTCACGTCCCCAGTTCCTACTCCTATCTATCAGTGTGTAATGATAATTGAGACAATAAATACTCAGACCTAGTACTGGTATCAAGTCATACAAAGTATTAAAATGCTCAAAAACTGCACACTGTGGTCAGCTGACTCATAGAATCCTTTTGTGATTCTGCCAGCTGAAAACAGCCACACCGTGGAAACTAAAGGAATGCCAAGAAATGATAATGTTGGAAGGCTGCTGTGAACAACAAGCAGATCTTGTTGAACAGCTTTGTTTGAATGCTGGTTCCTGCCAGTACCATGATGCTGTGGTATTTTTTTTCTGAAGGTTATCCAACCAGCACATTCTGACAGTAGCATTTGCATCATAGAGACAGAAATACAAAATGAGCTTATGGAGGGACTCACAGCTGTGGACAGCCTGGAGGCCAGAGTCATCTCCAGGTTCCCCTTCAGGCCCAGCAGAGCAGGAACCAGGATGAAGATCTCTGTGATGAACCGGAAGGCCTCCCAGTGCTGCGGACACATTGGAAACAACATCTGACCTCTTATCACGCAACCTAATTTGACATTTAAAGATAAAAGCCTTGGTGACATTCAGATAAGAGTCCACAACTCTCCCTGTTGAGTCAACAAAGAGATCAGCTACACCGACCTGGAAACCTTAGAAAACAGAGAACTGATAGTAGAACAGAGAAAGTTTAGATATTGGTCAAACAATCTCTTGGACAGATTTTTTTTTGTTTGTTTGTTTCTGTATTTCTTTATCAGCTGTAGTGACCGTGACCGATCCGGTCCGCTCAGCTAAACCCGCCAGGGTAAAGGAGGGCTCAACATGATGATCCAGGTTACATCGAAGCATTCTCTTGTCTCTTTTTTCTTGTCTCTTGAAGCATTCTCTAATAAATATGCTGCCATTTAAAACAGTTCTGTTTCCCAATTGGGCTTTAAATCAAATTTCAAAGAGGATCAGAAAACTACAAGGACGCAAAACTAACACAGATACAGTAAACCAAATCTACCAGAACCTGCTCTGTGGCGACCAGAAATCTGCTCGTCTGGTTCCTTCATCTTCCTCATGCTGTTTGTTCTCTAATCAGTCACTACAGTTTTTTTTTTGTTTTTTTTGGGGGGGAGGTTGCAGAAATTGGTGCAATTTTTTTTTTTTAAATCAACAGATCCCTCATACAGTTGTGAGTTTATTGCAAATTTTACTGCAATAAACTCACAATTAAGTGACTGCTACCTCCCACTTTCAGGTGGCAGTGTTTCTGAATTCTACTTCAAGTTATAGTCCATGATAGAATAAATATGCTTGCATGTCCAATCGGTCTTCTTTTTTCTAACTTATCATTTTCTTCTATATCTAGGTATTTGGAACATGGAAAAGCTCCTGTAATCTGGATCAAACTTCCAGAAAACTGAAAAACTGTTGAAACACTGAGTTCCTTTACATCAATAAAGGCTAAAAGCTGCCTTTGATTCATAATAATTAAAATTAATATATTTGATGATTTTGATGATGGCATTTGACAAAATATAATGTTTATTGATGTTTCAAAATTGGTTACCGCATTATGTTTTTGTACAGCAAAGAACTCTGAACTGCCTTGCTGATGAAATACGCTGCACAAATAAACCTGACAGCAGTTTACGAAGGAAAAATATCAAAAACATCCTTGCAAAAATTCCTGAAGAAGAGCCACAAAATCAGTGATTTAAATCACACAAAACAAGACAAAAACACAAACAGATTATCTGCATTAATAATGAGATTAAATCACCTACAGACAGCCTTTTTACTAATTAGGAGATTTATGATTTCCTTTTTTGCACTTTGGGGATTTTCAAAATAAAGGGTGATGAATATAAAAGCATGCCACACTTTTCAGAACCTCTTTTTAAAATAATGTATCCTTTCTGCTCCGTGCTCAAAGCAGAGTTTATTCCAGTGATGACTGCATGGCCTTCACAGTGCAGAGTTAATGCAGCTGAACATCAGCTCCACAGCCAGACGTTATTTGATAACCATAGATGAGCCTTTAATCCCAGTCGGTTCAGATGGGATCTTTACTGGTTTCACACCAGCTTACCTGAACAATATCCAGCACCATTCCAGCTGACACCGTTCCAAAGCCAGCCAAGAGAAAAGGCACCAGTATCTGCAAAGCCATGGCCAGCGGTGATTCCTTGGGCATATTGGACCCCTCTTCCCCCAGCGCCTCTACCGTATCCTCCTCTACCTCCTTGTCACTGGCGTCGTCCCCGGAGAGTCTCCACTCTGCCAGCATGGGCTCTGTCTCAGCGCAGCCCCCTTCTCCACAGTCCGACAGAGTTATGGAGGAGCGGGAGGCCCGCTCCACGATCCGCCGGCCCTCCATGTGAGTCGCCTCCTGTCTGTAGCCGTTCTGCAGCGAGCCGGCCTCGGGTTTCGCCCCCAGGTCCACCATGGCTAATCGATCCTCCTGCAGCTTGGTGTAGCCAGTGGGAACCATGGTCTGAAAAATGGAGCCGATGCGCATCGGGGCCACGGGTTTCAGGGAGAGAGCGCTCCATCCGCCAGCCGCCCCACTCATCCGCACCGCCAGGCTAGAGCCCAGTGAGTCCCCCAAGGCTCCGCCCAGGTTCTTCATGCTCATGGTGACGGCTTCTAGGACCGCAGAGGCTCATCTCTTCTCATCCAGACTGACGGCGGACTCAGCACAACGACGACACAGAGGTTCACGCAGGCTAACGGGGAGTGGCCTTGTTAATACTGGCTTCTGGAAGGCATCACTGGAGGGAAACAGGAGAACAGGCAAATGTCAAACATGAGCAAAATAACCAGAGTACAATAAAAACCTCCTGCTCACACTTACTGTTGGTCACTGACTAACACAATACTGCTGCTACCTCTGCCCCTGATTCCTATAGAATAACAGGTAATGGAAGGATGCAGGTTCACTTAGTTTTCTTCAGTAACTGATGACATGGTTTAATGTGTCATATATTGTTGTTCCTCTAAAACTGATGTTCATCTCCTTTTAAAATTATATCCTGATATGTAAACACTGAGTGAAATGTTACTGTAAATAAAAGCTAAATATATATTATAATAAGCAATGCCACATCAAGACCGCAGCGATGTTTCAGCGAATTATTAAGGAATCTGAGGAACTTTCAATCACTTTTAAAACTACAGTAGGTGCTGGACTATGCAGTGCCTGCAAAAGTATATTAAATTAGAACTACAAGCATCAATGCATTCTATTTGAATTTTATGTAAGAAATCAACAAAAAGTAGCAAATAATCATGAAGGGAATTAAAAGTTATATAGTTTCAAACTATTTTTTTAGCAAAAAAATAATAATCATCTGAAAAGTGTGATATGCGTATTAATTTAATAACCTTAAATAATACAATTCAGTATAACCAACTCCCGTTAAAGATTACTTACGGAAATGGGAGGAAAAAAATGGCACAACTTTAAATCTATGGAGAAATGGTCCTAAACCCAAACTGACGGGCAGAGTTGAAAGAAAGGATTGGAAGGTTGATATTCACTGATGTCCTAAAAATCAGTCTGAGCTGAAGCTGGAAAACCATGAATCCTTATGCTTCCGCCTCCCAGTGCTGCTTTATTATGCTGCGCAGAAGCTTAAATAAAGGTTAAAGTTCAAGGGATATGACTATGAGCAGGAAATGCTGTTTAATCAGATAAATAGCAGACACTTCGTTGCATCTTATTTAAGACTTCCTCTTTAGTACTTTCGAGGGCTGACAACTTCTACAAACAGGATTTCAGAGAGCACGGGAAACACCAAAAACTAACACTACTCCTTTAGTTAGACTGTGTCCTTATATTCCAAACAGCCTTATGGATTTTTTTTTTTTTTTTGACAATTTACTTATCAATAATGACAAAGGAAATAACCAGTTATAGCCGTCGGAAGTGCCTCTAAATCATCCATTAGTTTCAGTTGACCACCTTAGTAGCAACTTTCCTTTAAAAAGGGTGGATAAAAGCTGCCAGCTGTGGTCTATATTAGCAAAACATCTTCGGAAGCTGTAAGCTAGCTGTGCAGGAATGAAAACAGTTGGGAAGCTGCTCGCGACACCTTCCGCGTGAACCACTAAACTGCTTCACAAAACTTGTCCCGACAAAATATCAATAAAATATTCCAATATCTACAGTTTTGTTAGTTTTTCTTTTTCTCCAAGGAATTACCTGTTCGTCAGAAAGGATTTTCGACCCGGAGGAGAGATGCCAGTTTTACGTGACAGCCAACCAGCCAGCCGCGTCAGAGGAAAAAAATGCCAACAAAGATCGTCAATGAAAACCGATGGAGACTCCGTTTGAAAATGACGGAACTAGTCGCAGAAGCTACGTTAAGCGTGTTGACAAGGTACATAAACTTCACAACGACAGCAGTGAGGTAGGGAGTATATGGAGTGAAAATAGTGTCAAAAAGATTTGTGTGTGCGTAAAATGATTTGTGCGTGCGTAACAGGATTTGTGCGTGCGTAACAGGTGATTTGTGTGTACTTTTTCAACATGTATTTTATTTTTAAGGTTTACAAATCCTGTTACGCACGCACAAATCATTTTACGCACGCACAAATCTTTTTGACACTATTTTCACTCCATAGAGGTAGGCGACGTCAAGGATTAGCTCTATCTGTCCTGTTTGCAGTGCTGATGGATATGTAGATAGATGAGGTGATAATAGAGTACTAAACAAGTTTTTTAAAAATGCAAAAAAACAAAAACTTTTTTATGATTGTCCCATTAACATAAATATGCTCAGCTACACAGTTTTTTTTGTAGAAACTCTTTTTTAATTTAGCTGTCAGTTATGCTATATAAAAAAAAAAGATTATTGCTCGTTTGTTATGTGCAAATTTACCAGGTGGATGACTACAGTTTATATAAGATTTTTAACTTCTTCCAATATGATGCTTTAGTAGCATTCTGTTTCTTTTCTTTTTATTTCAGTTTCACAATGCCTGACCTGTCAAAGCTAAACAAGTTAATGCTACACTGCACAGAGATTATTTAAAACATAAAATTTCTCAAACTTTTACTCTAGAAGAATCTTAAGCTTGCCATTTAAAGATAAAGAACTACAATAATATCTGAAGTAAAAAAAGATCAGAGTCATACCTCTTACCATACAGTCTCTCTTAGCCAGACCAAACAAAAAGTGCCACACAGCTATTTGGATTGTAGTACGGCAGGGGAAAAGACGTAGTGCACGTTGTTAAGAGAAAAACAAACAAACCGACAAATATTAAAATTGATCTAAATATGAAGAAGCTTAATAAGAGCTTTATTAATTTTTTTTCAAGTAGATTCTGAAATCAATTTTTGAATATAGATTTGTTTTAGCTTCAGGAGTCTTCCTAAACACTAGGTGGTGCTAAACAAATATAAGTGTGGTGATGTCCGGCAGTGATGGGATTTTCGGCTCCTTTTCGAGATGCGGCTCTAATGGCTCTTCTTACTGTGGAGAGCCGACTCTTTCGGCTCCCAAACGGCTCCCCATATATATTTTTGACATTATTAATTAATTAATAGCTTAAACCTAATTTTATAATATTTTGTTCCATTATTGACATTGTTAAGCACTTACGATGAGTAAAAATGCCACATAACAATGCTTCATAAACCTTTTATTATAACCAATTAAATTATCACAAAATAGCACCACTTCCACAAAAATAACTTAAAATAAATTAAACAGTTAAATATAAATACAAACACCCACCACAATACGAAAAAGTATCAAAGCAGCTTCATAACAGAAAAGGTGCCACAATACAAATATCAAATAATATTCAGTGTTATTTATGTGTGATTGGTCAGATGTGTGGAGCACACGCTTGACATGAGGGCAGTGGACCGACCGAGGGGAAAAAAACTCTCCGCTCTAGCAGAAGAGCAAAACGGGCAAGGAGATCGAGAAAGGGGAAGAAAGGGGGGGGAGAGACAGCGAGGCACCGCAGGACAAAAAAAAACCGATGTGGGGAAAAACTATCGGCTCTGGCACTTGCAGAGCACAAGCACAACGACAGGGAGGCGGAGAGACAGCGATATACTGTAGAAAAAAACCCGGCTCCCAAATAGGATCCTAAAACGGCTCCCATTGTGGAGCTGGTTCCAATCGTTCACTTCAAAGAGCCGGCTCTTAGAGCCGGATCGTTAGCGACCGACACATCACAAATGTCCGGAAATCGTAGCCAGGTGTTAGCTACATGTGTTGCACATGCCGAGTTAAACTCTCCTTCCAACATGGACCTAAACACGAAGAAAACTATTTCCCAGTCTTTACTGTCTTGTGGAAACGGTGGAGGTATGAATGTTTTCTTCACTATTTATGAATTACTGGATGTTGAATAATAACAATGAAGGATATTTCTATTCTGTAAAACACCGTTTACTGTGAGAAGCTAATCTAACGGTGTACCGGCCTTTTCAGGCATAGGGTCAACAGCGTTAAAAACATGTTTTAAGAAATTGTTCTCAGCGTTATCTAAGGGCTATAAGTAAACAGCAGGTGTTGTTTTCTCATGTTTTGGTGGGCGCTAACTGCGGAAGCAATAGTTTCGACAACGTCCTTTTATCATAGATATAATAGAAATAGAAACTCGTGCAGTTTTTCCATGTTTTTCGTGCATGGAAAAACTGCACGAAAACATAAGTCCAGTAAGCTTGTCCTGTTTAATTCCTTAAAACCTGGCTAAACGTTGGCTAGAAATAAAATGTTGTAGTTCTTCAGCCTATTGTTGTTTTCTAAAAGGAGTTATGAGAAATGGTTACAGTTGTGACAGAGCCTCCTGCAGCAGTCTGTATTGCAGTGTATTTGAAGAAGCCTCTGACTGAAGACAGTGGTAAAATGACTGACTGGTGTAGAAAGCAATGTCTTTCTGCTTGGGTTGCATCTGTCCAAGCCGCAGTTGAGAAATGAGCTCATAAGTCTTCCCACTTTGATGAGCTGCCAGCGTTGCTTCCCTAAGTTCACTGCTGATGTTTTTCCATCTGGACATTCTGCATTCTTCAGACCAGCGAACGGCCAAATCTCCTGCATTTATTACAGTGGTCACATTATTTTTGACCAATTAATCAGCGTCTGCCTCCCACTGTAGATGCACCAATCAGGCTTTTACCAGCTACTGATTTTATGGAGCACCAACAATGGGAGTTCTTTGTTTTTGTTGCAAGTCATGAAAAGGAAGAACTGTGATCTCGCAGTAATTGATCATTTAATCTCTGATCAGACTTGATTAATTAATTGCTACATCTTATGTTAATTTTTAATTATTTTTTTAGCTCATTTAGAACCTAATGCTTCCTGCAAAGACCTCTAAAGAAGATCTCTTCATATAATCATTGCTTTTGGACATTTGGGATGAGGGGATATTTTCTGCAGCAGGCTTCCATTTCTCAGTACCTAAATGTACCTAAAAACATCAGCATTTCCACCGTAGCATAAAAAAGAAAGATAAAAGCGATGTTAAAAGTTTCCTCTTCTTCCTTCTGTCTCTGTTTGACCTGCTGCTGTTTTTCCTCCAGGCCTCAGTGAGAAGCTCCTCCTGAAGCCCGGAGCGGGCCGATCCCTGCAGACGGAGCGGGTGCCAAGGAGCAGCGGTGAGACCTCCTCCTGTAACATCTGGCCTTAAGTTTGCCCGTAACATTTACATTCAAACTTTTTCTGCCCTTCAGTTCTGGAGCGCCTGCAGAGCTTCCTGCCTCGGATGGCTGAGGCCAACGAGAAGCTGAAGCAGCAGCTGGAGGAGGCTCCTGAAGGACACTTTGACATCCAGAACGTGGACGAGGCAGAACGGGTCATAGAGATGGTGAGTGTCGCTCAGTATGATCATTTGTGTGTGGGGGGCTGGGGGTGTGTGCGTGTGCGCTACAGCCTTCAGCTGAAGAGTGTTTAAGGTTAAGAGTAGCATTTTATTTGACAGGGTGTGCATAAGACTAACATGACATAACATGTGTTATGAACATGAAGGAGTCTTCATAAATATTTGACTGTTATGTTGTGTCATTGGTAAATAAGGTCACTTTTAATGCAAATTTTAATGCAACTTTGCGTTAAAGGTATTGTTATTTACCTAATGACACTTCATGACTCCTTCATGTTCATAATGGGTGTTATGTCATGTTTGTGATGGTGTCATGTCAGTCGTATGCACATCCCTTCACATAAAGTGTTATCAAGCTTGGACGTAAAACAGCAAATACTGTCCCTGGTTCTGCAGGTTTTCTTCCAGGATTAGTTATGGTTTACAGCTCCATCCTTCTTGTTGTAAACTCTGACTAGCTTTTTTTTAGAAAATCAGGCGGAAAGATAAAAGGTAAGCAAGGAAGAGGAGTAATGTGAGATGCAAAAAGAGCACCTGTCATGTATGGAGTTCATATAGTGTAGAGTGGATGGACATACCTTTCTGTAGTCCCACATACCTGCATTGATTTTTTTATTGATGTTTTTTTGCTATTTATCTAAAATGATTGAATTTTCTGAGACATTCAGTGTTTTCTGTGAGCCAGAAAGCTTCACTTTTTGATTTGCAGAAACAAATTAACCTTTTCCAATATTCTAGTTTGCTGAGCTTCACCTGTAGACCTGTCAGGTTAGTCACCTCCTTCAGAGGGTTATCAACTAGTAAAACGATCAGAAACTCCTGGAAACATTGACATCAGACATACAAATTCCCCCATAATGGTTGACAAAGGCAAATCACTCGTCAGATTAGCGGTGTTCTGCAGACATTAGTGGACGTTCCGTTGTTTTAATGTTCAGATAAAGATCATGTGCTCCTGTCTGTCCAGGATGTAGCTGTGGTGGAGCTGAACGAGTCGGGCAGCGAATCAGAAGAAGAGGAGGAGACGTCTGAGTCTGAGTCTGAGTCTGAGGAAGACGTCGCTGAGATCACAGAGAGGAACCTCAAGCTGCCTGGAAACAGAGGGAACAAAAAGGCCAGCATCCAGGTCCTGGAGCAGGGAGGCGAGTAGGAGAGTGGGCTGCAGAGTTCTGTTGGACGGTTAGAAGAACGCTCCAGAGTACAGAGTGGCAGCTTTTCATCATCCCTATGGGAGTTTTATAAACAGAGTCAGATGAAGGGACTACCTCATCCAGCCTGGCCTTTCACTGATGATCAGTGAGTCCTTCCATGAGTTTAGGCCCAAACCCGCAGGTTCCTAATGTTGTACACTTTCTGCTATCATTTAAGTGCAGAAAGTGCTGTTTCTTTTCTAGAAGCCGTGGGAGTCATGTCATGTAGTGTGTGGCAGACAAGAGATCTGTAATGGGTCTTCATTGAGTTGTTCAAGAGGACTGTCATCAAATCGGAACAAAATCAAGCTTCTTCCATGACTGTATCCGTTCAGAGAACAGGGTCCAGTAGAGAGCCTGTCTGTCGACAGCGTCAGAGGAAACTGGACTATAGAGGATGTGCAGAGGTCATGTAACAACTGGTCACTGGTAAACCTTATGGACGACTGGTTGCGCAAGGTTTACTTCAACTTTGTGCGATTTTATAAGAGAAGTGCTGTTCTACTACAAAAATCAGTGGCAATTTCTGTGGAACACATCTTATGTAAACAATGTTTACATAAGATAATAACAATAACAACAATGCTTTTTCCCCCCAACTTGGTAAATATTATCAAATTAAAGGTTTGATTTTTCCAATTGTTTCAGTTTGACATTTTACTGGCTGCTACCCAAGCTGCCAATAAATGTGGAGGATACTGTAACAAGGTCAGGTTAGATGTATGAGGAAATTATTTATGCATTTTAACCCAAGAGTCACATTATGTAGGAAAGTCTATGATGAAGTCAAAAACAATTGTTTGTTTGGATCAGGCTAAATGGCTGTATGTTGCTGTTGGATACCATCATAGCCATCCTCCTTTAACAACATCCATATACTCGTTGATTCCAGCAGTGGTCCACATGGTGGTTCTGAAAACCACTAAATCTCCAAGCGTCACTGGATTCTCTGAGTTGTACATCACAACAATCACACAGGGACACTCCAGCACTGAGAGTTACTGTATATTCAGTGGATGGCGTCACATTTTCCTTTGAGTAAGAAAACACTCCCTTACTGCCTTTCACAGTGGAAAATGTTCTACACTTTGTGAAATTAGTAAAGGATAAAACATCTATATGGCATTAGTGTGATGAATACAGTGAAGTGTTTGGAAAATTTTACACAACAAAAAAACATGAACCATTTTTAGAAGTGTCTTTATTTTGTAAAAAATAGTCAAAAGCAATTAATTTTGATAAAGAGGGCAGGAAGAGAGGATTTTTTTTTTACATCTGGATGGTGTTTGATGGTAAGAATAGCACACAAGAGATTTATGTGATGACCAGTGTCACCACATTACAAAATCTCTCGTTTGCTGTGGTGGATAGTTGACAAGAACAGGAAGTGTCAGGACAGGCTCTGGTTTTATCCTCTGTCTGGACTGTTTTTGAGAGGGTCTACTAGAGGAAGGCACAGAGCAACCCGATCTGTTACAGTTGCCCCCTTTCCACTCCTTCCTGGCTGGGCTAGAGAGCTGCTGTAGCTAAAGGTTCCTGTCATTGGGCTGCAGGACTGGGATCCTCAGTAGGTCATTTATCCCCACACCATCAAAATACACAACACCAGCAGTCGGTTAGACTAAGAGCCTGGTTGAGTGTATTCTACCCTCTGTGGCATGTTGCACATCTGGTACTTTGGACGACTGCATACTATGGTACATTTGATGTTTTTACTGTATTTTGTGTTAATTGGACAAAATAATTTTCCTGGGGGGATCAGTAAAATAATCTTGGCATTTGAAAATAACTAAACTGTGACAGTAGTTAGACAGCGATAAACTAGCCTTTCTATTTGTTACTTCGAACACCATCACCACAGGAACAATATAAGTAGCTCCTGTATCAATGTACTAACAATTTGGTCTTTGCCAGGTTTTACATTTAATTACTCTAGTTATTAAGCCAAAATGAAAGTTTGAAAATAAAAAAACTGGGTATACCCTCTAAGCCCTAGAATTTAAAGAGGGTGGTGTTTGAGTTGGGAGATGGCTCACTGCCCATGGCGGCATTCTGTCAAGGGACAACACAAGCCACTAAGAAAACATAAATAACCACAGTCATTATTTTGTTGATCTGATGAATCTAGAAATTTCACGCTTTACAATGACATTCACAGTGAAATAGAGACTGTACCGGCTGCTGTGTCTTCCTAAATGCTTAGTTGAGACTACAGATGGTGATGGAGAGAGCAGCTCAAACGGCAGTCCTTCAATTTTAGTCACCGACTTTAACTCCATTTTGGACTAAATATATGTCGTCAAGAAAAACTGAAGGCATCAGGAACAACATTGGAGAGTGAGTTCAGTGGGACACAATCACAATACTCATCTGAACCATTACTACTGTGAAGACAGAGTTTATTTCACAGAACTATGGACAAATGCTTATAGTTAAATAACTTGGAACTTCCCTACCTGGCAAGTTTGTTTAGTTCAACCCAGTGTAGAATTGGCTGTATTTGACTAAAAATGCATACAGACACACGGGATCATAAAAACATTCACTTTGTCCAAGAGTGAAGAACTGTTCAGTTTCTGCTGTAACATACAACAGCTCAAAGGCTTCCTTTGACACTATGACCCATTGCTGGGACCAAAATTAAGACTATTGCAAACCCAGTAGTTTCTACTTCCTTGTCGCATGTATAACAAGTTTGGCCATACAGTGTGTGTGGTGTCGAGCCACAGGCCAGGAGCAACACACCACACGTGAGCTGATTTCACTTAACATTCAGATGTCGGACGGGAAATCTTGCAAAACCTTTCGAGACCAAACATGAGTTCAGAGTAAACAAACATGGCTGCCTGGGAAGAAGCAACGGCGATGGATTATGTTTAGCAGAGAAAAAACTATACAAAAAAAATCATTTCTGACATCCAGTGGTCTTTCTGGTTTTGTCTTTTTTATTTAGAATTCCATGTTTCCGTAGCTTCGCATTCTGAGTTCCATGTCACATTCAACAGGCTGCTTTCTGGTTTCAAATTCAAAAATATTTTATTAATCCCAAAGGGAAATTAAATGTTGATTCAACTCTTTAATTTAGATTCTTCAAAGAGTTATTGAAGACAGTGTTGGCTGTTGTTTGTCCTCAGGGAACACCACACACAGCTTTGCGACATCGGGCCAAGACAATCCAACATGTTGAATATTCCCGATTTTAGTTGGGAGCGATTCCGATGTCCTTCCGAACGGACTACATTCACTCTTAGCACATCACACATGGTGGGAATACCTCTTATTAATCAGGTAGTATTTAAGATTGTCAGAAGGGGGAAATTGGGCCAAAAATCTGCATAAAAATCTTCTCGTGTGAACTTCACATAACTGAGAGGTATCGTCCCGAGCATATCGTTTACTGATATTGTATGTCAACTGTTTTTCTTAAAGTTTTGCTGTAAAAAGAAAAAAAATTAGGTTTCTAGACCAGAGGTTGACGTTAGCTTCTCAAATGTTAACGCCAGCCTATGACAGCAGAGGGAGTAGGAAATCCAATGGATGAGCAGCCTGGACATGCTAGTCACTAGCCTTTCCAATGCTAACACAAGTGAGTACTCTCCTTCTCATTTCAGTAACAGGCTTTGGAATGAATATCGTCTCCTGTGACAAGGAATAGCCACCATTGGGTGGGCAATAGTCTCCATTTTGGCTCTTCATACCGTGAAACAGGGTAAAGAAACGGTACAATGAGAAAACTGAAGGCAGCTTTACAAGTTCAAGATGCTGAGAAAGGCCAAACATTGTAAGGAGTGATGTCTTTAAGCTCACAGTATTTTCTTCTTTCTCCATTTCTTAACCCTGAAGAACTTCGATTTTGCAAACAGTGTCAACCAAAGCTTTGCTTCTCACAGGTGGGGTGGCATCAATATAAGACCTTGAATGCAAGTTCACATGTATAAAACAATAACAAAAAACCTTAAATTTGTTCAAGATATGTGTAATATTTCCAAGAAAGCTCAAGTGGCCCAGAAGGACAATGGAGTTCTCTGTAGCTGCTGGTACAGTCCAGGTGAAAATGCACATGAGTTCCTTTTCTTTCAGGAAGTGAGTCGGAGTTCATTGTAAAATCTGGAGGCTCAGTACTCCACAGTCACTGCTTTGGTTTTGAGGTATTCCAAGAGGGCGTCCTCTCCTGTGAACAAGACAGAAATACTTTAGGACATTTTCAAGGTTCATGAATAGATTCAGCAACTCTACCCTTGTCTCTGTGAGAGTACATGGGATTTGTTTAAGTATAAAAGCTAATGACGGCTACTTGGGTTTTTTTTATTATTATTTCAGCAAGTAGCACATTTTTTCACTGACCGAGGTCTTTGCCGAAGCCTGACTGCTTGAAGCCTCCAAAAGGCGAGGCGACATCGGTCTTGTTGTAGGTGTTTACGAACACGGTTCCAGCCTCCAGTCGCTCGCTGACATACATGGCTTTGCTGATGTCCTGCGTGAACACGCCTGAGGCCAGGCCATACTCTGTGTCATTGGCTCTCTGAAGCACACCGTCCACATCGCTGTGTTAGGTGGAGCAGACGAAAGGAGTCAGACAACAGTTAACTCAAACACAGTAATTGCGAAGATTAATCCTCCTCCCCTTTAATTTACCCATCTTTGAATTTGGACACAACCATGACAGGACCAAAGGACTCCTCTTTAGCAATGAACATGTGGTCCTCTACATCAGTGAACACAGTGGGTTCCATGAAGAAACCTGGAGGACAAGGAGAAACAGACTTGAGCTAAGCTATTACCTCTGGTGTGATTGTGTCTTAACCACTCCTCATCAGTCCAGGATGAGGAGGTTTAACTCTGAAACAGAAGCCACAACATATTTTAATACTATGTACGAGTTACAAAAACAGTTGCCAGCAAAAGTCTCATTTGTCCAACTGTCTGTTCTGGTATAAGATCCATCAGGAAATCCAGTAGAATGTGTGTTGTACCTTGCCTGCCAACTTGTTTGCCTCCATACACCAGTGTGGCTCCTTCCTTCACTCCTGTCTCGCAGTACTCCAGCAGTTTGTCCAGGTGAGCTTTGTGGTTTTGGGGACCGTGGTCTGTGGAGCGGTCCAGAGGGTCTCCAATCTTCATCTTCTTGATCTCCTCTACCTAAAAGAGTTTAAAGACACAAAAAGACCAGCTTTAATATAAACAAACTAATTACACATGTTCTGTTTATTTTATACATAATAGACACTATGGTGAATCGGTATTTGAAAGCTACTTTCTTGTACTGACATACACACAGACAAGCTGCTACAGTGGACTCTGGTGTAGCACTCCATACACTGACCTCTACTGGCAGAGAAGTGTAAGTCATAGTAAATGTTTTCGAATGTACAGTACATGGCTACTGCCAACAAACATGTATGTGACCATAACAAGTAACAGTTATTGGTAACATCAACTAAAATCAATTAACTAATATAATAGTTGGACGTGTCAGAGAACTGATCTGATGTTGGGAGGAAATCATTCATTTGTTAAGGTGGCCATCATATTTCACTAGATGTACTTTAAGTGACTTTTTACTAATTCAGGTAATATAATGTTCTTGAAAATACTTCAACAGTAACTGTTTCTATTGCGTGATTTGGTTTGGCCAAATCAACTGACCCGTACCGCTTCACTTACAGGTCCACTGGACCCTGATACAGCCTGATACAGTGCTGGCGTTACACTCCATTGATTGGAGGACAGAAAAACGTCACTGCTTGTGACAAGAACAAGACACACTAGAAAGTCACATTTGTCGTCACAGTGGTAACAAACACCTAACGCTGAGTTAGGTGTTTGGGTTTAACCCCGTCTGCCCAGTGAGAGTTCAACTGGCGGTGAAAACGCTGTCGGACCATGAAATGGCGTACTGAACTGTGCCACACTGCTCTGTCGAAAAGAGGCAATAAAGCCCTTCATCAGGGCTTGGCCATGGGCAACTCCATGGGCAACTCTAGACCTTGAGGGCTCACTTCCTGAACGCGATGCTCATGGTTGTGTTTATGAATGCCTCTCAGCAAATGAAGGATTGTGGTTCCCAGTCTCTGTCCTCATAGGCTGGTCTCCAATCTGTCCCAAACCATGATTTCCATGAAGTGATTGGCTTATTACCCGGCCTCTGCAGAACTTGGTGACAGCAATGGGTGTGAAAGGAAGCATTCCTTTACTGCACAGCAGGTCCGTGTTGAGGTATACTCACCACTCGGCTGATGTACTCATCATGGATGGACTCCTCCACAAACAGGCGTCCAGCAGCAATGCAGTTCTCCCCTTTGTTGAAAAACACTGAGCTCATGCCCTGCAGAAAGCACACGGGTAATGGAATGGCTCATGTTGCACTGAATTAAACTGAACCTGTTGATGATTCTTCTTATTTCTGTTCTGAATTAGATAGCAAAACATTTTTTTGTAATTTCTACTTTACTAGTAGCTAAGACATTTGGATTAGTAATGTTTCCCTGGATTATACTTGAAGCCAGTAGCCAGACTTCAAAATGGGAAACAGAAGAGAACATGGTACTTTTATCCACTTTAAGTAGATAAGTGGAAACAAGCGAAAAAACTTTGGGTCTAAACATACACATATGCAATGTAACAGCAATAAATAAAAAGCCTTTTCAGTCCTTCCAACAGAAATGTAAAGATGTTAAGTTTGCTAAACTCACCACACGGACTTTAACTAGAACTGTGTGCTACGGTGAGACGAGACAAAGGTTGAGCTTGAGTGTTCCTAGGACTGGAACAGATCTTTTCTTACTCTATTAGCTTTTTTAACACTTTTCAAACCTTGAAAACTTAAATCAAACCTAAACTTTGTAAGAAGCCAGATTTTAAACATACATGTAAAAGACTTTGGTAGTGAACTATAGTGGGTATTTCAGAATGATAATCACAACATCACGTAATATTCTAAAAACAAACTACATACAGTACCACTGGCAAAGACATCATATTTTACCTCATTGAAAGAAAATATTCAGAAAGCGGTTGAGTTTTTCTTTTTTTTTTTCTTGGATGGCCCTTTTAGACAGAAAAGTTTTTTCGTCCATGATCACCGTTTTACCAGGGTTCCTCCAACTCATTTCTCTTCATCTTAAAATAGAAAATACTGAAGTTTGCGATTTCTGAACTGTGGGAAGGAAAGGAACTAATGACAAATGGGAAAGAAGGAAGAACTCAAGAAAGAAATTGAGGTAGAAAAACAAAAATGGAAGGACAAGTAGAAGAAACTACTCTGGGCTGCATTGAAATCCACTTGTGTTAAAAAAGCTACCAAACCAAAAAACCTCTTTTCCAGATGGATATTCTCTCACCATGCGAACCGCCTTGTCCATGTCGCAGTCGCTGAAGATGATGAGGGGAGATTTTCCCCCCAGCTCCAGAGAAACTTTCTTCAGGTTGCTGAGCGCACAGCTGCAGAGAGAAACCACGGAGAGAAACCGTGAGGAAGGCAACATGCTCATGAAATCAGCGAGCCAGCCTCCCCTCTTACCTCTTCATGATCTGTTTGCCGATTGGAGTGGAGCCGGTGAAGCCCAGCTTGCGGATGTCCGGGTGGTCAGAGAGTCTCTGACCCACCATGCCGCCTGGAGAAGAAAACAACCAACAATGGTGGTATAATTCTTTGTATAATTATACAAAGAATAATTTGTATAATTCCTTTGTATACTTCATTCTGATTTGTTGTTTATGCATCAATGCTAATTTTACCTGAGCCTGGCAGAATATTGATGACTCCTTTTGGGATTCCGGCTTTCACAGAAAGCTCAGCAAACTTCAGAGCGGTCAGAGGAGTTACCTGGAAACATGGCAGAGGTGCAGTTAATGGAGACTGTAAAGCTGCAAAATACAACATTTTATTTGGTTCCTTCTCATTCAGAGGTCCTCATATGTCGAACAGGTTACCATTGCATATGCAGATTAATGACTCACAGGTGACTATTTAATGTATTCATTCTGAAACTGAAACAGGAAAGAATCCAGAGGATAAAATGTCTGCACCTGAGCAGGTTTAAGGACCAGTGTGTTTCCAGCTGCCAGACAGGCTGCGCTCTTCCAGGCCAGCATCATCAGAGGGTAGTTCCATGGAATAACTATGGCACAAACTCTAGCATAGAGAAAAAAATGAGAGAAAAAAGAGTGGAATACATCTTCACAACAGAAACCGAGTCAGCGTTGGTCAGGCTCTACCCCAGAGGTTCTTTCTTGGTGAAGGTCAGGTTCCGGTGGGGTCTGGCTTGGTTGATGGGGATCGTCTTGCCCTGCAGCGAACAGAACCACATCAAAGTGTCTCTTCTAGTCCGAGACCAGGGTAGCGTGTCCGTAACAGTTGTTAGCTTGCCTGGATTTTGTCACACCAGCCTGCAAAGTAGCGGAAGGTCTGGATGGACATGCCCACGTGTGTCTTCAGGGCGAGCGTGTAAACGGCTCCTGAGTCAATGGACTCAATAGTGGCCAGCTCCTCCTGGTGTTCCTCCATCAGGTCGGCAAGCCTGAAGGGAGAAAAGGAAGTAAAGGTCAAAGGTTGGCTGCCATTATTATATTTGGGTGGGTGATGAATAACTATAAGTAGAACCACAGAAGAACATTTTAAAATTTGAAGCTGGGACGCACCAAAAGCTATTTAAATAATGCAGTTTATTCTGCTTAAAAAGAAACTTGAATCAGCAGGTTGAAGATTTAAACCTTTGCTCACCGCTTCTCTGAAAAATACTGGATAACTTTATATGTTTATTAAAACAGAAGGTTTATATAAACAGGTAGAAATGATGGGACTAAATGTAAAACTGAAAAATAATGTGCGTTTGCATTCCAAAAAATGTAGGTAAATGGCCTTCTAAGACAAAAACACAGGAGCAGAAAAAAAATGCATGGAGATTGTTCTGACCAAACTGATCCTCTGGCTTCCACTAGGAGGAGCTACTTACTTATAGAGCAGACTTCCTCTGTCTCTGGGGTTCATCCTGCCCCATGGCCCAGAATCAAAAGCTTCTTTAGCAGCAGCCACGGCCCGGTCCACATCTGCCACTGATGCATACGACACCTTACAGATCACCTGCAGGGGAAACGGTTGGATGAAACGGATGGATGAATGGATGGATGAACGGATGGACGGATAGATGGATGGATGGACTTACAGATCCATCGGTTGGATTAACGGTGTCGTAGCTCTTGCCGTTTTCTGCATCCTCAAACTTTCCGTCGATGAAGCACTGGTACGGCATGTTCACCGTCATGTTGTTCACGTCTCTGGTTACCTACAAAGATGAAGAGGAAACAGAAAGACGAAGGTTTGACCTGACTGCCAGATCATCGCTCCATTTCCCGACAGACTGTCAGACTCACGTAGTCGACGACCAGCTCCTCCTCCTGGTCCTCCCCTCGGAGCTTGCGGACGAACATCTGGATGAAGTCATGGAAGGTGGTGGCCATGTACACGTCCTCGTTTTGCAGCTGGACGCCTGCACACTTCTGCTTGACCTCCTCCACTAACCTGCAGACGGAAAGGACGCCTCGTCATTGGACCGAACCGCAGCTACACAAAACACTGACAGAACTCCTGCATGTTGGGGCCACTGCTGCTGGTTTATCGAGAAATAGAAGCTTAGAATGTATTCAGAGTGTGACATCACAATGAAATAAGGTATCCCAAGCAAAAAAAAAAAAAAATTAACCTCCGAGAATAAAATATAGGTTAATAAAATACACATAATTTTTGTTGTATTGATATGTATACAAGGATGTCTTGTATGTATGTATATATTATTTGTGAAAGTCCACTTAGTAAAAATATATCTGGGTCACAACTTTTACCGGAACTTATAAAAAGGAACGGAGGAGAAAGGGGTAGGGCAACACGCTGGAAGAGACGCCGAGCGACGGTCCGAGGAGCTGGCAAGATTAGCCCGGAGAGAACTGACTGCTGGACTAAAAGCGTGGCCAGAGCAATTCAGAAAGGGGTCAAAAGTCTTCTGGAGGCAAGGTAGAGCCACACGGAGCGTTGACCGGACCCGAGGCGCTCGCGATCCAGGCCTGACGAAGGGAACCGCCCGGGTACACAAACGCCGACCCGGTGAGACCCTTCCAATTTTTTTTTTCTTTCTTTCTTTCTTGTATTTTTGGTGCACGAAGACGGATTAATATTTTTGGGCCCCAGCGTTGTTTTTTTGTTGCGCAAACGGAACTTTATTTTTTTTGGATTGCCTAATTATGGACTTTTTTGATGGACTATTATTATTGATGAACTATTTCTTTTTCTTTTGATTTATAGGCTGGGTTATGGTCTTAGATTTGACTGTTTCATGGTGTACTTGTAAAAAATTAAAGAATGACGGGTAAAATACTATGATTTCAGGAAAACAATTGATGACTAAATGTAGCGGGCAACTAGTAGCCGCTTCAGTGCGCTGAGGTGTCCCCTCTTTCTTTTCATTAATGAAATCGTTTTTCTAGCATTGTTTGATGGTCATGCTTATTATCAAATTCGTATAAAAAGAAGTAAAAGGACTCACTTGAGCGTGTACATTTCCCGTTTATTCGAGGATTTTGTTACAAGAGGATTCTAATAATTTCTTTAAAAAAACGTTTCCAGCTTCATGGAGTTTGGCGAGCCCACATCGGCGTCAATATTGTAATTGTTTGCTGAAACTAAATATTACTTTGAATCACTTCAGGAAACTTGGATTAGCCTCAGTCAGAGAACAACTGGATGACAAATCAGAGTGGTTGGATGTTACTGCGTTAAAGGACCAGCTGAATGGATTTTATTTTTTTATCTCTTTACCGTATAAGATGTGACAGACTCCAACCCAACACTGGACTTTCTGTCTCACCTAACAACGTCCATGGAAGCGGCTCCGGACTTGAAGAAGTCTGTCGTTTCCTCGATGGTGCCCACATTGCTGAGGATTCCCTTCCAGATGTTCTTTGAGTAAACAACAAAAACAGTTTATTTTTATTTCTGTCTATGCACCAAAAGGTCACAGTGTCAACCTAACGGCGTGTTGTGCTTGCCTTGATTTCCTCAGCCATCTTCTTCTCGTCGTCGGTCAGCTCCACGCTGGAGCTTTCTCCTGAGGAGAAATACTTGGAAGCAGGAATCATCTTTCCATCTTCAAACTGCAGATTCTTGACCAGGAGCTGCCGGTCAAACCACAGACAGGTTAGAAACACGCCGGCGAGGTCACGCCAACACATCAGAGTTTGTTTGAACAAGGGGCCATATCTGCTGCTGTTTGTTCTGGATGCTTGTTTAGTCGTGGCAAAGGAGAACTCACGGCGTTCCCGTCGGTTCCATACAGAACCAGCCCAGACTTGGTGACGAGGCCAGGTTGGGAGGCCCCCTCAATTTCCAAGGCCTGACCGGCAGGTACCGACCCCCCCAACATGGACGAGCCATAAAGGGTCACAGGCTGCAGAAAGGCACAGATAATCAGTTTGAACAGAAACGCTGCTTTGTAATAATATTCACACCCAAGAAACTTTTTTATGGGTCTTTTTCAACACACCTCAGCATTGGGTTTTATGTGACAGTCCAACATGTTGATGCACAACTTTGTGTTGCTTTTTGTTGCATTTTTTAACAAATAAAAATCAGGAATGTGTAGTGTGATTTGACACCTCTCAATAAAACAACCAGGAGAAAGCAGTTCATCTGCGTGTCATTTAATCTCAGCAGATTTGTGTTATTTGTAGAAATTCTCATTGTTAGAGCTGAACAATCCTAGAGACAGCAATAATGGTAAATATAGCAATGGTTACATCAGTTACCATATTTGCTTTTCCTCTCTTTCCCCATCTACTCTTCCATCACTTTCTTACTTTTACCATTTTGGAGATATCCAAATTCATGACACTTGGAATATATAAGCCAATAATTACTGGTCTCCAAACAGTCCCATGTGACATGAACATTTCGCACACTGATATTGCAATGATGATGATGATAATGCTGCTGCTGATGATGATATACTGGCAGTATATTGTGCCGGGGGTAAAAGTTCACCTTCCAGCAGGACAGCAACTATAAGAATACAGTCAGAGCTACAATGAAATTGCTAAAATCAAAGCACAATCGTGTGTTAGAATGGACGGAAGTTCAAACCCAAACCCACATCAATCTCCTGTAGACTTACACCAACAGAGTTGTTATTGTGTTTTCAGTAAAAACTGGTTCAACAAAGGATTGAGTCAGCCTTCAGGAGTGCCCAATTTTTTTTTTTGAAACGTGAGCCAGAGTCCCAAAGTTGAAAGTACTCAGGGGCCATATTGTTTCTCCAACAAATCATTTTGTTATGAACTTTTTTATCTGGTTGTCTTAATTAAAGTCAGACAGTTTCCCAAGGTTTTAAGACTTTTTTTCCGTGTATTTGGTCTAGAGTGTAGTTTAGTTTATTCCAAACAACAAAAATTAGAACTTTTTTCAAAGAACCCCTCATCCAAGTTCAATAGTAAAATTAATGTTCTCTAGTCCTTTATTTTTCCAGTAAAATGTCACTGAATGTTTGTAGCTGTACTTACCATGACATTAAAAGGAAACAGAAACATGGCTATTATTAAAAAAAATACACTTTCTTTTAAAGCACAATTTAATTTTTCATTGAAACTGTCATGCTAAAAAATGATGAAAGTGCCCACAGGAGGGCCAAACTGGTACCATTCTTTTAAATGCAGCAGGGGCCGCATGAAATTGTTCCGAGAGCCACACTTTGGACAGCCTTAATGTATCCAATAAAACCCCAATAAAACACACCAAATTTTGTGATTATAATATGAGAAAATGTGGAAACACTCCAAAGGGTGTGCATAATTGTGTGAGACACACTGACCAAACAACAGAATGTCCCTCAGGCTTTATTTACCGTCTGCTCTGGTCTTTTTTTTGTTGTTTTTCATTGCACATGAGTTCCGGTAAACTCACCTGACCATCGATGACGGTCCACGCTCCGGGGACTTTGTCATGGCCGCGGATCCAGTTGTGGATGGCCTCAGCTGGCTGGGCCCAGTCCACCTGGGAGACACGGAGAGAGGCCAGAGACACCACTGCTGAGCGCTCACTTTATTTTCAGAAGGGGGGACCTGCGTGAGGAGGGAGCCAAAACAACCCAGTGCTGCCCCCTGGGGACCACTCAGAGGAACGACAGGTGAAGGCCAACGCCTGGGCCGAGAATAGAACGGTGGAGCAAGCAGCCACTGAGACGTGGCGCTGAGAGGCAAATCAGAAAGCGGTTAAGATCAGCTCCACCAATAGAAAAACCTAGCATGAACCAGTGAGGAGTTGCTCTCACTCAGTTGTGTGAGCCCTGTAGTACCTGCTGCCACATGACTGAATAAGGCTGTTTTGCTCTGAGCAGCCGGCCAACAGCTTGAACCTGATAACTGCTGATCACTCTGGGAGTAAAAGCTGGAATGCAAGATGTAAAACTTGAGCTGGCTTAGTGTTTGATGGAAAATGACATCCACTAATTTGTCTTTGGAGTGCTGGATCTACTTTAGACAGCGGAAGCATGTAATAGGTAACTCTAACTCTACGGTTTGCTCTCACCCTGGAGTTGGATTTCTTCTGGATGCCCTCGTAGCTCGCTCCTTCCTCTGTCTGGGGGTTTCGAGGCGCCTTTCCATCAGCGATGAGCTGCACCGCCTCCACCTGACACAACAAGTGACAGTTGGTGTATATGTCTGGGTAAAAAGGGTTGTGCTGACATTCTGGCTGGTTACCATGGCTTTGATGCCCTCTGGGAAGAGGAAGCGGTTGTACAGCGTGTCCACCGTGTCGTTGGGCTCCACACTGCATTCCCTCTGCAGCAGGATGGGGCCCGTGTCCAGGCCGTCGTCGGCCCAGAACACGCTGAAGCCAGCTTTTTTGTCACCGTGAATAAGGGTCCTGGAGACAGGAAGAGATTTATGAGGGATTTGAAAAGCCAACAGGACATTTAGACAATTTCAACCTGCAGGAGAACTCACAGACCCAAAAACCTTAAAGGGACAGTATCATGTGTTTTTCAGACATATAGAGACATTTCATAGCACAACTAAGTAACTAAGCCTTCAGTTGTTGTAAAAATATTATAATACTAGCTTGGATGCTGCAGCTCAGAGGAAGAGCTCCACCTCGAAGACGGAGCTAGGTGCACCCAGGCATTTTAACAGCTGAATGGTTGCCATGGAGATAACATTATAACATGATGTAAGGTTTACAAAAGTCAATTTTGCATAATACTGCCCTTTTTTTTTTTTTTTTTTTTTACTCCTCCAGGGGGTCCTTTGTGGGCTCTAGTGTCCCTTATATAATAGCAGGCTGACAGGAAACAGGGAAGGAGAGGGGGGAAGACATGCGGCAAATGTCGGGTCCGGGAGTCGAACCCGCGACGGCCGCGTCAAAGACTCAAGGCCTCCAAATACGGGTCGCGCTAACCCCTACGCCACCACGGCACGCCCAATACTGCCCTTTTAATGCTGTAAATACATTAATGCTAAAATTAGTTTTTGTTATGGTTGTTGTATTACATACAATCCCAATAAAATACATTGAAAATGTGCAACAATTCAATGAGGGTGAATATTTTTGAATGCTACTTTATGAACCATTGGTGATGAAGCAAATGTTACTTATTTTCGTTAAAAAAAACACACACACACACACACATAAAAACACAAAGCTAGTTTGATGTATGTTTGTTCTCAAGCAACTGTTAAACCCTGGAGAAACAACTCAATGAAGCTCTATGAGGAAAAAAGGTGAGCATCAAAAAACCATTGTGCTTAATGCTTCATGGCACCACTATAATTAAAGTCCTTACTAATGAGCTTGCCTTATATTATTCTAGGAAAGGCACACAAATTAAAGTTTAGGTATTGGCAGATTTTGTAAACGTTAAGTGAGGGAGGGGAAAAAATGTGAAATTTAAAAAATATCCCTATTTTTATGGGAAACAAAGAACTCAGTTTAGCAGGTGAAAACATACAGTAGTTATTCACAGGAAGTAATAACCAGGGAGGGGAACAGACAGGGAGAGATAAGAGAACCAGCTTGAAACTTTTACTTTCACTTACACATTGGAGAGCACTGGGCGATTGTGCAATTCTGATTCAACAGCAAAGATAGCAGTAATAATGTAAAGTACAACAGGCGATCTTAATCTTCCATATGGTTTCTCCTTCTCACCAGTTGATGGCAGAAGCTCCTCTGTGCAGCGGTAAGATGGACGGGTGGTAGATGATGGAGCCGTGCCGGGGATGGTCGATTACGTTCATGGGGATGAACTGGGAGCAGAAGGGCATGACGTTGAGCTCTGCGCCCACCGACTTGTATGCGTCCACCACGTCTGGGATAGGCTGCCCTTTGACGCGCCACCTCGTAAATTTAAACACGGGCGTCCCGTCCTTCTCCGCTGCCACAGCTAACAGTGAGGAGGAGATGTGAGAACTGCATGTTAGATAGGTCAGCTCTTAGGGAATCAGACTCAGAACATTCACAAATTTATTTCACGTTTTAGAGGTTTCTTTAGAGGTTCACATTAACACATAAAAGATACTATGATGTTTATACTATTTTTTATAAAAATTGCTGAGAATGCAGTTTGGTTATTTTAATACAAATTGCCAGTGGCTTTACTCCACTTCTCTAAAATGTCCCTTAGATGATGGAGGTTCTGGATCTGTCTATAGGGCTGATCCTAACCACACACAATGGAGAACAGTCATTTTAACTGCTTGTATCTGCATTATGTCTAAGTTATGATTAATTGAGCAGAGCTGGAGTAGAAGCTCCAATGAGTCTGTCAGTCTACATCTATTGTGAAGAAGTCACCGAGATCCTTAGAATCCTCTACTGGAGGCAAAGACAAACAACATCTTTTCTGTTTAGGGCAATGGCCTTAGAGTTGGTGGATCTGTACCTCACCCTGGTCACTTCATGATGGTCATAAGCTAAAGAACTCAACAGCAGCACATCATCTGCATAAAGTCAAATATAAGACCACGAGGTCCCAACCCAGGGAACCTCTGAGAGTACGCTTTGAGATTCTGTCCATGAACAGCCTGAACAGGATGAGTGACCAGCTGTACAATCTCTAATGGGAACAACTCAACTTTGTTCCAAGAAAATGGACACAAACATTTCTTTGGTTGCAAGAACTTGGTAGATCTTTAAAGCATTCTTAACGCCCTCTGCTCGCTCAGTGACCCCCGTCAGATCTCTCAGGAGGTAGACTGAAAAACCAAACTCCCAGGTTCCCCTCAGCAACGCAACGCTACAATCTGCTCCAGAGTTCTACAGCCAGAACAGAAAAACAATGCTTTCATGTTCAAAGGATGTTAAAGCCCCAAAAAAACTTTTGTTGATGAGATCTTTATCTATGCCAGAATATGCTGAGACATTTAAAATAACCTTTCTGGTTAGACGCCATTGGTATGTTTGGAAAGGTTTCAAAAGATTCCAGCAAGAGGAAAGAGATGTTATTTATTGCTCTTCATAAAGAGTAACCAGTGGTTTCAGCCAGTTCAACACAATTTAGATAAGCTTTAGTACCACTTAGAACCAGCTCTGCCTGCTCTATCCAGGTCCATACAAGTATGATAAAGTGTGACAAACTTGGCAGGAAGCAGCGCCTCAGCCAGCATAAACAAGCTTGTTAGACTTTATATGGTATAGAGATCAAAGGACTCCACGGCCAGACCTGAAAACTCTCAGGCCAGCAGGTTCACAGGAACCAGAACAGAGCGGAAACAAAATCCAAACTCTACTCAGATTGTTCTGGGATATATTTTAACCTGAATCAAATGTAAGATCTGGAAGTTTACAGCTTCCTGGAAACGATTCATTGGTTTTTCATCTCTGTGCCTCTTCCAGCACGGACAATGGAGTCACTCTGCCTCAACTAACACGGGATAAAGGCATGTCTTTGTCCCAGAGCACAGTGCAGTCAACACACATCTACCTCAGCCACAGCGCCGGCCTCTGCTGACCCACAGCTGAGATCCACAACAAACTCTCTTGATAGTAAAGTTTTCACAAGGGTCCTCCCAGGAAGTCTAAAAATATACCTAATGTTGTTGCTTTTCATGGCTCCTGTATTTGGAATCATAATATGTTTCTAAAAAATATATTTTACAGATAAACAGAGTAATACTGTCCCCCACTTGTCTAAAGTTAGGCAATAATTAGCAATTAGAAAAATGTTCTTATTTTCAAAACGTTTTAGCTTTTGGAGCTTTATTGTTTATTGTGATTATTCACAGTCAATTTATAATTTACCATCACAGGAAATCATTTTTTCACAAAGGCTCAGCTTGGCTTGGATAGCTGCTTTTTTTTAATGAACAGGAATTGTCACTTGAAAATTGCATTTTGTGTTATTTTTGATTATTTTTGTTCAGTATGAAAGTTGTTCTGATGATCTAAAACTCATTTTAATGAGACTCAAACGACAAAAAAGAGAAATACGTAAGGAGTCAAATACTGTTGCCTGAAATGAGCATATCCACAACCCAATTTTCCCCCCACATTGTAAAGCATAATATTTACAAAAGTTTGTTGGTTTTTCTTCAGTTTTTATGTTGTAAGAAAACTTGTCACATTTTCTCAAGACAGCAGCAAACCCAGCTAGTTTAAACTGAAAATTGTTTTTTGTGTTAACGTTTGATTAAAGACCTGAAACTATTTTGCTTTGTTGAACAACCTTTTGTTGTTCGTACTTTACTAATGTGATGAAAATGTCAAAAAATGAGGACCAGAAGATTAACGTGTTTGCGTTAACTCTAAATTGCGTCAACGTCAAACAGCAACGTTGTGCATAATGTGACAACACAGAAAAAGAGCAGCAGTTAAACGGTTAACTTACCCAGAGGGTCGGCCTTGCCATCTTTGTCAGGAACTGTGAACACACCCACAACCTTGTGACCCTGCTTCCTCAGGTTACTGTACACCTCTTGGCCAAACAGACTCTGACCAATAATGGCCAGTTTTAGCTTATTCTGGTAGTAATGCTGGAAAGAGAACAACACAATCTGTTTGATTTAGTGAACCTCCAATGCTTTAAAAGACCTTTTCTTACACTCTCAACATTTACATGTAGTGTTTACACTCTTATACAGTACTTCTTGCTCATTGTTTATTAGTTTAGAAACCTGGGTGGGTATGTTCCGTCTAAGTGGGAACAGTTAATAATTCATGCACACCCTTTAGCAGCCTCATATAAGGAACAATTGGTTGAACTATCCTCACATGTTCTATTCCAGTCATAGTTGTTTGAAACGTCACAAACATTTCTACAAGTTTGTGGGAACAGTTCACACAGCAGTGTGAAGTTATGAATGTGGGGGCCTAGTTCACACACATTTCAGGTTTACAAATACATGTGTGTGTATGGTTCACACACCTGTTTAAAATGCACGAATATATGGATACTGTCCACAGATATGTAAAGTTAACTAATATGTGAACACTTTTCACTGATGTCAACTTTACAAAGATGTGGGTACTGCCTATATATACGTACATAAAGTTTACAAAACACTCCATAAAGTGTAATGTCTACAAAAATGTGGGTGTAGTTCGCACACTTGTGCGAACTACACCCACATTTCCCATCCATATGGGAAAAGTCCCAACATGTGCAAAGTTTACAAATATGTGGGAACTGCAACTGCCACCACACCTAGGTAAAGTTTACACACATACATACTTTCCAAACATACTATTTGTACTTTACAAACTTGTGGGAACTATCAGCACATCTGTCTAAAGTTTATAAGTCAGTGGTTACAGTCAATGTGTGTGTAAACCTACAGATTTCTGCAAACAATTCACACCCCTACACACAGTTTACAAATCTGTGAGTACTTTTCACTAACATCAACTTTACAAGATGTGGCCACTGAAACTTTACGCAACTAAGGACACACTCCATGCACGTGTAAAGTGTTCAAAGATGTGGGTATAGTTTCCACATCCACAAATTGATAAAGATAATTCAGTATTTTAATTCCAAAATAGAGGAAACCATATAGTTTCAGTAAGTAGGTATGAGAAAAGAATATCGATAATGGTATCGGTTATCGGCCAAATGAGTTGTAGTATATTGGCATTATCGAATAGCAACCAAAAATAAAATATCATGCATCTGGAATGTAAGAGTAAAAAAAGTAACGTTTAAAAACTTGTGGAAACTATCAACACCTCTGTGTAAAGTTTACGATCTTGCAGGTGTGTGTTTTTATGTTCTGCAGCAGGTATCACCTTGCAAGTGGGAACCGATTTTTACAAGCAGACTTTTCCCTCTGGGTGAACTAATATCTTAGTAATTAGTAAAAGGCCTGGAAATTATCCCATAATTCAGGAATATTCAACCAAAGCGACACCGAGGACGCTCTCAGATCAGCTCTGAGGCTGAGGAGTCCAGAGAGTTCAAGTGCGCGGCTGGGGCCCCATCCGTCTGACAGGAGCTGCACATGTGGGGACAGTGTCAGGTTTCCCAAGCTCCCTCTTATACATGGACTTACCAAACGCGCTCTGCTGTTACATGACGTTTCTGCGCCGCTTCATAATGCATTCAAAGCAACTTACGTACAGTAGCAAGACGGCTTCCGACAAACTGGTTAAAGTACCAACTGTGAGGCTGCAGCAGAGACAGAGAAGCTCCAGTCCTGCCTGCAGGCGCGTTACTAAACCGTTAATCGTGTGTTACACTACGGAGCGCGTTTCATCCAACTCCCTCCGTCTTGCACAGTTTAAGATCGGCGACGTGAAACGTAAGGAAACAACGTGGCAAAGTGTCACGCTGCAGAACCGTAATCCCGCACCTCTAACTGAGCTGCTCACATCGCCAAAACACACCAGAGTGACAGTCAGCCGGGATCCGAGCTGGAAGGTCGGTGTTACTCACGGAGGAGGTGGAGAATTTCCTTAAGACTTGAGTCGCTGTCCACAGCATAATGGCGGAGTTAGTGCATATAAAAATAGATGGAAGTATGAAGGGAATATGAGGGACCCGTTCCAGCCCGCTCTGGAGCTCTGAGCGCCGCCGCCACCTCTTTATGTGTGTGTGTGCGTCGGCGTGCGCGCGCGCGCGTCAGTGTGTGATGCGAGCTCAGAGCGGGTTGGTTGGTTGGAGGCAGTTACCGTCTGTCGTCGCGGTGTGGGCTTGACGCAGCCGGTTTATACCCGCCACGGCCACGGGGCGACACGACACGACACGGCACGTACTGTACGTGCGCGATCACGCTGCGCGTTCAATACCGGGGATGCTCCTCTCCAATGAAGACAAAGCTACTCATGCTGCTCTGCTCTTTATCTGAGTAAATACAGCGTTCAGATTAAACCAGAGCTTTAACTAGGCCACTCAGAAAGCAGACAGTCTTCGTCTGGATTTTCTGCTAGAGATCAGAATCCATCTGACAGAACAGAAACAAAGCCCGCAGCATCACACCACCGCCACCATGTTTGACTGGGATGTTCCTTTCCTGAAATGCTGTTTGTTTTATGCAGCAGGACATCAGAGTTCACTTTTGGTTTATCATGTTTTTGGTTGAGGCCGTTATTCCCTCTGGTTTTGGATGCTGTGCAAAGGGAGGATTTCCGCTCTGACGTTTTTACTTTTGGACAGTTGAAATGATGTGTAACCAAGGCAACAAGTTTAGTTTTGGTTGTTTTTTTTTTACAACTAGCTGATTTGCACCACAAAAGCTCAAATAATATGTGAACTGTGACCCCAGACGGCAGAGGAGTTGGAAAGGCTTCATGGATACAGAGCAGAGAGAGAAGGAAGTTCAAACCAATTCTGATTCCAACGTCTCTCTGCCTGGATTTTTTTACTGTGGGATGTACAGCATCGGGCCACAGATTTAAAGAGGAGCGGCAAAAGCAAAGGAGGTGGATTAGCAGTTCTTATCAACAATTGATGGAATCATCCAGGAATATCTTACTGTGGAATATCGTCTCTCTGCTGCCTGGAAATTGAGCTGTTAGCATGTTGTGACGGTCAGAGACGGTTACACAGCAACAGTGTTCATTCAGAGGCTTCTTCAGATTTGTTGAGAAATCGACTTCCTGCTCACAGCATCGCCATCCACAATGATAGTTTGATATGAGTTATTATATTTAATACTCCTTAGGGATGAATCAAGTTTTTGAATGTGTGATTCTACACTTCGGATCACGTTGGCCTGGAAAATTGTTTTCTTTTAATAAACATCCTCATTTGAAAACTGCTGCTTGTATTTACTCAGGTTATCCTTGAAGTTAACATTTTGTTTTATGACCTGAGACAAATAAATTGTAATAATAATCAGTAAAAACAGAAGAAGTTTGTAATGGAGTGTTCAGTATTTGCCCTTTCCGTTTTGTACCGTGCAGATAGGGCTCTCAGGCTTTTGGCCCGTTCACCTGCCAGAACTCCCACACAGAACAAACGGAACAAAATCACACCTGGCACCGTCCGAACTCGACTGCCCTGCACAGGTTCCTGAGGAGCAAAGGTTTGAGCGATCAGCTGACACCTGGCAGCGAGACAGAACCCCGTCTGCATGATCATTCACTTCTTCTACTGAAGGAGAAATTAAATCAGCTCCGGCCTGCAGACCTTATCAGTTATTGATTTGCGTTACTGACTGAACTCCTTGGCCTATGAGCTGATAAAACACTTGTAAATTTTCTACAGTGGATCCTCAACTAATTACAGAGTGGCCCCAGATCTAACAGCGCCTCACTAAATATCATAATGTTCCCCTAATTCTCCCTCAGAGAGTTTTATTAGTGGAACATGGGGGCTTTAAACCTTTGAATAAAAATCTGATTTGGGGATGCTTGTGTAAAGCTGGGACTTGGAAAGCTGGTCAGATTTGATGGAAAGATGGACGTTGGAACTGGCAGAGCGAAAATGGAACTGATTAGGTCAACGCATAAATCTACCAGTAAACTGAAGACAGCAGAAATAATTCAAGGGAGCAGCTAGTATTTATTAATTAACATTTTAACATCAAAAAGAGAAGTGGGGGTAAAAACACCACTGGTGAATGCTTCTATGGTGACATTCCACCTTTCATCTTCAGTGTCTGACCTACATTGTTGTTGTGAAGAAATCAGAGCTGATTTTCTCCAGGTTCTCCTGCAGCTGGTCAGCAGGATGAGTGAACCAGACGGAGGATCCTGATGTTCAGCGTCAGGAACAAACTGTAGTCCTGAGTAAGAAACCAACGAGGCAACCTGCCAACAATCTATTTAATATTTGCCAGAAACTTTTACCTCACCAAACGGAACACAAAATACCAGAGGTGCAAATTACCAAGCAAAACACAACATGATTCATGTCCCCCGTTTTACTTTTAACTCAGCTGAGTTGACGTTGCATGGTGCTGGTAGTTTCCAGCAGCCGCTTGTGGACACAGGAAACCATGGCACAGAGGGGGGCGTGGCTTATTTTTCCCCAGCGTGAGCCCATGCTACTGTTTTTACACTCCCAAACAAGTTACAGGTGCAACATGACAAAGACGCTCTCTCTATTCACATCAAACTTTGCAAGACAGGCGGGGGTGGAGGTGAGGGGCGGATGCAACGAGAAATCACAGGAAGCGAATTCCTGCTCCGAACTGGACGCCATCACATATCCTAGGAGAGAGAGAGGAAAACATTTTCTGTGATGTTTCAGCAGAAACAGGACAACAGGAGCGGCTACTGCTCGGGTCATTCTCCCACCTGTCTCCACTCTGAACTCCCATGGGTACGCAGTAGTTCAGCTCCAGCCGGGCGATGTTCCCGAGCCGCAGCACGATGCCGGCCCCGTACGACCAGCGGATGCACTCGGCCAGCCTCT
Source organism: Xiphophorus couchianus (assembly GCF_001444195.1). Taxonomy (NCBI): domain Eukaryota; kingdom Metazoa; phylum Chordata; class Actinopteri; order Cyprinodontiformes; family Poeciliidae; genus Xiphophorus; species Xiphophorus couchianus. The sequence goes on along the minus strand of NC_040244.1, from coordinate 16,576,607 downwards.
GGAGGTGAGCCTGGGGGCCTTCGCCTGCACGGGACACAGAGACCATGTCACCGCACAGCACAGGCAAACCTTCCTCACACATGTACTCTAGGGAGAGACCAGCCTCACCGCTTTGCACTAAGGTTCAGAATTGTGAAGTGGAAGAAAAATAATTCATAGTCTGCTCTAGTGGTGCACCGATCAGGTTTCTGGCTGACTACCAATTCCAATTTTGATCGATTCAGATTTTTTTTGACTGAAAAGTTGTCAAATATGGCAACAAAGTTGCAAAGTTGGCAACAGTGAAGTGACTATTGGTGTCTGTACACGTGCAGATGTGACCTAGTGGGATTGTTCAGTAGACTTCAGATGGTTGTTCCTAACTGAGACATGGCTGATCGACGGTGAAGTGACAGCTCTGCTGGAACTTAAATATATTGACAAAGCTGCCAACTGTGTTGATCAATAGCTTAATATACCAGAAACAGACGGAGACAAAATGTGAAAGGTTTCAGACTCACTTTAACAAATGTAAAGTGAGTCTCTCTCTAGTCAGATGGAGCTCATTGTTGAGATTAGAAGCCCAGCAAACATGAGAGATAACAAACGGACACAAAAGACTTGGAACAACTTCATTATCTGAGCAAAGCAGAAGCTGAGTCTGTCATCTTTCCACCCACCGTAGTTAAGGTTGCACAAGTTGCCTGCGTTGAGAAAAAAGTGCATTCTGAAAAGGTCGCCGAAGCCTCCCTTGCCAGGCCTGAATGGTAGAGGGGTGTAGAGGTGCACACCGCCTGCCCAGTACGCCTCCCCACCCAGATAGTCACCTGAAACCCAAAGCGCACAAATGCAACACATCAGCATTCTGCTTACACCTAAACCCCACCAGTCATATCAGGCCCCGTTCGTTTTACCTTCACTCTGTGGCCCGATGCTGTACATTCCAAAGCCCCGGACACTGGTGGGACCGCCAAGGTAGAACCTGGACAAAAGCCGGCAGGCCACAATACTTTCATAAAACATGTCAGCTTGAACAGCTGCATATATTCAGCAAGCAAAACAAAAAAGTCAGATTACTAACTGAATAATCTGAAAACAAAAATAATTCAGACTTCTCTCAAATTTCGGTTTGATTAGTTTTTAACAACTGGTATACCTGTCAGCGATGCAGGACGGCTGTCCTCCGATGGGATAAAGCATTCCCCCCCACAGAGAGGCAGACAAAACCTGACAGGACATAAATTGTAGTTATTTTTAATTCTGCTGAAAAACACATTCAGGAATAAAGAACAAAGCTTTGTTGCCCTCTAGTGGTTAGCTTGACAAAGCAAAACGTTAAATTATACCAATAAGTCAGAGCTATGATGTAAAGTTGAAAAATTAGTAATTTCCTTCGTACAGAGTCCCAGAAAAGCTTTTGGTTTAACTGAAGCTCAAAATCCTCTTTCAAAAAGCTGGCGTCTCCCCCGGTGTATCCAGCCAGCTCCTGCCGGGCAAAAACACCAACAGACAGAGAATTAGAACCATGCTGGTCATGTTAGCGATACAAACCAAGGGAACTTTAAAGACAACATTTTTAATACAGAGAGTATTTTCCATCTACCTTTAAGAACCTCTAAAGATAACAGTGGCTTTTCCTCTGGTTTTTAGGAAAAAAACATTTCATACTTCTTCGATAATAAAAAAACCTCATTTGGTGCACACATTTAAAGATTAAGGCTAACAAAAATCTAGCTAGCTTACCTTTCTGGATGTCGCCATTTCCTGGATTTTATGAGTGGTTTTGTTTCACAAATTAAAACCAACAGCTCTGAGAATTCCCTTTGCAAGAACACAAATCCATCTATGAGCTGAAAAAGTCACATTTTTCAGAAGGTAAAGCTTAAATGAAAAGCAGGTGTAAGCTAGCTAAGAAAAATCTAAATAGCAACTGGAAGGTAAGCTAGCTTAAAATTGGAGGTGTAAAAATGGAAAAGGAGGGAAATACGCCATGATTTGATGATTGATGCTAAAACTGACCAATTATTAGCAAATTATTAGTAAATGAAGTCCTGCTTTTCTTTTCTCTTAAACCTCTTCAACATGTAGAGGAACACATAACAGAATGTTTTCATTTTGGGAATCTGTTAGCTTCAGAAGCCACACGTTCTAAATTAACCATTATATTTTGTTATGTGTCCATTTTCTGATTTTCTCCTTTATTGTTCTTTAGGTTTTGAAGCTATATATGGTAGGCTACCCATCAGTTCCCCCCATTTTAGTTTCAGTGGCGTAGGAGGACACAATACCATGAGAAAATCTTGCTCTCTTGCCCATCTTTGAATGTGACACTGTAGCATAAATAACTAGATAAAAGTTAGCTACCACAAACAGCTTGTAAATGTAAAATAAATCTACACCATAAGCAATGCACATCATATGCCTAATTGATACAGGACTAATGCAACTGTACCTTTAATATTGTGACCAAATAACATTACTTAGCTCTGCTATGCTGTCTGAAGTGATAAAGACTCACTCACCTCCACACGTCAGATGCTGGAAACTTAAACTTACAGCCTAACCTACTTTTTGATCAGTTCAGCTTATAATTACTTGTTTATGTGAAAAGAACTCAGAGAACTGATATTTAGTTCCCAGACGGTCAAGTCACAGCAGACGTTGTGTATTCTGACAGAACACACCTCTGATCCCAATACACACTCACTGTTCAAAACAGGAGTGCATCAAAGGTAATAAATATTACTCACTTAAAAGACATGATGTTCTTCAAAATCTCTTCTTACTCATGTTTACACCCAAATAACATATGATTTTTAATATACCAACAAACATGGCAACACACTTTTTACATACAGACCTGGTTGATGCGAAGCAAGGCACCTCTGTTTGGAAAGATAGCAGAATTCCTCGAGTCGATGGACATAGAGTGCTGCAATGAAACCAATAGGGATTTAACTGTACAGAAAACTGCTTAAAACTTAAGATTTCCCTTCACTTTTATACATTATTGGTTAAAAGAAACAGAGTTTTCTGGCATTACCGAAAGGGCAGATTTCAGCGAGTGGCCGCTTTCCTCTCGCACTGCGAAGGAGGCGCTGCGTGCCAGGCAGCCCAGCTCCCTCCACACTCCCTCCCACTTCAGTGTGTGGCTGGTCACGCCGAGCGGAAACTGCAAAGACGAGGCAAACAGGCGCATCAGAACTTAAGTCTACAGGGTTCAGACTTAAAAACCCAAAAAACTTACATTTAATTCTGCAGACAGGCCTCTGTCAGTCTCTTTTAAGGAGCTCCACGGAAACTGACCCGTGACTTTATACAAGTTTAGAGTGAAGCTGAAATAAAGGACACTTAATATGAGAAAAACTGCACCTTTGAAAAGACCACAAAACCAAAGTAAAAGGAGTATCAACTTTTGAAACCACATAACATTCGGGAACCCAACAGGTATAAACGCCTAATGGAACCTAAAGGAGAACAATGATGCCACGTACTTGCGTTCAAAGTATCCAGGTTGCGGTTTGAAGAACGACAGGCCGTAGGAAGTCTCCTTTGTCCCGTAGGAGAACTGGAAGGTGACTTTCTCAGCTCGGCCGAATACGTTGGGCAGCTTCAGCCCCAGAACCTGAAGGACATGGTAGATGATACATGACCTGTACTTGCATAGCAATTTTTCCAGTCCAAAGGACCCCTAATGGCTTCAGTCACCCATCCATTCACACACTGATGGTGGTGAGCTACATTGCAGCCACATCACATTCAGTTCTCATCCAGGCCGCCTGTATGTACCTTAACAGCTGTGTGAAGTAAGTGGTTTGTGTCTCACCATGCTTCCTTCGTTGTTGCCAACCATAGTGTTGTAGCTTCCTGTCAGCCTCTTGATCTCCGTCACTTCAAAGGTGACGTCCAAACCGTTGGGCAGAGCGTCTTTACCTGACGGAGAGCCAATCGCAAAGACGTTTCAGCTAAGTTGTGTGGTCATATCGGACCAGCGTGCGCCTTTAAGTATGAACAGTTACCCTCCGACGTGTCGATGAGAACCTCCACCTCTTTGAACACTCCGAGGCGGAGAAGCCTCAGTCTGGCAACGTGAGCTCTCTTCATCACCTGAAAAAGACCGGCACACTTACGGAACGCTACACACTTCACATTGGTGTTAGAATACCTTAATATGCAGCACAGTCAGGCAACTAATGCATACGTCAATGAGGTTCTTGGCATGGAATACATCGGAGATCTCGTAGCCAAGCAGATCCTCCTTGGTTCTCCCCAATCCCTGGATGTTTACATGCTGGACGACCACCTGTGTGACCAAACAGGATTTATCTATTGGACATGTTTTCTGACTGCAACATATAGGATCTGTAGACACTTTCAGAGAGGTAGTCACAGAGCTGAGTTGGTCTAAAAAGTGGTTTATCTTGTACTCCGGACTCTTCTTCTGGATATTCCAACAGATGCAATCACAACATAATAAAGGCACAATTCGGAAACAAAGTATTTTGGCTTGAGTGCAATAACATTTTCAACAAAACTTGAATTCTTTACGAATAAACTGAAAAACAGTTTGAATCAATGTTCTGATGTCCATGTTGCTTAAAGGATGCTTGCTTTATTTTCCTGTTCTATGTTGAGATAATCCCAGTCTACTCTGGAGAGACAGGGGGGGTTTTCCATCCAGGTTTGCTTTTCCAGTGTTGCCAGTTAAAGGGACGATAACATATCCCTTTAACAAAAAATGATGGTACTTTTAAATGTTAGTACTACCACAATGTTGGCAAAAGATGTCCAACATGGATTAAATACAGTTATATGCTAAGTATGGGGCAAGGATCAAATCCCAGACCTTTACGTCTCTCTATCAGGCTTTCTAACCATACTGCCAGTAGAGATTTAAAAATGTTATCATATTAGCATATTATAACAGTCATGAAACTTTTACACAGCAGCAGTCTTGAGTCAGAGGCTTCTTCAGATTTGTTGCAAGACTGACTGGTACTGGAGATCCTTCCTGCCCACAGCATCACCATCCACAACGACTCTTTGAAGAGATTTGGATGTTAGGAGTTATGAGAACATTACATTTTCCCTTGGAATACAAATGTAGTCTGTTGATCTCATTCACTATTTCACATGTTTTGTATCTTGTCACCCAAACAACTTTGTTATGTTTGAATTAATCACATAACTAAAGAAGGTGTCTGCAGTAGCGAAGCCATGGTATGAAAAATACATTTTAAAAAAATCACGTCTGGAGAATTCTGACAGTGGGACAGCACTGGCCACTCTGAAAGCTGGAAAAACTATTTCCCAGGTAAATTGTTGAATGATTTCCAGCTATAAAACATAAATTCAATTTAAATGAAACATTACTGAACCAAATGAACCGCTGTTGGAACTATGATTCAACACATAAAGTAGAACTAAACACCACTACTCACATCTTTGTTTTCCAGGATTTCCTGCTTGGACTCCTGCTCTGGAGGCTCCATCAAGTCATCGGGGTTGACGCCCAAATCACGGCCATGCATCGGGAGCGGATCCAGACTCTGCACCGAGACCGAGCGACTTAAAACACAGATCAGTATGTTTTCTATAGAAATGACTAGTGGACTAGTTCTGCACAGTGGAGTCTGGTGGGTAGTGTTAGGGCTGGGTTTTAACTGTATGGGCGTATATATCGGCTGATCTCAATGAAGATGAAGATGATTGAGATGTTAATAGTAATTTAAAAGACAGGCTTTAAAGAGATCCGTTAAAACACAAAGCTATTTTATGTCTATATTTCTGCTAATTTAGATAATTATGGCTTACAATCACAGGTAACATGGCCGACTTGACTGTTGTTAAACAGTCATGATCCACAAAAGGCCATTGCTAAGGAACTAGTTGTTCATAGAGTTTAATGGAAAGTTTACTGAAAGGAAAAATGCTGCAGGAAGCAGGGCAAAGAGCAGCAATAATTGTGGAAACAAGTTACAACTGTCAAATTTTTTGTGTTAAGACACAACATAAGAAATTTGCAACGACTCGTTTTGAATTTTTATTAGCTGTAAGCCTGTAGGTCTGTTAATATGTATCTACACACAGCCAATAAAATACAGAAATTCTCCACTCTTTGAGGAGTGCTTTGTACTTTATTTCAAAATGACATTGACTTTTTGAAATAAATTGATCTGTAATGCTCATTTATGGGGCAGCAGATGAAGAAGCTAGAATTGGGCGGGGCGCCGAGAGGAGTTGTTAATGTCCAGTGATCACTGAAGGTTACAGAATATACTGTGGCAATATGAGACGTTCAGGTGAGTAAAAATAAGTTTTGTTAACTCTGATATATTAGATATTTTACGATAAAACAAGACTACAAATTTTAAATTTAGTTTGCTTCTTTAGTAATGAGACCATGATTGTTTTTCTCAGTAAATAAACAATAGCTATAAGAAGGACTGAAAGGGCTCTGCATTTTTAATGTCTTACAGTCCGTGAATGCATCACCATATACACGTTGCAGCAATGAACGCGGCTTTAAAACTTCGGACAGATTAAGCGACATAAATTGACTTCTTTGTTGGTTTTCTTAAACTCAATAGTTTAGCTAAAGGCGTGGTGCCGCGGTGCAGCATTCAGCTCTCTGGCCACAGCAGAGCAGAGAGGTCAAGTCACTATACGTAAGTCCACTCTCACTCACAGAGCTACAGCGGTTTACCTTCGCATGGACAGTCCCCATGGTAACCAGCCGCTCCAATAAACCTCCTCAGAAAGGCTTTACTTCACAGTAGGAGAGCGAAAAGTAAGCGCTGACAGAGGCTACTGTCTCTGGTACCAAGCCCCCTTCAAGGGAGACGCCATGACAGTTGCTGAGGTATCGTGCTGAGTTCAAATATTCCTCGTAATGTAGAGTGTCGACTTGAACTCCAACGTTTGTAAGTCCGCAAACTTTTACAAATGACATTGATTTACATCTTCTCTTAACTTGTTTCACAGTCTTTTTAAATAATTTTTTTAGTTTGTCACTATCATCTGGTTTTAATTGTTGCAATTGTAAGAAACATGTGTGATGCTGTTTTAAATCGTTTTTAGCAGTAGTTTTTGTAGTTTTTAAAGTACACAATGTCTGACAATACATTTTCTATTTTTGTTTTAAGATGATGCCTGTGGTACTTTACATCTTACTAAATTCAGAACATTTAAGTCCAGGCATTATCGGTCTGCGTCCCATGTTTCTAAATCAAAAGCTGTCGTAAATCCACAAAAAGGACAAGGGCCAAATTATGTTTTAAAGAATCCAGTCAACAACCATCAAATGTAATCAGTCAAGTTATTTTGGGTATTAAACTAGAGACGATGAGTCCAGATTTACTGGAAAACTGTGCTATAGCCCTTTAATATATTGGTAAACGTCGGCTTTCAGAGCTTAGAATGAAGATATAAAGCAATAACAAACTTAACTCAATTGTCTCTACTAATAGTAGAGAATTTCACTATTTTCTTCAAGGCATGTAGTATGGCAAAACGTCAAAATTCTGATGAAGAAAAAGATAAACATCTTTATCCTCCGGTGGTTTGCTAAAATAGGTTTTTTTTAGTGCCCATCATTTTGAAATACAGGTTTTTTGACCTATTTGATCCTCACTTGAAAACGGGGCAAGAGGTACAAGAGGCTTAGAATGAATGAACACCAAAAAGAATAAAATATAACGAAATGAATAAGAGGTACCATTGTTTTGATGTAAAAAAAAAAAAACGGCATACAAATGGTTAACAAGTCAGAAATGAGCAGGTTTCCTACATTTCTGAACGCATCACTTTGAAACCTCATTGATTGGACAGGGGCCCGAATGCATTTCCAAATACAATCCAGTAGATGGCAGTGTTTTCTTTCTCATTGTTGATTCGAATCATATTCATTTCCAGTGTTCAGGAAAAGGATGTTCCCTTTTTTTCATTTCAGGTGGCCTAAAAATGAAGGATGGTGTTGGGGGGAAAAACATGAAACTGTCGTGTTTTTACTCGAGCCTCGTGCAACACATCAAAACAACCAGACATACCATAAACACGTTAAACTTCATTTCCGAAGACTGGCAGAGTAGAGTATAGGTGACATTCCAGGTCAGACAGAATTAATTTGTGTTTGTATCCTGCTGTTAATTCCTTCTGCAGCATAATCTACAAAAATAATGGTTTCTTTCTACAAATAAAATCCTGAAAAGTAGGGTTTGCATTTGTACGAAGCACCATCTTAGTCTGATAATCGCAAATAAACTGCAACCAATCGCCTTTAGAGGTTACCCAATGAGTAAACAGGGTTCTGCTGTGCGTAATTTATTCTCAACATAAATCCAGTTGCTCTGAAACTGTTTTCAGAGGTTTGTTAGAGAATATTAATAAACAAACGACATCATGGCTACTAGGGAACACAGCAGACAGGTAAGGGAGGAAGCAGTGGGGAGATTCAGACAAAAGACAAAATTAAAATCTTGTTTCCTTTTACTTCTGTTTCAGTTTGTGTATGTCCCACTTTATACTCTGCAGGCCCCTGTAATTTACCTCGGCTTTTATCATCATTGACTGTCATTTGCATCTTTGGACCAGTACTAATAATTTCCTGTTAATATTTTAACTTTAAGTCTTTAAACAATATCTTTGATTTGTATTTTCCCCTGATAAAATTCTACTAGATACACATGTAAGGAAAACGGTGCACAACATTGACTGTATTATCTGAACCCGACATTTCAGGGAAGAAAACCCAGCAATTTATGCTGCATTAATGAATCTACAGTCATATTCAGCAATTTACAACATATATAACCCGATGAGTCTCATAGAGTATCTTTTGAAAAGTTAACCAGGTATGAAAATTAATCTTCATTAACCCCACATTTCTGTTTTTAAAAATTGTCTTTTTCATTGTTCTGATATAACATCCTAATTCTAAATGTTATGTTTTTATTAGCTATAAGTGAAAATGATTATAAGTAATAGAAATAAATACTTTCAGCCATCCATCTGTGTGCAATTACTCCATATAATGTGGTTCACTTAGTGATAATATATGGGCTTTTATAATTTACCTCATGGGTTTGTATGAAAACAGAAACTAAACAAAATGACAGCGCAGTTCTACCTCTTTCCAGCAGGGGGCGCCAAGTTTCACAAAGTTGACCAGCAGTGTTCTAACCTTTGTCAGTGAGGTCAGCGTCAGGAACAGCCATGACAGACAAAAAAAAGGCTAAAAATGTCATGTTTTCAGGAGAATGGGCGTTTAAATAAAGGTTGCTGGTTCAAACCCAGATCTTTATGTAAACCTGGATATGATAAACTTAGGTGTGGAGCATTTCACCATGCATGTTTCTCCTTTATAATATAATAAAGTCACTTTTAAGATGCTTTTAGGAGTGACAGCTGACTTCCAGTACATTTTAGGCTGTACTGAAGAATCACATTAGGAAGGAAGTTTTGATCAAGCAACACTTTGAATTTACCAGTGAAACAGGAAAAAAGCAGGAACACAGAGGAGAAAGAAATCCTGCTGGGTTGCAGAGGTAGAGTCACAGAAATACTTGCCAAATCTGGAGTCTGAGTCTTGATCAATCATAATCAGAAGCGAGAAACCAGTATTTCCCATAACTCATAAATTCAAGCCTTTTCCTTATTTTTTTTGGCTTTTTGTACGCGGCTAAATGAGATTTCGGGAAAAAGATGACGCAGCAGCCCGCTGTGTGCATACCTGACACTGAGGATTGTTGTCAGTGTGGAAAGATTTGTTTAAACCCCGTTAAACCTTTGATATTTTTTTTGAAAAGGTTCATAACTGGGAGGAAATAGTAAATAACGTCCCTCTGTTGTTTTAGGAAAATGCTCAGAGTCAGAATGTTCTGCTCTGGATTTTACTGAGCCTCTGATGCTTGAGCTGTTATTGCCTGCTAACGGCCATGGAGACATCCTGGTTCTTCTCTGGACATGATGCGTGTTTTTACAGAGGAAAAAATACTAATAAAAATATCCAGAAAGTAGCTAAGAACTGAAATAAGTTCTGACACAAATCTCATATCTTTTGTAAAAAAAAAAAAAAAAAAAGAGGCAGTACTAGCCACATTTTAGCAAAAATGTTTCTTTTGTCGTTGGCAATATGGCTCTCTGCCCAGGGCAGCAGGTTCTTGGGGCCGTCACAACAATTTACAACAAAGCAAGTTGTAACGTGACAATATTTTCTACTGCATATAAATATATAGATATACCTTTACACTACTGCTTGTTAATTATTTGAAAACCTTTTGTTGTTGTTGTTGTTTTTTAATTGGCTACATTTGGTCATCTTTAGCTCAAAATCAGAAATGTTTTAAACAACCAAACTTGAACTCAATTATTTGATACTTGGAGATTTTTGTTGAGTACGTAGCATAGTGCTGCCACCACCGTTTCATGGGGTGGGTGCTGCTCTCTGGGTCCATGTATTAAGGGTGAAAAGTTACATTTCAGTGTCACTCTGAAAGGCTTGCAGCTGCATTTATAGTGAATGGGGATTCTACAAGTAATAATAATCAAAATAATTCAGAATAATACTTAATTTTACTTATACATGTTTAAGATTTGACTTTATTCTATCCTTTTTTTTTTTTTACATCCCCCACCTCCTCGCTGCTCAGCCATCCTCTCTCTCCTACCGGCACGAACAAGCCAATCAAAGAGCTTCGTTCTCTCTCTCTCTCTCTCTCTCTCTCTCTCTCCCCCATCCCCACCTCGCTCCCACCCCCATATGCTGCCAGTCCACATTAAAAAAAAAAAGAAAAAGGAAAAAAAAACAAAAACGGTCCTCCTCCTCTATCACAGACACACACACACATTCGCGCGCGCTCTTGCACACGCATTCACACCACATCCACACACACGCATGCACGTGCAAACTTCCACAGTCGCACCCACACCAGCGGCCAGTCCAGGTCTGAAACCCGTCAAAAGCCCCGCTGGATCCTCACATCGCCTGTCAGCATGCGGAGCGCTTGTTTTTCCCGGGACGTTTGTTTGTTTATCCTCCTCATAAATACTTGCAGGGTGATGGGGAATGTCGGACTCGCAGGTAAGAAGCTCCCCTTTCTCCTCTCCCGTATCACTCCGTCTCGGATCCCCCCCTAAGACTTTCTGCTTTTCGGCGGCTTCTTCCCTTTTACCGGTTTCTTTTCCCCCCCTTTCCTTTAAAGGAGGAAACGATGGGAATTTGAGTGTCAAACTGCGAGACATATTCCAATAGGACAAATTTCTAAAAAATAAAATAAAATAAAAAATCCCAAAGTCCTGATAGATCTGGTGAAACTTTCCGTTTTTACGTGCTGGAATATCATGTTGACATTCTGTTTTGGCTGTACAGGATGGATGCAGAAACGTTCGCCAGCAGTAGAACTGGAACATATTTTGGAAATAATTTGGCCATGTGACACAGAAAGGGCGACTAAATGCTCACGTTTTGATCAAATTTCAGCTCTGATTCTCCGACTTTTCTGAAGTTGTTTGCTGAGCCCCTGCAAGATCAGCTCCAATCGGAAACCGCAGCTTGATCTCTGGGTTAAGCGCTGCTCTGCTTTCGTTCCTGTTTTTCTATATTACCGCTTCCAGAGCCGGGCCAAGCCTCTCTGGGGCCCTGGGCAGGATTGGATTTAAGAAGCACCCAGCAGATATGACCCTAATTTTTTTTTTTTTTTTTGGTTGTTTGTTATTTGCCTAACCTAATTGCAATATGCTTTGATCTAAATGAGAAGCCTCAAGTAGCTGGGGGCCATTTGAGGCCCTCAGAATGACTTAAGAATGACAAATTAAGTATAGTATCGAAATGTATTTTAATAAGTGTGGGATCCTTTTTGCAGGCTGAAAATATGTCATCTTTAGTTTATTGTTTAACATGTAAAAGTAAAATAAATAAGTAAATAAATAAAATAATAAAATTATATATATATATAGGGGCTGCACAGTGGCGCAGTTGGTAGCACTGTTGCCTTGCAGCAAGAAGGTCCTGGGTTCGATTCCCGGCCAGGGTCTTTCTGCATGGAGTTTGCATGTTCTCCCTGTGCATGCGTGGGTTCTCTCCGGGTACTCCGGCTTCCTCCCACAGTCCAAAAACATGACTGTCAGGTCGATTGGGTTCTCTAAATTCTCCCTAGGTGTGAGTGTGTGTGTGCATGGTTGTTTGTCCTGTATGTCTCTGTGTTGCCCTGCGACAGACTGGCGACCTGTCCAGGGTGTACCCCGCCTCTCGCCCGGAACGTAGCTGGAGATAGGCACCAGCAACCCTCCCGACCCCATTAGGGACAAGGGTGAACAGAAAATGGATGGATGGATGGATATATATATATATATATATATACAACTTTTTTTCAGCCTGTAAGCGCTGGCCAGCTTCCCCACAGCATTATGCTCCCATCACCATGTTTCATCCTGGGCAGAGTTAGTTTTCTGTCATATAAGATGTGGGTCTCATCTCAACACCATTAAAATCCATGGTGACATGAAATATGTTGTTGTAATTAACTTGGTCATAGAAAAAGGGGGAGGCATGGTTTATAATAAAAGCAACAAAAAAAAGGGCCAATTTCATAGCATGTTTTGTACTTGCCACTTTACGTCAATTTATTTTAATAAATTGTAAATTAAGTGTGGCAGCAGATTTGTTTCTCGTTTTGCTGAGGGGCAGTGAAGTCTAGATGTGAAGCTTTTCACTAGATCAGGTAGAGCTGGGAAGGAAAGAGTCATATTGTCTCTTTATTGTTGATGTGTTTACAGTTACAGTTGGAATAAAATGTGATTCCAGACACAATCAGCAGAAATGATTAAAGTGGGAACTTCATGAGTTCAAACCAATAAAAACATGAACATATTTCTCTGTTAACTAACAGCAAGAAGGTTCTGGGTTTACATCCCAGTGCCCACTTGATTCTCATCTCCATTCAGTAGGTTGTCTGGGATTTCTCCTATTGAGCTTGATTTCTCCAGTCGATTTTTCCAGTGGGCCAATCAGCAAACAGAAGGAGATATCCATCCATCCATTTTCGAACACCCTTGTCCCTAGTGGAGTCAGGAGGGGTGATGGTGTCCATCTCCAGCTAACATTCCGGGCGAGAGGCGGGGTCACCCTGGACAGGTCGCCAGTCTGTCGCAGCAGAAGGAGACATTACAAACGATGATGTCGATTTTCTGCTCTGCTTTAGAAATGGAGTCTGTCTGTAGTTTTAGTGATGGCAGTGGAGGAAGTGAACAAAGTCATTCAGTCTGAGTTGGTCACAGTTAAAAATATTAAATTAACATCAACAGTCGCCTGGGTTGGCCTGCCCCTTGTCTCTTCTTAGTGGAGTTCAGGTTGTTTACAGCGGAGGCAACATGTGGTAAACTGTGTAGAGTCAAACTGGTGTGTTACATACATCACGGCCAAATGTTAGAGATTGGCTAAAATTAAAGCTTCTACAGAGCTAGCGCCTCCAGGAAGCCATCGTTGCTCAAAAACCGAGAGTCCAGACCCTCTGGTGAAGCAAGCAGGATAGATCCAGTTAGTTTTTCAGCGGATATGGCTAAAGTGTGACTTAAACAGCTTTTAAGGTAAGTGTTATGTACATGTTTAGGGTTAGTCACAAACTGGTTGCAGAAACCGGGTTACAGAAAGTGAACCGGAGTCAAGCCAGTGTCAATAATAATTGATATACAAATGTGCGTGTGTGTGTATATGTGTGTGTAAATGTTGGTTTTGGAAGTGCTAGGAAGCAGTGGGTTGGAACTGCTGCTGTCATAAGTCCCAGGAGAAGCAGGCAGCAGGGGCCCAATATCGACCCTGCAGCAGGAGCAGCACATTGTTCTGGGTGGAGAGTCATTATGGAGACAATCTGCCACCACAGCAGGCTGAGGTGGGGTGGAGGGGGCATGGATGTCCACAACCCCTAAACACACAGGAGACTTGTTGCTGCTTGGTTCTTCCATTTCACACTTTCCTTTTCTCACTCACTTATTATTTTTCTATTATTATTACATACTTGTAAGGGTCAGACGTTTGGGGGAAAGGTTTGCAGACTGACTCACTGGATAGCACGAAGCAAAACGTCTATATGTGATTTGCGTTTGTAATGAAGCGTCCTTCCATCGCTAGATTTAAGACCAGATGAGACCAGCTCCTCTATCAATAACCTGATCAATGGAGGAGCCCTAAAGCCGCCTGTTTGCCGTGTCCTCAGCTGCCAGATCTTGGCTTGTGAGCTTTCCTCATGCAGAATAGTCTGGGCTCTAGTGAACACTCATGAGAAGGAAGAATAAGAATTAGTCAAAGTTGCAAATCAGTTCACATTGAGGCTGGAAGACCCAGCTGATTTGGTGTTAAAAGATAATTTTTTTAAAGTGCTGTAATCTAATTTTTTTTCAAGAAGCCGTCAAATGCTCAGCAGGCTCTTCTGCTGCTTTTATTTCATAACCTGAGGAAAATGGAATTTCTATTTTGCCACTGATGTTTGAGTTTTTCTAGTTAGTGTTGAATCTGACGATCACTTTGTTTGAAGGCTGTTCTAAATGATTATTTTAATAAGAGAGTAATCTATCATTCATTCTAACAGTTAATCAGTTCTGCAGTACCTACTTAATCTAGTGAAAGAGAAAGTGCTAGTAAAATCAATTCAGTTTGTTTATTTAATAAGAAAAAATGATGGCAAAAAATTCTGGCTGAAATGATTCATTTGATTAATCTTGATTAATCAATTATTGAAATAGTTCTCAACTAATTTGATTGATTGATCATTAACTGTACTATACAGATTTTTTTTTTAAAAAGGCCATTTGATGAAAAAACAACATATGCAGGCCAAAACTACAAAACAATATATACATTTTGCATTTCTGATAAAAACACATTTGTCTGTAAAAATGTTTTACACAAAACTCCTCAAGTGTTACAGTTTTAGCTTCACTGGGTTCAAATTCAGAGGAATGCAAAATTATTGCATTTTAGACAAAAAGTTGTTGGTTTATTTGTATCTTTTTATGTGTTTCTAATATTGCATATAAAAAAAGCTTAAGTGATTAAATAAAATATCTGCAGAATATGCCAAATGTATTATCTGAATAAATGATTACAAAACTAATCGTTAGCTGCAGCTCTACTTACAATTCAATACTATTCAAATCACTTTTCATCCCACGTTTGAACTGTAAAAAAGTTTTTTTTTTGCAAAAACAGATAAGAAATAAAACATTTCACAATAACATTTTAAAACAATTAAAAGGCTCAAACTTATATGGAGCTTTTTATATCACACTTCATTTTCAGTTCCAAGTTTGAAGCATAAATAAGGTTTTTCATAAAATAGATATTTATAACCTATTTTTCTTTTCACATCATTTCTCTTTTTTATCATCAGTAGCCTCCGTGTAATGTTAGCCAGATTCTGCACTAAGATCTCAGATAAAAGTTGGAGTCTTATGGCAAAGGAAAAAAAAAGATGGTGGAAAACCCCCCCAAAAAAACAAACGTTACCTGTTGTCAGTCATGAACAGGTTGGATGCCTGTAGTGGATGTTTCCTGCTGAAGTGTTTTGAGGACATTTTATTGTGAAACTCCAATTCCGTTTTGCAGCACATCCCTGAGCTGCGTTGTCTTTTCTATTTAATTTAAAACAGTTTTCAAATTTAAAGTGATCTCACAGGTCAGACACTTTGTGTCTCTTTCTTTGCGGCGCTCCGTTCTTTCTAACACTATTAGCACTTAGTGTTCATCACCAGCTCATTGGTGGAAGTGAGAGCGTTGCGTAACACAAATAATCATCTAACCGGAACGCAGTTTGTTAAATAGTAACATCATTTATTAAAATCTCGTTCTTGAATCATTCAGTGAATTGTTACAGTTTGTTTTTAAAGAGAATCTGAAAGTTTTGAAATAATAATCAGTCGAGAAGTGCTTAATGTATTTTGCATGTGGAATTTAACCATATCCTTATTTATGACTGACTTACTGCTTAAATGTAGATATGTTTTGGCCTAGACAGTTTAGTTCTGACCATGTCATGTTAATAAAAATCATGAATCTTCCTGGTCTCTGTTGGGTCTTTGAGAGATCTTCTGTTGTTAATGCACTTTGCCATTTATGAAAAATCACAAAACACAAGAGTTCTCTGACATGACAAAAAATTCAGTGGGGAGATCATTATGATGTTGGCAGCAGATCTGACTCCAACTGTACCAAAAAACATAAACATGTACAGGTCAGCAGAGAATTTGAAAGAAGATTGCCACACTGATCTTTTGCCAAGGTGGAAACTCGTGGCGCCCTCACCGGGCTGGCAGCGCTCCACGCAGCTTCAGGCAGAGCGTAGGCTTTTCATGACCTTCATGTCAAGATACTTAGAGCCATGATCAGACGACGTGTGCTGGGAATCACTGAGGAATGGTTCAGAGCTGTGTGGACACGCAATGAGAATAATGGCTGACTGGACGCCTTCAGTTAAACTCCTAAAAACAGTTTGGAAGTATTTAAAAAAAAAAAAACATCTTCAAAATTATCAATGACTTTCACAAAGCAAATATTGCTGAATAAAATCATTTTCATTTTGACTTGCCTCCAAATTCATTTATTAAGCTTCATCAATATTGTATGAAATTCCAAAAGGTTCAGGTTCCATGATGAATAAACTGGAATGTAAAACAGTTTCAGTGTTTTTTTAAAGAATAGAAGGAAACTCACCATCTCTAATTCAAGGCATCAATGGAGTTAGAGGGTCAAAATGTATATATATTTTTTCTTTTCATTACTTGAGAATTTAGCGGCAGAGGAACCTAAAGACTGTTGGAGTCCTGAGATGCAAACAAACTAATATACAGACCCATTCAATAAATTAGAATATGAAAAAAAAAACTATTTAATTTGGGAACTTTATCAATTACTGGGCCACATTACATAGATTAATAACATCCAGATGGAGGCGTAAAATCCTTTATTTCTGTTAATTATGGGGATTTTTCCAGTTACAGCTCATACAAACATTTAAATGATACTAAGTAACAATAATGTTAACTATGAATAACTAAATAATGCTGAATAATATTACATTAGATAAATCAATAAAAAAAACTATTTTGAAAAACAGAAATGTGGGCTTAATGAAAACAATGGTATACAAACCTGAACTTTTTTTCCCCACTTTAATCCATAATTAAGGTGAGCCACATCTGCAGTACCAGCTGGGTGCTGTCCTGTAAGCCGTCAGGTAAAAACTTCTGCAAGTTTCGGCAAGAAATATTTTACCAGTTGCCCCTCCGGCCACACCGCTGCCCTATGGAGCTTCTCATTTTGGCGCAGATGCCGATCCGGCCTGTCGGAGCGGCGTGGCATTAGTCATAATGAAACGCTGTGAGCTCATTGAATTCTAAGTGACTTGGCTCTAATGAGGTATTAATGTTTGCTGCTTCTGCAGATGCAGACGAGTGTGCAGAAGGTTCAGACGACTGCCACATTGACGCCCTCTGCCAGAACACGCCCAACTCTTACAACTGCATCTGCAAACCGGGCTACACTGGAGACGGGAAGCAGTGTGAGGGTAAGTTCATGTCACCTAACGCTTCCTGGGGCTCACTGACGAACAGGCCAATGTCATTTCTGCTCAAACGTTTTTGTAACACGCTGGTTCTTTTAAATTTAGAGGTAACTTCAGCCTAAAAACTACATTAGCATTGTCCGGGTCAAACAGATTGTTACTAGAACTGCTGGCTGGGAAGTTGAGTCAAAAGCTTCTTTCATCAGACCAGTGAAGGATGGAGCCTCTGTTCCCCTTTGACCATCTGTGTCGCCATTGCATTAGGGCTTGACGATACGGCTGAAAAACGTATCACGATATAAACATTTTATATCAGACTGTCTCGATAATTAATTGATAATTATTGATTCGGTTTTTTTATTTTAAATAGTGGAAATACTGCCAAACTAGTGGCATGCCTTTCCTGTTTTAGCCACAACTTTCTCTTTTTTATTTCTAAGCAGTTATGAGGCGAAACATGGAACTGCCCACATGTTAGTCAACAGCTTGTTGCTAGGTAACCAAAGAGTGAGTGGGTTAGCTGATGCTGCCCACCTTCCTTAGCGGGGTGTGAGAGGTTGAGCAGCACAAGTCTTTCCTCTGCCTACATCTCCCAGAATGCTGTGCGGTTCTGGATCAGAGTTCAGTGAATATTCTACATACTGAAAATCGCATAACATAACATGTACTGTTTGGTGATATTGCTTGCAATATGTATTGTTATTGATTAACTATCCAGCTGTAATGAGCTTTTAAACTGGTTATTCAGTCACAGAGCCTAGTTGACCAATAACTATGAACAGTAGAAGAAGAACTACAATAGGGCAGAGAGGCTGATGCATGTCACAGCTCTGGTTTAGAATATTCACCTGCATTTTACTTCCTGTAAGTTTCAATTAATGAGGGTTGTTTCTCTGAGCTGCAGTTTTCTATTGTGTGCGTGCGGGCGTGCGTGTGTGTGTGTGTGTGTGTGTGTTGGTGTGTGTGTGTGTGTGTGTGTATCTTGGGGTATGTCCCTACCTGCTTCGTACATGCAGAAGCTACATTATTTGTCCATTCTTCCTTGGAAAATGTCTGAAGCTCAGTCAGACTGGACAGAGAGTGTCTGTGAATGACAAGTATTGCCTCACACTTTCAAGTGGATTTAGGCACTCATACTCATACAAGGCCTCATACATTAGCTCACTGTTAGCTGGTAGTCTATGTCATCCAGCTTTTAGATACATGTCTGCTTCATGAACATGATGAAAACAGATGACTTGCCTTCTCAGCATCTTATCAAGTACTGCAGTTTCCTGGTAAGAAGTCATTTAATTCAGGTGTGTTGGAACAGGGATACATCTGGAGTTTGGGTCGTCCTGTGTAAAGCCTGTCTCTAATGGGTTTCTCGACAGCATTCTTTAATAAAGGTGGAGTTCCTTCCGCTAAGCACTGAACGTCTGTAGCTTCTCCAGAACTACCATGAGGTTATTCATGTTAAAAGTCTCTTTGTTCTTTAAGTGCTCCTCAGCCATGTCTTAGTAGGTTTGCCACAGTCTTCCAGTTTTCAGGTGATGGATTGAACAGATCTCCACGAAATGTTCAAAGCAGGAGAGATTGTTTTAATCTTCTCCACATTTGCTCTGACCTGTCTGCAGTGTTCCTTGGTCTTTGTGTTAAACAATTTCTAATACAAATACTATGTGTTTATATACTATGTATTTGTATAAGAAATACAAGACAGTTAGACAAAAATGTTCAGCTGCTGAGGTTTTCTTTCACCTTGCAAAACCTTAGTGCACCTGTTCACCCCCTCACCTATGGGGGCGCTGCAATAGTCCCTGAAGGAAACAACATGAAAACCTCTGAAGAAGACACTGAACGCAACTTCCTTCTTTATGAAATGTAAACTAAAACAAAGTGCTGTCATATTATATCAGTTGTAGGATTTCTCTTTTGTCTTTGGTAAAAGACTATGAACCATTTCTCCTGCTGGCACAAGACTTGAGCATTTGCTTTAGTTGTATTTACCCAGAATGCCCCACTCTGTAGTCCGCTTCCTACTTTTGGAGCGGTCTCCAGTCCCCTTGACATTCACATATTCATTCAAACTGCACCAGAGTTCGCTTAAACTGAACCCAAATGGAGGTCTGTAAGCGGACCAGAGTTTGATTCACGCCTTCTCAGATAAACTGGACTGAAGTTCGATTAAAGTGAACTAGATGGTGTGAATGCACCTTTACCCAATTTCATCTTTCAGACAAATAGTGTACAGACAGAGATATTACAAAGGCTTAGGTATGAATGTATTGTTCAAAAGGACAAAAAAGTTCAAATCATATTAATTTGGGACAACACAAGAGTCCTGTGAATCATTTCTCCATATCTGATGAAAACATGAGACTAACTGGCCATAGAGGCTTTATTGACATCAATAATGGATTTTTGAGTTTGAATTCACTTAAATTGAAGTGAATCCAGAGGCTGACAGCAACACTGAAACAACAGAAATTTCCTAAACTGGTTGTGTCCTGAATGTGGCAAAACTCTTCCACCAAGCAGTGGAGCTTCTTTCAAAGGAAACATTCAGGTTTGGTTAAAATCTCCCTAAACCTTCAAGGAAAATGTATCTGGGTATTTTCTAACTAAATTTGAACTTCTGGGCCACCGTCCCAAAAGGTAGGAAAACAACACAGCACTTCACCAAATGAACTCCATACCCAGAGTAATACTGACTGCTCAAAAACTGGAGAGAGATTTTTTATTTTTTAACATAATCAGACATCTGAATAATCAAATGAATGACTTCATCTGAGAAAAATGAATGTTTTGGAAACAATGATCTGTGAGGTCAGCAGAATGGGTCCTCACAGTCTTCATAGATTTGCAGAATGTTTGTGTGATCGAGGAGTCAGATATTACAATGTCAAGACTGAGTGCATCTGATTTATGTTAAGTTAAATGTTCAGTTAAAAAGAAAATGTTTCCCTTGAATTAACACTTAGTGAGGACTGCAGTATGTTCCCATGTATTTGTTTTATAAGTGAAATCTTAAACTGAACTGAACCTAGTAACACAAATGAAGGAATGTGTGTTTGGTCAATTAGTTTCTTGTTTTGACTGTTTTCTTGGCAATAAATCTTAGAGTCTTGGAAAGTCTGTTTGTTTTGGTGAAAATGGTGCCAAGTAGCAAAATGCACTAGTGGTTTGAACAGCGCAGTGGAGCATGAAAAACTTTCCAAATCCTCTCTGCTAATGCCAAGCATGCTTTGGTGGAGGCAGTGTGATGATGTGGGGTGGAATGTTCCTCAGTAGAAATACAAGGCTTTTCATCAATCCCATATGAAAGGCCTCATAGCTTTATCTCAAATAAAGCTACACAGAAATGGCTTGAAGACAACAAAGGTTGATGTCCTGGAGTGACCCAAAAACAAAATTTTGCAATTGCGATGTTTCCATTAAGTAAGAAACGTGATTAAAATTACATGTGAATTAGTTACTTCAAGCAATAAGTTATTTAAAACACATGCTGCGCCATCATCCTCCAGCTATTTCCTGTTGCCGTTTTCTTTGTGGTTTTCGCCAGTAGTAAAATGTTGATCATGTGACCTGTGTGATGTGAAAAAAGGGTTTCCATTGCAGTTTTGTGACGTAAACCGATTTTTATACTCCCAATAAAACCCACCTTATCCTAACCCCAAAATGTTTTATTAAAAAATGAGTGTTTTTTTTCTAAATTTGCATGTTTCTATTAAGTGAATTTATTTTCACAATGTCAATTTATGCAATTTATACGGTCAGTGGAAATGCAGCCACTGCTCACGTCGGACCTCCATATGTGTGTTTGCATTTATGTGTCTGAGGGGAAGAGCATGAATTTGAGTGTTTAATTAAATCCCGGGTCCACATCCACTGCCTGGATCATCAGTGTGTGTGGGGGCCAGGCTTCACCACATACCTGATCCCGTTGGTCTCTTTACGACACACTGAGATCAATCAGAACCCACCACTCCCCCATCCCCGTAATGAAGCAACAGCTCCTGACAGAGACTCCAAATTGAGACAGATGGTAGACGAGAGGACACCCCCTCATCCCCGTTGATTAGATATGAAGGCTGTAATTGGCTGACTGTGTTTTCCATCAACAGGCATTATTGGCCATTTCACTAGCCGGTGCCATTATCGGCTCTGCTATTCCTGGAAGCACCTGAAAGCAGTCGAGCCGCTGCACTCCCACTCTGCATCCCTCAGGTCGTCTCTGGTTCTGTGTTATCAGCGTCGGCCCATATCAGCAAACAGCCACTCAGGGCTCTAGGAAAATATGCGCAAGAAACTGGATCAAACCTAGAACGCCTCTCCCATCTTTATTTTTCACTTCACAGAAATGAGATCTCTCTTTTTATGTGAAATATTAGCAGAACTGCAAAAACATGAGAGTCTGATTGTGTGATAATGTATTGTACAGTGGTGCATGTGATGTGCACAATGATCTGATTTCTACTGCTTGTGTTCACAATCAGAAATGTAACGACTGTCAAACATTTTTAGTCCTTTCACTCATTTATAAAACAAAACACCCCATAAAATTTTTACATCGTCATATTAAATGTCACACATTGTATGTTATCGAGACGTTAGACCCATTCAAATGTTATTAAAATGATCATTTATTTCAGTAGCTCATTTCAGTAGGTGAAACAATACAGCAGGTAAAAGAAATGTTGAACGCATCATTTTTCATTGTAAACATATGTCTAAATGTGCTATTGACACCAAATTTTCACCAGCTGTTGACAGCAACCCAAGTAATTCATACATAGAAAGAAATGTTCAGAAATGAATTTGAAA
Organism: Xiphophorus couchianus; assembly: GCF_001444195.1. NCBI lineage: Eukaryota > Metazoa > Chordata > Actinopteri > Cyprinodontiformes > Poeciliidae > Xiphophorus > Xiphophorus couchianus. Next base: position 16,554,270 of record NC_040244.1, on the reverse strand, counting down.
TGACAGGGGAAAAGCGTTGAACACCTTGGGTTGAAATGCCTGTATTTCAGTTAATTATGATTTTACACTTGCAGCTAATGACAAAATTTAAGATTATATTATATCAGACCAATAAAAACATTTTTGATACAGAAAATATGTGCTTAATAAAAATTTAGCATAATTCCTTCTAAAAGATACTTTTAATCTTTGGAACGCATATCATAATATATTGAATATTCCTATATATCGCACTCTGACAGAAATAAGCACATAATTCTTAAATGAAAGGAAAGTTCAAGAACAGCATCTCCACAGCATGATGCTGCCACCCTTGTGTTTTGCTGTGAGATGATGATGCGTGATGTAAGCTGTATTTTTTTGACAGGTGAAAAAGGTCAGTTTTGATTTCAGTTGCTTTACTTAGAGTGTGTCAGTTTAGTTTGGGCAGATCAAGGATCTGGCAGATTACTTTTTATGATTTGTAATTTAAGTGGCAAGAACAAAACGTTGCAGTGCATCCAGAATGCATTCACACTCTTTCACTTTTTCCACATTTTGTTATGCTACAGTCTTATTCTAAATAAGCTCGTAAACTAAAATCATTTCTTTCCTCATATTTCTACACACAAATGCCCCATTATGACATTGTGGAAAAGAGTGTTTTGCAAATGTATCAAAAGGAGAAACTAAAAAAAAGGTCATATTTAGATAAGTATTCAAAGGCTTTGCTTAATGCTTTGTTGACGCAATTTTGGCAGCAATTGCAGACTCAAATCTGAAAAATTTGGAAGGATGGCTGTTATTTCTCCTCCACAGCTAGTATTTCAATTCAATTTTGAACTATTAGGCACCAAATGTAGTTTAGATTTCATTAAAAAACAGTGAAATACACATTTATTTTATATTGACTGGAAACAAGGAATCTGATGCCAACTTTAAGGCTGGCTATGCTACAAATTCAGATACATCATTTTTTATACAAAGAGGATAATTTTCTATGGTTCCAGACTGATATGGACCTGACCTGAACAGAAAGTCTGTTTTAGGGTTGATCACACTTTAATTTAGGGCAGCTCAACTGACTGCACCTGGGTGGATGTGTGTGAGTATGCTTGTGTCTACAAGGTTTCTCCATAGGAGTGTTCAATAGTGGGTGTGGGTACCCATACATCCAATAGACCTACCTGAGGACGACACCATGAAGATTGGAGCCGCAAACACCAAATGGGACTCAAGCACAGACTCCTGAGAGCGCCCCCGCAAGGACAACCTCAGACCATCCCCCAGGTGGCCCCCTCTCTCCAGCAGCCGCAATACAGGAGCCCCAGACTCCCCCGGCAACCCTCTACACTGGAGGAGATAATTAATTTTATTTATAAAACCCTTTATATCTCAAATTGAAATCTCAAAGGGCTCATTCACACGATGATGATGACAAGCTACTTGATTGTAGCTACACGCTGACAGAAGTGAGAAGTGAGGCTGCAACTTTGTGCCATTGACCCTTCTGACCAACACCAGCAGACAAGGTCAGTGAAGTGTCTTGACCAAGGACATAAACAACGAGGGCGGGCGGACTGGGAATCAAACCAGCGATCCACTGATTGCAAGGCAAATTTCCTACCGCACAGATGCGGCCATGGAGGCACTTACCCAATCACCTAGCCCCAGACATCGAGAGGCACCAGCCACCAGAGGGGAGTGTGACGGGGGGAAGTAGACTGTGATGTGGGATGATAACTGAGTAGATGGTCAGCTCTCAGTCAGGTTGGTCTCTAGATGCTGTAGGTATTAAACGCCAAGTCACAGGGCTGTTTTAAAAGAAAGAAGAATGAACCGGGACCTAGTAGTTACCATCACATCTTCACTAGATGAGCTGCAATATCTGCACACTCCATCTTGAGCGAATAATATCTAAGTACAGTACTCTGTGTGCCCGTCACTGTTTTACAGTCTGCAATACATTTTATTATGTTTTTTGACAATTAGAACTCTGGTCTTCATCTTCAGGAAGATATTCTGTCAGTTTTACGCTTTAATCTGTTTCTGTTATGATCAGCTTGGCAGCTTGAGAGTGGAACTCTGGTTAGAAATGAGGATTCATGCTCAACGGCTGACGTTGTTCTTTCATGATAACAAAAGAAACTTCATATCTGGTGATGTGGAGAAAGTGTCCCGTTGTCAAAGCACAGCATCACCTATAATTTGACTGTTGAACAACATTTTCAGTGAAAACGTGTCGTTTCTATGCACAAATATTTAAATATGGCAACTAATATCTGCAACTATTCTATCAACTTTTAGCTTTCAAATAAAGACGAATCTTTTTCTAATAATTGAAACTATTACTGCAATTTTTCGACACCAAACAACAGTAAGTGTTGTAAGGTGGCAACAGCAGGTAGAGTCTTGGAGTGTGGGACGATGGACCTGCAAAAAGTCAAACATTTGAATTTCGCTCAGACCGCAACCCAACTACCTCCATTATTATTATTATTATTATTATTATTATTATTATTATTATTATTATTATTATTATTATTATTATTATCATTATTATTATAGTCACAGTCCTGATTACAATCGCTCTCATTGAGTGCCAGCTGGAAACATCCTCGAAGGAAGCGGGTCGAAGTGGAAAACCATTTGGACCAACCTGTCGATATAATCTGCATCAGAGGAAGGCCTGAGGTGTGAATCCACTCTGTGGTGGGAAACCTTTTCTCTTGGCCTTCTTGGTCCTCGCTCACCAACAGCTCTGTGCCTTTCCTCCCTTGGTCTGCCAGTGGGCTGGAAGGTGGTCACTCTGGGATAGCTAGGAATCTTTCTTGTGGGTGGGGGTCTGTCTTGGCTGCTGCCTGTGTGCTTTACTGAGACCTACCTCTATGCCGGCCACATCCCTGCTCTGAGGGGGCGCCTGGTGTCTGTATGTCTGAGGTGAAGCCGGGAGCCGTGTCTAATTGGGTTTTGCTGCTCTTGCAGGCGTAGCGTTGCAAGCTTTTTATCCTTCTCACAATTTTACCAACATCGAAACCTCCAGGTGACAAGTTCATACAAAGCTACCCTCAAGGGAGTTCAAAGCAGCACTTTGAACTCCCTCATTGCTGAAGATGTGCTATATAAGTAAAATTACCTCTACCTCTCCATGCACACTTCTCAAACACACACCCATGCAAAGAATCCAAATAGTTGACGATCATTCAAGCGCACGTTCCTACTTTGTTAATGTGTCTACTTTGAGGACAAATGGTCAAGGACACTTTTAGGATCTTGAAAATATATTTTTGTAGAGTAAAACTGCCTGGGTCCATGTGGGACACCAACTTCTCCACACGGTGTGCCCCAATTCTGAGAGAAACCAAGTGCAATCTTCTCATAGAAAAAAGGATAAATGCTGCCTTTGCTGGTCGGTTTGGGCTTTCATTTGTTTGCATGATTTACTGTCTTTTTGTGGTCATGGCGAATTTTTATTTGTTGATGTGAGATATTTAATCTAGGCAGTTCTGCGCCATCTAAAGCACTGTGTAAGCATGTAACACTGACTCATGCCTAAATGAAGGTTATGTGTCTCCTGAACAGTGAAATCAGATCTATCGTCTGCTCTAATGGAAGGAAAACAGGAATAAAACATCAATTGCAGATCATGACACATGTGGTTGTCAGGGACGGCCCTCCATAGATGCTGCAGCCTCATCTTCCAAAGCTCTTGCTGATAATGTTCAACCTTTTGTCAAGTGGAGTCAGTGTAGCTGGAGAAACAGCAGAATATGTTTTGACAGACCCAAATGAAGATGTGGGAAGACTTCGTAGCCACCAGGAATGTTTGTGTAAACATCGTCTGTGGTGATTATTCCACTGGTGGATGTTAGCTACGGTTCTACATGTTTTGTTGATTAAAATTCACATTCTATGACATTATTCAGACATTAAGTCAAAGATGCATTACAAAATTATATTGTGTCGGGCTACAAAATAAACAGATGAAAAAAAATAGAACAGGTAATAGGGAATTGTTAAAAAATATATAAATATAGCCACATTAGGGCTAAAAGGTTTTGGCAGCACTGCTGCCTTGGAGCAGGAAGGTCCTCGGTTTGAATTCCAGCCGGGAATCTTTTCTGTTTGCATGTTTCTGCCAGAGCGTCAGTGGGTCCTCTCCAGGTACTCCAGCTTCCTCTCACAGTCCAAAAACATGACTATTAGGTTGAATGGTCTCTGTAATTTGTCCTTAGGTCACCTCTCCTTCCATGGAAACTTGGAAAACTCATGGTTTTTGACAAAAGGTTTTTGCGCTAGTGTTAGGTGCTCATCGTCATAAATTTATCTTATGAAACTGTAATGGAAACACGTTTTTGTTAGCATCATTTGAGTCACATGATCACCAGCTGGATAGTACTACCGGCGAAAACGATGAAGAAGACGACAGGAAGTGATAGGAGGACGATGGATTGGCTTTGCTGTCTCCACCGGAGCTCTCACAGCATCGCACTGTTCACAAAATGTTTGCATCATTCGAATGTGTTTAATTCCGTAACTTGCAGACTACATTGAACTGTTGGAGTACGTCCAGTGTTCAGACTACACTGTCTGCATTATGAGGATGTCTGATTCAATTAAAAGCTGCTGGAAAATGTTAGTTTGTGTCAGCTTTCCCTAAATTATCGTCAGGTGTTACAAACCCATGGTAATCTGACATATTTTTACTGAAGCCCTGGTGTCAGGTGCTGTGAAAACATATTTGCCTCATTGAAGTTTTTGAAAATGGCAAATTGTGAGCATGTTCAAGGGGTGTTAATAGTTTTGCGAAGGCCAGCAAGCTTTATTCTGTCTGGAGTCAGTGGAGATACAGTGGCAGACTCTGCTGTGAACTCCAACAGACACAGGTGACACCCACCTGACCCGCTTACCAGAGAAAAAAAATCATCTCAGATTGATGATGAGGGACACAGTATAGGTGAGCTGGGGGAGGCAGAACTCAGACTTAGTAGGCCATTGTCTGCCTGGCGTCTGGCCGTCATCAGCCAGCCACTCTTCTTACTGGCTGCTTACTGGCACACTTACATAACTCAGCACAGACACCCAGAAATGGATCCAACCCGACTCAGATTGTGTCTGAACACATCTCTGCCTAACTTTTGTCTACCTGACTTCTCTTTACTCACACCCACTGGGGGTCAGTAAAAATCCACCAGGTGCAACTTGTTTGTTTAGCTCTTAAGTACGCTTCAAACTATTTTTCTTCTAAAAATGAGAAAGCTCTATCCATGGAATAACCAGACATAGAAAAACATAATAAAAACAACTTCAACATGTATTATGATGTTTTCTCGGGGCGTGGGGTGGGGGTGGGGGGGTGTAAGGTTTTCTGAAAATGTTGAAATATTAAATATAATCAGTGGCATGCACAGACATTTGGGGGACAGGTGGGAAGTTCCCCCCAAAACCCCCCCCAAAAAAGCGCATGTTGTGCAGCCAATGGAACTACCAACAGATTTCTGAGTGGCCCTCCTACATAATATCCTAAATCTCACTTCTAATTTGCATGCAGTCACACATGAAAATAGACACCTTTGTCTCTGATGAAACAGATGAGAACAACTGGATGAATTTGACACAGAATATCAGAAATGCACATTATGACTGCTGACGGCAAAGAAGGACATGTATGTATTAGTAAATGCCTTTGTTGGTTGCATTGTAGGCACCGGCATATGCAGCGTTTTGGGGAAATAGTGCAGACTTTACAGAAGAGTTATGGATTCAACACGTTCAGCTGCACAGTGCCCCAAAAAACAAAAACAAACCATCATAGTTCTAGTATTTCCTGTCGTCTTTAATGGAAACATGGAAACATAATGGAAACATAGCTGGTGATCTACCATTTAATCCAACTGGTAACCAGTTCAAGAGGTCACTCATACATCTTCTACTGCTATCTTTGACAGCTTTTTTTTAGTTTTCATTGCTCCATTGAGCAAATAGCTTTATTTTAGCAATTTTAGACTTCCCTACATATAAGAAGCACATGTGCAGTTCTTTTCACTGCCTTAGTTTAATTCTTGTAGATTCTTACATTTGGGTATTATATATTGGTTACTGTTAACTTACATGTGTTTGTCTGATTGCATTTGAACGCTCTGAGGTCCATTTGCGTGATTATTATGGTTGTATTATTTTAACATTTCCAGGCATGAATGGGTTTTATCTTCCATATGACCAGTTTTCAAGGCTCGGCTGTCATTTTCCAGACACGTTGTGTCTGTGAAGTCACTGACAGTAAACTTCACTTCCCCAGATCCTTCTTACACTTTAAAGCCATGAAGGCCAAAGTTGCACTCTGGTTCTGGTCCTCTTATGTCCATCTGAGAGTTGGAGCCAGAGAATTGTGAGTGACTGATGTACAATTAGTTGCCTGCAATCTTTTTAGAATTGACTGAAACCTATTAGGCAGTGGAGCAGCTAGCAGGTGTCTGTTTTAACTCCATTCCTCTTCTGGCAATTAGAATAAAAAAAGAAATGCTCAGACTTGTTCTCCTTTAATGTGCATAATGTAAAAATAATTTCTCTATAGTTGTTGGGTTGTACTATCTTTTACAACCTCCAAAACCATTAAAGTTTGAGATGCACTGGTCAATGTTTTGTAATTTTTGATTTCGTTTTTCTTTTTATAGAGTAAAAATATAGTGATAGTTTTTAATAGACATCACATGTTGACATAATGTTTATAATTTATTTCACATTATATCTAAAATTTATATTTAAAATATTGAAGTTTGTGACGTTTCAAACACAGATACTAATATATTTTGTCTGAATTTTGTTTAACCAACAAGTAATGCATAATTGGGAAGCAAAAAGGAAAAGATGAATGTTCAACAAAAAAACCCTGAAATGTGTCACTTCCATCCGCATTCAGCTCCATTAAATTAAAAAAAGAAACAAAAATGACAGAAACAAACACTGCACATCTCCTGAACACATCGTTCCCACAGTGGAAGATGGTGATGGCAGCATTGAGCTGTGGGATCTTTTTATTCTTCAGAAGGGACAGGACAGCTGGTCGTTGCCGATGGAAACGTGGACAGAGCTAAATACAGGAAAATCCTTGGGGACAAAAAGCTGTGAAAAAAATCACAGCTGTAAATGTACAGCCACACCTACAACGGAATGGTTAGAATGGCCTAGTCAAAGTTCAGATCACACTTTTTAGATTTTTGTTCAGACATTTAAAAACCGTATATTATTTTTCATCCACTTCACAGTTATGCACCACTTTGTGTTAATACATTAAAGTTTGTGGGAAATGTACACAATTAAAAGAAAACAAATCTTAACAACCTCTCGACCCCACGAGGGACAAAGGTGTAAGAAAATGGATGGATGGCAAATCTAAACATTACAGCGGATTTAAATTCCAAAGATGCATGAAACTCAATCGAAATAAAAGCTTAGACAAACAAAAACAATAACTGAACACTTTCTGAACATGAAGTCACAACATAAGTTCATAAACATAGTTTGGGTAACATGAACTGCTTTCTCTTTCAGACGTGGATGAATGTACAAATGACTACAATGGGGGCTGTGTCCATGAATGCATCAACATACCTGGGAACTACAGGTGCACCTGCTACGATGGATTCATGCTGGCCCACGATGGACACAACTGTTTAGGTATGAATGGCTTTTGTTGGAACTTCTGGCCTTTTGCTTGGCTTAATGGCTTAACGCTGCCAGGATGAACTTCTTCATGAAAATGTTGTTTCGCTTCCCATGCTGACATACCAGCAACTATTCCACCTCACTGCGATGTCAGACGTTAATGTATACTAAGCTCCTCTGAGCTCTCACTATACACTGAAAAAAATGAACTTAGGGGGTTATTACATTAACAAAAGAATATCATGTACTTTTAACTAAATAATTTCATGTTTCAAACGAAAACGTGATAAAATCATGTTGGATAAACAAGAAATTCAACAGCTTAACGTTTATGAAATTTAATCATGTTGAGATAACATGATTCATTATAGTCAGTCTGATATTGTGCTGAAGACGACGACGCGGACATCGCTGGTTCGACTCCCGGTCCCGGCGACCTTTGCTGCATGTCCTCCCCCCCTCTCCTCGCCCTCCTTCCTGTCTGCCTACTGTCGCAAAAAAATACGAGCCACTAGCACTGCAAAAACTCTTTGGAGAAAAAAATTGAAAAAAAAAAAAGATGGTTTCAACTAATGCAATTTTCTAAATTTGCATTAATCTTAATCAAGTAAAGTAAATTATTTGGTCCTAAACCTTGCAAATTAGTCTTTTAAATTACATTGGGTCCAACTATAGTAAATGAGTTGAATCAACCTTAATAAATTAAGTTGAGCCAACTCATTTTATTTAAATTAGAATAACCATAATATATTATTAAGTTGAGCCAACATGTTTGATTTAGAATCACCCATAGAATAACCATAATAACATAAGTTGAGCCAACACAATTGCCTTACATCGGAATAACCTTAATAAATTAAGTTGACGTAACACATTTGCTTTAAATAGGAGTAACAGAATCACATGGTGCTGAAATAAAGCAAAATAATCAGGTGGAAATCCTTTCCATAATTTTTTTATGTTCATCCAAAGAGTTATTTTTTTCAGTGTAGCATATCAGTCAACTTTAGGTCTAGGCTTTGACTAGGACATTGCACTATCTCGATTCTCTTCTTTTTCAGACATTTTGTGGCGAGTTTGTTGTTCCGTCTGATTATATTGTTCTGCCTCACTGGAGGGTTTTCTTTACAGCGATTGTGTCCATACTTTTTGCCATGAGGGCCAAAATTGTCAGGTTGCCAGCATTGAAGGGTCTTTTATTAAATTAAAAACTCAAAAGATTAAGACAATGTTTTAATGTTGTAAAGTAGCTTAATTTTTTGTAGAAAAAAATCTGTAAATTATTGTTGATCCAACATTTCAACATTTGAACAGCTGTCACTTAATACAGCTGCTGTATTAAATGACAAGCAAAATATTTTCCAAAGCTTTTTTGGAAAGCTTTTATTGTCCCCAGTTTTTCTCTTTCTTTTTTCCTCCTTCTTTTCTTGTTTGCATTTATGCAACAAAGGTTGGGCAGCACTCACACGTTTTAGCAAAGTGTCATCAAAGTGTGGCTACTATTGATTGTAGCAATCTGCGCCACCCACTGGATGTAGGGAGAAACAACGACATCTATCTATCTATCTATCTATCTATCTATCTATCTATCTATCTATCTATCTATCTATCTATCTATCTATCTATCTATCTATCTATCTATCTTGTCTGTCTCGAACTGAGCTTCTGTTTTATGTTTTTTTTACTTTTTCTTAAAGTCTGTCTGCCGGGTCCCCTGGTTTCCAGCAAACATCTGGAGCCTTCACAGAACAGCTAGGTTAAGATTTAATTGCGATTCATTTGCTGATTAATTGCCTTCTGGTGACAGTTGATCAAACATCTATCGATCAATCTATTGATCGATAGATGTTGTCTTTGGTTGGGTGAACAAGATGATGTTTAGTGTACTACAGATCAGAAAGCTGACATTGTTTCTCCCTACATCCAGTGGGTGGCACAGGTTGCTACAACCGATAGTAGCCTCACAGGTTCACCCTCTAGAAGGAAACACACGCATCCAGTACAACACTTTCATTCTATTGGCTGAGAGGTTGCCAGGCGACTGTGCCAAGCGTCGGTTCTGAAAGCAAGCAGAGAATGTTTCATAAGCAAGCAGAGAGTCCGAACTAAAGGGCCCAACATACTCAGGCGCACTTCAGTCCGCATGGACTCGAAGCGGACATCGGCCGGACATGTCTGTGTGACGATAATTTTTTATGACAGCGTACGCGTACTCGTTGTTGCACATTAAACAGTGTTCACATAAAACTGGTTTTCATTTGTGAGCGCAAGAAGTTTTGAGTAAGATTACAAGTTTTGAGAAGAAAGGTAAGAAGTGCTGCCTCCAAAGTAAAAATGTAAGCAAAAGTATAAAAGGTTTTGAGAACAAAACTTTTTTTGTATGAAATCCTGCTTTCAGACTGAAAATGTGTGCTCTTGGATTGTGGCAAATAAATTCCTCCATATAGCTTTGGTTGGTTGCTGGTTTGGAAGGTGCAGAAGAAGAGAACGTTGGAGGGCAGACAGGTTGGTTTTTTTGGAGTGTTGATGAAGAGCAGCCTTTAACCTGCTGGGTGTGGGAGGATGTTATGGAGTAGAAGCTGTAACTTGTATAAACCAGGAAGCATAAAGCAACTGACTGAAGGCTAGCTATCTGAGCAGCTAGCATTAGCTTGTTTTCCTGGTGTTTTTCTATATGTTTCCTGAAAATTTTGGGATTTGTTCAGGACAGTTTAGGAGTATGTATTTTGTATGTATGGTCATGATACGTAGAAAAACCTGTAATTTAAAAAATACGTGATGTAATTTCTTCTGTATATACTTTATACAGTGTAGTTAGCACATTAAAGCCCACACAAGACAACCATTCTAAACAAAAGCAGTATACCTAAGCAGTGTATTGCTGAAAGTTGGCTTCTTTATTTCATTCTGTTAGCCATCTGACTGTTGTCTTTCACTGTATATGTGGTGTTTAAGTTCAGGATTGTGGATTAAGCAGAAGGTATTCGGGTTGCTAATTCCAACAGTCACTGGTATTTACTGCCTGGCGAGAGGAAACCAGCTGTGTCTGTCCCTAACCTCAAGACTGGCTTTACTAGATGTTGACTGGATGCAGCCTTAATGAGCTGCTGCTGATTAAATCAGAGTTCAAACGAGGCAGTAAAGTGTGAAATCACAGGCAGAATATCTGTGATCACAGAGGCAGTAGTGCTCAGACCTCCCGTCCTGTTTTTAATTCCTGAGGTTTCTCGTTTCACAAACTGACATTACAAATTCAGCCAAACTTTTTTTATTAAAACTTGTAGTAAAGTTTTCAGTTTTAAGCTGTGCCTCAAACACAAAAATATTATCCTTGTTTCTACTTGTCCTGTACTGGCAGCTCAGGCAAACAGGAAGTTGGGTCTGGTTGCCCTACTGTATCAAGGCAGATTTACCCTACAACCGTTGTATCATGACATTGAATGGGACGTATTCTCATAGTAATTACAAATTGTAATGTTCATATCCTGCCTAATGAGAGACAAAGTATTTCCTTACAAACTATTTTAAAAGTTATAGAAGTTTTTTTTCATGTTTTTGTGACCAGTTCATTTCTTACTTCCAAATAAAAGCTTCAGTCATAAATCCAAACATTCAGTTGAAATAATTTTTTCCATAAAACCCAACATTAAATAAGACAAAATTGTTCAGTTTTTATTTTTATTTTTGAAATTACAGTGTGATTTTTTTTTTTAGATTTTTTTTTCATGTCTATTACATTTGCAAGAACCGGAGGCATCGGGTACAGGTGTTTTACTGCAGGTATGGTTGTTGCATTTAAAAAAAATGTATCTGGCACCACAGGAAATGAACATTATGTAGAAATATCAACTCAAAACATCATCCAGGAAAATATAGCTTGAACACAAATGGATGAAACAATTACAATACAGCATAATCATTTTTAATCACTCTCAACTGTATTATTCACCAGGAGATATACTTTTAAACACCACGACATGCAGTCATGTTCTTCCATTTCCTTTCACATACTTGTTAATTCTTGCTTCCGCTGACAAAAACGTGCTTCGTTATTATAATATGAGTCGTCATAACAGTGTTTTCCAGCTTTGCCAAGTTCAAAGGTGATGGAAAGTAAAATTATACGCCTTCCTTTACCAGAGCCAGACTTGTCAGATTGCTTCCTCACAAATTAATCTTATCCGAAAAATGAAGTCAGTCCCTGACGAGGTCAGCGTTGGGTTCAGGTTTATGAGTCATGAAACCCAGCAGAACTGACGCAGATCAGCCGCCGCTTTCCGCTTTTGTCACTTTAGGTCCTCAAGTGCTACAGTTTAATTTGAAAACTATTTTCCCAGCTTGCTTGTCAGAGTTCAGACTCCTTTCATTTCACATTTTGCTCACATCCTCCGGGCCTGCTTGCAAAAACACTATAAAGGCGCTGCGGCTTTTAATGGACCCGGAGCTATGATATTGAGAAACCTCACGGCCTTGTAGTTTAAATGACAAACCCGACGTTGGAAAAACTGCGGACATCGGTTTTGTGTGAGCATGCAGGAAGTTGCTCCATCATCTCAGCAGATGCACAGTGTCAGTAACTGAGAACATTAACTGATTTAAGGTCGGCTATTTGTCCTCTAATTAAAAATCCGTCCTGTTTGGTTTCTTCGCTTCCTTTTGATTTCGACTCTGTTTATTTGGGTTCGCCGTGGACACAGCTGGACCCAATGTGCCGCCGGTTGCGTGACTTATTTGAATGTCTGCTGCACTTGTGCAAGTTTATTTTCCTTTCCTCCAAAGTGTCTTTTCCATTTCAAACCTTGAATCTCAGATTTGGATCCAAGGGGGGCAGTTGTGGAGAACTGTGTGCAGATTTTGGCACGGTGCAGACAGGAGGTGTGGGACTACAGACACCATGAAAGAAAATAAGGACATTTATGAAATCAAAGCCATCTGCCTTATTACCAATGAAGTATTTTTGAACAATTTCTTTTTCCACAGTTAGGATTAATAAGGTATTTTGAGCCGAGTGTTTTTCACAATGTATTTTTTTAATCTAGGCTGATATTTTGTTCCAACAGAAGTAAACCTGCCAGTGTTCTGACAATGTGTCACCTAAATCATGGACATCGGCATCACGGATTAACAAACATTGCATTTTAGGTAACAGTGCAACGTTACACATATTCCTACCAAACATATCCAGTACAGTCCTCTGTTTGTCCTACTCATGTACCAATCAAATAGTTTTATACCTGAACACATGGAGGATGTTTATGAAGTACGACAATCTGTATTGCACCTTCAAAAGGAGCACTGTTATGCATTTTTTAGGCACATTTTACCGCACAATCATGTTACCTTTAGTTGTTATGAAAATGCTGTATGTATCAAACATGACTTAAAAGAAATTTGACTTTGCATTTTAAGACATAATTGGCCTCTATTTCTTTAAAAATTCCTGCTCTTTCAGAAACTCCGCCTTCAAGAAGTCATCACATCATGGCTCCTCTATTAACCCTTTAATGTTTTTACCAGCATTGCAGTGAGAAGTAGCTTCTTTAATGAGCTCAGCAGATGTGCGGTTCTACCAGGTGTTTGCTAATTACTGCTGGCTAGTCTGAAGGAGCTGAGTGGGGAGGGGCTGCTCTGTGAGCCTGGATACTGGAGCTCCAAGAAGGAGATGAGAGAGCTGACCTGTTGTCTGAACTGAGTGAACGGAGGAGAAAACCTTTAATAGTGTCACTCTCTCAGAGTGACACTACAGCTTTCCTCTGTGGGGAGAGGAGAACCTTCCAGAAGGACGACCATCTCTGCAGCGATCCACCAATCAGGCCTGGAGACGGACAAAAGGCACCTGAAGGACCTCAGACCAGCAGACACAAGATGAGACGAAGACTGAGCTCAGGTGTGAATGACAGGCGTTGTGTTTGGAAGAAACCAGGAAAAATTCTCTACAACGGAGCATGGTGGTGGCAGCATCATACCATGGGGATGTTTTGCAGCAGCAGGAACTGACTGACTAGTCAGGACAGAGAGAAAGACGAATGCAGTGATGAACAGAGTAGATGAAAACCTGCTGCAGAGCATCCTGACCTCAGACTGAGGTCAAGGTTCATTACTTCAGCAGGACAACGACCCAGAGGAGAGGCTTCACAACCTCTCTGTGAACGTCCTGGAGGAACAAACTAGAGACCAGACTGGAATCTGATTGGACATCTCCAGAGAGATCTGAAAATGTCTGACAGACGTCTCCATCCAGCCTGCTGGAGCTGGAGAAGAGCCGGAGGGAAGAACTTGAGAACGACTGGAGGCGGTAAAAGCTGCCAAAGGTGGATCAACGAAGCATTAAGCAAAGGCTGTGACTACTTCTGTAAATGTGATTTTCTTTGTTTTCTATTTTTAGTGAGTTTGTGAAACTCTCAAAGGCTTTTTGTTTTTTTGTGTTTTTTTTTTTTTTTTTTACCATTTTACCCTAGTGGAGTACTTGTGTCTATAATATGGAAAGAGATTAATTTGGATCAAGACAAGAGCAAGAAAATGTGGAAAAAGTGAAACATTGTGAATGCTTCCCGGATGCACTGTATGTGAAGCACATCCTCACTGTGTTTAGATGGAGCTTCACCTCATTTGAGCCCAACGGGAAAAGAGGGGGGTGGTGGCTGAAAAAAAAAAAAAAACACCTCTGGTTATGTTTGTGTAGCAACTGGAATGGCATTTCTTTCCTCTTAACTTTCTCCTCGAGCGGCCCGAAGATTAAAGTCATCAGTCATATTAATGGCATCCATTACGGCTCAGGATTGACCTAAAATAGTGTTAGGAAGTGCTGTGAAAACAAAGCAGAAGTTCACCAAGGACACAATTTATGCTCACAATGTAGAACCTGCGCTGCTATATTTACACACGGAGCTGGAGCTTTATGGGCCTGCAACAGAAGAACTCAGTGAAGTCATCGTTGAGGTCCGTTAGACCGTCACAGAACATTCTGAATATCCAACATCATTCATTCAGGGGAAGCTGCGAAGAGCAGCTGAGCTTTATGGCGTTCTGCTTTTATTATTATTAATTGATTCCATGACCTGTTTTCTCTCATCTCTGTCCACTTACAACTGAATTTGTTTAAAACTGTTGTGTACATTTTAAAAAGTCATCCTACTCAGTTACACATTCCTTTCTATTTGTTAGAACTGAACAGTACTTTTATGTGATATTTTACAGCATTTTATAATTATTATTGTTAATTATGTTTATTTATATATAATTTCAACATTTCTTGATCTTTTGTGTGAGCCTGTAGCTGCCTGAATTTCCCCTGTGTGAGACAGTAAATTCTATTCTATTCTATTCTACCACAAAACTTAACCCAGTAAGCCAAGTCTGTTAGCAAGAGATAATATTCTAATAAACGACATACAGTATTTCTCAAAATATTCATGTGGCTAAAAAATAGCCTGAACTACAACATGAATACAAGAAAAACTCAGTAATACTGTCTAAGTGCTTTTATTTAATACAAAAAAGGAACGATTGTTGAACTGGTGTTGAAATTTTCTACTTGGAACTCTGAAATGTCCAGGTTTCTTTTCAGAAAGTAACGAAATTAATCTCAAAATTTCAGTTTCTTTTTCTTTTGGCAGAAATTCACTCCTTTTATTTTCCTACTTACAATGGCCCTAACAGGCTGCTGTAGTTTTTTTTTTTTTAAAGGAGCGATGGACACACATTTGGCCGATAGGTTCTGGTGTAGCAACTTTGAAAGCTTAGTGTAGCTTTCATCCAGTGCCGGGTCCAGTTACGACCTCTTGCCATCTGCCTTTTCTTCCTCCTCTCTGGTGTCCTGCCTGAGGCTGGCGGCCCGACTCAGCACTTCAGACTAAACACAGCGCACAGTCACCCCGTCAGGCCCAGGTTTACACACACGCCCACGTACAGAAGCTGTCACGTCTGATTACTGTACAAGACAGTTGGCCACTTCACTGAAAACTTTATAAGCCTTTCAGCAGCACAGTGCAGGATAAACTGCTTCCCTGCAGTTCGGAGCGACGCCTGCTAACACTTAGCGCCAGGCGTTTCATCCAGCCACAGAATCCACCTGTTAGTGTGATAGGACAGCATGGCTGTTCCTCCTGGGTCCCTGTAACATTCCTGACTCTGGTGTCAACATCACTGAGCACACAAACTCTGACTCATATGCTGTTATTAATGCAGCTCAGTAAGTGATGAGCGTTTGTTTCACTGCTGCCTCTCATCCCTTGCTTCCCTGCTGTCTCTGTGTGTGTGTGTCCAGATGTGGACGAGTGTCTGGACAACAACGGAGGATGCCAGCAGGTGTGTGTGAACACAATGGGAAGCTACGAGTGTCAGTGTAAAGACGGCTTCTTCCTGAGCGACAACCAGCACACCTGCATCCACCGCTCTGATGGTAAGACTGGGACAAAGAGACCAGAAAGATCACACCGGGTTACAAGAAATCTTTTTTGGAAGTTGTCTGTTTTTTTTTTTTTAAATATCTGGATTAGGACTATTTTCCACCACTGAATCATAAAAGTGACATCCATTTTTCTCAATCGGGTTTTTATTTTAATTTGATTTAGAGAAATCTGATCTTCTGACTTAATCGATGACATTTTTGTGACATTAATAGTTCATTTCCCTTCATATTTCTCATCCAAAAAGGTTTTAGAAGAAAAAAAAAAGTTTTCTAACAAAGTGTTCTAATTAAATGTTGCAAGCTTAGATTTCTGTAATTTGGGTAATAGACACCATTAAGTGTAAGTACATGTGAATTGAACATTATGTCTTTGTTTCTTTTCTGTCCTGTTGGAATCTCTCCTCCTGCTCATCACTTATTGATCGGATTCTCCAGATGTGAAAACAAGTCATGAATTTTGACACTCATGTTGCTCCATAGTTCAGAAAGTTGACTTGATTGAGCAAAACCAATGGGATTTTTGGACTTAGCCCATCAAAATGACCCTAAAACAGTTGAAATACCCCAGACAATTTCTTTGGCTGTTGACCGGTGTAATATTTCAGTTATGGGAAGAATTTAGAAAAAAAACAAAAAGTCACATTTTAATTGTTAGGATTATTGTAGAGCACAAAGAAAATTATTTAATAAAGTTTAAAATGAATAAAACTTTAACATGCAGCTTGGTTATCTTTAGCTGTCTTTATAAACTGGGCGTCTCCTGGAAACTCTTCCAAACAAACCATGCGCTGTCTTTTTTAATATTTTCTAATTTTACTCTAATGAATTTTGCCATTTTACCAGCAAACTGAAGCCTGTAGAATCAGAGTGCTGAACAGTCTGACCACTGGGATGAGTTCAATCCAGAGAGAATTGGCGACTGCTTTCCACTTGATATGTGAAATATGAATGAACTTTCTGACAGCGAAAACTGTCTAGAAATTGCTTTAGAACTCTTTCCAGATTGATGGGCAGCAAAAGTTGCGAGAACCTGGACACTTAATTCATGTAACAGTCACACCTGGAAAAAAAAAGTCGTCTGCCCAGAACTGCTCAAGTGACAGTTTTAGCTTCACCTGATTAAAATTCTGGAAAGAAAAATTGTAATCTGTAAAGAAGTCACAGACTCTGTCTCCACCTTTGGGCTGCGTTCACGCTGCAGCCTGCAGTGACACAAATCTGATTGTTTTGGGTTTATGTATCTGATCTTTTCATGACAGTCTGAACAACACAGATCAGATTTTTAGAAAAGCAAAGCAGGCCACTCAGGCTACGTTCACTCTGCAGGTCTTAATGCTCAGCTCAGATTTTTTGTGAAATTTGATTTCGATCATTCACATTTTCCAAATATATGTGACTTGCGTGAGATCTGCTGTCTGAACTGCAGACAACCCAACAGTGTCCTGCATGCACAGCAGAGGAAGCAATGATGTCACACATAGTGAGCGTGCTCAGAGTTTGTGGAAGTAAATATGGATGCTAACGGTGGAGCGTTTCTTGTGACGTTAAAGTAGCTGTCCAACCAGAGCCAGCACATTCACAGCTTAATGCTCATCATCGGGCGCCATGGTCGTGGTTTTTCTTCTAATTTCCGTGTATAAGGAAATGTGAACAACCATACACACAAAAAAAGAAAATCTGATTTCACAAAATATCTGAATTGAGCATTAAAGGCTGTGCAGTGTGATCGTCGCCTCAGTGATCAACAAGAAAGGAGCACAGGTTCTGTTTGTCTTCCTCCTGCTGGATTTCAACTATTTTATGAGGAGAGATTTCCATTCCAGACCGGGTCCATGTAGTTTACCATGATGTAACTGCCATGGGGTCAGTTAATTAGCAGGACTTTATCCATGGAACAATAAAATGGCTTGATTAAACAATTACATGGGGTAACGGAAATTTCAATTACACGTCATTGGACTTTTTTTATTTTCTTTTAAAACCATACAGTTTCCTCATTAGGACAAAATTAAAAAACAAATCTAAACTAAAATAAATAATATTAAATAAAAGTATGCCACTTTGAATTTTGGAAGGTCATGGCAACAGGAAGAAAACTGGTTTTATACCACTAAGTTTTACATCTTAGCATCGTCTCACTTAGATCTTCTCTGCAGCAGCAGTGAGGAAGCTCTGAGCTCCGTTTTCCTTTTATCCGCTCACACTTCTCTGCTGCCTGAACAATAGACACATGCATGCAGCTGTGAATGGGTACAGTGTGCTGGAGGACATCAAAGACGTGAAGCGATGACAGTTGTTTGTCACTCCTTAATGAGTGCAGGCAGGAGGAATGGGGTTGTGGGCAGAGACGGAGGGTGAAGACAGAGAGGTCGAGTGAAGGAGGAGGCTGTGACCTCTGCTTTTGTCCGCTCCCTCTTCGCTCGGAGCGCTCGCCGGCTGTGGTCAGCGCGGAGGCATGTCAGGAGGCTCTCAGGACGTTAGAGGGTCCTTTGTGGAGGAGCGAAGCGAAATAGGTGCACAAACAGATAAATGTTTGCTCACTGGGAACTCCGCCGGCCAGCGAGCTCCTGCCGTCGTTTCCTGTCACTCCAAACTCATTTTAAAGCTTTAGGTTTGCATCAGGGGAACCCTGCCTCTGTTGTTTCTTAGTTTTCACAGCGATTGACCAGATGTAGATGGACTCTTCAATCCCATTTTTTGGGGAAAATAATTTGAAAATGATTATGACACATTTTGACGGAAGCTGTTCTATATCCATGTTCTAACTGTAACATGTGTGTAACCTGGGATGCTCACAGTAAACAAGCAGTAAAAATCTCTAGGTGTGAGTGTGTAAGGCCTCACTCTGGCTGGCTATCCTGAGCCTTTCACCTTCACCACACACACACCTCCCTCAACCCCCTCATACACACTCTGTCCCGCTTCCACAATCAGACGCTTGTCCGCTGTTCCCCTCCAGGCCAGGAATAGCCGTAGAATCGCAGTGTTCCACAGGAATCTTTTTGCTCGCTCTCGTTCCGTCTTAAACATCACAGTCCCAGTGACACTCCTGACCTCAGCAGGATGTGTTTGAAAACCACACCTGTTCACTGTGTAGCTTCTCTCACTGCAACCTCTCCACCAGCATGGACAGACCAAAGAGCCGTCGGAAGACATCAGAGCATGAGTTGATGCAGACGGATGAAGGGTTCGTCCTCCTTTGGCCCGGGACAGAGGAGGACATCCTCTTGGTCTCTTGCCTCAGCTTTTGCTTTTTGAAAGTTATTTTACAAACCCAAATTTAAAAGTTACTTTTCTACTCTCTACCCTCACAACCAGATTACTTAAAATTTAAGGGCTATGGAATTTTTCCTTCGCATGAGATTTCTATATTATCTTTAATAACTGAATCCTAGATTCAGTTATTACAGATACAAACTAGAGGTCAGACCTGAAATCTTGGTGTAGTGATGAACTCTGACCTGAACATTCAGAGTCACATAAAGATGGTTACAAAGTCAGCCTTCTGTCACCTGAAGATCATTTCCAGGATTAGAGGACTAATGTCTCAACGAGATCTAGAGAAACTCATCCAGGCGTTTATCTCTAGTCACATTGATTACTGCAACAGAGTCTTGCAGGTCTGTCTAAAAAAAACAATCCTCCAGCTGCAGCTGATCCAGAACGCTGCTGCTGGTGTCAGTTCTAAAGTCTTTACACTGACTCTCTGTCGCTCAGAGAATAGGCCTTAAAATACTGTTGTTAGTTTATTAAAAAACTGAACTGCTTAGCACCAAAATACATTAAATACCTATTATGTTGTATCAGCTGTCCAGATCTCTCAGGTCTTCTGGTCAGTGACCAGAACCAGAACCAAACATGGAGAAGCAGCATTCAGCTTCTATGCACCACAAAGCTGGAACAAACTTCTAGAAAACTGCAAAGATGTTTAAACAGCGAAATTGGGTTTGGAATAGCAGGTGTTGCTCTGTATTAAATGTTACTTTTATATGTCCTTCATTTAAAAAAGTAAATCTTTCTGTTTATGAAACTTCCCTTCTTCCTGATTACCCACTTCACATTGCTGCATAAAGCAACAGCAATTATAACATGGTCATTAGAGATGTTATTAATACATCTGGCAGAGTGAGGAAGTGTAAAGTCCTGTAAAAAATGAAATCAGCATCTCCATAAAGCTCGTCAGCAGAGGAAAGCATGAAGTGCTCTAAATGTTTCTGGTAGATCTGAACCATGGCACCCAAACCATCACTGACTGTGGAAATGTCTCTTTGGGCTTAAAGCAACATGGATTGTACTCCTCCTGACACTCCAAATGAAATGAAAACCTTACTTTCATCTGAGAAAAACACTTTCCACCATTGAGTAACCGCCCAATCCTTTATCTCCTTAGTCCAGGTAAGACTAGAGTTAATCTACGTTCCCTCTTTAATCAAAGGCAACTCTTAGCACAACTGCTGAGCTCAGTTTCAGCAGCTTTACAGTTTTCTGCAAACCAAGTGCTGACACGAGACGCGCTCCACCCAAGGCTGCTTCATCCCAGTGTCAGGTTTCAGTCCATGTCCTGTTAGTCCTTGTAAATCTCCCCCAAATTCTTGCATTTGCTCAGCTTCTTTCTTCCACTCAACTTTCCATTCACATCCTCAAACAACCAGCTTCTCGTGGACAGTGCCAATGATATCTGTCCAGACGTTTGTCTTCTCTGTGACTGTTTTACCATAACATACAGTTTTAAAAAAAATGTTTTTATCGTAATGAAAAGTATTATTCAGTAATATGCACATTTTCTGAGAGTATATTTTAGAAATAATCACTTTAAATAACAGAAATAAATGCTTGAAATACATCACTCTTGGTGTAAAGGATCTACGTGACATTCCTGTTTTAATCTGAATTCTTGAATTCTAAATAATGAAAAAAAATCTAATTTATTGAGAAGTTATGTTTACCAATTGGTTTATAGCAAACTGTATTTATATGCATGATATAGCAGTTGTTTTACCACACTGAGATGCTTTATATGTTCGTACAGCAGCTAGCGCTCCCTGTATGAACGCTTGGAGGAGGAGCTAAAGCTGAGATCGCAATAATAAACTCTCCTGTTTGTGGATGTTTCCCCCGATATAATGATGTGTGAGCCATTAATTCTGTGGTAACATGTTGCTAAATGGTAAAACAAACCGAAGGAAGCAGTCTTGTTGAAAATGACCTCCTCTAGTTGCCAAACAATATGCATATTCAGAGTGCCATGTTCTGAGTGAGAGGAAGCCAAAGAGAGAGAAGGGGATTGTGGAAACAGGGCATGGGGGAGGTGTGAGCGCTCGGGCAGAAAAACAGAAAAAATAAACACAGAGACAAACATGGTGGACTTGACAAAAGTTGTTTATTTGGAGCTGTGGAAGGAGAGGAGGCAGGCAGAGGCTGAGGCCGCCGCGCTCAAACACAAACAGACGCGCGCAGAAAGTCACGGCGGCGCAGACATTTACTGGACAACACGCAGATTCACACACTCACGCACACGCCCACATGCGCAGTGTTCTTCATGATGATGGAATTCTCACTTTAAACAAACCGAAGCAGGAAACTGGAGGTACAGAGAGCTTTACAATGACAGGCCTGGGACACGTGGGAAGCCTAAGTGCAGGGAGCTCTGTCTGCCTGGCTGTCAACTGCTACTACAACATCAGACTCCTTCCATTTTAAAAACAACTTACCTGTCACACATCCACATGTTGACGATGCAAAATACATCTTAAAATCTAGATTCTGCACTACAGGTAGAAGCCTCTCATTGGCTGGAGCAGAATATCTTCTTGATGACTTTATCAAAGTAAAGACCTCATATGGAAGTTATGAAAATAAGTTTATTGCCTGTATCTTTGACAATACAAAGAGAAACTGGTGTGAATTTGGATTTTTTTTTGACAGGAACGGTATTCAAATATAGATAGTTTTATGGGTCTCTTCAGTTAAATCAGATCTTTCCTAAGCTTGTGTAGGCCAGTGGTGTCCAAAGTCAATCCTCATGGCCGGATCCTGAATGTCTTGGTTCCTGAATCAAATGATGAATCATGAGCTGGCCTCCGCAGAACAGAACATATCCAGCAGGAGGAGATAGTTGAACCATTTGACTCAGCAGTTGGAGCAGAGATGCATCTAAGGTTGTTTTCACATCTGCTCTGTTTGGTTTGCTTTAACTGTACATTAGTTTGTTTGTCTAGAAAGCCTGGTTCATTTGGAGAGGTGTGAATGCGAAACTCTGATGCGGAACAAAAAACCAACTCTGGTCTGCCTAAATACCTCGTCTCAGTTTGATTAAAGTGAATGTACAGTATATGCAAATACTAAGCAGGGCATTCTGGGTAAATATAACCAAAACAAACATGGGAGTCTAGCACTAGCGGGAGAAGTGGAATGAGAATTTTTCCAAAGACAAAAGAAATATCCTACAACTGCTAAAATATGACAGCATTTTGGTTTACATTTTGTGAAGAAGGAAGTTGTGTTCGGTGTCTTCTTCAGTTGCTTTTGTTGTTTCCTTCAGTTGTTTTTGGTGCAGCGCCCCCACAGGTGAGGAGATGAACAGGTGTTTTTTAAAAGGGGTTGGCTCGTTTGACTCAGTTCATTATGAAAGAGAACCACACCAACTGAAAATGTAACACATGTTGCAGGTCCGCAACTAAACCGAGTTCACTGGACTGTCTGGTGTGAAAACATTCTAAACATGGCAGGACACCGATCCTCGAGGACCGGATCTGGACACGCATGGACTAGGCCATCCTATCAGCTTTGTTTCTCTATCTGTGACACCAATCGATAATGTTCTTTGTGTTTGGAATCAAAAATCCATCCTTATGTCTCTGAGCGGTCCTTGGCTCCTGAACACTTCCTCTTCTTCTAAGTCCTCTGCCTAGACTCTTATGAGGAACACCTGTTTGTTCTTGGTTTATGGTGAAACTATGTTTATTTCACTTCACGCTGAGTGTGGCCCCGGCGGTATTCACTGGAACATTCAGCACTTTGGTAATAAACCAACATCAGGGTCTTGAACAAGCTCTTTAGCCCATCTTGAGATGCTTATTGAGTAATGTCTTGGTAATTAAAACTTCTAATAAAAGAGAAACTAACGTACAACTGAGAAATATCTCTGTTTGCCTGTCTTAGGCAGATACTGTCTGTTATTCAAATAGGAGCAAAAAGATAGAATTTACTTTTGCTTTTCTTCCTAACTGATATATTATTAGATCCGAGTTTCTCTGTAGTTTATGCTGATGTGAAATATCAGGGCGCAGACACCATCTGGTGTTTAGCTGGGACTTGGTCTCACTCCCAGGAGATATTAGGAATCGGCTTGTATGATTTGAAGCTCACAAAGAAAAGTCCACCAGTTCCGCTCAAGTTTAAAACCTTAACCTCTGGCAAACGCCACCAGGCACCGGGGGGTTTTACAAACAAAAGGTTTCTCATATCGCTGGTATTAAAAGCCTTAAATCTGGTTGTAAAAGATGCTTAAAATCAAGAAGGTTGTGTTTTTTTTTTCTTTTCAATCACCTCAGAGCTGATCTCCCTCCAAATGCTCTTAAGACATATGATGGTCTAGCCAACGCTAAAGTCAAAATCTCTGGTCTTGTCAATTTGATGTGTGTGAGGTTAAGGCCAGATGCAGGAAGTGAAAGAAAGCAAAAGAATGAGTTAGAAAAATGTGTGTGTGTGTGTGCATGGAGTCCCTATTTGACAAAGAGATTGGGGAGGGTTATTAGAAAGGCACAGTCCTTATTTAAAGAAGTTCAATGCACTCAGCTGAAGAAAAGCTCTCATTGAAATTCATGGCTTAGCACCTATAGCTCTGTGGTTTAAACAGACCAGTGAGAGAGACACACAGTCAGCGTCTGACAGATTTCAATTAAAATGGCATTTACAAGGCATGGAGAGAAAAGTGGAGAGAGGAGGAAGACGGGAGTTTAGGAGATTTTTCTTTCCCAGTTGGTTAACGTTTCTTCTTCCTCCACAATTTTCAATAACTGAAATTCCCCGATCGGAGTTTGGTTTCATTCATCCGGAAAGTCACTTTTATTGATGCCAGCTGCTCGACATTTACTAACCAATGGCAAAAATATAATAAACTGCAACTATCTGAGTCAGCCTCACAAAAAATACATCATATTTTTTATACATGGGAAAGAAGGGTTTAAAAAAAAGAGACAGGTTCAACTTCTTCAACTAAATATTTGATCTTCACATCAGATCAATGGTTTTACCAGTTATTAAATACATGTTGGCTTGCCATAGAATCAGACTGTTACTTTAAACAATAACAGTTGGATTGAAATGCTGGTACTGCAGTAAACAAGAGTCACTGTGAAAATAACAGGCAGCCTTTTTCAAGTCTTACTTTTATGTGTCACAAATAATTCTTTTCGTCTGAGTGGCCCGTTTTGTAATCTCATTGCTTTTTTTGACCAGATGACGTCATCAGAGAGCTGAAGGCCAAGAAATGTATCCACTCTCTCTGCTAAGCAGGGCATTCTGGGTAAATAGAACCAAAACAAACATGGGAGTCTAGCGCTAGCGGGAATCTGATGATGAGGGACGGCGCTCAGACCAAGACGTCTGAAAGTCAACCATCACCTCCTTTGTTTTGTCTACACTGTCTCACCCTGCACTTGACTTCCTCCCTGCTCATTTCTTCATGGTTTCCATGAAGGTGTCCCACTGCTCTGGTGTCATCTGCCACTTCAATGACTGGATTTTCTGCATGTGTGGATACAAAGTTGCTTGTTAGCGATTTGAACATCAGTGAACCGAACACACAACCTTAAGGGACTCAGTGCTCAGTGTGACGGAGTTAAAAATGTTTTTTTATTGGTTTTTGTCTCTTGAAACAGTTGCCGACCTGAAATTACTGTAAAGGATTCTGGCTTTTTCTCTAGAGCTCACTGTGCACGGTTCCACTTAGTTGTAATGGTTTTCCACCAGTAGCAGCCAGGTGGCACCAGCCCGTTTTTAGAACCTACTTGTCGAGTCGGGCTGAAACTGTGATGTCAGAAGATCATCAGCCTCTGATTGGTTAGGGATGGAGTCACTGGTTGTGTCACATTACCGACTTCCTAACAAGAATCTGACCTGCCAGTTGTGAAAACTTCTCCAACAAGTAGATCCAATTTATATACCAAAATATATAGTCAGTTCAGCAGAATTATACAGTAGTCAGATTTAAAGGTTTTTGTTGTATTTTTTTTTTTTACATATATTCCAATTTGATCCGTATAAAACTTTTCAGCCAAGTTCAGTTTATTATGTCAATTGGTAAATATTTTTCCAAGAAACCCTAAACGGTTGTATCAAGTCACTGACTTTTTAAGAACAAATTAACCTACATTTGTTCTTGGATTTGTTATTCTGGCATAGGGAAGTTACAGTGGATCCCCAGTATTAGTTATTTCTTGAAGTTACAGACCACAACTGCCCCACAAATAGCTGAGAATTATTACTACTACTACTTGAGACTTCCTCTAAAAATGTATAGCTTCCTATTTTAGTAGTTCAAACACCAGGAATACCTTAATATGCACAGTGGAAATAGCTTGGCACTACCACAGAAAATGATATCCATGGTCTTCCTTATCATCACCCTTGGGTATACAGCCAATCAGCAGGAAGGAAAACTAACAACGCTCCTAGATTGGTTGCTTTGCAAATGTCAGCCAATAGCATGCTAAATAACCTAGTGCTTTAGTATTTCAGCATCCCAAGTTGGATTTTCTTTGGGATATGTTGGATGTGCTCTGGGACACAAAAAGAATCAGTCAATAGGTGAATTTCCACCAATTATTTGGAGTTACGCTCCACAGAGAAGTCCCCAAATAAGCGAATCTGCAAATACTGAACCACGAACATGCGAAGGGTTCACTGTGCCAGATTCAGTCAATTACAGTCACTAACAATAAGGATATAGGTCATGGTTCCATCACACTAGAAGTCATTTCAGTACCGACAGTGTCACTAATTTGAGTCTTTGTGTATTAGGAAAAATCCACAATACATTCAAACGACTGCCTTTGTTTCAAAAAGCATTGCTGTTCATTAGTCACTGAAACCCAGTATTAAGGAACCTTTTCAACATCTCTGTATTTTGTAAAAGAACGGAAATGGCAATCACTACGTGATATATTTAACTCTTTTCTGTGCCAGATGTTCAGAACATATTTTGTGTACGGTTCTATATCGTTCCACTCCACGCCTGTTCTGTTGACGGATGCCAGCGTAATTTTTGTGAGCTCACGTCAGATATCGCTGGGTTGGTTGGTGATATGTAAACGCTTGTCTTTGCTGGTTTATGAAGGAACCGTTAAGGGAAACGAGGTTGTAGTTCCACCTCCTATAAGTGTTTTCCTCCTATAGCTTTACATAAGACAAATCCTGTTGACTTAATTTTGATTTTGAAAGAACAAGGCATGAGGTGAAAATCCTTTATCTAGTTCTACAAATTAGTTCTTTTTATGGGGATGCTTGGTTTTCCTTGCAGACTGGTTCTAATTTTTGTATTCATAAGTGGGTCTTATTATGTCCAATGCTCTTTTGAGACATTCTCTCTGTTTTTTGTAGCTCTTCTAAGTTGGGATATCATGTTATCACAGTAAATTCTTCAGCTTATGCCTCTTGACATGTCCCAATACTGATTTTGAAATGTGTTTTGGATCATTATCATGATCCAGTAAGGAGTTTTTACATGAAACGAAATGTTTTCTTCCAAACGTCAACAGTATTTAACAGACGTTTTTCTTGGCTGCCCAACAGAAGCACAAAATAGAAGCAATCCAACCCTGAGCTTAACAGTTGGCGAGGCACATGGCTGTTTTTCAAGACATTTTTGCACGCCACCGGCCAAAACCTTCTTTTTAACCTCATAAGTCTACAAAAGCAGTTTCCAAAAAAACCATTGGGCTGATCTAGACTTTCATTTGGAAATCTGTAATGTAGACAAGAGCAGACAAAGTTGATATACATGCCGTCGTAAAATTGAGCCTGATTATACGACCTTGCAAAGGTATTCCAACACCTTGAACTTCTATAAACCTGGTCAGGTTCCCACCACAGCTTTAATGCTTTTTGTTGGGATTTGATGTGTTGTAACTTTTCACACCAAAACGTCCCATTGATTCCCAGTTAGATTTAGTGTGGACTTTTGACTGGGCCGTTCTTACATTTAGATCCGAACTATTCCTTTTTGCCTCGAGTCTTTTGCAGCCTCTGACAGACATCACCTCTTGTACTCAGCTCAGTCCATCTCATCATCAGCTTTGGCTGAAGGAGTAGGAAGAGTTTTGCAAGATTTTGAATATTCCGGATGAAGCTGTAGCCGTTTAATCAGAGAAAGCTACAGTGGATATCATGTTGTGTGTGAAATTAACAAATTTCTAAGAAAACATTCAAACGTTGTTTTTTGTTTGTTTTTTTGGGGCCGATGAGGCAATATCGTCTTTTCCTGATTTCTGTTTTTACAATCTTGCGGCCTTGAGTCAGTATGTGATATTTTTGCAGGTGTTCCACTCGTGAGGTTCTCACTCACCTCAAAAGTTCTCATCACATCTGCTCCACAGTTAAGCAAAGCTGTGAAATCTCTCCTCGTCCCCGGTGAGGCGATCGGGCCGTGAGGCTGGCGTTCCGCTTCGAATCATTCCTCACCAGCCGCAGAGGAACCGGGAGGAGGCTCTAAATTATTCTCCTCCATCTCCATCTCTCTCCATTTCTGTCAGTCCTCCTCTTCTACATTCCTGTCCTTCTCCGTCTTTGTCTTTCACCTCATTTCTCTTCCCCCCACCCCCACCCGCTCTCTCTGTCTCCTACTGCATGCTGCCAGCCAGAATTACTGGGCTTTGGGGTGGAACACTCCAAGAGTCAGGTTGTAATAACACGGCTGTGATATGCTTGGATTTCATCTCCAGTCTTTGCTCCTGAGAGAGTGAGAGGGATGCAAGTTGAGGTAGATAATGAGAGGAAGAAGTATTGAAAGAGAAAGACAGAAGATTGTAAAAGAGTCTGTGGAGAGACTGGGTGAGAGACAAATTCTGTCCTGTGGGCTCTTATTGGGCCATGAAGTCTCTGTTTTATCTGGACCTGTTGGGGCTCCCAGTGAGGAACTTCAGTCGTTATAAACTTGCTGACCTCCCAGTTTAAACAAAACTGCTCACTGGAGCTGGAGGGAAGAAGCCTTTCCTTACAATTTCCCTGCTAACTGCCGGCAAAAATCATATAGTCTTACCCTGTATTGCCAAGAGTATTTTCTTTCCTGCCTGCATGCACATATAAACTTGAGTAAGGCTGTCATTTTGTCCTTTGCTACTGCGCTAGCTTCATCTCCTCCTGGAAGGCTTTCCAGAAGTTGATGATAATGGTTTCGAAAAGAACTAAACATTAAGATTTTTATGTTGTAAATGACAGGATGCATTCACACAAGCCTCATTTAGCCTCACAAGCTGCTTTAATCCAACTACAGTCTGTCTGACTAGAAAGTCCAGTTCGTTTGGGGAGGTGTGAACACCTAATCAAACTCTGACGCAGACCAAAAAAAACAAACTCTGGTTTGCCTTCAAACTTTGATATCAGTTCGTTGGAAGTGAACACTGATACAGTTCGAATGCATATTTGAACACCAATCAGACGGGAGACTGCTCTGCAAGCAGGAAGCACACTACAGTGCACAGCATTCTGGGTAAACAGAACCAAAACAAAACCCGTCTTTCTAGTGTTAGCAGGAGAAATGAGAGGACAAAAGACAAGTCCTCCAACCACTAAAATCTGACACCACTCCATTTTAGTTTACGGTACATTTCATGAAGAAGGAAGTTGCGGTTAGTGTCTTCTTCAGAGGTTTCTCCTTCATTTCCTTCAGTGGTCATTGGTGCAGCGCCACCACAGGTGAGGAGGGGAACAGGATGCTCAAAGGGCTTGGGTTATTTGGCACAGTAAAGTGTGAAAGAGAACCACAGCAGCTGAAAATATGAAAAAAATAAATAAAAATCATATCTTAGTCCCTAATTGAACCTAGTCTGACTATCAAGTGTGAAAACACCCTAAGTTCACATTTTCCCATTTATGAATAATTTCAAGACCTCTGTTTGAATCAACTTCTGCTCACTGCTGAGTGAATAAAAGAATAGTCATCAGATTTTTTTGTACGTGTCGAGATGATGACCTTTTTTGAAAAAATTCAAAAAAGTTGTTGTTCAGTGGTTGTCTTTATTCACTCACTCTCAAATCATAGTTCTAGTACTTCTTCCTAATTTGTGTTTTCATATTGCATCACCTGGTTTCAAACTGTGTCACATTCTGTTCAACCAAAGTATTAAATCAGAGCAGCTGAAGTTTTGAGGTGATTATTATTGTATTCAATTTATTTGCTCCTCACGATACCTTGAAGTATTGTACTGTATTGGAATAAATGCCATGCTGGCTGTAGAGCAAAGGTGAGTGTTAAGAATTGTTTTGTAGTTTTGCATCTCCAGAAACTACTGGATTTAAAAAAAAAAAAAAGAACAAAAAAAATCCCAACATGACTATAAAATGAACATGGACACCGTTCAAATGTGGAGTTATTGTGAAAACTTAACAGCTTCTTGTGAAATCTTGGACTCAGCTGGTCAAGCTGTACATCATACAGAGCCTCAGTTTAAAATAACAGAATTAACACTTTACCACAACGTCCTACAGAGGAGGATTAGGGCCAGCAAAAAAAAAAACTTTTCTTTGTTGGGTGTTAAAGTTGTGGAGAATATTGGTTCTCGAACATCACCCAGAGCTTTGTTCAATCCATTATCTGGACATGGATAGAGGATGGACGTGCTGCTTGACCGTCCATGTCTGTCGACAGAAAAACTGTTCTTCATGCATTCCACTAATCCGGCCTTTAAGACGTAGTGGTGAGAAGAAACCCAATGTTGGAAGAAACCCACTGGAAGCCTGTATATGAAGACTTCTGTGCTAACTTTGCTATTGTTTCATGTCTATTTTCACTGAATTGATCTTTTCTTCCTTCTTCAGGGCTTTCATAGCAGGACGAATGTAGGAAGTCATAATACCTCAGAAATGTTTGGACAGCCCACTTCTGGTGGCTGTCAATGCTCCTGGGTAGTATTGGCTACAAATTGATTCTTCTATGTGTAAAGTTAGTATAAAGTAGATGAAACTACATCAACTTTTTGTTCAGCTGAAGCTGTGTTTACTCAGCTTCAGCTTGAACTGAATGTTTCCCAATCAAAGCCTGGTAGCCTGGGAATCGTCACTGTTTGGAACGGTGGAAAGGGAAACTGGGAACTTGTAAAGAAGTCTGAAGAATTCAGTTTTCTGGCTTAGATGTGAAATGCTGCGTGTCTAAGAAAACACTACACATTATACTGTTTATGTTATATCTACTGTAAAACATGATGATGTCACAGTGGTATGAGTTGGCTCTGAGGGATCACATCGCATGGTAGCTCAATAAATCTACAAATGCAAATAGAATCGCCTAAAGTGAGCATGTAGTTTAATTACATATTGATAGGCTACAAAAAGTAGATTATTCTTTTGTGTTTTACTCAAATCTCACAGTTCTGTCGTTTCTGTCACTTCCTAGACATTTTGACTTGTTGGTTGTGATTGATTCTTTTTCATCCAAGGAATACACTTATTGGGTAAAAATAGGGTTAGGGTTAGGATTTCACAAATATCATTGGCCGATGGTCAGGGTTTTTATTGTTTGCATGTTTACAACATACTTGAAAG
This sequence comes from Xiphophorus couchianus, assembly GCF_001444195.1. Classification (NCBI taxonomy): domain Eukaryota; kingdom Metazoa; phylum Chordata; class Actinopteri; order Cyprinodontiformes; family Poeciliidae; genus Xiphophorus; species Xiphophorus couchianus. The sequence continues at coordinate 16,523,456 of NC_040244.1, read as the reverse complement.
ACACATGAAATATGTTAAGCGCGTGTCAGACGCAAATGTTTCTCATTGTGATGCTCATTACATAGATAAATTATCATTATGATGATTTTCCACATGTAGCTGATTTAAAATCGGAATATTATACCAGACCAATAAATAATATACAGTATTTTATGTTACAAGAAAGTGGGTTTATGAAAAGTATGATAATGCCAGCTTAAAGGTTATTTTCAAAAGGTACTTTTAATCTGACAAATGAGCCTCAACAGAATGCATATTCTTATTTATTGAATATGACTAGTAAATGTTTACTATTGATATGGTTTATTCATGTTAAAAAGCAGTTTCATTTGCTTAGGAAAGAAAATAAGAGTTTTTATCCTTGCTAAATCAATGGTGTTTTTAATAAAGAAAAGTAATCAATATAGTTTTCCACCAGAACCATAGAAATATCTCACCTGTCAGCACCTATGAGTCAGCAGATCAGACGCTGGTTATCAGTGACGGAGTAGAGGAAGTGTCAGTTTGATCTGGACTCTCCCTTCCTGGGTCTCGGCCTCATCTCATCGATGTGCACCCACTGCTCCGTTTGCTGTTTTAGGCTTAACTGTGCTGAGTGACCGCTCTATGTCCGACTTCTCCTTCTGCCTCGGTTTATTTGACTTCTCCCAGGTCTTAATAGATTGTAGAAACAATGCTTACTTATGAGTTTACTTTTAAAACATGGCCGGTGCTTGTGTTGGCCGCTCTTCAAACCTGTTTCTACCAACTGCTTTTATTGTTTTGCATCTTTGCCTTGTTGTAATTAAAAATAAGTGAAATTTTCCTTTAAAGCCTATGAAGCCTCTTTTGTTTTGAATTTTTATGTAATAGTCCACTGGAAGTGGACAGCTTCATTAACAGCTACTAAGAAAACACTTTTCTCTTGTGGGGGAAAATGGTGCTATGCTGAAGTCCTTGGAACCATTTCGGGTCAGATAACGAGGCTTAACTCACCATGGAAACTGAGGACACTGTGTGTTTAGACTGTGGGTAGACAACTCTAGTAGTGCATGTTTTGAATGTTTATCAAAAGTTGTATTAATGTCTATTTCTCTCAGATTTTTAAGCACAAAAGACTTAAGCATAATTTGGAGTTAAGAACCGTACCTGGATTTACAGGAAAGGTTTGGAAATATAAGCCGGTCTGGCCACCATCTGCCACAATGAAACTAATGAAATCAGAAGTGTTTGATTAAGTATCATCTCTCTGAGGGGGATTCTACAGTAGCTCATCTTATAGTTTTGTTCCCTCCTGATTTGACTAAGAACTGAGTCAGACGAAGAGATTTGACTCTAGATGTGCAGGATACAATGACTTAGCAACATTCTTATAATTGATGTAATCATCCCAACTGAACAGGAGGTAGCTCTTTAAAATGGGGTATTGCTGAAACATAATTAGTTGTCTAAAATTTTGAGTGGCATTTTTGTGCTTTTCTTTTTTGTATACTGGTTTTCAAAAATGGTATGCTTCTCCTGCCCCAATCAATTTAGAACTTCAGTGTAAGGAGCTAAATCTGATGACAAAACATTATTCACCTGAAATGAAACTCTCCAATGTGTGACCGTTAAAAACAATATTCTCTGTTTTCTAGCAATTTTGATACTTTCACATATAAACATGTTGGGCAGCATGTAACCTTTACTGTAGCATCTGATCTGCAGGCCAGTTCTTTGGTGCTAGAGCCATAAGTAGAAATAAACATCATCAACATCAACATTGAATATCAGGTTGTCCACTTAGAGAAGATAATCATTAATAGATAGATAATTAATGTTAGCTAGCATTGATGCAATTGGTTTGGTGTGAATCTGATCGGTGATGCAACTCTACTGTGACTTTTTTCTTTGCTTTTATTTTTAGGAAAGGAGCAAATCAAGTTAGAATTTTAGCTTTGGTTTTCCATACTCAGAAATGCCTCTGATTTAACCCCTGTCTCGTTGTCCTCTTCCTTTGAACAGATGGAATGAACTGCATGAACAAAGACCATGGCTGTGCTCACATCTGCAGGGAAGCTCCCTTCAAAAGCGGAGTGTCATGCGAGTGCCGGCCTGGTTTTGAGTTGGCCAAAAACCAGAAAGACTGCACATGTATGTATCACATCTGATCCTCATGCTGTGACAAAAAAAAAAATTAGAATCATTACTTTTGTACTGCTGTAGCTTCTATGGTTCTAAGCTTCTGTCTCACAGAACTTCCCTCCCTCATGACTACCCCACTCAGCTCATTCAGACTAGTAGCAGCAATTAGCAAACACTTGGTGGAGCTGTGCATCAGCTCATTATAGGAGCTACTTCTCAGTTGAAAGCTGGTAAAATCGTTGTTAATGAGTTAATAGAGGAGCCATGAATTTTATAAAGATCAGAAGTTTTTAAAGATACACATGCCCAAAATCAAGACTTTAAATTACAAAGTGAAATTTCTTTTAAGTCATGTTTGATACAGCATTTTTATAGTTAACATAGTTACTTGTGTGTGCAGTAAAATTTCAAATGTGCTTTAAAATTATAATAAAGACAATATTCAATAGTAATTCATTTTGTTTAATATTCAACCCAAACATGCTGTGCAGAGAATTCTCATTGTGTCATCACACATCAAGCAGATGAATACATAACTACGTAACTTCCTACGGCTACTTCCAGCAGGACTCCACATGGCATCAAAAATCTCAAATCATCTCATAATTGTTTCCTGAACACAACAATGAGTTCACTGTACTCCAGTGGTCCCCACAGTGACCACATCTCAGTCCAGTAGGGCCCCTCTCTGATGTGGTCGAACCATTGATTTGCATCATGGATGTGCAGCGGTGAAATCTGCAACAACTGAGCGATGTAAAGATGAACACTTCTAAGAAATGCTTCTGTTGAATTTATGCTACGAAGAATTACAGTAGATCTGAGGGGCAAAATGACCCAGCAGGGAGCTAGCATCATGCACCTAGCAACATGGCTAATGAGAGCTGTTTTTGTTTTGTTTGTTTTTTTTCAAATTTTTTATATATACATAAATATTTATATTTAGAAAGGAAAACCAAACATCTAGCAAAGTGCATAGATTTACAATCAGTTGACTCTCCATTTTGTTTCCAGTTCCACTGAGCAATAAATCTTTAACCGCTTTCTTTATTAGCCTGTTTTTCTTGCGTTTACATAGTGGTAGAAAAGATTGAGCCGTTCTGGTGATAAACATCAGTAACAGGCACGATTAACAGCTTCCAGTAGGGCTTCAGTGGTAAAATATGAGGGTGGACATTTAATTCCAAAACCATTTGAGCATATCAACCCAAACTGAAGGTGCTGAAGGATTCAGTAGTGGGATTTCACAACTCTTTACAGCTCAGTTGTTTTTTCTCACTTCTCATTCAGTGTGTGCAGCCATGGAATGCAGGGCCGCTGTTTTTGACAGGGGGAAAGTAAGCTTTTAATTGCACTTTATTTGGCATATCTTTTTCTCCGCTCACAGAGTGTGAGCACTGCAGAAGTCTCTGTAAAGCTATAATGTGTTCTCCGCTGTGGTAATATTTCACTAGCAGTAAAAGTTGCAGTGCAGTGTTGGTCTGTTGAGCATGACGGAACATAACAGCAGTAAACAACTTAAAAAAAAGACATTAAGGGTGTTTTCACACCTGATAGTCTGGTAGACTGGGTTTGATTGGGGACCAAAATTGCAACATTTGTTACATTTTCAGCTGCTGCAGTTCTCTTTCGCACTTCACTGTGTCAAATGATCCGGTACTTTTGAGCAACATGTTCCCCCACTCACCTGTGGGGGTGCTGCAGCAGTCATGAAAATGTCTGAAGAAGACACTGAACAACTTCCTTCTTCACAAAATGTTAACAGAACTGAAGTGGTGTCAGATTTTAATGGTTGTAGGATTTCTCTTGTGACTGTGGAATAAGTGTACAAGCCATTTCTCGCACTAGTGCTAGACTCACGTGTTTGTTTTGGTTGTCTTTACCCAGAATGCCCTGTGCTGTAGTTCACTTCCTGCTTTTGGAGCGGTATCCAGTCCGTTTAACGTTCACATTTACACTTGAACCACATCAGAGTTGTTTTGGTCAGCATCAGAGTTTGATGCTGACTTTTGGACTTTCTTGACAAACAAACTGGAGTTTGATTAAAGCGGACTAAACAGGGCTGGTGTGAACGCACCCATTTTGTGCTTCCAAACAATCAGCATCTCCTTCTGCTTTCTCTCAGCTCAACTTTATCTTCAAGTTAGAGTTGATCTTTTCATCAGCTACAACCTGCTTCCTATTTGCTGCTGAAGAAAGGCATGCCCACAGCTCGACGTTGCCACCACCGTGTTTCAGTGTGGGGATGGTTGGTTCAGGGTGATGTGGAGTTCAGGTTTTCTGTGTCCCTTACATTGTTTGTAGCAAACTTCAAACTGACGCTCTACCCTCTATCTTCCTGACTTTATTCACAGTTACAGAAAGAGATGTCAAGATTAAGTTGAACATGACATTTATGATAGAGAGACCTTTAGATATTTAGTCTGCAAACTGGCAAAGATAGGTAAAACTGGACATAATTCTGACTAAGAAATGGGAGCAAAGAGCTTCCAATATAGTCATTTTTGGTATGTGTAGAATATGCTTCAACAGACTCTAGTGGTACGCACACACCACCTTGGCCAGAACGTTTGTATTTGCTTGTTTCTGGTACACCCATAAAGTGACAAACAACAGCAATGGAAGACAAAGACGTTTCTGGCTTGGCCTATCAGTGAAGCTGTTCCAGCCTAAAATAGCATCTTAATGCTAAACATGCAGCAGCAGCAGCACAGCCGTCTCCAATGCTAATGTCAGTGGCTACGGTCAATATTTATGAAGAAGTTCCATGAATGATCAGGAGTTCATGAAACTCTGGAAAGATGAATGGACAGAATAACACTTTGCTCCAATCTGATGACTGAAGAATCAAAATATCAGATTTAAAAACAACAAATATCTTTGTTATTGAGCTCAGCTGTCTGTTTATTCAATAATTTACCTGCTAAGAGGTCTTTTGAATTGAACATGTTTCTTATTTGGTCAATAAATGCGTTTTGATTGAAATGCGATTAGTTGCGATTAATTAATTACAGACCCCAAGATTTACTCGATAAAAAATTTGAATGGACTCCCGCTACTAGCATACAGATCACCTAAATCTGATTGAGTGACATAATATGTTCAGACTTTCTCTCAGTTCAGCTGTTGCTGCACACTTAGAACGTTTGTAAGAATGGACAGAAACAGTGATGAAGGAGAGATGCATGTGGAGCTTAACCAACCAAGAAATGCACAGTTCACTTGATTACCCACTGATGTCCTCCAGCTGCTCTTGGCTGACTCCACTTTATTTAATATGATTGTATTTAAATGTTGATGCAAAAGAACTGAAAACTCACTGAACCCTTTGGTTCTTGCTTGACTTTTTTTTTTTTTTTTTTTTTACATCATTCTATTGTTTGCCATAAATGTCAAATATATATTTTTTTCTTTTTACAAAAGTCTCTCATTCAGACAGAAACCTTGTATCTCCAAAACTGAAACTTTTCCGGAACCTTTCTGAATATAAATTCTTACTGTTTGGTCAAAGTTAGAGTTTTTTGTTTGATAATGCGTCAGTGAAACTCTACACAGGTGTGATCAGTGGTGTTGATTTTCACAAGAAAACAAAAATTAAACGCAATGTCATTTCTTCTCAGAGCAAATTGTAACATTTAAATTTGTCCTTTCTTTAGTGACTTGTAACTATGGAAACGGAGGGTGCCAGCACACATGTGAAGATACGGACACAGGGCCAGTTTGTGGCTGCCACCAAAAGTACGCCCTGCATTCAGACAGCAAGACCTGCATCGGTGAGTCACAGCCATCATGGCCTCCCGAATGATGTAACCTCATGACTTTAAATGAGCAGATCAGCTTCCAAGTTTACAAAAGTTCTCACGTTAGCCTGGTATCATAGCATTTCAATTTCCACAGTGAAAACAAAGAGAATCAGCAAATAAGTAAAACATTCTGAACATTTATTAAGTGAATGTTGCCAATTAACACAGTAAAAACAGCACAGATGGAACACAGTGCTGCTGCTTGTTAAGCTCCAGTTTCTGACTTATGCTTGTTTTAAATCTCACCCTGAAACCTGAGCTGCTTTGGTCTTTCAAGCTGATTTCATGAACATTTATTAGTGTGACTTTTTATCCAAACATATTGCTCTATAAATGTTGGGCTGATTTTTACTGTGGTTGTCATTCTTAAGCTTTTACCTGGAACTTTAATCAACTTTGAGTTTGTTTTTATTTAATAGCTAGTTTGGATACTACTGAGCCGTTTGGATAGCTAGCTTGCTGCACACACATTTCCTCAGTAAAACTGACCTCACAAGTGAAGTTGTCTTAAAGCTGCAGTAGTTAACTTTTATAAAAACATTTTTTTACGCATTTGCTAAAACTGTCACTACATCCTGACAGAGTAATATGAGACAGATAATCTGTGAAAAAAATCTAGCTCCTCTGTCTCCTCCTTGTGGTCCTACTGCTATGTGTAGAAATACACCAAACAACCAATCGGAGCCAGGAGGCGGGTCTTATCACTGCCAATAATGCTGGTGTAGCGCTAAGGAGACAGAGGAGACAATAGAAGACAATAATTTGTTTTCCAAAAGGATAGTTCCGATATTTGAATATATTAGTTATATTTGTTCCAGAATAAACTTTTTCATTTTCCCTTTATAACTGGTTGAAGATTAATGAAATGTTCCAGGTAAGTGAGGATGTTCTTCCTTACCTCTTTCTTCACCTCCTCCCTGCTGATACAGGCTTGTGAAGCCTGAATGGGGTCTGCAGTGCCTGTAACAGATTGTCATGTGTTTTAGCGGCAAATGCTTGCAAATTGTGGAGGGCCCTACCACTTATTTCGGAATTTTAGATTTTGTAACCTCATGATTTGCTCTATACAATATTTTTTTCTAACATTGAGTGTACAAAACCATAGAACTGTTATTACATTAAACACAGTCATTAAACCAAGATGAACACAAAATGGAAATGTTGAGTGTAAAAAATGATAAGTACACCTGAAGATTCAAGAGTCGATTGATCCACCTTTAGTAACTCTGACATAATTTCTCACTTCACTATGAAGGTATTCATGCCCTCTGTTTGCTCCTACAGTTCTTCGTTCATTGAAGTTTGAATACTTCTCTTCACGCCTCGATTCTTTTGTCTTCAGTCTTCAGACATTCCGCTGCAGATTTTCTGTGCTTTCAGTCATTGTTCCTTTTCACAATCTTTGCAGTTTGGGCGATACCATGGCAGATGACTTCACTTTAAACTGTAGAGCATTTGAGTGTTAAGAGGAGTTTATGATGCAAAATGACCACAAGTCTGCAATCATCCAAAGCAACCATAATCATTTCCTTTTTACCATCTTGTTGTACTTTTCACCAAATATTAGGCATTGGCTTATGGTGAAGCAACTATTCTTCAGTCTCGCCTGTCCAAACGACATTGCTCCAAAAGTCCTGGGATCCATTCAGATGGAACTTTGCAAACTTAAGTCATGCTGTCATATTCTTTTTCAAATATAGAGTATTTTGCTTTGCAATCCTTCCAAACAAGCAATACTAATTTTGTCTTGTATTTACTGTACCAACATCAGTTTGAACATTTAAAACGCTAATAGACAACTGTAAAGACTGACATAACACCCTTGGTATTGTTTGCTCTTTCTCTATGTCTGACCTTAGAGTGGATTTGTTGTGTAATCCTGGAAGGATTGTGACAGCTACCTTAAATGTTTTCCACTTGTGAATAAAATTTCTTCCAGTAAAGCTGTAGACAAGAAATTGTTTCCCTTACCCCTTCCCAGAATGTTGAGCAGCAATGATTGCTTCTCTTATTTTCTTTCCATTCTGGCATTGTGTTAAAATACTCATGTATGGTCCAGACCACCAAACTGCCAAAACTTCTCTTGTTTTTAGGGCAACAGTTACTGATGTTAGAAAATCTACTGAAGTAAAGGACACTTGACTACCAGGCCAATCAGTGAACAGAAGAAGCTGTGAATGATGGTGTTAGTTTTCTGCTCTGTTTTAGAATTGTAATCTTCCTGTAGTTTTAGCGATGGCAGCGGAGGAAGTGAACGAAACCGCTCAGTCCGTGTTGATCACACTCGCAACTATTAAATTAACATTGTCAGCCGCCTTGCTCTGATCAGCTCCTCTCTCATTGCAGTGGAGGTTGGTTGTTTACAGCACACCTAATTTTTTCTCACACACAGCATTTCCATTTTGGGTTTGTTTTTATTCAGTATTTAGAGTGTGAGAACTATTGTGATTTTTTTCTTGCATTTTTATGCTAAACATCACATTTCTTGATAGACATTTATGACATTTTTTCAACTGCAATTTTATGCTTATTTATGGACAGATTGAATTGTCAAATGCAATTCTGCAGTCATGCATTCCCCCATCTTCTGCACTCCTGTGTGCTAGAAGTGTCGAATCACCTGTTCAAGACATGTACAATTTTTAAAACTGTGTGGAGTTTCCATGGCGTCTAACCATAGTCATGGCTTAAGAGAGGGCAGCTGGTATTGGCAATTTTACGTCCTGTTCCAACAGCAGAAACAGCTGACCAGTCATGTGAAGTAAATGTTTGCTTCAGAACTTATTTGGCATATGTGTTTCCGTCTCCCTTTGTTGTATTAACAATTTCTCAGAAAAACCATAGCCCATCTCTGGAGAATTTTTTAGCAAAACCGAGGAAGCTATTTTGAATTTCGATGTTTCCATCAACATTTTCCGATGCGATATTTCAAAAATACCCATAAAAAATGTTGATGGAAACACAACTAACGATAGAGAACATACTCTCTTCAAGGTTTTACATCAAAATTTATGTATCAGAATTGCCCCTTCACAGACCAGACTTAAGTGATTGTGGCAAAACTTGACGTTGCACAGATGTTCGCCATGGAATTAGCCTCAGCTGCTGCTATTTTGCAAAGAATGGGCAAGAATTTCCCACTCCCAAAGCTGATAGAAACATATCTAGAAAGACTATTGCTGTAGTGAAGGAAGGACTTCAACACAAATGTCAGATTTGAACAATTATGCACTACTTTGTGCTGGACCATCACATAAAATTGAAATAAATTCATAAAGGTTTGTGGTTATACCATAGCAAAACATGAATAAGTACAAGGATCATGAATACTTCTCTTTGTATGTCTGTATGTTGACTCATTAAAGCAATGTTTATTAAGCTAAAGCTGAACATAAGAAAACATCTGCGGTACTCTGTTGTACAGATGACAGAAAATATCAAATACATTTCGCACTATAAGAATTCAACATTTTTGTGCAACACAAATTGAAGTTTAACCAGCCATACACAGGAAAACACAAGGACATCCCTTTGTCTTTATATCTTCTGTCTCTCACAGTTTGTCTTTGGCCCTCACCACTGCAGCCCCTGGCTGGGAGGCAGTGGGATATGACTGCTGCTAACCCTTTTTCTTTTCAGCTCATTAAGGAAGTGGAGCAACACATCTACGGAAGTCTGCAGTACGGAGGAAAGGCGTGGGAAACCTTGCTCTGACTCCCAGTGTTTGATGTCTGTCGTTCCTCACCATGTCTCTCTCTTTCTATCTCTTTCTTCATATTTTAATGAAAGAAGAGTCTCTCGGTAGTCCCAGGGACCCCTTAGCTCTTTGGACCCACCTAAACCCCCAACCCTGTATTACACTCTCTACACAGATTCTGTCCCTCTGCTCCCTCTTTTGCTTCCTGCTTCCTGGTGGTAGTACCTGATTGCCTGTCTTGTCTGAACATTCATGTGACAACCAATTCAGGGGTAGAAGGACTATTTCTCAGGACATAAACCTGGGTTGGGGGGTCAGGGGCCTCATCTCAGAATCTGTGGCCAAACAGACATCTCAATTGCAGCCTGATCTTAGATTTAGCAAGCCTTACCTTACATCCCATTGACCCCATCATTTGCCATCTCCACGCAAATCCCGTGCAAGAACTGTAGCAACCAACTGATAAGCAACTGCCAACTCAAAGGTGGCGTTCATGCCTCCTTCCCTTCTACCGGCAACGCATAGCTGAACAGAGAGGCAGGGGCTTGCACTGTACACCAATGTCATAATTTGCCATTCCTACTGCATGTGTCCACTGCCATTTGTGACACCATTCATTTGGTTCCCTCTTTTACTAATCCATACATTTGTTGCTTGCCTTGTTAACCAGCTGTACTGGAGTCCCTGCACTGCATTTTTATTGATTCCCTGGTTTCTTTCTCCCTTTTTTTACCATTTGCCTTTTTAAATGCATATTTAAAGTAGAATTTTATTGTTGGTGTTTCGTTTAATGCATTGGTTTTACCATTGTTCTTGCTAGCTGTAGTAAAGTGGTTCAACTCTTTGTTCCAACTCATCCTGCATTCAGCAGGGAAAATAAGTATTAAACACAGCAACAGTTGTTTTTGGGATTTTTTTGGGCTATTGACGTAAAATTCACATCATTTCTCAACTCAGGTGCTCCATGCATTTAACCCCTTAACCTGCACCGGAATGCCCATGTGTCGTTTTTCAATTGTATTTTCCGAGGGTGAGATTTACGGGTTTAAACTCTGTCCATGTCCATTGTGATGTTTTTATTGGGCAGACAAGAGCCCCCGCCCCCCCACCTTTGATTGACACTGCATTCGACCAATAATATGGCTTTTTCCGAGCCAATAATATCCAGAAAGCGATTTGAGCTCGCTTTGACATGCCTGTATTCTTTCTGGAATATTTCTGACTGGTCAACTCAGAAACTAAATCTAAGCCACCGATGTGTAGCCAACACGTGTCCTGTCATAAGGATATAAGGCACCTTGGGGTTTGTTTTGACATAAATCCACCAGCTGCATACGTAACCACACATAATTTGTGCGCCTTGGTGCATCAAAGTCAGGCTCTGTGTGCCCTCATGCGTAACGGTGTTTACGGGACTTTTTCTCACCGACGGAGAGCCATGGAGAGACACATTGTCAAAACGTGTCAAAACTGGATGTGTTTCTTCAGCAGAACTTCACAAGTCACAGGAGTGGATGATTATGGCCATAAGAGTGCTGACACGTTTTGGATTTGAGAATACTGGAAAGTTTTAGTCGTCCGCTGCTACAGTCAGAGCAAGGGGGGCTAAAGCATACCGAAGAGTGAGAATTGGGGGCCGAGGGAATGACGGTACGGGAGGAACAGGGGGCTTTCGAAGAAGAAGGAGAGAAGGTGGGTGGGGGGGCTAGCATATTGTTAGAAGGGAGGGGCGGGAGGATGGGGGGGGCGAAGAAGGAGGTGGGGGGGGACGAAGGAGAGATGTTGAGGGGGGAGGGGCTAGCGTATCGTTAGAGGGTGGGGGGGGGTCTAGTGGGGGGTTAGCGTACCTTTAGAAGGGCGGGGGGGCGAAGAAGGAGGAGGATCCGGGGGAGTCAAAGGGGCAGATGGACGGACGGATGGGGGTAGATCAGGGGTGGGCAATCCTGGTCCTCGAGGGCCGGTGTCCTGCAACTCTTAGATGTCTCCCTGGTCCAACACACTTGAATCCAACAACTGAATCACCTCCCAAGTGCAATCAAGATTTCTAGAGTCCTGCTAATGACCTCATTATTTGACTCAGGTGTGTTGAAGTAGAGATGCATCTAAACTTTGCAGGAGACCAGCCCTCGAGGCCTGGAGTTGCCCACCCCTGGGGTAGATGGACAGATGGGGGCGGATGAATGGACAGCATATTGTAAGAAGGGGGAGGAGGTCTGACTGTACACTAACCCCCCCTTCTCACCCAGATATGCTATTTAATTTATATTATTATAAGTAATTTCCACTATCAGTAATATTGTGTCTACCAGAGGATTCCTCTGGTCATTATCTTTCATTAGAGCCTCATTGATGACTGTATGTTGAAGCACTGAGGAGTTACAGTCATTAGAAGTTTGTATATCAGATGTTGTCCAAGTGTGCCATTTGGAGACTCCAAATGGCACACTTGGACAACATCTGTACATCCTTATAAATAAACATGTCCAAAATGACATTTCTTTTTTGTACTATTTTGATCAATCTTGAAATCCACGAGCAGAATACTTTATTCTACAGATTTATTGTATTTCCCAGTCCATACATTCAACACTCAATGTGCACTTACAAGAAATAAAAATGAAAAATCTGGTTGAAACAACATTTTTCAATTTCTTTTGTGTTACAAACATAATAGCTACAAACTACTTACAGTTAAATTATTTTTGACTGCAGAAATAGAAAATTTAGCTTGTCATCTTCATAAAGAGACTAAACTTTTGCACGTACTCCAAATTGTTCAAGAACAGCAGTTGATTTAATTTGGGTATACCTTTTCAGACGTTTTTGGTGATTTGGGGGGCGAGGGTTAAGGGGTTAATAGATCCACACAAATGAGTCTAGAAAATGAAATTATATAAAGTGGAATAAAGAGGGGACGAATACTAGACACTCTCCCTGATATTTATTCAAAGTCATTTCCTCTATGGCAGACACCTGCAGTAAGGGATGCTGTCAGCTGACAGAGGAGTCGTGCCAGTCCTTTTCAGCCTGTGAAACTCTGGAAGCAGCTGCAAGAGGATTGTGGCTCAGGTGGTTGTCAAGGCCAAAATGTGGGTGTGGGAGGAGCTTGGTGAGGTGACGGAGAACAACATGGTCTAGCATCCAGCATCTCAGGAGGGGAAAGTACAGATCATCAAACCCTTTGTGGGAATGGTGTGCTGCAAACCTCGACTTAGAATGTCAGGAGAGGATGGGAAGAACACTTTGACGACCTCCTCAATCCCACCAGTACTTCTTCCACTGAGAAAGCAGAGACTTCGGCTCGGTCTCTCCGATCTCTGGTGCTGAAGTCACAGAGGTAGTTAAAAAGCTTCTCAGTGGCACTTGGTCTTTATTGCTGGCAGTTGGTCAGACTTGTTTTTGATGAAAGTTGGACTCTGCCAAAGTTACCCTTTGTCACCAATTCTGTTCATAACCTTGATGAACAGAATTGTTAGGGGCAACCAAAGGGTTGAGGAGGACATTGGGTCATTAGATTATGATATACAGCTTTCACTGGAGCAGTTCACAGTCAAGTGTGAAAGGATTGGGATGAGAATTACCACTTCCAGCCCCAGGACCATGATTTTCAGCGGGTTAGGGATGAGATCCTGTCCCAAGTGGAGGCCTCAGGGTCGTGTTCACAAATGAGGGGAAAATGGAGTGGGAGGTCAACATACAGATTGTTGCAATGTTTGTGGTAACTTGAGTGCTGTACCTGTCTGGTGTGGTGAATTACCAGTTGAGCTACATTTCTACTCTCATCTGTGGTCAGAAGCTCTGGATAGTGACCGAAAGAACGAGATTGCAGATTGAAGTGGCTGAAATGAGTTTCCCCCACAGGTTGTGGGGGCTCCTTCTTAAGAATAGGATGTGAGGTTTGGTCATCCAGGGGAGACTCAGAGTGGAGCCACTCTTCCTTTATATCAATTAGAGTCGGTTGAGGTGATTCAGGCATCTGGTTATGTTGCCTCCTGGATGCCTCCCTGGTGAGGTGTTCCAGGCCCATGTCCCGCCATGAGGAGACCGAGGATATGTTGGAGAGTCTATGTTTCTCTGCTGGTGAGGAACTTCTTGGGCTTCCCCTAAAGGAGCTGTCCCAACCGGCTGGGGAGATATAAGTCTGGGCCCCTCTTCCCCTACAATCTGTCCCCAGATTAAGCACACGACAATCTGTGGATGGATACAATAATGGATCTCTTCTATGGCGAAACTAGTTTCATGCATTGTTCAAGTGGGATTTTGATCCATTCATCTTGAAGACCAGTTGAGAGTCACTGTGATCTTTGACATTTGGTTCTTTCCAATTGAACTCAAGTCAGTGACTGACTGAGTCCTTTCACTAGCTTTACTTTCCATCACTGCCTGTGTGGTTAAGGTCGTTTTCAATTGAAAGTCTACATTATTTTCATCTTCACATTCTTATCAAGAATGTCATAAATTTCTAAATTCATCCTTGCTTCAGTTATATTAAGCCTGCCACACCACGATGTTCTCATCTTCAAACTTGTGGTATTTCTAAAGCCTTTTGTGAAGCTCTTTGTCTCGATACTTAGAGGATGAATTAGTGTTGATCTTTTTGTATGTGTGGGTAACTCAAGTTGCTACCAAACATCTGGTGTGAATTTCACTTCAACAGCCCAGTTACAGTTATATTTACTATGAAAAACATTGGTGTTTTCAATACTTATTTTCCCCGCTGTGGGTCCCTAAATGAACTTACCTTTCTACTGGCCTGCAACCATCTCCTAGTCCCACAGACTGCTGGGACTTTTCCCTTCCAGGCCTTTTGCACACACACACACACACACACACACACACACACACACACACACACACACACACACACACGCACACACGCACACACACACACACCCTTACATTTTATCTCCCTCTCTGACAGATTTTTTTTTCACACACTCCAGCCAGCAGACACTCAAAAGCTGGTATGTACCAGCTTTTGATTCAACAATCACACATTCACACAACCGCATTTCACCCAGTTAGCCGAGCTCCAGAAAGCCTCCATTCATTGCTGAGTGTGCTTCAGAGAATCCTTCACTTGCACTGGAGAAAAAGGTAGCAAGGTGGGGCGAGAGGAATGGAAGGGACATTAATTGTACCCAGTGGCTGGTCCCTTTCTCCCCCCCAACTCCATAAGACATCAAAGGCCTTTCTCCTTGGAGCAAGTGGCGCTCATTCATAGACTGATGCTAATTCAGGCCTTAATGATTGAAGCCCAGTTAAAAGCTGGCTCTTTCTCCCAGCCCCGTCATCCAATGCAGGGATGCATGCCACTTTAGTCACAATCAGTCCGCTTACTCTGATTTGCACTGTTGCCATTTTTCCTCCACTGCTGCAGTCCAGCTTTTGGGAATGTGGTTTATCAAGCATTGACTGCTAGGTGATTTGATCTATAGACAAACAGGCAACCAGCACTGCCCCAAACCACCTGCCTTTCTTTTATTTAAAAATGTTTCTGAGTCTCTATGCATGCCATCCATCCAAAATTTTTCAGTGTACACCCGTCATATACCCCTCCATGTTCCCCCCATTGTAAAGTCAAGATGAGACTTCAAACTTTCTTCTTCTTCCCCCCTGTGTGTTCTTCAGTCCCTCTGTCATCTTATCATTTCTCTGCTCTCGGAGCGTCTTCTCTGTACTAATTGCCCTGTCACGCATCGCTCTTGTGCTCTTTCTCGCATCATCATGCAATTTTCCGTGCCCATCTCCTCACTCTCGTTCAAAGCAGCTTCTCTCGGAAATGTCGGACACATTTTCCTCTTTTTTTTCTCCCTTCCTTTTCTTACATGTTAAAATGAGGAAACGATTGCCTGAAAAAATGTGTGGCTGTGTGTTATGGAACATTTAAACACCATCGCCAACAGCAAGGTCACGATCTGAATCAAAATCCAAATGTTCACCCCCAACCGTTGCCTTCCAAAAAAATTTATAAAAAATGTTAAAGCCCGGAACCTTCTTCTTCCCCTCTCCACCGTTTTGCCTTCCTACTGCTTCATTAAGCTACTGATCCTGATCAGTTTCATTATTTTATTTTTATTTTTTTTTGCTGCAGGGGATTGATGACTGTTTGGGGATTAACACTCTAACAGGGATTTTGGTGCCTCTTCATCGCTTCTTGCTTCTTGGCTTTGGTTTTAGTTTTTTCTCTTTTTTTTTGCTCAGACGCCAAAGTTAGGGCTGAAGGTCTGGTCAATTGGGCTTCTCATTAACCTGCTGCTCACTGTTTGTCCCCTTGTCACTTGTGTTTTAGAGAAAGATGAGGCTGCAATTGAGAGCTCTGAGTTCAATGCCACGTCAGTAGCTGATGTGGACAAGCGGGTGAAACGGCGGCTACATATGGGTAACTCTTTTCTTCCTCTTTCTATGTGTTGCCATGCCGCTTGTGCTTGTATCCCCCCACACCCTCCCGAGTTCACATCTCTCCGTTTCCCTCTCGTTCTCCTCTTTTCTATCTTTATTTTGTTCAAGAGGATTTTTGTAAACCCCCTGGTGCACGCTGTGTCCACCCAAGAGTCCCCCATTGAACACAACTGTAATTAAAACTGTTTGTGAAGAAAGACTAAAACAGACCGTTATCTTTTTGCAATCCCTTTTTACCTTAGTTACCAAAGTTTTGGTAGACTAATGGTTTCCCAGTCACTAACACAACACCTTACTGCAAATGTTCTTTGCTGTTTTCTTTTGCAGTAATTTCCAACTTCCCACAATAGAAAAACACAAGCCCACTAACTTAACTCGGTTTATGTGGTGGTTATTCAGTGGGCGTTATTGAAAAAAAAAAAATCCTTAAAGCTTAGCAGTTGAAAAGGAAAACACAAAGCTGCTTTCAAGAATATGTGGCCTTCAGAAATTTCAGCTGGTGGGCTGCTACTGGAAGGATAGTAACTTTTCTGGTCTGCATTCTGGAAAATGACAGAAATTAGAGGATTTAGAGTATGGTAACCGAACATGATTTTAAAAAAAAGAGTCATCTAAGAAATATCCTGTCATCACTCAAATTTGCAAGTTGAAACTGACATGCAGGTTAAGGAGCTTCAGACAATTTTTTTTGCTTTTTAATCTTTAACCAAACATTTAAAAAATCGAACTTGTGTAATAATTTCTTACAAGTACAAGTATTTAAATATGCATGAATTCTTATCTATGGATGCAGAAACATGAAATTCGTTGACATTTTGCCCTACAACGCAATACAATTGAATCACAAGTACACATTCTGATATACATGCACAACATTTATATACCATGTTGTATATCAGAGAACTGATGCACAAATCATCAGTTCTCTGCCATTTTACTTTACAAGATTCCAAAACTCTATTCTCAACTAGTACAAAACATATAAATGACTGGAATTTATGCCCTTATGTTAATGACACTTTAGATACAAACCAGTTTAAACACTGTCAGTGGTCCTAGATTGGTTAAAGCTTTAGTCACTAATGACACTACGGTGACATTTGCTTTGGATCTTCTCATGTGCAGCAAACTAAGACTATTTTGAAGATTTATTTTTGTTTGTGTATTTTATAGTATAAAAAACTGATCAAAGGTAAACTTAGTTCTGTAAACTGGGAGAATTCAATTTGTTAGGTTTTTTTGGTTGGTTTTGTGACAAGCATAGTTATCAAAGTATATGGACCAGGCAACATGTGGATGGAATACACTGAGAGGAGTTCCTTTGTGTCACAGTTTATGATTTATGAAACTTTAAATTATTTGTGAGAACAACTCTTCCTGCTTCCAGAAGGGAGACTTTACGTTTTCTCAAAATTTTAGTCAAAATGTGGCCTTGTTATTATGAACTGGATGCATTGCAACCACCAGTTTTAGAGTCTGTGTATCAGTGTATTGATACAAGACATAATTTCTCATCTTGTCTCATGTGTCGGTTGAATTGTTACACCCTTACTTCAAAGTATGGTTTATAACACTCTCAGTGAAGCTTCCCCACCAGTTTTGATGCTAAACCTCTGGCATCAACTGCATTCACAGATTTTGTTTCCACCAGCGAATCGCAGTGTTCACCATCTTTAAAACATTTCCATCTTGGCACCAACTGGGTCAGATGAAGGGACTTCTGCCATGGATCCCTACCCAGGAATCCCTGGGTAGGGATCCATGGAGAACAACAATCACTTCAAATGTTAATCGCCAAGTTTGGGATTTGCTAAATGAATAGTTGCTGTTAGGCTAATGCGAGCCCAATTTTTTTTTCATCTATTGTCTGTTTTAATTTGAATAAAATTGGTAAAATTGGAGTAATGCCAGGTTCACAGGACAGGATATTGAAATTGTCGGTCAATTTTTGAAATGTGGGAGACCACACGCATGACAATAACAGTCCTAGTTTTAACAGGTTTGGTCGTACAGTGTGTGATGTCGAGCCAAATTCATTCACCAACATTCAGATGCCAAACCACAAATCTCGCGAAACCTCTCGAGACTAAACGGGAGTTCAGAGTAAACAAACATGCCGATATTTGTGGATTATGTTTAAAGACAAAAGAAAAACAATACAAAGGTACAACATCTACCAGACTTTCTGCTGTGCCATGACAATTGTTTTGTCATGTCACATTCAGCAGCCTGCGTTCTCACGTGTCCTCGGGGAACACCACACGCACTTTGCAACATCGGGCAGAGAACATAACATTAAAAGTTGGGAAAAAAACAAAACAAAAAAAAAACAGTAAATTATGCAAAATTGAAGAGCAGGTGAAGAATGTTGCAGGTCAAGAAGAAGTGGTCAGTTTGTCCAACAGCAGCCTGCCTGACCCTGCCTGAAACACACTAGAAAAACAGGAGGGAAGACGTCCGACCTTGTGGATGGCTTTGTAGGAGTACTTTGACGATGAAAACATCATGTTTTCAGATTTATTTTGTTTTTGTAAGGCACTCTGAAAATGTAATAAATTGCATAAAATTATTTACCATTCTATTCAAGTGTCACAAAAAATTACATCTGTCACAAACTCTAGTCAATGTAATGATCACCCAATGAATTTGGAAAGACATTTACTTACTTCTCTTTTGATTAATCCTGTGGAGAAATATTTTGTGATCCTGTGTGGAGATATGTATCTAAATGTCTTATCCATATCACACCAGACTAAATAATTGGGAGGTCAACATTTGTACTTTTTTTTTTTGCTTGAAATAGAGATGTTGTAATCTTGCAACACACCATACTACAGGAATAATACGCAGCATATCTACATAGATAGTTCAGGATAGCCAAACCAGTCTAACTATAGGCTTTATCAAAAAGGAAAGTTTCAATCCTAGTATTGAAAGTAGACAGGGTGTCTGCCTCAGACTAAAACTGGGAGCTGCTTGATAACTAAAGGATCTCCCTCCCGTTCTACTGCCAGAACCTCCAGGAACCAACAGTAAATCTGCAGTCAGTCTTAAATTCTGTTCTGGATTCAATGTACAGAGAAAGCTAAAGTAAGAGTACTATGATCTCTCTTATTGATTCTCACCAGAACTCTTGCTGCAGCATTTTGGATCAGGTGCAGGCTTTTATCTGAATTTTTCTCAACTTCCTGATAGTAAAGACTTACAGTAGTCCAGCCTTGAAGTAACCAGTGTTTCAGCATCAGGAACTCCTCCTGATTATTCATGGAACCTCTTGAATAATCAGGAATGTTTTTTAGAATGTGGACGCTGATGTTATGATGTCAACGTCCACATTCCACATTTGGGGTCGTGCTGCTGCTACATGTTTAGCATTGAGATGCTATTTTAGGCTTGAATAGCTTCACAATAATTTTTTCCAGAAATTTGTTTTTAATCTTTTTTTTTTTTTTTTTTTTTTAAGCAACCAAAAAACCCCCAGTGAGCCAAGAGAAGCAGCTTCATCATCTATCACCATTGTTTGTCACTGGTGCGTCAAATTTACAGGCATACCAGAAACACACAAACACAAAAGTTACAGTTCGGGTGTTTTGTAATTTAAAAAAAAGAAAGAAAGAGAAACAATTAATTACAATTAAATGTTTTACGTGTTATAATCTATGTAAATAATTAATCAAAATGAACGTGTTAAAGTTAGTGTCACCTGTAGTCATGGGGACAGTGTGGTTCAGGGTGGCTGAGTACAGCTCACATCCAGCCAGTGAAGAACAGGCAGTGACTGAGATGGTAGACCCTCTCCCACCACCTCTGTCTACCGCTGTTCAGAGACCTCCACCTCCACAATGTCTGATGTTGTCTGAAACTTTCCTGTGAATTTGGAGTCCAATTCAGAACTTCTGCCCAACAACAATGCCAACTTAATAAAAACTCGTACAGCATGAGGGCTTGACAAGGATAAAAATCGGAGCCTGTTTAAATGCATCATGGGAGCATAAAAGAAAGAGCCTTTACTCCAGACAGAGATAGGACATCTTCCTGTCCAGTCTGAGACACTGCTGAATAGACATACATTTAATTCAAGAGTTTGGTACGTTTCTGATAATAAAAATTTTAAAAAAATTTTATCTGTCCACACACATACCCCACCTGCCTCCCCCCGCACTCCTCCAAAGTCTATGGTCCATTTCAAACCCAGTCTCAGACTCTAAGACATATGCTGTTAGAGAGTCTTGGAAAAGGAGGCTGAGGGTGGTGTGAGAGGCTTGTCCAGCACATCAATCAGGCCAGGCGGTTTGTCTCTGTTCCTATGCTCAGCTTGGCCCTGGGGCTTGGCTGGGCGTGGCCCACAGAGAGGGGGCTCTGCAGGACTCAGCTTACCTCAGCTAATGATAGGGCCCACTGTACTCAGTATAAATCACTTTGACCCATAAACACCACCTACACACACAAGAAATCCACACGTTCACATTTACTCTCACATAGAAAGTCTTATTGATTATGTACACTTGTTCGGGCATGTCGACCCACGACACGGTACAGACTGACTCGCACATGCACACGCCCACACACACGCAAACAGTTGTCAGAAACCTGAGTTGGAAAGTGGAAAGGGGACAGGGTGGTGCTAATACCCTACAGCACCTAGCAGACAGGCTGCCTACATGATGGAGTGCCTTTCCTTCCTCCTTTTGCAATATCTTTCTCCAGCCTATCATCTAGGAATCCCGTTGCCTTTATTTGGGATAAGTTTGACATTTAAGCTAGGTCACCAATCTGAGCTGTGACAGATAAAAAACACACAAACTATAAATTGGTAATCCAGGGGGACTGATGTGAGAGGATATCCTGGGGTTGCATGAGCAAAAACATCTTTAACATCTATCGTGGCTTACTTGTGGTGCATATTTGGTTCTATGCTTCTGCATTAACTCCTAACAACGGATATGTTTACAACCTGAGAGCATTTTTCTCCTTCCCGGTTTTAATGAATTTAAGCACATGCCTTCTTGACATTTTAATTGAACAGTGCCAAAGATTTGGGAAACATCGCCAAATAACACGTTGCTGTTATTCCGCAACAGCCCTCTAAATTCCAAAAGATCATCCTAGGGGGTATTGGATTTGGAAACTAGATTTTGGGATTGTATGTTTTGAATCTGACAGTTGATGAGAAAATTCCAAACTTCTGTTCAAACCGGGATTTTCTCTTGAATAAATGAAGTGAAGCCCACCAAAAGCAGAGCAGTTACTAAGGAAAACCTCTTTATAAAGGCATAGCTTTAATTAATCCCTTTCAACAAACATGAGTCAATGTCAAATTTCAGCCTCCTCAGCGATTCCCGAGGCCCGTTGGGTAGGGGTTGACTGAGCTTTGCTAAAGCAACAGTAGCTTAGTAGCTAAGCTAGAGTTACCATGAGCTTGTGTTTGCTTTAGGCAATATTCACAAGTCCCAGCAAACATTATCTCTGCCATGTACAAGGACAGTTTTTCACGAGAGGTCCTGCAGAACCGGGACTCAATAGCAGCTTTATTTTTTCACTATCTCTCCTGAACTTTCCTGTTTTGTGTGAGTTAATTGGTTTCTTTTCACTTTTGGAAGCTGGACCAACCTTTCTTCACCCTGGCTCGTCAGCACAATATCATGTGTTGCTGAATAATTCCCTGTTAAAAAAGACATTTCTTTCCAGTTAGGGTTTATAAGTAGATGGTATTTGTCTTTATAAGACAACTGCAATATGTCTGACATTTCCTCACTTCTGTGTCGACAAAGCTACATGAGGAACCACATTGGGATGTGTGGGCATCCCTCCATGTTGTTTGTGTATTCTTCTACCCACATGAAGCTTTGCCCCACTAGGGCTGCACAATATGTTGCGAATATATCGTCGTCACAATGCCAGTGTGTGCAATATTCATACTGCAATGGGCTGACTAGATTGCAATAATTGTTGTCTAATATATTTTAAGAGATCTGTATGTTTTAATGCTAATATAACATTTGGCCTGGACACTCAGCAAACGCTCAGACTGGACAAATAACATAGCCACAAATGCTAACAGTCAAATATATTAGAAAACGAGGCGCATGCCGCACCTGATATTATCAATATTTACCAGTATTATCGTCATCACAATATCTAATATTGTGCAGCCCTAGTCACCAACCATGTCACGTCCAGTTTCAATAGCTACATGATGCTTTGGTAGGATATGGAAATCAACAGAGTGTGTGAACAGGTCATTTGTGTTCTTCCATCTCTCTCTTCCTTCCTTTATAGAGAGCTGCGCTGTAAACAATGGTGGCTGCGACCGCACCTGTAAGGACACAGCTACAGGGGTCCGCTGCAGCTGCCCTGTGGGATTCACTCTGCAACCTGATGGCAAAACCTGCAAAGGTTAGTAATAACAGAAATCAACTGTCTAATGTGAGTAGTATGAGGGTTCTGTAGAACTGAACCCAGAGCCCGGTTCTGGGTGCTGCCATGCTTTAGTTGCACTCCTTGGCACTGATGTTTGTTGATGCTTGGAAACAATTAACTTTATATCTTGTTCTGTTTTTGAGCAGAAGCAGAATTCTTCTGTGTTGTATGTAAAAACAATATTTGACCTTGTATTAAATTATTCTGCATTTCAATACAATACACAATCCTCCTAGGCAAAACGTGTCGGCCATCATGAAGTAGAAGAAGTACCAAAGTCTCCATAAAGCTTCTTTGCAAGCAGATGTTTTGGAAGGTTTGCTTATCTGAATCATACATGATCATGATACACTGTGTTACACTGCAATCCTTCAGCAAAAACACAAAAGAAGAAAATTGTTTCCACCTGTCAATCTGAGAAGGGTTAGAAGGCAGAGCAACTTTGGATCCATCAATGTACAATGAAACAGTTATAGAGTGGATCCTCGGTATTTGTGGAGGTCAGGGGTCATATCTGCCTGTGAGTAGATAAAATCTGTGATTACTTGAAACTCCGTTAAACAAGTTAATAAGTGTTTATTTCGATAGTTGAAACAATAATTTATCTTAACCAAAAAGCACCTCAAGCAAGTGTAAAAATGTTATTTTTGGGTAATGGAGGAAGTTACTTTGAATTTTTGCAAATTAAAAAACGTTGATGGAAATGGGCAGTGATGTGTTTTTCCTAAGCATCCAGGTTGGAGGAGCATAAAAAAAGACGACGTAGAAATCCATACGATTATTAAAGTAACTGGATTGTGGTTAGAATTCAAGTCTTGGAAAAAAAAAGAAATACTCTTGACACCTTTACAAAATATCAAGATTATTTTCGATGAGGCGAGAAACGTACAGCATGTCATCATGGCTGACGGTCAGAGCTCTTACAGTACCCTCATTCATTCATGGCCACCTCTGCTTCCTCCTCTCCTCCTCATGGATTGGAAGCTGGACTACTGGGACACTTCCACCCAACCACATGTCACAGAGTTGTTCTTCGAGGAGTCACCATGGGGACTGAACATGTTGGTCATGTGACATCAACACAGAATATGGATACCTCATGGGAGATGTGTGCTCTTATACATTTAATATTACTGAGTGTATGAGAGCCAGAGAGAGAAAGAGAGAGAGAAGTGTGTGTTTGCAAAATGAGTGTCAGGTAGTGTGAGAATGTGGCACGTAGGTGTGTGAAACCTTGGAGCCGGAGCCGTCTCAGGGCTGCCAGGCAGACGACGCGTCGGCAAACTTTGAGATGTTTGAACAGAGAGGCCCACGCTGTCCGTTTCTCCCTCTTCATCCCCCCAGCAGACATGACCGCAGTCTTACAAACAGCGCCATCAAGCTGCGGACTGTGTGAGTACATCAGTCCCGCAGTGAAGGTAGAGTCCTTGTCAGACGATTTGGCACACACACAAAGATCGTGTTTTGCAGAATTGGCCGATTTTGTGGTGACGGTTCGGGTTGATGGAAAATCACTGTGCGGAGTGATTCAGATCCGTGAGATTTCAGCGCCAAGAGCCTTATTAGGATACAACAGCAAACTAATTGTATTTCAGTGTGGCCTTGTGTCCACATCAACAGAGGTGCAGCTTTTTTCTCACATAACTTGGAATATCAATATTCTTAATATCAGTGGTGCCACTGACATTAAGAATATTGAAGCTTTTTTAACTTTTTTACGGATTTTTGAGAACATGAAAGCGAGAGTTTCAGTTGGAGTAAGACGTAAAGTGTCCCATAATGTCCAGGCATGTTTGATATGAAGGACGTTTGCTCTCATAGTGCCACCAGTGCAGAGCCTACTCAACACTGGCAACAGGTGACTGTAAAAACCTTTCCAAAATTACCCAACTACTGCAACCCAACCCCCTAAAGAAACACGTCTGTCCAAGAAAAACTTTGAGGACTGACTGACATTCCACATGAAGAGCAAAGAAGGAAGAGCAGAACAGTAGGGCTGAAATGATTCCTCAAATGATTCAAGTACCTCGATTGTTAAAATTCCTTGAGGAAAATTTACCTGCCTCAAAGCTTCATTAATTTATGTTTTATTATTTAGCGTACCGTGTTCCGGCCGGAACATTATTTGCGTTGCTCGGAGCTCTGACTTCCACCTCTGAGTTGTTGACGAATGCTAAGTGTTAGCAGCATAAAGTCCGATTTTCAAGTTCAGCCCGAGGGGATTTTATTGATTGATGATAATGCCCAGGTTCTCATTGTTTATGGGGGATCAATAAGCATCCTTAAAATGACTGGCGCGATGCCTGGAGTACGGCAGCCTTTCTTCTCCGGGAGCTGAAGAAAGGCTGTTTGTGGTTGAAAGCGAACGGTGGGAAGAGCGCTGCGGGAGTATTTATACAGGTGAGCGGATAGACTGAACACAGCGGGCGGCTGAGTAGTTGATGGTTACAGTGTAAGTGTAGCTTCATGGACGAACTGCACAATAAATTTTATCGGTCTCAAAGTCATCGTGGCGGTACATGGCTGGTAGATGAGTTTCTGAGTGTGACAAACGAAAGTGCCGTAATTATCCTGTGTTGCATAGACAGCACTATGCTATGTATCCATAACTTTGCTGTTTATTTTATACACCTTGCTGTTCCCACACAGCTTAAAACAATCAGATATTTTAGATCTTCCAGACCTGAAGGAACTTCAAAATGATGTCACTGTCATTCCCACAGTTGAACCCCTCCCTACCCAAACCCCCCCAAAAGGCAATCCTTTCCACAAAGTATGGCCTATGCACTGAATGACTGTTTCAAGATGGTGCCATGCCTGAAACTAGTTTAGGACAGAGCCAAGGTGTAGTGCTTGGTCTGGTAGAACAAGGAGTATTTCTTCCCAGATGCAGATTTGTTCATACTAACATTTTCACCTGATTTGCCTCATTGATGAAATGACCAAATGAAGTCAAAGGTCACACGGCACATCGAAACAATGACATCTGCAGGATGAGGCATTGAATCTCTGTATCTAAAATATTTCTGAAACCATTCTTTGTTATAATATGTTATGCATGTTGTGATTTTTCTTCTTTTTTTATATGTATAAATATGCCACATTTGTGTAAATTAGACTAGGCAGTTTAGTTTCCCACCGGCAACAATTGTTGCCGGGTATAAAACCTACATTTTCACTAACATAACCAACATAAAATTTAATAATTCATAAATGTCATGTGTTATGGAGGTCCAAGGATTGAAATGCATGCACTTATTTTGAAATTTTGCAGGAAAACATTTGGGATTAAACGGATTAAATTCGTCTGTCCTGGTCTATTTCCTCCTCTTTACCCCCATCTTACGTTCGTTTGTTCGTTCGCCTGCCCCCCCACCCCCCACTCCAGACATTTCCCGAATTCTCAAACCCAAAGCTTGACATGGTGAGAATTCATCTACTAAACTGACTGAAGATGAATACAGAAACTAAAAGCTGGAGCATAGAAATTTTTTTTATAAGCGTATTTGTGAGCTTTTAAAAATTTAATTTATTATTAAATTGAATAGAATTTCAGATATTTGTATAACTTTTCTTCAGGTTAACTTAGAAAGTGAGCTATTATTGTTACAGGTTAGTTTTCTAAACTACAAAAAAGTAACTGTTGGGGATACTCAAAAATGAAAAACTTGCTTGATATTGATATCCGATAGTAACACTGGTGTTATGCCAGATTTACTAATATTTTATTTTTATTGTATTTTTTTTGTTGTTGTTGAATCATTGCATGTTTGGACAGTTATTCCTCTGTCTCTTTCTGGATGGAGAGACTTTTACTCTTACTTTTTCACTTTCAGACAGTTGCTACAATACATAACCATGGCAACAAAGTATTTATTTATTTATTTTTTACAATTGAGGGCAGCTGATTAGCATCACAAAAGCTCAAATAGTACCTGAACAGCAGAAGGCTTCGTGGATGCAGAGCAGTGAGAGAAGGAGGAAGTTAAAACCACAACGGACAAGAATCAGATCTCTGACTCCAACGTGTCTCTGCCTACATTATATTTATTTTTATTATACGGCCAGACAGACTTAAAGAGGAGCGGCAAAAGCAAAGGAGGTGAATTAGCAGTACCAACGACTGATGGAATCATCCAGGACATTTTAGAGTGAACATCGTCTCTGCTGCCTGGACATTGAGCTGTCAGCGTGTCATGACCGGTATGAGAATGTCATACAGCAAATCTTCAGTCAGAGGCTTTTGTAGATTCATTGCAAGGCTGACTGCTGCGAGCTCCACTAACAACTCTTTGAAGATGCTTCGAAAATATGAGTTCCAACATTTATTTTCTCATTGGGATAAAAATCGCATTTTTTTAATTGAATTTGAATTAAACTGTCTTCATGTCCTCCAAAATGTCCTCTGGTTATGTTTTGCCGTAGTGGAAGCCAGCATTTACAGACAGAGTGCCTTCAATTGGGCTTGAGTTGAGTAGAGAAGATGGATATGAGTACAGGCCAGCTGGGCCTCGCCCACTTAATCTGACCGGCAGTGAGCCCTCAGGCGTCCTCAGTCTGCTCCTCAGGAGTAGAGTCATGGGCAAGGCAGGGCACATTGATCTGTCAACATGTCTGCAAGACCACCACCGTCACCATCAGGTTACACACTAACATCACAGCTTTGCCTCCTTTTGGTTTTTCCTTACTGGAACACAATCAGAACATAATCAGTTATTATCAAGAGCTACGACAAAGCCACTTTCCCATGGAAGGAGTCTGATTTTACTTGGGCTTGAAAATGATCTGAATGAACTTCATGACTTGCAACTCTTCAGTCAGAGGCTTTTGTAGATTCATTGCAAGACTGACTCCATCAACAACTCTTTGAAGATGCATCAAGAATATGAGTTCCAACATCATCAGGAATCATCGGGGTTTTACAATGGTCCAGTTAAAGTCCAGTCTTCAACTTAAATAAAACACAGTTGTTTAATCCCAGGAGGTGTGTGTACCTCATTAGGTGGAAAACAAGAGTACCACCTAATGGTACTCTTGCACCTAAGAGTAATGGTACTCTTAGGTACCATTAAATAAGATTACCTAAGGTACTCTTAGATAATATCTGTTATTTATATTCAAAATAACAGAATATCAGCATTATAATGCTTTATTAATCCCAAAGGAAAATGCAATAACACCAACTACCCACGATTTTTCAAAGAGTCATGATGGATAGAGATGGTGACGGCTGTGTTCTTCATGGTATGAAAAGTCCATCTTTGTACAAGCATCTCTGGAGAGTCTAGAGGATGGCAGAGAGAATGACTATCACGAGTTCACAAGTTCAGAGGAGGAAGAAATGATGATTGACGAGCTGGAACGTCTCATTTTATTTTCCGTGTTATTGGATATAAAATAATAATTAAAAAAAAGCATAACAGATGCATCGGACCAGAGCAGGAGCATTTCAGAGTTTTGGTCGAACAGTACGTTCTTCTTCACAGCCTCGGACAATTGCTCTTCTAAATATATCAATCGGCTTCTGGAAGTTGAGTAGTCAAAGTTAGACAGCCCTGCTGTCCCAGCGCATAAACAAACACTCCCATGAAATTCAGACCAATCATTCAGTAACATTACATGTTGAAAGAGGCGAAATGTTCTCAAGGGAGGTTGTGAGAAGAAATGGCATCTGAGAACAAAATACTGTGATTTTTGTCATGTAAGTGCAACAATGAGAACTGATTTCAGAGTCCTTAAGACCACTCAGCAAGGAGGAACCATTATTGCAACAGCAACTTGGAAATTTGGAGACCTGTTCTGTAGTGAAGGTGAAGCTGAAGAGTTTGGCCACAATGACCATTGCTGCAACTTCAGGAAAAAGGTGGACTCTTGCAAGCCTGACAACACTCACAACTATGAAGCATGAGAGTGGCAGCATCATACTGTGGAGGTATTTTGCTGCAGAATAGATCATGTCACAAGGGAAATACATAATATTAATATACCAAAAGATCTCAGTTGAAGGCAGATATGGAATTTCAGTATAAGTATAACAAAGTCTTGTCAAATGGCTTAAAGACAACAAAGTCAATGTTTTTGATTGGCTATCATAATGTGTTGGCAGACATTAAATGGTGAGTAAAAGGAGGCATGCAAACCGGATTCAGCCCCAGCTATTTCTTCATAAATGGATCAAAATTCCAGAAACCTGGAGGTCAAACGGTCTGGATTTGCTAAGTGTTGAGGTTGATAGTGTCAATGGAAATGCTACCAAATACTGAGAAAGTGTGTGTAAGCTCAAAACTTTATAGAGAATTATGCAGTTTTCTTTTCCACTTGTAACACCAGCATGTATGTACAGAGAAATAATCTAGATGACTTGAGCAGACCTAAACAGGGATTTTATTCTGATTTAAGATCAGACGGTAAGAACAAGTCTTTTCTTTCCTAGAGAGTATGTAAATATTTGGCTTCAAAAGTATAGTTTGCTGAAATTTCCACTTCAGCGTAAGTTGAGTGCCTCCTTCGACGGTGGTCCAAGCCGATGTGGCACCAAGTTGCTCCCCAGTGACAGACTACAGTCTTCCGTCGTCTCTCCCCGTGGTTTCCTCAGCCGCACTCTGATGCCAGCAGGATGTGCCCTGTCCTGCCTGTCTATCATAATTGTTTCAATATAAACTATGCAGGGCATGTTTAAAACCCACCAGTGTGATAAACACTCTTTTATCTGCGCTGACAGACAGGGCCGTTCAGCTCCTCTCGATGACAGACGCGCCAAACCGGGGAGACGTCTCATTACAGGCTCTCATGCCAGCAGCTGGGTTAAAGAGAGGCTAGAGAGAAGATGTTGTTAACGGTTTCCAGATGTTTGATTAGGAGGTGCGCATCGGAGCGAGGTCAGATCGCACCGTCGGGTGTGTGTGGGTGGGTGTGCGTGCGCGGCCCTGTAACGGCGGGATCATTAACACTCATTACATTACATGGTGGTTTGGGTTTTGTTCTCGGGGAAGTTCATGAAAGGTTAGATGTGTGCACGTGAGTTTCTGGCTGCTTCTGAGAACAGTGTGTGGTTAGTAAAAAAACAAAACAAAAAAAAAAAACAGAAGAAGAACTGGATTGGCACTGTTGACATGTCCTCACTGGCTTGCGTGCCACATTTACCTGAAAAGACCTGAGAATGCACTCTAATACACATCTGACCAGGTCGAAGTTAAAGGCCTCATCAGATCAGCTCTGACCGTCAGAAAAGCCTTTGGTCTTGAAATCCATCAAAACCCTCTGAACTGAGCCACTAAGCCAAGTTTATACTTTCTAGCTGCTGACCTGGAAGTGGTCAGCAAAGCCAGGACTGAATAAACTCAATGTATTACGCAAACGTTAAAAAAAATTGCAAATTTTTTACGGTAATCTTAAAGGGGCAGTATTTTCCAGCCACATAGTGCCATTTTATAGCACAATCAAATAACAATGTTAACTTCAGTTGCTAAAAAATGATGTATACATCAAATATGACTTTAAAGACATTTATCTTGTAATAATATGTGAATATTTAAAATTGAAATTTTGGCTGCTCACACCAAACGGTGAACCGTTGGGCGCTTAGCCCAAGTTGCCTGCTGCTGTGTGACTGTGGACCAATGGAGTGTAAAAGTTCTGCGAATGATCAGCATGACACGAAAAACCTTCTATTAGTTCAGTACATTTATCCTATTCTGTGTACAAAAACACCCATCTGCCAGAGGTCTCTAAGCACATAACATGTCATCAGGGTCTCGTTGTACCTACAATAACTGCCAGTTATTTAAAAGTAGTCTACTTCGAGCTGCTGCATGGAAATGGGTAATATAACTTTAATAAATATCTTCAGGTGAGAGGTCATGTAGTTTATTTATTTTTGTTTGATTCAAGGTCATAGCTTCTTGTACCTCAAGCTGGAATCAGGATTAAGCCAAGATTTTAAATAGAGTGCAATATTACATCTTTACAAAAAAATAAAACTATATTAAGTCAGATTCAAGTCATTTTTACACACGTATCTCTACAAGTCTTCAGCATACAACCAAGAGACAGCAGCTGTGGTGAATCTGTGTTGTGAGCAGGCTGAGTTAAATGAGACAATAATGCATGGAGGTGTTCAGCTGCAGCTCAGCCTCTCATCACACATCATTGTTATGCAAAACGGAGAGTTTTCCTTCAGCCCACATGCAGCCACGGACTGTTTGTTTCTGCGCTGCGGTCATTTAATACCCGAGTAAATACACACGTCTTCTCAGCCTGATGTCTGTCCTCTCCACTGACAACACCCTGCAAAGAAAACCAACACTCTCCAACAGAACCAGATCCCCATGCTCTGTCCCCAATTATTTGTGGAGGTTCGGGTTTCTGCAAATCTTTTCCATTTAATTGCTTTTCTCTGTAAATATTTGCAAAAACTGCGCAGATTTTCTTAGCTTTACGCAATTTGTTCTCTATTTGTATTCGGTGCACATTCCAATTCAGGAGTCTGCATGGGGCCAAAGTGAGAAGAATCTAATTTCTGATTTGTTTTTGTTTTACCTCACATTTTCTTTCTTTTCATTCCCCCCGCCCCCCAAACTTTGAGTTGAAAGAAAACCTCGCTCATTAACCACTCCAGAACATTTCTGATGCATCGAGACAAATCTGGAAGGGAGGGTGTTCTTCATAGCATTTTTTTTGCTTTTGGCTGACCACTTATGAAATTACTTACGTTTTTGGTTTTGAATTTTTGCTCCAACACACTCTCCGGATGCAGTCTCGTGTGAAATGTCTTTCCTTTAATTAAGGACATCCTCATTAAAATTCCACATTGCCTTTGGCTATCCAGATGTTTCTTTGTTAAAAAAAGAAAACAAGCATGAATGAGCCTTTTCATGTGCACACACTGATTTCACTCATTGTTTTATTTTACTAACTAATTATTAAACTCATAACAGTAAATGTTTATGATTCATAACCTCTCCTACATCAGCAGTTAGTGAGTGAAGCCATTTGATTAACTGACACAGAAACAAACACCATGCAGCATCTTACAGTCAGAGAGAAATCACACAATTCCACTCTAATACCAATATTTCACAATATGTAACTCAGACCTAATAAAACTTTTTAAGTATAAATGTAATGCTAGCGATAAGTGCAACTAATCATTTCTTTTTTAAAGTGGGTATGACGCATGACTGGCTTTGTTTTGTGACTATAGTTTTTAAATTGAATCAACAATTAAATCTATAAACTGGTGACCAAAATAGAATTTCTACTTTTCCCCTTTTTGTGTGTAAATGTCCCAAAGTTAACAAGAATTCATGTTGGTTGGTGATTAAATACTTAAACAGTAAAATGCTAAAACAATATAATATCGTTTTGCTTAATCTTTGTATATTCTGTCTTTCACAGTTGAGGTTATTATGAAACTGACAGATTTCTCCATTCTTTACAAGTGGGAAAACTTGAAAAATCAATGCTGTATGAAATATTTATCCTCTCCACTGTATATGCCCTACATGCTTTTTTGTCTGAGGGCTTCTGATTACAACTGATAGCCTTCTTAATGTATGAACATCACTCAATCTTTTAACAAACTCTCATAACTATCTATCTTATAGAACAAAGTCTGTCCTTATTGGACTGAATGGTGACAAAAACATAACTTAGATCATATTGAAACTTTAATAAGACTGACTTGCGTTTATCTGTCCTCCTTTTCTTCATTGAAGACTTTTTCATTTCAAGACTTGCTCTAGCTTAATGTATTTACTTAGGCTCAAGGAACATTTAAGCTTCATTAAGGGTAATTATCTACCCATAGCCACCCTCAGAGTGCCCCTTAAGTGTGGGCAGATGCTGTGATTCTGCCAGTGTTTTCAGCGAGGAAGGTAATTAAAAAGCCGTGTCTGTCTGTCTTGGGTAAACCCAGGGTTGTATTCACTGGTTTTACAGATGTGCTGGACTGAAAACAACATAGCTAGCAAGCAAGCACTGTGGAATGATGTCCCCCCCTCATCCCCCTAATTTTGTGGATTTCGTAGAAATTAAGCTTTTTATCTCCTTGTCATTAACCATTAGTTTTATCATTTCTATACTTCCTAACTCAAAAGTGACGTGTTTGTACTTTGGTTTTATCCTGAAGCTGAAATAACAGCTGTCCCTCTCAGCCTCGGGAAACAACACAGACACGTTAATGACTGGATTAAAATCCTTTGGAACACACTGTACTTCAGGTGAAGCATGAAATAACAAATAACGGAAGCGAAAACATGAAAAGGAGCAACACAGACAAAATCTTAAGAAATATCAAATATAGAAAGTGCTTTTATAGTTAATTAGCTGGAACCTTCAAAATAGCCTCTGAGTTTCCAGTACCCTGTGATATATTTGAACTCCACACCACAGCAACAGAATCATCATAAATGCTGTAATAACCCAATTATAACATTTCTTAATCTCATGTTGCACTGTGCCGACACTCTGTCTACGCTGATGAAGATCCAAATCATCCCACGGTGCTGTTCAGTTGGAGCAGCTCAAACTAGTTCTTTATTACTTCAATTTATCTTTATTTGTCCA
Organism: Xiphophorus couchianus; assembly: GCF_001444195.1. Taxonomy (NCBI): domain Eukaryota; kingdom Metazoa; phylum Chordata; class Actinopteri; order Cyprinodontiformes; family Poeciliidae; genus Xiphophorus; species Xiphophorus couchianus. The sequence goes on along the minus strand of NC_040244.1, from coordinate 16,490,465 downwards.
CTTGGGGGCGCTCACACACTTGGTGCTGAACATGGGCAAAATGGGAACCAAATGAAATCCAAAAGTCTGGTGTTGGTTTTAGCAAAGTCACCAAACCAGCGATCAAAACCAAAAAAACAGATTATCACACATATCTGACGCTTTTCCTGCTCTAAGTTTAGTCACCATTCCCTCTCTCTTACATCCATATTCTTTCCTTCCCTTTTAGTATCATCTAAGTTCCTCTTTCCTCTCGTGATTTCCGGTTCCCTCCCCGCTTATCTCCATTTCTGCTTGTACTGGGTCAACTGCGGCTCAGTAGAGTAATCGCCTTCCAGTTTCCTCCTGTCACACATCAATGTGCCCCTGGCCAAGACACTTACTCTCACTTACACTAAGATGTATAAATGAGTTAAAATGAGTGAATGTGGCTCTGGTGTCAAGTACTTTGAGTGGTCAGTATGACTGGAAAAGAGCTACATAAGTTCATCCATCTACCACTTGCTTCTGCCCTCCTCCCCATCTCTCTCTGGCGTCTTGCTCTGCCTATTCTGTAGCACCTGGCTGCTAATCCACAACAGTTTCCATCACTTAAAGGACCAATCAAAAATGACTTAAGCTGTTTAATCTGTCAGACTATTATCCTCTGTCTATAATATGTATTTCTTCTTCTTTGTTATTTTGTGCTTTTTGTCCCTTTGCTTATTATTGTGTTGTGCTGTAGTTTTTTATAATCATATTTCCCAAAGCAAAAATAATCCCTAAAAATAAAACAGTCTGTAGAAGAGGTTTGGAAAATAATTGGAGAAACCTGTCTTATCTAAGATTTTTGAGTTCCCTAAGAAAGAGCATCCTCTCTTTCTACAGCTTATTGTCTGTTTCAAATCCTAAATACGCTCTACCTGTTAACCGTTAATCCTTGATGGGCAAACCCTTCATGCACACAGCCCTGCGGTGCTCCAGTATTGGTGTTCTTGTGTGAGTTTTTGTGTGACTTCTTTCATTTCCCTAATTATCCTTGTTGATTTGACCTTGTGACTGAATCAACTCAGATATCGACGAATGCGAGGAGAACAACGGAGGCTGTGATCACTTTTGCCGAAACACGGTGGGCTCCTTCGAGTGCAGCTGCCAGAAAGGATACAAACTTCTGACTGATGAACGAACGTGCAAAGGTTAGCAGACAACGTCTTCTTTTTTTTAATCGTTTTTTTTTGTCAATAATCTGTTTAGTTCAAAAAGACATTTTGGTTGTCATTCTAAGTAAAATTTATTCTGGTCTTCTGTACAGCTTACAAGTGTTTTGTAGGTATTTATTATCTTATTTGTGAAAATGTAACTGTCTGCATTGTTTGATGTAATCACAGCAGAGTTACTGCTTCAGTAGTGGAAGGTCAAGCTGCTGTTAATGCATCTGTGAGTTCCCTCTCTGGGTGTGTGTTATGTCTCTGGTAGTTTTCTGAACACACTAAGTTTGCATGACCAAAGGCAAATTCCTGCTTACAAGTCACAGCAAGCGAGGCAGATCAGACAAACACAAAATTATTTTTCCTAACACCAAAACCCTAAGGTTCTTCTATGCTCCGCCCAAAACAAACACTCTGAGACAAACAGCGGTGTGTGTATGCGTTGGGTTAGCCGGGCTTCGTTGGTTGCGTATTTGAAGTCTTTAAGTATGTGGTGTTGAGTGGTGTCAGCCACATCACAGCGTCGCTCTGATATGGCGTCGCTAGCAGAAGCACACCTCTGCCAATGCACCGCTCTGCCAAGAGCTGCCAGGTTTTTCCCATCCACAGACATCTGGAGCCAAAATGATTCAACCCCAACTGTAAAAAAAATAAACTTTACTGGCAAAATATGCAAATTGACAGATGATTGCAGTGAATCAATCAAGCAAGAACAATTTAAGCCTTCCGCGTTCTTAAGAGGTGGGGTCATTTGGACCCCACCAGTTTTTTACTGTGTGTGTGGTCTGACAGGGTAGCACTGACCTCGTATGCGCCTTTACAAGGTTTTATTTGTGGTTTTGGAAACTGACGTTTTGATAGGACAACGCCCCCGCTTACCCGCTGTCCGACCGTGACATTTGCCGTGCTCCTCCTGAGCAACTAGCTAACACCATGGAAGGGTAAATGTAACGTGACACACTTAGTGGCCATTGAAGTCGCCAAATTATTCAACCCCTTTATGATGAGCATTTTTAGTACTCTGGCATCCTCTGGATCTACCAAGCCTGTAGCGTTCCTGAATCTTAGCCCACCCCTCAGCCAAAGGCCTTGAGTTCTTATTGGGGTTTTGTGCTGCAGCTGCCATTTTCAAACCCCACCAGAAATTTTCAACACATTTCAAGTCAGCCAACAATAGCTACGTTTCCATTGCAAATGTTCACAAATCTGTGAAAAAAAAAATTCACAACTGCTGTGTTTCTATAAAAAATTATTTGCAAGGTTTTTCTCTGAAATGTTGATGTCTTTTAAAGATGTTTTAATGTCCATTTCCATTGACATTTCCGTTCAGTGTTCTCTGGCCCTTCACTGAATCTACCATGATGCCCACAAAATGCAGCTTTACACAACCAGAGGAAGAAGAGCAGACGTCACACTGTGCAGTCAAACCTGTTATTCGATAGATTTTTGATTGTCAGGTCTCGGGTTGGAAAATCGCAATTTTGCGGCGTGAACCCGGCATTAGCTCTTCACACAGTTTCTCCATTTTGGCTTCACCTTTGCTCAGTGATGGCAGCGTGTCTGTTGAATGGCTGTGACCAGATCATGTTTGTTTATTACTGTACTTGATATGTAAAAACCTTCTAAATGAAAGGTGTACTTTCTTTTTAGGATGACTGTATGTATGTTAGGAACTACTGTGTGCCGTTTCTGTTTATGCAAACCGTTCTGGTCCGACTGGCTGCGACCACACGGGCGAACCGTTCCGATGTCCTCTCACTGTTTGCAGAGCAAACATCCAGGATCCAGACCAACTTCCTCTGAGTTACAGACTCCATTAGAACATGTTAGATTAACATGTTTACTGACAACACTGTATCCCACTGAGATTTCACATTTATTCATTTATTATAACAAGTTCTTACACTTTTATGGTATTTTCTTTGAGCTGGTCCCCAAAGTAAGTTTTGATTTTATTGTGTCCTGAATTCCAAGTGAAGCAGAATATTTCAGCATTTTTTGGAGAACGTTATGACTTGTGTTTTGTTCAGGACTTTATGAAGGCATCTACCTGCCAGCACTTGAAAATAAAGAGAGAATGTTCTCGCTATAAGGAAATTGCAAAAAATGTTAACATTTCGTCATTTTAACGAGATTTTAAAACTGATTTTAATGAGATTTATGTCTCAAAATCTAAATATCTTCTCTTTTAGACAAAAAAGGTCATAACAGTACAACATATTCTTAGGATTTTTAGAGGTCATCTAGAGGAAACAGGCTGAGAGGAAGAGTCAGAGCGAGGAACTTTGTACCTTTTTAACAAGTCATAGTCAGGGGGCCGTAATTTTACATCCTGCGAGCCAAAAAATGATTCTTATTTAAGTTTAAGGAGTTTCTTCTGAAACTGAATTTGTTTACTGCAAGAACAAGCATTTATAACTTAGTCCCTCCTGAAAAACATATTCTGTACCAAAATATACAAACAAAATAGGAAACTGTAACGCTCTTTTAATAATGCAGTTGTTAAGGATTGTTTACATATACTTTGGTCCGTAGTAATTTACAGATCCCTCTTGTAATTAATTATTTACAGAATTAATGAATTTGCCCGTTCAGCCCAGCGCTTTCATCTCGTCAGTTTTGGACCTCATGTAAAATGTTTGGTCACAACAGATCAAATCTAACATCAGTTGTTATAATTTTGCCTTTGCATCTCATTTCACTAGAATGCACATTCATGAAAAAACTATCAGTATTTTATGATAGACCGACACAAAAAAGCACAGAATTGTGAGGTGGAAAGAAATTCATAAACAGTTTTTGAATGTTTCACATGTAAAGCCAAGAAGTGTGGTGTGCTTTTGCATTTAGCCCCCTTCAATCTGATATCCCTAAATAAAATCAGCTGTACCCAGCTGCCTTCATAAATCACCTAAACTGACTTTCGGCAGGAAGGAAGTTTTTATTTCATGGAGACATTTTTTTTTTCATTTGATGGAGTATTTATTAATAACGACATTTAGTTGATTTTGAATTAAACTGTTTTGTCCTTCATACAACCAACACAGGCTGGTTGTACCAAGGATTCACTCAGAGGAAACAAAGTTTTTATTGTTTGTAAAACATTTCAAACACCATGTGTCGCGTTACAGATTGCGGTTGCACTTACACAAAAATGTGAAAAAGTTCAAGGAGTGTGAAAACTTTTGCTGTTTGTGTGTGCGGCCTCCCTCAGACATCGATGAGTGCTCCTTTGAGAGGACCTGCGACCACACCTGCATCAACTATCCCGGCAGCTTCGAGTGCCTGTGCAACAAGGGATACATCCTCTACGGCCTCACACACTGTGGAGGTGAGTGTCCATGCAGAGATTTTGTTGACCTGTATCTCTGACCAGGAACAGGACATAGATTCCTCTCTGCTTTTCTGCATTAGACGTCGATGAGTGCAGCATCAACAACGGCAGCTGTGAGTACGGCTGCTTGAACACGCAGGGCAGCTACGAGTGTGTGTGTCCGCCGGGACAGAAGCTCCACTGGAACAAGAAAGACTGCATCGGTAAGCCCCGGTCTCCGGCCCGTCCACGCCTCCACCTCCGGCCTCCATGTTTGGACGTTGCCGGTGTGTGATGTGGTTTGGTGTGCTCCTCAGAGGCTGTGAAGTGTCTACCCAATGGAAAGCCTGCTCCGCGAGCCCAGCTGGTCTGCACTAAGAGCGGAGATGCAGAGGTCTGCTCGCTCTCCTGTCCCTCCAACGCTCTCTTCCTCGCAGGTAGAGTTTCCGTCGCTCCGGCCGACTGTAAATCACAATCATTCAGGAACAGAAAGAACAGAGAATTATGATGAAACATTGAAACACTAGTAACGTTTAGGCTGCAGATGGAAAAATAGAAACACTTGTAGACTGACACGAACAAGAATTTAAAATGTTTTTTTTTAAAACGCGGCCAGAGCAGTGATATAAGGACTTTGCTGCAGCATTTTGGATGAGCAGCAGCTGCCTGCTTCTGAAATAATCTGAGCTACTTAAAGTAGCTCTGACGTAAGCACCAATTTTCTTGTGTCCTGTTTATTCTGGCAAAATTGAGAATGTGTTAACAAGTGGATTTATGTTGTTGTTCATTCAAATTAAATTCAAATGTAATTTATTTATCCTAAAGGGAAATTAAATATTGTTGTAACTCATGTGATTCAAGTATTTTCAAAGAGTCGTGGCGGAAGACGTTGGAGTCAGAGATCCGATCCTTTCCCATTATGATCAATGGAAGAGACGGTTTGAACTTCCTTCTTTACAACTCCAACGGGGTTTGGGGTCAGAAATCATATGAGCTTGTGAGATGCTAATTAGAGCCTCCCAGTCGTAAAAACGATACGAATGTTCATGAAAGGAAAGCATTGTTGTGATGGAGGCGGAGTGTCAGAAAGAGCAGGAGTTTCTTAAAGAGAAAATTTCAAGAAGTCAAATAGCAAAGTCTAGTGTCTTCTAAGTCATATTCTATAGAGCATTTTTACTACGTTTTTTAATAGATTGTGTTATAAAATGGCATAATGTGCCTGGAAAATACACAATACCGGCCCTTTAAACTTTCTGATTGTACATACTTGCTCTGTCATATCATCAACAGGCTTTTGCTACAGTTGATATGACAGCAGAAAAGTCTGTGGTGACGGTTTTGTAGACTACATTTAGCATCTTGCAGCCTGCTTTCAGAGAGACTGGACGGCCAGTCCTGGACATGTTGGACTATTTTTCACTCAGTGGTTATCTGTTCCTTTAATAAATTAAATGATAGTTTGAAAACTGCATTTTGTATTTAATAAGGTTATCTTTGTATGAAAATCTAATAGAAATCCTCTTTCACATTTTTAATCAATGCATCTACAGGTTTGTCATTGAGTGCTGCCCTCTGGTGGCATCAGCTGACAGCTGCAGCTTTTCTAGCTGTATTTCTGGGCTCCACGTCTGCTCAGACTGGTGTGTTATTCACTCAGGATGAGGTTCTGTCTGCTCCAGCCATCCCAGCGCTCTGGCTAACACCTCAGGCTCTTTTCCTGCGATAACGCTTAGCACATCTGCAAATTGATTACATACTTTGATGGTGGCGTTCCGTAATGTGGCCCTCGCTGAGTTTGACTTGGCAGCCGCAGTGTGAGAATGATAGATGGCTCCGAGGCGTGAAGTGAAGTGTTTGTTTTGTTGGGAGTCCGTTTTAATATCACAGAGGTGAAAGCCAGGTAAAATACTTGTGGCTTAACAGAGACTGGACTGTTGTTTATTCTGCTTGCTTTTATGATTTTCGAAGGCTTCAATCTGTCGTTTCCTTCTTGAAATGTGTACATGTGTGTTCCTGTGCACTGGAGGAGAGAGACATCATTAATAACTGTTATTTTCAGCTTTCATTTCACAATCAAGGTAAAGGTCAGATGGACACACGTCAGCCTTTGGACTCTCTGTCTGTTTTTGCACAAAATAGGGATGAAACTTGTTTTAACATCACCAATGTTACGTAAACCCTAAACTCTCATTATGATCATTCTTCTTTCTTTAACTAAAATCTAACGTTTGTGTTTCTTCCTTGCAGACTCAGAGAACTACACATTAAGCTGTGGAGTTCCCATCCAGCCTGGTAATGCTCCTATACATGTTGTACTGTTGGATTAAATCCAGGTCCTAAAGTGTTTTGTGAAAGTCTTTCACAGTATGACCACAAACTTTAGTATCTTGAATTGTTGCCCTGCAATTATCTCTATATTCCATGGACTCTGATCTGCTTCCCTGCCCCTGCTGAAGAAAAGCGTCCCCTCAGCATGATGCCGCCACCACCACAGCTGATTTCTCCTTGTAAATAATATTTTTAGCAGTACCAGATTAGGCAGTCAGAAGGTGTGCTCTGATTTGGTCATAGTTTTTTTAGACCTGCACTGTGAGCATTGGTTGTGTAAATGTGTTTTATTTCCATGGAGACGGTATGACTAGTGTAGGGATGCAGCGATTGCAGTTTTCTTTCTCATCGCTGATCCTTAAAAAGTCAGACCTGTCCATTCCGATTTTGGCCAAAACTGATTCTTTTTATATTTTGTCTGAAAAAGCGCTAAATATGGCGACAATGTAGCAGAGTTAGCCACAGTGGGGTGACTGTTGTTAACCGCACACATTCAGACGTGACCTGGTGGGCATGTCTGAATGTGTCAGACGTGAATGTGAGTCAGCCAGAGAATAAAAGGACAGTGTTTCATTTTTAGACCGTTGCAGAGGTAGATAAGATTAATGATAAAGATTGGTTTCACACCTAAGTATCGGCTGATCGCTAATGTCCCAAACTAAAGGAAATCAGGGCCAATTTATCGGTGCACCCTTAGACTACAATAGGCCTCTAACCCCTGACTCAAATCCCTTTAACAGTGTACTTGAACTCTTTATTTTTTTCAATGTGTGAAGATTATATAACATACAACTTTAATAATACTTCAACATAAGACTGGCCTGTGACAAAACTGTAAAAGCGTGCTGAGATCCATCCTGCTGGATGAGCTCAGTGCCTGTCTTTACTGTATGAGCATGGAAGCAATCAAAAACCCAACTGCATCTTCCAAGTGGAGATAAAGCAAACTGCTAATTCAGCTAGAACGTGGCTTAGAGACGACAAATGTTGAAGCTGCAATCAAATTCACCACTCTCCAGTAGACTGTTATTCTGGTCGTTGAGTGGCACTTTGTGTTCCAGTCTGTTCTGTATAGTTTGGAACTTTGTAAATTTGCCAGAAGGCATAGAAAATCCTAGCCTGTACACCTAGTTCTTGGTAATAATTAGCAGTAAACTTTTTAAAGCTTTGTGGCAATAACAAAATGTGCCATTGTTGATGGATTTTAAATCGAATTTCATTTCTGGAGATCAAATGAAGGAGCCATTCTTCATAACCCAGAGTTGGGTCAGATGTTTTAACACCACCAATCAGGCAGAACATCCAAGGAAGGTGAATTCAGGAACCACTGCACAAAAAGTGGAAAAGAAACTCAACCTCATTGGAAATAATGATCGTTCTCTGATTGCGCACAAATGTATCTGCGCTGATCACAAATCCTTTGATAGGAAGTCTTCACAGGTCTGACGTTAAGCAGGCTTTGTGTTCGTGTTTGATGTGGATGAACACAGATCCGCTGGCCCCGCCCATCAAGCAGAAGGCCAAGTTTAAGATTAAAGATGCCAAGTGTCACCTGAGCCCGCGCAGCAAGGAGAAACACAAGGACTCCTCCAGGCAGAACATCCAAGGTAAAGAACATCTCTGCTCACATTCAGGTGCGCTGACGCAGAAATCACATCGGAGTCAACTTTCATCCTCATGATTTGTTTTCACTCTGACAGCAGGGCAGTTTCCCTGCACCGATGACTGCCAGGTAACATTCGTCAACCTCAAGTGTGATTCATCAAAGAAGCGGCGCAGAGGGCGCAAGTCTCCGTCCAAAGAAGTTTCCCTCATCACAGCAGAGTTTGAGATGGAGATGAAGGAGGAGGAAGCCTCAGGTGCTGTTGTCTCTCTTAGTTCTCTCACAACCTGCCAGAATGAAACCGTAAACATACAGCAGAGGCTCAAGACATGCTTAAGTTTAACGTTTTTACCTCAGACTCGTGTAACATCGATTGCGTGCGGGACAAGATGAGGCAGAAGCTCCAGATCGCCATGAGGACACTGAGGAAGTCCATTAACAAGCAGCAATTCTACATCCAGTTTTCTGGAACTGAGTACGAAGTGGCCCAGAAACCATCCAGGATCCCAGAAGGAGCCGATACCTGCAGCACTGGTCAGGTCTTCCAGGACGGGAAGTGTGGTGGGTCTGGACTTCGTGGAGCATGTCTTGACTGTGCTGTGCCTTGGTGAGAATTAAACCGGTGTGCTTTTCATTCACAGTGAGTTGTGGTGCAGGGACATTTTACAGCGGTGAGCAGGAGCAGTGTGTTCAGTGTCCTCCTGGAACGTACCAGGACATGGAGGGACAGCTGTCCTGTGAGCCGTGCCCCAGCACTGAAGGACAGGGCATCGCCGGTGCCAAGAACGTGTCTCAGTGTGGAGGTAACCTCATCGTCTCGACAACATTTTCATTAGATCCAGTCATATTTCTATGGAAAACAGGAAGGAAACTAGCAGGACCAAAAAAAAGAGAAATCATACAACTGCTAATATCTGACGCCACTCCATTTTTGCTTCCATTTTCTGAAGATTTGTGTCGTTTCCTGCAGTGTTTTTTTGATGCAGTGCACACACAGGCAAGGAGGGGAACAGGCTTTTCAAAGGGTTTGGTTTGTTTGACACAGTTCAGTGTGAAAGTGAACCACAGCAGCTGAAAATGGAATCAATGTTGCAATTTTGGTCTCCCATAACTTTTTAATATCTGAAAAGGTTCAAGTGGTTTGAATACTTCCACAAAGCACTTTATGTGCCAGAAGATTATTTTTCTATTTTGTACAACATAAACAAACTGAGCTGAAGAGAAGTAACTACAATCAGGCAACCCTTTACAAAACATCCCATGAAATTCACATGTGGTCACATTTGGTTCCCATTTTCCATATGTGATAAAGTATTTTCTTCATGTGATCCATGGTTTATTCAACATGTGAGAAATATGGGATCACATGTGAACATGTGATCCCATATTTCTCACATGTGCCCCACATATGATCAGATTTTTTTCCATGTAAAGAATGGGTAATTATACTGAATACCTAATAAAGTCTCATTACTTTTACATGTAAAAATCACATCTGAAAATCATGTACCACATAAAAAATCCACATGTGGTCCACATATGTGCATTAGCTCTGCTAAGTCTGAAATATATATATTTCACGTTATTCCGAAAATCTCGCGAGATGTTTTCAAGTCCAACCCCCCACTCTAAAAGATTCTTCATTTCGTGCAGCAGGACAGTTGAGGATGGTTTAAAAAAATTAAGAAAAAAAAAGCGGATAGTTGAGCGCTTTCTTTCTTTGTTTATGAATAAAGTGGACTTGAAGAGTTGGCATTTGTTTTCCCGAACAAAGGTAAGAAATGTTTTACTTGATTTGAATCTTGAGGTGTATCGAAAATGTTTACACAGCAATATAAATCTGGAAAGTAATGTGTACCAGGGGCGATTCTAGGATCTGACCTTTAGGGGTGCTTAGCCCCCAGCAGGGCTAAGCACAGACAAGTTATTTGTTGGCGCATTATTCTAAACGTCACTGCTTATTTACATACATTCACATAAGAAATGAAATAGTTTTGTCCAACTAAAACTGTTAACTACATACAGGTCTGTAAAAAATTAAAAGCCCACTGCACTGAACCCCATTAACTCTTCCTGACTTAAAACATTAGTTTTGTTGTTTCTAAATGAATATAAACTTATTTTCTTTGCATTATTCAAGGTCTGAAAGCACTGCATCTTTTTTGTTATTTTGATCCTTTCTCATTTTCTGAAAATAAATATTAAGTTTTTGCTTGGAATTTCACATACATGTTGTCAGTAGTTCAACAATCTTCATTTTACTTAAGCATGTACCTATAAAGAGTAAAATCAGAGGATTGATCATTTTTTCCAGAGTTATATATATATATATATATATATATATATATGAAACATAATCAGACTACATCATACCTCCCAACATCTGCTAACATTAATGAGACACATGCAACTGTGGAGTGGCACAGTCCTAGTGTGGTCTGCTCACCCAGAAATTAAATAAAATTTACTCAAAACTATGCATTTCATTTGAAGAACATTTTATTAAATTCATAGGATTAATAAACCTAAAACTAGTTTATTATCAAGGTAGAAGGTCAGATTAATGACCAGTTCTTACTAGTCCTTAACCTGAACTTTATTTGAAAATCATACTTAGAAATTGCATTACCATTATTTTTATCTGAACGTTATGCAGCTGTTGGCCTTTTTTCTTTAAACCCTTAACTAGCGGTATCCTATCCATGGGACAAATCTAGTTTGTTTGAATACTCTGCCTTTTTCGCCACCAGTTAAGGGGTTAAACAAGAAATCGGACCTTATGCTACTAACACTTAGCTTTCGTCAACAACTCAGGCAGGAGAGCGCTGCGGATCGCAAGTAACGACCCGGCCAGAACACTGTGCATTAAATAATAAAACATAACTGAACGAAGCTTCGAGGCAGATACATTTTCCTCGAGAAATTTTAATAATCGAGGTACTCGAATCACTTGAGGCATCATTTCAGCCCTAATCCTATCTCAATACGGCAGCTAAAAGTTCAGTACTATAATTTTTAATTCATTGTTAAAGTAAAATTGTGAAGGTTAAAAAAAATCACCACTGAGTATTAACAAAAGACATTTATTTAGTATAATTTCTTTTGTCCCCTACTTGGTAGTCTAGAACCGCCCCTGGGCTGCAGGTCTGTGTCTGGTTCATTTTTGGTTAGCATGTTTTTTCTTCATTGATAGGAAGTCATGTTATCCAAACTGGTAAACCACGTTAATAAAATAATAGTGAAATAATACATTAAATGACCACTGACCAATGTATTCATAAAATATATAAGCATTTCTGAATAAAAGACATAGATAGTCCTAACAAACTTTGTTAATGTTGGAAATATGTATGTACTGTTAATCTATTAGCATGTTTTGTTCTGGCCATATTATTTTGGCTAATGCTATTACATATTAAATAAAGTATCATCCAAACTCAACGTTCTAAGCAAATAATCAAAGTCATTATAGTCTATTAAAAGCTCAATAAAAAAATTCATCAATCATAAAATGTTCTGTACCATATCAGCCTCAGGAGATATTTAAGGATGAAGAGACTCTGATGTCTGGTTCTTTAGGTTCTGACGGATCTGCAGTGTACCTCTCCTGATCCATTCTATCTATCATACAGCAGCACACTGCGCCACAACGGACACTTTTTTGTCCATTAATGGACTCATTATCCATCCTCACTGACATTGTACAAGCCTGGAATGTGTGTCTTCCTCCTCACGTCTGTATTTTTGCCAGTTATTGCTTCTAAGGACGGTGGAGTATGATCGGGTGGTAATGGACCTTACCAAGCTCTGCCCACAACCGACCCACGTGACCGCAAGTCTCACAAACAAAGCCTGGCAGCGCGTTGTTTCTATGTAAACATAGAAACAACTTTTTGAGACCAAGATCTACTTTTTCGCTCACCAGCCGGCTGAGATCTACCTCATGACACGAAGACATAAAAATAAATTAAACTCTATTGACTTATTTTATATGCGAATATATACTGCTCAAAAAAATAAAGGGAACACTTTAAGTGTTAAACACCTGTTTAAGTGTTCCCTTTATTTTTTTGAGCAGTGTACATCAGTTATAGCAGAAATATTAAAGTGATAGAAAACCTAATGCAATTTCTTCCTCAGTGAGACTCTGTCACTTGGAGGTTACTGGTTTCTCAGTCACAAGCTGGTTGCAAACCTGAGGCCAGCAGGTGTCAGTCAGTTATGGTAGATCTGAACTTTGGTTTGATGACCTCAATATCAGAAGCTACAGACTGATAGGAGGAACCAAAGAGCTCTGTAAAGGTAAAGGCAAATCTTGTGAAGTTGGGATATAATTAATTTAATTTCACATAATTACCACGGCAGAAGCCATTTGTTTGTTAAAACTTTATGAAATATATTTGTTCTAACTGATGTTTGTTGTGAATGACGTAAACTCACAAATGAACGAGGTAATTAGTCCAACGTTTAGAAACTACAGCGGCTTTAATGCGCCACAGCAAAGGGAAACAAAGGTAAAATAACCCGAACAGGTGATCAACTCAAAACCACTCCTACCTTTTTACTCTTTCTCTCTCTTTGTAGTTTAAGCACATCTGTTACCGTGGCAACAGCCTGCGCCCCGCAAGACGAGCAAAGATTACGTTAAAACCATAACATTCAGTCAGTTACATATCAAGTTTCCAGGCTTGATATTTATTTCTCGAATATTAATCAGCGCTTCCCTGAACACAGTGATGTTTGATTGACTAGCTGTACTTGGTGCTAGAGTGGCTAACACGAGTAACAGTTTTAAATTAAATCTTTAGTGTATGTCAGATACAGTACACATCTGTTTAGCTAACATAAGACTGTGTAGCAGACAGGCTTCAAGGTGTAGAAGTTGTATCAGTTCTGCCATTATGCTGTACTTAGCTAACGGGAAGCGTGTGTTTGTGAGACGGCCACGCCCGTGTAGCCGCACTACTACGTAGAATGGACATCAGCCAATGAAAAGCGGCCCCTGTGATACGGTCCATTTTAAAAGATACGGGATAGCAGTTCACCATGGCTGCGTAGTATCCTTCTCTAGGCAACCTTGACAGCAGCGTCGGTCCGTAGTTCTGGGGGTCCTGTTTAGCTCCCGCCACAACAATTTAGCTGATCTTAATATTCCCTGTGTTTTATTTTGGTCATTATTGTTACATTTGGTGTTGATATGTGTGTGACAGGTGTGTCTATCGGACAATTATGTATGGTTCAATACCAGACCTGACATTCAACGGTATTTTGTGGTAATCCTGTTGAGGTACAGTTTTCGGGGTTCTAAAGCACCCCTAAAACAGGGCTAGAATCGCCACTGGCTGAGATTCCACATTTTCTGCCGCTTTTTCACTGTCACATTTTTATAATCTGTACAGGATGTAAAAAGGTTTTGGTGCACACAGAACCAGAGGAACTCTTTTTGTGGCATTAAGTGGTCAAATACCAACTGCCTTGTTTACCACAAAGTTGTTAAAGTTTCAGCTTTGCTTCGGTTCAGATGGACTTAAACCGAGAGCGCAGAATGACCGTGACTGGGAAGAAAAATATACATGAACATCCTGATTTAAATGCAGAAATATACGTTTTTTGTACAATTCTTCGGGTGGGTTTATTCAAATTACGGTAGTACAATTAATTCAGAGTAAGTAATGTAGTGCATAATAAGGGTAGTGTTTGTACTGAAGGGTTTGTGCTAAGTATTTGCCTTTATTATCTCACATATATACTGCCAGTCAGCCACAGAAATCAGTCTCTCAATTGAGAAAAAGTAAAATTTTTAAAAATCTATTTAAAAAAGAAAATATTTCAGAACCACGTGCCTCCTCCAGCATGTGTTATATTTATCTTCTCTGCAATAAAAACTCAGATTTTCTGGGCTTTCCTCCTCCTCGTTTTGATTTCTAAAGGACTACTGTGTGACGGTTTGTTGGAAAACTGACTTAAATGTAAACTCACAGGTTCAATAAAAAGTTGTGTTGTTGCAGATTACTGTTTTCTGAAAAATATACATATATATATATTAAAAAGTAGGGCTATGCAACAAGACGACACTTCATCTGCCCGTAGCTTTACCCGCTGCAGTCCCTGGGTTCAGGCTTTCATGTGACTGCGAGTGGATTTTACGTCTGTGTGTGAAGAGTTGTAAATTAAATTTGTATTAATAGATGTTATTAAAGGAAGAATAATTATTAATTAACTTTGAACAAAACGTTTGGCTCCTTCTTCCTTAATTTTCCAGGGTCCTCTCAGCAGGCGGTGCAGCAGCTAGAAAGTGAAACCACAACAAAGCGTGTTGACGTCACAGATCACAGAGTTTAATCCATACAAAGCAACGCATGAATCAGTTAACAAAGCTGCAGAGGTACAGAGATATGCATTGATTTCCCCATACAGACATAGACAGAGAAAACAGATCAACAGAACGAACACAAAGACAGACAAAAAATGGCAAAGACGCGTCTTTGGAGAGAGTTGCTGAAAAAATGTAAGCTCTCTGTATTTTTAGCGCTGACACGAAATTTTATACTGAGTGGGTGTTTCCTTTTATTTAATATATTCCATTAAGGCGTTCTGCTCTTGACCAACTAGAAACTCCCTGGGCGCTCAGAGAAAACTAAGAACCGCCCTGATTTACGGCAAAGCTCGAATGGCCATCTGGTTTCTGTCGAGACAAAAGGGCGGACTGCTTATCGTTGGGCCGTGCCAAGTACGGCCGATCTCGGGCGTAGGGGGTCCTGAAATGAGATTTTGCAGATAAACTCTGAAGTATGAGGGGCCGTTTAGGACAAAATTTACGTTTTGTCTCTCACACACTACCAAAAAGTCTCGCATACTCCAAAAAAATAGCCACGCACACTCCAAAAAATTACGTTTTGTCTCTCACACACTACCAAAAACTCTCGCATACTCCAAAAAAATAGCCACGCACACTCCAAAAAATTACGTTTTGTCTCTCACACACTACCAAAAATTCTCGCATACTCCAAAAAAATAGCCACGCACACTCCAAAAAATTACGTTTTGTCTCTCACACACTACCAAAAACTCTCGCATACTCCAAAAAAATAGCCACGCACACTCCAAAAAATTACGTTTTGTCTCTCACACACTACCAAAAACTCTCGCATACTCCAAAAAAATAGCCACGCACACTCCAAAAAATTACGTTTTGTCTCTCACACACTACCAAAAATTCTCGCATACTCCAAAAAAATAGCCACGCACACTCCAAAAAATTACGTTTTGTCTCTCACACACTACCAAAAACTCTCGCATACTCCAAAAAAATAGCCACGCACACTCCAAAAAATTACGTTTTGTCTCTCACACACTACCAAAAACTCTCGCATACTCCAAAAAAATAGCCACGCACACTCCAAAAAATTACGTTTTGTCTCTCACACACTACCAAAAAGTCTCGCATACTCCAAAAAAATAGCCACGCACACTCCAAAAAATTACGTTTTGTCTCTCACACACTACCAAAAACTCTCGCATACTCCAAAAAAATAGCCACGCACACTCCAAAAAATTACGTTTTGTCTCTCACACACTACCAAAAACTCTCGCATACTCAAAAAAATTACGTTTTGTCTCTCACACACTACCAAAAACTCTCGCATACTCCAAAAAAATAGCCACGCACACTCCAAAAAATTACGTTTTGTCTCTCACACACTACCAAAAACTCTCGCATACTCCAAAAAAATAGCCACGCACACTCCAAAAAATTACGTTTTGTCTCTCACACACTACCAAAAAGTCTCGCATACTCCAAAAAAATAGCCACGCACACTCCAAAAAATTACGTTTTGTCTCTCACACACTACCAAAAACTCTCGCATACTCCAAAAAAATAGCCACGCACACTCCAAAAAATTACGTTTTGTCTCTCACACACTACCAAAAACTCTCGCATACTCAAAAAAATTACATTTTGTCTCTCACACACTACCAAAAACTCACGCATACTCAAAAAAAATAGCCACGCACACTCAAAAATTACTCACGCACATTCAAAAAATACTCAAATTGCGTATACACACACTACTAAAATGTCACACACACATTCACAAACGTTAACTTTCTCGCTCACATACACTACTACCAGCTCGCGCACATACACACAAACGTTAACTTTCTCGCTCACATACACTGCTAACAGCTCGCACACACACAGACGTTTATCTCTCACATACACAAGACTAAAGTTGAACACACACACAGTACTAAGACTCGTTTTATGTATGTGTGAGAGCGAGACTTTTTATGAATGTGTGAGAGCGAGACTCTTTATGAATGTGTGAGAGCGAGACTCTTTTTGAATGTGTGAGTTGTCACGGAAGAGGCGGGGCATAATTTTTGGATCAAACTGCGCATGCGTAGATCCTAAACTATAAGTTTCGATTGTTGACTCACTGTAAGTTCTATTACTTAGTATATTTGTGCTTTTAAATATATATAGAACGTTTAACTTTCTTGTAGATTAAATGTGCTATAGAAATAAATGAATCTGATTGATTGATTAAAAATAGCAAAATTGCTGTAGTACAATCTGTCCACTGGGTGCCAGTATTACAGGAATTATTAACCGGCGCCAACTAGTGCCGAAGAAGAAAGAGTTTGCTATACCGAACATGGCTAACTCTAATTGTTTAAAATGGCAGCTGCCTGACCAATTCTCTCTCGTTTCGAATTAGAGTTAGCCACCCAGTGGACAGATTGTACTACAGCAATTTTGCTATTTTTAATCAATCAATCAGATTCATTTATTTCTATAGCACATTTAATCTACAAGAAAGTTAAACGTTCTATATATATTTAAAAGCACAAATATACTAAGTAATAGAACATACAGTGAGTCAACAATCGAAACTTATAGTTTAGGATCTACGCATGCGCAGTTTGATCCAAAAATTATGCCCCGCCTCTTCCGTGACAACTCTCACACATTCAAAAAGAGTCTCGCTCTCACACATTCAAAAAGAGTCTCGCTCTCACACATTCATAAAAAGTCTCGCTCTCACACATACATAAAACGAGTCTTAGTACTGTGTGTGTGTTCAACTTTAGTCTTGTGTATGTGAGAGATAAACGTCTGTGTGTGTGCGAGCTGTTAGCAGTGTATGTGAGCGAGAAAGTTAACGTTTGTGTGTATGTGCGCGAGCTGGTAGTAGTGTATGTGCGCGAGCTGGTAGTAGTGTATGTGAGCGAGAAAGTTAACGTTTGTGAATGTGTGTGTGACATTTTAGTAGTGTGTGTATACGCAATTTGAGTATTTTTTGAATCTGCGTGAGTAATTTTTGAGTGTGCGTGGCTATTTTTTTTGAGTATGCGTGAGTTTTTGGTAGTGTGTGAGAGACAAAATGTAATTTTTTTGAGTATGCGAGAGTTTTTGGTAGTGTGTGAGAGACAAAACGTAATTTTTTGGAGTGTGCGTGGCTATTTTTTTGGAGTATGCGAGAATTTTTGGTAGTGTGTGAGAGACAAAACGTAATTTTTTGGAGTGTGCGTGGCTATTTTTTTGGAGTATGCAAGAGTTTTTGGTAGTGTGTGAGAGACAAAACGTAATTTTTTGGAGTGTGCGTGGCTATTTTTTTGGAGTATGCGAGACGTTTTGGTAGTGTGTGAGAGACAAAACGTAATTTTTTGGAGTGTGCGTGGCTATTTTTTTGGAGTATGCGAGACCTTTTGGTAGTGTGTGAGAGACAAAACGTAATTTTTTGGAGTGTGCGTGGCTATTTTTTTGGAGTATGCGAGAATTTTTGGTAGTGTGTGAGAGACAAAACGTAATTTTTTGGAGTGTGCGTGGCTATTTTTTTGGAGTATGCGAGAATTTTTGGTAGTGTGTGAGAGACAAAACGTAATTTTTTGGAGTGTGCGTGGCTATTTTTTTGGAGTATGCGAGACCTTTTGGTAGTGTGTGAGAGACAAAACGTAAATTTTGTCCTAAACGGCCCCTCATACTGAAGTCTCTTCCCCCACACTCCAGCGCTGTTTCCATGGGAATGCTAATTTTATGGCTTTTGTGTGATCTTAAGCAGATAGCGAAAGCGCCTGCCTGTCTGACTAAGTGCTCCTTCGATCCCATCCCGATTGCTCACAGAAAACCTGTTTCAAATAAGAGTATTGGATATAACATTTACCTATGCCGCATGATTAACTATATTAAGCACTAAAAATAATCATTTTTCCAACAATGTACACCTGAGGCAAAAACGGCATCAAAGCTTGTAAAAAGTGTGAACTGTGTAACTACACATCCCCTGAATCCAACACTCTCCTCATTGGGCCTCTGTTCTTCACAACTTAGTGAATGATTTAAATCTGTAAATACGACGACCTGATTAACCCTTACAACTTATGAAGTAGGTGGAGGAAATGCAATTCTATATACTGAAATTATGAATGATATTTTGAAAGTCATGGTTGAAATTTTTTAAGATTGCAATAAGTGAAACCACCAGCATTGTGTCAGGAACGTCCATTTGACACAGATTGATGTATGTGTATTATTTAAAAGTTAGATTTGAATAAAGTGGGTTCTTTATGAATTATGAACTACTAAACATGAACAGGTTTAAAATGACCTAACTACTAAACAAGTTTAAAATGACCTAACTACTAAACATGAACAAATATAAAATGACCTAACTACTAAACATAAACAAATATAAAATGACCTAACTACTAAACATAAACAAGTATAAAATGACCTAACTACTAAACATAAACAAGTATAAAATGACCTAACTACTAAACATGAACAACTACTAAACATGAACAAGTTTAAAATGACCTAACTACTAAACAATTATAAAATGACCTAACTACTAAACATAAACAAGTATAAAATGACCTAACTACTAAACATGAACAACTACTAAACATGAACAAGTTTAAAATGACCTAACTACTAAACAATTATAAAATGACCTAACTACTAAACATAAACAAGTATAAAATGACCTAACTACTAAACATGAACAACTACTAAACATAAACAAGTATAAAATGACCTAACTACTATTAAAGAAGGAAATTTATTAGGTTAGCTTAAATTTTGGAAACAGCATGGCTCTCTTTTCCTCCTGTTAGCCGGGTCCCGAGCGGATGCCGTCACGGCTGGAAAAACAGACGGCGAGGCTCAATGACGTCACAGAGATACAGAGTTTAATTCAATAGAAAACACCGTATGAATTTAACAAGAAAACTTCAGAGTACAAAGAAGTACATTCTTTACCTGAGACAAAAGAATTAAAAGAACAAAGGATCCTTTGGAGACAGCTGTTGCTTAAAAGCAGAACAGGGCAGCTATCTGAATCCTTATTGTTGCGCATTCCCTTTTTCTAGTGAAGGCGTTTCTCTTTGTTAATATATGCAAATAGGGCGTACCTCTGTTTTGACCAACCAAGAGCTACCTTGGAAAAAAAAACTTAGACCTTCCCCTGAGTTTTAATGACAAATATCAAGAGTCATTTTAGTTATTAAAGTTATAAGTTATTTTCACAAAACCTATCTTGCTCCTCTGCAGTCAGCTTCTCCAAAGATTTGACCCTTTGCTTTATCACAAACAATAATGAGATAGAAGTCTTTTTCAACCTGTAAAACATAACATTTAAATCATTCTCTTTTGATTCCGATATTGTCATAGTTAGTACATTTTCAAATACATTCGATTTACTAGATTAGTACTTGTAGCTTGGGTAATATACTTTAATCTAACACACTATTGCTACCAATATTAAAAAGGTATATCAGAAATTAAACCTTAAGTGTTCCCAAAATTCCTAAGTTGTGATCAACTCCAGATGCAACTCTGAGCTCCTGGGAAACCCCCAACCTCTGACCTGTGAGCCGGGGAAGATATTCTTTATGGCCTACTAATTTAAAGCCTTTCAAGAGCATAGTGTTTTATGGCTGCTCTAAGTTACAGCCTTGCCAGGAGAATGTTTATCTCTGATCTTTTACCTTGCATCAGCTTGTCCAAATAGGAATGTTGATCTACTTAAACGCACATGGCATTAGCTTAACTATATTAAACAATCAAAAATAGCCATATTTCCTTAACACTACTAAACATGAACAACTACTAAACATGAACAAGTTTAAAATGACCTAACTACTAAACAATTATAAAATGACCTAACTACTAAACATGAGCAAGTTTAAAATGACCTAACTACTAAACATGAGCAAGTTTAAAATGACCTAACTACTAAACAATTATAAAATGACCTAACTACTAAACATGAGCAAGTTTAAAATGACCTAACTACTAAACATGAGCAAGTTTAAAATGACCTAACTACTAAACATGAACAAGTTTAAAATGACCTAACTACTAAACAATTATAAAATGACCTAACTACTAAACATGAGCAAGTTTAAAATGACCTAACTACTAAACATGAACAAGTTTAAAATGACCTAACTACTAAACAATTATAAAATGACCTAACTACTAAACATGAGCAAGTTTAAAATGACCTAACTACTAAACATGAGCAAGTTTAAAATGACCTAACTACTAAACATGAACAAGTTTAAAATGACCTAACTACTAAACAATTATAAAATGACCTAACTACTAAACATGAGCAAGTTTAAAATGACCTAACTACTAAACATGAGCAAGTTTAAAATGACCTAACTACTAAACAATTATAAAATGACCTAACTACTAAACAATTATAAAATGACCTAACTACTAAACATGAGCAAGTTTAAAATGACCTAACTACTAAACATGAACAACTACTAAACATGAACAAGTTTAAAATGACCTAACTACTAAACAATTATAAAATGACCTAACTACTAAACATGAACAAGTATAAAATGACCTAACTACTAAACATGAACAACTACTAAACATAAACAAGTATAAAATGACCTAACTACTAAACAATTATAAAATGACCTAACTACTAAACATGAACAAGTATAAAATGACCTAACTACTAAACAATTATAAAATGACCTAACTACTAAACATGAGCAAATATAAAATGACTTAACTACTAAACAAGTTTAAAATGACAACTAAAAATGAACAAGTAATGTTTGTTGGGCCAAACATTACTGATAGTGGAAATTACTTATAATTCTATAAATAAAATAGCATATACAGTATGTCAAGTTTTGGATTTGAGAACACGGGAAAGTTTAGCAGGTTGTTGCCACCGTCAGAGTGGGGGATGGAGGGATGGAGAGGCGGTTAGTGTGTACAGTCAGACCCCCTTCCCCCCCTTGCCACAAGCTACCCCCCCCCACCCCGCCCCCCACTGTACACTAGCCCCGCCTCCTCCCTCCCCCAATGCGCACTCTTACGCTCTACCCACCTCACTCTGGCTGTAGCAGCAGATGACTGCTTCCTCTTACGGCCATAATTATCCATTCCAGTGAGTTGTGTTGAAGTTCTATTGAAGAAATACGTCCAGTTTTGACACGTTCTGACCACGTGCCTCTCCATGGCTCTCCGTTGGTGAGAAAAAGTCCTGTAAACACCGTTACGCATGAGGGCGCACAGAGCCTGACTCTGAGTTGACCCGTCAGAAATATTCCAGAAAGAATACAGGCATGTCAAAATGAGCTCAAGTTGCTCTTTGGATATTATTGGCTCAGGAAAAACCATTTCAAAACATTATTGGTCGAATGTGGTGTCAATCAAAAGGGGGAGCTCTAGGCTCCAATATAAAAGCATCATAATGGACACGGGCAGAGTTTAAAGAGAAAAATCAATGGGAAATCTAAAATGAACTAACTATACAAATTTTTCCTCAGTTTCTGGCTTTACATGTGGCTGTCATAATTATAACAGCCACAAGTAAAGCCTGTGTTGGTTTTCTCGGAGGTTTTCTACCGCTTCCCTGAAAGCCTTTTTAATTGAGCTGAATGTCTTCCACCGAGGCTGAAGTCGGTTTTCCATAGTTGTCAGGACATTTCTCTCTATTATCGGTGTCCCTGCCTCCAGGAGAAGGAGGATGTTCTCTGCCTTGTTGCACTCTTTCAGCAGGTCCTTGAAGATGGCCTTTCCCTGGCAAGTAATCTTGTCCGGGCTCATGTTGAGGACTCTAGGTTTGGTTTCAGACCAGAGCTTTTCAAAGAGTTGATCACAGATGGCATTATAATCCTCTAGAGGGTAGTATCTCTGTCCTGACTTGTCAATAATCCTCTGGATCACATCTCTGACCAGGCTTCTCACAGCCGTTTTTCTCTTCTCTACCTCTTCACACTGGTCTTCCTCTGGTTCACTGATGGACTCTAACCCAGCCATGGCTGTAGTTTTCTTGTTGTCTTTGTCCGGCTGAGCCTCTGCAACACATCCTTTAATGTCCGAAAGGTTGTCTACATCTTCCACCTGGATGTTCAGCGTTGACTTGTTTTCAGTCAGAGAGGTTTCTGGTTGTTCTTGGATGATCATTGGAGCCACCTTCGATGAATGTTTACCAGTGAAATTTCTGAAAAATCTCTTGATCTTCCCCATCAGACCTTTAATCTTAGATTTCAACTCACAGGTTTTACCATCGGCTGGTTTCTTGAATTCCTCAACAGATGCGGGCAATCTATCCAAAAGGTCCTGCATGATCAAGCTGGTTTCATCAAGCATATGTCTGATTATTGACATACAAGGTGCTTGCTCAACCTGATCTCTTGTAGGAGCACCTGAGTCCAAGCTGTGATTGACTCTAGCCAACAGATATTGTACAATCAGCCTGTTTAAATTCTGTGTGTGCTTGGTAATGATGTCTTTGTCGATCTCCAGGACTTTAGCAAAGATTTCGGGAACTTTGTTGCCCACGGCCGCCTTCAAGTCCTTGATAGTGCAACTTTCCTTGTGGAGACTATGCAGAACGTTACATGTAAACAGCTCCAAGATGTCTCCAAAAGTCTCCTGCAGAGCACAGGTGGTGCTGGGTTCTGGGTTTCCATTTGCCAGTTCCAACCACTCCTTCGGGGTGATGTTTCTGAAAAATAGGTCGACCGCAGCCATCAGGGCTTCCACGGTGACGGTCTGGGTCTCTACAGTTGGCGAACTCTGTCTACTTGGCATGATTATTTCTCAGGTTTGAAGATAAAAGACTCTGGTTTTCTTCTACAATAGCGAGAACAGGCTCGGCAAGGAATGAGTGCGAAGTGACATTTAGGGAAAAAGAACAAGCAAATAAAGACCCTGACTTATGACGTCTGCCCACACGTCATAGGCATCAAACCTGACCGCACAGCAGCCTTATGTCGTCATGTACGAAGTCACGTTGCATCAGCAGTCACTTTACTGCGCATGTCAGACTATCTATTTAACTATTTAAATTATGTACAGTTGGGATAATTAAATAATTTACAAGCAGCAGCCACTGCAGATCGCCTCTCTTCGCCCGGCTCAACTCCCGCAGCTTTGTGGCATCTGCAGCCGTCAGATTTTATTTTTAGCACATCGTGTGTGAAGCTCACACCTACGGAGCCCCCTAGGGGACATGGGAATTTTTTTTTCTTTTGCGTTCCCTCGCAAAACTTTTGCGTTCCCTCGCAATACTGTACTGGTCAGTTATGCAGCATAATTGAATACTGTAAGCCTTTCTTACGGTGGGCGCCGTACTTTCTGCTTTAATATAAGGTTATGTGAGGTATTTCCATGAATGTTAGTATCTTTTTGTGAAATATCTGAAGTTTTATATCTTTCTTTAGGATAGAAAGGTGCCACAAACATACAATATAAACAGAAACTTTCCGTAAGTAGGAAAGAAATAAAATTACATTATAATTTTGAATATATCTGAGTTATTATCGTGGGTAATAAGTCATCTGACAGTTTTGATTGTGTCTCTGTTGTGTTCGTAGTCTGAATGGTTTAAAGAGCTGCTTTCAGTTCCATCTTAGCCTTAACAGACATAAACATGCAGTAAAAAAAATCGATTTTCAATCAGTGTTTTGCACCAAACAGTTTATATTAACAAGTTTTTATTATTAAAAACACAACAAACTAATGATGGTAAAGGGCTTCACTGGGTTAACTCGGGGAATCTCATCTGTCCGTGTATCAATCAACTCCAAACCTCTTCTTTGTTCTGTCACAATTATCGATTTATTCCATTTTGATGATCATGCTCCAAACTTTGCAAAGACTCACCGCCCCGCTCACTGCTTCCTAATACACACAAAGCCAGTATCCTTCCATTCATACCTGGTGACGTCACTCCCAAGTCGACACACCTAAGTGTCAAAGTCGCCTGCTCCTGTCATATCAATAATTACTTATTTCATTCATATGGCTCTTACAGAGCCTCAGTGAAAACTTGTTTATTATTATTAACTGTTTGGTGCAAAAAACAGTTTGAAAATCGATTTATTTTTTCCTGCATGTTTATGTCTGTTAAGGCTAAGATGGAGCGGCACTGAAAGCAGCTCTTTAAACCATTCAGACTACGAACACAACAGAGACACAATCAAAACTGTCAGATGACTTATTACCTGCGATAATAACTCAGAAATAGTCCAAATTATAATGTATTTTTATTTCTTTCCTACTTACGGAAAGTTTCTGTTTATATTGTAGGTTTGTGGCACCTTTCTATCCTAAAGAAAGATATAAAACTTCAGATATTTCACAAAAAGATACTAACATTCATGGAAATACCTCACATAACCTTATATTTAAGCAGAAAGTACGGCGCCCACCGTAAGAAAGGCTTGCAGTATTCAATTATGCTGCATAACTGACCAGTACAGTATTGCGAGGGAACGCAAAAGTTTTGCGAGGGAACGCAAAAGGAAAAAAAATCCCCATGTCCCCTAGGGGGCTCCGTACACACCGCCTCAACCCGCTGCGTTTTTTGGGTTTTTTTCTTAAGACTTAGTTTGTCAAATGCCGTGATGGAGGAAGCTACAGCTTCATTTTCCTCTGGTTGTGACCAGAATAGGGAGAAATGATTTTATTTGTCCTTTGCAAGCTAAATATGAATTGCGCGGTATTTAGTTTTTTCATGAAAACGGAACTCGGTATATCTCATTAAGAGCTGATGATGTTACCGTGAACAAAATGGCTTTAATATCGCTAGTTAATAGCTAATATCCGACGTTTGGAGCATTTTCTCTCTCATTTAAAGACTCACCTGCATTTAATGCTTACGGCTCATTAAGACAGTAGCGAGAGATGCGAGTTAGAATAACTTACTTTGTTACGCTGTGATAAACACTGACTGACAACATGCTAGCTAATGCTAAGTTGGTCGTTAAACAGTGTAAATACAAATTCTGATTGGACAGCGCCTTCAGGGAGTGGGCGGGGCTTATCTGTCTGGTTTAACGCCTGGATGATGTGATGAAGCAGCAGCAGGAGGAGGAGAAGAAGAAGTTCTTGTTCTGCAGTTCAGTCGGGGATGAGATGATGACCTCAGTGTAGCTGGAGGACCGGTTCCGGTTTGGTGGAAATGTCTCTCTGGGCGGTGAAATGGACACTTTGTCTACTCGGCATGGTGACCAGGAACGCCGCTTCACCTGGCCTGGATTTTGGAGGCGAGTCCGGATCCGGGATGCTGCCGACAGGTAAGAGGACTCACCTGTGGAGCCCGGGGAGGAAATTCACCGGAAATAAGGCCTTTTCTGTTTGTTTTGATTTATTTCTTCATAATTTCTACCTTTGAATTGTCAGCTTTTTTGAAGTAAGTCTAAAATAAAACCTTAAAAAAAGTCAAAAATATGCCATAAATATGAATATATGGGAGTTATATTTACAATAATTTAAATATTTAATGTTATTATTTTAGAGTTTGTGTACTGATAGTGATATACCGGTGAACTTTTCCTTAGTACTGAAGTCATGCTAAGCTAGTTAAACGTTAACTGAACGTTGGCCAATTTTACAGTCTGACGGCATTATCTCGAGTCCTACAGCTCCCAAAACAAATCAGTGCGGATTTGATGTTTCGATTCTTCACTACTTAAACTTCACCTCGGCTATTTTTTTAATGGGGGGCACAACAGACGGCAGCTGTTTTTTCAGTCAAAATTAAAGTTGAGGACCGTTATAATAAAACGGCCTTTTCTCCACCCTCCCTCCATGTCTGGAGCACGTGCAGGTGTGTGAGCTCGCTATGAATGACGACATTCTTCCAGTTGAAAAATATAAATTGACCTGTTACTGTTTTTAACACTGCGTGATTTTTATTTTAATTGCCAAGAGAATCATAGTTTTATCCACAGAATGTTTTTAGCCTGACACAGGATAGTCACCAAACAACGTCACGTTATGCTGCTTTATTTAGCAGATCAGAGCCCCCCATGTCATTCTGGTCAGTTACATACTAATGTAAAAGTAGGACTCTGCTGTGTGTGTGTGTGTTTTGGGGGGGGGGGGGGGGGGGGGGATGTGTGAGTGTCAGAGGTGGGGACTCGAGTGACATGACTTGGACTCGAGTCAGATTCGAGTCGTTAAAATCACGACTTGAGACTTGACTTGAAAAAATTCTCAAAGACTCGGACTTGACTTTGACTTTCATGCCATTGACTTGGGACTTGACTCGACTTGAAGCTGTTTACTTGAAAAGACTTGATATTTTTTACTCAAAGTCTTAAAATTTAAAACACATTATTTATAAAGTGGCGTCATTAATTAATTTCACTCATTCCGTATCAATATGCGCAGACCGTCACTATGGTTTTCCTCTCTCCTTATGTATGTATGTGTACGTAGCTGCAGCACAACCAATCAAATTAACAGGATTTGGACGTTTAATAAAACGGCAAAGCTACAGAGCTCAGGGAACGAAATACGAAATAACCGCTCGAATATGCTTCCGCGAGTAATTTCTTTTGGCTACGTAGGTTATGAACTTTCGACTAAAAAACGAACTGCAACTTGTAAAACATGCAAGAAGAGAATATCGGATGGAGATGCCACGACGTCCAACTTTGTCCGGCATTTGAAGCTTCACAAAGATCGGTAGGTGGCGCTTTTCTTTTGCTGTAAGATAGTTGACTTTAGCTAACTTCGTGTTAGCATGTGTACTCCGGGTTAAATTGGTGATTATTTACCATAAATCCGGTCCTTCAAATGCCTCCACAAATAATGTGCACCGTGTTAGCTCAGGAAGCCGGTGGATAGTGAGCGGGGCTCCGGAACAGAAAGTAGATTCTGGACCTGAACACAGGGAACAGAGTCTCTCTGTCCCATCATGATGATGAGCCGGGTCTAGTATCATCTAAGGATGGTTGGTGTATTTGAAGACATCTACGTTGGGAAATTATATTGACAATATATTGTTTTGACAGGTGAGAGAAAAGAGGAAAAAAACTGCTGTTATGGTTCTTTGTATTGTGCTGTGGAAATGTCAGCATTTTCATCTTTTTTTATTGAATATCAAGTTTAACAGAACTGGGCAATAAAGTGGTCCAATTTAAAAATGTTTTTTATACTTTGTGTTCAGCTACACATGTTCTATCATTTGAGATAAATACATATTTTAAAACGAACAAATGGTCTATTATTTGAATTTTATGTATAATTGCATATTATAAAAAAATTAAAAAAATAAAAACGACTCGAAATGACTTGAAATTAAAGGTTCCTGACTTGAGACTTGACTCGACTTTTGCCTGTCTTTACTTGAGACTTGACTCGGACTTGAGGACAAAGACTTGAGACTTACTTGAGACTTGCAACACAGTGACTTGGTCACACCTCTGGTGAATGTACATAAAATGTAGTCAAGATCATAGGAGCTTTGTTTTATTAATTTTTACATTTTGTTCAAGGCCACTGGTCCAGTGAAGCTCAGATGAGGAATGAATGGGGCAACACATCAGAACAGCCAGAGACCTCATCACCTTCAATACTGGAGAAGAAAAACTCCCCACCTGAGCATCAGCACCTTCACCTGTTGTTACTGTCACATATAAGAAGACCACTATACAAGCCACCAATACCAACATGTGTGTGTGTTCTAACCCTCCTTGAAGACATTAAGGAGACTCAGAGGGTTCACAGTCGAATGCTACAGTCTCTCCTGAAACAACGTGAAGGACCAGTCGCTGAGGTTTTACCTGAGGTTTTGTTTTCCCTCTCTGGACTGGCACTGATGGTATTAAACCCGTTTCTACACATCTGGTTTCCACACGTTTATTGTCTGGGCCTAATTTGGGGCAAATCTCTATGGTGTCATTCTCAGATGTTAAAAGTTGTTTCTGGTTCTCAACAGTTTAAAACAGAAGTAAATAAATTGTTGTTTTGTGTACATATATACTTGTCTTGGAAGTCTTGATTCATAGCTACAAGTTTACTTTAGTATGCAGTTATGTCTTAGAAAATGATATGAGATTGACATGCGACCTCATATTCATCGTGAAAAGTTAATAATCTGAAGAAATTGGACATTTTCATGGTAAAAAAAAGGTGGTCCATCCATACCATTATTTTATAATTGTATATGTTTTCAACTATTTCACACCTGTTGCATTTGTTGCAAATGTGTATACCATGTGATCCACATGGGTTTTACATATTTTGTGTATCACATGTGATACACATATGAAACGTAATGCACGTGTGATATACATGGGATGCACCTGTGTATCACATGTGACTTCCATGTGTACCACATGTGAAGATGTGTGTATCACGTGATTTTACCACGAAACGTTCCAAAATCACACATACACGTGTTTTTGCATGTGATTCACATTCACATGTGAAAAGTTGTGTGAACCACATGTGTGGTTTTTATCGGGTACATGTGAAAGTCACGTGATTTTCATGGGATTTGTTTGTAAGGGACTAGATGTTTAACATTCAGGTATTGCTCTACTTCAGTTGCCGGCAACCATAAGAACCATTTTTTCCAGTATTTGTTTAGAGCCTCAAAGCAAAATGTCTCTTTAAAATCTAAATATTCCTATGGATATTTCCTATTACATCTACAGGAAATTTGATTACATTTGTAAATTAAGTAAAGCAACAATTTTGTTTTTAGGTTTAATACGTTTTCTTCAATGGGAAATTCAGTTTTTATAGAGAATGACCTCATAAAATGAACATAGATTGCTACTTATTAACAAAAAACAAAGACTAAAGAAAGAATATTCCTAACACAATTAGCATAAGGTATATTGATATTAGTTTTTATTTTAAAAATGCTATGCATGTGTTGCATGAAAGTGCCTAAGAAAACCAACTAAAAGTAGCATTTTTTTTGTTATTTTTACAAAGTTTCTAAAAGCCACACCACAGAGTCTAAAGCGTGACACGTGGCCCCGGAGCCGCGGGTTCCCGGCCCCTGTTCCAGCTGTTTAACTTGGTGCTGCTCAAGTGTGACACCCGGTGGTTTGAAAAATTCCTAAAATCAACCCAACTTCCAATCAGGAAGACTGACTGTAAAACAGGGCTTTGTTTTGTTTTGTCTGCCTGACAGGTCAGTGTCCCGCAGGACAGTTTTCCACTGACGGCTTCCGGCCCTGCCAGCTCTGTCCTCTGGGCTCCTACCAGCCAGAACCAGGCCGAGTTCTGTGCTTTCCTTGTGGAGGAGGCCTCATGACCAAATATGAAGCTTCTGTCACCTTCAGGGACTGTGAGGCCAAAGGTCAGGCTTTGTTTTGTGTCTATTTCTTTACAAACCAGAGATTTGATAGAAAACTGCATGTTTCCTCCCTGGTGGATGTTTGCAGACAGTGTGAACAGTAAACACGTTCTCCTCTGTCCAGTCATTAGCATGTGGAAAATTAAACCACATAGAATAATTTCAAAGCATCTTCCATCTTTTATCATGTGCAATTAAAACATAAAAACAAACAAATGAGTTCCAGCGAAAATAGAAAAGCATGTGACAACAATCTCCTGTAGACGCCACGTCTGGCCTAATTAGTAAGGTTGAAACCACAATCCTGTTTTTCTGCAATAAATACCTGAATAAAACCTGACGATAGAATATATGATGTTCTAAAGAAATCAGGGTTGAACCTTTTGTTCCATTTCCAAAATGTATTTGTCACAAAAAAGCAACACAGAAGGGATTAGAAACCACTCCAAGAAACATGGTGGGGGAAGCATACACAAATTAGAGTAAAATAAATTAAAAAGACTTGAAATAATCTTTTTGTAGAAATGAAGAAAATATATATTTTAAATACTTAATAGAAAATCATAGCTGTATGACAGTCTCCTAACTATAATGCCTCTTTGAAAATACATGACTGATATGGGTTTCGACTGCATTTCATATCCCTTTGGGATATATGATCCATCCATCCATCCATCCATCTTCTTGCGCTTATCCGAGGTCGGGTCGCGGGGGTAGCAGCTTCAGAAGGGAGGCCCAGACTTCCCTCTCCCCAGCCACTTCTTCCAGCTCCTCCGGGGGAATCCCGAGGCGTTCCCAGGCCAGCCGAGAGACATAGTCCCTCCAGCGTGTCCTGGGTCTTCCCCGGGGCCTCCTCCCGGTGGGACGTGCCCGGAACACCTCACCAGGGAGGCGTCCAGGAGGCATCCTGACCAGATGCCCAAGCCACCTCAACTGGCTCCTCTCGATGTGAAGGAGCAGCGGCTCTACTCTGAGTCCCTCCCGGATGACTGAGCTTCTCACCCTATCTCTAAGGGAGAGCCCAGCCACCCTACGGAGAAAACCCATTTCGGCCGCTTGTATCCGCGATCTCGTTCTTTCGGTCATGACCCAAAGCTCATGACCATAGATGAGGGTGGGAACGTAGATCGACCGGTAAATCGAGAGCTTCGCTTTTTGGCTCAGCTCTCTCTTCACCACGACGGACCGGTACAGCGCCCGCTTGACAGCAGACGCTGCGCCAATCCGCCTGTCGATCTCCCGCTCCCTTCTTCCCCCATTCGTGAACAAGATCCCGAGATACTTAAACTCCTCCACTTGGGGCAGGACACCCCCCCTGACCCGGAGAAGGCACTCTACCCTTTTCCGGCTCAAGACCATGGCCTCGGATTTGGAGGCACTGATCCCCATCCCGGCCGCTTCACACTCGGCTGCGAACCGATCCAGCGAGAGCTGCAGATCACGATCTGATGAAGCCAAAAGGACCACATCGTCTGCGAAAAGCAGAGATGAGATCCTAAGGCCGCCAAATCGGATCCCCTCAACACCTTGGCTGCGCCTAGAAATTCTGTCCATGAAAGTGATGAACAGAATCGGTGACAAAGGGCAGCCCTGGCTGGGATATATGATGTATTTTTGAATTGAATAACAAATTTCCAACTCTGAGACATGGTGATGGAGAGATTGTTGAAGGAAGTGGAACTTAAGAAGGTTGGCAGCTTTGCTTTAGATTAAGAAAAAAAGAAAAAGTCTAACCAGAAAGGGTGTAGGCTTTGTGCAGAATGTGGGGATAAAGTTGGTTCTGAGTGAAAATATGAGCATGAAGAGTATGATGAAGGACATGACCTGGAGAATATGTCATGGAACAACAGGAAGGTAGGAGTTTGTTTATG
Source organism: Xiphophorus couchianus (assembly GCF_001444195.1). Taxonomy (NCBI): domain Eukaryota; kingdom Metazoa; phylum Chordata; class Actinopteri; order Cyprinodontiformes; family Poeciliidae; genus Xiphophorus; species Xiphophorus couchianus. The sequence continues at coordinate 16,458,591 of NC_040244.1, read as the reverse complement.
TATTTGATGGGGTGCAAGGTTGATTTGTTGCTCAGTGGTATACCTTTCTGCTTCAGCACAAGCTGGACACGCACTGAGGTCCAGTCTTTGATGTTGGGTTCATTGAGTTCCAGGGAATCGGGGAAACTATGAGGTGATGACGCACACGGTTAATTGTCAGCAACTGTTCTAGAAGGTAACTGTTGACGAAAGAGGGGCTGAGTCCGATTCCTGGTTGCACAAACCTGACTAAAAGCATCAACAGATAACATTTTGCTGTGAGAATGTACAGTACACTTTCAGGGTCAGGATTGCTTTGGCATGTGATCAGAATGTTTTTCTGACCTGTATGGTTTGATGCTTATGTATTTACTGTATCATAATCCATGATCTGTCTGTCATTGCTTTTTCAGTGCACTGCGCTCCTGGACACTATTACAACTCCAGTACCCACCGTTGCATCCGCTGCCCAGCGGGGACATACCAGTCTGAGTTTGGCCAGAACTACTGCATCAACTGTCCTGGGAACACCACCACCGACTTTGACGGTGCCACCAATGTGTCTCACTGCAAAAGTAATGTTATGTTTTGTCTAAGACTTATGTTTTAAATATTGTTCTTGGGAGTCTAGATGTTTTTGTTCTATACATCACAGTACTAGAATAAGTATTACTTCAAAGTTGCTTTGATTAAATCTCCCCTCAGACCAGATGTGCGGAGGGGAACTGGGAGATTATACCGGCTACATCGAGTCTCCCAACTACCCTGGAGATTACCCATCAAATGTGGACTGTGTCTGGACCATAATCCCACCGCACAAAAGACGAATCCTCATTGTGGTGCCAGAGATCTTCCTTCCCATTGAAGATGAGTGTGGAGATGTGCTGGTCATGAGAAAGAGTGGTAAATAGAGAAACAGTTAAAGAATGCAATAAAAAGTTGACTCACATCTTTACAAACTCAGGTCAAACAATTCATTCTTATGCTCGAGCCTCTTCCACAAAACAGTTTCATCAGAAGGCGATGTCCTGCACACATGCAAGCATTCAAAAATCAAACCAGCATTGCAGAACCAAATGAGGCATGGCGCCTCATGTAGCATGGGATGCCTCATCAATTATGTCCGACTTACTTGCATCACCGTGACTTTCCTTGGCTAAAGTTCAGTGATCCATTCTGTCTTGGCACACTCCGGCACAACCTGTCCAATGTTTCAATCTATCCCAGTGTTGCTGTGTTTTTGTGTGTGCTGGACATTACCACCTGGTGGCACAGTCCATCCTCCAACTGAAAAGCCAAAACACACTTACAAAGAGTTGAGTTCACTCTGTGTGATTACTGGCCATCTTTGACAATGTTTCGTCATGAAAGAATCATGCAAAAATCGCTGGTTGTGAGTTTAAATTAGTGGTCTGTGGTGAAATCAACACACCTCTTGCAGATTTAGCCTTCTAACAACTGAAGGCAACCTATGACTAACACCAAGTAGTGACAGAAAGTAGCTCAGCTCTTCTGCCTAGCTGTGAGCGCTTCCCCAGCTGTCTCCTTTTCTTCAACATCTTCTCGCTCTTTTCAGTGTCCAGCGTGTGATTACCCCAATAGCATGTAAAAATAACACTCATAAGATACTGATACACCTGGTGTCATACTGAATTAGGAATCACAAGTCCAAGTTCCCTAACCCAGATCATATGAATCCAGTGGACATAAACTGGATATGTGGACTCAACTGGGACCACATCAAACTCAAATGAATCACATAAATCAATTTCCTGCAAACTAAAAGTCTCAACTATTTTCCTATCTAGATATCTTATCTCACAAGGACCAAACAAAAAAAACTGCATTTATTTTCTGATAAGTGGTTTTTGGGTTGAGGATAGCTGTGTTCAACAACGCATGCATGTTTTAACTTATCCCTTTACTCTATAGGCTAGCCGATGTCCATCTACTGTCCGTCTGTTGGACCTTTTTGATACGATTCTGTTGTGAAAACAGATCATATGGTCTGGGTCACGTTGAAGTCCTGAAGGATTTTTGAAGTTACACAGTGTGGACTTATGCCAAGCAACCCTGAGTTGTAGCCGCCTTGGTTGGCATCTAAGAGGCACTTCGACTACAGATACCCTCTTGGCCCTTTTCAGAAAACACAGATACTGGGAAAAAGAATCTATATCCCAGCACGCGGTGTTTTGTTAAAGATGCTACTGTAACAAAAGCCCACAGACTTTAATGTTTCTGTGCTCTTTCTCTAGCGGTGCCCACTTCCATCACAACCTACGAGACGTGTCAGACGTATGAGCGACCCATAGCCTTTACCTCTCGCTCTCGCAGACTTTGGATCCAGTTTAAGTCAAACGAGGGGAACAGTGGCAAAGGCTTCCAAGTTCCATATGTCACCTATGACGGTGAGTTTGTAGCCGCTTTAGCATCATTGGCTTTAACAACCCAGTGAAAGATTATTTGGTTTTCTTTCTACCTCAACTCAACAGGTAAAGTCTCTATTTGACCTGTTTCCCTTTGATTCTTTCATGTTCCAGAGGACTACCAGCAGCTGATAGAAGACATAGTGCGAGATGGTAGACTTTATGCATCTGAGAACCACCAGGAGATACTCAAGGTACTGAAAAGATGATGCAAAGCTCTCCTTGTATTGTCTAACCTTCCATGTGCAGCAGTTTTTATGGTTTGTGCCTCTTTTGTTTGACAGGACAAGAAGTTAATAAAAGCCCTGTTTGACGTACTCGCCCACCCCCAGAATTACTTTAAGTACACAAGTGCAGAGTCCAAAGAGATGTTCCCTCGCTCCTTCATCAAGCTGCTGCGGTCCAAAGTGACAAGGTTCCTGCGACCATACAGCTAGACTGAAAATCTTCTTGCACTTTCTTGTTAGATCCTTGTGATCCTGCGTCATTCCAGACCCTCCGTCCTACATGTAACACTGAATCCCTGATCATCTTCTGCCCGCATTCAGGATTTCGCCCAATTTGTGGTGAAAAATCCAGATTTTCTGTACCTGTCCTCAATCTCTGTTGTCACATGATGCCTTTCAACGTCTTGAATACAGAACTGTAAGCCCCACCCTTTATAGTAACTGTACACTTAAACATCCAAAGTTTGACAAGTATAGGTTTTTGGAGGCCAGTAATTATTGTGTTGTAGAAATTTGTATTAGTATTTAATTTTGTAATATATTTGTTCCTTATATTTCAGCAAAGAGAGTTATAACCCTAAATACACCAATGTAAAAACATCTATAGTTTTAATTAATGTCCTACAGATACAGATGGAAAGCACAGTGTTGATGAAGCTAAAGATAGTGTACTCAATAGCTGATCTTAGTAAGATCATCTTACTACGTCTAAAATGATCTTTATTCCACAAATGCTGATAAACATAAATTGTTGATTAATTTATATGCTTATTTTTGATCTGATAGTTTGATCAAGCTAGCTTGTTGGCTAGTTAGTTTAGCTAGCTCGCTGGCTTGCTAGCTAAAAATTATTGTCCAATAGAAATAACCCGTACAGCAATTTACTCAATATACTAGCCTACATAAACTGGAGAGAAACGGAAATTGGTGACCAAGAATTTGTAAAGTAGGTATTGATTTACGCTAGTATAATTATTACATTATACTGCAGCATTTCAATCTGCCATGTCTCATCCACATTGGTGAGAAAAGAGTTGATTTAAAAAAAAACAACATTTTACTAAAGGCAGTTCTTTACAAAAGTATTCAGACTCCTTGCCCTTCATTTTAGTATGTCAACATTTTGTGTAAAAAAATTAACACAGAGAAACACATAATTCTGAAGTGCAAGCAAAAGAATCTATGGTTTTCAAGCAAAGAGAAAAATGTGTAAAATATAACCTGTAGCATAGTTTGGATCATGAATATGTTTTTATGACCACCTTTAGGTTTCCGCAAATAATGATAGTTTCATCCATTGCAGTCATGCTAGCTGTTTCTTCCTTGTCCAGTGTTTATGCTATGGAAGGTCTTCTTTGGCTTTGGCTCATGGCTAAAGATGTCGCATTGAAAGGTTGTGCAGTTGTGAAGTCACTGAGAAGGGATAGCTTGGATTTTTGAAATGACATTCTGCGAGAAAAGTAACAGCTTTCCTGAAGTATACAGATGTCAGATTGCAATGAGTTGGTGGAAAACGAAAGAAAAACCATTTGCAAATGCTAAATGCTTGTAAGCAAGAGTATATGTGACCCTTTAATTCTGCAAAATCACATCTGTTTGATCAGCGTCAGGGAGATGCTGATCATCCCTGAAGCAGTTTACACACATTTAGTTGAGCCTTTATGAATGCATTTAAAGGAAAAACTTCTCATATTTATGTATATTTCTCTAATTTGCAACCAGAGCAAACTGTTTGGTACCTTTGAATACTGAAATATCGGCTCTTTTTATTTTTATGAAGGTGGAAGCTCGCAAGTCGTATTTACGCACAAGCCTTACTTTCTTATTCTCACATTTATAGTTACAATACATTTGTAGTATATTTGCATGGATTACATATAAAATATTACCATAATCAAATGAATCAATTAAAGAAATGCATAATTCATTTCTTTTCTTACTATGACGTCTTGATGTGAAAAACACCACTGTGACTTGTTCCTCCAGTCAAATGTTGCTAAAGTTTTGTCTTGTCAGGTCACAACCTAGAGTTCTCTTTTTATTGAAATGATAAAACAGTCAACTTTTCCCTTTGATCCACTCTGCATACTTGAGGCTTGAGAGATGACAACTGCCTGCTGATAAGATAAAAAAAGGGATAATTTCTTCAATCAGCTGCATGTATTTAGTGCAAACTGCTTTGTGAATCCAGTTAGTCTGTACAAATCATGGCAAGTAAAGGAGATTGCGTTACTTTGTGAATTCTCTCTTGGAGAAGGTTTACAGCTCTGGAACACCTGTGAGACAACAACTCAAATTGAAACTATTCATTTAAACATTACAGAAGCCAATACTAAAAGTCTAAGTACTCTGAAGTTTAAGTAAGCTGTTTCAGACTGATGCTATATTAGTTTGCTTCATTAGCTGCTATTTATCTGTCTGTTCTACATCCACTTGCTCCTGGTCTAACTAACTGAGCTAAAAGGTAATCATGGATAAGTGGTTATTACTTACTAAGTAGTTGTGCATAGCATCAAATTGTGTCTGTGTTAAAACAATAAAAAAAAGATTATTATTTGGATATTACAAAGTGAATTTGAAGATCCCTTTAAATCTTACGTTTAATTCTAATAATATAAAATCCTCTATATCTATCTGCATTTCTCAATGGATTTTCTCAAAAACAAATTTAAGCATTTTAGATCTCACCTTCGTGCTGAAACAGTACAGTCTTGTGCTCTTCCAGGTGTTGTAGTTTTCGGGTAATTATTACTTTTGCTAACATATGATCAGCTGATTTGGTGGATTGATACAGTCTGATCCTATGTCACGTTAGTTACATAGACCTGTTAGACCTAACAAAGAAAGCCTGAAAGGTTATTATCCACTAATATGGCGTTGTACTCAATGAGATATGAATATTTTTAAACAGCTTAAACATGGGCTCCATCTGGCTAGCTATTAGTCTTCCTTAGTTGCTTTTTTTTTCAAACTCACTGCAACATGACATATTCTTATTACTGTAACTATCATGGGTAAGAGTAATAATATTTGCAATACCTTCAAAAACATCCAAGCTATCCCTTTAAGCATTGTCGCGGTCTCTTTGAAATATGTAATTAAGCTTTCATTATACAGTGGTTCTAATAGAATAATATTAATACTGAATTATTAGTAATAACAACAGGCTTGTATTAGCTAACCAATATCAGCTTCTGCTGTGTCCATTAATCTTTACTTTCTTATGTTTTTGCCCTCTACCTCCAAACTCCTCCACGGTCGTTTAGCAATGCTTTGCTCTGTCTTCTGTTATGTTGTCATGTTGTTACCGAACGTTGGGATATGTCTGAACAATGCACGGCACATCCAGTCATAAAGTCATGATGTGTCATTATGAACTGACCCACAAAGAGAGTGCACAGGTGTATTCCTACAGCATTCATGACTTTGGGCTGATGAGCAGATGCGCTTAAAGTACTTAAATGTGACAAATGAATTAATTACATCCCAACAATTCCACCTTAGCCTGTGCTTTATCCTTCTTAGCACATGAACAGATAACACCAATTTGTTTTATCTTTTTATGAAAAAAATATATACATAACAAGAAGAGATAAACTACCTAGAAGCGGCAAAGTGTTACTTTAGGGAGAAATGTATGTGATTTAAGTAATATTTGGAACATTAATTGCACTTGAATTTTCTACTTTGAAATGTTGAGGATAAAAAAACAGTAATTTTTTTTGTGTTAGCTTTTTTGTGTTGTTTTCAAGTGTACCACATATGGTGGTGATAAGTACGATAGCTGTGTTTCCTCTTATGCTAGCTCCCTTGTCTTTAGCACCTGAAAGCTTGTTAGCTAACGCAGCTTCCACTCAGCCAGAGACTATACATTTGTTGGAAAAACTAAACAATTGTTAAAACACCATTAGTTGCAATCGTGATTAGATGTTGTCTTCGGTATTGTTTAATCAATCCGTCGTACCATTGTAGGGGAATTGTGTCATTACAAACATGGTCAATTTTCGTAAACGATTGAGAAAAAAAATGCTTGTGTCTCACAATGTCTCAGAACGATGCGAAGAATGCCAAACAACACCGAACGGCACCGTGTTTGTTGGTGAAAGTGTTTATTTGTGAAAGAAAGGCACATTCGGGATACATAGAGAGATAGAGCTACGACGTCATTGTATCAAAAGAGACACCGCTCGGATGTACACACTGAAACATGAAACCGGCATTTTTAATTTTTCCACTCTGGGTATTTCTTATCTGGTCTCCCAAGAAAACAGATCCATGTGCACACACAGCTAAACATATCTCGCCTGTCTAATTAGCTTAGTTTAGCCTAGCCTAACTATCAGACAGATGACTGCATTGGACTCTATGATAGTTTGGGGTTTAGAGGAGTTTATTGTCAACTCTGTGACTAAAACATGGAAAGATCCTGTGGTCCAATTGTGTCTCCATGAACCGTAACATTTCATTTGCTAACTGAGTCCCTAGGAAGACTGGAAACGCTCCTAAATGCTTTCCACTTGTGAGTAATCCTTCTCACGGCTGAATGGCGGTCCTTGCTTGCTCTTACAGTCCTCCTTTGATAAACGAGTGGTGGCGGTGGCTTCCCTAAAGTCATTCCTGATGCCTTTCCATCATGGCTCCATGTAAACACAAACCGTACGCTCCAGGCTATCCATCTGCCAAAGTACCTCTGTTAGTAGAAGTTGACGTACTTGCTACAACTCAAACATTGTTTCTGATTGGCAACGTCTGAGAGTTGCTCCCCTTTGAAATTCTACAGGAACATCAAGAGTATACTTAGGTTTTTTCCATGACTGTATGGATAGTATGGAAAATGTTCCTTTCCCATTTAGTAAGCTAAACATACAGAAACATAGTCCTATCATTGGATATGTCACTCTTGCCATCATCACAGGTTGTGTTAGTAGCAATGACCAGGTTTGGTTCTATCTGTGGCTCATTTGAACAGATGTCTCCAAACATTTGATAAAATCTAAACAAAGAGATGTGTGCACCAGTTGTGTCCAAACTTGTTGACATTGTGGCCAAATATGTCAAGTTGAAAGTACTCAGGGGCCACAAAAATGTTCAACGTTATTTTTATTTTTTATTAAAAGTTTTTAAAAAAAATACGTTTTTACTTCATTTTACCTGAGCTGAACGATAAGCTAAACATGCAATATTTTAATGAATCAAGCAAAGCTGTCTGACTTTGCCAGAAAAGGAATCTGTAAATTATTGTATATCTGAAAAAACGGTTTCACGGAATTTTCCTAGTCAAAAAACAATAACAGTATACAATGTCCCAAAATGTTCAGGTTGATTATCTTTGTTTAATTTGTTAGTGTACATGCGTGGGTGTGTGTGCGCGTGTATTTTCAGCAACAACAACAGAATATATATACAGATATGGCTCGGTGCTCCCAGGTCTACTTTTTGATTAAAGCCACTGGATGTTTAAAGTCCCATATCCCGTCAAACTGAATTAAAACAAAACACCTGGTTGATGAAAAAGTTATTTTTTGAGTTGAACCTTGCTTTTTTCTAAACACTTTTATACATCTGTATATTTTTTTTGAAAGGCCTCGTATCGGTGTAAATTGCCGCTTAACATTTTCCTAAATATGAATCTGCATCAACCGCCTGGGCTGGCAAACTAAACTCACAGCATTCTTGAATTCTGGTCCAGGGAGCCACAAAATCATCATGAGGGCCACAAACGAGGCAGCTTTGCTGCTTCACAGTCTGAATGACTCGCTGTAAAGAAACAATGAAATCTGGTCTATTGACTAGCTTCTGCAATTCCTATTAGGAAATCATGAAGGAGAATGTCTGGCCATCAGTTTGTGACCTTCAGCCCAAACACATTTAATGTACAGAAGGAAAATTATGCAAAACACGCAAGAATGTCCATCTGAACAAAACAGAAAATTCAAGTTTTGAAGAGATAACGCGCCATGACTTCAAACGAACTGTTCATTCTTTGGATATGACTGAATTAAAATGAATTTGCACATACGAGTGTCCCAGTTATTAGGTTTATTTTTGTACTTTACCTTTATTTAACCAGGAAAGTCCCACTGAGATCAAAACCGACTTTCTCAAGGGAGTCCGTTGACAAATGGAATCATCCTCTGAAAACAGACGTGTTTAAATCGGGTTAGTTATGTCTCATTTTAGTAGCTGTTTGCTTATCCGAAATAGTTTTGGAAAACAAGAAAGGAAAGGATACTTCAGGTTCCTCACATTTCTTCATTTATGTCGGCTGAGGAATTGGATAACGAGGTGCTGTAGCAAAGTGTTAGCTTAAAAGTGTTCACACCTATACAACTATGCTAGAGGAGCCTTTATATGTCATATTTTATCATATTTTGGTCCCAACAGATTTGCTTGATTTTCCAGTTGAAGTTCAGAGGTTTATTTTCTCACTAAATTCAACCATATTTACTCTGTCCCGTCTGTAAACATGGCAAACTGAGTGGAAATGCCTCGTGGTTCTTACCTCTCCCACAGGGTAATATTAGGAGTCACGTTTCACCCTGCAGTAATCGTCAAAGACCAAATTCTTAAGAATCCTCAGCGTTAACCTCATGAAATCAAACTAGTGCTTTGACAGAATCAGCAGCCTTCCCAATCCCAGTCCTTTACATGGACCTTTGGGTCGTAGACAATTGTGGCTTGTACTTCATAGGACTGGTTGACAAACATATCAGGGGTGTAACAATACTAGCTTCACTGCTGGGCACATACCACGGTTTCTGGGCTGTGGTTTGGTGTATGTTTGGTAAGAACAGGAAAAAGAAAGAAGCCAAATGTTAGGTTTGTTTTAATTTATTTTAAAGGGGGAATAAAATACCCCACAAAAACAAACAGCAAAACGAGATGTTTTTTTTTTTTTAGTCGAGGTCCCTGAGTCATGTGCACAGAATGCAGATGTTGGCTTGTTTTAAATCTCAATGTACAGTTAACAAAACAAGCTGAAAAACATACTGCTGCTTATTGATTTAATTTATTCGATGTCATCGTTCACGACTTCTTCTGTTCTCTGATTGGCCCATTTGAAATTCTACCACAGAAATCCATCTCTATGGGACAAATCCCAGGCGGAGTCCTGGCGGGAGATGAGAACCGAGCAGAACCGTGCAGGAAGATGACGGCCAGAACAGATCCACATAGAACATAGAAATAAAATAAACCTAATTATTGTTTTGATGAGAGTGCGCTAAATGTTCCTTGTGTTTGATTGAGGGTCTAAGTAATTTTAAATTGTTAATGCAGCTTCAAATCTGCTGTTAGAAAACCAACAACTTACTTCAGACTGCTTACACACTCTGTAAAACACAATTTGTGATATTATTTTTTATGTTTTTGTTGTATTTTTTGTTAGGACATAAAAAAATTTATGTCTTTAGTGTTTTTGTGAAGCAGAGCAGGAAAGGCGGAGCTAGCATGTGACTCACAGCTTCAGTAAAGAGAAATTATGAATTTTGAAGGAATTTGAATTGCATTTAATTGTCTATGCTCTAAAATCTGAAGTTATTGTACTAATCAACGCTCAACGGGACAGTTCTAATCCAAACACAGATCTAATGAAAAACTATCAACATTTTGCTCTGTTTGTGAAACGACAAAAAGCAGGATTCTACTTTTTCTTTTGGCATTGGGAGGGAAGTCAAACGTAGACTTGTCTTGTTGACCGTGCGTCACGTCTTGTGAGCCGAATGTATTGTTACACCCCGAGTTCCAACCCTACAAGGAACGAATGTAGTGAATATTTTGGGGGGAATGAAGTAAACGCCCCAGTGTGTGTATGCTCTGTTGCTCTTGTTACTCTGGTTACTTTCTCAAAGCCCTGGCTTCCACCCGCTCATTTCAGTCCAGGTTTCACAACCAAATACCTTGATTGACTGTTTGGCACATACTGCCCGACCAGAATTCCTGCATTTGTCCACAGAAAAACCCATTTTAATTAATGATGATCTGAATTCGAGTTCAGAATCCACACACACACGCACAAAAAGGAATGATGGACTTTTAAGGCTCTGCCAGTTGTTACAGAGCGTACTAAAGCGAAGCTGATGACTGGAAGGTAGGAAATTAATCTGAAAGCTTGGGCTTTGCAAAACACTTTGTGGTCCTGGGAAACTGTTAAAGTTAATCGTCTGAAGCATTCAGAACCACAACTATGGTTCCACACGGGAACTGAGTGTGGACTTTCTGCTTGAAATCCAAAGTACGGAATTTTAGCAAAAGAAAAAAAATGCCAAACCCAAAGTCATTTTTCTATCACTGGCTGATAATTTCTCTGTTAGGTAATGTAACTTATAAATGTTAGTGCTTGGCATAAGTTTCTGCTCCAGGTCTTGCTAACAAATCGGTCTGCAAACCGATAGTCCTCTTTGTGTTGTAAAGATGAGCACTGTTTCATGGAAAGTGGTGAGAAAAAGGGATCAAAAATGTCAAAAATAACAACTCAATAAATTGGAGAATGTATCCCACCCTGGATGGGCGTATGCATGTTGTATGGATGAGAGTCGTAGGAGTCTATGTGCAGTGTGTGTGTTGACGGGGTGGTGTTTCTATGGATGCCTGTGAAAAAAGAAAAACAGTCCATGTTGACTTTAGTCCCTTTTTGTATAAGAATAATTTGAACTTTGTGTTAGTTGGTTGTACCCAAAGAGAGAAACTGTGACAGTGTTGTGGCCGTTGTTTGCTCCGTGAAACTCCAGTACTGAACAAGTTCAATAAACAGTAGCAGAAAAACAGCCAAGATGTTGTCGTGACTTTGTGTGAAACCTTCAGAGCTCCATCTACAGCTGAAAATATGTATGTTTTCTTGGGGGGGTTCCACATCACCAAACAAAATTTATGATGGCAGTTTTATGGAAGCATAAAACTGCCAGAGCTAGGAAATAGATTGTTTACTATTACAATGAGATGCAAGGATGAGCTTTGTATGTTGCTATCACAAATTGTTTTCCCGTTTCAATGAGATACACATAGCAAAAGAAATACACTTCAAGTTAAAAGCAAATATGGAAAACAAGACATTTTTCCAAGTTACCGGTAAGTGAAATCCAATGGAATTAGTATGTTTTATCAATATTCAAGAATTATTGACTCTAAACAAGCCACTATTTCTTGCTGAAAAGTTACTTTAGTTAGTTTTGTCTTTTTTTAAGTGTAATAAGATATTTGAGCTAGAAATTAGACAAAAACTCTTGGTACGATTTTGTGTTTTTACAGTATAAAAATACATTTTGATAACAGATTACAACTTTGTTTTTATTGTTTCCTCTGACTCTGTTTCTGCTGGACAACTCTCTGACATCTGGGGTGCCAACATTTTACTTTCCTATATAAACGAGAACATATTTCTCATAATCACTACAATGTATCTCTTTTTATAACAAGATACTGCACTGGCATTTATTTCTTAGTTCTAGGGGGGAAAATGGTTAAATTCTTTCATAGATTTCATTTATTTATTCATTTTTATTTAAAAGCTAAAGTTCCTGGGTAATTAACAATGAAGCCTGTGAAAAGTTTCATATTGTTCTCATAGAACATTCAATAAATAATCTTAGACAAACATTCCACCTTTTGAACAGAACAGTTAATTGATTTGGTTTGCAAATTTCTATTCTGTCTGAATTTTACTTTCATAACAATTTATTTTCACCACTAAAAACTAGGACAGAAAATATTCTGACCAAAACAGATTCTCAGCTTGCTTCCTCAGCTGAGGTCCAACTTGTCTGAAGACCAGTCATACCTCCGTTTATTTTTTAATAAGGTAGTTCCTACTATTTCAGAAGAATTTTACAGTTTATATATGCTAATCAAACGTTCTTGTGAGTACACATCTTAGCCATCTTATATGCCCTTCAGTGTTTTGCTTAGATTCTTGTTTTACATCTACGTCATTCCGTAAAATTTCAATAAACAATAACGTCTTATAATCTAATCTAACTGAAAAGATATTTCTTAAAATCCCCATAACCATCAAAACTTTGATGATTTATAAATTGCTCAGGTGATTCAGACTTTTTGCTCATGGCTGATTGTACAAAGATCTCACCAGCAATCGAATCATGTCTAGTGCTCCGCTTTCTGACCACTCTTCTATCTCCCCCGCTTTGAAATCCAGATTGTTTGTTTCATGCCAGGAAAGAGACTCCGGAAAATGTTGCCTGCATTCATCCCTCGAACCAATAAATGTTGCACAACCAAAAGCTCAGAAAAACACTGGTTCACAACACACGCAGCTCTGAGTGGGAACACAACCCCCAGGTGGACAAGCAAGATAAGACACAGCTGCATTATGTTCTTTCTCTTCATGCTTTCTGTTCTTTAATAAAAGTTCAGTTAGTGATTATGAACTGTTTATGGCACCTTTACAATTATCAGCCAAAAAAGGGATGATGCTATATTTTTAATTTTCAATATGCTGACGAGGTTAAAAAGCCACCAAGGTCATTGTTTGGTTTTTCCAAAATGATCTCGGTTTACATCAAACCTGTGGAACTGTGGGTGGTTTACTATGCATGACTGCCATCTTGTGGCAGCATACGGTATTCCCATTAATTCGTCAAAATATGTAGGTGTGGATAGTCCTAATATGGCTCTGTGGTGAACCTCAGCTTCATTATTGATGTCTTTATATATTATTTTGTTCCCCATACTTTTATTTGTTTTGATTAATTTTTTATTTATTGTTTTACTTCTGTCTCAGTCTGTATGTTTTATTGACCGTACTACATTTCTTTAAAAAGCATTTCCGTAAACCTGCTGTGTTATTTACCGCATATTGTTACATATTTTGCATCTGAATAAAAATGACTTTTATATTTTTTTTGTGTGTTCTTCCTTTCATTCCATTTCCTTTCCGTCAGTCGTTCACATCCCATAATGCATTGCGTTCTCTCGTTGGATTATGGACCAAGGCGGTAAGCAAACTGCTAGCCCGAGCCGCTGTTACCAAAGTTTGTTTTTTGTCTTTATTTTAACCGTTTTATTTTTCTGTAGTGCATTTTTGGGCTAAAACAAACCACCATTTAAGAAATTGCTGTCCTGAGACGTATGGTTGCCTCTTAGTGCTCCGTTGCATGGTTACATTGAAGCTAAAAATGCTTAGAGACAGAGTCATGCAAAGTGCATCATTATACTGACGCACAGTTAGTGTTCAGACTGACAGCCTATGTAGTTTTGTGTTATATTAGACAGCGCCTTGTTTAATTACCACCCTTCACATTGGTGAGTTATGTTCACACGATAGTTGGAGTAAAATTGGTTCCGACAGAGTTAGGCCGCTAATGCTACCTAACCAATGTTAGCTGGTGCGGCTAATTGTGCACGCTAACTTAACTTGTCCCCTGCGCTATTGTTGAGTCGTGTTATTTTTATTACATAGTAAAATAATTTCGAGTTTTCTGTTTTCTGTGGTTATATTCTAATACTAAATGTGAACCTGTCGGTGTTAGACATAGATTAGTAATCTTTGCGGTAGTTGTTCCAAGCCGCCGGGGTAGTTACATTGATGCCCGATTAAAAACAGCGATAAAGTGCTTTTAAAATTAATTTTGACATAAATAAGATGGACCTAACACAGCTATCAAGTGTATTAATTCACTGTACAATCATTAACTGTAGTGCATGTTTGTTTTAATTTTAACCATTATTATTGTCTCGATTAAAATTGGTAATCTATTGGTAACATTTTACTTATAGAGTGTTACTATTCGGACACAGTTGTATAGTAATAATTCTAATATTTTTACACCAGCGTTGTAATTGTCCACTTTTATTACAGTGGTAATATATAAACAAACTACCTTTAATATTTTTATACAGTCAAATCTTAAAGTTAGGCCTGTCACGTAAATTTTAATTTATCGGCTTTATCGTTTCTTCCGGCCTTTTTCTCTTTCTATTGATGACACTGACCATGGTATGACAGTCATATACCCAGAATCTTGTTTGTACGAGTTTCTGCTTCTTTCTGTTCATCTTCCTTTCCTTCATCATCAGCAGAAAATGACCTCCCAGGCGGCGACGGCTCGGGGAGTCTGAGTGACCTGGACGTTCGCAGACGGATTCCCATTAAACTGCTGTCCAAGCCGCCCCTCAGGAGCAAACCTCTGCCCCGCATCCAGAGACCCGGCATCAGGCCCTGTAAACCCGAACCTGGAGAGGACGGTAAGCAGAGCCGGCCCAAGGCAGAAGCCAACTCTGCAGCCGCTCTGGACGCCTTGTAAACCGTTGAGTTTTAACACAGACCACAGGTCGAGAATTGTGATATTTTTTATTGAGAATGCTATTAGGTCTGATTTAATAGGTTCAGCGAAGATGAATGAAAAGATCTCAAATTGTTGTGCATTTAAATTCAAGATTTGAACGAATTGGGAAGTTTACTTTGTAAAAGTGCAAAAAATCTGAGTGACAACAATCAAACTGTGACAACTCTGAGTGAGTTTGATTGTTGTGACCATAGATGATTGTAGCTGCAGTTTTTATTGAGTTGTTTCTTATACCAGTCGTCTATTGACTCCATGCTGGACTTCCCAATGCCATTAGTGACTTGGGGTTACACATCAAAACCTTTTTAGGTGTGATAAAGGTTTCTGTGCATTCTGGAGAGGTTTGAAAAAATGCAAAATTTTAAGTTCTGTATTTTCAATGCCAGGATAAATATGAATGATTCAAAGATAACTGATTTTAGAGACTTTATAATCTATTTCGATAATTCAATGTTGCGTCTTCCTACATTCCTTTCTTCGTTCCATCCTTTGGAAATGTCAGTCTGGAAAAGGATGGAAGTTTTGCTTGCAAAACTGAGTAGGAACCCTCTTTAGATAATATTTCCATACTTATCGTAATCTCACAATATCTGATTGTAAAAGCTGTGAAGATTGCCTTTAACGTGACGGAGTTTGGAGATTGGATTGTTGGTACCAGCTGTTGGCTGAGATGCTAGGCTAAAATTTGCTCACTTCTTCTCTGTTTTGATATGGCTTGTTGATAATTCTTGCCGTTCCGATTTACGTTATGTGGACCAAAATTACAACACTTTGTGTGGCTGACCTTCTGATTGGATGGCTTGTTGGAAAGTCATGAACGACCTTGTACCTATTTGAAAAACAGAGTGTAGCTGATACTTCAATAATTTTAATGTCAAGATAGATTCTGTTTTTAACTTCTTTTTTTTTGTATTCTCAGAAATCATTAACTTTTTCTGTCATTGTTTTTGAATGTTGTTCAACTCCATGTGAATATTTGTACATCTGCTATGGAGGATTTTTGCTCCAGGTCTGCAACTCTAAAGCTCTCCCAGTCTGTCAGCCCTGCTTCATTCTCTCTCTCTCTCTAAAATCTGCCAGATAAATTCAACTTCAAGCAAGAGGAGCGCTTTGACTGTTGCACTAAAGCTGGCGATGTGTTCGGGAGTCAGAGGAGATTTCCACAGCCGCTTTTTTGGGACTATAAGGTGCGTTGCCTGTAGACCAGTTATAGCATCGATCCTGTTATTTGATACTAAAGCTCATTTTCACATGTTTGTCACTTTGCCAACAGTTGAACTTGATCGGCGAAAGAGATGGAGTCCCGATTCACTTCTGTGACAAATGCGGTCTCCCCATTCAGCTGTACGGACGGATGGTATGCAATATAAAGATGAGAATGGGATCAGAAAGTCATTTTAGTTCAGTCGTTTTATTGAAAAGTCAGATTCATACGTCCCTTATTTACACAAAGTGATACAGTTCCCACATTTCTGCCTGGATAAATGATCTAAGGTCCTTTTCCCTTATTTTCACAGTGAGCTTAGCAAGGTGAGCCCATCAACTAACTCTATCTTTGGTTGCCTAGCAACAACCAGTTGAGTAACTAACGCAGGAGTAGTTTAAGGTTTCACCACTGCCTCATAGCTGATTGACAATAAAAAACAGAACTAAGAGAGATCATTCATTCAAATTCAATAATACTTTATTAATCCCAAAGGGAAAATAAATGTCATCATAATTCATATTAAGTCAAGATTCTTCAGTCATTGTAGATAGTAACAGTTGTGGGCAGGTAATGTCTCCTGCAGCAGTCTGTACTACATTGCAGTTGGAAGAAGCCTCTGACTGAAGACAGTCTCATAAAGAGGATGGTCAGGGTTGTCAGTATTTCTAATATATAAAACCAAAAAAAAAAAACAATAACATCGACTGATAAAGAACGCTGGTGTAAGTTTTTCAGCCATATTGTCCAATCAACTTTTTATTGTTAGGCTTGGTAGCAGGAGTCTGAATAGTAAAAACTATTTAAAATTGACCACTCTGGGGTTAATTATAATAATAATCATAGTTATATTTTTTTGAATCGATTAAAATGAATGAGTTGTTGTCTGTTGTGACTCTCCTCTCTAACGTCTCAGATTCCCTGTAAACATGTCTTCTGCTACGACTGCGCTCTGCTGCACGAGAAGAAAGGAGAGAAGATGTGTCCAGGGTGAGGCGCCATTTCCTGACTTGAGTCGAGTCCCTGGCCTGAGTGACGTTACTCATCTCTGCTGTGTGTGTGTGTGTGTGTGTGTGTGTGTGTGTGTTCCCAGGCTGAACATGTACAACTGCACGGAGCCGGTGCAGCGCATCGAGCAGTGCCAGCGCGGCTCGCTCTTCATGTGCAGCATCGTGTCGGTATGTAAGCGCACCTACCTGTCCCAGCGTGACCTGCAGGCCCACGTCAACCACCGCCACATGAGGGCGTCCAAGTCGTCTCGCCAAGACCCCGTTCACCTGCCGCCGCCCGACGTGCCGGAGCGTTTCCGCGTGCCGCCGCCCCACATCCCGAAGAGCCACGTCCACCTGCCGGCACCGCTGCCGCCCTACAGCCAGCCACCACCACCCAGTCCCCACGACGGCCCGCCGCCGTCCCCGCTGGGGCCCGAGACCTTCCGTATCTCCACGGTAACTACCCGCAAACACAGCAACCTCATCACGGTGCCCATCCACGATGACTCGTCGTCCCGGGACCCCCACCCTGCGGGGCCCGGACCCGGCCAGCCCCCCCACCACCACCCCGGGGACTACCCCGGTCAGCCACCTGTGGTGTCGCACTCCCACCACATGATGGCGCCACCGCAGCATAACTTTGGCCCTCCTCCTCCCCCTCCGCCCATCAGCCATCCCATGCAGCATCCCGCCCAGGCCTCTGGGACCCCACACATGGTTTACAACCAGGCCCCCCCACCCCCAATGTCAGCAGCTCCCCCACCCATCACCCCCCCACCTGGGCACATCATGGGCCAGATCCCCCCTTATATCAACCACCCGCCCCCAGGACCTCCACCGCAGCACAGCGGACCCCCTGTTAATGCCCCCCCACCACATCACTATAACCCCTCCTCCATGCAGCAGTTCCCTGAGGACCAGGGCACCCTGAGCCCCCCCTTCAGCCAGCCGGGGGGTCTGAGCCCCGGCATGTGGCCCGCCCCAAGAGGACCGCCGCCCCGGATGCAGGGGCCCCCACCCCAGGGTCAAATGCCAGGGCCGCACCACCCAGACCAGAGCCGCTACAGGCCGTACTACCAGTAAGCTGCCAGCTGGTTGCCAGGGTAACAGTCAGTGTCATTTCATTTTCATAGCTAGTGTGAGTGTTGTTAGTGAGGCTCTGGGTGACGGGAGGAATCTGTTCCACACGCTGAGCTCAGCTCCACACTGAACAGATTACAGACCCTGAGAAAAGATGGATTTCAGTTTTTTTAATGACATGTTAAAAATCTGTATATATGTCGATTGATGTCACCTACATTAACATATGTTAAAGCAATTCAATAAATTTATAACAGCAGATGTTTTCTCCTGTTTGTTTGATGGTAATTTAATGAAATTGTCTCCTGTATTAGGTTCATAGTTTAATATTTAAACCTAGTGCTGGGCGATAAATACATTTTATTGATTACTTTTTTTGAAGATATGATTTTAAGAAAATCTGGATTTTGTTTTTCATAATTCATTCAGTTTTCATAGTTGGATGATGTCACCACACCCAGGGCAGCCATCTTGTTTTACAGCTCAACTCATAAAAGGGAATAACAAAAAGTTTTTGAAAATATTTTCTTTTGTAACTAAAGAAAAAGTGAAATAAAAAAATTAAACTGGAGATTTTTTAATCTAGCCCTATTTTAACACAATTACTCTATGACTAATTTGTGATATTTGTGAACTTGTAGCTATTACTCCATTCATGCAGATGAATAAACTGATATAAATTCATAAAAATATAATTGACAAAACCCCTTCCTATCTTGGCTCACTCTATTTCCAGCAACACTCATTAATAAATTAGGTTTCATTTTGCAGGAACAAATTTGAAAAAACAAAACTCAGTACATTCAATACTTAAGTATCAACTTTTATCGAATCAGTAAGATCCATATTTGTGATAAATGCACCTGCTTTTAAAACCAGTTGTGTGTATTCTGCATATTTAGTCGATATGAACATGATTGTATTTTTTGTTTGATTCTTCCTGAACAGGTTCATGTTGAAAATGAAAATTTTCCCTGGGATAATAAAGGTTAAATAACACAAAATAATTCAAATATTTCCAGGTATCATCTGATACCTAAAATTCAAACTTTATTGCAGTGAATTATTGAAAAACATACTTGTGGGATGAAATCAAATTACTTATAATGACGAGTGAAATTCCAAATGTACAGCAGTAACAGTCAATGACTGGACTGAAATATTAACATGTTGCTTGAACTATTTATTCCTGGGTAGTTTTTCCATGAGTTGATTTTCCAGGTTGTTCCTCTACAGTTTGGTGTCTTTCAACTGCAAAAACAACAGAAAATGAAAAGTTTACAGTTTCTTACAGGTTCGACCACAAACTCACAGCTGGTTGGGATTTTATGTGGCAAAACAAAGCTGTGAATTATTATGAGGTGTGAGTTTTGTTTTTTTAAGAATTGTATGTTCTCTGGGTTTTTTTAATCAATTTCTGCAAATATAAACAACCAATAGGAAATGTTTAAGTTTTTCTTAATTTTAAAACAAAAATAGAGATTGAATGGTACTTTAAAATAATAACGCATTTCCTATGGGAGAAAATTTTAAGTTGCCAACATCATCCTATGTTGTCAGCATCATGCTATGCATCATTGCTTTTCTCCATCAGTTGATCTGATCCAGAATAGATCCACCATGGTTCTATTTGGACATATGCTGGTACCAGACGCAGCATCCAACGTTCCTGCTGACTGTTGGATGATTTGGCAACTTCCTCCAACACATTGCTTGACCCCATGTGGACCAAATACTTTCACCCGTAACACAACTAGGCATTTCTCTTTAAGATGGTAGATATCACTCATTTTAATTTTTAAACATGTTCTATGGTACATCAAGTAGTAATATATCAGCAAATTGCATTTATTTCTTTCTCACCACACTGCCAGTGCTGTTGTCTTTATGTTTTTCTAGCACATCCAGCATGGCATCATGTAGAGTTAGGAAGAACATGGACGTCCGAATCTCATCATCAAAGAACATGCAGCTGTGCAGTTTCTCCATGATGAGGGCTGTTGATACAAGTAAACAATAAATGCATGGATGTGTCTGAAGTTTTCAAACAATTTTATCAAACCCTCAGCAGCTTCTCTTGTTTTTCAAACTAGATATGTAACGTTAAGGGCATTTTATGGCAACAAATAACCAGATACCTCTTTCGTAAAAACAGGAAGTAAATGCCATGTAAGGATAATAATACGTCATCAGGACTCGCTGTGATTAAGGAGTGTTTACATATTTCACTTTTTAAGTTTTTCAAGTCAAACAAGATGCTAGAAAACTAACCACAGACAGAAACGTGACAGACAATGTTCTGGGAATAATATTTAACCAGCTACATTAACTTATTTAAACACTCAAGGCTAAAAGTGAGACTTGCTTTACATGGATGGTTAAAGTAGAGTAGGCTGGTAATTCACTTATCGGAGAAACATTCTGACATTAGTCTGTAAACATCAGGCTAGTGATGTTTACATCACTCTGATGATGTAAACATCTGATGATGCATGGTCAATTGATAACGCATTGGTCAATTTGGAGCAGAGCTTCTGTCCATCTGTAACCTTGTTGTGTTATAAATTACAGTTCTTGTTGTAATTCACCACTGTGGTAAAGTGCTTGTAAGTTCTTCCATAGGGTTCTGGTTTGTTGGATCTCTAAGCTGTGGCTCTCCGCCTCCAAACTTCATAACTCACCACTTAAGTCGTCACTTTAAGAACTCCAACTTGAGACGCAGGTATTGCTATCCTTACTTTTGTCCCGAGTGGCCATTGTGTTATGCGTCACTTTCAGGTTTGGAGTATAACTTCAACAACTTTCAGCTGTCTTCACATCTGCCTAGTAGACATTTTTTTTACACAATGAGAAAAATTCTCAAAGGGACTGAATTAAACTCACCGTCACATGAAACTATATAAACGTCTACATCAACGTGTGTAAACTCCTTAAGAGCCTGAAGAGAGGATAACATGTGAAGCTTTAAAATATAACGGCTGTGAAAGGACAGATGTGCTTGATATTATTGTCTTCTGTTAGTTGTGTTTACATCCAAATAAAAGCATGAAGCCATCATTGTTTTTCAGCAAACTGGTCATTCAGGAGAGAAATGGCTGAATAGGTTGCAGATATAAAAGGACGATTTTCTGCATCATCAAGAACTTCTATGTGAGCCCAGAAAGCATCAGGACAGCCTCTGGTTTGGTAGGTTACCACAGTATCATGTTACCAGAGCAGAGCATGCTCAACGTTCACCACCATGAAGAAAACATCAAACCAGTCCCTCAGTGCAACTTCTCCCAAAAATTCTGCAACAACTTAGGATGATCTGAGTATTTTCTGGCATGATGGAGCCTGAGCTGCAGGCTGGTAACAAGTAGCTCTAAATCAGAAAAAAAAATCAAATATGCAAAACTCCCCAGACTCTTTTTAGTTCCCTGCAGTCAGTTCTCAAAAAGCCTCTATTTTGTGTTTATCCACAAAATTGAGGAAAAATATGAGTCACAATCACCCAAGATCATTCTGTGATTGAAGGCCCTCGTGGATTTATGTGACTGCAGGCGGATTTGCTGTTTTACCATTTTGAGTCCTTTCATCGCAGAAATGTCCAAGAAGGAAACAGCAGAGAAGTCCAAGGTCAGTCTGTGGAGGTTCACTGTGGGAACGCTGAACTCCCGACGGAAGCTCGGCGCTCCAGTTCATCTGAAACAGAAGCTCTTTCAGATCGGCTGGCAGCTCCAGACCCTCCGTGTTCACTTCAGGGTCATCGGTTGCAGTCCGGAACAAATTCTCTAAGCCTTTCTGTTTCACAAAGTGGAAAGTAAAATTAAAGACACAACGTTCACATTGCCACATTTTCGCATGTTATAGCAAAATTCTATGCATTTTCTTGGGATTTTATGTAACCGATTAGAGCAAATTATCAAGTTTTTTTTTTCCAGTGAAAATAAAATCATACTGTTCACTCCCAGCTTCTCTACCATGTCTGCACATCTAGAGATGGAAATATTTGTTCATTCTGTACTAACCAGCTCAAGCTCAGTTTTTTAGAATGTGACTGTGGGAATCAGTTTGCCACAGATTCTCAATCTGGACTTTGACTGGACCATCCTAACATATAGATATGCTTTGATCCAACTATTCCTTTGAAGCTCTGGCTGTGTTCAGAGCCAGTAGAGGTGTTTTTATTAAAATGTGGTGCATTCTGTAAACTTAGTGACTAGATTCCCCTCATATCTGAAAGCGCAGTCATGTGTCAACAGAGTAAATTACGGAGGACTGAGAACACGAATTTGAGGAGCTCCACTGGTGGAGGTGTATTTTCCAACATGAGCATACTGAAGTATCTTTGTCAGAAAGTCCAGACTTCTGAGACATCAAGTGGTGTTCAATCCAAGTCTCTGCAGGGTGATGGTATTAAACACTGAACTGAAGTCAAAGTAAAGAAGTCAGGGATATGTGATCGCCAGTGGATATTGCGTCCTTAGTGGAGAGTCTGCTACCTGAGCTGTGACTCTCTGCAGCTCCTCTATTGTTACTATGGTCCTCTTGATTAATGGTCTCCTTCCCTGATCTGTCCGGTTAGGTTAGTAGGTTTGTGCCAAATGTGCCAACTTCTGAAGGGAGTTGATAACTCTGAATTTTATTCAGAGGTGTGAGAGTAAAGTGGCCTGAATCAATGTTCCACTTTTCAGATATTTATTTAAAAAACAACAACTATTAACTTCATGCATGATTACCCGTCTACTTCAGATTTAAGCACTACTTTGTGTTGATCTGCCACATAAAATCCTAATAAAACACATTGACCTTTGTAGTTGTACTCTGTTCAACTGTAAAGCTGTGGGCAAATATACAAGGAGGGACCAAAAACAAGGAAACACCAGCAGGGTTATTATTATTATTATTATTTTTTTTTTTTACATACTCTCTAACTAGAATAAGGTCCCACCTCTATTATGCCATGATCCCGTTTCTGTAGGAGCTTCTTGATTTTTCGGACCGTTTTGTTCCTCTTCTGTAAAACTCTGAGAGGGTCGAACCCAACCTGGAACACAGTGTGATCATTTTGTTCTCCCTTATTTAAGCCGAGACAAAAAGAGATGAAAGCAGCATCATTTTATACGTACAGCTTCTACAAGCTTGTTCCTGAGGAACTCGATGTTGGCAAAGAAGATGGGTGAAGGTATCCGGAAGATTTTTACTCCTTTTGGTTCACATACCTGAGGAAGGACGGATGATGGACGTGAAGTGATTGTATGGACTTAGTGCGTTTTACTTTATTTCACCGACTCACCAGAGGATAATCCTTCTGATCTCTGTACAGGTCTGTAACTGGGAGACTGGCCAAAATGGAACAGCAGGGGCTAAAGAGAAACAGCAGTTGTTCAAAACACAGTCCTTAGAAGACACACTAATAATATAATTAATAAATTGCCTCTGCTATTCAAATCTGCTGATGAGCTTTAATTTTTCATCAGATCTTGATCTAATGAAAGCAGTTTATGTCCGTTTTTTTGCTCCACATCCATCAAGTGAATCTGTCACCTCTAGACAGGGGGCCCTCCACAATTAATTGATTTTATTTAATTTTTGTCATAGAAATAAAAATAATAAATTGGGGCCCTGTCAATTACAAAATTAATCATATTGTGTTTTCTAAAATAGTTTTTAGCAGTAAAAATTAAATGTTCCCCCTCCCAGACCAAAAAGCAGACGTCCATATTTGCCCTGAACCCCCCTGGATCTGAAGGAAATGATTCGTTCCTGCTTGCCGCTTGACGGTGATGGTGGTCAGCAGCAGTCAGTGGAAGACAAGAACGACTGTGGTGGTTACCATGCCGCCACAAAAAATAATAAAGTCAGGTTTTCAAAAAAATAGAGAAATTGAGAGAGAGAAAAAACACGAGTGTCAATTTGTAACCCAGTTTTTCTCCAAGAGAGGTTGGTAGACTGTGAGATTATCAACCATTTAGCATAATTAGCTCAGCTTCAGACGACTGTTTGCCTCCATTTCACTAGCATTCTATGAACAAAGGAAAAAAATGACCAATATATTCATATATTTAAAAGGTAAAAATGTCCTTGTACCTTTTTACCACACTTAACAACAGATGAGTCAGTCAGCAGCAGCTCTAACCCACGTCCCTCCTGACCCGTCCTCTCCTAAGTGAAATTAAAGCTGCAGTACGTAACTTTTATAAAAAATACTTGTTTTTACATATTTGTTCAAACTGTCATTATGTTGTGACAGTATGGCATAGAAATAATCTGTGAAAAATTTATTTCATCTGTTTTCTCCCAGTACTATCTAGAGACAACCAATCAGAGGCAGGAGAGTTTTAATGCTGTCCATCACAATCTCATGTGGCTGCTCCCTCCCTCTCATTGCTCTGTGCTATGCTGTTGCTAGCAATAACGACAAGTTGTTTCTCCACCGTTAGCACATTTAGCAGTGAGTGAATGAGGTTGATTGACAGCAATAAGACCCTCCTCCTGGTTCTGACTGGTTGTTTTTGGCCAGAACGTTGCATTACTTTAACCAGTAATAGTAGCTCAGGGAGCAGATGGAGGAGATTGATCTTTGCACAGATTATCTGTATCGTAACAAACTGTCACGACATGGTGCCAGCTTTAACAAATATGGAGAAAACATATTTTTTATTAAAGTTATGTACTGCAGCTTGAATAAAATGCAACTACATAGCATTTTTTTTGAGAAATCTGGATTGCTTTATGTATATTTTGCACGTTGCTTATGACTGTTGCTCGTGGGGAGAGACATTTCAGTAAGCTAAAACTAATAGATAAAATGTAAGCAACCTACTTGCATACTGTATACGGACTGCTACATGTAAAATTCATGAGCAGTAAATATTGTGTCAGTATTGAACCAAAGAAAGCAAGGCCATTGCAAGCCTTTAAAATTGTGACGCTGTTGATGGGTCAGATAGACTCAAAAAATTGTGACAGCAGCTGCCCCCTCTTGATCCCCCCCCCTGCAGTCAGGGTGTGTGTGAGGGGGGTGGGGGAATTTCATTTTTTGTCATGGGGCCCAAGATTCTTGGCGGCGCCCCTGATTGCAACAATGAGTAATATCATGTTGATAAGGCTGTGATAAACTTAAGCAACATGTCAATAGAATAAAATGTAATTTATGCCTTTCTATCTGATTCAGTACAACTGAACGTTTCCTTTTTCGTTTATGTCAGATGCAATAAATTTTATTATTACAACTGAGTCCTGAAGACGACTGTCAGAAGCTCTATGCCCAAACCCACAGCCAGACCAAGATCCAGTCCAAGCAGGACGGCAGCCAGGCACGTTCCGACCCACACCACCTGCACACACACCAAATCAAGTCAGTACCAGAATGACAGCATGAAAAATTCTAATACAGTGCTATGAAAACGTATATGCCCCACTCACAGATTCTACTGTGATTTTTTCTGTCACAATTTAATGAATCAGGTCATTAGATTTTTTTTAAAAATTTGAGACAGTTAACAAAATGTTGTTTACAAATATGTATTGGGGGGGAAAGCAACTCAATACAATTCAATCAGACTTGATGTAAAAAAGTAAATGCTCAATTCTTAGATCATAAATTAATTGTGATATGGCAGTGAGCCATAAACAACATAGGCTCACTGTATGTCTCTTCATTTTTCATGACACTAACCTGAAAAAGAACTTTCAGTCAAACATAGTGGTGATAGTTTGAAGGCCTTAATCTTTGCTGCTTCAAAACCTGGACAATTTACTATAATTAATGAAACCATACATTTTAGTCTCAAGCAGAAAAACCTGAAGTAGAATCTACCTGTGCCTGACCTTAAGTCAGTGGTTCCCAAAGTGTGGGGCGCGCCCCCTAGAGGGGGCGCAGAGCCATTGCAGGGTGGACACAGGAAGCGATATGGATGAATGGGGGGAAAAAAACAAATAAACAGTTACTCAAAAGTGTTTCACGGTAAAGATGGTTTGTAGTTTGTTTTGTTGCAACCTTTAGTGTGAAATAAACTTCAGTGGAGTTTAAAAACAAAATATGTGTATAGGTTTATGTCTGGTTGAACCATGTCTGTGCCCAGTTGATTTTTTGGAGGGGGGATTTTATTGTAATCAATAGGGGGGCTTAGAGAGTCTTTGGGAATCACTGCCTTAAGTGAAATACTCACCCAGGAGTTCTTATGCAGCAGAACATTGCATCCTCCAGGATTTTGCAATTTGTTTTGTAATTATTTTTTTCAGTAATTCTTTTTTTTTCCAGAATGACTGATTTTTGTGGAGCTACTTTAGAATTACTGGCCAGAAATTTGGGTACTTTTTTCCTCATCAAAGCCCTGCAAAGATGTATATGTAGAAAAAAAAAGATGAGGAAAAGAAACAGAAAATTTGCAGGGAGGCAAGTACTTTTTCAAAGCATTATATAAAATTGTTATTTTTAACAGTCTATTAGCACCTACACATTCTGGTTTGTCTCTCCTCCAAAGGTACGGTATTTCTCTGAATTGCATCAACATCCCTTTAGGTTGACGACTACCAAGGCACCCAGAACAGACTGTCGTCACATAAAAAATACAGTAGTTAGAGTTACTATCATACACAGGAATCAAACTACAAATATTTAGGGGCCTGCCAAAGTGGTTGGTTGGAATCCAATGTTTTGATGCTGAAAATGAGCTAAAATGCTGCAGTTAGCTTAAATTCTGTCTGTAGCATGTGAGGTATCGCTAGCATGTGGATTTACACTGAGTTACTCCATTCAGTATTGTAAATGTGACTAATATATCAAAAATTTACTAAAATGTGTAACGTATATTGTTAGCATGAGGTCTGCCACTAAAATGTAGAGCAACTAGCATGTTGACGCTATGTGGGCTATCACTAGCCTGTTGACGAACAGTGGCTTACTCCACTCAGTATGATAAAGATGGGCAATAAATACAGAAAATAGCTAATATGCTTATTTTAGCAAGACTAATGTCAACATGACATGTGCTGACCCCAGACTCCACATCACCCAGCAGCCACTGTCTGACTCTGTACGTCCTCATCCAGCCAATCACAGGCAGAACAGAGACCACCGCTTTTTTGGCACGATTTGCATCGCAGCTGCTTCAATCGAACAAACACAAGGAAAACAAAAGAACAGTTCGTTTGGTTCTCTCTCTTACTTATCCTGCAGAAAGGTAAAAAAAAGAGAGCAGGGACGCCGCTGCAGCTGATCGCCACTTAGGCGTTGATTGAGCCCAGGAACACTTACGTCAGGTATTCCTTAACATGCTCCATGAGCGCTTTGTGTTTCCTCTGGATTTTCTCATGGTCTTCATTGAGGCTGTCTTCAGAGTACACAGGTCTGGAAACCAACGTACTGTTTTCTCGAAGTCACCGTCATTGCAGTGAACGTTTCTGAAAAGTCCAACTCCGGCAAAACGCAAAAGATCACTTGAAGAAACTTTGGAATCTGAAATCTGACATCAGTCCCATCACGATGCGCTCTTTGTCTGCGCTCTGTTCAATAATTAACACACATTGAGTCATAGTTCATTGAGTTGACGTGTGCCATCTCTTTATTCTCTTTCTGTTACTTAACCTGGGAAAGAGTGGGAGTGATAAACCAGCTAGAATTCAAGAACAGTCCACGTCATAATCGTTAATATCCTTGGGACGTTTTTGAGATTGATTTTAGGCTTATGATGTTGATAATCACAAACTTTCACGCTTGTCAGGAACACATTTCTAGTGGTTTTAGAAATATATTAATTGATAACAAGATTAAAGGATTTACATGGTGATACAATCCTATATGAGATTCCACAGGGAGTTATTTTTGGGACAACTTTTTTTCTAGAATGTTCTGGTAGAAAGAAAGTGAATTTTTGAAGTTAAGTTCCACAAAAATAATCCACAATTTGGAGAATCTGTGAATGGCTGGAAGTCCACTGTATATTCTTCCCTAAAGAATTTGCTCATAATTTTTCTTCATCAGAAACAATAACTTTTATTTTTTATATAAACGTTTTTCTCATGGCTTTGTGGTGATTTAGAGTGAAAAAAATGAAAAAGTGGATTGTTTTATGTCGTCACAGTTTAGCAGCTTTTGAGGAATAATGAATCTTTTCTAATCACTTTGACAAAGTTGCGCTACTGTAGCAGAGTTAAGAGTTAAATATACTACCATAGAAGTTTTTATAGTATGTCTCTCATTCCTTATCATACTGTAAAATATTCATGAGCACAAAACAGACCAATAAAAGTAAATAAATATATGAAGATTATTTTTTATTTTGATAACAGAACAGAGCTGTAACAAAACTTTGGCAAAATTATTCATTTTTTAGATTCATTATTACAACAAAAATGGCCTACAAATGAAGTGTTTACAGTATAAAAAAAGAGAATATGGCTTTTGTAATAAAACCGTACATTTGATTGAATGGTATAACAATATTTTCCATGTACAACAATATAAAAAAAACTCTTAAATTCATAATAAAAAGAGTCTACATGGAATAGATATATTTATATCTGCACCTCATCTAGGTCCTATAATGTTTCTCACACAAAAACAATCACATAAAAAAATTTCTTTTATATAAAAAAACTTAAAATTTGGTAAATACAAGCTTAGATAAACAACAGACATGATATATAAAGTGTTTTACAAAAATTCATTACATAACTGATCAATATCAGTGTCAAAACCTGATAAAAGCAGGAGTCCTGCCCACAGCCATCACTGTACAATAACGCCCGCAAATTTCTAATTAATATGACATTTATATTCCCTTTGGGATCAATAAAGTATTTTTAAATTTGAATTTGAGTAGTGGATGTTTGCTGTCCTGGAGCATCCAGGTGTGTGTTAACACAATGCCAAGACATCACCGATGACCTCAGGGAAACAACTGCTGCTGCCCATCAATCTGGGAAGAGTTATAGAGCCATGTGTACAAACATTTTTGTCTGAAAGATGACTAAGAAGTGGAACAGATTTAAATCTGTCCCTGTAAGTTCCTCCCAAAGTGAATCTGGACTCCATGGACTTGAACTTGAATTGGGTCTGTTTCCCATTTGTTGTTTGACTGTAACACACAGATCCATGTTTGGATGTTTGGCAGCAAAACAAACTGCACCTTTCCATCAACCTCATTTGTATCTGATGGCGGCTGAATGTGAAGCCAGGAGATAAAGCTTGACTTAAATCAGCTCAAATGGCTGAAAGACAACAGAATGGCCCAGTCAAAGTTCAAATCTAAACCTGATCGATATTAACTGATGTGGCATTAGGAGAAATGTGCATCAATCAGACATTCAGAATGATGTGAGACGAAGACAGTAGGAGTTGTTCCTGCTAGCGCCACCATGAGGTAGATTCCATATTTTCACTCTTGCGTTTAGTTTTTCAGTTAGAATTTATCATGTGTTGTTAATCTGGGATTGTATTACATTTCTTTATCACCCAATGCAATATGGATTTACCTCTTCGCAATGATTTTGCAATCATTTAAACCGTAATCTCTAAAACATATATTAATTATGCATAATAAATAAAGCGATGTATAAAATATATAGTCTTCTTTTCTTTTTGCCGTTTCGTTTATTGATTTCATCTTTTGTCCCGGTTAGAACTTGGTCTCTCCAGCTGGCACTGGACCCTGCAAGACAGGAGTTTCACATGTATTTTTCACATTTTGCGTCTTTATGGAGGTTTTATGTGACAAACAGATAAACAGAGCTGACCACTATTTAAAGTTTCTATGTAAAAACTAACCTAACAGATTATCACTTCCCTTTTACATTAAGATGATTTGCTGCTTTGCCTGTAGCTCAGAATGAGGCTCATGTTCTGCATACAGACTGAAGCATGAGCTTATAAAGCCGGCATGTTTTATTTCTTTGGAGTGGCGCTTTATGTGTTTTGTTCTTGACCTACATACAGCTGAATGAAATAAAACAAGTTAAATATTTCCCAAAACTCAAACACTGAGTGCACCGAGTGACAATGACCCGACTGTACAGGACAATTACAACAGCAGGAAGCTTCAGCTGGAAAAGAACAAAATCAGCTTACATTTTTATCTCTGCTCCTCAGACTGCGGCTCGGATGATAGACTGTCACTGTTGTTAGTATCTGTAGGGAAACATGAACATATTCAGGTTTTGTACATTTTGATTGTACAGGTGGAATCAATCATGCTGTATAAAAATACAAACATTTCTCAATTTGTTTCTGACATAAGACATTTCCAGTTTTAGGTCACTTAGGATTACTGCAGTTAGTTCTATTTGCTAAATTCTGTCTTAGACGTTTGTAGTTTGTCTTGTGGACATGAGCATCCGGGAAGTGGAAAGAAACCAGGAAGAGAATTGTGGACTTCCTCCATGAGGTGATTGCGCGTTGTAACAATCACAGAATGTCCAGCATTGTGCTGGTCCGGAAAGAGACGGGTTCTGTGACCCAGAGGTGAACGTGTTTGGGTGTAAAAGGCTCCACTTGCATCAACAGCAACAACAAACATTGTCAATCTGGAGAGACAGCCTCAGAATCCACATTCTGGACTAAAATGGGCTGAAAGACTCCAAAAAGAAGAAGAAGAAGCCATCACTCCAAAACCGGTTTCAGTATAAAGAGCCAGATTAGAGACTTCTGTCTGATGATTGAATACTGATGCAATAATTCAAACATCAGCCAGCCCAGGAAGTTAAACTGTGGGTGAAAGTTGGTTTTCCAAATAGACAATGATCCTAAGTATAACAGCAGATTAGTTATGAGTGACGCAAGAACAGCAACGTCAGGGTTTCTGGAGTGACCATCACAGAGTGTAGATTTTAGTTCCAGAACTTAAAATAAAATACAGAGAAGTTTATGGATTCATGCCTGAAACGTTGAATCTACGGCATAAAGTTAATGCAATTCAACCTAAATACTAAACTTCAGAGTTTGAAGAGTGTAAGAAAGAAAAAGAGAAGAAAAATTGCAACATTTGTTTAGCATGGAGAGTGCTGTTGGTAATCCTAACTGAGCTAAAACAGGAAGCGTTTAGTCTGATTTAACGTCAGACAACTAGAAAACGGTTGTCAGTCTTTCATACTGTGATGTGATCTGATGAGAAGGTTTTTACCTGGTCTGCTTTCCTTACTGTCGTCTCTGGATGTTTCTCTAAAATGTGCAGCATGGCGTCGTGCAGCGTTAGGAAGAACATGGAGGGCTGAACCTCCTCATCAAAGAAGCAACAGCTGTGGAGTTTCTCCAGGATGTACGCTGTGGTTCAGAAGAAATGAGAGTTACATCAAAACTTCCTGTTCTCTTGATGTGAGAGCTTTAGTTTTTGTTTTTTCAAAATCAGCTAGTTTTAGTCTTGGTGTGAAGCTTTAAACTCAACTTCCAATATTCGTATCGGACTGTCAACTTAAATGCAAATGAAAGACGCCACTGGAAGTCTACAATTTTTGCTCATTCTTCTTGGTAAAACAACTTGACTCAGTCAGATTGGATGGAGAGAATCTGTGAAAATAAGAACTTCCTGCAGATTCTCATTCAGATTTACATCTGGACTTTGACTGGACCATTCTAACACATCTAAGCCATTCTGTTTTAGCTCTGGCAGTCTGTTAGTGTCATTGTTTAGCTGGACGGTGAACTTTGACCCAGTATCAAGCCTTTTGCTGTCTCTTTTCTTGTGTTTCTTCGATTGATGAACCAGAGAAAATGGACTTTTTAAAGATGATGCTGCTAACGGTGTTGTAACTTGTCGGAACCGGAGTTTCACACTTACGATCGCAAGCTACGATGTAGACCTCAACTTCAACACGGACCAGTTCTTTCAGCAACTGTAAAAGAAACAGAGGAGACGAAGGTGGTAGGGGAAAAAGTGGGAGCAATAAGAAGATATTTGGATCAGTGGAAACAGATTCCCTCACGGTTTTGAGTCCCTTCAGCCCAGATATGTCCAGAAAGGAGACGGCAGCGAAGTCCAGCACCAGGCTGTGGATGTCCACCCTGGGAACCACCATGTTGGCAGGAAGTTCGGCGTTCCAGTCGATGCGGATGGGAAGGTCCTTGAAGTCGATGGGTTTGTCCAGCTCCTCATTGTCGCTGTCTTCTAACGGGTCGGTAAGGGAGCTGTTTGTTGTGTTCATGAACCCTTTCTGCAGCAGGAAAACATAGATTTATTCTTAATTAGGAAGATTTTAAACATTGAGAAAAACGACAGAAAGATTCCTTCTTACTGGGTCTTTACTGGTAGCTTTGGTGCCAAATGCTTTTAAGGCATTTTGTCATAGTGGAATGATAACAAAACAACAGTTCAAATGACACAAGGATTTTTCCTACATACAGTGGACCACCATCTATTCCCAGTTCAGTATTCATGGATTTTTTTTGTGGAACATAATGAATTCATTCATGGGAAACCTGCCAAAACAAAGACTTTTTGTAGCATATCTAGAAAAAATGCTGCTTGGCCTGCTATTGACTGGTATTTACATGCAAATGAAGAACAGAATGTTGGAAATGTTTTGGGATATTATTTTGAAAGTTCTCAAGTTGTGGAAGACTGACTGCATTTTCAATAATTGTTAGTCTGTCTGCCTGATTTTTTTTTTACAGTGCAAACTACAAAGCAAAGTAAAACAAAGTATCGTTCAAAGTGATACTAAATGTCCATGTCAGACACACTCATAGTGTCCTCATTTTTCACGACTTTAAAATGTGAATAATATGAATAGTTTGAAATGTAACAAAAGAGTCTGTTAATGACCATTCAGTGCTGGATTCAACAATCAGAATGTTATTACAGACATATTGTTTTAGTTTATGTCAATATGAGGAATGATATCTGTTTGACTCATGGTTCTTTCTGCATATTTCATTCATTATTAATCACAGAGGTAAAACTACATCCTGGTCTTGGATGTTGTGGAAGAGCAAAATAACAAGTGATCATGGACAATTCACCTCGTGTTTTTTTATTGGTTACTGGCATAGATAGAGGAAGATAATCCCAATCAGACCATTATAAATCTTAATCTATATAATACAAAATCACTAGTACTGTCAGGATCACAGGCTTGTTTGTGTCCGATTCACACCGTTTAATCTTGATAGAAGGAAATAAACCTATCACTGTTTACTAGAAAGCATATCTGCCCTCAGTTCAATCGGGGTTTTTCCAAATGAGGATGACTCGTTTTATACAGACGTTAGATTTGTTTACATGCTGGCGATTATAAATAATTCTCTGCTTTTTCCTACATTATCAGTTGCTTATGTCATGTTGATCAAACTGTATTGGTTTCTGTTGAATTGTCTCTACTGCCACAACATTTATCCATAAGCTGTGCTATGCTATGTATAGTTTTCATTCGTTTTAACTGTATTTCTTAATTTTATGTATGAAATTGGATGAATGTTTGTATCTTGTCTTGTTTATTTTATGGCACTATGGATGGAAATGAACATTTATCTACATCTAATATGATATGTTCCATTTAAATACAATCAGTCAGTTTGTTGTATAAATTTTAACATGAACATGCGTGAACAAGTTGTCATTAATATGTAAAACATATTCTATACATTCCAATTAGAAAAAAAAAAAAGATGACAATATACAATCCTGCACAAGTTCTACAGTGCCGTCTTTTCCTTTCTGCAATGCAATGACATGGTCTGTCAACAAATTACAGTGGTTTTTTTTTTTGCTTTAAGCTATTTGTACAAACTATTTGAAGATGCACTTCCTATTTTGAAACTGACGATGAGAATTTGATAGATGCACCAAAGCGACAGGCTGGGTGTGTTTCACTGTTGAAAATTCACAGAGTTACGTCAAAGCAAGACAAGGTGACGATATCAGCGCAGATGCTGAGTTGCTCGACCTTTTATTGTGCTGAGGAACGGTTTATCTGAGTGAAAGCCGCATGCTGTTGTTGTCGCGGAACAAATAATACTCACCGACATCCACTGCAGGTCGCCTTTCTTCAGAAGTTTCCGGATCCTACTCAGAGCTTTGTTTCTTTTTTTCAACACTCTCAGAGGATTGAAGCCAAGCTGAAAACACAAGGATCAAATTTACAAGATAAACGTGCATGCATCTTTTTAAGAGAAGCGTGTACGCTGTGGTGAAACTTACAGATTCCACTAGCTTGTTCCTAAAGAAGTCCATGTTGGCGAAGAAGATTGGGGATGGGATTCTGAAGATCTTCACCCCCTCTGGTTCATTTATCTGTGGAACATCAGGATCACCAAGCACAAGTTATTGTAAATGTGTGGTAGAGAATACAGACACCCAATGACCAGAAGAGGGGCAGCTTTGTGCAATAGCTTCCATCCCTTTTGAAATTTAATGCATTTTGTCACTTCAAACCACCAAGCAACGTAGTTCACATGGATTTTATCTGACAGACACAAAGTTGTTTAATTCTAACGTAGAAAGAAAATGATACATATAATGTGTTCTTGGTTGTAAAACGTGAAAATGTGACAACATAGCTAAAGTTTAACGTTTTGTGTCAAAATCTCATGCTACTTGTTATAGCTTGCTGCCTGAAAGATATAAGGAAGGCTAAATGTGACTAACTTACACAGATGTAGTCCTTCCTGTCTTTGTAAATATCTGTCCCCTCAATGTTGGCTAGCACACTGCAGCGAGGGCTGAAAAAAAGAAACACAATAAAAGTTTAACTTTGGTACTTCCTAAATCTGCTTGCTAGCAACTGTGCTAGCATAACTGCTTCACTTGCTATGCTACTTACTCAAAACATTATTTGTTCATGCTTATACCAATTTTGACATGATTGGGAAACATTGGGTAGAGAGATGCCAAAATCGCCATCTCACTACCCATATGTTAGCATGCTTTGTGTTAGCATGCTAAAACAAAAGACTGCAGACCGCTGGGATTAACAGCTGGCAGGCTGAAATTCCTACAACAGGCTATATTAGATATTAGAGCATCGTAGTATTTATTTGTCAGTTGTAATTCAGATTTTTTGTGGCATCAGGAAGTAGACCCTGCCAAGATACTAACAACTGAACCCGGAGGACGACGCAGATCAACTCCACACCAAGACCAACAGCCAATCCAAGATCCAGCCCCAGGAGGATGGATGCTCCGCAGGTCATCATCCACACCACCTATACATGCCAAGAAGAAATACTTGTTTTTGTTAAATGATCTTTATCAACTCAGTTGGTAAGACTGTGAACATTTTTCTAAAATAACTCAATTGTTCAATATCTTACACAATCTGGCCTGTCTCTCCTCCAGAGGTAAGGAATTTCATTGAACTGCATCAGCATACCCTTCAGGTTGATGATGACCACGGCCCCCAGCACAGACTGTCAAAACACCAGGACAAGAGTTCCTTTCAGAGGCCTGATTCTTTGGCAGTGTTGCTCTTTAGCAGACTGTAGTTCTCTTACCTTTGGTAAAGGCTCGAGAAGAAATCCAATAGCCAAAGTGACAATCATCACTATAATAGCTGACAGTAAACCAGCGATCTGAAAAAATACAGAAAGACCATCAGACTGGGAAATCCACACAACTAAAACAATCAGAAGTATATTTGAAAGGATTTGTAAATGATTTCAAGTGACTTAAATATTTCTTAAAAGGACAAAACATCATAATCTAGCAACAGAAAAACAAAAAGACTTGACAGAATTCAAAGGATATTAATCCCAGCAGGTGTTTGCATTGATTTTCAACCTGGATGTGGCAATTCTAAAACACGTAACCATGACTACCATCTGTTTACATTGTGTCCATATCGACATTGTCTTGAAGCCTGTCACCATTTTTAATTGAAATATGTGAAATAGATACCCCCGGATTATGAAACAATTGGATTATTATATGTAACGGAAACAACAATCATAACCTAATAGATTAGGTGACAACACTGGTGATGTCATGGCAACAACAGAGAGTCAGCAGTGAAAATGTATTCCTTTACTGACAATTAGCTAGAGAAGAAATATTTTTCCTGTATCAATTGTGTAGCGTTGTGTCCGTTATCCTGCAATAGCTAGCCCCGCCCACTTCATCACAACCCTCCGGGACTGACTACTGACCAGTTCTCTGTCTAACAGGTCCGGAAAATCTCTAAGACCTGGGTATTACCCTAAATGAGATCTATAAGAGATAATCTATTCAAACTGGTATCGAAAGCGATTCGTCTAGCTCTAACTACCTCCAATCCAGAAGTTACGACCCTTTTCAGTTAAGAAACAGTCAGCTGAGTAGCCCTCACAGCTGCATAATTCCAATAACCACTCCTGTTAACGGTAGCTCACTTTCTAAAATATAACTTGCTCTTGGAACCGGCTAGATTAAATTTAGTGACTTGGATGTAAGTCCCTGGGTCATTATTTTACTCTCGCCAAAGGAAATTATGAAGCCTCCTTTTTACTAGAACCATGTACCTTAGTTTTACCTTTATTAAAAGAACTGAAAAATGATTAAATGACTCAATTAATTCCAATGTCCACCAACCTCATTAGAATTTTAGAGTAAGAATTTATTGAGCAAGCTTAAGCAGGGATATGTGACATATAAATCAATAATCAATTGTATATAATTCAAGAGCAGTGTAATAAGATCAACATGTACAATCATACCCTCCTGTCTCTTTCCCTAACCTATGTCGCAGATTCTGAGATAGCCTTTTAGGAAGCGAGTTCAACTCATACCCAGTTGGTGGTGGATCTTTAGCAACAGGAACGTCCGAAAACCTTGGTCTGAGTCTTTATCCTTTGTGGAAAAATCCTCTTTAGAATAGAAGCAAAGTAGAGAGGGCTCAATTGCTTTTGAAAACCCAACTCTTTATCCCTCCGGGACCTTTGTCTTTTCTCCAAGTCTGTTGCAATGTTTGGGTTGAGGTAAGACCGACGATCGAATCAGGAACCCGGGTTGGACGATTGGAACTTGTCTCCCTTTGGCGGCACGATGCTTCAGCTTTTCCCGTGGCTCCAGGGTGTGGTCCGCTGTTGTTTCCTCGATCTGCTTCTTCGTGTTAGCCCTACTTCGGTGCCGCAGACAAAGAACAAGAACTTCTCCTTTTCCGTCTGCTTTTATACAGTTCTCCGCCATGTATGTGTATGGGGAGTGT
This sequence comes from Xiphophorus couchianus, assembly GCF_001444195.1. NCBI lineage: Eukaryota > Metazoa > Chordata > Actinopteri > Cyprinodontiformes > Poeciliidae > Xiphophorus > Xiphophorus couchianus. Next base: position 16,421,286 of record NC_040244.1, on the reverse strand, counting down.
TAGTTTACGTGGTTTCCTGAACATCTGCTGATTTCACGGAAACCCCCGTCGGCCCCTCCTGTCTGCTGGCTGGGATAGAAAGTCCCGTCCTTTCCTCAGCGTGTTGATCTTAGCCAACCATACCGCTCCACCCATCCTGTGCGTCTGGCCATCTGTTCAGAACTGCTTGCGACAGCAGGAACTCACAAGTTCCCCTTCTCCTTTTTTCATTAAAACTATGTGCTTTTCTCTGATTAACTTTTAAACACAGTCAAATATTAAAACCTATGTGCTGATTTCCATTAAGCATTAATCATAAGCATTAATCACCTCTTTCACTTATTATAAATCATCAAACCTTAATCATTTCCTTGTTGTCATGTTATTACAGATCATGATTCGTACACTTCAGAATCATTCAGTGATTACTTACATACAGTCATTTTACCTATTGTATTCATACATGTCCAACTTAATCATTATCAAAACACTCAATCATTATAAATCAAAACACAAGATTGCTTTGTTTCCTTCAGGCCTTCATGCACCTTTTTCTGCGTGTACCTGGATAGATCTCAAACCTCACACCAGTTTTCTTGACAGTTGTTTTTATGTGACTTTGAAGGGCTAAATAATATGTTATTGTGAGAGAAGTAAATGCAGATGGACTTGTAGAATGTCCTTGGAATAGTATTTATACAACTAGATTACTATATTGTAGTTAAAGCCCTAAGAGTAAAACATGCACTGATTTTATGTGGAAAAAATGAGACTTTCACAATCACTCTGATTTCACAGAGTTCTGTTTTGGAGATGCAAGAGGGCTGTATAGTTGTACTTAAATCCACTTTATCAGGTTGTCTAAAAATAAACCCCTTTATCAACTGCTATAAATATTAATCAACACAACTGCTCATTTTACCTGAGTTTTTCCTCCTGTACTTTCTTGCACCGCACTCCTGGAAAGCGCTGTACTCGCTGCAAAGGCCTTGAAGGACGCTCCAAAGATATTGCTAACTCCGAAGGCGATCAGCTCCTGCAGCCAGGTCCGAGAGAAAACGTGCCTTGGTACAGAGGTACTCATCACAAGCATACTAGACCGTTTACCTGGTCAGTGTTGCAGCGTACCTGGTTTCCATCTATTGTGTAATCGTGTTTTATAGAATAGACTTTTGCCACAGAGAAGGCCACAGCAAAACCCACTATAGCCATTGGGAAAGCTTCCATCGCCGTGTGCTGGAAGACCTGAAGGTTTGGGGCGACTGGAGGCTCGTATCTGAAGCAGCACACAATCCGTCAGTCAAATATAATCCATATACTATTAGTATTAAAACAAAAGCACTTGCCTACAAAGTATTCTGCCAATTTTTTAGCCAATCAAAGTAAATGCAAGATAGAACAAGTTCTACTCACCCTCTGGGAATTTTTCCAACAATGTCAATGCCAAATCTGGTCTTGAAGTCAAACGCATAAGAAACTCCACAAGTAATAACAGTCTAGGGAGAACACAAGGAACATGGGGGTCAAAACTAGACGATACACATAATTGGTGTTATTAGATTTACAGTAATACAGTTAATAATTCTTTATTTATTCCCCTACTGAGGGACAAATAAAGGTGTCCAATTATGTGCTTCTGTTTTAGTTTTGTAATACCCAATTTTTGGGTATTACTTAGTTAGTAATACCCAATTAGTTTTGTAATGTCCAATTGTAATACCTCATCAGAAACCTTGTGACCTTATATCACTTTAAAGGTATTTACAGTTATAAAATTAATCTTAACCTAAACCTGTGCTATCACTGCATCTGTCAGATAAGAAAACGGTTATAACTAAGGAAGATGTTTCATAACGCTTGCTCACCATGACAACCTCTATCGGGATGGGAACGGGCAGTTTAGATTTGTATCTGTCATTCAGCTCTTTCACAAGAAACACCACCACCATGATCACGAGGGAGATCACAATGTCACACACGTTGCTGGACGTGATCTTCTTGAAGATGATCTCCAGAGTCTGAAAAACACAACAGGAGTTTAAGGGATACACCGCCTCGTCGCTCCCTTTCCAACGTTAAGGTGAGAAAACGACGGAACAATTTGTAATTACATATATAAGGGAGAGGGGTCCACTGATGCCAGGAACCTGGAGCCCCAACACAAACTTTAACTGAGATACAAGGATATGGATGGCAGCAGCTGTGGTGAACCCGGAGACCAGGGTGTCAGACAGGTACATGACCACGAAGCCCACCTGTAGGACTCCCATTGCCAGCTGGAAAAACAAAAGAAATCCAATTGAATTTGCTTAGAACATTAAAGATGTTAGAAATATTCTGAATGTCTCATTTTCCACATTTCACCACACGACTTTAATTTTAAGGCATGTCTCTGTACAGAACAAACAGAATTACATACACAAATTAATTCTGTTGAAAAATGAAACGAGTTCATGTTTACTTGCTCATACAGTTACTAAAGTGTTTATAGTGAATGGACCCTTAAAGGGGCAGTATTGTATATTTTCCATACACATGGTGCCATTTTATGAAATTTTGCCTCTGTCTCTTTAAAATATCCTGCTCTTTTCTGAAGCTCCGCCTTCAGGATGTCATCACAACATGGCTCCTCTATTAACCCTTTAGCAAAGTTTTTATCAGTGTTGAACTGAGTAGTAGCTCCTATAATGAGCTCAATAGTTCTGCAGTTCTATTAGGTGTTGGCTAATTGCTGCTGGCTAGTCTGAAGGAGCTGAGTGGGGGAATTCTGAGAGGGAGTCTTTGTACAGAATTTCACCAATAATTTAAAGTAATTTTCATTTCATTGTCTCCTATAAGAAAAATACTCTAACTGGCCACTTGTTAGTGCTGTGTAAGACATGTTTTCATGTTGTTTATGTCAAACAAACAACATGAAAAAGAGACTGATGGTTCATTAAGAGACAATGAGCCTCTTAATGGAAACCAAGGCTCTTTGGACCAGGAATACATTTTTGAATATGTTATAGTCCAATTTTGAACAACCTATGGAAATTGTAGCCCCGGTTTGTGGTTTTCTGGTTCTACAGCCCATCTGCCTCAAGGTTACACTTGAAGGTGTGGAGAACTTTCTACTGCCTTGTTGCTGAAATGTGCCACACAAATTAACTTAACTTGACCTGTTATGTCCATTAAGCCACTGTCACCTTATTCTCCTTAACCATTGACACCAACATGGCATTTTTGCAGCTGCTTATTCAATATTTTCCAGTTTCAGACTATTGTCAGTAAAACTAAGAGAGGACTGTGTCTACAAACTCCAGCAGATCTGCAGCAGCACTGCCAACACAAGTGACCTTTGGCAGAGACTCGAGGTCAATTGGTTAATTACACAAGTACCTATCTCAGTATATTGCTACCATCTCAATTGCCTAGCTAGGCCATGCTAATCCATTCAAGGCAATAGAGGGTTTCATGGATAGTTGCCATGGGCATGTGAGATACAGCTGAGGTCACATGAACATTTAACTTTCATTTTGCCACTGTGGCTTTATACACCGCATAGAATAGACGCTACAGTAGAGGCTGGGGTTACGTTATGCATCCATTAGATGGAACTGCGCTAAAGGGAAAATGAAGTCACTTAGAAGACAATTAGAAGAGTTTATTGACAAACAGAATTTAAAGTCTTTGGCGCTCGGGCCCCGGCTGGGGATAACGGTTATCGCAGCGTTAGCGATACGCTTCAGATGAGCATCCCCGCTTCTACGGGGGAAAATGAAGTCAGCGGCTGCTTACCGTAGTTGCGAGACCTGTTGTGGCTCAATATTGGTCCATATATAAGGCGCACCGGATTATAAGGCGCACTGTCGGCGTTTGAGAAAATTGAAGGTTTTTAGGTGCCCCTTATAGTGCGGAAAATATGGTACCTATCTCAGTATATTGCTACCATCTCAACTGCGTAGCTAGGCCTTGCTAATCCATTTGAGGCAATAGAGCAGTGGTCCCCAACCTTTTTAGTACCGCGGACCGGTCAAGAATTCGCAAATTTGCTGCGGACCAAGGGGGTGGGGAGGAGTGCGTGTGCACAGACACCGATGCTGTTTCTAAATCATTCTGCTGCTTGTGGGCTCAATCTTGGGCGCTCAAGATGTAACCGACAGAATCCGGTTAAAGGATTTTCAAAATAAAAGATCCTCCAGACTCAATGCATAAAACAGAAGCATTTAATTGTTTCTTGCGTGGCCCTGGACCAATTGGTCCACGGACCGGTACCGGTCCGCGGCCCGGGGGTTGGGGACCACTGCAATAGAGGGTTTCATGGATAGTTGCCATGGGCATGTGAGATACGGCTGAGGTCACATGAACATTTAACTTTCATTTTGCCACTGTGGCTTCCCATCATCAGCTCTTACCCAGATCAGCTCAGTAGCTTCTTTCGGCAGAGACAAGTTCTCTTGCCAAGTCTGAATCACACCTCGTTTCTAGTGCAATAAATGTGTTGGGAAATAAAACAACAACCTTGGTTTGGATGTGTTTACTGACTAAAACGTGGCTGCAGAACATTGTATCTTTCCTGTCTGTTATTTTCCATGTACAGTAGATACTGACGTAATGAACTGAAAGGTTAAAAAGGTTTCCGACCTGCATGATGCCAACGAGGAAGGTCACAGAGGAGGCCACCAACACTCTCTGCTCATCTACAGTCAGACTTGTAAACCCTGTGATGTTGGCAGCTGGCCCTTCGTCTGGGATGAGCCTAGTTACCACCGAGCCAATCATCAGACACAAGACTGGAAAAGGACCTGCAGAATAGTAATATAGTGGAATGTATAGTTCAATTGCTTGAGTGTTCGCCTTGAGATTATGTATAAAGACTTATTTGTAGTTGGCCTGGCCCAAGCAGGCGGTCTGTTCATCAGCTCCTGCTAGATCCTAACCTTTCTGTTTCTCTCTTTATGCTTCTGAAGTTTGTTCTTTTGTTGTAGCTGCTTTAGGCTGTACCCAGAATGGAACTGATAGGCTTGTAGATGATCTTAACTTTTTTTATTTTTTCCCTGTCAACATTTTACCAGACATCAACTGCTCCGACACCATTGTGCAACTTTGCCAATCAGCAACAGGAAGAAGGTAAAGACTCGTCATCCTGAAGGACTAGAACTTTGGGTGCTTAACTTTCACATATTTTAATCATCTCTCCCCATCCTCCATGTTTCCTGCCACACCAACAGTTCAAAATGAGGGTGTAGATTTGATTTGATTGGGGTCAAAATTGCAATTTTTGTTACATTTTCAGCTGACATGACTCTCTGTCAAATGAACCAAAGCCTTTGAAAAACCTGTTTCACCCCTCGCCTGTGGTGGTGATGCACCAACAACCACTGAAGGAAATGATACAAAAACCTCTGAAGGAGAAACTGAGAGCAAATTATTTCTTCACAAAATATTACAAATAAAGGGAGTGGCGTCAGATTTTACAAGTTGTAGCATTTCTCTTTTGTCTACACATTGACCACAAAGCATTTCTTCTGCTAGCAATTTGACTCACACCTTTGTTTAGATTGTAGAGTTGGATTAAAGCAGACCAAACATATGAATGGGCTGATATGAATGCAACCTTAGACAGAGCAGCAATAAAAAAGAGACAAAATTCAAAATCATGTCTTTTGTGTATGACGTCCCATTTCAGGAAAGTCTTCCATTGATCAGAAGCTAGAGGATCAACTGCTGCAGAACATCAGAGTATGAAACCTTTTCAAACTCCCAGGCTGTGGGAGATAAATCTGACATCGTCTGGTCTTCATCAGGTGACCTCTAGGGACGTCTGATGAAGACCACTGCATTTTATTTTGCCCCAGGTCAACTAATTGGTTTTTGGGGTGGAGATTTTAGCTCTTTAAATACCATTAGAACACTATGGCATTCTGGAAAATGATGTACAATGAAATGGTTAATTGTTTTCACAACTCATCAAAAATACTTAACTAATGGGAGAAGTAAATGGAATGGTTTTTTTGAGAGCACAAAGTAGAGAACTTTTTCACAGACATTTTGTTTTCTGAATGTCAGCCTTACCCACTGAGATGTGACGAGAGGTGCCCAAGAAAAAGTAGGTGATGATTGGAAAGAAGGCAGCAAAGAGTCCATACCAGGGAGGCAGAGAGGCCAGCAAGCAGTAGGCAAGACCTGCAGCACAACAATGACAAACGTTATCAGAGTTACGGTACGTTGGTAATGACTTTTAGTCAAAGCAGGTTACGTTTATTTTAAAGGCTCATTAGAAACGACAGCTGGTGACCAGAAGAGTACATTAGATGGCAAAAGAAGAAGCTTTGATTACACATTACATTAAATAGGAAAGGTAACAAGAGACTTACTAATTTGTAATATGATAAAATACTGAGAGGAAAATATGTTTAATCCAACACAAATAATTTCATGACTTATGAATGTCATTGAGAAACTTTTCTTTTCTTTGATGGAAACCTAAGTTTAAAGAAATATGTTTTGCTTTTTTTATTTTTATTTTTTTACCATTTTTGTTCATCACAGTTGAATATTACACAAAATGTTTTGAGACAGGATTTTATGAATGTCTCTAGACGACCCAGTTTCAATGTAGGAGCTTTTTGAGAACCATTAAAAATAATTATTTATTTTTTATAATCATTAATACTGAGAAAGATCAAAGCTACCCTATATTGAATTTTGCATAACACTAATTATATATAAATATGGGTGTCATCTGTGTAGCCGTAGTGCTTCCTTGACATATAGCTGTAGAACAGCATGCAGAGAGAAAAGTATGGACCTGTGAGCAGAGCCTTGAGGTACTGCCCAAGAGAGGAGGACAGAAGAGTAAACACTCACTGAGGTGAAGGTTGAAACCTTTATTCTATTTCTATTCTATCAGAACCTTTATTGCCAATGCAGCGTTCCAAACACGACACCAATTATGAAGCCTAGGCGTAAATTCAAACTGGAAGACTCTTTTATCCCCACCGGGACCCGTTAATTGAAGCGACCTGCCCACAATCGTCGACCTATCAATGCCGGACCAAGCCACGTCACGTCCAATCATCGACCAAGTCCCAGCTGATAAGGACCTTCATTCATGGCGTCCTTCGCTCTCCAGCCGAGCTCAACCCACCACCACCCCTTCTCCTCCATTCGCCCGGTCCTGAGGCCCGCACCCTTCTTCAACCTCCACCACCAGTGCCGGGCCCTGGGGGATGACGTTCCTAAGAGCATCGGGGATGCTCATCTGAAGCGTATCGCTAACGCTGCGATAACCGTTATCCCCAGCCGGGGCCCGAGCGCCAAAGACTTTAAATTCTGTTTGTCAATAAACTCTTCTAATTGTCTTCTCATCTCCGTCTGAGTCTCTCCAAATTGAAATGATAATCAACAATAAAACCAATCCAATCTGTAGCTTATCAAATATCATTAAAAACCTTTGGACTTTTATATTTTGCTTCACAACATCTAACACTTCCAAATCATGTCTGAATGATTATGTTTATTGATATTAATACCCATTGCTCTTTTTTTTATAGTCATATTATCACTAAAAACTATTTTGCAATGCTATTTAAGGTCAAAAATGACCAAGTTATTCCTGAACTTTGCAGGCATCGGTCATAAATTTGGGCTAAATATTAGGTGGGAATAAACCAATGATGATACCTAAAAGAGACAAACAGCTGGGTGAATTACAACAGCATGACATCAGGATCATCAACATTCCTTAGATTAAGACAACTAGCCATTGTCCACTCAGAGATGTGGATAAGCAGAGTGGCTGAACATTTATCAATCCACTTCTGGGTATGTTTGTTCCATGTGCACATTCAGAGGAAAACTAATTACCAAAGGAAATGTTTTCACTGATGCACATTTTATGTTCATGAGTAGCAAAGTCCCATCAGCCCTCAGTCTAACCTGCTGCTATGCAATCAGGATGAAATCTTCTTCTGCTGCGTTTGTTTGGGACTCAGTGAACGCGCCGTTGAGTCTTACCTTGCAGGACAGCCACCAGTCCTGTGCTGACACCAGACACGATGTCACTGAGCAGCCACTCTTTGAATCTGTAGATTTTCATCCAGCCGATGATCGGCAGCAGAGAGAGAGCTGCGTTCTTGGCCCGTTTGGAGTCACATCTGAGGCCGGACGAAACAGAAACACAGGCAAGTCAGTCACTGCCTGGACGGGTCCAATTAATGTCTAAGTGGCTACAACACGCTACAATATATACCAGCCATAATTAAATCTTTTTACTTGCATTTTTGAGTAATGCTGGCAAAAACGTCTGTAGCTGTGTTGTGGGCCGGGGTTAGCTGAGTTAGGGGAGGTACAATCACAGTGAATACATTTTTTCACGTTATAATGAGATATTTTGGACAAAATTGCAATTTAATTGGTTTTAGATTAAGTCTGTTACATTAATATGCAAAAATAAAGATGTGATTACTTTCTCGTCTACAGAAGATGAACATTTTAACAGCTGAAAGTTTTCAGAATCTGATGTAAATTTATTGAACAATTATGAATGGATATAATGTGGAAAAGATTCATCGTGTCCTAAATCCAAATAATGGCAAATGATTTATTATACAACTAGAGTGAAAGTAAATCAAGTAAATCTTGACCTGCATTACGGAAAAAGTATGAAATATAATGGGGGTTTTTTTTAATTGCCAAAACATCTTCAGACTTAAATATATTCTGAACAATTTTGATCTTTTAGAATTTGTTTTGAGAATCTAATGTAGGGGTATGTCAGTGGAAAATTACACCTACAATACAATAAACTGGGACATGTTTGTTAATCAGAAGATTAACTAAAGTCATAGATCAGAAGATCTATGACTTTGTGAGTAAATATTTACTTTTCCTACATTTCCAATATAGAAAAGAAATACACTTTATTGTCCCACAGTGGGGAAATTGATGTCAGACAATGAACCCTGACTGAATATAAAATGTGTGATGTTTAGAATATGGGTGCTGCCTGGGAGCCTGGCTGGATGGTTGAAGTAAGAAACTCAACTTTAACTGCTTTTTAGAAGCCAAACAAGGTTTAAAGGCTCTATATACGTGTAGATCTCCAGGGGTTTTGGGCCTTAAACATCGTAAACCCTGACCTGAACAAAGACCTCTGTTTAAAATGTAAAAGTCGAGCTGAAGTTCAACAACATGACAGTAAAACTTCCTCACTTTGTCTTCTTCAGCAACCAATTGTTCCTCATTTATATTCAGCCCAACTGAATGCTCAAGCTTTCAAGTTAGAGTCTAAAGTTTGGTAGAGTCAGAAATGACCAAAATCCAATGTTAAAGTTGCAATCCAGATTTTAGTGAAACTGTATTTAGGTATAGTTTGTCGCCTAACAAAGATTATCAAAATGTTTTTCAATTATCTTTGGTTACTTTTCCTGAAAAAGTTTATTTTATCAATACAAAATACATCTAACCAAAATTAAGCATCCAAGTCTTTGATGACATCACACAAGGGACCTGATCAGAGCTCTTTGAAGTTCTCACACTTGTTTGTTTTTCTTCTTGTTCTATGCTCCATGTTTTTAATTCAATTCGTCCTTCAAGGTTGTTTACTTATGTTCTGTCCACGTTATTTACTAACGGTAGATAATTGGACTATATTTTTTGGTTTTGCCTTTTGTGATGTCATCAACTCAAATGTACAAAAAAGCTGGATTAGCCACTTACTAAGTTTGAGATTTTTAAAAACGTGACACTTTGTGAACTCCTGAAGTGGAAATTTATACTTCAGTGCCCAGTTGTGCCTTTGTTGACTGTCTACATTTGATAGTTTAAAAAAAAAATAGTTTCTTTAAGACCAAAGGTGTGTGTATTTTGTACCTGAAGTACTGCTTGACGTGGTCCAGAATTGTCTTGTGATGCCTGTAGACCTTCTTATGTTCCTCGTTGAATGAGTCCTCAGAGTACAATGGCCTGGTCACCACATAATGGCTGGCTCCTGCTCGCATCATGTTGCCTTTGCTGTTTGGAGGACCGCTGCTGCCTGCTATGTGACTCTAAGGCCTAATAATCACATTAGGTCAGGAGGAGAAAACATGTGTTACCTTTGAACGTCACTTTTCAAAGATTAATAACAGCGAGCAGCAGAAGCTCCAGATCCTCAGATTCAGAAACCAGGCGATGTGATTTGACAGCCTCTGTTTTAGCTCCCAATCAGAGAGGAGCGCCTGGAATTGTAACCAATGCTCACTTTTTACAGCAACTTTGTATTTAGTCCGAGTCAGCAATGATTTTATTTTTTTTTTTTGGGACAGAACCATGTAGTTCTAGTTACAAGTGGGACATTTTAGTTTCTGCCAGGCTAGTTTCTATCATTTTAGTTGATTAAATGTAGAATATAGACGATGAAATTCACAGCACATTTTTTTAGACTAAAATGTGAAATCTTCCCTAGAATAACGGTACTTTACCTCATACCATCGCTCACTTTTACTCTTATAAAAAAAATCTTATTTACTATAAATCTGACTTTTTGCTCTTTGAATATCACTAAAATTAGATCTAATTAGATTGAAATTCCTGCTGAAATTTTCATCTTGTTTTGAAACAATCATTGTTATTTTGATCAGTCAAGCTGCATGACATTTTCTTTACCTTTTAATCCAGTGTAGGTCCCAAACAAATGTTAAAAAATATTTTTACTAACAAAATTCACACTCATTTTTGCAATAAAACCTCTTAGGCTAGAACAAATTTTGAATTTCACGTGTAAATCATTTGAAATACTGCCAAAGAACTATATATTATTACTTTTATTTTATTTTTTTATATTCCCATTAAACACATAGTGGTCTATTATTCCACATACCTCATACACTCAGTTATAAGCTTCCTTGCTCTGTTGCTCTCGTTCCAACACCCAGGGATCAACTGCGACCTCAGACTCTTCTGCCATCAATAAATGCCACCTCAGCTGCTTATCAGGACTGTAATTATTAACAGCAATTATGATGAGGTCCCTGCTTCATGCAACTGCTGGACGCCTGCATTACCCTTTGACCATTGTTCCCACTGATATCTGTGCTTTCAAGCAATGGAGGATGTGGTCAGGACACATTATTGTTTTTATAAAGTGGAAGTAAAGTAGTTTTTCACAGGAAGGAGCAGACACGTGAAGTTCCAAGGAATTCTTCAGGCACTACTAGAAATGAAGAAAAACAAAAGAGAAGAAAAGATCAAAAGAAAGTCAGAAAAGACAAAAAACATTCAATCCGAGTCATCCTGAAATAGTGAAAAAATAATAAAAATAGAACAATTCTACGAGTACAAAGTTTAATGAAGAATCAAAGTGTTGAGATTAGTCAGACTTCCTGTGGATGATTCATTTACTGTATTAAGGGTGAAATGCAAATATTGCAGTGTGTGAATGACCTCAGCTGAAGGAAGCGGTGGCAGCATCCATCACGGCTCTGCTGAGGATCCAGCACAGGCTGGGCTCTGCTTCGTGGGAAACGTGAGCTTTTTTTTCTTTCTTGCTTTTTTTTGTCTGTTGTGATTTGATTTGTTTTTAGGAGTCAAATCTGTTTTCCTTCATGTGATTTTCTGATCAAACGGTTGTGTAACAGTTTTAATAAGACAGTGATTCTGCACGATTTTGACTGCACTCTCGGGTAAATTTCTTATCACACATGAACAACCCTAATAAATCAGTATGGGCTGATTGCGTGTTTGTCGCGAGATAGTATTTTAAAACGATCTTTTTTTATGTGACATGATGCTGAGTGATAAATTACAGTGAGGGGATTAATGTTTGATAGTGGTTGGAACAATGTTAACCATTTTACACATGGCATGCTTTTATAAATAAGTGAACACCATGAAGATAAATGGTTACAGGTCGTGTAAAATTTGGTCCAACCCAAAACGCCACTGATACTAATGCAGTGTTCACTTTGACAACAAATTTTTATTTAGTTTTAGCCTTGGCCTGTTGACTAAAATATCATTTAGTTTTAGACATAATTTAGTGATTAGAATGGTTTTATTTTTAGTCAACTAATTCTAATAAAATTTTAGTAAAATAAAATCTTGAGTCAATTTAGTCAACTTTTTTTTTTTAACCAGTTGGCCTCGTTTAAAAATCATGCAATGCGTGGCACTGCATATTGCATTGTTACTCTAAATCAGAAATAAATACCACATATAACCACACAAAATAACAGTTAATCTATTAAACATAAAATTGGCTGAGACTTTTGTAATAGTAATAATTTAAACTCAACGTCCAAGACAATCGACCCACAATATTCTACTGAAAGCACAACAGGAAGCTGAATCATAACATTATGTTACATTTTCAAATTTGCCTTGTATTTATCCTCGCTGTCGCTGTTCTGCCAGGGATGTGCATCTTCCTACTCACGTCTGTATTTTTGCAAGTTTTCGCTTCCGACGATGTGGTGAGGCCGTTTAAAAACGGCGCAGACAGTGAGCAGCGCAGCGGGTGCAGTCTGTCTCTAACAACCGTGACAGCACCCCCTATAGGCAGCAAGGCAGCAGTAGCGGGTCAGGAAGTTTTTCACGACGGGTTTGTTGGCCTTAGCATTTGTTCCGACATTTAACCGCCAATTCAAGAATGAGTCCGTATTTTTATAAGACTGGTGTCATAAATTCCCACACGTTCTGCACATAACAGTAACACACATATAAACTTGAACTGATGTTATAGCACAACAAAGTAAACTTTAGCCTGCAATTAGCACCTGTGTGCCCGGAGTTAAGTGGAATTTCATGAAAGTTTCACAAGCATGGTGTGGCTGTGAACAGAGTCTGTACTATTTCCTAAGCTCTCCGGGTTTCAGAGTTGTTCAAAAACAGTTCGTTTGATGTGTTTATTAAATTAGATGATTGAAATGGTGAAACATACTCACAGTTTAATAATCTATTCTTTTCACAAACAGAGGCCATTGCAATACTTGAGAGAACCGTATACAACTACAACAACATGGTTCCTCCTCCTCCTCACCCAAATCCTGATGAAAATTAAAAAGGAGAGATCATATTTCTCCTATTTTAGCTTTTCTTCATTGGCTCTGTGTTAAATCCAGAATAGAATTTAAGATTCTCCTTCTCACATGTGAAGCTGTTAATAATCATCTCCATAATACATCAGAGATCTGATTGGTCCTGATGTTCCCAACAGATATAAACTAAACTGAAAGGTTTTTAACTAATAACTGGAGCTTAATGCACTGTTTAATAACTAGTATCGATTGGTACGTATGTGTACAGAGTTTATTTTGTAAAGTGCCTCAAGGTGACATTTCTGGTCAATTGATGCTACAGAAATAAACTGAATTGAACTGAATCCAATCTACTAACATCACTCATGAAATAACAAAGAATGTTGCTAATACACACAAGAGGACAGCGTAGCCAAAAGGTGTTCTCGGGTAAAAGTAGAATTACTTCAAAATGTCTGCAAATGGAAGTGAAAAGTATCCTAATCAATTAATATTAATAAGCATATGTAAGTTTAAAAAAACTATGTTCAAGTAGGTAGCAGTCATTGGACAAGAGCTGGGGTTGACTGTAGACAGGAGGCCGGCAAACAACAACACACCTTAAAGTACCAGTTAACGTACCAGTCATGTTTTTGGACTGTGGGAGGAAGCTGGAGTACCTGGAGAGAACCCACAGACACTCTGGGATGCAGAAACCTCTGGAAATGTTTAGAAAGCATAAGATAAGACTTTAAAAAACTATAAACTGCCTCGACGGCTCTATCTATGCAGGCCGAGTCGTACTCAAGTAAGAGTCTTCAGCAGACAGAAACATGGCCGAAGCTGGACACTCTTTAGTCTCACTGATACTAAGGAACGAGAACAAGAAGTTGAAATGTGTCACACAGAATGTCGCCGACTGTCCTGGAGGTGTGACCAGAAAGCAGTGAGACACACAGGGGAGGCTGTGCTTCTAAGAAACAAGGCAAGGTGCTATCAGACTGATAACTGCAACAATAAAGGGTCTCAGGTCTGATAGATTTCAATGCACGCCACAACAGTGACGTCAATGGGTATCAGAGGATTTACCTGATCCGGATAAAGGTGAGTGAGTTCAAGCATTCCACAACTACAAGACAAACAGATACAATAAAGGCAAAAGCATCGCAATGGCTAAATTACAAACCTCTGATAAACAAGTGTAACAAAGTGACTGTGAGCCAGAGTGTGAGACAGAAATGAGAAAATGTTGCAAGGTTATCTGAGCAGACGGTGTGAATGCTACATTCAAACGCATGGCACTGATCAAGAAACGATAACGACCCAACATTTAGGCTGGTATCTTTACTCTGAAGCCAAAATGCTTGAAAGAGGGCTGCTGTTATCAGAGGAGAATCTCTGTTGAGTTTTACAACGTGGTGCTTGCTCCACAACAGAACCACAATATTACAGTGGGATTAGAATTTTATTGCTCTTGTCATCAGCGATCCGAAATTCTGAAGATGAATGACAGAGTGGATCTGAAGAGTTACACAACCCTGTTAAAATGCCAGCTTTTGTGTTTTGTGCAAGAGCTGCAACATGTGGTTCCCGTAACTGCATGCCATCAGACTGATACTTTTTTGAAGCATTTTCTCATTTCATGTCCGACCATTAGTTGTAGAAAATGTGACTGGACGTTAATAAACTTCAGCCGGACTTTTTTGGCACTCGCTTATCTTTCAGCCACAGCCATACTTCTGGTTCTCCTGGTTGAATAGTTGTACGTCATGTTTTTCCACTAAAGGGAGATTCCACCCCACATCATCACACTGCCTCCACCAACAGCTGTTTGGCAGTGGCAGAAAAGATTTGGCATGTTTCCAACAGGCACAGCCAACATGCTCCTCTCCATCAAAACCTTTTCCTGGCAAATGCAGCAACTTTTAAATGAACAGTAATCTGACTTTCAAATGGTTTCAGGTTTAGGCGTCAGTCAGTACAGAGAAAAAAAACACCAAAAGTCTACATAAAGGAAAATTATTGTGTATTAATACATTTCAAATACATACTGACACTCCTGGAGTTCAATGAACTGTTGACGGTTCATTCAGTTTCACTTGTGAAACAGTTAATATCTAACAAGATAAAACAAAATTCAACTCATCCTAAATAAATGGAGGTAAAATGAGCCAGAAGATAAAAAATGTAAACAAATTACATAAATGTCATTATTTCTGCTCAGACTCACTAAGTAGATCCACTCCAAGCAGCTGGTTTATTGGTTGTGGTTCCCAAAGATTTTCTTCTGGATTAAAATGAAATCCCCCCCAAATAAGAAAAAAAAACATCAACTTGGCACACACACATTGTTCAACCAGTCATAAACCTATACACATATTTTGTTTTCAAACTCCACTGAAGTTTATTTCACACTTCAGGTTGCAACAAAACCCACTACAAACCGTCTTCACAGTGAAACACTTTTGTGTAACTGTTTTTTTTTTTTTTTTCATCCATACTGCTTCCCGCGTCCACCCTGCAATGGAACTGCACCCCGCCCAGGGGGCGCGCCCCACACTTTGGGAACCACTGAGTTAATCTGTGTGGTTTTTTTCAGATGATATCTTTCAGATTTTAACACAGACTCATCAGAGATAAGCAATGCAAATACGCAACATAAACAACATAAAATACGCAAAGAACAAGCAAAAAACAATCTGTTGCAAGAATAAAAATCTTAACTGGAACTGAAGATTCTACTCATTTTTCAGGACCTACGACAGGGACAGAAAAAACATCCAGATCTGTTTTAATTTTATCTTTAAACCCATAAAGAGCTGATGAAAAGCAGGATCAGTTGTAAAAATGCGCCGTTATCTCTCAGATAAGAGTTATCAGATAGTAAAACACATATCGTGTAGTAATTAAAGGAAGTGATGGACCCTTCTATTTCTCAGTCCAAGAGCGTGTCTGACCCAAAAAAACAATCTGAGTCTCAGAGCGTCCAGCTGTAGCTTCGACTCTTCAAAGCTACTCAGCTTTGACACAGACTTTAAACCAGCTACAGTCAATAAACCACTGGTAGAGATAATAACAGCAAAACGTAAATAAAGAATCAAATAAATATTTTAGATAAAATATTTATTTTGTAACTTTTTTAATATTCATAGAATGCACATGTGAGACAAATTCTCACTTATTAATTTTGAAAAGAACAAAAACAAAACAACCTTCTGTTAAACTGGATTCTCATTTAAACGTCACTTACTCTTACAGAACAGTCAGTTCTCCAAGGCGAGGTGTTCCTCCTCCAAACGCAGGAACCAGCGTTCCCCAAGTCACCGGCCCACCGGTCTGGGTTTTGTCTTTGTGTGTGTGTGTGTCGCAGAGGAGGCTGTGTGTATGTTAGCGTTGAAGCTTTCATGTCTAAAGGCCCCAGCCGCGTCATGGTGTTTGAAGAAATTGGAGTTTGCGGTGAGATTAAACACATTAAACATGCAGGATGTCGGCCCTCGAGGACCCACTTTGTGCACCCTGACCTACACGCTTCAAACATAAACTATTTAAAACCATGTTTATGATTTGTGAAACTTTTTTCTGATTTGTGAAACTTCACTTAACAGTAGAAGTGTCATGAAGCGGTGCGGTGTTGAGGTGGTGAGGCAGACGCTTGAGACCCAGGTAGAAATGAAAATGATGATTTTAATGACGGGAACACAGTCCAAACAACGAGCAGCAGGCAGATGGACACGACGACTAGACATTGACAACGACATACAACGACAAGGACCCGACGAGGAACAAGGAACACAGGTGGAGTTAAATACATGGGCGGGTAATCACAGAAACGAGACACACCTGGGAACAATCAAGGGGAGGACAGGACAACGAAGAGACTCAAGGACACAGAAAACTCTAAATAAACACAGAAAAACACAGATCCTGACAGTACCCCCCCCCTCAAGGGCGGCTACCAGACGCCCACAAAAAAAAAAACACAACAAGGGTGGGCGGAGGGGCGCTGGACGGGGGGCCAGAGTCCAGAAAAACAAAAAACAACCCACCATCGTGGGCGGAAACACAAGAAGGGCCAAGAGTCCATAAACAAACAAAAAACTACCCACAGGGTGGGCGGAGGCAAAGGAGGCGGGAACCACAGAGGTGGTCTGGCGGTCGTCCGCGGGAACCACGGAGGCGGTCCGGCGGCCGTCCGCGGCGCTGGAGGCGGGAACCACGGAGGCGGTCCGGCGGCCGTCCGCGGCGCTGGAGGCGGGAACCACGGAGGCGGTCCGGCGGCCGTCCGCGGCGCTGGAGGCGGGAACCACGGAGGCGGTCCGGCGGCCGTCCGCGGCGCTGGAGGCGGGAACCACGGAGGCGGTCCGGCGGCCGTCCGCGGCGCTGGAGGCGGGAACCACGGAGGCGGGACCCCCGGAGGCGGTCCAGCGGCCGTCCGCGGCGCTGGAGGTGGCAATGGGGAGTCCCGGGGGCCGCCCACAGACGGCGATGACGAGCCCCCCGAGGTAGGGTCTCGGTCGGAGCGCTGGAGGTCAGGGTCTCGGTCGGAACGCAGGAGGTCTCGGTCGGAACGCTGGGGGTCTCGGTCGGAACGCTGGGGGTCTCGGGAGGAACGCTGGGGGTCTCGGGAGGAACGCTGGGGGTCTCGGGAGGAACGCTGGGGGTCTCGGTCTCGGGTGCGCCGGCAGGAACGCCGGCTGGAACGGCCTCCGGTGCGCCGGCAGGAACGCTGGCTGGAACGCCGGCTGACTTGGCCGGGGGTGCGCCGACCGGAACGCCGGCTGATTCGGCCTGGAGTGCGCCGGCTGGAACGCCGGCTGATTCGGCCTCGGGTGCGCCGGCTGGAACGGCCTCCGGTGCGCCGGCAGGAACGCCGGCTGGAACGGCCTCGGGTGCGCCGGCTGGAACGGCCTCGGGTGCGCCGGCTGGAACGGCCTCGGGTGCGCCGGCTGGAACGGCCTCGGGTGCGCCGGCTGGAACGGCCTCGGGTGCGCCGGCTGGAACGGCCTCGGGTGCGCCGGCTGGAACGGCCTCGGGTGCGCCGGCTGGAACGGCCTCGGGTGCGCCGGCTGGAACGGCCTCGGGTGCGCCGGCTGGAACGCCGGCTGATTCGGCCTCGGGTGCGCCGGCTGGAACGCCGGCTGGAACGGCCTCGGGGCTGGAACGGCCTCGGGTGCGCCGGCTGGAACGGCCTCGGGTGCGCCGGCTGGAACGGCCTCGGGTGCGCCGGCTGGAACGCCGGCTGATTCGGCCTCGGGTGCGCCGGCTGGAACGCCGGCTGATTCGGCCTCGGGTGCGCCGGCTGGAACGCCGGCTGATTCGGCCTCGGGTGCGCCGGCTGGAACGCCGGCTGATTCGGCCTCGGGTGCGCCGGCTGGAACGCCGGCTGATTCGGCCTCGGGTGCGCCGGCTGGAACGCCGGCTGATTCGGCCTCGGGTGCGCCGGCTGGAACGCCGGCTGATTCGGCCTCGGGTGCGCCGGCTGGAACGCCGGCTGATTCGGCCTCGGGTGCGCCGGCTGGAACGCCGGCTGATTCGGCCTCGGGTGCGCCGGCTGGAACGCCGGCTGATTCGGCCTCGGGTGCGCCGACCGGAACGCCGGCTGGAGTTGCTGGTCCCGGAACTGGAGCGGGATCTGGGCTGGCGGAGAAACTGTGCGGCTTGGGAGGCAGAGGTTCGCCAGCCATGACGGCTAGGGCCGCCTTACGCTCCCACTCTGCCTCCCTCTGCAACTCCACAAACCCCGGGTGCGGAAAGCGAGGAACCCAGTAGTCCAGCAGCAGTCCCAAGCGGATGGCGAAACCGAGGCGTCGGATGGCAGCGTACGGCTTGGCCATAGCCTCCTCGTACTCGCTGATCGTTTCCGTCAGCTCCTTTAACTCCTCTGGGTCCATGATGAAAAGTAAAAATAGCGTGCCTCACCGTTCGGTCGGGTCGGGTCCTTCTGTCATGAAGCGGTGCGGTGTTGAGGTGGTGAGGCAGACGCTTGAGACCCAGGTAGAAATGAAAATGATGATTTTAATGACGGGAACACAGTCCAAACAACGAGCAGCAGGCAGATGGACACGACGACTAGACATTGACAACGACATACAACGACAAGGACCCGACGAGGAACAAGGAACACAGGTGGAGTTAAATACATGGGCGGGTAATCACAGAAACGAGACACACCTGGGAACAATCAAGGGGAGGACAGGACAACGAAGAGACTCAAGGACACAGAAAACTCTAAATAAACACAGAAAAACACAGATCCTGACAAGAAGATCTTTCCTTCCAACAGCCATCACCATTAACAATAACTCTTTGAAGAATTAATGAGTTACATCTACATTTAATTTCCCATTGGGATTAATAAAGTGTTTTTGAATTAGAATTGAAATATGACAAATATGAATAGTGAACCCCAATTTTTTACACTTGTGACAGGCTAAATAACATAAATTATTGCAGCTAATTTTTTATTTCCACCTCATATGTATGAAAACAACAACACAACCAGTTACATAAATGAACAGTCATTGACTGCGTAATCCCTTGTTGAGGAAAAATGATTATTTTTAGTGCTTAATACAGTTAATCTTACGGCATGTGTAAAAGTTATATTCAACACTCTTATTTGGAACAGGTTTGTGTGAGCATTCGGGATTGGGCCAGATGAGCAGGCATTCAGACAGGCAGGGGCCTCCCGCTGTGCGGCCAGACCACACGAAGCCATAAAATTAGCATTCCTACAGGGCAGAAGCACTGGAGCTTGGAGGAGACCTGCCGGAGGCCATCATCTGGGATGGTGTGAAGTCCTATCTCATGTTTTTTCTTTGCTAAAATGGCCGTAGAACCACAGGGGGTCAGGACGAAGCAGTTCGCCCTTTTGTTGTACCAGAGACCAGATGGCCCTTTGATCCTTGCCGTAAATTAGGGGGAGTTCCTAAGTTTCTCTGAGTGCCTAAGGGAGTTTCCAGTTGGTCAACTAGAGGAATGCCTTGAGTGCATATATTAAATAGAAAAAACACCCCCTGAGTATAAGATTTCGTGTCAGCACTAAAAATTCAGAGAGCTGCCACTATTTTTGCTTTTTTTGCATCGGCTCTCTCCAAACACGCGTATTTGCTTTTTGTTCGTCTTTGTCTTCGTTTGTCTTCGTTTTGTTGATCTGTCTTGTCTGTCTTTGTCTGTATAAGGTAAAAAATGCATATCTCTGTACCTCTGCAGCTTTGTTGATTGATTCATGCGTTGCTTTATATGGGATTAAACTCTGTGATTTCTGTGACGTCAACGCGCAGTGTTGTTGCTTCACTCTCGCTGCACGCCGCCCGCTAAGGACCCGGGAGTTTAAGGAAGAAAGAGCCAAACGTTTTGTCCGAAGTTAATTTTAAATTATTCTTCCTTAATACCCTGTAATACCGGTCCGCGGCTGGGGGTTTGGGACCATTGCGATGGAGGGACAGGGAGGCGTCTCGATACCACGACCGACGGAGGCACAAAGAGGCTTGGTCCCCAACCTTTTTATTACCGCTAAAACCTTTTTTTTTTTTCCAAAGACATCTGATCTGCTTCTTACTCATTTTGCTGCTTATGGGCTCAATGTTGACGTAACCGGGAGAATCCAGTAAAAGAATTTTCAAAATAAAAGATCCTCCAGACTCAAATAATACATAAAAGGAATTTTTTAAGTATTTCTTGCACGGCCCGGTACCAATTGGGCCACCGACTCGTACCGGTCCGCGTCCCGGGGTTGGGAACCACTGCTAACATAGAAAAGTGCAACATTCAATTAAATGCTACAGCGTTCTAGAACAGGGGTGGGCGATCCTGGCCCTCGAGGGCCAGTGTCCTGCAACTCTTAGATGTCTCCCTGATCAAACACACTTGAATCCAATAGCTGAATCACCTCCGAAGTGCAGTCAAGTTCTCCAGAGTCCTGCTAATGACCTCATTATTTGAATGAGGTGTGTTGAAGTAGAGACACGTCTAAAAGTTTCAGGAGACCGACCCTAGAGGCCTGGAGTTGCCCAACCCTGTTCTGGAAGGTCAAAGAATGTTCTAAAATAGTTGAGAAGCAAGCAGAAATTAACAGATATGTTATTCTAGGCTGTCCAACAATAGTTTTAGTGAAACTTGAACTTGCAGAACCAGCAACTCTACTTTAAAAAAAAATCTTCTTTGTTATTTATTTATTTATTTTGCATTATTGTATTAGTACTGTATATTTTCTCATTTGTTGACAAGTCCACCTTTCCTTCTGTCTTATCTGTGTTAGTCTGATTCAGGTGATTCCGGCTCTTGAACAGGATATCAGCTCACACTCCTCCTACAATAATATTTGACCCACTTTCCAAATGATGCCGTTGTAAAAGCTCAACTTTTCCACAGTGGAAATTTCCCGTTGGTCGTCAAAGTTTGTGTTGCTACTGTTAGCTCTTCCATGTCCTCCGTCAAATATTAGACTTGTAGTCAATAAAGTATATTTTTTTAACAATTTAGATCAATAGATTAAGTGTCTTTTAAACTGTAGGACTAATATCTGATTTCAAGTGCTGTAAATATGAGCACAGGAAGAATACGAGGTGATCATAAGATCAGGGGAAAACCCAACATGATAAAACATTTGCATTAGCAATAATGCCTTTGTTTGGAATTATTGCTATTCCAAACAAAGGCATTGCAGGAAAGCAGTTCAGGATTTAAACCCAAGTTTGGCCACCAGGTATTCATATTATACAGTTATTTTGTTTCTAATCACACACTATCCAATAAAAGGCACATGAATATAGAAAATAGCAAACCCTGTGATTTCATATCATGCTATATTAATATTGTTAAGAAAAGAAGGGAAATGCACTGAAGGTTCATTTATGTAATTGGTTGTGTTGTTGTTTTCATACAAATGAGGTGGAAATAAAAAATTAACAGCAATAATTTATGTTATTTAGCCTGTCACAAGTGTAAAAAATTGGGGTTCACTATTCAAAGTCATATTTGTTGAATAAATGTTATTTATTTATAATCATCACAGTTTGAAGCTACATATGTAGCAAGCTAAATATTTAATTTACCATCTACCTATTAAGCTCAAACGTAGATATTTAGTTTAGCTCAATAAGACATCTAGCTAAATATTTAGCTTCAAATTACATATGTTTGCTCTCTTCTAAATATTTAGTATGAAGCAAAACAGTTAGTAAGCTAAACATTTACTTTGAATTTAAATTTGCATTTTTAGTTTGAAGCTAAATGTTTAGCTGGCTAACTGAATATTTAGTTTGGATCTAAATATTTTGTTTGTAGATTAATATGTACTGTATTTTGTAACTAAATATGTAATTTATAAACTAAATATTGAGCTCCATATTAGATATTTAGCTCTGCTAAATATTTAGCTTCAAGTTAAATATTTTGCTCTGACCTATGACTGAAAAATTAACCTACATTTTTCTTCTCTTATGACAGACTATGGTAATTCAAATTATTGCTGTTGATTTCAAACAGCACCTCGTTCATTGCAGCCTGAATTCAGTTACATGCCAGACTCTTCAAATGTTGAGTAAAATATTTCAAAAACTCTTATTATTTTCTTACTATTTCCCAATGAAATACATTAGAATGTGTAGCTGAGACAAAGTGAAAAAGAAGTGATGTTGTGATGTTAGGAGGCAAAGACGTTGTACGTCTATAAAATGCAATCATTACTCCAGAGAAGTGATATTGCGAATATGAACTTGAAGTTGTTTTTAATTATGCATCTATTTTTTAAAATATTGCACTCCAAGGAAATATTCTTTAGCTCCACATGAACATATAAGATAATTACTGGTTGTACTGAGTTCATCTGCAGTGAGTCCCAGTACCATCATTTATTAATGATAAACAATAATTTCCACGTTGCCACATGGGATAAAACAATAAAAGGCCTGTCTATTGGATTTCTCAAACGTGACAAAGATCCAAGGTGACTGGAAATGTTATGAGTTAATAAATTATGTCTGTGGTGAGTGATAAACACGCGGGCCTTTCTTCCTTCACTGCTGATGACTGTGATGGTTTAATGGCATCTGCTGTACATGCTGTCCTTGAACACATCACAGAAACTTCCCTTGAATCTGACTCACTGAAGGAAAAGAAAAAAATAAATGTTTATCATATTCACTGATCAGCCATAACATTATGACCATCAGCAGATGAAATCAGTTTATTACCACTCAGTGTTCTGCTGAGAAAACATCCTTCCTGACTCTAAAGTGGCCTGTAAGTTACTTTGATACGTCGGGCTCATCCTGATATTTCTAAAGAAAGATAAAGACAGTCACATCCAAAACATGGGAACAGTACGCCCCCTACTGTTAGATTTCCATCATTTTAGAGGCCCTGAAAGCTGAAAAATGAAACATAAACTCCATGATTAACTATGAAATGTTTGACTAAGGCCAGAAATGAAAGAAAATGATTCTAGTTTCAATTCTTGCTAGGATTAATTATTAGTCAACCAGCTGCCCAAAAAATATGAAAGCATAAAGGGCACATATGGCTCTCAATAAAGAAAACCTTTAAAACAATTTTTTCACATTTAAAATGACAGATATATTTTAATAAATCAAAACCAGAAATTATTAGAGGAAGAAATATTTTAACACTCTCCTATAATCCGGCTGCATCTAGTCAAACCCTTAAACCAGCGGCAGGCATTCAGACTTTTTCTGTAGTAGTGAATCTGATAAACCAGAAACACAGTTCAGCTGTTCTCACAGTGGAAACGGGTCAGAACCAACAAACACTGGTTCTGTTCTACATGTGACGACGATCCAGCTGTATTTCCTTTACTTCTGGACTAAATAGACCAGTTGAGCAACCAGGCAAACTACACCATTCTTTCTGATGTGCTGAAACCGTTAACACTGTTATGATGGATTACTCAGCTGGTCTCTCCACCCACTGCTCCACCAATGATACAATGTGGATATTGACATCCAGCTGTATGTGACCCAGAAAGTTACCAGCATCCTGAGGTGTCCTACTTACCTCGACTAGTGATACAGGCTATATGGCACACCATCACATGTCTCTGAAATTGAATATCCAACATTTCAAGATTTTACACAGGATACAGACCAAAGCTTCCCCAGCTGGGTGGGTTTACCAAATGCCAGGTTCCTTGTTGAAGAAAAAGCTCAAGTTGAAGTGACTGAGACCAGTACCAATGTCTTTGGGATTTCTGTGAATGACTTAATTGGAAGACTTGACTGGAATCTGTGTTGTCTTGTGTTTCCTGGACCAGATCCATTCACACTACATTTGAAACGGGACCTTTTATGCATCACAATGTTCTTCCAAATGCAAACAAAGGTGTTGAAGGGGGGATTGGAACCTCTCCAGTGAAGAGCTGATGGTGTTCCTCAGACAGGCAGCCGGTCAAGGTGGCTCTGCTCACAGTCTGTCCTAACTGACGAAGACCACCAGAAAGTTTGATATGACATCTAGTCACTGTCCCTGATTAGTTTACAATCAACCCCTGTGAGATGCAATATTTTAGCTATTCTAGGTCAAAATACCAGAAATCAATCAGCAGCATCCTCCTCAGTTTCCTTAATGACTTATACCAGAGCTGCAGGAACACCACCTCTGACTGCACAATAGATTCTTTAAAAGTATTTATTCTCCCAGAATGTGCAACGAAACAGAACTTATCAGAAATGGTCGCCACGGGAGACTGCGACCTGGATGGTCAGCTAGCTCTGCCTTCCTGACTATGAACACACATTATGTTTTGTTTGCTCCATTTCTGGGTATTTCTTAGCGGAATTAAGGGAAACATTAATATCTGCACTACAGCAGTTCCTGGAGAACACACACCGGCAAAATTATTGAGACTTAGCATGATGTTAGACATCTGGAAAAAATTTTAAATGATAAAACGAACAAGTATCAGAGATAAAACAGAATATAAAATCACACTGATTTGTTCAGACTTCAGGATTTACCTGGTTATTTTGTGATTTTTGGGAGTTTATATAGGCAGACAAATCTGTGAGTTTTGTAGAATGTGTAACCTTAGAAAACCTGATTTTTGTTTGTTATACCTCGTTTTATGATTGAACGGTGGAGTTGATTACTAGTGCCCCCTACTGGCCACAAACGAATCTTTATTCAATACAATATACACAATATAATCTAATATGATATAACATAATATATATATATAACATATATATATTTCACAATGTTTTTTTTATGTAGGCAAAAGAAAATCAACCTTGTTCTCATCTGACCAGCTTTCTTCTAACCACTCTACCTTGGAAGCGTTTGACTGTTCTGCGGACAAATGTCTTCCCCTGAGGATCTGTGCAGCTCCTCCAGAGTTACCATGGGCCTCTCCCGACTATGACGTCCCGTCATAAACCCAACACTGCTCAGATTTTGATTTGTGATAGCTTTTGAAACTATGTGTAATATTGTTTTCACAACTGTGCAATCCTTTGTAGTTGATTGGGTCGATTTGAGTGAGTAAATTAAGCCATAAAATTAAGTAAAAAACCTAAATAAAAAGAATAAATCAAAATCTGAAAACACTCGGATGAAATATGACTTACATCAACATCTTAATATAATATAATATTAATATTACATATAATATAATATAATATAATATAATATAATATAATATAATATAATATAATATAATATAGTGACTGGTTGTTGTGTAATGAGTTTCTCCAGTGGATGGTTGGGAGTTGGGGGCGGTGTCTGGGGGAGTGAGGAAGTCAGGGAGGGGTGAGACAGAGAGGCGCTGACTGACTGACTGACTGGCCGGGGAGCAGCAGCAGCAGACGGCGGTCCATATCTACCTATTTTCGGCTCTGCTCTCCCCTTCCACGTCTCTTTTCTTTCCTTTCTTCCTTTTCTGAAGCCGGCTGAGAAAAAAAATGTCAGCCAGACCGGGATTCTACCGGCAGGAGCTGAACAAGACCGTATGGGAGGTTCCGGAGCGGTACCAGAACCTGACGCCGGTGGGCTCTGGAGCCTACGGCACGGTGTGGTGAGTGTTGGTGCGCGGTGCGGCGGCAGAGGGGCGAGGCTTCGCCGCCACAATGTTTACTGGAAGTCATGCAGCAGACATGAGCGTTGATCTGGACTTTCTGCTTTTATTCCTTTCATTTTAGGAAAGAGTGAACTATTGCTGCTCACAAACAAAAATAAATAGCTGTTAGTGCACGAAGGGGATTTAAAGAATGAAACCGGAGTTCCCTCCTCGTCCCATACATGCCCTGATGGAGCCTCTTATTTTCAGCTGCATCCCTGCAGGTCCCTGCCTGAGCATCACAGCCAGGCTGATACCCAGGAATCCAGCTGCTTGCATCATCATCATCATTCCCATCAACCCCGTCATCATCATTACCATCCAGCACTTTCTTTGCTTTGCCGCCTGCACACACTCTTTGTTCCCTGCCCTGCAAAACCGTGCAGCTGCTTCATATTTGGGTAAATACTTCATTAGGTAGTGGTATGTCGTTGCCATGGCAATATGTCACGGTGTTACTCCTTGAACAGTGTTCATTAAGCTACACCAGCAGACTGCCTAAAGGAAGAAAAGGGGATTTTATATTCTTGTTTTAAGATATATAAAAAAAAAACATTTAAAAAAAAAAAGAACACATAAAAACGATAGAACTCCAAGGTGTGATAAAGCCAGTGGCGTCCCCAGAAATTTTGGAGGGAGGTAACTATAAGGCTATCCTGGATAAAAACATGTTAGAGGCTAAAACAGACTCGAAACCCAGGTGGGGTTAGGGTTAGGGCTACTTAATGTGTCAGAATGGCCTAATCAAAGTTCAGTTTTGGAGATTGACTATGAATGCATGCCACTTTTTTCAGGTTTTGAGTTTTAAAGCAAACACGTATCCATAAAACATTTAAATCTGTGCCTGTAACATGAAAAATGTGAAAACGTTTAAGAGAGATGTGGGCATTAGCACTTGATTCTCCTCTCTTCTTTTCAAGAAGTGATTCTATCCTCTGGACTGAATCAGGTTCACCCTGTCAGTCCCAATTTAAGGGATCTTTTTGTCAAAGAGGTACATGGAGTAGTTTCATTAGTGTAACAGGACCTGTGATTCCGCAGTGTGGGATGATGGATTGGGTCAGATTACACACAAACTCAGGCTGTTTGGCCACACCTAACGAATCCCGTGGCTGCATGCTAAGACAGCAGCTTTGATCCCAACAGCTCACAAACTGCTAGCATGACTTCAGTAAAAATACCGTCTGTCATATCTGATCGTTGGCACACTTCTCTGTTTGCCTCGTAATTCCGGTGTTTTGCATCTCGCAACTTCCAGAGTTGTGCTCAGAATAGCAGCAGATTAAAAATGTATGGCTGGATCATGACTTCTGCTGCAGTTTATCCGTCTCTGGAAGTATTTCGTTCACAGCACAAATTGGTCAAACATATCTTTTCGTCCTCAAGGTTGCAGAATGAAAGCTCAATGTGGATCTGATCTTCTTGGACAAAAATACTATGTTGCCAAAGGCTGTTTAGCATTCAGGGAACTCGATCCCAAAATATGTTGTTAGACTGGATAAAAATGTGACCATGTGACCTCTACTGCTGCCCATTGCAAGGGATAGAACGTTTTTTCTTCTCTAGTAACAAAATAGGACGATTATAGTTGCAAGGACTGTTTTATTTACCAGCAACAGTAAATATAGTGTAGGAGCAATATAAAAATTAATACTGAGAATAATACAGTCTGGTGGTCAGTTCAGCATTTTCAACCATTTTTGTTTCACTGCAGACTCTCAGGCGCTCCTTACTGGAGCCAGCAGACCATATTAGATATGTTTGCATATTTCTGTATCAAATAGGATGTAATTAGTTTTATTTACACACTTGAACTATAGAAGACATAATTTGTTTTTATGACTTTATCTTAAGAGTATGACCAATTTGTGTATTTATGTGGCAGCAAAACTCATTTGGTTGTGACAAAAGGTTAAACAATGACAAAGACTCTAGTCTTTATCAGGACAGATGCCATAACTTAAGAGTCTGCATTACAATCTGCATTACAGTCTGCATTACAAAGAAGCATAAATACTGCTTCTTAAAGGGCACAGGAACGTCCTTTGTTACTTCTGAATTATTAAAATAAATCTTGCCATTCTCAGATTCACTATCATATGTTTCTGGATTAACATGTCATTTTTAGCAATGATAATAATCATAGTTGTAATTATTTAGTGTAAGCTTTAAATAGTCGTTAATTGTTGGATCAAACTGTTTTTTGTTAAAGTTTTTTTTTACTCCTTTGTACATTTAAATTTGCATAAATGTACAAGTTTAAATGTATTTTCGTACTTTTAAAAATTGTACTTGAGAATTGTTATTCAGTTTCTATTTCTGCTACTCTATTTTGATGATTTATACTTTAGTTTTATCCAAAATGTTGGCTGTTCTGTTGGTGTATGCTAGCAATTTGTAGCATTTTCTAGCTTGCCATGCTAACATTGTTTTAACCAACCTCAAACTGCACAATTATGTTTTAATCTATTACTTTGAGTAATCTTTTCAAACCAATAACTTAGTAAGATTATACCCTTTCAAATGTCTTCAGCTTATTGCATCAATTTATCAATTCTTTTAGCCGTATATCTTTAAACTGGTACTGTTCAGGAGCTTTGCTAACTTTTTTATCAAGTTTTATCCAACTCCTTAAATATGTTAATATTGCAATTAATTGTAATAAATAAAGCTGTTTTCCAATTTTTATACTGCTTTATGCCTTTGTTTTCAGCAAAGTAATTGGTTTTAGCTCGATTATTCCACCATCCCCCTGCTTTTAGCTAGCTAAAATAGTTTTGCCACCTATGTCGGCCAATTCAGTTAAAATAATGCATGTTCACATTTCATTGCTGATAAAACCTAAACATCGGTCTAATTAGGTTAAATGCTAATGGTTTTAGAGTTGTGTCACTTAAATCTCTGGAGTTGACATACTGTAGATTCTTTCACACAGCTCCCTATCTTATTGTGTATATTAGCATACTTAAAAACATGCTACGTGGGGCTAAAATTAGGCAGATCTGTAACATCTTTAAAATATATTTGTCCATTTTGATGTGCTACTGATTGAATTGTGTGTCTAGGTGTGTGTGTGTGTGTGTTTTGGGATAAAAGGTGGGGTATACATTACTTTAGCTGTACCGTCAATATTTCACTGTATTGTTTTCTCCATTTTGAAGGGCCAGCTGACTCTATGGGAAGGAAATGTTAATGCTCAACATTTCTTGTGACCTTAAGGGTCACAAGATTAACCCAATAAATCAGAAAATTGGTCATGCGGTCAGTTTCACTTTTATTTTCAAGTATGTGTTACCCAGAGGGTTAAGTGAGTCTTCACCAGAGTTTGCATGAAATTAAGTAATGTTATTGCTTAATATTTATTGTAATATTTCAGTATATGTCTAAATGCTTTTGCAGTGGATGGAAGCTGTGGTTCGCTGGCTGTGGAATTTTCCATCATGTCCAAGTAAATATGGAAGAAGCCCTATTGTGTCAAGGATATAATTGAACTCTACCCTAGCTACTTTGCATTTCTAATTTTGATCTCTAGCCTTTGTCACCAATTTTCTCATGGTAGGGTCTGACCAACACAGGAAGGGGGATGGGAGTGGGAGTGCAAAATGTAGAAGTGATGGGAGGTAGGATAAATACTGCTTCTTAAAGGGCACAGGAACGTCTTTTGTTACTTATCAAAATAAAGTAACAAGTAGTCCTCGAAACCCGCTAAAAACTGCTGACCTCAGGTCAAGGATGTGGATATTTCATAAAACTCGCCAAAACGAAAGCTGAAGAATACGTTCCCTGTTCTCTGTGAGGAATAAAAGGACAGAATGCAGAATTGGCTGTAGTGATAGTTTAGACGCAGGGCCTGGGTGCCACAGGAAGTATAGTTATGAATACAAAACACACTTAATAATTAAACATGCACCATTTCTCGAATTTTGATTAGCTGTGAGACAAAACCTTTAAAGGGCTGCAAGCTGTTATGTTCTGTTTCTAATTCAGCCTTCTTGTCTTTTCAGCTTCATGTCATCAAGCTGGAAACAAACTGAATATTTACTTTTCCTCATATGACATTAAGACAGAAAGAGACTGAGTTTGAACCAGAGTAACTATTAATTAAACATATTGCTTCGTTTTTATTATGTTTTTGCCACAATTATTGATTGAACACACACTACACTGGTTTGAGAAATGAGTTCAGCGTTTTCTCTGACCCTGTTTGGAGTTTTAATTATATAACTGCAGCAGAGGTTTATTGACAGGTGGACCAGGGTCGTGAAGAAGACATAAAAGTTGCAATCATAAAAATTAATGCTCTAAGCTGCTGTTTGGAGAGTGCAGACAATATGATAGCTGTCCAAATATTAATCATCTATGGATATCCATTTGAGCAAACAAGAATATTTAGAGAATGTGACTTTTTTCATACATACTTTGTGCTCAAATTTAGCCTAAGTAAAAGTGTTTCAGGTCAAGCTGATAGAAGCTCCATTGTAAGGTAACTTTTTATTCACATTTTTATGTGGAAATCTTTGTAATTCCTTATCTGGGTTGTTGTTTAGATAGAAGACAATACACTTTCCATGTTTTTTTTATTTGAAATTTTGTATAGGAGAATAATTTATCAATTTTATCAACCACTTTATTAATCTCAGATAAACAAATGGAGGATGGACGAAAATATTTCTTCCCTCCAACTTGACATCTAACTCCAGGTCTCACCCTGAATTTCTAACAAATAGTTGCTCTTGTTACTCCAATAACTGTCACATCTTGCTTTAGACGACTGTTATGAAATGCAGTGTATGTTTAGAGGTGAAGAGATGAAGTTGTTCCTAAGTTTTAACATGTATGCTAGGCTAACTGAACTAGCCGTAGCAAGGCTAGTCTTGGTACAGTTCTGTCGACTACTTTAGCGCCATAGAGCATTTCCAGCTCCTCCCTCTGCTGTAACTAGATCAATATTTTAACTTCATTTTTAATATAGAGAGTAATATGTAAAATACAAAGTAACATCCGTATTAGTTTGGCCCTTTCTCGCCTCATTTATTGATTAGCGTTCTTTTTAAGCCATGTTGTCCATTTATTTAAGTAAGCTATGTACTCTGTGTTCTCACTAAAATGCATTTGAACTCTTTCAGCCATCTTTAAATGTCTCATAGTCAGTTCTCATATTTAATTCTTTAAATAGCTACATTTTTCAATCACTTTAGCTAGCTGAAACATTTTCCTTTTAGCTTTTGCTAGAACTCTGCTTTGGTGAGTCCACCAAACACATACAGTATACTATCCACTCATTTATTATTACAGTTGCATGACATGTTGAATGACAGTCGTCAATGTATTAATGTGTGCAATATCACAAAGAATCCAATATTTGATAGGACATATTTCAGTCATCCATGCTGTGTATATCCAGAATAATATGGCCATGTGTAGCCGTCCTTAATATCCACAGCTTGAGATTCTCATATAAATGGAGGATATGATCTGTAATGATAAGAAAAAAAAGTCAGGAAATTAAAATTGTCAGCAGAATTTTTAGCAATAGTATTACATTCACATTTTTCTGATATTGTTACAGTGTTAATATATATATGTATATTTTTACATTTATTTGATTGTCTTTACTTCTGGTATTTAGAGGAGTCACCAACAATAGAAGGTAGCTGACAGAATGAATGCAGGTTTAAAACTTTAAGACTTTTTAAGACCGTTATGAATAAAAGTTAAGACGCATATCATGACAGAAATATACCAAGGACATTTCTGGGATCTTTTTGTGGCTGTTTGTGGCTCTTGGCAGCAGCTTTGTGTTTCTCATACGGCATATGGCTCTCTGCAGCCTTAACCCTCGCAGTGCCAAGCTTTTTTGCACAGAATGCATCTAGCCTTGGAGGGGTTGGCAACAGAGGCAAGTCGTTCAGGAAACCGTTGATGAATTTACACTAGTTACACTAGCTTGCAAACTAGTACTGGCAGCTTTGAACCTGACAGAACGCAGTGAAGACGTCTGCATGCGACTCAAACTGATGCCTGATAGAAAAGTCCTGTGACAAAAAGCCTGCATAGACTATTCCTCCCACAACACTATTTACGACTTGTGACTGTACTTATTTTATGATGTGTTTAAGGCCAACTCACATTGTCCTTAATGAATTTAAAACATTTTAAGGTCTTAATTTCAGCTACATGAATTTAAGACTTTTTACAGATGTCTAAATGTGGAAAATTTGGTGATGTCGCAGATTCTAGATAACAGGTCGGCGTTTTGTTCATTTACTGAATGAGCAAACAATAATGCAAATTTCTTCTTTATATATTTAAATCTACCATTTTAACAGAGGAGGAGGCCTGGTTAAAAATAGTTCTCTTTCCAGCAGACATTAGTTGCTCCTCCTGCCCCATTTTGAAGTCTGAGGATGTTGAAATGAAGCTGAAACAAAAGAGGAGAACAGAAATCAATGGCTTCTCTTAGTGGAGTGTGTGAGTGTGTGTGTGTGTGTGTTGACAGTGGAGTGCTGAGGCCCTTGTATGGAAGCTGGCAGAGTAAAAAGGTATGTGTGAGTCTGTGAGGCCTGGCTGGTGTCAGATGGAGCAGGCTGGACGTCCCAGCTGGACTCTGTGTGGACATCAGGCATGGCAGCAGGTGATTCAGGACCACAATCAGCCGTTTACTCAAACATGTTCACATTACAGACCATCAGGAGATTAAATTACTGTAGAAAATTATATGAGCTGTTTTTTGTTTGCTTCGTTTTGTTTCTTAAGGGAAATGACGTAGCAGTCTCCCCTGTTGTCTCTGTTTAGTTTTGTTTAGATAATCACATTTGACAAGTTTCACTTCTTCTCACTCCGTTTCTGCCGTGCTTGCTGGCGTTTCTCAACCCCCACCCTCCTTTCCTGCCTGATGCCTGTATTGACTGTGAGTCAAAACGAAGCTGGCAGGCTTGAACAGACATCGGCTCAACAATGGCGGCTGCAGCGGGGCTTAGCGGTTGTTACATGGCAGGACATTTCCATTTCAAAAGGGGAAGATGGGGAAAAGAAAATAAACCAGCAGCACTCGAATAATGCGTTACATCCTCGTTTCCTCTGTTGCGCCACATCCTCTTTCTCTCTCTCTGTCTCCTGTTATCCACCTGATCCAGCGCAGACTCACTCAGCTCCAGCTGATTCCAGGTTCACCCATCAGGAACCTCTTTCTGCCTTCAGGTGCCAGTGAAAAAGTCTTCATCCCCTTACAGATCTGTTTTGCTTTTCCCTGTTGTCCCACTTTCCACCAGCAGTCATTATGTTTGGAGTGTGATTATTTTTTCACACAGGGGCCTGTTGGTTCGGTCAGGTTTCTTGGTGACACTTTATTTGAAGGGCTGATTCCTTAAAAACGACACGACTCCCGTCATGAGAATGGAGGAGTCTTCATGAGTGTTTATGACTGTTGTCATGAAGTATAATTCTGTAAGTAATGGCATTACTTACAGAATTATTTAATGCAAAGCTGCAATAAAAGTTATTATTAAAAATTATTCACTAAATAATGGCACTTTTAAAATTACATAAAAACTTGCATTAAAAGTCCATTAAGTATTTTATCTTTGCATTTAAAGTGTCATTATTTACCGAACGACACTTCATGACAACAGTCACAAACATTCATGAAGACTCCTTCATGCTCATAACAGGTGTCATGTTTATCTTTATGTCACGTCTCATGCACACACAGTGTGTAATAAATGAAACGATCATCTGAATAAAGAGCTTCTTGCGTCTGTCTTCCCTCCCAGCTCGGCTTATGACGTGGTCTCCAGGCAGAAGGTGGCGGTGAAGAAACTCTCCCGGCCCTTCCAGTCTCTGATCCACAGCCGCCGCTCGTACCGCGAACTCCGGCTTCTCAAGCACATGAAACACGAGAACGTTAGTGAAAACAAAAAGAAGAAAATATTAAAATACCCGGATAGACAGACCCACGTCTCCGCTTGTGTCTCTGCAGGTCATCGGGCTGCTGGACGTCTTCACGCCGGCGGGGACACTAGAAGACTTCAACGAGCTGTAAATCTGTTTTGACTTGGTATTTCCGACAAGCTGTTCAGGTGTAGCAGCTTTTATGCATGTGGATGGACGAGGGGGATTGAAGGCTTGCAGAGATCTCTGACTTTTGCTATGGCAGCATCGCCAGTTCCCCCAACCCTCTATCCATTTTTGCTTTTTCAGCTACCTGGTGACCAACTTGATGGGGGCAGACCTCAACAACATCGTCAAGTTTCAGAGGCTGTCAGACGAGCATGTGCAGTTCCTAATTTACCAGCTGCTCCGCGGCCTTAAGGTAACCGAGAACAAAGACATTTCCTCCACACATCATCAGGATGCTAACTGGTTGTAACTCAGCAGTGAAGTAGAGACTGAGGTTTCTGTGTTGAAGGAAGTTATAGTTCTGTTCAGAAGGCAGCGTGGAGGTTAGAGGAACCGAACGAGTCCAGCTGCTCGGACAGGCAGCTGTAGAGAGGCGCTCTATTCAGCCTCAACCCGTTACCATGGCGAAGACAAAAGCAGTCTGCCTGTGAGGAGAAACTAATGTGGTGAGCTGCTCTCTGACCTCTGCCTCCTTTATGTCCTCTCTCCCGTGCCCTCCTGTCCCACCCCGCCGCCGGCTCAACAGTACATCCATTCAGCCGGACTCATCCACCGGGTGAGTTCCTGCTTCTTGTTCTGGTTTGGTGGGAAACTGAAATAGTTTGGTATGAAACTGCTCTGCTCTCTCAGCCACAAGCCTCTGGGTTTTTCTGACAGGATTTTATGTGATGGAAACATGTCAGTGAAGTGAGTGAAAACGAGTAGGAGTCACAAAAACCTTCCTTGGTGGTATCCAAGTAAAGGGGGCTGAATGCTAATGCACAGATGGAGTATTAGGCCAGGCTAAAGAAAAGTTAATTACAAGATCTAAGTTGTAATAATAGGAAAATAAAGTCATAATTACACAAGAGTAGTCATAACATAGCTAGAATAAAGTCATAACGTTATTTAAGTCAAGATATCAGGAGAATTAAGTAGAAATATTATGAGAATTCGTCCATAAAAAAATTATTTCAAATTAAAATGAGGAATGTTCAATATGTGAAGTTATCTTCGGTATCGGTTTTACAGAAAAGGAAACATTTAATCTTTTAACACATCAGCATCAAATTGTTATCAGTAGCAGGACTTTGAAATGATTGTTCAAACCACTGAGTGTGTTTGAAGAACGAGCCTTGGACTAGACCAGCTGGTCACACCAGATTCTTGTTAACTCTACCAAAAGATTTATTTTTTATTACACTTTTCTTTTTCTCTTAACTTTGAGGCTTCCCTCTGGTGATGCTGCGTCTTTATTCTGCCACATTCTCACAATTAAACTAATAAATCTACAACATTCAAGAAGGGCTGTAAGAACTTCAGCAAAGCTCAGTGAATACCTGCGTCTCCATGCGCAGACCAAACTGTCCTGGCTTTGTGAGAAGCTGCCTAATTAGATGCTTAGTTTGTTGTGGTATCCTGGCAACATGCCGCCCTAGATCGTCTGTACTGAAATGATCATATCCTCTTTTCTAATCAGTAGCATTTGCTCTATTTATGACACAAGAAATGAGCACAAGGAGTAAAATTTCCTGTTGCTTTTATTGTCACATCTGTTTGGTTGTGTAAACATGCAGTTACTTCAGTCTGTATTTATTCCCCCTCGTGGTTCATAGAAAATGAGCTTCTGAACGTATTTTAGGTGTTATAATTAAAGTTAAATTTAAAAAAATATGTAACTTTAACAGTGCTTGGCAATTGTGTTAAATTCATATTTTACTAAAAGGAAATGTGGTTATAAATATGCATTTATTACTGACTACTGGCAGAGGTTTGCTCTTTGTAGTTTGGATTTGACCTGGAGTTCAAGTTCCTCCTCTAGTTCCAAAAGAATCAATCAGTCCAACAGGAACCAAAACGCCCATCAGTGGAAAGAAGGCGAAATCTAAAAAACAACCAAAAAAAGTCAATTAAAGTTGATGTGAAATAGAATCCGTAATTCATTAGAAATTCTTTACTACCAACTGAAATAGACTGCTACATGTAGGCCAGTCACAATACATTCTGCTGGATGATAAATTGGTCCGGATGTTATTGCGATAAACGATAATATTGTTGTCTTGAGACCATTTTTAAGTGATAGAATGCAAGAGTACATTCTAAATAAAAGATCAATAAAGTTTACATTTAATTTAAATTTAAATGTGTATTTGGTGTTTGAACCATTAAAATAAAGAGCTGTGCACGTTTTCCTAGATTTTAGATATTCTCTAAAGATAGCTACTAAGGGTACACTCTATATTTAATCTAAATCAGCATCTTCAGCCCATTATGACCTTATTGGTTTTTAATTTACTGATGTTTACTGGTGTTTTAATGTCCCTTCAAGGACCTCAAGCCAAGTAACGTGGCCGTGAACGAAGACTGTGAGCTCAGGGTAAGATCCACATTCACATCAACGCTACAACTTCTACTGGAGCCTCCAGGGACCGTAAAGCAAACCTTCTTCCATTTCCAACAGATACTTGACTTTGGATTGGCCAGGCAGACGGACGATGAGATGACAGGGTATGTGGCGACACGTTGGTACCGAGCACCAGAGATCATGCTGAACTGGATGCACTACAACCAGAACGGTGAGCTGCTCTGACACAGCGGATATTCAGGAAGCGAACTCTTTGAAGACGGCTTGACTGAAGCTCTTTGGTTTCTGTTCCAGTTGATATTTGGTCTGTGGGCTGCATCATGGGAGAACTGCTGAAAGGAAAAGTCTTGTTCCCCGGCACCGACTGTATCCTTTATCGTCTTGGCATGAGTCCTCTTTCTACTTCGCAGGAATCTCCCATCACCTCTCTGAGGCGCGGAGGTCTCTCACGGATTTGCATTACAATCCTTGCTCTTTCAAAAACTGAGCTCTGCTACTACGTGGAATGAATAGCAGCAACGACAAAAGGCTGAATTATCTAGAGTTTCCTATTCAGAGCCGAAGAACCGAGCTAAATGTAATTATATCGTCTGATCTTTGAGTGTTGGATAACTTGCAATGCCTAAAAAAAAGCTGTCTGCAGAGTTTGTGTCAATATGCTATAAAGACTCAGGCTGCGCCGTGTAAAACTATTTCCACATGAAATCACTTAAACAGATCCGTTATGGGAACCCGAGGTCGGCTAAAAGACCTGAAAAAGCAACACATCATCCCCCAATCTGATGACATTCTAGAACAGGAGGTCAAACAAAAACCCAGAACATCCATCGCCTAGTTAACGCGGCATGACTTTTATGCCTGTTTCTGTGCTGATATCCCACTTCCAACTATTGTAAATATTCCCAGATTATTGGGATGGCTCTTAAGATAGTCTCAAGAAATATTCCTGCCATGTGTGCTGTAAGTGCATAGATGCAAGTCTTTAGCAATTCCATTCTGAATGTTAGGGTCACGACTTTGACTCAAAAACCAATTTTTCTATTCAAAGGTTGGTTAAAATGCCCCTTTTTTACCTCGATATGTGGAATCATCATTTGAAAACTTTTTTTCTGTCTATAAATAAAAGTTGTTTGATCTGAAACCTGTAAGTCGACAGAAAGCAGAAACAGGAAACCCTTTAACTCCTCCTGCTGTTAGATATCGACCAGCTGAAGAGAATCATGGAGGTGGTTGGCACCCCGACACCGGACCTGCTGAAGAAGATCTGCTCCGAACACGTGAGTACAAACCGACTGGGAACAGACGGGGAAATAAAAACTCTGTGCTGCTATTTTCATCCACAGCAGTTTGAT
The DNA here is from genome assembly GCF_001444195.1 of Xiphophorus couchianus. Classification (NCBI taxonomy): domain Eukaryota; kingdom Metazoa; phylum Chordata; class Actinopteri; order Cyprinodontiformes; family Poeciliidae; genus Xiphophorus; species Xiphophorus couchianus. The sequence goes on along the minus strand of NC_040244.1, from coordinate 16,383,444 downwards.
CTGAGTGATCAGACATTCGGTTCACAGAGTCGCTGATTGGCCAGTCGGAATGTGGGAGAGCTGAACGCTGCTCTCTGTTTGCAGGCCCAGAAGTACATCCAGTCTCTTCCCTTCATGCCCCAACAAGACATGGAAAAGATCTTCAGAGGAGCAAACCCTCTTGGTGATGCACCTCAGATTCAATTATCCAACATTCTCAGCTTATTAGAAAACCATTGAGATCCTGATCTGATTTCTGTGACACCAGCTGCTCTGTCCGTACCGTCAGTCTGCCGCGGACAAACCCTCCTCCACTTACCTTCCTGTTCCTGTCGCCCTGGCAGCCATCGACCTGCTGAAGCGCATGCTGGTTCTGGACTGTGATGAGCGGATCTCAGCCAGCGAGGCCCTGGCCCACCCTTACTTCTCGCAGTACCACGACCCAGACGATGAGCCGGAGGCTCCGCCTTACGACCAAACACTGGAGAGCAAGGACCGGACTCTGGAGGAGTGGAAAGGTGAAATCTTTGTGCTTTTTTACGAATTCAGACCTGAAATTAAAGTCAGTATTATACAAAATCGCTCATCAAACACATGGAGTGTTGCTGTGATTCATTCATTCAATTTGAGGAATCCTTGAATCTCCCATGGCAACCATTCAGGTGTGCACTAACGCCTGTTCATGCAATGCACCGCCTCTTTACCCAAATCTCCACCGTGGAGCTCAGTCCCCTGCTGCCCCTCCCCCACACAGATCCTCTAGACTAGTGGCAGCAGCAATTAGCAACCACCTGGTGGAACTGGGGATCTGCTGAGCTCCTACGAACGGCTGTAAACGGCATTATCGAGAAGCATTGTAGTGACAAGTGTCGAAAAGGTTAGGAGCTTCTTAAAGAGACAGACGCCAATTTCCAGCCGTCAGATATGACAAATGTGTTTGAAGTTGTTTTTGATATTTTCTGACTTTTCATAACAGATGAAGGTAACAGTACCATGATTGGGCTCTAAAATTGCTTCACAGGCTTTGAAAATACATAATATCTCTCCTATAGCTTCGCAATTTCTTTGCAAATATTTTCACACACCTTGACGTTTTTCACATTTTGTCACGTTAAGACCACAACCCCCATCGTGTTTTACTGCGATTTTGTGTGACAAAGAAAACAAAGTGAAAATGATCCAGGCTGTGTTTTGTACAAACAAGCGTTTCTGTTAGATTTTCTTCTTCTCCTTGTGATCTGATCTTCGTCTGACGTGACTTTGGCGCCACCCTTTGAGTGAGAGTAGCAGTAGTCAGTGGGCAGTACTGTACGTCGCACTCTGGCATTTCTGGAGGAGGGCCGAGGAGAAAGTCATGGCTAAAAGAAAGTTGCTAGATGTCTCATGTGCAGTTTGTGGCTGTAATGTGACAAAATGTTTGACATTCAAACAAAATGAATTCACATGTCTGTACCTAAAACCCTGGACACTATTTCCTGACATGTTCTCTCCCCCTCCTGCTGCTCCTGTCTGTCTGTAGAGCTGGTGTTCGAAGAGGTGAGCAGCTTTAAGGCGTCGGGCAGTAAGACGGACAGCCTCCAGGCGGAGCAGTAAGGGCCCCTCTGCTCCACCGTCAACCCAGACAAAACAGCCACACACTCACTGGATGCAAAACAGACCGTGGAGAAAAGCAACATTAATTGTGTTTGATTGTTTTTGACGTGAAAAGGGCAACAGCGGTCTCCATGGGGACACAAACATTCCGGGCGCAGGGATCATGTTTGGGATGGTGTTCAAAAGGACATCTCTGCAGCAGAAAGTTGCTTCTTCCTGTTACATTTCCACTGACGGACGGTGAAATGAGGAACCGTCTGAGTGTCGAAAGGATTGGTGGGGGGGAGGAACTTTCGGTGGCAGATCTGTCCTTACAGGCTGAGAGAACGGTAAAGACAAAGGTATAAATACATAAATACGCACACTAGGATTTCCAAAGCAACGTCAGGGACATATCACCCATCAGTTCCATGAACCTAGTGCTTTCATTTATGGGATTCATCTTTAACCTTCTGGAGTTCCTTCGTTTTGATTCGCTACGTTTAAATGACAGAGAAATTTCATGAATCAACCATTTTTTAAAAGTATCATTGCCATTTTTAACTTCTGTTCTCATCATGTAATAAAAGTTACAAATGTTTTGGAATTTTAACTCCTTAAATGTCTATGTTAGTGAATAAATATCTAAATTTTTTAAGAAAAAAAACCCCACAAAAAGTTGTTTTTTTCCCCCAATCTGTTTATGAAATTGATCAATTTACACAACAAACAAAAACTATGAATTAATTTTAACATCAGGGGAAAAAAAACTAAACTCAAACTAAACTCAGATTTTATTGGTAGCGTGTTCTAACCGTTCGAATGGTAGTAAATGGCAACACAACTATTAGAAGGAACACACTTTATGATATTTAATTTATTAAAAACTTTAAAGGTAAGATGATAAAGATTTCACCTGGTCATGTCTAACACAGGATGCATTAACAATCAGGTTTTCCAAAACAAAATGATAAAAAAACCCCCGCAAAAAACAAATTGAGGGACCCAGAAGGTTAAAGGTTAAAGGTCGCCTGCGTTACACTGAAGCATGATTTATTCTCATTTTACAGTCGTGTCTTATAACTGGAACTGTATTGTAATCTCTCTCTGTTTCTAATGCACAATAGCAGAATTTTCTACTTGTTCAGTCAAACAAACTGCTGCTTCGTCTCTCCTGCTTATTTACACCTGAACACCAACTGTGCTGTTATTAGCAAGGTAATGAATATATGCCAAAGCTGGAAGAGTGTGACGGCGCTGCAGGTGTGTGTTTACTCTGGAACCTCGCTCTCATACACATCCTGCTGGCGGCTGATTGTTGGTCACCTGTTAGCTTTGGCTGCTCTGCTTCAGGCTCCTTCGTTTGCTGCCCGTATGTGAGTTTACACTGATTAATGTTAAATTCTGCAAACAGCCTCAGACGGTATCTATCCAATAAAGTACAGGAGTCTCATATAATGTGGAGGTCAATCAAACAAGGCAACATTCTGGCTGTTTATGGCCACCATAAAGCTCTATTTGTGCTCCCCAGGTCTAATGATTGCAATTAAAAGAAAATAGAGTCTAACCAGGGTCAACTTTGTTTAGCTTCGTGTCTGTCTTTCATCCTTAGCGCAACATTTTTGCCCGACATCATCTGATGCAAACCCTCAATTGAAATGCATGACGCGTGTAGTCGGTGCATGTGAACATCGTTGCTGCAAACTGGAGTTTTGTTCAGACCATTTGTTCACTAAAACAAATGGCTACACTGCAATACGCGAGGTTTCTAAAGCAGGTGGAAGATTACAATATTTTAGGGTCCTTCTAGAGAGTGCTAGGCATGGGCTAGTATGATATTCACCCAGTTCTACATCATACAAATACCACAGTGTCTCTCTGTTTAAAATGTTCAACATATAAACAATGATATGGAAACGTCCTATAATCATGCAACGCATCACATTCATTGTCACACGACCAACCTCCTGCTTCTAAAACACAAACAAGACGGAAATAAAGATCAGTCGTTAATATCAACCCAGTTTTACTGATCAGACCAAAACCGACATGTTAAAAAATGACCAACATCAGCATAAATACATATATATATATATTGTGGATCCCTAAAATTTAGTCACCAGAAATAAAAAATGCATATCATTATCTAGTTGTTATAAGTCAGCTATCAAAGTGCAATCAAAATACTACAAACAAAATAACACGGCATATTGATTATTACAGTTGTATAATGTTAACTACAGCATGTACCTATTATTATAAACAGACTATTTTCAAAATGTTGAACAAATATGTGGTGAATGAATCAGATGAGTCAGGTGGCCAGCCGGACATCCTGCTTGTAAATGTATGACTATTGTTTAAAATAGTCTTAGAAAGAGTGATGGCTGGTGCTGCCTTACTGTCCACTCAACCCCAACTATCCACAACTGGAAGTATTTCCAAATTGCCAAATTTGTTTTTCTTGTGAGTTAGATAAAAAGTATAGTATTTTTATTTCAGCCTGTATTTTTATTCATAAGCTGACTGAAATAACGCCACATCTGAATAAAACTCTAATGACTTTATAATGACACCATCTCTTCATATCATTATAAAGAACTTTAAATCAGAATGGGAGAAACTTTTAGCAGCTTGGAAATGAAATATTTGATACCAATAACTGACCCATGCCTAGAAAAAGATTTATGTTAATTAATTTTTTTGTTATAAAAAGTTAATTGTATTTCTGAATTTAGATCAAGTTTGCCCAAGATTTTTATGGAAGCTAATGCTAATGAGTTTGCTTAAAAGACCCTGAACACGTAGCCCAACAGGCTAAAGTGCTAATATTTTTCTAGTGTTAGCTTTGTTAGCTCATTGGGTTAGAATCTGTTGTAATGTAACTAGAAGCATTACAATTGTAGATTTTCAGGCATTTCTGTAATCTAGGGTTTTCTGTAACTTACCATTTTGTTTTTTATTCAAATGCACAAAATCAAACAGCTTTTGGCTAAATTTACTCAAGTTTAATGTACCAGGTGTCATTTTACATATTGCTAAATTAGCAGCACAAAGAGCAAATGTTTACAAGTACAGTCCAAAAATGTTTTTTTTAATGTTTTTTTATTATTATTATTATTTCTTTTGCTTTCATGTAGCATTTTCAGCAAGTTGTCCATTAACACTGGATGAAAAATATTGAGCCTATTGTCCTAGTAAATCGAAACGGTCTCCGTCTGAGCATACTAAAAGTCTGAATGTTTAAACATGATATGTTTATGTTAATGTATCTGTGGTGGACTTGAATAACAGCTGCATACTGAATGTTTATGTTTACTGTATGTATGTATGTTTGTTAAAAGTTAGTGTTGGCTTTTGAATACACGTTGGCATGTGATTCAATTGTTTGGGTTTCAGATCACTGCAAGGATTGTCAGTTCTTTTATCAACTGGTAGTTATGGAAGTTTGAGCTTCAACAGAATAAATACTAATGTTTTCTTGTTTTTTTTGCACCAAATATTTTCTGTGATTTTTATGTATTCTGGCTGTATTATTAAAGAAAATGTGTTCTTAAAAGTCCCGATTTAAATTTCTTGTTGGTCAATGTAAGTTAAAGTTTCAGGAAAGTTTGTTACAGCGGGGAACCTTCCATAAAAAAAACATTTATAAAAAATAAAGTATATTATGCTGCAAAGGAATTTTCAAAAACTTGGCAGATTCCTAAATTTCTTAAAATAGAAAATATGACCATTGAAGTACAGAAATGCTTCAAACACTACAGCATAATCACCTAGTATTGCACAACTTAATATAGTAGACTGTAGTATAATATGGTAAAGCATATAGCTAAGTAGACTAGTTCATGGCACAGATGAAGATGTATGAGTTCACAATTTGATCATCTTTGTTGGTGTTTGGCGAAGAATCAAATGTTTGTAATTCCTCCCTGCGTGCGATAAGCATACTGCAAAAGTAAAAATAGTGGATCATCCATCCATTTTCTGTTCACCCTTTGTCCCTAATGGAGTCGGGAGGGTTGCTGGTGTCTATCTCCAGCTACGTTCCGGGCAGGAGGCGGGTTCACCCTGGACAGGTCGCCAGTCTGTCGCAGGGCAACACAGAGACAGACAGGACACCATACACACACACACTCACATCTAGGGAGAATTTAGAGAGACCAATTAACCTGACAGTCACGTTTTTGGACTGTGGGAGGAAGCCGGAGAACCCAGAGAGAACCCACGCATGCACAGGGAGAACATGCAAACTCCATGCAGAAAGACCCCGGGCCGGGAATTGAACCCAGGACCTTCTTGCTGCAAGGCAACAGTGCTACCAACTGCTACCTAAATTGTGGATTAGTTGAAGTAAAATATCAACATTGCTGTCAGAGCGCATTTCAGCAAAACGCAAGTCCACAAAGTTTTAGCCAATCCCACAACACTCTCTGCTAAACAGCACAGAGGCTCCTCCATACACTGTGATACTGACTGCTACAGGAGACAAAATATAGGTTTTCTTGAGTGATCAGTTAGATATAGTTATATGAGTGACTGTTATATTACGTAGATGACAGAAGCTGTGTGATCTCTGGGGTTTTGTTTGCCCTCGGAGGGGCAGATTTCCCCCCTCCACCACCGTGTAGACACACCCATAGGCTGCCCAGGGCGACCAGGAGCCGGGCAGACAATGTGACCGAGTGGCCGTGTTGGGGTCCACCCGCTCCGGGGGGGAGGGGTGTGTGTGCTCCAGTTGTCAGCTGGTCCATCTGGAGGAATGTTTCGCTGACTCTCTGCTTCGGTTTCGGACTGCGCTCCTGAACTTCTGCGGTACAAACTTTTATTTGCGCTCATGAGATTCCGGGATTCGGTCCACATCCTCACCTCAGCAGTATGGCCATAGCTGCGCGGTCCCGGACGGGGTTCTACCGGCAGGAGGTGAACAGAACCGTGTGGGAGGTGCCGGAGAGGTACCGGGACTTAAAGCAGGTCGGCACCGGAGCCTACGGAACCGTGTGGTGAGTTGAGAAAGGAAGGAGCTTTCAGAATGAAAAATAATGATTTGCAATATGTTGCTTATTTCTAATAGTTTACGGCCATCTTTTGTTTCCCCTTGTAAACTTTTTTTTCTTCCAATTTTACTTTAAAAAAGTGAAAGAAATTCTTGGCATTTAAAGTGAAAGTAATACTAATTTACACCATTTGTATTTCACCCAGAAGTAGTGAACAAGAAATAGATTTGTATTTTTTCTGTTATCCTGATTCTTTGAGACTCATGGTAAGATTTATTGCTATATCCAAGTCAAGCTGCAGCTTTGGTCACTTTCTGACCACAGCTGGCTCTGCTGGGCCCCTCTGCATTGTGTGAGAGTGGATGAGGGTCAACAAAGAACCTCCCTTCCACCCTCATTGTTTATGAGAAGTCACAGAGTCAGTTAAGTGCGATGAATGCTCCACTACTTTGTCTTAGGTGACAAAGGTTGCCTTTTTCCCACTGCACACGCCTTGACCTAGCAGAGAAGGTTTCAGGGGTTGAACAATAATATTGGTAAAAGCTTCTCTGAAGTGAACTTTGCTTTAAATGTTTATGAAATGAGGAAAAAAAAAACTTTTTTTTTACGATAATACTTCCATTTCTATCTGTATTTAATTTTATTTTATGTTTAGTTCGGCTTGGGACCGGCGCTCAGGGACTCAGGTGGCCATCAAGAAGCTCCACCGGCCCTTCCAGTCCCAACTTTTTGCCAAAAGAGCCTACAGAGAGCTGCGACTCCTCAAACACATGAAGCATGAAAATGTAGGAAGATTTCAACTGCAATCTGTGAATTTGTTGTTCAGAAATAGATATACCGTAGTATAGCATAGAATAGCACAGCACAGCGAGTATTGGATAGTAATCCAATGCCATTCTATAGTATTGGTAGTAGAGGATAGGATATGATACTATAGCATAGTTTTGCATAGGGCATTGTAGGTCAATGTAGTACAAAATAGTATAACATTGTATAGTATTGTATCATGTAGCATAGCATAGTGCAGTGTAGCATACTATAGAATTTTGTATTGTGCTATAGTATAGCACAATACAGTGCAGTAAACTACAGCAAAGCATTTTGTAATGTAGTATAGTATAGTGCAGTGCAGTACACAGTAGTATAATCTTGTATAGTATTCTAGTGTAGCATAATACAGACAGTATTTTGTAGAGTACAGTGTACTGATGTGTAGCATAGCTGCAGTGTAGCAGAGCATAGAATAGCACAATATGGCACATAGTGATCTAAACTCTGGTTCTGCTCAGTCGGCAATTTTGACTCCCAAATGGCTCTTAATTTGTCACCATCTGTACCCTCATATCTTAGCTTAATTTGGTGAATATGAATTGCTTCTATGTTTTATAAATTTGCTTGCATTTAGTGTTTATATGAGAAGCTTTATGTTCCCTAATTTTATGAATTTGGTCTGTTATGAAAGCAGGCTTTTTTTACTTTCCTACAAAACTTCAGCCAAGCATTTAATTTTTATTGGACAAGATAATAAATGACCAAAACACTGCTGGCGACTCTACCAAACAGAACTGTAACTGAAACAAGACCAAACTCAGTAACCAAACTACAGTATGTACTCAGTGCAGATCAGCATTCAGATAAATATGTCTCAGCCTAGAGGGGCTGATGCTGTTCACTCTCTCTGTCAGTATTTGTCCCGTGTTTTTTTTGTGTAGAAGACAAGCTGACAATCAAAACAAAGTACTGAGAGGCGGAGCCACTGAGAGTGAGAGCTGAGCAGCTGAAGGGAAAAAACGTGGAACTCTGCTCTTTTGACTGACTCCAAAGCATTGGCTGTTAGATTATTTTGAACCTGACCCATCACTAGTAGTGTAGTACAGTGTGGTGGTCCATTAGCATAATGTTCGATAGCGTAGCATAGTAAATTTAAAATCATTTTTCTGGTCTTTATCAGGTGATTGGGCTGTTGGATGTTTTCACAGCTGAGATCTCTTTGGATCGGTTTCGAGACTTGTAAGCTCCTCTGCTTTTTTAGTCACTTCTTCCAGAAATTTTTATTTTTATTTTTGATGTCGTAGTCATAACACTGATCTCCTCACATTCAGCTACCTGGTGATGCCGTTCATGGGCACCGACCTCGGCAAGTTGATGAAGATGGAGAGATTGTCGGAGGATCGCGTCCAGTTCCTGGTTTATCAGATGCTGAGAGGCCTTAAGGTGGAAAGAATTTCCCCAAACATTCTCTGTTTTCTAGGGGCGGAAAAAGCCAAGAAAATGACATTTTCTGAGCAGAGCTTTTGTTTTTCCTGTGTCTTTTTCCCCTGCAGTATATCCACTCTGCAGGGATCATCCACAGGGTGCGTGAACTTTGACCTATTGAACCATAAGCTTTACCAAGTCTGTTTATCTGTTCTTTCAACTAGATAAAACACTGTATTAAAATTCTGTGCTGCATTTCTGAGTACCCCAGCATGACTTTACCTTCCTATGTTTAACATTTAATAAGTACAAATTAAAGAGCAAATACATTCTGTATACTAATCTGTATCGATCGTTATCTAACAGGACCTCAAACCTGGAAATTTGGCCATAAACCCTGATTGTGAGCTAAAGGTAAGCGGTAAGCCACCTTGTCTTGCTTAATTCTCATCTTTATTTTTAAAAATGTAATGCGGTACCTACCCTCCATTCTGCTGTAGATCCTGGACTTTGGGTTGGCCCGGCAGGCCGACGCGGAGATGACCGGCTACGTTGTGACGCGCTGGTACAGAGCGCCGGAGGTTATCCTTAACTGGATGCACTACACGCAGACTGGTGATGGTGATAATAAAAAAACAAAAGGAATCCGATGGAGCTGCAAATGAATCCTTTTGCAGCAATGCTTCTGCTCTGCGTTGCAGTGGATATTTGGTCGGCGGGTTGCATCATGGCAGAGATGTTGCTGGGGAAACCTTTGTTCAAGGGAAACGACCGTATCCTTGTCCGGTTGATTGATTTGACCCGATGTCATTTCAGTTATGTGTTTGAAAATGTCTTATGATTTACAAAAGTAAATGTTTTTTTTTCACTGAATCCATAAAAATGCCTGGATAAGATGTAAAAGCCAGTATGTACTCTAAAATCTTATCTGCACGCCTGTAATTATTATAAAGTAATCATTTCATTGCAGTATATAGAAAATCTTTACCCGACACAACCCTACAGCATAACATAGACTTTTATGAAAATACAGATCATAGGTTCCTAGTTTTGGCTCTTGGTGTTTATTCGCTCTACGTTACAGGTAGCTTGCTTGAACTGACCAACATTTCTACAGTGTGAGAACCAATCACAGGACATATACTGCTACAATACCACAAGCAGAAACATTAACGAATCATGTTTACATTAATCTGAACTTCCTTTATTGTGTGATCGTCTTACAATGTGGCCAAAGTCTTGTGTTTGCTGAGAGGTCCTGCCTGCAGGGAGGTTCTGTATTGACCTGCTAAAGTTTTGATATGAATGATGATAGAAATTAATTCGAGCAACGATTCTTAACCGTTTCCTTCGTCAGACCTGGACCAGTTAAGAGAAATCATGAAGATTACAGGAACTCCGACTCCCGACTTTGTCCTCAAGCTACAGAGTCAAGATGTAAGTTGTGACTACTCAACTGTCTTCAGTTTTAGTTGACGCTCTGTCCATTTAGATTCATATTACAGCCAGTACTGAATTTTTTTAGCTCATGCTCAAATTAAAAAAAAAAAAATTCTAGCAAATATTTTGACTGTTGAGCTCCAGTATTGGAGCTCAGTGCATAAATTTGTTTTTTTAATTATTCCCAATGCTTCGACAGCGTGTCAGGGCCATTTCAGATATATAAAAGGAGTGGAACAAATCAAGGAAATTTCTGAGCTCCAACAGTCAAAAGGTTGCTAGAAAAACAGACATTTTGAACTTGATCGCTGACATTTTCTAGAATTTTTTTTGGCAATTTCTGAGTTTGAAAAGTTTAAAGTTTGCTAGAAAAGATCCCAGAAATATTAAGATAAGATAAGATAAGATTTATTTGTCATTGTCATCAACAGTTTACAACGAGATTGAGATTTGCTCGACTCGAGTTAAGATGCAGGTTATGTGTATATACATAATATACAAAGATAAAGAAATAAATAGTACAAAATGAGAAATAAATAGACATCAGAAGATGGTTGCAGCGCCTGGAGGTGTCGCAACAGAATTTACATTTTTAACAAAGTGGTGTCAAGAGCAGAAGTTCTTATGCCTTTGAATTTAGTGCCATGATTGCCATCGGGTAAAAACTGTTTTTTAGGCGATTTGTCCTGGTTTTTATTGCTCTGTATCTCTTGCCTGAAGGCAGCAGCTGGAAGAGACCATGGCCAGGGTGTGAAGAGTCATTTAAAATGTCCAAAACTTTCTTGTGGAGCCTGGAAGTGTAAATCTGTTCCATAGTGGGGAGGGGGCAGCCTATGGTTCTCTCTGCTGCCCTAACAACCCTCTGGAGCGCCTTCTTGGTTAATGTCAGAAATTTTCTAGAAGAAACATGGAAATTTCTGAGTATCATGAGGCCAAAATTTTAGATTAATGTCAAAATGAGATGGATTTTATTTTGAAAACCAGAAGCATCGTGACTTGAAGGAAGTTGGTTGCACTGTAATTTGTTTAGCAGTGTCAGACAAAGGGAAGTTGAATATCGTGACCTTTCCAAGTTAGTAGTCTTAAGTCTTTTTTTTTTTTTTTTGCTAAATGATTTAGCAAAAGAATCACTTTTGGCAAAACATGACATAGACCTGTATTTTATGAAGGTGCCGATATAAAGGTTCCAATCACACTGAGTCCCTTTCTGTCCCTCAACAGGCCAGAAACTACATCCGGAGTTTACCGAAAGTGCCAAAGAGAGATTTGCCCTCCATTTTCTCCAAAGCCAGCTCAAATGGTACGCGAGCACTTTCTGTGGCTTCATTGCCGAAGTCTTTGTTGTTGTTGGGTTTTTTTTGCCGACTTTCACGCGTTACTGTGCGCCGCAGCGGTGAGCGTCCTGGAAAAGATGCTCCTTCTGGACCCTGACAGCAGGGCCAGCGCGTCGGAGGCCCTGGAGCTGCCGTTCTTCAGCGAGTTCAGGGACGTGGAGGAGGAGAGCGAGGCGCTGCCGTACGACCAGACCCTGGACAACACGGACCTGCCGCTGGAGCAGTGGAAACGTGAGGCGGGACGGGAGGGGTTCGCTATCGTTTCCCCAAAACACCGAAAAATGGAGCCGCTACCAAAGTAGGCGAGGCTTGTCACTCCAACGCCTGAATAAGACGCCAAAGTCTCCTCTGATTGGCTGATAGATGATGAGCGCGTCACATTTGTAATGGGAACGCAGTGACTTTTACAGGCCCCGTCTATAGCAAAGGAGGCTCATGAAAAACCTAAGAGTTAAACCCCGTTTCTCTTTGTACAGGTCACACCTTCACAGAGATCCTGACCTTCCGGCCGCCGCGGGACTCAAAGGAAACATCAGTTTAAGAGCTGCAGACATGAACTTTTACCTACACGCAGAAATATTATTTTTAATCTTATCTATTAGTAGCTGTCCAAATGCTTTTACTGTCAATAAATAGTTCAGATATTCAAAATAATTTGCTCCATTTAATTTTTCTTTTTTTTTGCTTTAGGGCTCAACAACAGTTGACAAAAAACAAGCGAAATATAAAGAAAGACTTCTGCCATTTTTTAAAATATTGGTGTATCCCTACTCCAAAACCTTAACTGTTTGTTTTCTACTGCATATACCAGTAGAAAATAATCAGAATTATATAATTATGATTGTTATATAACCATAATTCTGCTCTGCAGCTCATTGGCAGTTTAGGTTATCATAGATGTATGATCTTAATACATAATTTTTATGAAGCAATTTACACATTTGATTTTAGGTGTATTCAATAAACTGACACATTTAACATGAAGGATTATTTAAATGTTTTGATATATTTTTAAAACTTCTCCTAAAACATATTTCATAAATCAATACTTTCTGATTTGTGGCTCATCTCTCTATGTAATTCCTCCATATGAGTTATGAAACGTGCTGGGGTCCATTAAGCGCCAGATGGAACTGGAAAGCCATTCGGGAATTCTATCCAAAACGGCATTCCATACTTACGTTTGGCTCCACCTGCTGGCTGCATCGTGATACTACAGCACTACACTAACATCAGATCAGCCATCTGATGTTAGTGTAGTGCTAACACTGATTATTAATCAGTGTTATTGATAACACTGATTATTAATGATGTAATAATTCAGAGTTGAATTGCAGAAATCCGGTTGTTTTGGCAGTTGACTAGATTAATTCTCCTCCTTTGCTCCATCTTGTAAAAATAAATCCAATGAAACAAGAACACACGTTTCAGAAACACACACCTGTTTTATTTGGTTAAGCAAACGTTGGGTTATATTTAGCCGGTTGAAGAAAACGCATTGCAGAGGCTGGAAGCTGGGAACACGTTTGTCCGTCCATCATAGTCCGTACTTCTTCTGCAGGTCTGAAACGGTGGGCTGGTCCAGCTGGGCTTGGAGCAGGAAGTCAAACAGGTCCTTCAGCACTGAGAGGAGGGAGGAAATGACACGTTTTTAACCATGATCTCACATGAGCGAGAAGGCAGAGGATGAAAAGGAGTCCACCTTTCTTCTCCTGCGGCGTCATGAACATGACGGCCATGTCGAAGCGCCTCACGCCTGCCAGACCGCCGAGGGTCTCCAAGATGGAGGTCGGAAGTTCATTCCTGCTCCAAAGAGGCCAGTCTTAGCCGTTTCGCAAAGTGAACGGACAAAAGCAGCTCGGCTCTGACATTTACATCTAGAATGCTTACCCTATGAAGAAATCGCGCAGGGTTCTGAGGATCTGGTTGAGCAGGTCCGGCTCCAGAGAGTTCTGGAAGATCTGGCCGTACGCTGAGGGACTGATTTGCTGCCAACAGGGACAAGAATGTTTAGCATCCAAACATGGCAGGGCCAGAAATTACTTTTAGTAATTTAGTAATTTTTTTACTTTTAGTTCAGAGGAAGCCTTTACTACGGGCAGTGAATCATCTGGTTTGTGTTTATTTAAAATTTTTAATTCAGCTAGATTCCCAAAAAAGGAATGAGTGCAAAAATAATAAGCAAGTTTTTGAAAATATTTTCTGTCATTTGTAAAAAAAAATTTCAAGGAAAAAACAAATGCAAGAAAAAAATTATGAAAAATTGGATTTTGTATGAAAAAACCCATTACATATGTATCCAATTTGATACGACATGTGGAAGTGGTCCAAATGGGATTTTATATTTTTCTAAAATTAGAATTGGGCCTTTCAGACAGCCATGAAAAAGTCAAACATGAATCACGTTCAGGCACAAAAAGAGAAAAACCAAACAAAAAAACCGGATTTGAGTTGTGTTTCTGTGTGAATGTGAGGGAAACGGACAACATCACTCTGCTGTTAACGGACTTCCAGTTTTTACTAAATAGTGCCCCCTGGAGGCAAGGTGTTAAACTACAAAGTAAAGCTCTCGCTTCAAATGACATCGCACAGAATTAAAGAAAACACAAGGGTTGTTTGAATTAATCTGAACTTAATGCACAATGGAAGGCAGAAAATGTAACGTTCACATAACGTTTGGATAATGTAGGAGGTTTTTTTAATCTCTACATCCAAAAAGTCTTAAGGAAATGAATGGTTGGCTTAAAAATAAAATAAAGAACGGAGCTGTCGGTGCTGAAGTGAAAGGAGAACGCAGCTCACCCTGAGGTATCTGTAGACCGCCTCTGGCTGCTTGCTGAGCTTGCGGAGGTCCGCCTCCAGCTGGAAGCTGTTGCTGGGAGCAGGAGGAACGTCGGAACTTGGTGCTTCAGCTGCTTCAGTGGATTCCTCCTGAACTGATTGGCCGGCGTCTCTGCTGGCAGGAACTCTGGAGAGCACAGGAGAACGTTTAGGAACGTCACAAACCTGGACGTAAAAGAGGCAGGAGGAAAGGCCGTGCAGGGGTCAGCACGGCGGTGGCAGCAGCATGGTATGGAAATGCTTTTCTTTTGCAAACACAGTACGGACAATATTGTTTTTTGGTCCAGTTCCAGTGGTAACCATGGTTTCCTCCCCTCCTTGCATGTAAAAGTCACCTGTCATGTTTCTGTGTTTCTGCTGCTTCCTCCATTTTGATGATCTTGGCGCTGGGCGATGAAGACAGCGGCGAGTCAGTCTTCCTCTCTACTTCCTGGATTAACGGAGGAAGAGCTTCCTGCCTGGGCGGCGCCAGCTTCCCGCTGATCTCCTGGATGTCGATTCGTCTCAGAGGTTTCTACAGACCGGAGGAAAAGCTAACTCAGTGGGTTTTACAAACACCTTTAGTCAGACGCAGCTAAATCGCTGTGGAACCGACGGTTGAGCGCAGATGTTCTGGTTTGTCCACCGGTTGGACCGTCCTCCTCCGGGCGCCGTCCTCCGCCTGCAGAGCACCGCTGCAGCCTGGATCCTGGAGGAGAAACGGGGTCAGGGTTCAGCAGCTCAGACGGAAAACCCAGCAGGTGTTAGCGTACCGTCTGCAGCTTCTGCAGCTCATTCAGGGCCTGCTTGTTCCCGGGCTCCAGCTGGAGCAACCGCAGGAAATCTGACACACACATGGAAAGTTGAGACAATTACTCAAACGTGGAGTCTCATGAAATCATTAATACAACTCGTTATTGCCTGAATCATTAGAACCCATCTGGCACCAGGAAGTAGGCTAAAAGACATCTGAACGCCAAGCCTCCATCTAAAATTCAAAACCCCGGTCATCTATCAGTCTGGAGGAACCATTTGTCAACGAAACGTTCCAATGAACGTTTCATTTGCAAACAGGGAACCCTTATTCACAAATGGAGGAAACATGGAGCGGGAGAGTGTGGAGTGGAAAGTTACACTGTCAAAAATGAACAGCAATAATTTGGGTTTTTAGGAAGTCTAAAAGCAAGAAAGAAAAAATGGACATTCATTTTTCAAAGTCAAATTTTCACATCACTCGCTCATTTCTACATGTGACGGTTCAAACTAAACGATTTAATCAGCAAGCTAAATATTTAACTCTAAGCTAAATATTTGCTTATTAGATAAATAAGCTAAATACTTAGTTTGAGGCTTAATATTTAGGTCTAAGCTAAATATTTAGCTAATGTGCAAATATTTAGTTTGAAGCTAAAAATTTAGATTGCTAACTAAATATTTTGTTCGAAGCTAAATGTTTAGCCTGCTAGCTACATTTAGATTGGAGCTTAATATTTTGCGTCCTAACTAAATATTTTGCTCTTCTAACTTGCTAACCAATTATTCAGTTTGTAAACTACATAATTAATTAGCAATCTTAATTATATTGCTAATTAAGTATTTAGTTTACAAACTGTGGCACTTATAAACAAATGAAAAAAATTGTGAAAATATGATTTTGCCTACTTTCTTTTTCTTTTTTTTCCAGAGAAAACCAAAAATATTGCTGTTTATTTTGGAGCGTGCAGCTTCACAAACAGCACAAAAACAAAACAGGAGGTATATATGCCCATTGAAAACAATAAACCCAACACGTTGCTGCTGGTTGCTGTGGGAGCTCTGCAGCACCTTCCTTGGCCTCCTGCAGTTTCCCCAGCGCCACTCTGGCTGTGCCGCGGCGGGCAAAGGCCTTGGAGTAAGTGTCATCCAGAGAAATGGCTGCTGTACAGTCCTCCTCTGCTTCTTTATACCTGGAGGAAGACAGACAGAGGACAGATGGAGAGAGTTTGCCAACAGTCTCCTGCTGTCATTTGCTGGATGGAGAGAGAACTGTTGGATGTTTCTACCTGTCCAGCTTCAGGAAGGCCATGGCTCTGTTGGCAGGCAGAAGGACGTTCATGGCGTCCGCCTCCATTCCTCTGCTGTAGCATTCCACGGCTGCCTCGTACTTCCCTTCTTTGAAGTAAGCGTTTCCCTGAACAGCAAACATCTCCGTTGGGTTTCAGAACAAACTGACAGAGAAGAGAGGCGATAAACCAGGACTCACTCTGTCCTTCTGCATCACAGCTTCCTGTTTCCTCTGCTGCTCTCCCAGCTGTTGCTGCTGGTCGGGGTTGGCGGCGGCGGCCTTGGCAGGCTGGACGGCCGGACCGCAGACGTCCCCCTGAGCGAGGATCTGAACCGGCCAGAACATGGGTTAGACAGCAGCAGGACAAACTGAACCCTGACCCCCATTGACCCACCAAACCCTCACCTCCTGGAGCTTCTTCACTTCGCTCTGGGCTTCGGCGTTACCCGGGTCCAGCCGGAGTACCGTCTGGTAATCTGTTCAGACACATTCAACAGCCTCAGATCAGGACGGCCCAAACAAAACCCAGTTTTTAAACCGATGCAGATAAAACCAGGTTTACACCAATGCAGATAAAACCAGGTTTACACTAATGCATATAAAACCAGGTTTACACCAATGCATATAAAACCAGGTTTACACCAATGCATATAAAACCAGGTTTACACCAATGCATATAAAACCAGGTTTACACCAATGCATATAAAACCAGGTTTAAACCGATGCAGATAAAACCAGGTTTAAACCGATGCAGATAAAACCAGGTTTACACCAATGCATATAAAACCAGGTTTACACCAATGCAGATAAAACCAGGTTTACACCAATGCATATAAAACCAGGTTTAAACCGATGCAGATAAAACCAGGTTTAAACCGATGCAGACCTTCCAGAGCCAGCTGGTGTTTCTGCAGGGCAAACCGAGCGGCTCCTCTCCTAGCATACGCCTTATAGTAGTTGTCGTCAAGGGCGACAGCCAGGTTGCAGTCCGACTCGGCCACGGCGTACCTGGGAAGGCAAAAATTTATCACAACAACCGGAGAAAACGGAAAAACATTTTCAACTTATCAAAAGTATTTATTCATCTTAAACATTTTCACATTTTACCACAAACTTCAATGTATTATAATGAGCATATATTCATAAAATCTGTCTCATGTGTACTTTGGTCTTCATGAAGCTACAGAACAGCTGCATTTATAGTGTCTGTTAAAGGAGCTGAAAACAAATGTGCACCACACTTTTCAGTTTGTTTGTTTTTTTGTTTGTTTTTAAGGGGCAGTATTATGTATTTTCCAGGCATGTAGAGCTATTTTATAACACAATTAAGTAACTATTCTAACTTCAGTTGTTATAAAAACGTCATATGTATCAAATATGTCTTAAAAGAAATTTGACTTTAAATTAACTTGAATTTAAAGCCTTGAAATTGGGCTTCTGTCTCTTTAAAAACTCCTGCTCTTTTTGAAGCTCCGCCTTCAGGAAGTCATCACAACATGGCTCCTGCATTAACCCTTTAACAAGATTTTTACCAACGTTGAACAGAGGGTTTGCTCTCAAAGCAGAGCAGCTCCACCCAGGTGGTTTTGCTTGGCTGGTTGCCATGGAGATTAAAGGATTTCTCAAACATGCGTGAAAGGCAACACTCCTGCTACGGTACATTGTAACATGATGTAAAGCTCAACAAAGTCGATTTTACGTGACCAGTGTTACCATTTATCTTTGTATAGTTGTGAAGTAGATAAATGATAATCAATCGATTATTGATCCATCGAATGAAGCCCATTTGTTTACAGTGAAGTCAGACTTACTTCTTAAGTCTGAAGAAGGACGTGGCTCTGTTGGTGGGAAGCACAGGGTTGTATGGATCAGCAGCCATCCCTCTGGTGTAACACTCTATGGCATCGTCATACTTCCCCTCTTTAAAAAACTTGTTACCCTGGAAACAAGAAAAAAACAAAACAACAAAAGCAGTTGTCATCTTTTAATCCCCCCTCCCCCTCTCTTTCTGTCTGTGTGTCACACGTAGAAACTTCGTTACATTCTCCTTCTCAGCCAGAGCTCTGTCCTTGTCCACCTCCTCCGAGTCGGACTCGTTGGACTCGGCCTCCTTGTCCATTTCTGCCAGAGCTTTATCCTGCCGACAAGAGGAAGAACGCACAATCAGCGTTTGTTGCATGAAAACTCAGGTTGTGGAAAGCCCAGGTGAGATGTTGGGTTACCACGTTGAACTTGTCCCATGATCGATAATCACAGGATTTGAGTGTGGAGGCTCGTCTGGGCTCCTCTGCCTTCGTGTCGCCTTCAGCAGCAGGCGCCTGTTTCCTCCTCTTCTCCCTCATCCTTGACCTGTAGCCCTTGTTACGAACAGGTGGAAGAGTTTTCTGCAACAAGACACACAGACTTATGGAAGGCCATTGGAGCTATGGAAGAAACTGTACAGTCCAACAGGAAGTCGTAATTACAAGTTTTAAAGTCTTAATTATAAGAGTTAAAGTCATAATTTTAAGATACAGTCATAATTTGACTTTCTAAGTCCTAATTACGATATTTAAAGTCATAATTATGAGTTTCAATATCATAATTATGATTTTAAAGGTCTTAATTTGAAGATACAAAGTCATAACTTTGACTTTCTAAGTCCTGATGATTATATTCAAAGTCACGATTATAATTTTTGCCAATTAAATGATTAGTTTGGACTTTATTTAAGGGTATCAGTGTAAAGAAGCTGTTAACAGCAAGGGACGTCCTACCTGGAGCTGCTGGACTCGTCCAGTCCTCAGCTCTTCGTCCTTCCTCTTGATGTCTGCCTCCCAGTTGTCCAGCTCCCTCATGAAGCTGTGAAGATCCTCCGCATTCTGCCGTATCTGCAGCTGTAACTCCACGGCCTTGTCCCCCCCGGACATGCTCCCCTCTGCCAAACAGACATTTATTTTTGGAAAACTCTTTCACTTCACTTCTCTGTGCTTTAATCTTCACATCCAAGCAGCAGCAGCAGCAGCATCGAGGTAAAACACGAGGAAGTGTGTGACACTCGAGCAGCTAGCAGCTTAGCAAAACAGAACCATCATTGGATTAAAAGAGGCCAAAGAGGCCGGATATGACGGTGCTTTAATTATGACGTTCTGAAATACCTGCCGCTTCTTTCCTGGATTCACAGTTAATTCGTAGTGACCGCTCAAGTAACAAAAGACTCCGAAAAGTGTCGCTATCGCCACATTCTGTTTATGTTCGGAGCCATGACAGCGGAGGACCAGCAGCCTTTGCTCTACGTATGCCCGACGTAAACAAAGATCGTCTATAATAACAAAACAATCTCCGTAAAGCAAAAACAATTTAAAAAAAAAAAAACATAACTTTTACGAAAAAGCTTCCATTAAAAATGCACTGATAACTGAGCTATGTGTGTGGAAGATGAGTTTATCTGTTCGGCTCACAGATTTTCGTCAGTTAGAGCTACAGTTCACACTTTTCAGAAAGGAAACGACACTTGGAGAAGTCCTTAACAGTCAGCCGGTGCAAGACGCGGCTAAAAGTGACGAAGAGGCGATGAAGGTGGAGTTAGATTTAGGACAACTGGTTTTCCCCAGTTGAAGAAAGTCAGACAGGACCTGTCAGAGTAATAATAGCGGTTGCTCCAGCTGGAGCCCAAGAACATTAATACGTGAAAACTTAATAGTATTTCTGCTGTGTTTGAATTGTCTTGGAAGCCAGAGCACAGATCTGGAGATGACAACAGAGAAGAGCACATTCTTTGTGGCGAAATCTTGTTATATTAAGAAGTTACTTCCTCTACATACAACAAGAACGCTCCTCTATGAAGTCAAAATTTCATATGGGAAAGTGGGAGGGTTCCAAACAGTGTCCATAACAGTGAAAAATAATCTTTTCAATATTCTATAAATTAATCCAAACAATATTTTAAGATAATACATCCTTCCCATGATGTGGAAGCATTTAATACTATAAATGTATGCTTCTTGTTTCATTTCATGTGATTTAGCTCTTGACCAGTTTCTATTACTTGTTACATGAACCCACCTGGCATTTTATTGTCGTTTTATATATTCTATATCCACTTAATTGTGTAATGTTTGAATTGCTGATAAAGTTTTTAAGGTAACAACTCCAGCTCATTTGTTGTTGTAATTCTGACTTTGAACTCAGAAAATCATGTTTTTTTTTTAGTACAAACAGAACACAATATTACATTTATGACATCTTGAAATAAAAAGTGATACAGTGTAAAAAGTACTAATGCAAAGTCATCATTCTTTCCAGATTCACTGTAATAATTCAATATCTAAGATCATTTTAATTTAACAACGAAGCAACTCTTATCAGGAAGCTGAAATATGGGTAGGGGCAGGAGGCGCCCACCCGGCGCACTTGTGTCTCGCTGGGTGATAAAGGATGCGCACCCACTCTTATGAAACTAAAAAAGAAAATAAATACTTTGTATTATAAAAACGACCGGAAAATATTCTTTAAAGACTTCTCATACCTGATATTTTAAACAATTGTTTTGTCTGAAAATTTCATCAGTCAACTTTGATCACGGAACCACGTGATCTAGAAACCCAGCAATGACCTCTCCTGTTAGCTAGCGGTGGAAAAATCCGGAGAACTTTAATGCTGACATTTCCACACTGGACGTGTCCAACACAATGGGTCAGACCAAGCAAGACGAGGAATATGGATATGACCTCTTCCCAGAGAGAAACGCGAGGAAGCCCACGCAGATCACAATCAGAGACAGCCTGTTCACATTCAGAAATAAGTGTCAGGTCATGTTAACGTTCGCCATGGAAACTAGTGAGTATCGATGCTTCCTTCTGTAGCATTTTAAAGGGAAAGCCTTCCGAGCTGCAGACGTCTTAATGTGAACAAATGATGTGCTTGTTATTTGAATCCATGAGCCGTGACGGTGTGCAGCATGTAGCATTAGCTCACGGAGCTAACAGTGATTGGTTGTGAATGCTAGGTGGCTTCAGCTAAAGCTAACTCCTCTGTGTGTCCCTGGCAGGTCCATATGCCAAACTCCTGCTCAGTGCCATGAAGAACTCCGGCTGGTACGTTGGGCTACACGGCTGTCTATAACCGGAAACGACATGTTAACGCCAACTGTAACATAGGCGGGATGCAAAATACAAAAGTTACTTCTGCTGCTTTTTCACTAAACAGTATTTAATTTGTCAGTGAACGTTGAGTCTCATATGCTTCTATGAATGTAATTATTGTCCAGTGCCGATGTATATTTCCGAAAAGTCACTAAATATAGCAATAATATTGCTAAGTTGGCAATAGTGGGGTGACTAATGTTAACCGCACGTGCAGACTGACCCAGATAATACTTCCACTGTATTTCACAAATACCAATTTTCCCCCCACAAAACCTGCTAAGCGCGGTGGTTGGGAGCTAGAGCACTCATTCATTCAGCGGCCAGTCCTGTTGAGTTAGAAAATGTTGACAAGAAACTTTAAAATATCGCTTGTTTATTATGTGCTATTAAAAGATTGGACGATTAATACCTGAACACCAACTATAAAGTCTTAAAAAAATTAAACATTTAAAAAAGACTTTAAAAAATAAGCAATGCTTAGCGTGGCAGGGCCACAAGTAAAGCCTGGTGGGCCGCCGGGCTTAAAATACTCTGAGGGAAAACCTGAATACGATAAATTTTTGGTTAATGTTTTCAAACCAAAACATTCATCTTAATCAGTGCCTGAATAATATTTTTTCCAGAAGTTTCTTCATTTATGTTTCTATTTTGTTTAAATTGCTGATATATTTCACAGTGCTAAAGATGTGCAATATTACACGTTTTAGTAGCTGTCCATTGTCAGATAAATTGAGGGCCAGTATTGCCATACAAAAGTATTGATACCAATATTTTTTTGGTATCAATACTTTTTTTATTAATTAAGCTTAATATCTCAAACGTCTGATATTTAGGTGTTTTCGTTGGAAGTTTTCATGTTTTCTTTTGTTTGAATTCTATTGTTGAAACCTTAGAATTTGAACAAAAATGTATCTGTCTACAAAATACTTTAATAACATATTAGCAAGATAAAGAGAAACAACAAAACAAATTCAAATTTATTTCTAAATAAACAAATGCAAAAAAATATAGATTTTTACGGTAGAATTGAGAAACTACAACACTAAGATAAAATAAAATTTCATAAGGGAATCTGAAACTAATGTATCAATTTAACCACGCTAGTATTAGTCTGATACTGATAATGACTTGGTATTGATATTATCAATATTTTTGGACTGATCCGCCCGCAGAATAATACTACCACTTCTGTGTTTTCATGATTTTACATGTTTCTATGATGCAACCAAGCAGGCCCAAATCATGATACTGTCACCACCAGTGGGACACGGCCTGTAAAGATCCAATCTGTCTGTGATACAGTCATCCTCTAGCCCTCATCCTGGTCACTGTGATTTACTGAAACTGCTAACTGGCTGCAGTGGTTTCCACTTCTACCTCCAGCGTATCACACACCTCCCTTTGTTTTTCATCATGTGTTCAGCAAAGTGTTTAAAGACAGACATTTCTCCTGCGAGGACTGCGACGGGACGGTCAGCGGTGGTTTTGATGCTGCCTCCTCTCAGGTAGGAAATGAGACGGGTTCTAGAGACGGCGTTACCCTTTGGAGGTTTCGTCTTTTCATCTTTTCCTCTCCTCCAGATTGTTTTGTGTCAGAACAACATCCACCAGCAGGCTCACATGAACCGAGTGGTCACCCATGAACTCATCCATGCGTTCGACCACTGCCGGGCCCACGTGAACTGGTTCAACAACTTCAGACATCTAGCTTGTTCTGAGGTGAGGAATAGCATTCAATGCCGCCGATCTGTTACGAAATTAGGAGAATAAGTAGTTGGCTTCTTGGAACATTGTTTGCTCGTCTGTTATCTCTGTTCTTACAGACATTTCCGAAAATCAGCTCTGAAAAGGGATTTCGCCCCAGTTTGTCTTTGTTCTTGTTTTAATTAATTCACTTATTAGTGCATACAAAAAACATTACAGCCTAACAAACCGAGGTATTGATCTACAAAATAATAAACATTCAATTAGAAAAGAGAACGAACAAGAGAAATACATGTCAAGACACAGAATATATCCAAGAGCTGTCACAGCAAAAATGGAATTGCTAAACATATAAAAACAACAATAATAATAATGATTTTTTTTTTCTTTTAATCTAGGTAGTTTTTTTTATGTGGATTATTGGAATTTCTCTAATATTCCTTGTTTTGATTAATCGGGGCACAGATATTTTGGGTAGATGTGGAAAAGTTAGAACAAATGACAACAAAACATTTTGTGATCTTATCAGTAGCTTCTCCCATGTTGTCCAGTGGCATTAAAATGGCATTTAGAATTATGGTACATATATTTTGTTTTAATCTTAGAATTTATTTTTATCTATTGCTGATTGTTGCTCCATTGATATCTGCTGAGTGAGAAGGTGTAGACGTAGTGATGTATTGATCTTTTTCCTTTTTTTGGAACATCTTTAAAGCTGAACAGTGTTATGCTGGACATTCTTCTTGTCTCTTTTAGATTCGAGCAGCGAACCTCAGTGGGGATTGCTCCTTCAACAATGAAGTTTCCAGATTCAACTTCGGCCTAAAGGAACATCACCAGGTACATGAGCCGGGCGTAAACATCACACACGGCGTTTAAACGACCAGCTACGTGTCTGTAATGGAACCCGTTTCATTCTCTTCAAACAGCAGTGTGTCCGGGGTCGCGCTGTACGCTCCATCCTGGCTGTGCGAAAAGTCAGCCTAGAGGAGGCGCAAAAGATTGTCGGCGAGGTCTTCGACTCGTGCTTCAACGATCACGCCCCTTTCGGACGGATCCCACACGGCAATAAGGACGCCAAGTTCGCCTACAGGGAATACATGAACAGGGATCGGTACTACATGAACCTTTAGTGTTTGGCGTATTGGTATCCTGCAGATGCTCGGGCGGCATTGCAGATGAATGACTGGCGGCGTCACGAGCTGCGGTGTGGACAGAAGTAAATGACCGAGTTGAAACAATCAGAGAGGGGTGTAGTACTGTGCATCAGCCCGGACCTCGAGGTCATGTGGGGAAAGGGCTGGAGATTATTTTGTCTTTTTGGACAATGATTTAAAGCAAGAGCAACAATGCATTTCATTTTCTTCCTCTTGGACTCTGCTGCTGTGTTACGAGATTGTACCAACTGAATTTACACTTGGGATTGAAAATTAAATGAGGTGGAACCAGATCAGAGATTTCTGTTTCGTCTGTCAGGTTTTACAGTGAAAGTTCTGTATGTGTGGATCTACAGAAGAAGCCAGATGTTTACACGCACTGTATGAAAAGAAACATTTTGGTTAGACTAATTTTTTTCTGTTTCAGGTCGCTTAGGATAAGAGTTGTTTTAATTTCTTCAAATTCAGAATTTTGTGTTTTGAACTGTGTGACTTCTGTCAAATATTTTGTGTTTCCTTCCAGAAGCTTCTCACAAGAGTTTGATGGAATTTTGGCCCATTCTATGTGATGAAACTGGTGGAAATTAGTCGTTTTGTCAGCTGCCTTGCTCACGCACTCATTTTTTATGGGGCTGAGATCAGCACTTTATGATGGCAGCTACAAAATATCAACTTTGTTGTCCTTAAGCCACTTTGTAACTAATTCGGTGGTTTGGTCGCTGTAAGATCCATTTCAGCCTAAGCTTCAATTTCCTAGTTGCTTCAATATCTGAATAATGTTCATTCCTCATGAGTGAAGAAAAACAGCCTTACATCACTTCCTTTAAATTTAAAAATGGTCTCTATGGCCAAGCAATTTCTTTTCATGGTGTTTTCCCATCTGATAGTTCGATTCGGTTCGATTTGGGAACCAAGATTGCAACATTTGTTACATTTTCAGTTGCTGCGGTTCATGTTCACACTGCACTGTGTCAAACCAACCAAACCCTTTGGAAAACCTGTTTACCTCTTTGCTTGTGATGGCGCCGCACCAAGAACTACTGAAGGAAACACCTGAAAAAGACACTGAACGCAACTTCCGTCTTCACAAAATGGAAACTAAAACAGAGTGGCGTCAGATTTCTCTTTTCTCGTTGCTAGGAGACCATGAGCCATTTCTCCCGCTAGAGTTAAACTCGAACGTTTGCTTTGGTTTTGTTTACCCACAATGCCCTGCGCTGTAGTCCGCTTCCTGCTTTTGGAGAGGTCTCTGGTCCACATGGCGTTCACATGTGCGTTCAAACTGAACCAGCCGAACACAGACTGAGGTTTGTAGGCAGACCAGTTTGAATGAACACGACTTTCTAGGCAAACGAACTAGAGTTTGATCAAAGCAGACTAAACATGGCTGGTGTGAAGGTACCATTACAAACTGTAATCTGTTTTCATGTTGCTTTTGAAGTAATGGCTTCTTCTTTCCTCAGCAGCCTTTAAGACCACAGTGATGCATGACTTGCTCACTGTGGATAATGAAAGTGTTACCAGCTTGAGTGACTGGTTGGAGTCTGCAGTTCTTTTCCTGATATCTTGGCTCATTTCTTTAGATAATCGCCTATTGAACTTACAAATCTTTAGCGAAACCTGACCGACCTAAGACCAGAGAAGTCGTTGCTAACTTAATGTCTTGAAACTGAAAGGGAAAAAAAAGACTCTTTTATAGAGCGTATGTCAACATCTGGTTTCAGACAGAGACCTTCCAGTGGTTCTGGTTGCCTCAACAACCTCAACACAGATAATCTGTAAAATAAATCTGTCTGTTCTCACTATTAACAGACTTTGATTAAATTTGAATTAAAGGTGGGTTTTATGTTTCTTTGTCTTATCATTGTGTTTCTGCTTCCTGTCTTAGATTTTCTAGAAGGAGTTTATGTAACTACCTTGACATTACCCACAAGCTGCCATTTTAAAACTTAAGAGGTTGCAGAATTTGTTTTTAAGTTTGGAAACTAACAAACTTAATAAAAGCATTCTTTATTCCAAATGTAAAATAGTAGTAAAAATTAGAATAGTGGTAAATTGGAAGACTCTGCAGCTCATAAAGACATTATACTGTGAATTTTATTATGGATTTACTTTGACTCAGGACTATAATTTGTAAACAGGACTTCTTACAGCTTTATCTCAACATAAAGGATTTGTGGAGGCAGAAATTGCAGACTTTATTATCAGGTTCTTATGTGCATAACAGTGTTACAATCATTGTGATTCTAAGACCGTTAGAATCACAACAGAACTGTTACAGCAACAGTGAAAAAGTTTCTTGTGGTTTAAGACTTGGGAACTGAAAGTCAACAGCAAGAGAGAGACGTGCCTGTTGCGTCAGTCAAGCTTGAGTGAGTGGATCTAATCCCAAACAAGATGAGTTTTTCACTAAACAGTAATTATGATGGGAAATGTTCCTCAATACACTAAGCTTTGTTCACATCCGTGCGCTTTCTGTAAAAGGACATTACTGACAACTTTATTTGGTTTTAGCATTCAGTGACTCCGGTGTCCCTTGTCAGAGATTATAGAAGGGAAAAAGTTTGGAGTTGGCCCCCAAATCCTCCGATATTTCTTCATACTTCTTGTCTCAAACACAACAGCCTCTGCCTAGTAATAACAAAGTCACTCTGCGTTGTTTTTGTGTACCAAAGTGTAATATTTTACTCTTAATACGATCCACTTAATACCACAAAAGCCGAGGACGAGCGTAGGCTTGAGCATCAAAGCGGGTGGGTGGAATTAGGATAATTTTGGAATCATCACCAAGAAAATGATGAGGACAGCTTTGAGACGGGGAGGATTAATGCGAGGCAAAGGCAAGAAGACTAAAGACAGAAATGATATTTGGATTTGTACACCCAGGCAGGCTAAATGAAGAAATCACACTGAACAATAGCATTACTAATGGAATTGGGCATGTAAACAAATAATAGCTGCCAAATACATTTGATGAAATTCGACATGCAAAAACAAGGCTGGATGTGTAAGATGGCTGATGGCTGAAGCTGTTTGGTGTAGTCAGGATTCACCTAAAACATGCTGAGGTCAGGAGCAGAAGGAACAGTCCTTCATGGAAGGTGAAAATTGTTCCTAACTAACACACAAACTAAAATGAAGCAATGCTAACATGTAGCATAGAACATGCTATGCTAGCATGCTGCTCTCAGTCAGCATGCTAGCATGGGAATAAAAACTGTTTGCAAATCAATAAAAATAAAAAGGTCAAACAGTTTAATGTTCGGAACTAAAATATATTAAAGTGTGAATCATTCAAATACAAGTACCGTACATAATAGTATCATAAATGAGTGTAATAGTCAGTAGGCTCTGCTAAAAAGCAGAATGGCATTTTTAAATAAAATGAAACAAGCTAACAGAGGTGATCTCCAAGTTATTAAAGATGCTAACACTACAAATACCAGAGCAACTTGCTTCTACTTAATGTCTTAGTAATGGAAATATCTGAAATCTCTCCACTCAGTCAGACAAAACAATTACACTTTTTTTGAAGATAAATCAGTAGAAGCTGAAAGATATAAAAAAGTAGTTAGCTAAAACTCGTTAAAGCAGCCTGTACATTTGAGGGAGTTGGCAATGTCGATAACATTTTTTTGGTAAATTTAGCTAATAATAAAAAGACAAAAGTGCATAAAATGGAAAGTAGTCTTAAAGTGAGTAAAGTAATGTGATGTTTCTCTATTTTCCTAGTAGATGCTAATCCTGTCCGTCAAGTTGAAGGATCTTGTGAAGCTGAATGATAATTTTAAGCTGAATTAAAATTAAAACATCCAATAAAATTAATAATAAAACAAGTAAAATAAAAAGAATGACAAATTCTTTAATGGGAATAAAACTGTAAAAACTAATATTTTATAAAATAGACCGTTTTTAATGTGTTGTTTTGCAATTATAAGTTCCAAAACAACTCAGACTTATTTCTTAGCAATGGAAACAGCTTTACCACAAAAAATATTTAATTAAATATAATAAACTAAACTAAAATGTGTGTTATTAAAATAGTCAGCTAAAAGATGCTAATGTGCTCTACACATTGGAGCCAAATTGCCCCTCAATTTTGGTCAGATGAGATTTTGAGGCAGATTTATCTTCTGGTAACAGAAATATCCAAATTATATTCAAAATGAGAAGTAAAAAAATGTTAAATATCAAGCCTAATTTACCTCTCCAAATTCCAACTGAAAGAAATCGAATTTTATGGCCCTGATCTATCTCCATACACGCAAAATGACATCCATTTACAGCAAGTAACGCAACTAATGAAGGTGTTCAGTAGAACTTTTATTCAACTCACTGTATTTTAGAGTATTTTAGCAGAAACATGTAACTGTGATACTGTATGGCTGCTCTACCACTGCTGTCCTTTAGATGGCACTTTTGGCCCACCAATTTCTATGATCAGGACCAAGCGCGTCCAAATCAAACTTCCAAATAAACCGCTTTCAGTCTTTTATTGCTTGGTGCAATTGAATTAATTTCACTGTGTTCTGTTGCAGGTGACTGTAGAGCCTTTTATGAGCAGAGATAGGACACGGTAATCAAGTTGCTGCTGAGAAGAGTGACGACTTTCATTATTTTCATCTATTCAAGCAGGTAGCACCCACTGTGATTTAATTAGGATGCTCCGGCAGCACCAGAATCCCTTCACTAATCTGCTGTAGGACAACACATTAACCTCAAGAGCAGTAATGAACTCATCTCATTAATTAGTAGAAAGTCAAATTTAGCTATTGTGCTGAGAAGACGGTGAAAAGCGGAGACACCCAGCTGCCTCGGTGCAGTCTGAGGTGTCTGTTCTACCCAGGCTTGGAGCTGATAATGAGCCACTTAAATTATTTAGCTTTTCAAAGTGATGCGAAAAGTAAAGCTGTCTTTAATAAAGAAGAAAGTGTCTGCTTAATCCGTTCTTCTGGGGGGAAAAAATTCTACATTTTGACAGAAAAAACCCCCCAAAACGCATGCAGGCTATGTTCTTTCTCAAGGTCTCAGATGACTTTGAGGTGACCACGGCTTGAAATAAAGCAGCAAAATAAACTAGAGACAAAAAGGCTGTAGGATGACGCGGCGCGCCTTGGCTGTGATATTCGCTTTTCTGTCCCGTCTCCAGGACTCAGGGGGAATGCTGGGAGAAGGAAATACACTCGGTCCACTCACCGACTGCTTAGCCTGGGGGGAAAAAGTCAAATTTAGTTTCATGAGGACAAGAGTGTAGATCGAGAAGGGCAACCTGGAACTCGTTTTATCACCTGACATCATATCTGACATGTTTTATTGGACAAAATCTACTAAATAAAAAAGGCCAATCATTAAAATGTGTAACAAAGAAAACATTGCTGTACAGCAGGGCATTCAGTTCTCTCAACAGCAATAGAAAACATGCTGTTCTTAAAATAAATCATTTAAACTCATTTGAATTAACAACAGCAAAGATTAATAATAATCATTTCATTAGCAAAACATTTTCACTTCCGCGCTACAATTGGATTATGGTCACAGCAATGTCTGGGAATAATTTGGCTAGCTTGTAAAGTAATGCTAACCAAGCTAGCTGATATAAAAGACTGAAGCAGAATAGCAAGGATGTTGCTCACATTTAAAAAATGTTTTTTCCATCACTCGGAGAAACACATTCACCCAGTCACGCTTGCAAATGTGACCAGGTTAACTGTCTTGCCCAGGGGCACATCAGCATTTTGAGGCAGAGGAAGCTGAAATCAACCAGACAACTTCCCAAGCGAGATGACAACTATTCCTATTTTAGGAAATGTTAAAGTTTTAGTTTTTTCTGTATTGTTTTTTTAAAAAATTCAGATGTAAAGATGTGACTTCGTTTTTTTCCACTGTAAATAAGATACTGACTCCTCATAACCGCTCCACAAAAACCCCAATTAAAAATATCTGAACTATCTATTTAGAACTGATTTAAAACTGACTTATAGTATCTGTTTTTTTTTAAAGTGTAATTTGATTATTAACAGGCAACAGTGAAAGGAGAAAAAGAGTTCAACTCATTGTAATTCACAGCACAAAGTCTCTGGAGGCGAACGGTCCAACCTGACAATTAACTTTCCCAGCAGGAAGGCCCTGCTGGAGACTGCTGTGGGGGGTGCGCATGTAAATCAATTAATTATGTGTGCTAGTTGAGGATTAATTAAGGAGCCGTTGAAAGTTGGCAAAGATCATCCTGAAATGACGACAAATTTATGCAACTTGGACTCGACCGTTTGGCCCCGGTGTTTCAGCGTTATGGCAGAACTCAACTCAAGTTAAAAAAAAATAAATGAAAGAAAGTTTTTCAGTAATGCTGTAAATGTATAATTATATTTAATGGCAATTTTGATTATATCAGAATCTGTCAGGGAGTGTTTGGTTTTAGAGGATATTACCTAGCTTTAACATCAGCTTTAACATTCATACAAATCAAGTGAAGAAAACATAAATATTTGGATGTTTTGTTGGTTTTACAGTCGTATGTGTGGCCTTTTGCTGATGGCGAGGAGGTGGAGAGGTAAGTGAGCTTTTCCTTTTCCCACGTTGTCTCAATAGCAACAGTAAGTGGAGGGATTTGTGGCATGCTGAATGAGGTTTATTAGAAATGAAAGAAGGGGAGATTACATCAGGAAATCCCCTCAAAACACACACACACACACACACGCGCGCCCACCCACACCCACACACTGATGCACTGTAGATCTTCTTGATACCACCAAACATCCTGTGTTGAGCGCAGGTTTACTGAGACAGTCAACTTGTAAAATCCTTAACTACAATCAATCTAAAATGTGATTTAAAAAAAAAAAAGTGTGTGTTTCTCTCTGCTGCCCCTGAAAACTTACAAAAAAAACGTGAGATACTCCTTTTCTAACGAAGGCTTTATGTAAGTTAGCGAGGGCAAACTCTTAACATTCACTAAGAAAAAAAAAAATTCTATGGCAATTAACACGTGGTGGCATTTGGATCTTCATTTTCCTAATAATATGCATGATATTAATTAGGCCCGAATGATTAACATAACAACCACTGGACAATGTCCCAGGGTACAGGAGCAGAGCTGCTTTTCTTTTTATTACCTCCCCTGAAGTCACAGGCTCATTAATACACCCCAGCCACCATTTCAGCTAACCTTGAAAAGTGCAGCGTGAGTCACGTGTGTTTAAAGTAATCTGGTAAACTCTTCAGCCGTGGACGGAGGAGAGAACATGCAGTGACAGGAGGAAAGCAGAGGTACAGAACGGCTATGGTTTTCCTGCTAAAGATGAGTAAAAAGCACTGAAATAATTTGATATATTTTATTAGTACATGGTCCCACAAGAAAACCAACAATTTATTTTAAGTATATTAAATTGTTGATTTAATGTAGTTAAAGTAAAAATTTTAGCTATTTCTTTTATGGCTTAAAAGAAATTTGACTTCGATACTTAAAGCCTTGAAATTGGGCCTCTGTCTCTTTAAAAACTCCTGCTCTTTCTGAAGCTCCGCCTTCATGAAGTCATCATAACTTGGCTCCTCTATTAACCCTTTAACAGCGTTTTCATCAGCAATGTGTAACGAGCTCAGCTGATGTGCAGTTCTAGCAGGTGTTTGCTAATTGCTGCTGCTAGTCTGAAGGAGCTGAGTGGGGGAGTGTCAGGCTGCTCTGTGAGGCGGAAGCTTGGAAGCTGCAGCCGCAGTAAGTTTTTAAAAGGTTATTTTACATTTGTTCTTGTAGTTGATGTTTTGTTTTATTTGTACAGTAAACCTCCTCCTGTTCACGGAGCTAACTTTCACAGATTCACCTGTTGGCAGATTGTTTCGGTGAGACCTAACCCCAAGTTATTTATGGAAAATGTGCTTATTCCTGAACATGTTTTGTAGATCACACCTAACAAACGATGTGCAAACTCCAAACACAATGTTCCCGGTCAATTCAACCTTCTTTTCCTGATAAGACGTTATCTGCGCTTGAAGAAGCTGCAAAGTGAAAGACGCTGCAACAGATGCAACACCTTGACTTGTGACAAGCCTCAAACCCAGCCTAAGCCTCGGCGCCATGTAGGACCACCAAAATGAACAAACTTGCTGCCTGTGAACACCCTGCCATGTGAGACTCCGGTGACATTGAGAGGATCACCTCGTTTTCCTTCCCGCTCCATTTGCGAAACGCCGCCGTCCATCTTGGAGCTAAGCGGGCGACCTGTGGGAACTCGGATTCATCGCTGGGACGAGTGGGCTGACGCCTGCGGGGTGGACCGGGCTCCCCGGTGAGCCAATTTACTTTGACCTCTCTTCTCCGGTGATAGTCCAGAGAGCTGTCCTCCAATCTGGGGGGGCTTTGTCACACTTGCACGGCTGAGCTGCGGCAGCAGGCGCGGCAGCTGAACCTGAACATCCACGGCTGGAGGGATTACTGTGTCTTCAGTGTGAGGGGAGGATTACAGGACGGGGTTTTTTCCCTGACATTTGCTCATCTCTGACAGGACAGATAGGAACTGGAACAGCGGACTGAGCTGGTGGCAAAAGACGGGCCTATAGAGCAGCACCCAAGAGTCAATGATGTGATCTATTAAGCTGTTACAGGGTTACTGAACATTGTACATCCGTGTGAAAAAATTAGGACACCCCATTTAAATTTTAAAGGAAATGTTCACAAATTCAGACTTTTTAAATAATCTCTGGGAGAAAAGGGACTTAATATTAGAAGTACATGGATTGCAGGTTTTGGGCTGATCACCAATTTTTAAAAGGTCTGACTTGCATGTTCTGATCTTGGTCAATACCAATTTTTTTGTATGGAATGTCCCAAAATCTAGCAAAAAATGTTAAAAGTTAGCAACAGTGGCGTAACTGTTGCTAACTGCACACGTGTAGGCATGGCCTGGTGGGCGGGTCTGTCAGTCAGGCTTTCTCGGCAGAAAAGAAGGAGGCTATACCCGCGTTTCTATTACAAATGTGTGCAAAAATGTGTCAGTATTCCATTAATGTAAAAAAACTACCACAATTTCACAACTGTGGTGTTTCCATTCAATGAGAAATGCAATTAAACTCATAACTCTGTTCATGCATTAAGTAAAAAAAACTTGATCCTCCAACTACTTCCTGTTGCCTTCTTCTTTGTGGTTTGCTCCGGAAGCAACTTCTAGTTGTTGATCATGTGACTGTGATGTGATAAAAGTGTTCCCATTGAAGTTTTGTGAAATAAACCACTGTTGATATGACAAAAAAAAAACTCCTCCTAGCAGCAAATCTCTCAGATAAACAAGATTTTTTTTTCTTTTAGATTGCCATGTTTCCATTTAGTTGATTTTTTTGAAAATGTAACATCACAGAGTTACATGGTCAGTGGGAATGAAGCTATGACTTTGACGCTTGCCGAGGTAGATCAGATCGGTAGATAAAATCAATGGATCAGGTCGGTTTCTCGTTTTAGTATCAGCCGGTCGCCGAGATCCAAATGAAGGAAATCTGGACCAGTTTATCAGCAGGCCAGTTTATTGGTGTTCCCCTACTTAATGTCAACTAAAACAAATGAACCTTGTTTGAAGTTTCGACACCCAAACCCTAAAAGTTAGTCTTACACCCTTTGGTTTAAATGACCGTTATTCCACTCTGGTGTCCATCTACCATCTTCTTGGTTGGAATTCATTTTATGCAAACATGTCCTCTGTTCTAATGTCTAAATAGGTCAACTTTAGACTCTAGCACATTTTCTCCCACACATTCAGGTCTTTGTCTACCTCAGCGGTCTCCAACTCCCCAAAAGTTTTCTTTTATATACATCCCTGCTCCAGCGCGCCTCCACCAAATAGAAGTTTTGTTTCCAGGCCTCTGTAGACCTTAGCGATGTGGGGAGGAAATCCTTCCATTTGACCCAGGTGTTGTTGGAGCGGGCTGGATCTAAATGTTCCTGGTCAGTAACTCTTGAGGACTGCAGTTGGTGACCTTTGATCTACCTTCTCTCTGGTCAGCTTCAGTCTGGCCTTTCATGAGCAAAAGTTTCCTCCTTGCACACCTTCTGTGATGTTACATCTACAGTCCCTCTCTATCTTGTTTGGGACGTCCTGTATCTGTAGAGTATTTTCCAGACAGTGGTTGAAACTCATAAGCTCATCCTCTTTCAGTCAGATCTTTGGTTCTCTCCATAGTGTTGACTCACTTCAACAGGCAGGAGAACCAAACCAACAAACTTCTTGAAATGCTGAGTAAAGATGTTCTCACAACCCATTCTCACTCCCAACTCGTCATATATTGACGCATGGGCGGTCCGTCATTGTCACATGTTGACGCGCAGGGTACCCTTTCGCGTCAATATGTGACGCGAGGTGTTTTACACTATGCCTTACCGTAATTTTTGCCCTAAACCTAACCAAATCGTTGGGTTTTTAAGGTTCGGCAGCGGTTACGAGAACCCTTCGCGTGAATAATCCACGTAAAACATGTGACCTGCCCAAATCGTCAACATGTGACGCTGAAGGACCCTGCCCAAGTCGTCAACTTCAGACGCATGGTCAGAAATTGTCCTAAGTCGTCAATATATGATGAGTTGGGAGTGAGAACATGTTGGTTCTCATCATGTCCTCCTGATGAAAGATTTAACAGATATTTGCTTCAGTTTCATTTTTGTATTTGTTTATTTATAGTGCATGAGCTCTTTTTCACATGACCACGCCTAAAACAAGAGGTAGGCTGGAGAAAACCCAGAGACCCCGTCTGCTGCCAACCATTCTATCTGAAACCAGTTACATCTTCTGAAAATTTTGGATTATTCTGACTGATGATGATCTAGCTAACTTCACTGTGGATTCTATCACAGTATACCGTTCATTACCTGAGAGGACGGCTCCGACCCAATGATAACCTTCGACCTCCGCCATTCATCATTCGCCTGCTGATGAGGCAGGATCTGCTTTAAGCAGCTCAGCTATCATCAGGTCAAAATGTCAGAAATTGGCTCCAGAACTGTGATTGGTGCATTCCAACAGCTTAAACCCGATGATTTTATTATTATTTTTAAATGGTTAATTTATATCTGCTCCAGAAGCTTTATTGAAATGTTCCAAATATTGGCATATTCATACCCATTATCTGTACAGACCATTATGTCCGGGCGCATAAACATGAGCTTTCGGAGTGAAATCAAGGTTAGATCAACAAAGTGGGACAAGCCATACATTGACACCATACATCTAGGCCCGATTTACTTAGCCAGGCATTTTAATATCATCCAGTCACTGATTAGGAGCCTTGCTCAAGGGCAGCTGGAGCTGATGAGAAAAACGGTGAAGGATCTGATTTCCCTGGAGACCGTCAGCAAACGTCCAGCCTCCTATTACCATCGGCCGCGCAGACATCTGTGGTGGATATATCCAGTCAGGTCGAAATTCACTCTGGGTTGGAAAAGGCACGTGCTTACCAGAACAACGTTCTGCAGTAAATCACACCGTGTCCTTCTCTGAAGCAGAGCTGCACTTCTTCATCGCACCTTAAGGGGTCGCTGTGGTGCTGCTTGATTCCTGTCATGCATGAATCCTCCCCCAGTTTGTTATATTCCGTGTTCTGCCCAGACGTTTAAGCCCTTTAAAATGTTTTTAATTGTTTCCTTTAGCTGTAAAAATCTGACTTTGGCTTCAGCGACTCTGTATTTAACTAATTAGAATCGAGGTTAAGTGTTAGCTTCATGGACAAAAGAAGAAATCCCTTAAAAAAACAACAACCAAAAACAACGTATGACTTCCACATGTGTCCATGTTAACAAGAACAAATTCAATGTGATGTACAGACAGACAGTCTATCTATCTAAACATGACTTGTTTCATATGAATACTGTCTAAATACCATTCATGCATGATTTGTGTCGTCTTTGAACAAATGTGCAGCTTTGTGCCGTAAGGAGGACAGAGAGGAGCTCAGACCTGCATTAGGTTGACAAACTGTGAACCCGACCAAACTTAAAGCTTGAACAAGATGCAGGACTTCTCTCTGAAATGTCATTCCCTAAATGTGAGTATAAGTGACTCATCTCACAGTTCATTAGCTCGGAAATCGTTTTGATTGTTCTTGTCCCTCACGAGCAGCAGTGACCTCCTTCATGCCGTCGCCCCGTGCAGTAAGGCTTAGTCAGCATAATTCAAGAGGTTAATAAATGTGTTCAGAGTCCATAAACATCTTACTTTTATCTGCAGTAAGATCCTGTCATTTCTATTCTTAACTCTCGGGAGAACAGGAGGAGAGGTCTGCTGAGACCGCCGCAGCTTTTTGGAAAGTTTCTTCACAGAGGAAAGGTCCTACAAAGCGCCGGCCCCCGGACGCCTCGTGGCAACCCGACAAAAGGGCACAAAGCTGTGGTTTCACATGGTCCAACATGCTGTTTGAGTCACGCTCCACAAATATGAAGTCAGCAGAGCTGGGAGTTGAATGCAGCAATGGAAACAGAGTGAAAAGCCTGCTAGATATACAGTATGTCAATACTGAGAAAATGTTCAAGTGAAATTATAAACCAAAAACCCTGCAGGTGTGTTCTTTAAAGAGCTCTAAAATCCTGACCTCATGCTGTGATTGGGTACAGTGGCCTAGAAAGGTCAGAAAAATGCAACAATAAGAGACACAACGGAAGTTATGCAACAATGGAAGTTTTGTTAAAACAGATTTTGTAGTAGAACAGAAATTAAGTTTAAGTGGAAGTTATGCTGAAACAGAATTTATACTGAAACTGGAGTTAAGCTAACGCAGATATTAAGCTAAAGGGGAATTTATGCTAAAACATAATTTGAGCTAAAGTGGAAGTTAAAGCTCAAGTGGAATTTGTGCTAAATTGAAATGTAAAACTTCAGTTTTAGCATAACTTCCTTTGTCGCTTTTTGTTATTGTGTTGGGGCATTTGCAGTTTGTTGAGCCTTCCGGGCCACCATACTTGGGTTGCAACCAACAACCAGAAAATCTATGTTGCCTTTTGAAAAATGATCAACAACTGTGCTGAGAGAAAATCAGGTCTTACTTTACTGATCCATTTGTGATCAGTAATAATTCACCAATATATCGTTCACCTTTACAGAGAATCACCTCTGAAAACTGATTTAATACACTACTGAGCTCTCAATGACTTAAAAAAACTAGAAAAAATAGAAATGATTTTCCTCAAATTTCTAAAAGATGAAGGTGCTATAATGACATAATAATTGGTGTGTTTTGGGAATAAGGTAGATGTTCTGACGCAGGAGCGAGGTCAGCCACTCTTCCTCAATGTCCTGCATGTCATTTGATATAATTTTATGGTTTAGATTTTATTTTCCAGTAGTATTAGGCACTTAGGGAATTTTTTTGTGTGTGAATGAAGCTTTTTATTTTATTTTTATTTTTTAAAGAAAATAGTAAAGTAAATTTAAAAAATTGAAAAATAAAAAATGTCAAGAGGCTTTGAATTGACGCTTTTAGCCAAAAACCCACATTGTTAAACTGAGACTATAAAACAATGAGATGAGTTTAATATTAATTAAAGAAAACAACACACTGCTCATGTTGTCAGGACACTTAGAAAAAAATTTAAAAATAATTTACTAATGTTTCCAGTCTGACCAAAGCAGTAACAGCTGCTGCCTGTCATGTGTTAAGAGTTTTTGATATTCTACGTTTAAGGCATCGAGCTGTTTTGCGGGTGTCAAAGCGACCGTCGCAGCCATGACGACGTGATTAAAATCAGGAGTTACTGTACAACATGTGCTGCGTTCAGGTCTGCAACTGCAACTGGTTCAAACGATGTGGAGTTTGCTTTTGAAGGAAGTTGACTAGCAAGGGTTTAAAAAAAAGAAGAAAAAGTCTGTGAAAGAACATCTGGGACTGAAAGTCACTGCTGGGAAAAAAGGAGAGGTGGAGGGAGGGAGGGGACTCTGTGTGTGTGTGGGGGTGTGTGTGAAACACTAATGGCCAAAAATGGAATGAAACACTTTCTAGGTCTGTGTGTGTCCATACTGTGTTTTCCCTTGCTAATGAAAAACAAAATCCACATTCAAAGCAATGCTTATTTAATAAACGGAAATTAATATGCACAGTAAATCATTTTTTCCCTAGTTTTTCTCTGAAGTTTCCTCTGCTGCACAGTTGAATGCATTTTCAATAAAGTCAAAATTACATTTTCATTATATGAAAACATGTTAGTTCTCATATCAAAGAGAACAACTGAAACGTCCAGTACTGATCTATTTATGAATATGAATTCATTCCTATGGTTGTGACATTTTGCCATGTAGAACATCAACACTGTACAAACATGTGCAACACAACACAGCAGGATATATTACAAAGCAATACAGTGTGATAAAACGGTGCTGTCAAAACTTATCCTGAAAGAAATGTTCTATTCCTAATTTAAATAAAATTATAATTTGTAACTGATATCATTTTCAGCAAATATATATTTCACTACAATACAACAGTAATTTATTTAGTATTTATTCTAAAGGGAAATTAAGTGTCATAATTCATATCACCCAAGTTTCTTGAGAGAGTCAGAGTGGAAGGTGATGCTCCAGTAGCAGTCAAGGTAATCTGAACAGGCCTCTGACTAAAGACTGTTGCTGTTGAGAAACTGTAGCTCAGTTTCTGGGCAGCAGTGACGACATTCCATAATAAGCTGTTGGTTTTTGGGAAGCATTGCTAATCCACCTCATTTGTTTTTGCCGCTCCTCTTTAACTCTGTCTTTTTGAAGCCCGGTGTCAGAGTGGACGTTTTCTGGAGCACCCACAGCGGAGGAGTGAAAGCGCACATGCTGCAGCTAAATAGTAAAAAAGCTAAGAAAAGGCAGATATCGTTATGCTGCGTAGAGCTACATAACCATTGCAGTTTAATGCATCGTCTGAAGCTGAATATATCTGTTGCTACATGGGCGACTGGTTCATCAGAGAGATGGAGACACACTTTGTGTTTAATGTAGATACAGTGAATGGAAGAGTTTCGACTACCTGGTAAAATCACAGCACCATCTAGTGGTCTGGTATGACAACTTCAGCAAATTCTAGGTGTCTTAGCAGTGCCATCTTAAATGTAGAACTTTGCCCCAGTCAACAGAAATCAATCTGTACTGGAATTAGGGTCAAAGTAAACAACAGTACAGCTTTCCTAACTTCCTGGGACATCTAGCTGTGCTGGAGAGCTAGTATCAGCTTCTGCATGAAGAGGAACAAAAGCTTGAGATTTGCCTTCCATTGACTGCAGTTAGTGTAGCTAACAGTAGAAAGCAGCAGCAATTAGCAAACACTTTGTGAAATCCCCACATCAGCTGAGCTCATTATAGGAGCTACTGCTCAGTGACACTCTGGTGAAAACTTTGTTAAAGGGTTAACAGAGGAGCCATGTTGTGACGACTTCCTGAAGGCGGAGCTTCAGAAAGAGCAGAAGTTTTTTTTAGAGACAGAAGCCCAATTTCAAGATGTTAAATTACAAAGTCAAATTTCTTTGAAGTCATATTTGATATATGCATTTTTATAATGTCTGAGGTTAACATAGTTACTTGATTGTGCTATAAACTGGCACTATATTCCTGGAAAACACCTAAGTGTAGCACAGAACACAAGAAGTAATAATTTGTTGAAACACATGCAATCCCACATCTTTAAAAACACACAGTCCGTCTCCACCAGTAATGAGTATTTGTTCTGATTTGGCTCAGGAATCCTGGACTTGCAGCAACATCTGGCTGATTTTAAGAGTCATGGTCAGTTAGCCGCAGGTGGTGGTAGGGCGTGTATGACTTTTATGGAGCATGGAAGTGTAAAAGGGTCAGCATAAGCAAACACAGCCTGTCATGTCCAAGACCTCCACCGGTTCCAGCATCGTCATCTGGGATCTTCTCAAGAACAGGACGACTTGATTATTATCAAGCTTTTCATTGACATGAAAACAATAAGATGATGACGATGAGGTTGAATTTTTGATGGTGAGGAGGTTTGGAAACTATGGCACAAATCCCATCGGTTAGGTTTGAAGCCGGGTAACTCAGCACCGAAACCTGGATCTTAGAAATAATTAAATCCACATTCAAGGAAAGTCATTCTCTGCTGCAATTTGTCCACCTGCATGTTTGAGCAGAGGGGTTGGTAACAATTACTGGTCCAGGAAAGAAAACATTACACAGTCATTATCGTAATGATAGTCATTCAGGCCGCTGTAGAAGTTAGCCTCTGCAGGCTTTCTCTCCTTTTTCTCTTTCTTTCATATCCTCCATCCCACCTGAAACTCCGGCAGTCAGCCTCTTCTTTCTCTCACTTTTCATTTCAGTTCAAGTTTAAATTTTTTTTTCAAACTTTGCAACCGTAGCACACGCCTTATAAGCCACATGTACTAGTTTTAAAGTGAATTTTTGTACATTTTGTCACATCGTAACCTCAAACTTTATTTTGTTTCATTGTGATTTTATGGGACAGACCGAAGCTAGCCTGGTAAAAACCAGCTCCTTGTTCAGTCCGGACCGTCTGGACTCTCAGTTGCTGAGAAATGATTGGTTGGAGGCTTGGATTTCATGTTTGCCAACAATAAAATCTCCTAAACATTCGTCTTGCTCCAACTTTTATTGCTCAATATTTGGAAGCGTGGCCAAAACAGACTGAACAACTTTGTTTAGTTCCTCACCTGCTACAATTCTAACTCAGCTCAGAAAACTGACATCATCGTTGTCAGCTCCTTCTGTCCGCCGATTGGCCCAGTTGATATTCTACAGAAGAAATGGAGCTCAATGGGAACGCAAAAGTTATGTATCAAAAATCATTAGCTTTTTCAAAATTGCTGTGTTTCCATTAAGCAAATCAATTTTTAAAATTTCAGTTTCTGCAATTTTGTGGTCAACGGAAACGCAGCTAGAATAAATGAGACTAAATACACTTTTAATACATTTCATAATTTTGTTTTTCTCTTCACAATATGCACAACAATCCCACGACCCTCCAATAAAATACAATAAAGTTTGTGGTCATGATGTGACAGAACGTGAACGATTTCACGGTGAGGCACTGTAAATGTCCCTTCTCCCCCACCGTTGACAGCGGTGGTGAACGGCCGCTATCCTCCAGGCAGGCAACATTTTTAACAGCCTTATTTATGCGTCAGAAAGCGACCCCGCAGCGCCAAGACATTTTTCCAAGATGCTGAGTCGCCGCACGGCGTCTGTTTCCATCCAGTCTGGAAAACATTCCTGAAGTTTTGTTATGAAAATGGGTGAAGATATGCCCGTCCTCGCTCTGTGGGAAAGATGGCTCCGTTTTCCATCTGGAGCTAACTTAGCCAGCGTGGGAGGCTGTGTGAACATTTTCAGTGCAACACTGCAGATGATAAAAAAGCTTGTGAAGAAAAAACAAAAAACAAAGGACTGCAGTCACTGCTCTGGGTGGGCCTGCTAGCATATGACACATTGTGCCTGTGACAGATCCTGTTTTTTTTTTTTGTATTTCTCAGCAGTTTTGTGTACAGTTGCATTGAAATATAAGCCACCTTTGGTGTGTTACTGCTATTTTGACAATTTATTTGTACAGTTTTTATGTTAGCTAAAACATTTTGACCCATGTAAAACTGAGGCTTTAGACTGGGGTCCTATAGAAGAACTTCCATTACTTTCTTACAGTTTTTGCTTTTCTTAGCTTTCATTAGGCCCAAATGTACTTTTTGGGCCTAATGTGTTGCTTTCTGAAAAATCTGAAAGTTGTGAAAAGTTTTAAACCTACTATGTAAAGTAGTAGGTTTGGGTTGAGGGAGCTTTTTCACTTTCAGAGACATGGCCATTTGGACCCGCATGCGCTTTTATGAGGTTTTCTTTTTTGTGTGGTTTCGGGAACCAACGGTCTGACAGGACAACCACTCCCCGCTTCCCTGCTGTCTAACTGTGACATTTGCTGCGCTGAGTTTGACATTAGTCTAGTCAAACTCAGTCATATAGCACATCTAATGAACAACCACGGTGCTTTACATAAGAGATATTCAATAACTAAACAACAAAGAGCAAAGAGACGACTGTAGACAGAGCAGTAAACTGAGAACCTTGCCTGGCTCAGCTGAACTGGACCATGGATGACTCTTCTATCCTTTGCTTCTGACTTTAAGTGTTGAAATTGAGCCGAGACAAACAGTAGCTGTTTGGTCTGATAGCAGCGATAACCAGTAAGCTTCAAACTGAGCATCGTGTCGGCCCAACATGGATCCGTCCACCAGGCTTTACTGTCTGTCTGGACAGATCAGTGCTTTTCAAGTTTGAGTTTGTCTGGGGCAAAAGTGGGAAATTCCACTCCCTTCGTCTTGCTGAATCGCTCCCATGACTGATGTCATAATTTCTCTCTAAAACCTTAACCAAACAATAAAT
Source organism: Xiphophorus couchianus (assembly GCF_001444195.1). Lineage (NCBI taxonomy): Eukaryota > Metazoa > Chordata > Actinopteri > Cyprinodontiformes > Poeciliidae > Xiphophorus > Xiphophorus couchianus. The sequence goes on along the minus strand of NC_040244.1, from coordinate 16,340,722 downwards.
ATTCAACAGCTCAGTTGCTCTAAAAAGCAGGGCTGTTTGCACAATAGCGCTTGCCAGAACATGCATGGAGTGCTTGCTGGGTGTGATAATATTGGCAGTTTGTATTCGAAATGAAGAAGCCCACTAAACTTTCTTCTTTTTCTTTTAAAACCTGTTGTTTTTTTTTTTTTTGGAGGGGTGGGTGCAAAGAGGAGGGTCACAATCATTTTAATATGAGTTCTTCTTGTGTTTGTGCTAAAACACTCTGGATGCACGAACCCGAGCGAGATCCGTAAATCCAGTCAAACTTTCCGTATTGTACTCATTAATAACTAGCGTTGGCATTCCAGATACAAGACCTCTAGCAAATACTCTCCAAGCTTTATTTTCACTGCAGGAACAAGACGAACCTTTTGTTTTAAGGGTTTCGGGTTATGGTTGGGGTAGTGAGGCTCGCCGTTGCGCCAAATGGTTTCTAACGCACCATTGGGCGACTTGGTCTCAGTAAATAGAAAGGAGGCTCACCTTAAAGAAACAATCACACCCTGTTATCAGATTAGCTTTTGGCAGAAACAAAAGGGGGTGGGAGGCTTCCTCTCACTTGAAGAGTGGTGCTCAGTTAGCCTTGTGTCTCTCCTTTCTGTTTGCCCTCCACCGCCCCCCCGTCCTCATTCCTTCCTTTGCTTGCATTTGTTTGAGCTGTTGACAGCAGGCTTCTCCTGAAATTAAACCCCCGTCAGTATTTGTTTTGCTCGTTGTCAGCGTAAAGCCTTTCCCATCATTTTCCATCAAGACATCGCCGCAGTCAAACGGGTCGCTTTGGAAACAGGCTTTGGGTGGCACCCAAAAGGCGTGGAGGTCTTTAACTAAAACATGGCTTCAAGTTTGGCTAATAATATCATTTTAAAAGGCAAAGTTGGCTATATGAGGTCAGTATTTAGATCAGAAAGGCAAGTTTGTGTGCACAAGTGGAGGTTAAGCCCAGATGTAGGGCCAATGTGTTTATTCTTCAAGATGTTAAAGGTCAGGGAGAGTGTGACCCTGACCTCACGGTAGGTAGTAAAGCCAACCGTAACAAAGATTTACTGCCTTTGTTGTGGTAAAACAGGAACATTTTAACAAACCCAATGCTATCATATAATCATTGTCACAGACTTGAATCTTTTTTTTCTGTTTGTGATTAATGTTTGCTTGGTAAGAATCGATACATTTCGAGCTGAACTCCGGCGTCAGCCAGCAGGAAGCTTTTCCACATCCTTCTCCTTCATTGCATTAAAATAATCTTTCACCATCGCCCCGCAGTCATTTGTGCTGCAACTTGGCAATCAAACAGACATTCATCTATTAAGACAGCGGGGAAAATACGAACCAGTCAGAGTTGAGTTGGAGTAAGAGCCCACATGAAGAGATTTAGTAAGATTTCTATTAACAGGTTACAACATGACGGCGTGTTATGTGGAAACAGCTTTGCTGCTGAATTGGGTTTTCATGGCTGCTGCTCCCCCTCCCCCCCATCCCAAATGTTCCTACTGTGGCTGGAGTGTAAAGTTTTACATATCAACAGATGACCAGGCACAGTAACGGCACTATGTCACCTTAAAACATCGTCCATCTCTGGACTTCAGGTGATATGAATAAACAATGAAAAGTGACGGAACACCCTTTGGGTTGAGGAATAAATTAGGACACTCCCACATTTGTTTCCATCAGGTGCACATGAGAACATTGTTACCTCCTACATTGTTTGGTTAGTTTGAACCTCATACATTTAGACTGGTGCACTCCTGACTGTGGATGTGGCAAGATGAGATCAAAAGTAGATCTAAGCCACCTCCACAGCCATCACACCTCACTGCAGACTGGATCCAGAGTCATGCTAGCCTAGCAGCTAAGCTCCTGCTTCTGGGAACTCCTGGATGAGTTGTTGACCTGTTCTTAGATTATTCTTGGTTGGTCAGCCATTCCTAAGAAGGTTAACTACTGTTCCCTGTTTTCACAATTACTAACTTATTTTCCTCACTATAAGAGAGTAGAAAGGTTTTACAAATGGCTTTGCAAACCTTTCCAACCGAATAAGTGTCATTTTGTACTAACTTAAACTTATAACTCCTAGATAATTACATATGAAGACATTGATCATGGGATTCTTATATTCATAAACATTCTGCTTTTTTTATGTGTTTTTTGTATTGTGGTGAACTTTTGTGTTATATAGTTTTTTGGAAGAACCCTGTTGGTTTGTATTGCACTGAAATATATTGTATTTATATAGACTACATCCCGAGAGACTACAGATGAAAGCTAGCTTTACGGCGTTAACGCTGGCGTATTATGCAAAGTTCTTCTGAAATAAATGAAACAACTGTTTGAAAACCGTGTGTTGTATTGATTCAAACTACATTTGTCTGATGTTTAAGCTTGGTTGATGTTCTGGAACATCTGTGAGGTAAAACATATTCTACCATACTAATTCCTGGTCATGTCTAAAATTGACCAGGACCATAAAATAAAACTAAAAATAAAGGGTTCTTGGCAGGAAAATTCTAAACATAGTAGAGATGACTCAAGCCTTTTGGACAGAGTTTAATGTTGCCTGCAGATATGATCTCTCCTCATCACTGGGAGAGCATGATTCACGGCTCAGTCTCCGTCTCAGCTATTATGGCTGTGCCTTTTTCATCCACCAGGGTGTAGTCTGTCTGTCTATGCACACAGACAGACAGACTGATTTAACTCTTTAGATTTGTTTGGAATTAGTCACAGTGGGACAAACAGAGAGTTTAAGACATTGTTGTGCAGAGAAAGCCCAGACTGGGCGGGATTTTTCTTTCTTTCTTTCCTTCTTTCTTTGCCGTTTTATGAGCTGTCAGGTTTCCACCTGTGCTGACACGGCTGAGATTTTACAATAGTCCTGAAAGAGTTACAAGCAGAAATTCCAAGGCTTTTCTTTTTCTTCCCCCTTTCTCTTTTACCCCTTCTTTCTCCTTTTTTCCCCTCCCTCTTTTACTGGAAGGGTGGAGTGGGGGGCCTGCCGTTATTGTGGAACATTTGTCAGGCAGCCAGTTGCAGAGGCAGAGCCAACGCTTGATTTATGGCAACATCTGCAAGATGCAAAGCTCTTGTGTATGCTTTTAATCATACAAAGAGCCGTGCCTGGATGGGAGACTGAAAAGAGCCGGTCTGATGGGGGTTTCATGGAATCCATGCTGGGAATCACAAAGATGGCTGCTCATGTGAGCGTGTTATACGGCTGTGGGATCTCTCCAGGCTCGGCGTTTACATGCGATTCCTTTCATCTACAATCCGATACGGTCCAAAATTTGAAGGTAATTTCTTGAGTCTGGTATCGGCGGATCTTAGGTTCCAGAATCCAGTCCGCCCACAAATTAGCTCTGCTTCAGCACAGAGAAAATGGTTCCTAAGAGCTGTTTCTAACTGTAGTGACAACAAACATCTGTCTGCATGTCAGCACATCTGGCAACAATGAAAGCAAATTAGCTACAAAATTCGGAGTGTCTGGTGGTGAGATAAGACCCGGGGCATGGTAAATGTGTTCGACTCGTTCCCTCAAAGCAGACGTGACCCGAGGAGCTGACCCCCAGATCTGGGGGTTCGACCGCAAAACGTGAACAGAGCGGAGATCAGGGGAAGGGAGATCAGACTCCTGATCTGAGACCGGGGGCTCCGGTGGTCTCCCGCCAGCCACCGGCGGTCTGTGAGAATAGTTAACTTCCTGTCTCATTTTGTTGGACACGAAATCAAAGCGGGGCAAATGATCCCGCCCCCGAGCCCAGCAGTGCAAAAGCTTGTCACAGGGCACAGACTCGACGAGAAAACATCTTTTAGAAGTGGAAACCCTCGGTGCCACAGTCACTTGTCAGGCCACAAATTGTTTCATAGTTGCAGCAATTTCAGAGACTTTCCTAAACGGAGTAAATAAACCATTGTACAGGGGAATTACAGCCGCCAGCCTAATTGTAACATGCAGAGTTCAGTGAAGTGTAAAACCTCGCCTTTGCGTAGGGGATGACACACTTATTGTGAATCGGTTTGTGTCTGTCCAAGAAGAAAACTTACCATTCAGATGAGATTTTTTAAAATTTTGAGTGAGGATCAGGTGAAACATAATAAAAAGCCTCAGTAACTGTAGGTTACTGTAGGGAGAACAAACAGCTGGAAGCCAGATTTTCTGCCTAGGACCAGTTGACAATTTAAAAATCCAATCCAACACTCTTCAGTGTGAATGTTGTTGCTGAGTGAAGAACAGTCAAAGTAAATTATTTACAGTATCTATAGCTGCATTTCCATTACAAATGTCTGCAATTCTTTGTCTATATTCTGCTAATGTCGTAATTGTGGTGTTTCCATTCAATAAAACATTAAATGAAAATCGCACGTGAATAAGCTACGCAATAAGTCATTAAAAATCACGGCAGCGATGGATGTAAACAGATAAATGAGATACAGTATATTCATAATTTAGTCATGGTGGTAGCACTCATCATATCTCAGCCAATCAGAGGAGACGTTGGCGTTTCATGCAGGTGGTGGAGCCACAAGGTCTGCCTTCCTGGGAATGGCTACATATGCAGCGTTTTTCGGAAATTGTAGTTGCCGATGTTACAGAAGAACTTTGGAATGACACGCAACTTTTAATGTAATCCTCCTACCACTTCCTGTCGCTTCTTCATCGTTTCCACCCGCTGAAAAACCTGGCTGTTGATCATGGGACTTGTGTGATGCGAAAAAAGTGTTTCCATGGCAGCTTCGTAAAAAATACACTAATTTTGATAAAGCTGGGGAAAAAAACCCATAAATTTGTTACGTTTTCTTAAGTAAGTTTATGGTCATCATTTCGATTTACACAATTCCTTGGTAAATGGAAATGAGCTCCTCAGAAGCACTAAAGTGGAAGCAGTACTTTAAAAAGGAACTGAATTTTATACAACATATATACTCAATGCGTCCTGCAGTTCATGCAGGATGTATTGCGATCTCAAGGGAAGGCCTTAGCAGGAGTTTAAACCCTGGACGTTCTTGCTGAGATGCAACAGTGTAACTCACTGCATCTGCACCTTCCATATCTTGAGGTAGACTGTGTTCCTGTAATTACTTTTTGTACCTGCTTTCTCCAACTCAGCTCTATTTCTGCAGTTGAATTACTGCCGGGCCAATCAGTGAACAGAAGGAGGAGTTGGGAACGATGACATCAATTTTCTGCACTGTTTCCGAATTGTGGTCTGGTTGCAGTTTAGCAATAGCAGCGGAGGATGTGAGCGAAGCCGCTCAGTCCGCCTTGGCCAAATATTGAATGCTAAAGACATTTGATTGCTATCAAAGATGTCGTTCGGCTCAGCTCTTCTCGCTTTGCAGTGGGAGGTGGTTGTTTACAACGCTCACAATGTCCAGTAAACTTCATTCACGATCAACGGAGCATTGCATACATCATGGCCAAACATTAACGATGGGGTCAAGTCAGATCCAATCATTTCAAGCTTCAACAGAGTCCAGGGGTCCAGACCCTCTGGACGAAGCAACGCGTCAAACAAAGGGCTGGCTTTTACCAGGCTAGTTGTTATTAGGTTTCTTCTACCTAAACAATCACTTTATAAATGAAAGAAACCCTTTCTACAAATACCATCTTGCTGTGAAAGTCATCAGTTCAGAAAATAATGTCACTGGATATTTTTCTAAACTTGCCCCTTTCCACATGACTAAAACTAGATCTCACAGGATTCTATCAACCTTCAAACATTTTTGTCTCTATTTCTGGGATTTTTTCCTCATGGTTTTAGTCATCTAAAATGTGATTTTATTTAGAGTCCCTTTCGTTTTCATCGGGGCTGGGGGAGGGGAGGGTTGTTGGTGAAAGCAACATCCACAAAAAACCCACAACTCTTTGGAACCTGAAGTCGCCCACCAGAGCAGCCCTTTGTACCATTTCAACTTCACGTTATGTTCTCAGTGTTTAGACTATTTAGCTGCTTGAAAACAAATCCAAAGAACATGATCAAAAGGAATTGTGCTGCACTAGTAATGAGCGCAGCATAGCTTTCTTCAACTCCCAAACCTTACTCTCCTGCTCTGACATCTGTTTACTCACATCTCCTTCTTCATCATCCCTTCTTGACCTCACACAAAGGTTTTGAAAATTCATCCCAAAACAACGTGTCACTCATGTAAATACCACCACATTGTCTGGAACTGGGGGGTATAATTAGAATCCCCTGCGTTTATCATTTATCACTCCAGGATCCCTCCAGGTCGTTGGGAGTTTGCGCTCTTCTGGCCCTGAGATAAGACGAAAACGGACCGGACCATTGGTTGTTGCCTCAGCCGCTGCACGGCAGCTGTTCCCCAGGTGTTTGGATGTGTGTGGCTGAACCATCTTGTCTTAATCATGGCCTCCTCGAAGAACTGGCAGGACTTCCAACAACCCACACTCCCTCCCGCCCCTCTTCCCACCCCGAATTCATTCCTTTAAAACAGACCAAAGGCACACAAAGCACTCAGCCAACTCCACACCGAGAAGGTGTACTTAAACATTACTCAGCCAAAGGGATGGGTGAAAAATAATACATCATATAAAAGCAAATCTCGGGAGCATATCCATACACAAACCCGGTGAGAACATGCATGGAAAGATTTCTCTGCTGTTTGCGATTTCCACTCTAGGAATCGGTTAGTTTCTCTTAAACTCAAAGCGTCTCGCGCTGGAGCAGAGGATCTGATTAAAACCCCCCTCCACTACGGAGCTGCTGGCACCACCATCGTGAATCTGCCGTTTCATAAACACAGCTCCACTGTGGCGGCTGCCAAGCCGCAAGACAAGTTCCAAGTGCAAGTTTCAACAGCTTGCCCCATGCACAAGCACACCTTTTTCCCCCCTCATGTTTAAGAGGAGAGGCCTGAAACAACAATCCATCAGGCGAGAAGGGCTGGGGTGAGGGGGGCAGGGGGAGTGAGTCACCCAGCAAACACACAGCCCAGCTTGGGCTGAGGTACATTGTGCCACACTGTTTCAACAGCAGTTTGTGGCATTAATGTAAATTATATGTAATCATTTTAAGCTGGGTTTAATCACAGCGATCTTTATTATTAAAATTATAAATAACGCTGGTCTAACAGCTAATATTTGCAGTTGCTGGTTGGTGTCTTCCAAAAAGCATTATATTCAATTACCGGTTTTGCTTCTGGGATGACAGCCATGCTGAGCTGCATATTGCTGTATTGGAGTCAAAAAACAATATTTTCTCCTTTGCTCACTGAAAGTAGTAGGCACCAGAAAATGCAAAACGAACACAACCAATATTTGCAACATGCTGAACATCTTTTACTGACTTCCCCCCCCATAATTTGTATTTGTCTCAAGAGACTTTTTCGATGTCTGCTCTTAGCATTTTATCCAAGACATTTGCACGTAACTGTGTTTTCCCCTGACAGTTTTCCTTGGATTTTCTTAATTTGACAGAATTAAAAGTTTCAAAATTGGATAAAAATCAGCCGATTAGAAACAAAAAGCAATTTTTAAAGGGTTTGAAAGAAACTTTCCAAACTAGGAAAAGTGATTGATCCTGTTATTTTTTTTTTAAATATATAATTTTATGTATTTAAATTTGTTTCTTCAGGGACAAGATGTAAAACAGCACCTGTGTTTCCATTCAATTATCATGCAAAATTTGAGTAAAACAAACAAACAAACAAAAAAAAACAAGTACGAATTTTGTGTTTCCATCTACTGGTTTGGCCACATAAAACGTAATTTCGTAAGATGTTGATGCTGTAGGGCTTGTAATAAAGTAGCGGTTGCTACTGTGTGGACCACACATCTCAGAAAAATGGAGGGAGTCGTCCCCTCCAAATCGGAGGTCTGGACTTTTACGTTTTTCCAAGTTTCGTGCCGCTGGTAAGGCACAGATTGAGCAGTGGCTGTGTCGATTTACTACGTCGGAACTTGTTCGGCAAATCTGTTTCCATCTGCTTTTTAGCGCATTTATTCTTTTTGGCATATACCACAAACCACCTCAAGAGGGCGTAAAAACTTTTTCAAACGTTCGGAGCCTTCACTACGTCAAGTACATCGGCATGGAAAAATACACAGAAACATCTCGAATTAACAGTAGAATAACACCTCGAGACAAACAAGATGTTGACCTGTACAAAGACTATTATGAAAAATGTTTTTTAAAATGGGGGGAAAAAGACAAATTAAATAAATAAAACAACAAAATAACAGTAAATAATAAGGAGTAAGTGTTAGCTGCTGTACCAGTTTTAGTGTTCACATGTTTGAGCCATTTCTTCTTCACATGAGATATAAAAGTTTTAAGGCCAGTCAGTTGTTTGATTACTGGTGGCAAAATCTTCCACATATGTGCTCATTTAAATGAGAAACATGATGAACCAAATTATGTTCCGCATCCTACTGAGTTGCAGTCTTTGTTTCCAGCTCTCCTTGTTCTGACTCCTGCTGTGGGGCGTTAAAATCATCTGTCTATCCCTAGGGGATTATTATTATTAATACATTTAAAAGTCAATTTAATAAGACAAATTAAGAAAACTATCGCAACCTAAGAGATTTTCTGAATCTTCCCCCACTGGCTTTTGATCTAAAACAAGCTCTAAGGGAATGCCCTTTTACAGCATATATCTAAACTATGCTCCAATGTTTCATCAAAACTTGTACTTATTTGCACAACATGTTCTTTGAGTTGTTTTTGTCTTTTGTTGTTTTTAGTTCAGCAGAAATCTGAATGCTGCCTTTGTTTTCGTTTCCCATAGAAAGTGCTGTTGGCTCAGTAATAAGGGACATGAACACTGATGAAGGTATTGCTGACAATAACTTTATGTACTCTCTTTTTTCTCTTTCTCGTAGAAAGTATAGTTTGCGGAATCCTCCTGTAATTATATGAGTCTCTGTGTAAGGGAGCGATCGGATTCTATTAACTTTTCATAGTATCGTTTTGGTTTTTTTGGTTTTTTTAAATGACACCTTCTCTTATCTTCCTATTTTTCCTGGATTGAAGCACTACAAAGCTAGTGCTGCCTTCATTTTTTGTTTCCTATAGAAAGTACTGGTTCAGTTCTTCTGTGTTTAGCTGTGTCCTTTTCTAGACAGGACCATAGCTGAAGTTATTGTGTACTGGTTTTACCTGTGGCCAAGTTATATCTTTTTCCAACAATATCATCTGCACAATCTCTTTATTTTTCTGTCCAGCACAAAGTCCATCTAGCCCACTGCCTCCATGTTTAGCTATGTCCTTTTTCTGAAGGGAGTCACTTAAGAAGCTGCTCTTGCTACTTAACTCCAGTATTCCTTTATTTTTCTTCTTTTTAGCAAAAGTTTGTTTTTGGTGCAGAATGGACCTACTTTCATATGGGTTGGCAACAGAAGCTAGTCAGTGGCAAAAACAACTGTTGTTCAGCTAACTGGTGATAAATTTGTACTTATCCACGATAACTATGCTAAAAAGCTAGCTAGCTAGAGTATATTAGCATCCAGTTATTAGCAGCCTCAGCCGCCTCAAGTCATAGGACACAATGATGTCTGAGTGTGAAAAAACATACGAGATTAAATAGTTCTTTCCCCAACACAATTTAAGACCTGTCATTAATGCATGTGAGTTCCATTTACTTTTTTTGTCTTTAAAAAATTTAAGAATTGTTTTTTTAGAAAGGTCTTTTTTGGCTCTGACAGCCTTTATTTGAGAGTAGTTAGACAGGAAATGAAAGAGGGAAGACAGGCGGCTAAGGTCATCAGACCGGGAATCGAACATGCAACTGCAAATTGAAGACTTTTTAAGGTTGTGCAGACACCAAGCTTGTAATGGTGAATGTTGCGAGTTTTTGGGGACGTCCCCTTTGCCTGTATGAGGTCACTTGTCAGCAGTTTGCATAAAATAATTAACTGAATTTCCACTGTATTGTAATATAATTAGGACTGAACTGGAACAGTATGTATTCAAACCTATATCTGAATATATATTGGATAAATCTGAACTGAATTTAGATGAATATGAACGCCACACTGTGCTCTGAGAGAACAGTGATGAATCTGTTCCATATTCAGATGTGAAACAGATCATCTTCTTGAAGGGTTTGAAAAACCATAAGTGAGCATAGCAGGACGTGTTTTATTGTTTACACATGTGCAAAACACTGCTTTATTCAAAGCGGACATAAAAGGAAAGCCACGGCTGCAAAGTATTTGTACAAAAAAAGTAGGCAAAAATAATCAAATCTGTTTATAAACAATTTACAAAATATAATAAACTTTATATAAAAATGTATATATTCATCTACGTTATTTAACAGAATCTTGTTTTTTTCAGCAAAATAACCGGTGCTATTTTGCGTGAGGCTGTCCTTTACATTCACTTGTTCCACATTACAGACATCCTTTATTGCCAAAGTGTCCATTCAGTGAGGTAGAAATGTTCGTGTTTTTCTATTCCTTTTGGTTGTTCTCATGAAAAATCGGAAGTTGGATCAGCTAGGAGCTCATCCTACGTTGTGAGATGGCATCAGTTCTACGGCCGTCAAATGGCTGCTCATACACACGGCCGCTCTGCTCCAATGAGTCCTTGATGCTCTGCTCGAGGTCCGAGTCAACGTCCAAAGCAGTGTAAGGATTCTCGTGAAGAGTTATCCCATGATACGTGACTGACGGCGGGATGTATAGGTCCTTATGGGGAGTCCAAGGAGCTTTCCCAAACGTACCTGCGGGAAAACATGTTTAAAAGTCATTCCATTGCCTAGGCAAAATCAAGTCCGGATAAAAAGATTGGTTAATCGACAACTTACCCATGAAAGTGTTGCAGGGAGAGACACATTTATGAGGTTTTCCACAGTCGAAAGCATCTTCCTCATCCGCCGTTGTCTGCCGGTCCCTCTGCTGAGGCGCAGGGTCTTGATGTAGGCTGGTGTTTGGAAGCTGCATCACTAGAGAGGGCGGGCACACGTCAAAATGCTCCGATAGCAAAATGTCCATTGTTTTGGGTTTGGTCAGGCTGCCGCTGTAGGACTCCATGCCAACCGGCTTTTGGTCAATTGAAAAACCTGAGGGTGAAAAGGCAGAGATTATATTAATTAGTTCTCTGGAGCTTAGAGTGGCACATAGCACCATTTTTTTTTAGCTCAATTAAGTAACTACAGTTGTTTAAAAAAAGCTACATATTAAATATAATTTAACACCTTGAAATTGGGTCTCTTTCTCTTTAAAAACTCCTGATCTTCCTGAAACTCCGACTTCAGAAAGTCACCACAACATGGCGACTCTATTAACCCTTTAATAACTTTTTTTACTAGCTTTACTCTGAGAAGTAGCTCTTATAATGAGCTCCTCAGATGCACACTTCCATCAGGAGTTTGCTAATTACTGATGGCTAGTCTGAAATAGCTGAGTGGAGGAGCCTCGGTAGGCTGGAAGGCTTTGGTCCACACAGCTGGGACTGAAGGATTTCTCAAATGAGTGGAAGAATCAAGGCAAGACTCCAAGTATGTTCTTGATGAAGGAATAGCATAGTCAAATGATGTAAAGCTAAAAAAAAAAGTCAATACAGTCATAACACGGCCCTATTAAAAATCCTTCTGGAACCGGATCAAGACTTGTACCAACCTGTGAAGACTTCGGATGGGTCACTGGGATATATGTTATCGCGACAAAGCAGCGAGCCAATCGGACCTTGGTAGTGGCAAAGCAAAGGATCGATGGCTGCTTCCATATCAGCTTCACTTCCTGTATCCAGCTGACAAAGACCTACCAAGGGTAACCAGGTGAACAATGTTACTACAACCTTACATTTTATTTCAGTACATTTAGCTTTAAAGTCAAAGAAGAAAAGGCCAGTGTTGGTACCGTTCACGTCTTTGGTCTGCAGGTAGAAACCACTGTAGGATGATGCTATGTACTGATGGCTGCTACCGCTTTCAGACGGGATGTAGGCATCCTGTCGGTCCGCTAGTGTTCCCTGGGAGGAGAGGTAGCTGGGAATATCCGCAGGTAGATTGGTCTCATCTGGAGGACAAGGTCCCGTGTTAGTGCAAGTTTAGATGCTTGGACAATCTGACAAACCAAGTGACCTCTGACCTGTATTGGTGACGCTACAGTCCTCGTTCCGCCGGCGGGTGTGGTAGATGATGACCACCCAGACCAAGGAAGTTCCAACTACGCAGCAAACCACCGCGATGATGACAATCCCCACTGTGGTCCAGCCATCATCATCTGCCCCTGATCCGCTCCCCATGACATTCCCGGCGCCACTCTGCACTCCAGAGTCACAGTTGGGGTTCGGCAGGACGGCCAGGCGTACGTTCCCCCTCTCCGTGCCCAGAGCGTTCGACATCTCGCAAGTATACTTTCCCGCATCCACCTCAGCAGCATCAACAATAATGAGGAGCTGGTTGGCAGCGGCAAAGAAGTGGCGCTCGGTGACCACTAGGGGACTGTCGTCTTTGGTCCAGTTCAGTCTAGGAGGAGGGCTTCCACCGGCGATGCACTGGAGGACGGCTGTCTCGCCCTTGGCCACAGTCCGATCCGTGAGAGGGCGCAGGAAATAGGGCGTTTCTGTAAGAAATACAGGAAAAGCTTTGACAATACTGTGAAAAACTACGGAATAGTAAAGGTCTAGTAGGTGTAGGGTAACTTTCTCACCAAGAACAGTTAGAGTTGCATTTGCTGAAATAACTCCAGCTGTGTTCTGAGCCGTGCAGCTGTAGACACCAATGTCCTCCGTCTTGACACCCGCAATGAAGAAGACGTCATCCTCGGGCATGACGTGCATGCGACGCTCGCGAGCGGCAGGAAAGTCGGTGCCCCCGTCTTTCTGCCAGGCGATCTGAGGGGATGGGTGACCGGTGGCCGCGCATTCCAGCCTAGCCATTGCTCCTGCCCGGATCGTCAAGTCCATTGGCGTTTTGGTGAAAGAAGGAAGTACTGAAAAAGCAAAACAGATTAAGATTTGGAGTCCAGGTTCTGGTGAGACGTGTCTAACAATTTAGCACACACCAAACTTACTGTTCACCGTGAGCCGGGCCTTAGAGGAATATGACGACCCAAAGTGGTTGGAGATGACACACTGGTACTTCCCCTCGTTGGAGAACTCCACGTTCCGCAGCTGCAATGTGGTGGTGTACTCTGTGACTTCCGTCTCACTTCCCGCATCGCCCTGCACCCTTAGGTGGGCCTGGTTGTGGATCTCGGCATCGTTCAGGACTTCATTGTCTTTCTTCCAGGCAAAGGTCATGGGGGAGTCGCTGGAGCTCGCGGCAGAGCAGACGAATGTCACGTTGGTTCCTTTGAGGGCTGACTGGGTCTCTGGCTGCACCGTTATCTTGGGCTTTGGAAAGTCATCTGGACGAACAAGAAAAAACGTCAATATGTATGCAGATGACTCACAAACTACTACATTTTAACATTTAGTGGCCAGGGAAGAAAAGTACCCAATTGAAACGGCTCGTGTGTATCAGGAACGAATGCACTTACCACACACAAACTCCTCCTGGCGTACCAAGAACACACTCCTGCCCTTCAGCATCTGCGGGTGGGCGCAGCTGGCATTGACGCAGGGCAGGAAGCTTTGCTCTTCCACCCAGATGGGAAGCCACTTCAGCTGGCAGTCACACAGGAGACTGGAGGTATTCAGACACCTACCAGGAGGAGAAGGTGTCAGAAAAGCTTTTGGTTTAGCACATGCTTCATAAATCCATAAATTAATGTTCTATCAGAGAAAACAAGATGGAGGATTAGGAGGATTTTTTCCTGTAAGTATTTGAATAAAGATATTTATAAAAAAAAAGGAAAAAAAGACTAACATATTGTAACTGCCTTACTTTAAATGACACTAAACCTTTACTGCTTTAAGTAGGTTTGGCTACGTTAATTACTTCAAGGAGGTCTTGAATCAGTTAGCCCATTGTCAGAATAATGAGAGAGAGAGGTTATTTTGACTTTCTTCCAATGGAAGTTCTGGTTCCTGACAGAACTGGTGGCCTAGTTCGCACGTAGCAAAATTCCTGGGAAAACAAACGGTATGTGTCTTTCATTTGCTCCAAAACTCCGTTTAATATCACTAAAACAATTGTTTACAAAAACGTCCGACCAAGGTGGAGATTTGAGAAAACTATTTGTGTTTGTGTTTACATGGGAAAATGGGGATTTAAGGCATTACTGCGGATAACTAGAAAATTCCTGAAGAAATTTAACCGGGGCCTGCCAAAGTGTGCCGGTTGGTTTGGACACAGCGTTCTGATGCTAAAAATTAGCATCAATGCTAAGCTTAGCTAAAATATTACAAGGTAGCATGTGGAGAATCACAAGAATGTTGACTAACATGGACCTGCAACATTCAGTATGTTAAAATTAATGGATAAGCTAAAATTAGTCAAAATGCTAATGTTAGCATGAATGCTGTGAGTAGCATGTAGCATACTAAATATAGCTAATGTATAAGAAACAGCTAAAATGCTTATGTTAGGGAAAAGGCTCATAGTGGGAGGAAGTGAAATGCTAATATTTGTGCTAATGCTGATGCATTGCCTTGCTGTGCAAGGCAGCGCACTGACCTGAGAGGTAAAGATAATACAGGCTAATATTATTGCACTGCCATAGGCGGTGCACTAACCTGAGAGGAATATTGAGGCTTTTATTTAGAAATTTTCAGTAAGCTTCATTTTAAATGGCAACAGTAATCCTATGCATAACAGTGGTTGGGTTAAATCAGTTCTATAATGTCCAAAACATTCAGCCATGTCTGTAGTTCTGACATTTTGCTCAGCCTCATTCTGTAGTCAGTCAGAGTTCCTCCATCATTGTAGTTTTTTAGCTGCCAACTCAGCCCTCCTCTGTAGTAACAGAGTTTTAAAATGATTTCTTTGTAGCTCTTCTCCAAGCAGGCAACATTTCTTGTCACATTTTACAACAACAGCAGCAGCAAATGCCTGTAAGTTACATTTAATTTTACTTTTAAGATATTTTCAAGCCAAGCATGATTCAAAATTTTAAGCCTGATGAAAAACCCTACTTAAATGAATAGTTTTAATATACCATTGTCAATCTAAACTTAATATTTAACTATTAAAATCCCTGTTTTAATCCCTAGCCTCCTGAAATATACACTTCCAACTTTTGTCATGATTAATAATTTGCCTCGAACCGAGGCCTGCCAAAGTGTGTCCGTCGGTTTGAACCCAGCGCTCTGATGCTAAAAAACATGGGCTTGCACCATTGAGTACGTTAAAGTAAGTGTATCAGCTGAAATTAGCCAAAATGCTAATGTTAGCATGGATGCTGTCAGTGGCATGTGGGGCATCACTATGATGTTCCATGTAATTGAACATTACTGCATTCAGTATACTAAACATGGCTAATAAGTAAGAAAAATAGCTAATAGCTTATTTAAGGTAAAAGGCTAATGCTAATGCACTGCCTTGCTGAAGATATTATCAAACTGTTCAATGATGTTTGGAGTCGATGTTAATAAGAAAGTCAGCGGTCTGAGGTGCCAACACTTACAGCTCCTGAAGGTTTTTCATCTGGGAGAAGGCGTTAGCTTGGATGGACATGATGCCGTTATTGTTCAGATCTCTATGCACAAAAAAAAAACATTTTTTAAAAAAAGAAAAAAAGCAAAGACAAGGCATCAGCACTGATAAGGTTCTCAGAGAGATTTTTTGCAGACATTTTTACAATCTTCAAAAACAAGAAAGAGAGAGAGAAAAAAACAATAAAACTCTGGGCAACAGATCGCTTTGTTAATCAGAAGAGGCCTGACTCTGAACTGCTTTGAGCTCTGGCATTGGTTCTAATTAGAATCAAATGCAGTTGTTGAAATGTCATACACACATACACACACAGTTGTCTCCACTTTGTCTCTCTTTGTGATCGATATAGTTTTGGCTCACATGTAAGGATACTAATGGCAGCTATTTCTTCCCCTTTTTCCTGACTCCACATCAAAGCAGAGGAAAAGGAGAAGACGGTCTGGATGCATGGCTCAAACAAACACTCTTTTATGATTCGGCCCGCTTTGTTTACGGCTCGGACCTTTAAAAACAATCAGTGAAACACGAAGCCGACTCACAGGTGCTGCAGCTCGTCCAGGCCTGAGAAGGATTTTTTGGTCACCGAGCGAATCTGGTTCCCCTGCAGGAACCTGGAAGAATGGAAACAAAAGGCTGCATCAGACTACAAGATCTTAGTTTTTATTTAGGCAATTTGATCTATCAGACACAACTAACTTACAGCGTTTTCATCCTTTCAAGAGCAGAAAACGGCCCATTCATGTCTTCAATAGTCCAGGAGATTTCATTATTCTGGAGATCCCTTTAAGAGAGATTACAATGTAAAAAGAAAAATCCACAATCAAACATTGAATTTATGCTCCAAATGATCCTTTAAACCTATTTTTGGCACTTTTGGGGGCGGGGGTCAAAAAACCTCCTACAAGATGGATGAAGTTTTTAAATATCTTTCTATACCACCAATACCATCAATAAGAGCTATTAAAGTGATTCTGTTGTTTTATCAAATGTAAAATAAGCTTTTTAGTGTACACACTGACTATATTTCCCTGGAAAACCTTTTTAATTATAAACTGGAGCTGCTAAACAAAGCGTCTAAATAGGAAGTAAAACCCAGCCCATCCATAAAGGTCTTCTCCCAGATACTGTTCTAACAATTGGTGGAAAAGGTAAACCTGCTGTAAAAATCTCTGCTTGGTGGGATTTTGATGTTTTCTGAGGTATTTCATGCCAAATATTAACTCAGCAATAAGTCCAAAATGAATGAATTAAAATGAATTTTAGCAGGCAAACAAAACATTCAACACTCGTTTATCCGCTTAGCTGCATCATTTTTTTCCTTTCTCTTACTACAACTTTCTACATAAGATAAGACTTTTCACCCAATGTTAAATAGTCAGCCGTTGGATTTTGTAATTACTACCACCGTGGCCACATAATCTAACCAGTTGATGTTTCTTTGAAATGTTTCCAGCAAGGAAAACTCAAACGCTTTCTCTCTCTGCTATCTGCAGAAAGAAAATGACATCTAGATCACCAAAAGCCTAGAATTTCCCAGAAAACAAAAATTGCTTCCTTTGATCCTTTAGCTTCTTTATTGCCTTCCAACAGTTATTTTCCTCCTCAGCATGCTTGGCTATGGCTGGTTGGAATTGAGGAAGGGTGTGAGTGTGTGCTTTCATGTTAGTGTGTGTAGGGGGAGGCCGGGGATTGTTGAAGCCCTGAAGCAGTCCGTGTCCACCTAGATGCACACCTGCCCTGCGATGACCTCAGCAGCGCCGCTCACATTTGGTTGTAGTTAGTCTCCGCTACGGGAAATGTTACTGAGCCTCTCTGTGGGAACAGGAGAGGTGCTGGGGGATGGGTGGATGCGGTGTGGGAGAGCAATTTGGACAGAGGAAAGGATGGTGTGGGGAGGAGTGTGTGTGTGTGTGTGTGTGTGTGTGTGTGTGTGTGTGTGTGTGTGTGTGTGTGTGTGGGTGTGTGTGTGTGTGTGTGTGTGTGTGTCAGGGGGGTTACTGAGGTTGCGGTTGTGCCTGTCTGAGTTCCTTTTTTTATTTTTTTTATTTGTGTGCGCAGACACATCAAGACAATAATCTACTTCACATCCCCAAAGCAAATCAGACACAATATTTCCACTCCAGTACTGGAGTTAGCTAAATGCTAAGGAGAGCATGGATTGTCCTTTTTTGTTTTCTCCTTTTTTTTTTGTTCCACATAACAGACATGGGGAAAGATTTGTCTTCTACGTTCCCTCACAAAAAGTATTGTGAGGGAACTTATTCTAATTCCCTCGCAATAAATGAGCGAATATGCTCTGGTCTATCTTGTATACAGTCACAAATATTTCAAATATGTAGACATTTAAAAACGTGTTTATATATTCTTAACACAAAACCGATTGAAAATTGATTAATTGACTGCATGTTCATGTTTGTTTGAGTACGGTTGAGATGGAGCTGAAACGGCCTTTTATTAACCATTCAGACTACCAGCACGGAAAATGTCACGAACCGACCGAGGAAATAATGGACCTCGCAATACTTTTGAGAGGTGACGCAAAAGAAAACAACAACAAAAATCCTCCGTGTTCCCTAGGGGCCTCCGTACGCACTCAGTGGTGACATTTACAATCCGTTTTTTTGTAACTCGAACTCAACTCACAGCATCTGCAGGTTGGAGAGGCCGCGGAACGCTCCGCCCGCGATGAAGCTCACGCGGTTGTTTCCCACATGGAGCTCGTCCAGCAGGCTGAGGCCGTCGAAGCTGGACTCCTCCAGCCTGGACAGGTGATTCGAGGACAAGTTGCTGCAGGGCGGAACCCCCCCCCAGAAAAAACATCAAGGAAGATTAGCACAGCAACACACCCCTAATATCCATGCAACAATATAAACAAAAGTGTGGCATTTGTTTATATTAATGTCCCCAGAGTCGATGCTTTTTAGATCCAATTACAGCAAAGAGTCTTTTTTCTGCTGTTATTTTGTTCTGGCTGCGACAGACTGGCGACCTGTCCAGGGTGACCCCACCTCTCGCCCGGAACGTTAGCTGGAGATGGACACCAGCACCCAATAGGGACAAGGATGTTAGAAAATGGATGGATTTTGTTCTGGGAAAAAGTTTCCTTCCAGTTCACAGTTACAAACTCTTTCATGTTGGTCAATTCCATTAATATATATTGAATGTTTGTGATTCGGACGTAGTCAAAACCAATATGTGCACTGCTTTGGGAGAATGTAGTTAAAAAATAGATCACCCTTGGATCACCCTTTGTTGATCCAAAGTAGAACAAATCAGATGGCCGGACATATTCCTGGCTCACCAGCAGCTTGTTTACGAGATAAGAGCAAGACCCGAAGCGAATGAGTCCAAAAGCATGCTGGACTTTGCGAACCCTACCCGTAGAACAGTTCATTGGTATGAAAACCAAACGTATGGAAGGTTTTGTACACCTTGACACCAGTAACCGCAGCCCATTGTCTCCAAGATGCTGTTTGGTTCTCAGTCCAAGCTACATAATAAACATCAACTGTTTCTAGAAAGGGTCTCAGCTGGCTGAGACCAGGGTTGGGACCAGGGTCTCAGCAGCTGGTCAGCAGTGCCAAAGAAAACTCCAGTCGATTTCTCTTTCATCTCATTAAAAGCTGAATTTTCAAAACCTTATTAATCCTCAATACTGTTAACCAGTCCTTGCCTACCAGGAGCAAACGTGCATGGTTTGGAAAATTACTGAAGTCTGTGTAAAACTAAAAATCCCAAAGTCTCATGAGACATAAGAGCAGAACAGAAAAGGCAGGGTGTGTAGTAGCTTGGCAGAGCTTTAACACTGGCACTGATCCGCAGAGCAACAGAGACTCGGCTTTGTCTGGTTGGTGGCGGGAGGAACTGAAGTGTAAGCAAAGCAGAGGAGGGGAGGCGGAGCAGCACGGAGAAGTGTCCGGGGTTCAGACGGCGAATGGAATAGCGAAGCTGGCTGGAGAGGGGAAGGAGTCCAGAGAGAGGGAAAAATATGGACTCACAGCTTGCTGAGCTTCTGGCAACACTTCCAGGTTTCAGGCTGGATCCTGCTGATGGTGTTGTGTTCGAGGTGGAGCTGCTGCAGAGCCCCCAGGCCGTACAGCCAGCCTTTGCTCACCTCCGTCAGGTTGTTAAAGCCCAGCTGCCTGCAGACAACGCGAACATGGCAACACTTCATGCAACAGCTGGGAAAGTTTGAAGGGAATCATCTCGGCACGCACTGATCATAAGGTGAACTTACAGGACTTCCATGTTGCCGAGGCCAAAGAAGGCCCCGTCCATCAGCCCAGAGAGGCGGTTCTTCTGCAGCTTCAGCGAGCGGAGGGTGGGCAGGTCTTGGAAAGTCAAGCCCTCCACCCGGCGAATCTGGTTTCTGCTCAAATCCCTGGGGGAAAAAACCAACAAATGCAGTGTTCTCAATCAGAAGGAGCTAGCAGGTGCAAGGATCAAACACACAACTTTCCTAGGAGCGCAGAGCTTACAGATGCTGGAGGTTGGGCAGCTGGAAGGACCTGGCTGGGATGTTGGAGATCCGGTTGTGGCTGAGCTCAAGAACCTGCAGAGTGCTGGCCAGGTTGGTAGACCAGCCCGACTCCAGAGACGAGATGCGATTGTTGCAGAGGAACCTGAAGGATTTCGGAGGAACTTGTTGAAAAAACGTGCAGTTCATTTAACATTGTGTTACACCGACAAACCACAGTGCATAGTTGTGAAGTGGAAGAGTCTCACAAAAGAACCAAACGCTGCATCAGTTCTGTTTTACTTCACTACTTTTGTCTTAAACCGATTGAAATCCCAATGTACAGCCTTAAATATTTTGGTTGAAATGTGGCAAAATATGAGAAAAAGAAAAGAAATTCAGGCCATGTAAGAAGGATAAAACTCACAAGTTCATCAGAGGCAGAGCCGGGAAGGAGCTGGTCTTTATTTCCACTATTTTGTTGCTGCTGAGGTCGAGCGTTTCCAGGGAGGCGAAGGGTCCGAGCTGCTCCTCCGAGATCCCACTGATCCTGTTGTTTGCTCTGAAAATACAGACACCGTTGCTCCTATAAATTGCAGGAATGCTTCGTATCTGACTAGTGGCGCAAAACGGTGTCTTGTTCCCAAATATGCAAACAGTGAAGACTGTAAATTCCTCCGCGGTCTGGAAAAAAAAAGTCAAACATCTCACGAAACCTACCACCCAACATGAAACTCTCTGACATGCCTCTTTTTTTTTTCTTCTCCAAGCTGATGCTGCTTGCATATATTATAACAGGAAGCTAATTGTTAAACATGACTAACGTCGCTGTTCAGACCCTCAGGTTTGGCGACGTGTTATTTTGTTTATAAGGTAATTACGAACAAGGTATTTAAAAAAGTTACCCGCCAATTACTTGACTGATGAATACCATTCCCTCAGTGAAAGCATGCCTCGGCAGAGGCCAGCAATTTCCTGAGCTGCACGCCTCCTAAATTGCAGTGCAAGGACTGCTTAGTTATAAACAGAGCTGTACAGTGCCGCTTTGTGTGTGGGGATTCAGCAGCAGAGTGGACAGGAGGGAGAGAGTCCCTCTGATGCACCAGACTGCAGGCCCAGTCCTTGCCTCCGCTGCTCAGTTGGTTTAGAGGTATTTTATTACCAACGTTCACTTTTAAAAATGGTGACATTTACTGGAATTTGTACATCATCAGAAAAATCAGCTCTAATCAACAATAATCTGGTCTTGAGGTGGGTAGTGAATTCAGACAGCAGGTGTACCTGTGAGGTCTCCCCTTTTGGTCGGGAAACGACCCTTTTTTTTAAAATCCCCCTTTCATGCCGTATCGTTATTTTCCCGTACATATCCCGTATTGGGCCCCCCGCTCTCGTCACGTTAGTTGCACCAGACGGTGACATTTTCCCCGTTTTGTAGCTAAATGAAAGCTACAAAACAGAGGAAAAGTAAGCTGCCTATCATTTTGGCCCAATGTGGATTTGAGTTGGACACCCCTGAAGTAATTACTATTTTTTTAAAACGGGAAAAGGCAGAAATTATTCTTATCCCTAAAACTATCGTATCTGGTGATACTGGTAACTGACACATGCCTTTCTCTAAAACGTTCTGCAGCTGTAGTCCAACACAATAAAAGACATTTTTTGTAGGGAGAGTCACAGAGGCGTCTCCGCGCACATTGGGTGATACCACTGGTATCTCAGTTTTTATGTTCTCCTGACTGGTCACTGAGGCAAGGAAGAGAAGAAGAAGGTTTGCTACATGGGGTCTAACTAGTTCTTCAAGCTTATACCAGAGGGAAATTAAATAGGCAAAGGCTGTGAATGACTGGAACAAAGATGTTGTTAATAATCGTTCAGGGTTTTACGTCCCAGATTCTCATTTGTTATACAAGCACGATTGGGTTCCCTCAAGCTTCTACCTGCCAGAA
This sequence comes from Xiphophorus couchianus, assembly GCF_001444195.1. Lineage (NCBI taxonomy): Eukaryota > Metazoa > Chordata > Actinopteri > Cyprinodontiformes > Poeciliidae > Xiphophorus > Xiphophorus couchianus. Next base: position 16,318,801 of record NC_040244.1, on the reverse strand, counting down.
TCTACCAGCGCTCTGGGCCCTCAACCAGACCCCACAAACCGTCAAACTATGCAAAATCGTGAGAGCCTTTCCCAAACGCTGTTGTTGTTGACATGTGTTTTCAGTGAAGCCGTGTCCACTAAGCAGCAAATAATTTTAATAGAGTAAGCTTTTCAAACGGAAAGTAGCTTTTTTTTTCTCTCCCTTTAAACCTTCTCACTCGTGGTGTGTCTGGGTTGTGTGTGTGTAGGCGTGTGTGTCTGTGTGGCATTTCCTATTGGAAAAAGAACAGAGTTTTCAAGCGCAATCTGACGACTCCCTCTCACAGCCGTGGCGCCGGTAATGAAAACCAGCGCTGCATTCATTGTTGAGACGCCATATTAAACTTGTCAGATATCTTACACACACACACGAGACCCTGCGTTTTAGCTCGTTGGCTGGCCTAGCTAAGGCAACTCTCTAAGAGTATGAGGGCCTTGTTGTTGTCTTGAATCTTCAAACTGACTGATGGAAACTCGAGGGGGGGGGGTTCTTACAGACTTCTTATCACACACATATTTATATTTATTATAGAAATGTCACAAAAGATTGTTATGATACTTGTTTTGGTTTCTAATTCTCGTTTTCAGCAAAGTCCTTATCTCTGATGAAATGCCAAGAAGTTCAGCCCCTTGTAGGCCTAATCGAACCTGGTATCTCTACGGTCATTTGTTGAACCCTTCTGGAACACAGGGGATTTGGTGGGGGCTGGAGGAGGGGGTCCACCCCCCGCCCCCCAAAAATTCCAAGGAAATTGTTCAATTAATTAAGATGATCACGACTCAATTACTACCAGCTGCAGGGTTATTGCCATTTGTTTTTACTCTAAGCTGCGAGGTCAAAGAAGTCGGCGAGTGCTGCCGCTCTGTCTGACTGGCTGTTTGAATAAGTGGTATTTGATACCCTGAGGTCCTTTTTTTTCCCCTTTACAACCCTCCCAGCTTGGAGAAACTGGAGGAGAGAGAGAAATTCTGGAAAAATGTCCCACTGGTGGAAAAAGAAGGGGGAAAAAAAAGAGAAATCACACTGAACTGCTGAACATTAGGGGGAAAGAGGTGATAGCTAATGAAGATAACATGTGAAAGCAAACAAGTTGAAGTTTTGCTCTTGTCCCAGTTTTTTCAAACACAAACCAATAAAATGAATATGTGTTTAAAATTGGAGTTTGGACAAAAAATAAGTGGGTCAAGAGCACTTTGGTACGTACTTCAGCTTTAAAATCATAATATGGTTTGCCTTAATTAAAAGAAACAGATAAAAAATTGGCCTCTACCGCTTAGGTCACTTACTGTATGGAAATCTATTAGATTATTATTTAAATTTACTTTATGTAAATGCACACTTACATAGGGTCTTGGTTTGACCTTCACTGCATGAAAACCTTAATTTTTCCCAAACTGCAGAGTTTAATGATAGTTTTGTTTTGGTGTCACGTTTTAAAGTCGCACTACAAAACATTGCACTGTACACTTAGTTCCGCACAAACACCTCCTGCATGTGTCTGGGTACAAACAACCACTGCAGCCCTAACAGAAACTCCTACAACTACAGGTTGTCTTAGGGGACAATTAGCCATTACAAAGCACTATGGGATACATAGTGTAATTGGTGTGGCATACTGGCATCCCATAATAATATATGCAATGTTTTGTTTGTAGGCCAGATGAGGCTTGCACTGCTTTAACTTGACATATCTAGGCTACTTCCATTTCTGTTATATTTCTTCTTTTTTCCAATTCCAAATTATGTCTCAATTGCGTAAAACTTTGAAAAGAGATACATAGTGCTAAGATAAGACAACACATTTAAATCATCTAACAGAGTTCACTTTAACTGAACCCAGACTTAGGATTGTAGGCGTACCAGAGTCCGATTACGCGTTCACACATCCTGAAACGAAGCGGACTAGAATTTGGTGAAAGCGGATTAAACAGGGCTGCTGTGAACGCAGCCTCAGAGGACTCTTTTCATTTCATCAGCTCCAAGAATAATTTGTAGAAAATGCTCTGTGTTTTCAGCCAACATAAAGACCATGAGGCCTTCAAAAATTCTTTGTCAAATCTGAAAAACAGAAATCCTTCCAGGTAGGCACCTGGAAGGGTGTAAGTGCAACATAATTTTTGATGTTGCACAAGTTTTTTTGTATCATTGAAGGTGACAGTTATGTTTTACTTTTGTACTAATGTACATTTCAGTAGTTTTTTGCTTTTACTTATCAGATTTTAGTCAGTTTTCTTACTTTTAGCAGTCACTTTTAACACAAGTATCCATACTTCTACTTAAGCATCGCCGGTACTTTTGCCACACACATTCATACACCGTAACACACCTTGAGATGTCGGCGCCTTGCCACGTCGACGTGTCAGAAGAGAAAGCTGGAATTGAACTCACAACTTTCTGATTACAAGACGGCTCTTTCCTCATGTCAGTGGCCTGCTGTCCGAGTGACTGTGCCCAGCGATCCTCTCTGTTCCATCGTCAAGAGGAAGTGGAGCCCGCATATTGCCTATTTATGAGTGAATGACTGGACTTCGGGCATGGAGAGTATTAAAATATTTTTTCTAATTGGAATCTGTTGGAATTTTGCCCCATAACGTAATACTGTTCTATATTATATTACTGTAGGGAAATCATGAAATTCAGAGATGTAGAGCTTTAGTCACTTGGTGTGCTCATTAAAATGCCAAGACTCCTTTATGACCATTAAGGGAAAGGCATACCTTTTCACTTGAGGTACTTTAATGTACCTGAGCCACTTTGCCAAATTAGAAGCCAAGCAAGGATTAAACTGTAACCCAACCCATATTAAAGTTGCAGGAGGATCAACGTCCTTGTTGGAAGAGTGTTGTTGGAGACTTTAGAATGGCAATCCAGCTCATGTTTCTTTTTCTTCGTGAAATAAATTGTCGCTGGAGGTGAGATTTCTTTCCGAAAACTACAAGCAAATTGTTGACTGACTGACTGACGCGGCCTGCGGCTGTTGCCGACTGTCGTGTCGGGGCTTGATGAGGAATACGCCTCATCCAGCAACATCTACATTCCTCCGCAACAACTTCTCACTGGGTAGTTTTGAGAAATGCACCACAGACCAAATGAAAATTGTTGAGGTTTCACAGACTAATATCTGGTGTGATTCTGAAAGCACGTCTTGCAAAACAAGACTCCAGACGATTACGAGCTCACAGTTTGCAAGGGATAAAATTTTGACAAGTCAAGAGGCTTTTATTTTTTGTCTGAAAGCTGATATCTGGTACTTCTCCTCTGAAAGAGTGGGACTAAATTGATGCTGAAGTCTCTTTCCAGACGGAAGAAAAATGTTTCCATTCGTCCTGGTGACATTTGTCTGCAAACACTGACTGGGAACTAGTCCAGTCAGTTGGGTTTGGCTGAGTTGGGAGAAACAACTTCCCAACTCATGAGTTTAACCAACTGTAATAGTCCTGGCAGAGAATCACCATCGAAACCAGGCTGAGGCGACAATAGACAAATGTAACGGTTATCCAAAAGCCTTTACTTACAGAATGAGGGTTGTGATGTTTGAAGCATAAGGACCCAGATCTGGTATTACCTCCAGTTTGTTGTGATTCAGCTTTCTGTAGAAGTAAGAGAACAGAAATAGATTGCTAGATTTAGTACATCGAAGGATGGAAAAGACTATTATTAACTTGGGTAAACACTGAGAACACCAAGAACACTTACAGTTCCTTTAAATGCGGCAGTCTAGAAAACAAATTCCCGTCGAGCACTTGCAATTTGTTATGGCTCAAGTCCCTGTGAAAGGAGGAAGAAGTAAACATCAATGCACTGCACTTTTCACAAGCTCCGATCTTCCACAATGACCTGCAGAAAACAGTAACAGCATTCTGCCTTACTAACAGGCACAGGCTGGGTACTGGAATTAAGGTACACCAAAGTACAAAACTAACAAAATTCTCCATTCTATGGTCTAAAGTTCTGTTAAGAAGATGGCGCATCGTCCATTATGTTTTACACATTTAGATTATCAACCAGGCAACGCGAGATGTAATCTCATCAGATGTTGACGCTACGCATGGCTGCAATAAACAGGAAGCAGAGGTTACCAACTGGCATAGAGCACAAATCTCAGAAAATCTCAGAGAGGGGTTTTTGGAAATGTGTTGTAGAGCAAATTGTAATTTTTCCATCATGTCAACTAAGTACTGGGGATTTTACAAGCTTTCAAGAGACGTAGAGAAAAAAAATGCAATGCTAATGATTCTAACTGCAGGAACAGCTAATCAGTCATGTGAGGTAAATATTTGCTAAGTCAGAATTTATCTGGAAAATCTGTTTCTGTCTCCCCTTTACTGCATTAGCTCTTCAAAAGCTACCTCAGCCATATGGTGATCACGAAAAACACAAACAGCCTGACGAAGATGAACCAGCCTAGTAAGTTCATGTTACTCTACAGCAGTGGTCCCCAAACTACGGCCCGCGGGCCAGATGCGGCCCGCCTCCACATTTGGTCCGGCCCCCTGAACAATACCAGAGTATTTTCATATATGTGCATTTTTATTTGATAAGTTGGACTTTTGCAATAAAATGTTCCTTAGTAATGAACTTTATTTATTATTAACTACTAGTTAGTAACTATTTTATACATGCATATAATTGACCCCAACTCTTTTTTTAATGTGGAGAACCCAGTGTTATTTGGTTATTATTTATTTCATAAATAGTGTTATTTCCTGACTTTTGCTCTCTGAAGAATCCAGAAAAGGTTATTTGATTGTGCTTTCTGAAAAACAATACATTTTTATGTTTAGCACTCTTACAATCGTCACACTTTTTCTGTTACAAACTGACCCCGGCCCCCCATCAGAGAAGGGACAAGTTATGTGGCCCTCACAGGAGAAAGTTTGGGGACCCCTGGTCTACAGGGAGTCAAAAGAGAAGTGGGTGGAGTCATTTGGTAAATTTACTGCATGTTTATTACATACATATAATTTAGTCTGTGTGTCAGAATGAAAAATAATATAAAAAAATGTTTTAAGATTATTAAGAGAGATGAACCAGTCAGGCTTCTCCAGGTTGTTATTGATCTCCGGGTTTCTTGAGGTCCGACCTCCTGACCTCCTGACCTCTCGACTGTAGATTCTTTGAGCGATTGTAGTTTGGAATCAGGCAGCAAATTACAGAATTACAAAACAATTCCCATTTATGCACGAAAGCACATGCAGAATGACATTTTCTGCTGGCTGATGAGTTCACCGATCAGTGGTGATAACTGCAATAATCAATACGATGGCTTCTGGTGTCCGCAGCAGGAATAACTGCTGAAGTTCCTGCGTTTAGAAATGCACCAATTATATATTTCACTGCATTTTTTGGAAAATATTCTGACACCATCCTATTTTCCTCAGAATTATTGCACTGTAAGGTAGACTGAGTGACACTGACACAGGACTTGTTGCATTCCCACACACACTGTGTATTGTGTGTCCGTGTGTTTTGCTTTTGTCTGAGTCGTGTTCGTGTTTGGGCTGCGCCCGGCCCGGCCCGGCCTGGTCCTGGGCTTGGCTGCGGCTCAGCTTTGGGTTGTGCTCTTGTGTCTGCTGCCTGTTTTTGAAAATGAGCCTTAAAACCAGCAGCACAACTTTGGCAAGCGGGGCCTCATGCACCATAAAGCGGCGGCGTTACTGTCACTGCTGAGCACGATCAACGTTGTGGTGCCAGACACTTCTTCTTCTTTTTTTGTTTTTTTCATACCTCCCTCATCTGGAATCCATCAAGAAACTCTTCTAGGAGGGGAGCGTAGTGGGGGAACCTAACAACTACTAATGTATTTGTAATGCTGGGAAAAGCGAGAGGAACTCCTTTTGTACCTCAGAGACAACCTGCTGGATTTTCTGGGCCTGTTTTGAAGGTTTCATAAACACATCAGGCAGAGTTTTCCTTACTCTGCTGGAACAAACCCCCACCTCTGACCCCTCCGTTCCCTCCCCTTTTTCTCGCCGTGTTCCAACGATAAGTTGTTGTTGTTGTCGCCCCGCCACTGGAGGTGTCCTATCACGCTCCAAAGATAAACCTTGCGCAGACCCTACACTTCCATTTCCCCGACAAAGAAGGCTCTGAGTGAAGAAAGATAACACGAAGCCTGGCGTACAGGCTGCGACCTGCATCTGCTGCCCCGCAGGAAGCAGACCGAGCCACTTCCTTATCTGGCACCGCAAACTGCTTCTCTTTACGCCAAAAGAGCGTGCCGTTACCGTTCACACCGAGAGACACTGAAAGCGGGGGGGAGGTTACATGTTTGTTTCACATTTGACGGAAAAATAAATCTGAATGTAATCAGGTGTTAGGGGAAAAAAAACACACAAAAAACCCCGGCTTGTATCTGCCAGAATAAAATGACATCAGTCTGTTCTCGCAGCCGGTTGTTGTTGATGCTCAACGGTGCTTGTGTGATTTTGAATGGGCGGGGCTGCAAGGCTAATAAAATGCTGCAGTGGGAGGAGCTTAGGACGACCTCCCAGGAGTTCTGCTTCTGATCTTTTATGAAGTGTGAAAAGTCCTGATGAGAGATGAGCAATAAAGTTTGCCACGATGTTCTGTGGAATTTATTGTGGTTAGGGATGCACTGATATGAAAATCTGGGCCGATATCTTCAGCTGTTATGACAGATAACTGATACTGACCAATATTTTACAAATATCGAGAGATGCACAGTGAAAACCCTTTTGACAGGGAAAAAACAACCACAGCACTGACATCGCTTCAGTTAAGCAATCCGACATTGAAATAATAATCGATTGTTAATAACGGTTCAATTTTACCTGTCGGAGTGATGATGGCATGTAAGAAAATGACTAGCATTGATACCACAGGTGAGGCCAACATACTGTGCATCTCTCATTGTGCTAAGAGTGAAAACAGCTTCTTGTTTTCTCAGGTTGTTGTCAGGTTAATGATGGCTGTGTCTGAGTGCCACAGTTATGAAAACTCCACAAACAAAAACATACCAATTTTTAACTAGGTTTCTTCAGCACACCACTGATGTAAAAAACAATAATAATCATCATTTTTATCACTAAACCTCCACTCAGTAACTGAACTGAATCATATTTTAGATTTTTATGAAATTTTGCTGACTCTCTCTTAGAACCAACAGTGGAATGTTTTTTAAATTTTTTTTACAAAAACAATTTCGACATTGCTGTCAGAATTGGACATTTTAGTTGTCAAGATAAATCAATCTTCACAACTAAAATGTTTTTTTCACAATAACGAGAAACATTATAATTAATGCCTATCCTCAGTCCATGGAAGATCGATAGAACTTTGTCATTTTTTAAAATAAAAATAACACCTTCAGGTATACTTTAGATAAATTGTAGCTTTTGAATTTGATCCATTACTTAGAAAAATGAAGTAGCAAAGTTGAACTGTTGTTAGCTGTAATCCTGGTAGAAATATTTGTTATCCATACTTTTTTCCCCCAAATTTGCTGTATATTTGTTTAAAAATAATAATAATAATAATAATAATAAGTATTAGTATTGACAAATGCTTCTTTTATGTGTGAAAATTATCACATTTATTTTCACTATACAACAATGAGCAGGACTCCAGAGTGTGCCATGCAACCAGAAACCAGTCATGGGACTAAATCATTCCTTGGTTGCTCCTTGTTTTTCCTCCATGATTATATTTGTAGGGTTTATCTACTTTTGCTCACATCAATGCCAGAGAAAAAGGGCAGAGAAGTTTTGTTTTTTTGGCAGCTTGATTGGGAATGTTAATGCTTTATATATTTATGCTATAACTTTCTCCAGTTTTTGGCTGCGGTGAGGTACACCACCTGGGGTAAGACGCCAACAGTGGAAGAACATTGGCTGGAATGAGCAGCTTGGCATTTTGTGAAACAACCTTTTGCTCCGTCTTGTTAATGAGCGCTACGTTTTACTTGTAGTACTTGGTAGATTGATTGTAACAATTTTAAAATAGCTCCAGGTTCTTTTGCTACGTCAACAGTTTGTACAATTGCAGCTTTGTCCTGCTTGGCCAGTCTGTTTGTTCAGCTGGATGTGGAACACTTTAAACATCGAATATTCAATCGCAACACAAACCAGGTTTTTACAAATCAAATACACAGATTTGTAAAAACCCTGTTTGTTAATGCCGATGTATCGGCATTAACATCAGTATCGGTCAATTCTAGTCCTTCTTATTGATATTAACAACCAATGTTTATGTCCATCTTGATGCCGTTTGTGTTTCTAGTTGTCATGGTGACACTGTCCTGTGTTTAACTGGAGTAGAGAAGCAATGTCAGAGGTGTTATTTGTTTGTGTCCAAAGGATCGGGAAATGTATATACAGTGAACCCTCGCCGTATCGCGGTTCACCTTTCGTGGTCTCGCTGCTTCACGGATTGGCATCGTGCATTGTGTTCTGCATTCTGATTGGCTAAACAGTCTCTCCACTTCTTCTCTACCTGTGTGTCGATAACGTTGCGGTTTAATATGTACACGTACGTAAAACAGCTTGCCAGTTTCAAGAATCTTTTTGCCCAGAATAAAAAAGAGCGACAACAACTACCAATAACTATGTTCTTCTCTCGAAAAAACACACCTGCACCGCGGGCTTTAGAAGAAAATATTTTTTTTCATAAACATTTTTCATTTTCTCCCGTTCTAATCCAATGTCTCGGGTCGCGGTGCTGATCTCTGCAATTTGAAGCCTTCAGTTCGTATTGATGATTAAAATTATTATTTTACAGTACAGTAGTTATTTGTAAGAAAACAACAAAAAAACCATTTATACAGTACTTTTATTTGTTAAACTAATGCTTGTGGCTGTAAAAAGGTTTTGTTCTTTGGTTTCAATGTATTATGGAGTATTTCATAGTATATTGTAAAAAAAATAAAGGTAACTGGTTCACGGATTTCGCCTATTACGGGTTCTTTTTGGAACGTAACTCCCGCGAAAAATGAGGGTTCACTGTATTGTAAATATCGGTTTTCAGCTACAATAGCAATATTAATATTAGATATCTATATCGCCCAATATTTTCATTTCTGTAAGTCCCTAACTAAAAGAAAATTTTCTACTGTTAACATATGATAGTCTAGATGATAATATCTAGGTTATCATCTCAGCTAGTGATGGCCTAGATGCTATGATTAGTACTTTAGATAGCTTTAGCTTTTTAGCTAATTTTGACTTTTATGTGGGTTTTCTAGGCTGCATGGAGTATGTTATTGTAGGTGAACATGCTAGTGCTAGCCTAGATGCTATTGTTATAGCTTTAGCTTTTTAGCTAACTCTAGCTAAAACGCTGCTGTTAAAATTTTTGAGGCACTCATATTTTTGTAGTGGAGCCCCTAAGAGGAAATGTTGGGCACAGCAGGGCAATCACATATTCCCAATGGTTAGCTAGACAATGTAGGAGAATATTATAAATATCTACATAACCATAAAAACTGATGTGTAGGGTCTGCTTCCTAGTCCTGTCAGTTTGCCACTTAAACTTTTTCACCTTTGTAGTTTTGGTCATTTTGGTAAAAAGCATTGCATTCTACGGCAAGATGTTTCCACCTGCGTTAATTCAAACGGGCCACAGAGTGACTTAAAGATTTTTTACATTTTCTAATCATTCTACTGTAAGGAGCTGTAGTTTTATAACTTTAATGATCTACCAGCAGAAGGTCGAAGGTCAAAGTCGTTTGGTCCGTTTAGAGCCTACATGTGCTAATTTGTTATATTTTGTGAGAGTCATCCAGACCAATAGAGGATTAAAATGAAAACAATTAGCGATGAACAATACATCGGCACTAACATCGGTAACGGCCAATATTAGTCATATTTTACCATGTCTGTACCGGTCCGATAAATAAAACTGGGTTGATATTGACAACCGATATTTGTTTCTGTTAATATCTGAGATTGAGATCAGCCATATCAGTTCATCCCTAAAAATAATATAAAAGTATCTTATAGTACTTTTATGAAATAAAAGTATATATCATAATGATTTATATATATTTTTTGCATTGTATCATTGTAATAACATAAACACTCAAGCTAATTTCTTTCTGTACTGAAACGATTTGAAAACATTTTTTTCCCCTCCCTTTTCAAACTGTAATTTGAAAACATGTCTGTTTCCGTTGGCTTAATCTTCATCCTTTTTTTTTTCTCCTATCAGTGGGAGTTTTCTACACGCTCCTCCCCGATCAGGACCACTGCTGGCCCCGGTGTTGCTAATTCAGCAGAAATAATGAGGTGCTGGAAAACAAAGAGTCGGGCGGTGTAAGGGGTTTAAGATGTGCTGGAGAGCCACTCGTAAATTAGCATGCAAGAGTGAAAAGAATTTTTCCCCCTGAGTGGGACTCCCCCCGCCACCTCCTCTTCTCTCAATTTTATTTGGCAGGCCAGGCTTTTTGCTTTTTTTTTTTTTTTTGGTTGTGAGGCGCAGGCTGGGTCTGTTTTCTCTGGCAAGTCGCAAGTTTCCAGAGCAGCAGAAGAGAAAAACTGGATTTCAGCAGGCGCTGAGTCAAGAGCTAAATCCTAACACAGCGCCATAAAAAATAAAAATAAAAAAAAATTCACCAAGAATAATTATCTGTAAAGTAGAAGACAGAGAGGAATATGAGTTTAGAGCTGAGGCTGTGCATGCTGCTGGGGCTCCAGGAGAAACACGAGAAGAGACAGTGGAACTTCAGGCAGAAGTTCAACTTTGCAGATTTAGGCTTGAATTGTTTTGAAGGCACGGCCCAATCACTGCGGACTTACTGCACTGTAAAACACCACAAACACAGCAGCAGCTTTGTTTCAATTACTTCTAAAGGGAGGGGTCCGGTAGTTGATTGTTACTGTAATTACAACCGCTGCCACAACAAAGGGCCGCATGACAAGACAGGAGGAGAGAAAAAAATAACCCGACTTTAGACAAATCTAGGAATGCACCGATCACACTTCACCTGGCTGATGCCAATATTCTGCAGGTTTGTAGATTAGAGCAGTTTCAAATAAAAAACAGTCAAACAAATGGCAAAGATTATTCCCATTAAAGCAAAAGGTCCATAAACCTTTTCTGCTTTTCATCTGTGGAAAACTGGCTGATTCTGATCCCTGATTGGTGAATCTGTATGAAGTCAATCCAACATTTCCAATGTCTACCTGACTAATTAGTGCATCTCTGGAAATGGAGCCGATTTTGACCTGATTGATCAAAGCTGCTTTTGAAAAATCTGACAACTCCGATCTCTGGGTGATTTATGAAAAATCTGTCCATTTATTTCTCAGGATGAATGATGGAAAAACTGAGACAACTCTGATCTCTGGGTGAACGACATGCAAGGTCTGTCTGTAATGACACACAACCTTGTAAGAGTTTTTCTTTGGTTATAACAGTATTCAAGTTGACCTTGTATGAATATTGGTATCTTTAAACCATAAATCATAGTAAAAAAATAAAAACAAGGGATTTTGTCAACACCAGTGGATTCTGTGATCTCTTTCTCTTTTGCTTTTTGTACTACACTGAGCGCACAAACCATGTCGTGGTCATAAATGAAACAAACAGACAAAGTTTCCACAGAAAACAGACAAACTCTCTTCACGAGGACTCACAGCTGAACTGTCCACTCCGGGATCGTGTCTGGAATTCGGCCCCTTTTCACCCGACCGCAGTCCACAAGTTCCCCAAAACACACGCAGGGAGGGGGGCACGTTCCAGCGTGGGCCCCCGATCCACGCTCCAGTCCCACGAACGGCAGAAAAAACACGGCAAACCTCACCAGACTGCGAGGCTGCGGAGAGGAAGGCATTTTTTCTTCCACCCGGGCGATCGCGCCTCAGTGGGCTTTTCTTTTTCTTTTTTTTTTTATCTTCGGATGCAGCCGATCCAAAGTGCGAAATCTTCAGTAAAAATTAAATAAATCACCTTGCCCCCCCTGTCACCCCCCAAAACTAATCCTTTTATCCACCGGCTCGATGTTTATATCCAATCCCTTCCTCCTGCGTGGATCGTATCTGTGAGGAAGGAAAGCAAAGAGTTCCTTTCGAACTTTCCCATCCCAGTGTGGAAAGTTTTTGGTGCTGTGCGCTTCGCCGCTTCTGTTGGGGCAACTAGTCCTGTGCGGGATCCCCACAGCGCCGCATGAGCACACAGCAGAGGTATGCGTGGGGCGGGGAATCACGGGGGCGCATGGGAAATGGAGTCCGTTCAGCTGCAGGCTCAAAATCCAAGGTAGCTAATAGGTGTATGACTGAGCAGTAGGACTCGACCTCCATCTCCAACCTGCCAGACAAAAAGAGAAAATTTACAACAAAAAAAATGTTTGGAAACAATACGCATGTCTTCTATTGACACTGTCTTAATAATAATAATAATAATAATAATAATAATAGTATTTATTATTATGATAATTATTATTATATACGTATATATGTATTATGTAAATTACGGGTTTTTTCCTAATTTTTATAAACAGGGAAGCCATGTTGGATTTAACGTCAAGAAAAGAGAGAAACCAAAAACCTTTCAAGTCAAAATTTATACATCCAGGAAAACTAGTTTATTATTCCAACTTGAACTTTGGAAATTGTAACTTTCCCAAAGAAATGGAAGAAGCCGTTTATGGAAAGTAAACAGCAAGTTGAAAATTTAAATGAGATGTTACTCCTGTATCTTGCTAAATCGAGAAGCTTTTCTCGCTATCATGATATTCACATCTAAATAAATCCAAAATCTGATCTTGTCTAAAAAGGAAAGGAGAGCCAGAAGGAGCCCTCTGATGCCTTTTCAGAACTCGTAATCTGTTCCCGTTACCCGTGGTAACAGCAGCGTTCCAGTTAAGAAAAGTCTTCAACATGGCAACGCCGTAGACATTGTTCGCAGTATTTCTTACAATCATTTTAAGCTTTTCCTTCCACAAGCACTTTTATTTTGTTCAATTAAAGTTGAAGATGTTACATGTGACATTAAGTTTAGACACACTCTTACGAGTGTGTTTTGTGAAATAAACCTCTGTTGATGCGAGGAGCGGCCATGTTGGATCTGAAGTCAGCCTTAAAAATCTTCTCAGACTTTCCAAGTGAGAATCTGACTTCAGACTCAGACATCAAAATTTCCCACTGTGCACCAGCATTTCTACACTGACGAATCATTTAAAAACTTCTATGTTACTCCAATCTTGGTGGGACGTAAATTTATTACCATTTAAAACTTTGAAATTTGGAAGAATTTGGCACAGTATTGAAGTTGTTTGCTTGTTTTCTCTGTTTGCAGAGAATGGCTCTCATTGTGGTTCCCAAAGCAGAAGAAAGTGTCTTATATCTCTCTCCAGGCTAAAGGACGTCAACGCCTTCTCATCTGTTCATGGTTGTTTTTAACATCAATGTGTGATGTGCTACATCCTGATCTTTCCTCTTACTTTATTTTCTACCAAAGTAATTATTTGATTTGCAGGTCTGGCAGTGGTTAAGTACGGGTGTGGCGCTTGAAATTTCAATTATCTTTCCAAAACATGTTGCTAATTCATGATTTATCAGTCATCTGTGATGATTAAATATGGAAAAATGTTTTTTCTCACCTTTTGCTACAGGGATAGTCAGGTGAGATCTAATAGGCTTCCTTATGGCCTCTTGGTTTACCTAGTTAAATAAAACATGACAGAAAAGTTGCAGCTGGACAAATAATGACCGTATTAGTTAGCTTTGGAGTTGTGAGTCACATAAGCAGCTTGTTAACGAGTGTTGGCGTGCTGCAGTTCTGGTCCTTGAGCAGAAATTCTGCAGAGTCAGACGTCTAATTAAGCCCTTGGCTTCATCTACGGTATGTCTGTGGTTTCTGTGTTACAGGATGGCAAACTTTCACATTTTAATTGCGCTCTTTGCCTTGGATGTGGTGTTCAGTCCAAAAGAAGTAAAGCTTTTGTCAGAAATGCCACAGAAAGCCAGACATATTTACAGAAACGAGCGAGCGCTGCTTCACCTTCAGCAGTTTAGCCCGAACTGAAAGGAGAAAAAAATAACTAGCTAAACTATTTCTGTGTTTTTGTCCACTTTACATCTGGCACAGCATGCTGCAAAGATGCAGGTTATTCATAAAAGGCGTTAATTAGACAGAACCTTGTTGCAGAACCAACCAACCATTCACCTCGAAGGTAAAGTTGCCAATAAAGGATTGCATTAATATTCTGCTGTTGCCAGCCAGCTGATATTTTCTCATTTGCAAGTTAAAAGACGAGCTCTCTTTCCAAATTTCCACATAAAAAGGCCTCTTCATGTGATATTCATACTGATATTCAGATGTGTCGGTTCCCCTCGGGCGAAGTGTGGAGCCGGTTCCTGTTGACCAAGGTTACGCTTTCACCGCCTCCTCTCCACAAACCTGCTGGCCGATCCAGTACCACACAGATGAAAGCAACACTCTTTTAAATCCACCAGTTTGTAAGAACAATTTCCATCTGAAATTGTTTATTTTTCCAATTAGAGATCAATTATCACACTATGCGCTCAGCATATCTCCACTTAGCAATCATTTAATACGTTGCTGATGCTGGTTGCCAGGCGGCTGACTCCTCATTTTATCATTTACAACTGAAGTGTCCAAACGTTTCACCTCCTGGGCCAAGAGGTGGAACGTAATTGAAGGCCACAAAAGATTGATTTAAAAAAAAATAAAAATGCACAATTTTTATTTGCGCAACCAACACAACATTGTATTTGAATAAAATGAATAATTATTTTTAATGTTTATTCTCAGCAACAAGAACAGGATATGAGTTGACAACCTTTTTTCCTTGTTTAGTGAAGTTCACTAAAGTCTGCTCTCCAGTAAAAGTCACTGAATATCTGTGGTTCTGTTTACTGTGAAATGTAATTAAAAGTGGATAACATGGTTAATAAAAGATGACCATGACTACTTTGGGTTGTACTTTCCATGTTTAGAAGACTTTCATTTGTCTGTATCTTTTTTGAAAGGGAGTAAAAAATGTACTTTTTTAACTCCATCAGCCTCCAACGTTGAGCTGCTGAAAAGACAAGTTTGTGCTGTTTTTGTATTGTGATCGAAGGCCAAACAAAATCACTTTGTGGGCCACAAATGGCCCCCAGGCCGCACTTCAGACACCCCTGGCTTAAAGTGCCAGCGGTGTCACTTTAAACCAGGGTGTAAGGTGCTCTGTTGTTGAAAGGTGCAATCTAAGCTGTTGCCTGCTTTATAAAGCAGGCATGATCGAAAAACAAAACCGTTAACTTTGATTAAAAACTTGTTCCATTTGTCAGAATTCCATAGTAACGGCTTAGTACACCAATGAAAACACCAGAGACTGGTGGACACAATCAGACAACAGTCTGACGTTGTGCTCATGAAATTTTTTATGGTTCAAAACCATAAAATGTCAAACCTTCAATCCTGGAAAAAGTCATAATGTAGTGCGCCTGATTTACCAAATGACATGACCTCTGATGAAACCATGAACTCTGCTCTCTAATGTAGCAAGTCCACCATGTCTCAGAAGGCTAAAATTAAGGTAGTAGCCTAGTCAAAGTCTGAATTAAAGAGGTTGTTCATTTTCCGGGGTCTTTCATAAACCTCCAGACTGTATAAAAACCTCCTTCAAACCATCAAAAAAAAAACCATCAACTAACATGATTCAGTACATGACACAGATTTCATGGGATCATGAACAAACAGCCTCATTGTTTTCTTGGGAAGAGTTTCTGCCCAAACTGCCTGGAGGTGTGAAACTTACCCTTTGGCCACTCGACCACGCATTTGTATATAATTGAGGACAAATGGTGTCAAAGTAAACTGTGGACACATGGACACACACACTTTGTGGTGAGAATGTCGGGGCCATTTATTTGTGTGAATAAATGATCCACAAGTTCGGACATGGCACCAGATGTTCTCAGTTGAAGAATCTCCATTTAATTAAAAATTCCCCTGTGATGTTTTGACAAAATGCTCTTCAGGCGTCTGACAATACTGATCAAAGATTTTCTAGTGGCCAAATGCAGCATGAAGTGTTTCCCCCCCCCCCCCCCCCGACTCTATTTCCTGGTGCCTTTACTCTTTTTTAATTAAACTGTGTCAATAAATTTGATTGAGCTCAAAGGAAAGTGGGCTGCTGAACAGCATCGATCGGCTGTTCATGGGGAAAGTAAATGGGTTCAGTGTTGCTTTTCTATAAACTTATGAAAATTGTCTCTGCATATTACAGTTGTAGTATTAAAATAATGATGTAGTCTGACACCAGAGCCCTTTGTCATAAGAATAATTAATTTGATAATATGGAGATTTTATACGAGGGAAACACCATGACCACACATCAACTCAATTACAACCAACTTAAAATAATGAACTTCAACTATAACTTATCCTTTTTTGTGTTGTGGTTTATTACAATTACATATTATAACTATTATTACTTCATCTGACCAGAAAAGGCCCTGCTGAGAGTTAAAGTTTCATTTTAAAGGTGAAAGGGACAAAAACAGAACTTGGTGCATTCCCCGCAGCTGTTCAGTCTGCTTTAATCAAACTCCGGTTCGTTTGGGACTCTGATGCGGAACCAAAAGAGCGAAACTCTGATCCACCTAAAAACCTCGATCTTGGTCCAGATGAAGTGAACTCTGATGCGCTTCAAATGCGCATGTGAATGCCAAAAGCAGGATGTGGACTACAGTGCAGGGTATTCTGGGTAAATACAGAATGCCCTGTATTTCTGTATTACCGAGCTCTGTAAACGGAATACATCACAGTGTCAAATAGATAGAAGTGTTCATACTGCTTGTTCAAAATTATGAATAAAAAAAACTGTGAAGAATAATTGCCCAAGGACTGATCCCTGAGGAACACCTCTGACAACATCAGGAAGCCAAGGGGCAATGCCTCCAACTTTCACATGCTGAAGTCAGAGGGAAAGATCTTTTTTTTTTTTGAAAATAGTTGAAGAGTTTTCAAATTTCACATGCAATTTAACTTAACTGTATATTTTTATCTTTCTATTGCAACCGACCACTATTCATTTTGGTTCTGATCTCTGTTTGGGCCAGTTGATTTTTATCAACTATGACAGAACACAACCCCACATCAAACCAAAAGAACTTAGTTACTTCCAGCTGGTGGAAGTAGTACTGGAGTCAGATAAACATATTTCTTTGAGGTAGAGTTTGAGTTTACAGAAAAGTTAATGATTGTCTACAAACTGGTTCATGGTTACCCTGAAGCTGCCTTCTGTCGATTGGACCATTCATAACCCAAAGGGTCCAGTACGAAACAATCAAAGTAAATCTGCAGTGGTTGTTCCCAACAAGCGTCGCTGGCATTGTCAGGCTCTCTGTTTAAACGTTTAAGTTTCAGAGTTGTGTTTATTTATGCGTCCCAAAGTGCAGCCCACACTGTGAACGTTACCATACCTAAATAGGTGTGACATTTTCATCACAGTCCTGCTGAGCTGGAGGCAGTAAATACCCATGATTACAGGGAGAGTCTGTTAACCTGGGACTGATTACAAGGATAAAAACCAGTGGAAAGTACATGTAAGGCGTTTACTTTCGAATATTAGGACTGTTGGTTTTGCTCCTTCATAATGTTTTGTGTGGACCATTTATCAATTCATAGTTAGCGCGAGGAAGTTTCACACCGACATTAGCTACTTATTTTGTAAAGCGCTAATTCATTTTATAACGTCGGTCTCCTGTGAGGAGATGTGGCTTTATGTCTTCAACAAACAAAATCTACCAGCAGGTTATCACTAAGAGTTTTTCATTTGATCAGAGGTTAGACTTTGTAACATAGACAATGAATCTCGGATGTTACTACAACTAATGGGAATCATTAGCCTGACCATTGTCTTCCTGTGCTACTCCACTTCATTCAAATTTTGCTCCACAACTCAGTCTGGACCTTCTCCCATTCACTAGGATTCCCTCCCATAGAATTTCAACAATCAGCGGACAGAAGGAGAATTTGTGAACAATGAACAGTGGATTTCTGTTTTACAAATGTAGTCTGTCTGTAGTTTTAGCAATGACAGCTGGGGAAGAGAACAGATTCGTTCCAAATATTGCTCAGCACATCTCTCTTCGCAGTAGAGGACGATTGCTTACAGCTCACACAACTTCCGGTAAGCTGTATTCAGAAGTTGTGTGAGTCGAACTGGGCAATTACATACATCACAGCCAAACGTTAGTGATTGGGTAAAATCTAAAACCTGAACCGACTCCATGCCTTCACTCAGCAATGGTTTCTCAACAGCTGAGAGCCCAGACCCTGTTCATGAAGAGAAGCGTAGCAACAACGGGCTGGTCTTAACCAGGCTAGAAATTTGCACGTAATAAAATTTTTTCCAAATGTAAAATACACAGAAATAAAATATGTAAGATTTTTGTATTTCTTAAAGGTTTTCATGCCACTAGTGACCTTCATTCAACAGTAGCTGGATAGAAGGAACAGCAGAGAGAGAAGGGGAAAAGACGCAGCAAATGGCCCGGGGCCGGATGGAGGACTGTAGCTTCTGCTGCGCCTGCTCTTCCACCATGAGAGCCATGTGGCGCTCCAAGTTTTGAGAGCGTTCCCAGTTAGAACCAGATGTTTCCATGCACCAAATAAAAAGGCACATACACATATTTTTTCTCACTGTCTGAAGCTAAATCTGTTGTTTTCTAGTTTTAGCTTAGTTAGAATTACCAAAATTATTTCTATTTGCTGAATACTAGAAAACGTAGCAAGAACATTTTTTAGAAGTTTTTTGTAACTTTCCTCGAATTCAAAAGTTTACACACTTTGCTCAGCATATTAGGGATAACCATCTTTTGATGTGTATGACATGGGTCAAACCTTTTGGATTTCCTTTCACAAGCTTCAAGAAAGGTTTGGATCGATTGAACCTCAAGCAGTGATAAAAAAATGTATAAATGTTTATTTATACAGATATGTAAATATCTGGCTTCAACTGTAACTCCATAACGCACAAAAAAAAATGGAAACAGGAAGCAATGAACAGCAATGTGTAAGTATAAAATAAGGATGCAAGCTGGAGAAGCCACAGGGAAAACATATAAAAGCTGTGTGCCAGTTCATAACTGCACTGGAGTCGTTTCCTCCCAACGATTTAAAGTCATTTTCTATAATCTGCTTTGAAGTGATTTTCCATCTTTCTGTCACTCATTGGTATTTTGGTTTATTTTATCAACCTAAGGAAGACAGTGCACTTTTACACGACTAGGTGGTTAAGTTACGGTCCAGTCAAGAACAGTTACCCAAAGGAAAAAACTCAACAGGTTCAGTAAATTCTTACTCCTGGTTCAAAAAGGACTGAAAGCTGAGACGTTCGGGCTAATATTCTCATTTATTTTAGTAGAGTCCTTGGAAAATGCCTGAGCACACATAGCTGTACCTCTCATATCGCCCCCTCCTCCTCCCCTTTGAGTGTTTGTACTGGCAAAGCGGTACACCTGGAGCGAAGCATGCTGGGTAGTCATTTTTCAACACCGCTGCTATTTCGAGCATAATGTCTGGCGGCAGGCCACGCGCAGCATTAGCGGCTCCGCTGCATTTCTACCTCCGTCTCTGGCCGTTTTCCACGGGAGGCTCCGGCCAGGTCAGCGGACCCACTGACGAACTTCGCAGGCTCGCTTGTAAACTCACTGGAGGTGATGTCGGCTGCTGTGACGAAGGTGTTTCACAGCCAGAAACACATCTATCAAGCAGGCGCCGCCGTCACCAAACAAATCTGCGGCGGCTAGAAAAAAAAAAAAAGATTTCACCGGGGGAGGAATGTGAGGGCTGAGGCAGGCTGCACGGCTGCTGTGTGCCGTGTAGAGGTGCAAGGCATGACAAGATCGCTGGAGACGGCTCTCCAGCAAACTACAGCGGAAAAAAACACTGCAGTGGAGGCTTTCCCGAGTCTTTTTTTTATTATAATTTATTTTAAAGAAGGAAATTAGTCACTTGAATTGAGAATGGCTCTAATTTTCCCAGCCACAAGGAAGCAATCAGCCCATCAATAAGGAGAGTTTGGTCAGATTCTCCCGTCTGCTCTCCAAAAACATCCTCCAGGAATTCAAACAAACTCAACAAGTCGGTCCAAACAAAATACCTCAAGGTCATAATCACTTCGTAAGACTTGATTGGCCCAAATCTATAGAGGTACTGTAGATGGAAAAAAAAGGAAGACTGAAGTTCCACCAAAAAACTCAGAAATCTTGAAATTCATCTCAAGACATTTTCAAGAAAAAAAACATGGAAATATTTGTTATTCAAATGTTGAAAATGTGCAACTTTTGCTACTCAGAAATTTCCATGTTTTTGATAGAAAATTTTTGATATTGTCAAAATTTCTCCCTTTTTTCTAGCAAATTTTCAACTTTTCAAACTCGGAAAATATTCTCATTTTTTTCTACAAAATTTCAGAGATTTTCTGGCTGAGATTTACTCTTCCTTTCATTTATCTACCTACAACAGTTGTTATAAGCTGTAGTACAAATCAGTAAAAAAAAAAAAAAAATAGAGTACCAGCAGGAAATTACAGCTTGTTGCTACGTTTCTGTTTGATTGTTGTTAAGCGAACTATTAAGATGTTTCACAGACACACCAGTGGATGGAAGCTACATCAGAACTTACTCAACAAATGTGTTCCCATCTCATTAACGTCTTTCCAGAAAAGGCTAAAACCACCTCAAGCTAGCGTAAAAAATTTTTTTTTTTTACAAAGCTGAAGAAAATTAGCTCAAATTTTGTAGTTTCCATGAACCTTTTCCAACGCGACGCTTCAAAATGTACTTTGGTAAAAACGTTGATGAAAACATGGCTAAAGTGACCCCTCCGTTAACAGCTCTTCAGTCTCAGCTTTCTGCTGAAGGTTCTTGGCTGTGTTCTAGGTAAGGTGTTTGGACCGTACAGCGTTAAGGTTGATTCCAAAACCGTATTCTTCCCAATCTCCTCACCCTACACAGGAGCATTGAGGCATCGGAACAGAACGTCTGTTGTGAAGGCCGAGCCTATGTGGGGCTGATGTGGACAAGCGGCTGAGAGCCTCCAGAGTGGCCCCGTGTAAAGGTCTGCGTTGTGCGGCTGCAGCCAATTACAAGGCTCGGGGCCCGGCACAAAATGGTCGCTGTGCGAACCGGTCAGCGGGGATAAATAGGGGCAGTGTTACCTGCTCAGTCAGGACGGCTGCCTCTTGTAATTAATGGGACGACTGACTTTGGCATGGAGTGTGGCAGCCATATGACTGGTCAACATGTACCACTTCGCCCCATAACTCCACACTCTCTAAGAAATCATGCATGCTTGAAAACCGAACAACAGCTTTGTCTTCAGGCAGGCTACTAATCCTAAACTTCATTTGCTCCTGACACCAGTGTGAAAGGGGATTTTGCCTCCTAATACGGGAATCATTACAGACATCAGTACAAGTGAGCTAAATATGAAAAACAGCTGCAAGAAGAAGAAACTCAGCAGAACCGTCCAGCAATTGTTCAAGGACATAGGGACTAAAGCCTGGGGGTCGTATTGATTGTAATTATTTTTCACCCTGAGTTGATATTGTTGCTAATTTGATACTCAATTGTCCCAAATTTGTTAGCGGTTGGTAGCCTGACATGCTTTTCCTCTGATAATCCAGCAGCATGCAAACACACTGACCGAGATCCAGGCAGGTCAGTTCAGTTCAATATCCAATTTCACTTTCAAATCAACCTTCTGCTGTTTCCTTTCACCAACTTTTACCACACGTACCAATACTGCTCACTTTGATTAGTGATAGTGAGCCAATGAGTGAGCACACTAAAGAGAGATTTATACCAAAATGAATGATTGGACCTGTAATATTGTGGCTTTAAGAATAAGTGATGAGAACCACAATAAGCAATGTGATTCATTCAAATGTTTGTGCTTCAGAACACATTTAGTGCCAGTTTTAATCTTATCATTTCAAAAAGTTCTATATTTTAATACAACGGCGTATCAGAGAGACTTTGAAATTAATCTCTTGAAAAAAACGAGATTTCTGAGCTTCAAAAGTCGAACATTTTCTAGAAAAAACCCTCAGAAATTATGAGATTAATCTAGAAAATGTCTGAGTTTCAAAAGGCAAAACGTTTTCGACTTTTGAAACTCAGAGATTTCCAAGTTTTTTTCCAGAAAACTTTTGAGATTAATATCAAAAGTTTTTTGATAGACTTTTACCCTGCCTGTATTCCCTTATCTACAGTGGCTCTAATACATTGTAGACTTTTCAAAGTGGTGTGTCTTTCTCTATCAGCAACTGTCACCCAGAGATTCTTCAGTATTTAGTTTTTTGCATTATGAGAAGCTTTTTGATTCTGGTCACCGACTTCTGCACCAGGAGTTGGCATTAAGGACCATGGTAGTCCATCCAAATACTCTTAATATGCTTCCAGGCCAAGAGTACACCATGGAACCTGGGTTAAGAACCACCATCATCAGTGAATATTTGAAATCCACAAGAACTTTATACCTCCTCTTAGAACACTCATAACTTCTTGTTTTAATACCCTAACCCTGGCCTGACCCGGTTTTCTGGCCGATTGCTGATTACCAATCTTTAAAAAGCCGGACCCTCCTATTCCGATCTTGGCCAATACAGATTTTTTAAATCTAAAATATTACTAAATATAGCAAGAAAGTCAATGAGTTAGCAACAAAACGGCCATCATAACTGTACACAACTTTGTTATTTTTAGAAATTTAAACTGCTGTTTGTATAAAACCTTTTCATGTTCAACACCTGAAAATGCTTTCATTTCAGCTTTCATGTCACAAGAACTTAATCTACGGTTTCAACCTTGTTGTTTTTACCTCTCATCAGCGCTATTTTTTTGTTAACATCTGGTTTTAAAATTCAAAAGGGGCGACTTACACTCACATTCTCACCATCACTACGCCTCCCACCGAGAAGAATCGGTGGCTTTAGAGAACATCTGTTAAAACAGTGAGGAGGAAGAAGCCGGGTAGGTAAGACTACTTTTAGATATTTACATTGGTTAGAAGTATTTTTGGGCTACTTGTATGGGGTCACTTGTAAAAAGTTAGGGAAGATAAGAGTGAAGATGAAAAAATGAAATTCAAAGCATAACCGAAACCAACATCACATGTATTTGAACTCCAGCAGCCTGTTAACTAACAGCCTCAGGCCCAAACTGATCATTATGATCTGTTAGGAAAAGTCAACAAACAATCAGAAATGTGTGATCCACCTCACCCGCTGCTCACAGCTGAAAACCCAACAACCTCTGGCGTGGTAACAATGTCAGGACTGTGTGTGACGAGTCATTGCATTTGCATTTCAAAGCGCGGCGGGTAGACGAAACCTCTCGGCTGCCGGGTCACTGACGGGTCACCGCGAGGTCACAATTGAGATCAACTCACAGTTAATAAGTCACTCATTTTTGCATAGAACAGAGGAAGTAGGGCCGTCTGATGGAAGGTAACTGAGGGAGAGTCGCCGGGGGAGATTGGCTTGTATTCAGTTTCATTGGGACTTTTTAGAGTTAAAAATTGGGACACGTGACACAGATTTGACTCAACTTTTACAATGCCTTCCTAAAGTATTACTAACCTTTGAACTTCCTGTTTTATCACTTTGCAGCTGCAAACATAAATGAACGTATGTCACCAGAACTTTGGCAGGTCATAGGCGTAAAGGTGAGAGGAAAGACATACATGTTTCTAAAAAATGGTTTACAAGGTAAACATTTCGAAGCATATTCAGTGAGGTGGATCTTCACAGAAAGTCCTGTGGAAACTGACAGGTTTTCACCAATGCATAGTGCTGTATGTAGGTCAAAAAGTCAGTTTTGGTCTCATTGATGACATTTGCTCATTTTTGTTTTGGGGAGGAAATTTAAAAAAAACTGTTTTGTTTTCTTCCACCTCACAATTATTTACTACTTTGTGTAAATCTGTTCCAGAAAATCCCAATGTGCTTGCAATGTAAAAAAAATAAAATAAAAATGAACGCCAACAAAAATACAAATGATCAATTTTAGTTTAGTTTACTTCTTCAAAAAATGTCATTAGGAAAAGAAACAGAAAGAAAGTAATCTGCAAGCAAATTGTTCTTAGTGTTATCGGTTCCAGCTCTGCTTGGTGGAGAACAGGACAGGAGGGCGATGGAGAATCTTCAGTGCTCCATAGGAACTCTGAAATCCCACCCAGCCCCTCCACCAAACTTTTGTACTCCACAAACCCCCCTGTTGCTCATCTCATGAATGTTTGCCCTCCACCTCTCACCTCCTCTGGTTCTCCATCCTGACCTTTTGTTTGCTAACCAACAATGAGCGTTACTCTCACTCAGCTTGAGCTTATTGTTTCTGGATAAGGTGTTTCCATCCCCATCAAGGACACCATCTTTTTTCTATGCACTGATAAACTGATGTATTAAAAATAAGCAACCATAAAATCTTAAAGAAGTTTTCCTTAACTTTCATCAGTCTCTGTGGCTCATTTGGTGCTATGGAAGCGTTGGGTCGTTCACCCACCGTCACTGGGAACCGTGAGGGTTATTGACGTCATCCTGGACTGTTTTAATAGTTATGTATAAAAAACAGTTTGTCAAAATGGATTTGTTAAATAATTATTCATGTTTCTGGTTCCAACGATATCTAAAGGAAATATTTTTTTTCTTCAGCTCTGTTCTGGTTGGTTTCTTATCAGGAGGCTTTATTCTGTGTTCCATATTCCATGCTTAGCGCCACTTACAGGTCAGGGGGAGTAAAAACAGCATTTCAGTGTTTTCATGTGGATGAAAGCATTTCTAGAAACGGCGATGTTTTTGGAGCCGACAATCCATTTTAGGGGTCTTGCAAAGATTTGAATTTTCCAACATGGCGTCACCATCGTCTGGTGGTGGAATTAAAAAATTGTAAAACGTTACAAGATATTTAATTTTAAGGCAACAAGGTGAAGGCAGTAGACAGAAGAGGAATAAAATGGAGTTGTCGGCCGCCAGACGTTTCTTTAAATTAATTAATGGTTCAAATTAAAATGTTTTTTTTATTTTCTTTCCTAGTGTGCTATTAAAATAATGTGGTTACTATGATGTGAAAAATTATTGTTCTATTACAGAATCACTTTTTTGACAGATTTAAATATTTCACACTCATTTTAGTTTCAGATGATGATATTAAACAGTTGTTCTCACATGATCATTTCATTCATCTAAACCAACTAGGCACAATGTGACAAATCATTTCCTCATAATCCTAATGACTCTTTGAGCCGCTTTTGGCCATAACAGTTGCCATCAAGCGCTTGCAATAACAACTGATGAGTATTTTATACGACTCTGGAGGAAATACAGCCCACATTAAGCCACAGGTGACGGATTATAAGCGTGAAATATCTGTTGATGGTTATAATACCGTTATGAGCCGTTGGTGTGTTGACTTTTAGTCTCATTTATGTTTCTGTTTTGATCATTTCTTATTGTTTTATCTTCTTATATCTTACTGTTTTGGTTCATCTCCACCGTTTGCCTCTCCCTACTCCTTTCCCCAGCTGCATCCACTCACCTGTAATTAGCTCCTCGGTTTCCTTATGTCATTTGTTAGTTTCCTTCATGTTTTTGAGTCCTGAACTCTGAACTTATAGTAAATACTGCTTTTCCACAATTCCACAGAGGGTCAGGTGATAGGTTCTTGCTATAACTGTCTAAAAAGAACACATCCATAGAACACAAGGGCAAATACTAAGGCACAACATGAAAATATCTCCCAGGAGCAGGAGTGCTGCAGGTGTTGAAGGTGTCATAAAGGCCACAGCTGTTGAGTGTCTCCTTTCTTCAGATGATGGGTGGGGCAGGGGGTACTGGGGTGAAAAGGAGACCCTCCCTCCAGCTGCAGCTCCTCTGACCCAAACAGTCTCAGTTGCCTTTGTGAAAACAAAGCTGACTGGAAAGGTAAACATGGAGGTGTGGAGAGAGCCTCTCTCTCTCTCTCTCTCTCTCTCTCTCTCTCTCTCAGACTCAAACACGGCCCTGCAGGAATGTGATGTCAGAAGGCCAACTTTAAAACGGCTGAACCAAGGCACATAGTGCCCTCTAGAGGTAGAGGTTATAATGGTGAAACAGTTTGCTGTACAGTCATGGAAAAACAAGAGATGAGCCTTAAGTAAATAAGTCTTATGTTTTATTCGTGTCTGGTCAATTAATGGCAAATAAAAAACAAAAATTAACTTTGTTTTTCTCATTGAACAAAGAATATCAGCAAAATTAATTTACACTGTAACACTCTAAAACCTTACCTGCTAGTCTTACACCGTTTAGTGGAAATAACTTCTTTTAAAATGCTTCTCTTAGTCATCTTACAGTCTGTGAATTGTTTGCCCCATTCCTCCTGTTAAGTTCTGAGATGTTTGATGGGTTTCAATATCTGGGCTTCGACTAGACCCAGAACTTTCCATTTCTTTTCAGCCAGTGGTTGGTGGGTGTCCTGGTGTGCTTTGGGCCATTTTACTGAAAGCAGCTTTTTCTGTTGCATATACACTTCTTTAATACCGCACTTTTTCCTTCCACTCAACTTTCGGTTAATATACTTGGATGCATCACTGTGTGAAGAGCCAGCTTCTTCTGCAATAAACAGAGGAAAATGCTAAAGCTTATAGAAACCAAATATAATGTTTTTTTCACCAACAGAGGGCGCTGTAACGGTTTACATCATAGCTGTCAAACTCATTTTCAGTTTGATCCACATCGACATCATGAATGTCCTCACTGATATCGATAAAACTACCCATTAGCAAACTGTCAGAATACCAATAAATATCTGGTTCTGTATTTGATGAGTACTTCCTAAAATCTAATTATATTAAAATTTCTTTCACATTGATGTAATTTGGCATTATACATATAAAACTGCTTTGATTTAATGATAAAATATTTAAGAACACAAATGTTATTGAAAGTTCTATTAATGTGGCCCTCAGGATTCTAGAGGACCACATAAATAGGTATTGTGGCCTGTGTTCGGCCCACGGACCATGAGTTTGACACGTCGTTTACATCTTTAAAAAAAAATCTTGTCAAACATAAAATAGATTTTTTTTTTTTTTACCTGGTGAATATTTTCCTTCCACCCAACCTTACTTTAGGTTGAGTGGGTTGTTTTTAGCAGATGTGACGGGTTGACAGAGTGAACTGCACAGGTTCTGAAGAGGACGGATCAGCACTGAACACAACCATTCAGATAGCTAAAATACAAAACTAGAATTTCATTGCTACAATTTCTTTTAGGTTGTTTGACTTTGTTTTTTAAAAAAATGTTTTAAAGATCTAAACATTT
The DNA here is from genome assembly GCF_001444195.1 of Xiphophorus couchianus. Taxonomy (NCBI): domain Eukaryota; kingdom Metazoa; phylum Chordata; class Actinopteri; order Cyprinodontiformes; family Poeciliidae; genus Xiphophorus; species Xiphophorus couchianus. The sequence goes on along the minus strand of NC_040244.1, from coordinate 16,291,499 downwards.
TACAACCAAAGACAATTGAACTAAGCCTTAAAACCCACCACCATACTATCAAGGACGGTAAAGAAAAAAAAAAAATTCATGTGACCTTCATAGGAAGTCTGCTCCAGCGCCCTCTCCTGGTTGAAAATATTAGTCTACACTGTGTGACGTTTACTCGTTTTCCTCCCTTTGCTTCATTGCAAGGAAAAACGAATACATCTGAAACAATCATTCATATATTTACGCTCAGGCTTTAACCAATTAAAGTGAATAAACTAAAGATATTTTTCTTTTGTTTACATGAAATTTGTGAGGAACGATATCTTATATTGGAACACGATTTGTGAAATAATTGCCTTGAATCCAGAATGTCGGCTCACGAGGAAATTGTAAAAACTGAACTGAACTCAAAAACAGACATTCAGATATCAGCGTTTCTTATTCCCTTCAATAGTTACATCCAGAGACGTTTTAGAAACGATTTCGATATGAAATTTAAAATGTGGTTTGGAGTCTCAGCTCATCCCCAGAGCCATGTCAAAACTGACCCATTGGTTTTTTTTCTGTCATATTAGGAAATATTTGTTGTGATTTTTGTCTGTTCCTGCCACACAGAGGCGAGTAGAGTTAGAATCAAAAATTGTACTTATTTAAGACTAGCACTATTTTTTACTCAAACTTAAAAAGTAACTGTCCAAGAAATTACTCAAGCAAGAGTAAAAAAGTACTATTTTAAATTACAAAATTACAAACCAAGGCAGAAGAAACTATTTTCTACATATTTTTTTAATAAAAACTTATGAAACTAATATTTATAGAAGATAAAATCTACAATCTATATGTGAAAACTAGATAAAGTACTTCTAATGACAGTGTCTACCGTTTACTGTGTCCAGATCTCCAGATGGCTCAGCAGACAGATCATCACAACAACACAGTTTGTGTTCAGGAAGTCAGTCAACTGTAGGTTTGAAGCATTTTTGGTCTAAATATGTTTGTTCTTCATCAGTGAAGAACAAAGTGATGAAGAACATCAAACATTAGCTTGATGCTTGAGTGGGAATCTTTAATCCAGATTCTCAGTGGGTGGAGAATCCAGAACGACCAGCGCTGCGTCATGATGACACTCAGGTAAAGGTAAAAAGTTTGGTGCAGTAAGACTAAGAAATGTTTTCTAAAAAGTTACTCAAGTAAATGTAACTAGTTACTGTCCAACTCTGCTGCCAAGTCCCATGATGCATCACTGCTCTGCCCCGCCCACCTCTGCTGATTGCTTTCACCTGAGCTGCTGCCTATGTAAACTCCTGGTTTCCACTCTGTGAGTTTGTCTGTTGTCAACCTTTGACTCGCCTCAGTACCTTTACCACAAGTTTCCCCCTGGTTTTCTACCTACTGTCAGGATATGGGAAAAGGCCACCAGAGCCAGCCAAAAACAGATTGTTTTTCTTTTAAGTCAAAATAACAAAGCAATAAAATCAGATAAAAATGATTTAGAACTACTGTACAATATCTTCAGACAGAAGTTTGTAGCAGAAGGACTTAGCCAGAATCAGCAATAGCCTGTAGGACCAGAGGAGACTTGTTGGACGATTCCTGTAACATCTTGGCTTCTGCTTTCAGGGTGAACTCGACTATTTTCCATACTGTGTTATAACTGAAGTCAAATTTTTTTGAGGTCTCTTTAAATTTCTTACCAGACCCACAAGCTGCTAAATACATTACTTTGATTTATTTTGCACTTTAAAAACATATATTAAATATCCAGACATGCAGGCTGTCATTGTGTGTCCTAATCTAGGACTCTTATTTTCTCACTTTCTGGCTCCTGATAATGATTTTATGAAAGCAGTTGAAGTATTATAATCTTACATGTACATATATAAAAAACCTGAAGTGAATCATTGTTGCCCCCTCAGACCAGTGAGTCCATTCTAACCCTGCTGTGGAGGATTCAGCCTCTGTTCTGTATAGAAACTGAATTTTGGTGTCAGTGGTGAACTTGATGTTTTTAATCACATCCAGGTCTGTTTCTTTGACAGGTTAGTGTGATGTCCATGAGAGACCTTCCTAAAACAGTTTGTTATATTTAATATTTGCTCTGGGCGTCCCCCTCTGAGCCTCAGCAGCGTGAGCCTGTCTAAAGTTTCTGTTTTTAAGCCTCTAGAATCGGAGCGGCCATGTTTGCGTGTTTCCAGTCTCCATCAGCAGAGCTCAGTATTACAGGTTCCAGCAGCGACAGTCACATGAAACCACGCAAAACACAACACGTGTCTACCTCAAGGTGGAAACAAACACCTGGCCTGGCACTGGGAACGTGTTTAAAGACGAAGCAAAAGCAGGTGGGTGTTTCTTCTATGAACTGGGAAGGGAACTTTTCCTCATTTATCACACTACAACCACAAACTTTACTGAATTTTATCAAGATGTTATACATTTGCTCCAGTCTTATGCATCCTCAAACAAGTTTTCTACAAGGATTTCCCCTTATTTAGCTCCATCTTATCATGTTTCACCCCAGCGGTGGGCTTTTTTTGATGATAAGCAGATTTTTCCTCTATAGTCAGGCTTTTACATGAAGGCCAAAGGTTCCATTCCATGGCAAAATTTCAAAAGGAGATCAAACGTTTTTTTCTTTTTACCATTCTTCGATAAAAGGCCAGAGTTTGGAAGTCCACAACTGGTAGCTTCCCTCCAGCTGCACCTGAGCTGAGTTGCTGCTTCTCTTGGGGTGTTTTCCCCTGATAGGCCGTTAGACTCGGTTCAGTTGTGGACCGAAATTGCAACATTTGTTCCATTTCCAGCTGCTGCGGTTCACTTTCACATTGTGCTGTGTCAAACAATCCAAATCTTTTGAAAAACCTGTTTTCCTCCATGCCTGTGGTGGCGCTGCACCAAGAACCACTCAAGGAAACAACACGAAAAACTCTGAAGAAGACACTGAACATTACTTCCTTCTTTATGAAATGTAAACCAAAATGGAGTGACACCAGATTTTAGCACTTGTAAGATTTCTCTTTTGTCTTTAGTAAAAGACCACAATCTATTTAGCTAGCGCCAGACTTGTGTGTGTACTTTGGATGTATTTACCCATAATGCCTTGTGCATTATGGGTGCACCAACAAGTTTCCTGCTTTTGGAGTGGTCTCTGGTCCCCTTGGCATTCACATGTGCATTTGAACCTCACTACAGTTCATTTCAACCGGACCCAGACTGAGGTTTCCGGCTTCTTTGGTCTGCATCAGAGTTTGATTGGATGTTCACACCTCCCCAAATGAACCAAACTTCACAGGCAGACAAACTGGAGTTGGATTAAAGCGGACTGAACAGAGCTGATGTGAACGCAGCCATATTAACGCTCTCCTTGCCTTGCCCAGATCAGATGACGGCTGTCTCTAAGTAGGTTGTTGGCTTACCCTTTCAGACGACAGCAGATGCTCTGCGAATTGTTCACTTTTGTTCCATAACAGCACTTTAATGTCAATTTGTGGTGTAACTGACCCTAGTTGGTCTGTATGTAGGCTACTTGTGTTTTTCCTATATCTTGTGTTGTAGCGTGGGTGACCATGTGAAGGACTCGACACACAGGTGGACGAGGTCAGTCCCTCTCTATTAATTTCCTATGGGACTTGCACGGTCGCCTGTCGCTTGCCTTCCTCCAGTCAACCAGCCGGCGAAATTTGTGCCTTTGAAATTTGGATCTCGTTCACGTAGACGTGCTAGCAATCCGGTAAAAGAAAGTTGAAACATGTTCGATATTTGTTGCTAGTGCTGCTGACGCTACCTTGTGCTGGGTTGGCTGAACGACCCAAATCCAGGTTTTGGTGACGAAGGACAGAAAGTCTTTCACATTTTGCTGTAGATCATCAAGCCCATGAGGCACTTAGTGGCAAGTGAGCTGTTTTATGTTCTTTTGCTTAATCACAAATCAATGTCTTTATGGGGACTGTTACATGCAGTGGTGGCTGCATGTAGGATTTCCCCCCCAATTCAGGTTGCTGCTGAGCTCCGGCGGGTTAAGCAGGTCCAGCTGGTTTCACTCTGCCTCTTGATGAGCAGAGTATAAGGCTAGCTGGGAAAATGACTTTCAGGGCCTCTTGGCCAATTGGGCAGCATGTGTGCTGCAGCTTTGTGGTGCTGTGATGGAGGATTTGTCTACTAAAAACCGGAGTTTCAAGTAGATAAGATAAATATAATATTTTTCTTATCTGAATTCAAACAAGCAAACTCTAGTCTGCCTGAAAATCTTGGAAAATATTGCAAGCAGACAAACCAACAAATGAGCAAGAAACTCAAACAGAGGAAGTGAAAAATAATTTACATATATTTGACCTGGAAACAGGATGTAGTCACTTGTTCTCTGCTGCTGTTTCCTGTACTGCTGCCTTCATCATTGCTTGGACTGAGAGTCAACAACACCAGCACCAGTTAGACTCTGTTTACTGGGTCCCCTGGATTTCATTTAGAGGTAACAGAGTGAGGGGGACTGAATACAAACACACACAACTCTTCTCAGATTTTAATGAGTAAAACAAACATCTATATTTTTCACATTTGTTGTATGCGTTGGTCATTTGTATGTTTTTTGGGATTCTGATTAACTTATGTTTCGGAGGCAGAATTGAGTAGATAAAGTTGATCTGGAGCTCGTGAGAGGTTAAAGTTTAAAGTTCTGTAAGACTGTAAGACTTGCCACGTTCCACCGGTTCGTCGTCAGTTTGGGTATTTGTAGAATTTGGTCTGTGGCTTCATTCTGCTCCTCAATGTTGCTTTAAAAATGTTTCTCTCTGCAACAATGTGTCAGTCTGCTGCAGTCAGATAGGCAACCGCTACGACGCATGGATACATGCAGAACATCAGAGTTATCGGCCTGCAGCAGATCATGCAGGCCATCAGATATTCATCAGACAAGGCCAAGCTTGTGTCAGCTGCAAGAAACAATCACACAGTGACAAAATGCTGGAATTTCTGACTGGTCACAATGATGCTATTGTTGAAGATGTTTGGTTTCCTTCTAGAGGTTTTTCACCAGATCCACTGAAAACTGAAAGTCTTCACAGCCATTTTGTCACATAACAACTACAAACTTTCTTGTACTTTGTTATGGTTCCGGATGACAGGCCAGCACAAACCAGGGCAAAGAATAATGTGGAAAGGAAATTATGCATGCTTTTAAAGATAAAGAAAAAAAAACACACTAAAATCTTAAAAATGAAATCTGAAAATGTGTTATGAATCTGAATTCAGTTTCTTTTATTTAGAATCTGAAACTTCTAAAAAGAAAAAAAAAAAACACTGACTGGGGGGAGAGGTTCACCTTCCAACAGGACAACAGCCCTACACCTGCAGGCAGAACTACAATGCAATGGTTTAGATCGACGCATATCCATGTGTTAGAATGACCCAGTCAGCCACGTGCAGAGGAGGAAGGGGGGGCGAAGGGGGCTTGAGCCCCTGCCCCTTTTATCCTTGATGCCCCTAGCGCCCTTTTTGAGTTTTTGTTGGGTTTTTTTTCAAAAAAACCTTTTTGCAATAAGATTTAGCTAAATATAATAATTTAGCAAAAAAACTAGTCTGGCTGCCCTCAGTCTAATAATGACTCTCAGTTTCTGCCTCCATGTTGTTCAGACTCCGGGTCCATGGTGAGGAGGAGGAGGATCTGTGTCCTCTAACTATCAAATTATGGGCAAGAATATTTTTTCATACACTGGTTTGTGAATAAAAACGTAGGTCTGATGTTAAAATTAGAAAAACTGTTTCTATTTATATTTTCATAATAGTCCTCACAATAGCGGGACAAAACCCAAAGTATCAGCGGACTGACATAGGGGCCACCGGGGGATTCCAGGTAGAGATGCGCATCGCAGCGGCTGTTCATGCAGGGCCGGCCCAAGGTGGGGCCTTAGAATGAACGCCCCGCCCCCCGAAACCCGTCCTACTAAGAACCTCAGCATCACTAACATGTTTAAATATTGATAAGGTGAATCTGTGAGAGGGAGACCAGATTTATTGGCCAAGGTTAAAATCAATCACTGATTATTGGTTATTTGCTGTGATGTATTTGTGAACAAACCCGATTCAGTCACAAAGATTACACCATATTGTAGCCATGGTAACACAACAACCAAACTATCAAGATGATTCTTTAAACTTTTACAAAGTAAACTTCCTAATTAAATCCTAAATGTGTTATTTATTTTTCTCAGCTGAATGCATTAAATAAAATAAAATAAAAGACATTGTTTCATCTCTATAAATAAATGCTACAGGTTTAGATCTATGGTCTGTGTTACAATTAAACCATTTCTAGGGGCCCCTGAATGTCTGGAGGCCCCTACCTGCAGCTACTGAGTTTTCTTTGCCTTGATATTCTAGCCTTACAATTCTAGATCTCAGAGGTGCTAACATTAAACTATTAACCCCTTTGAGCTTTTTTGATCTATAAATCAGTCTGCAGTCAGGTTGTTCTAGAGGTTAAATAGATATTATTAGGGCTTATTTAGTAAAATGCCAGCAAATTTGCTTATTCCATAACTTCATAACCAGAGACCTTCTCTCCTGTCTCAGATCAACTCAGACCTCCAGGACTGTCAGCAGCAGAAACAGAAACTTTATACCTGTTGGGGAAAATATGCATTTGCTTTACATTGTCCCGGCATGATGGCAATGATATAGTAGGATCCAATTAGATTATTGATTAATATGGGTTGTTGCTGTTGTTGTACGGTGTTTTAAAATCTTCTTCAATGTGCCCCTTTTTTAACTTTGAGCCCCTGCCCCTCCAAAGGGCTCTGCACGGCCCTGGACCCAGTCAAAGTATAGACCCAAATCCAAATGTAACACTATTTCCCTTCAACTTTGTTTGCATTGTGTTTCATATAAAACCTACATCGTCTGGCTTGGAGTCTGTATTTGTTAAGAAGAAAAGGTGAAAACGTTCAGAAAATAAAAACGTTTGTGTTTACGGTGAGAATAAAAAGTTTTCCAGACTTCTCATTAGCATCTCCACGTTCCTGCTGGATGACAGCGTGAAGAAAAACAGACTGAACGGATTCCTGAGAGGAAGCTCCGACAGGAAGTACAACGACATCAGTTCCTGTCAAATTTCTGCTGCCTCTGCAATCTGTCAGGATGTCGGAACGCTGCACTTCTTTCCTTTCTCATTCAAATTCAACTTTTTGAAAAAATGTTTATCAAATGGACACAATTTCTTTTAATACTGTTGCAACACAACAACATTTGACATGTTTATTTCATAAAACGTGTGATTTTTATTATTTTTTATGAAAGTTTTATTGTGTAGACTTTCAGCTTCACTTTTCAAGTTTTTGCAGTAAAATTAAATGAAGACTTTTGCTTTCACAGGTTTTTAATTACATCATTGCCTACAAACTGCCTTATGGCTACTATTCTAACACGCTGAACATCCAGAAGTATTCACAGATTCAACTATTTACAGATTTTCTGTGGAATGTAAATCAAAATTATTCTTGAAAAATCTGCTTATTTTGTGGATTTTTTTGTAGCACATTTCTAACATATTAGAAAAAAAAAAACAGTATGGGAAGTTGAAATATCCAGGCGCTGTGCTTCCTGACATGGTATTGGCTGGTGTTTGGAAAGCAGCTAACCCAGGTGTAATGGGTTATCTGGCCATCGTTTTCACTTGGTCTTGAAAGAATCCGACTCCTCCCATGAAAAAGTCTTTTGATTTGATGTAAGTGAGGCTAGCTCTCACTAGAATAGCCTCTCGAAGCTCTTTCGTAAGATTAAAGTTATATATTTGGGTTTGCCATAGCGTACCGACCCACATTGACCCATGTCATACCGCTCAATGGAAACAAGGCATTGGTCAGCAGTTTATGAAAAAATGGTAGAAAAGGCCAGACATACAGTACAGTGGTGGATTGCTATAGGATTCTCTAAAAGGTCACCTTCCGCCATGCCAGCTTCCAACATCCAACCAGCTGAGGAAAACTCATAGTAGTTAAATTGTGGTTCGAATGCCACTGGCGGTTACATGAGCTGCCTTTAGTGGGAGTCAGAAGAACTACAAACTGTTCACCAGAGGGGAAAATATTAGCCATGTTTCCATCCGACTGTCATGTGAACTCTGAGGAAACTTTCAAAGACATTGCCAAAAAAAAAAAAGAAACTGCAAATTACTTTATCAGGCCTCGACTCTATGAATGGCTATAAGAAACAGAAAGTAGAGGATGCTAACTAGCATGAACCACCTCGTCCATGCTAGTCCTACTCTGAGCTGGAGGTTTGGACTCAGTGTTTGATATGAAAGAACTTATCCAGGAAACGTGTTTCCATCTCTCCTTTAGCTCATAAACTCTTTTCAGTGAAGTGAAAAAACACCCCACCTCAAGCGATCATAAAAACATTTTTGCAAAATTTAGGAAGTCATTTTGAATTTTGTTTCCACCAACCTTTCCTAATGTGAGACTTATATAAAACAAACGTTGATTTGAAATTCCCTGGACAAACTCGGTGCTGATGAGATAATCCTGAGTAGGTGACGTCTGATTTGTTGGTAATTTGGTACATGTGCAACAAAAACATGATTCTCTTTAGTATTAAGACGCGAGTTTGAATTTCAAAGCTAAACTATTTCCAAAAGTTTGGCTACGCTGTTCCAGTTAGATAAATAACACGAGACCTGCTCAGCGCTAAAATGTCTCCTGCCTTCATCTGGGAACAAATGCTGAGTCAGGCTTTTGGAAAAAGCCGCGTGACTCAGCATGAATGGCTCTTTGACTCGGTTTCAGAGAACTTTTTATTGCTGGTGCATTGTAAAGATAAAAAATTCATGAACAACAATCTGGCAGCACCCGCAGAGCGCTGAGAACAGCTCACATTAGATATTTAAAACTACATAGCTCAGAAAATAATGATATAGAGATTATTTAAGCAGAATTTTAATGTCTTTTTTTTAATGAACAACTTAAAGGCCAACTGCCCATGTTCTCCAGCAGTAGTTTGCCTTGTCTCAGATTAAATTCACAAAGGTGTAGATTTTTCTGGCTTTTCATCATCAGGCGTGTTTCTTCCAGCACCATATGCGGAGGCTTCTCAGTGACCAAACTAATCCCGTGGATTGAGCACAGATGACCCAGATTGCGTCTGATGCTGGCGGTTGCGGCGCTCTTTTTTTACATACAAACCACACTTCTCAGAGAAACGCAGCCGGTGTGTAAAAGTGAACCTCCATCGGCTGCAGGAAGCAGTTTCATCTCTTACAGGAAATACAAATGAGGATTTGGAACATCTGGGCGTAATCAGATGAGGAATCTGGGACAGAATGTCATCAAATGCTCCTGACATGAGTTCAAGTTATTCTGCAGAAAAAAAAAGAAAAAAAAAAACCCCGCAAATTGATAAGATCCAAAAGAAATTCAACACTTGATATGCAGGAAATTTCTGAAGAGTGCAAAGGTGTTTTTGTTGCTTGGAAATTCTCAAAAATTAAAATATGAAAATCTAAAAGGTGTGACATGACCTCTCCACAGTGAAACCTGGCGGTGGCAGCATCATGCTCCGTTCCATGTGGAGAAAAAATGATGTCTGTCAACAAGATATTTATTTATTTATTCATTGTACAGAGTTAGAAGCAACTTAGTTAGTCCAGATGTGACATTTAATATAAGTAGCGTAACTCTGGGGTAGCTGCACAGCTCAGGTGGGAAAACAGAAGTAAAACATGTGGGGGAAAAGAAAGCTGACACTTTCAAAGGAGGTCAGATGAGACCAAAAGAGATATTTCTGGCTTTTCTACAAAACTGTAGAGAAAACTGTGCAAAGTCCATTGAACATACATTCCTTTTGGTGAAACATGGTAGTGGCGGCATCATGCTGTGGGCAACTTGTCTTGACTGAAGAAGATGGCTGCACTGAACATGTCTCTCTGACGTTCCATAGGGTGGCATTTTTCCTGTTATCATTATTATTTACTTAATTTATATTTACGTCATATATAAATGACTTGTGTATACACATAGTTGATTTAATATTTTATAATATATGGTTGATCAACCATACATTATTTCCTTCCACTTCTACATTATGTACTACTTACTTTGTGTTTTGTCGTCATTAAATGCATTAAAGTTTGGGCTTATGATGTGAAGAAAATGCTGCTGTGCGGCTGCCTGGTCTGTGTTCTGCGATGCTCAGCAGTATGACGGAGGAATAATTAATAAGATGAGGATGAGGATATGATGGTGGAGCCGGTCTGAGCCGCCCTGATCTGCTCCAGTGCCCGGGGATCTCAGCGCAGCGCCGCCCTCCGCTGCGCTGTAGCACCTGCAGCTGCTGGAGCGGTGCTCCGCCACTCTCAGGAAACTCGAAGTCGCATCCACCCCGTTCCCGTCGGACACACACGCATCTTTCCGCGGCAAGGTCACGGAGCCCGGCAGGCAGCGCGTGAACACACACGGACGTCTACGTTTCATCTGAAAGGTAACCATGGGAGACCTCCGCGTGTCTCTGTCGAGGGGTCCTGGACATTATCAGTCGGTTTGTTTGAGGACGCTGGCACGCGCTACAGTTAACGCAGTAGCGACCGGTTCCTGTGTGTCCTTGTTAGATGCCTGAAGACATTTTTTGTATGACGCGTTCAAGCGCCCGTGGAGAAAAGCGGACATCTGAGTGTCAAATGTTAGAATTTTAAAGTCTCCTCCTGTGTAGCTCGATACAGGCCATAGGAATTAAAGCTGGCTTCATCCGGTCTCTGTCCTTACATCAGCAGCGCCGTGTGATTAAGCTGCTACGCTCACGGAGGAATCACCGCCAGCAGCAGAATTTTATGCCTGTAGATAACCTCATGGTGAGTTTTTGTTCCTCTCCACAACAGGATGTGATGAAGACTAGTTTCCAAGCAGCAGGTTGGCTCGGGTTCAGGATGTGATATTTCTGCTTGGATGTAGTTCTGTTCTGGTTGAGCCGTCATGCTGACCTTTAGGTGAAAGGTTACAGGTCGGTTTATAAAGCGGAATGTGGACTTAGCTTCTTGTTTTAAATTGACCTCTTTCAAAATGTGCGCGACGGAGCATCATGACATCACTCTTGAAGTTACTCAACAGCGGCCATAAGTTGTAAAATCAAGATATTTAAATATTTCTCTCCCATCTTTCTGAGTGTAGCATTTTATGTTTTATTCAGGCGTAGCATAATGACCAGGAGGTGAAGTGAATAATACTGATTATTTATTCTATATGATTTTGAGGGTTACATATTTAGCAGCATGTGGACGTTTTGTCCTTTTTGATAGGTTGAGGCATTTTTTCCTCTAATGGAATCTTTTCCACAACCAGTGCAGTTTTCTATAATTCCCCCTTCAAGGTAAAAACAGCTGTCCAGGTTAGAAATTTACCCCCAAAAAAGGCTTTGGAAAAAAAGTAGTTTATTTATTTATTCAGTAAGGGAGTTTGAAGCATGCCCAATTGGTTGGTTGGATTTTATTCATTACAGTGGAATGAATGCAGTGAATAACCATGAACTGGCATAAGTGGCCACAGCAGCTCCCTTGGTCATAAGACAAAAGTCATAAGACTTATGTTAACTCCAAGTAAATCCTTAAAGTAAAATTTTGAGATTTAAACTGTTATAGTTCTGAGATACATAAAAAACTATTACCGTAATTGATTAGTAACAGACTTTTGAGAAACCACTACTGTGTGTGTGTCCTCCTTTAACACATGTCTGTTCAAGTGTTCATGTCGGTAAAGCACCCTTGCTTTATCTTTAAAGCAGGGGTGCCCAAACTTGGCCCTTAAGGGCCGGCATCCTGCACGTTTTAGTTCTCTCCCTGGTGATAGTTGCAACCTTTTCAGCACGTCAATGTACTTCTTCGGCCTTCTAATGAGCCATCATTGGATCCAGGTTCTTTAAACCAGGGAGAGAATTAAAACATGCAGGATGCCGGCCCTCGAGGACCCACTTTGGGCAATGTAACCCGGTATTATTAGGGAACACAGCCAACCTCAAATAGCTAAAATCAGAGTCAATGTGAAAATGCTTATAATTTTCTATTTTAATAGCTCAAACACCAAATATATGTTATTATGCATTTATGTGCACAGTGGAAACCCATTAACGCTACTGCAGAGCACAGCTAACATCCACGTTCTTTATCTCTGCTCTCTGAGTTTCAGCCGACAGTGACAACTAAGATGAATGACGTTCCTGGATTGACTTTGTTGCGAAAAGTGTGTCAAGCAACATTTTGCCTTGGTATTTTAGCTTTCCAAGCTACATTTTCTTTTGAATATTTTAGATATGCTCTATGGAAAGATCCATGAATAAGCTAATTTCCACAGAAAAATCTGGAAGTAGGGGAATTCAAGAGTGAACCGTGAATAGGTTCACTCTTGAATTAGGTGAACTCTTGAATAGGTTCACTCTCTGACGGCCCACTGCACACCTTCTCATAGACCTCGTGGTGGTTCTGTATTTAGAGAATTCAGGTGCTGTGACATAATCATTGGTTGTAACTCTGTTGCTGAAAGCTACACACTGAGTGAGATCTCAGTCTATACTCTGAAGAGGGTAAAGTTCCTGCTCACCTCCTGCTGACATGATGGTCTTATGTTTTGGACTGTACCATGGAAACGCTTGCCAACAAAGGAGCTTTGGTGACTGAAAGTTCCATTAAGAAAAACTTACAAAAAAATGCCTTGGGTCATATTTTCAAAATTTATTTTAGGAGCAGGGAGTGGGGTAAGGAAAAAATTGACCAGGGCCAAACTCACCCAGATGGCTGGACTTCTGAGCCAGAGCATCTCCAAACCGTTAGCTCTTCTGGGGTCTCCCAGAGTTCTGGGGTTTGCAATGGTCAGTATCTATGCCATCTCTGGAAGGAACTCTGGTGAATTGATGACATCATCAAGGTTTGGAGATATACACGAGGAGCCAAGTCCAGTTCAGGGTGGTCATGTTGACTCCTGACCACTGAAAGCGCCAACTACAAGCATGGAAGCATCAGAACTGGACCATGTAGCAATGCAAGAAGATGACTTGTTCTGAGTAGCCATGTTTGCTTCAATCGTGTTGATGTCTGAAGATTGTATCCTTACTTTTGGGTAGGCCTGTCGCAATAAACGATAAATCAATTAATCTACCATAAATTAAAACTATCGACATCATTTTAATTATTGGCACTATCGTCTCTTCCGACCTTTTTCTCTTTCAGCTAATGGCACTGAATGAAAAAAGGCTCAACTCCGGTGCTCTCCACTGACTCCTCCCTTCCTCATTTCCTTAGTGTAAAGCCCAGCGCACACTACACCATCTTAGAGCTGTCGGCCGATTTTCAAAACCTGACAGATCACACATTAGCCGACAGAAATCCTAGGTATAACTATTCGATCCTGCCGTGTGGTGTCCAACAATGGGGACAAAATAATGGCTACAAGTCCAGTGAACTAATTTTAAAACCAGGCATTAATCAATGCTTTACTACAATCTACCTGCAATGCATGTTGCTAGTGTCGGTGTAAAGTCCTGACTGAATGAAAATCATTAGAACCTATTTACGTCACGTTAACGAAGAACAGCTGAAAAGTTACCGGTTTCGCTCCAACTCCTCCTCTTGTCATTTCTATATTCTTTGCATGTTGAATAAACATTAATGTTGTTTCCACATATCATCTCCAATGTCCGCTGGACTTCGGGTTGCGCCGTGTCGGACTTCGGGTTGCGCCGTGTCAGCTGTTTGGGATTCCCCTCCGTAATTTCCCCTCAGAAAACACGGAGGAGAATCCTCGCTTTCTGATTGGCTACCTGTCGCATTCAACAGGTGTAGTTAAAGCTCCCAGTCGGGGAAAATCTCTGATTTAGATCAGAGCGGCACGAAGATCTACCGTAACACACCACACAATCTTAGAAAGACCAACGTGCTAAGATTGTTGTAAGGGGAAAAATAGGAGCAAAAAATCATGTAGTGTGAATTATTGCATCAGGTAGTCGATGTGCCCATCTTCTCTATTTAAATCTAATTATTACTGAAGGGCAACATAATATACAGACTTCATAATATTTACTCTTTTGGTTGAATGCAGTATTTATTTCCACTTTGGCTTTATGTTTAGTTTTTAATTCAAGTAAATTTTTTGTTAATGGAAACTGAGAATCCATTTTATTTTTGTTTTTGGTTATTTTGTTTATCAGTTCCAGTGTTTAGTGTTCTTTTGAAATTAAAGTGTATCTATCTTTGGCAAGAAATCGCATGCATTATTACGTCATTTTCGGTGTAAAAAGGTCTTCAAACAATATTATCGTTTATCGCAATAATTTTTGAGACAATTAATCGTTCAGCAAAATTTGCTATCGTGACAGGCCTACTTTTGGGTATATACAGTATGTTACTCAGATGAATTAGGTAGAAGGTGAGTCGGCAGAGGGAGTGCAGTGCTCTATGCTCCTCTAGGGAAACCTTTGGTCCTATCATCCATATAGATGTTACTTTGACATCAATCCTCTAGCTAAGTGATGTTTCAGACCATTTTGTGGCCTCTTAAACAGGGTGATGCATATATCCTCAGAGCAAAGCTGCTTCTGGGATTCTAACAAGAACTTTGTCATACTGTCTTCACCTGCTTATTCCACAGACCTCTACCCAGTCAAGCATCTGTGGGATGTGTTGGACAAATAAGACAGCTCTACCTCCCATATCTCATTGTTAATATCATTATCTTCTCTGTTGAATCTGCGCACAAAGTGTAAAAACAACACTGAGCGGGTCTATAATGGAATACCATGCTGGCCAGATGCAGCCACTTCCTGTAGCCAAGCTGGAACCTTTACAGCTCATATTCACGTGTCCCATCCTGTTTTGAAGTTTCTCTTATATAAGGATCCGAAACAGTTCCGTTGATAATGTCTACATGTTGTGGCTTTCTGAAAAGCAGTGTCCTATTTCAACATCTGAGCAGGCTCATTAGACTTTATTTACAAAACCAGGTTTGATGGTGGTGGTTGGGGGTAAGATACTGCTGTCTAAGCTCTAGAGCAGGGGTGGGCAACTCCAGGCCTCGAGGGCCGGACTCCTGCAACTTTTAGATGCATCTCCACTTCAACACACCTGAGTCAAATAATGAGGTCATTAGCAGGACTCTGGAGAACCTGACTGCACTTGGGAGGTGATTCAGCTGCTGGATTCAAGTGTGTTGGACCAGGGAGACTTGCAAGAGTTGCAGGACACCGGCCCTCGAGGACCAGGATTGCCCACCCCTGCTCTAGAGAATAGTGACATTTAATGACATTTAGCTGCAGTACCACCTGAATGCATCTCAGGACAATAGTACTCGAAGAACAAAAATGGCTTTTGGTTGTGAGGGCAGTTGTACCAGAAGCCATTTTGTTCATCAGAAACTTTATCAATGTTTGATGCTCTTCTTGTGTAGTTAAAAGGAAGCAGTTCTTGTTGTATTTGACTATATAAAGGCTATCGTTTTTAGTTGTTTCCCAGGTGTATTGTCATTTGACTTATAGCAGCTCTGTTGGGCTGGATAACAACACTCAGTTACATTAGCAAACAGCAGGCTTGGTGTATCCCAAGGTTCTACTTTAGTTCTTGCTTTTTTGTTATATCTGCTCACTTGGGTAAATTCATTGGACCTGGCATCACTACTAAACAGATGACATTTAGTTGTAAATCTTCTTTCTTAACTACACTTTACTGAAGTGCTTCGTCTCAGTCAAACAGTGAATGTCTGGTGTTTTTCTTCAGCTAAACAAAGAAAAAAGAAATACTTATCTTTCCGGAATAAAAAAAAATCATTTGGAACAACTGGCACTTTTCATTCCTGCTCTTGTCATTTGAAAATTATTATCAAAGTAAACAGTTGTGCCTTTCTGCTTATTGCAAACCATTTTTCACAAAACGTTAGTATAACCTCCATAAAACAGTAGCAGGTTGTTCAATATGCTGCTGCCAGACATCTGGCTAAATCATGCCTTCTCACATTTGAGTTTCACTGCTTACGGGTCTGCAAAGGCCTGTGGTTTATTTCTGAGTGCATTTTAAGATTCTTTTATTGACTCGGAGAGCTCTTAATGGGCAGGATGCAGAACTTCTACATGCGTCGCTTTATATCCACTTTTAGTCAACAGGTCTTGATTTAGTAACTACCGTATTTTCCGCACTATAAGGCGCACCACATTATAAGGCGCACCTTCAATGAATGGCCTGTTTTAAAACTTTTTTCATATATAAGGCTCACCGCATTATAAGGCGCATAGAATATACGCTACAGTAGAGGCTGGGGTTACATTATGCATCTATTAGATGGAACTGCGCTAAAGGGAATATCAACAAAATAGTCAGATGGGTCAGTCAAACTTTATTAATAGATTACAAACCAGCGTTCTGAAAACTCAGTTCATTCCCAAAATGAATAAACAGCTGTTTTATTATTTTCCCCGAGGTAAAGTAAGTAATGTGGTATTTTCGTGACACAGTTTATCTTTTAACAACAGCAAGGTATAACATATAGTGGAGGGGAACTTTTCCTCGATTCAATAAACACGTAAAAAACAGTCTGATACTGTTACAGTAAATCAAACGTTAGTGCAATCACAATATATATCCACTTCCGCACCATTGATTGGTTCATGTTAAATTCTCTGGCTGCTGCTCTATTCCCGTGTTCTACTGTGTGACTGATCGCCTTGAGTTTAAACTCTGCGTCGTAAGCTTGTCTCTTAATAGGAGCCATTTTGGGGTCTTTACACAAAACCCAGCGTGCACCGCGCACTTCTTCTTCTACGGGGGAAAATGAAGTCGGCGGTTGCTTACCGTAGTTGCGAGACCTGTTGTGGCTCAATATTGGTCCATATATAAGGCGCACCGGATTATAAGGCGCACTGTCGGCGTTTGAGAATTTTGAAGGTTTTTAGGTGTGCCTTATAGTGCGGAAAATACGGTAAAAGCCCTTTTTTTTTTTTGACAGAAACCCATTTTTGATTTTTGTGTACATTTTTCGTTATTTTCAATCTCAATCTGTCAGCTGAAATTGAGTCACACATTGTTTGTGGTGCCAAACACGAATAGACGTAGTCTTGGCGACTAACCACATCTCATCATTTCTCCCATGTAAAACATGATCTAAGGATAGGAACAGACTGATATTACTCTGATGTTAATGAATACATATCAGGCTGCGTTCACACTGCAGCCTGAAGTGACCCAATTCTGATTTCTTTTTTTTTTTTTTACATAATTCGACCTATATCTGATCTTTTCATGACAGTCTGAACACTGAGCACTTCTTCTTTTTAGGGCGGTTGGGAGAACACTGAGACCGCTGACGCTACTGCGCCCTCTACTGCATATGTGGGACACTTTTAGGTCCTTTGCGTGTTCAGACTGCAGAACACGATTTCAGGAGTCATAGGCTGAAAAGTTCTGTGACCTCAGGAGTCACAGAGGCTGAACATTTCTGTGACGTCAGGAGTCACAGCGGCTGAAAACTTCTGACGTCAGGAGTAACAGAGGCTGAAAACTTCCGACGTCAGGAGTCACAGAGGCTGAAAACTTCCGACGTCAGGAGTCACAGAGGCTGAAAACTTCCGACGTCAGGAGTCACAGAGGCTGAAAACTTCTGTGACGTCTGGAGTCACAGAGGCTGAAAACGTCTGTGACGTCTGGAGTCACAGAGGCTGAAAACGTCTGTGACGTCAGGAGTCACAGAGGCTGAAAACTTCCGACGTTAGGAGTCACAGAGGCTGAAAACTTCTGTGACGTCAGGAGTCACAGGGGCCGAAAACTTCTGTGACGTCTGAAGTCACAGAGGCTGAAAACGTCCGACGTCAAGAGTCACAGAGGCTGAAAACTTCTGTGACGTCAGGAGTCACAGAGGCTGAAGACGTCCGACGTCAGGAGTCACAGAGGCTGAAAACTTCTGTGACGTCAGGAGTCACAGAGGCTGAAGACTTCCGACGTTAGGAGTCACAGAGGCTGAAAACTTCTGTGACGTCAGGAGTCACAGGGGCCGAAAACTTCTGTGACGTCTGAAGTCACAGAGGCTGAAAACGTCCGACGTCAAGAGTCACAGAGGCTGAAAACTTCTGTGACGTCAGGAGTCACAGAGGCTGAAGACGTCCGACGTCAGGAGTCACAGAGGCTGAAAACTTCTGTGACATCAGGAGTCACAGAGGCTGAAAACTTCTGTGACGTCAGGAGTCACAGAGGCTGAAAACTTCTGTGACTCCTGACGTCACAGAGGCTGAAAACTTCTGACGTCAAGAGTCACAGAGGCTGAAAACTTCTGTGATGTCAGGAGTCACAGAGGCTGAAAACTTCTGACGTCAGGAGTCACAGAGGCTGAAAACTTCTGACGTCAGGAGTCACAGAGGGTGAAAACTTCTGTGACTCCTGACGTCACAGATGCTGAAAACGTCTGACGACAGGAGTCACAGAGGCTGAAAACTTCTGTGACTCCTGACGTCACAGAGGCTGAAAACTTCTGACGTCAAGAGTCACAGAGGCTGAAAACTTCTGTGATGTCAGGAGTCACAGAGGCTGAAAACTTCTGACGTCAGGAGTCACAGAGGCTGAAAACTTCTGACGTCAGGAGTCACAGAGGGTGAAAACTTCTGTGACTCCTGACGTCACAGATGCTGAAAACGTCTGACGACAGGAGTCACAGAGGCTGAAAACTTCTGTGACTCCTGACGTCACAGAGGCTGAAAACTTCTGACGTCAAGAGTCACAGAGGCTGAAAACTTCTGTGATGTCAGGAGTCACAGAGGCTGAAAACTTCTGACGTCAGGAGTCACAGAGGCTGAAAACTTCTGACGTCAGGAGTCACAGAGGGTGAAAACTTCTGTGACTCCTGACGTCACAGATGCTGAAAACGTCTGACGTCAGGAGTCACAGAGGCTGAAAACTTCTGTGACGTCAGGAGTCACAGAGACTGAAGACTTCCGACGTTAGGAGTCACAGAGGCTGAAAACTTCTGTGACGTCAGGAGTCACAGGGGCCGAAAACTTCTGTGACGTCTGAAGTCACAGAGGCTGAAAACGTCCGACGTCAAGAGTCACAGAGGCTGAAAACTTCTGTGACATCAGGAGTCACAGAGGCTGAAAACGTCTGTGACGTCAGGAGTCACAGAGGCTGAAAACTTCTGTGACTCCTGACGTCACAGAGGCTGAAAACTTCTGACGTCAAGAGTCACAGAGGCTGAAAACTTCTGTGATGTCAGGAGTCACAGAGGCTGAAAACTTCTGACGTCAGGAGTCACAGAGGCTTAAAACTTCTGACGTCAGGAGTCACAGAGGGTGAAAACTTCTGTGACTCCTGACGTCACAGATGCTGAAAACGTCTGACGACAGGAGTCACAGAGGCTGAAAACTTCTGTGACTCCTGACGTCACAGAGGCTGAAAACTTCTGACGTCAGGAGTCACAGAGGCTGAAAACTTCTGTGACTCCTGACGTCACAGAGGCTGAAAACTTCTGACGTCAAGAGTCACAGAGGCTTAAAACTTCTGACGTCAGGAGTCACAGAGGGTGAAAACTTCTGTGACTCCTGACGTCACAGATGCTGAAAACGTCTGACGACAGGAGTCACAGAGGCTGAAAACTTCTGTGACTCCTGACGTCACAGAGGCTGAAAACTTCTGACGTCAGGAGTCACAGAGGGTGAAAACTTCTGTGACTCCTGACGTCACAGATGCTGAAAACTTCTGTGACGTCAGGAGTCACAGAGGCTGAAAACTTCTGTGACTCCTGACGTCACAGAGGCTGAAAACTTCTGACGTCAAGAGTCACAGAGGCTGAAAACTTCTGTGATGTCAGGAGTCACAGAGGCTGAAAACTTCTGACGTCAGGAGTCACAGAGGGTGAAAACTTCTGTGACTCCTGACGTCACAGATGCTGAAAACGTCTGACGTCAGGAGTCACAGAGGCTGAAAACTTCTGTGACGTCAGGAGTCACAGAGACTGAAGACTTCCGACGTTAGGAGTCACAGAGGCTGAAAACTTCTGTGACGTCAGGAGTCACAGGGGCCGAAAACTTCTGTGACGTCTGAAGTCACAGAGGCTGAAAACGTCCGACGTCAAGAGTCACAGAGGCTGAAAACTTCTGTGACGTCAGGAGTCACAGAGGCTGAAGACTTCCGACGTCAGGAGTCACAGAGGCTGAAAACTTCTGTGACATCAGGAGTCACAGAGGCTGAAAACGTCTGTGACGTCAGGAGTCACAGAGGCTGAAAACTTCTGTGACTCCTGACGTCACAGAGGCTGAAAACTTCTGACGTCAAGAGTCACAGAGGCTGAAAACTTCTGTGATGTCAGGAGTCACAGAGGCTGAAAACTTCTGACGTCAGGAGTCACAGAGGCTTAAAACTTCTGACGTCAGGAGTCACAGAGGGTGAAAACTTCTGTGACTCCTGACGTCACAGATGCTGAAAACGTCTGACGACAGGAGTCACAGAGGCTGAAAACTTCTGTGACTCCTGACGTCACAGAGGCTGAAAACTTCTGACGTCAGGAGTCACAGAGGCTGAAAACTTCTGTGACTCCTGACGTCACAGAGGCTGAAAACTTCTGACGTCAAGAGTCACAGAGGCTTAAAACTTCTGACGTCAGGAGTCACAGAGGGTGAAAACTTCTGTGACTCCTGACGTCACAGATGCTGAAAACGTCTGACGACAGGAGTCACAGAGGCTGAAAACTTCTGTGACTCCTGACGTCACAGAGGCTGAAAACTTCTGACGTCAGGAGTCACAGAGGCTGAAAACTTCTGACGTCAGGAGTCACAGAGGGTGAAAACTTCTGTGACTCCTGACGTCACAGATGCTGAAAACGTCTGACGTCAGGAGTCACAGAGGCTGAAAACTTCTGTGACTCCTGACGTCACAGAGGCTGAAAACTTCTGACGACAGGAGTCACAGAGGCTGAACATTTCTGTGACGTCAGGAGTCACAGCGGCTGAAAACTTCTGACGTCAGGAGTAACAGAGGCTGAAAACTTCTGACGTCAGGAGTCACAGAGGCTGAAGACTTCCGACG
The DNA here is from genome assembly GCF_001444195.1 of Xiphophorus couchianus. Taxonomy (NCBI): domain Eukaryota; kingdom Metazoa; phylum Chordata; class Actinopteri; order Cyprinodontiformes; family Poeciliidae; genus Xiphophorus; species Xiphophorus couchianus. Next base: position 16,270,504 of record NC_040244.1, on the reverse strand, counting down.
TCAGGAGTCACAGAAGCTGAAAACTTCTGACGTCAGGAGTCACAGAGGCTGAAAACTTCCGACGTCAGGAGTCACAGAAGCTGAAAACTTCTGACGTCAGGAGTCACAGAGGCTGAAAACTTCCGACGTCAGGAGTCACAGAGGCTGAAAACTTCTGACGTCAGGAGTCACAGAGGCTGAAGACTTCCGACGTCAGGAGTCACAGAAGCTGAAAACTTCTGACGTCAGGAGTCACAGAGGCTGAAAACTTCCGACGTCAGGAGTCACAGAAGCTGAAAACTTCTGACGTCAGGAGTCACAGAGGCTGAAAACTTCCGACGTCAGGAGTCACAGAAGCTGAAAACTTCTGACGTCAGGAGTCACAGAGGCTGAAAACTTCCGACGTCAGGAGTCACAGAGGCTGAAAACTACTGTGACTCCTGACGTCACAGAGGCTGAAGTCACTGTCAAGTCTCTGTGACTCCTGAACTTAAACTTTCATGTTAAACTAAAGGTAATTTTAGTTATAATTCTAATTACTATCTTAAAAAATATATTTTTTAGTGAAGACTTTTTTATGCAATCAGAAATACACTGAAATATACAAATAAGGAATTAATTCAAATCCTTTTTAAATAAGAAAATATTAATTTCATTTCCTAAATAGCATGCTTGATCAGCGGTAGCAAAGGATGCATCTGCAGCTGAAAATGATCTCTAACATCAACATTTGAAAAGCTGTGTCCTTTGTGCTTGACTTATCGTTAATTCGCTGTAGAGTTGAAAATGTGTTTCAGTGTGAGATTATTTTTTGGACTGAATTTGAACCAGGTGAAGCTAAAACTGCCACTTGATGAGTTTTGGGCAGAACGTATTTACATTTTCTTATCTCAAATGCAAAATGTATATATTTTTGTACATTTTGCCTTGAGTACTGTTCTGAGGATGTTGTTCTTTTATCAAATAACTTTTCTGAGTCTGTATACTCCAGTTAATGATTAATCAGTTACTAAATTAGTTGACAATCACTTCAATAATTGATTAATCACAATTAAAACCATTAAGTATTTCAGCTCCTAATATTTGCGACTGTTTATTGTTAGCATTCAATTTATAAAAAGTTTTAGTTTTGTCTTCTGATTTATAGCACTAAATCAGAAACTCAATCCGATTGTTAGCTTTTATTTATTTTAACAGTACCGTATTTTCCACATTATAAGGCGCACCTTCAATGAATGGCCTATTTTAAAACTTTTTTCATATATAAGGCGCATAGAATAGAGGCTACAGTAGAGGCTGGGGTTACGTTATGCATCTATTAGATGGAACTGCACTAAAGGGAATGTCAACAAAATAGTCAGATAGGTCAGTCAAACTTTATTAATAGATTATAAACCAGCGTTCTGAAAACTCAGTTCATTCCCAAAATGAATAAACAGCTGTTTTATTATTTTCCCCGAGGTAAAGTAAGTGACGTGGTATTTTCGTGACACAGTTTATCTTTTAACAACAGCAAGGTATAACATATAGTTAAGGGGAACTTTTCCTCAATTCAATAAACACATAAAAAACAGTCTGATACTGTTACAGTAAATCAAATGTTAGTGCAATCACAATATATATCAACTTCTGCTATAACCATTGATTTGTTCATGTTAAATGCTCTCGCTGCTGCTCTATTCCCGTGTTCTACTGTGTGACTGATCGCCTTGAGCTTAAATTCTGCGTCGTAAGCTTGTCTCTTAATAGGAGCCATTTTGGGGTCTTTACACAAAACCCAGCGTGCACCGCGCACTTCTTCTTCTACGGGGGAAATGAAGTTGGTGGCTGCTTACCGTAGTTGCGAGACCTGTTGTGGCTCAATATTGGTCCATATATAAGGCGCACCGGATTATAAGGCGCACTGTCGACGTTTGAGAAAATGGAAGGTTTTTAGGTGCCCCTTATAGTGCGGAAAATATGGTATTTGTTTAGTGTGAGGTACTTAGTGGTGTTTATATTATGAAAGATTCTCTATAAATAACGGTTTAGTTACTAACTTACAGCGGTAGAAACATCTCAATCCTCTGACCTTCTCCATGAGGTCAGAGAGGTGTGGCAGTAAGAAAGCCCTGGATTGGCTGCTGAACGTAGGTGTTGGCAGCCCACATGGAACAACTGAAGGGGACCTTTCCATTCCAGGCTCTTGTTCAGGAATTAGCTCATGAACTTCACAGTGCAGAGGCTGAACAGTTAGCAGAATGGCTGTTATCACCTGAATGTATTTAACAGACAGACAGAAGCTTTCAGAAGGAGCTGCTGTCTGTCTGTCTGCCCGTCCTGCTGCGCTCTCCAACCAAGGTCAAGTGTATTTACCTGAACCATGGTGACGAACAGACCGTTGTGTTTACTGTAAATGGTCTGTGCTTCAGTCCAACCTTCAGAGTCCATAATTATGTTAATCATGAACTCTTTGTCAAACAAAATGAGTGCTATTACACTGAGGTAACCTTAGAGCTAAGCTTGCCTTGCCATAACTTTATGTCCCAGCATGAGACTCAGTTGAAGAGGGTGGGGGTGTGGTGGTCACGCTGGAACCCGCTGAGCCCTAGGGGTCGGGTTACCGCTTTGTCAAGCCTGTTTATCAGGCTGCTGTTCAACTGAAGTGCTGAAAGTCAAATTTTCTGTAACGTTCTGGTTAGAAGACGACGCTTATTCAGGATTTTTGTTGGAAAGAGATGGCTCCAGGTTGTTCAGAGTTTTTTCCCCTAACTTTGTACAAACCTGTAGCACCATGGCACTCATGTCCTCCCTCTGTGGTTTACAACTGTTTTCTGTTTCTGTTCAGTCTTTCTGATGCTGTTGTAATGATATTAGATATAACTGAATTTGTTTGATTGGACGAATCGCTCAGCTTCTGTCCTTGTGCTTCACTTGGGTCAATTTTAGCGCGTATTGGACTGTCTGTGAGATTTCAGGATACATTAAATGATGATGCTCAGTGTCTAACAAATGCATTTGCATGATGATTGCAAATTCTTTGGGGCATGTGACTGATCTAAGTTTGTACACTGACTGGAACATTCTAGCACGTGCTACAGCCAAACCATCACATTGTAGTTCAGCTGCTGCTGGAAGGTGAACCTCCACCCTAATTCTAATCATTTATCAGCCTCTGACCAGTTTCCTGGCTTTATTGCACTGGATTTAGCTGACCAACTGCCTTGCTGTGGGTAGCTTCCACTGAAGAGGAGCTCTCCACAGCAGGATGTGTAGAGTTAAGTTCCTGGCACACTTGTTTATGTTCTTTTTTCTTTTTTGCAATTGTCATGTTTTCTATTAAATAAGAAGCACAATTAAAATAACAAATGAATAAGTTCGCTCACGAGATAAGTCATTAAAAGACACGCCTCACCATCACCCTGCAACAACTACTTCCTGTCTTCTTCCTGGTTTGCGTCGGTAGCAACATCAGGTTGTTGACCACGTGTCTCGTAGGATGTGAAAAAAGTGTCTCCGTTGTAGTGTTGCGAAAAAAAACCCCCAAATCTGATACAGCCAAAAAAATTAAAATAAAAACCCACCTCATTTTAGCGGCAAAACATTTATTAAAAAATTATTTTATTTTTTTAAGTTGATGTATTTCCATTAAGCAGTTTTATTTTTGAAATGTCAAATTGCACAATTCAATGACTAGTGAGAATAAATTCAACCGCTCACTGTTTTGCTTTTCAAGACCAGCATCACCATATGAAAGTGGCAAATTTATTTCATCCTGAAAGGTGGTGTGCTCTTAGAAATAGCCAAATAGATTTTAAAAAATTGTTATAATCACACGTACATGTCATTAAAAGCAAAATACCCACTTTTTAAGAAAAAAAGGTCATATTTTTAGATGTTGTCTAGAAGAAACGGAGTGAGGAGAGTCACAGTGAGCCCCTTTATTCCTTACAAGATATAAAACTGGTGATAAGAAAACTTTCTTGTTTTAACCAGATACCACTTCTGAATTGATTTCCAAGCTCCTACGGTAAAACGCTTCCATAGTTTTCAACTTTTAGAGACTGGATCACATTTTTAGCTCAGTTTGTGTCAGTTTAAATCATGTGATTTAATCCAATGCCTTGAAACTTTATAAACCCACACGAACTCTGTCAGAACCATCCAGTGAAGGACACAGCAGAGATGGCCTTTATTGACTGTGGCTGTTAGAAGCAACATTAGGATGTGTTGACATTGCAATGACAGAAGAGTGACTTTGCTTTGCTTGACTTCCTCTGCACTCAATTGGCTCATTATGAACACGTTCTGTAAAGCCACACTGTTCCCTTTTTAAACTCTACCCGATGCTCTTTTTATGGTCATTCTATTTGGAGCTTCATATTCAAACCCATCAACTTAAGCTGCTTATAGATTACAAGAAACCGACATGCATTGTCGTTGCGTTCAGTCCAAACCGGCATCTCCGCCGAGAGCTGCTGTCTGTAATCTGATTAGCATGGATTAGATCCTCTGTGTGGAGCTGTAGAAAAAAAAGCTTAATCTCTAACTTTGATTAAAACAGAAATACAAGGGACTGATACTCCAAATTACATTTCCCAACACAAACTCGGCTGAGGCACAATCTTTTCCCCAGCTATGAAGTCATGCTCCCAGTAAAGCCATTTAAAGCTTTTAAAATTCTCACTCTACAGTTCAAGAACACTCATAGTATGGTTAGCAACAGTTCTAAATTGCTCTTACGTACTGGTCTCATGTCTTGGTCCTGTGATGGATCCAGATCCAGACCCCTGTTACTGCTGGACTGACCTGCCACGACTTCAAACACGGGCATAGAAAATGGATTTAAGGTTGAATTATTGATGCATTCGTTTTATGGTACAAAGTAGAAGCTGCCGGGAACCAAAAGTCTTAAAGGAAGAGTTTAACTGCTGAAAACAGTGACAGAGGACACAGATATGGGAAGTGCGGAAACCCCTACTGTATCAAATTGATATGGGAATAACAGAAAGTTGACCATTCTAAGGTAAAAACAGCTTCCAGTCCAGGGGGGGGCACGGCTGACTCTGTGCCGCTGGGCCTGGTTTGGTAGTTAAATCTTTATGCCACCAGACAAAACATTAAGAACAATTTCTGGTTTACAATGTTAGCCTAAAAGTGCTTAATGCTGTGATAGTTTGAACTGATATGAATATCATTACTAAATCTCATTCTACCCTGTGCAGACATTCAGTCAGCATTGATGAAGATTCACTTACTGTTTGCAAGCTAAATCCTTGGATTGGCTCCTCAAGCAGGGTTACCTGCTTTCGAAAAGGTAGCTATGTAGCTTTTTATTTATTTTTTTATACATTATTTAATCAGTCACTCAATCAAATTTTATTTGTGCACCACATTTCAGCAACAAGTCATTTCAATGTGCTTTGCATCATAAAAATACAAAGTCATAGAAGTGCTTTCTTTACACATCGGCTTGTACTAATGGTCACCCAGTCATCTAAATATGCATATTTATTAATTTATTTCAGTCAAAATCTCCCTTTATTGAGACAAAGCAAATTGTATTTGGCAAAGTCATCCCAGTGTGTGTTCAGATAACTGCTGCTTTATATAGTCCGACCTGGTTTTATTACAACCTGAGCAGATTAGAGCAGAGAGCAGGAAGCAGAGCAGCCTGCTCTCTCTAACATCATTGGCGTGAGTCATTCAGTCAGTCATCCTGCTGGTTCTGTTTGAGCCGGCTGCTTTCAGGTACACACACTCCACCTCTTACCAGGCCACACATTTCACGCTGCTCTCAATCTAGGGAATTTAATGGCGAGAGATGAGAAGAAGACAAATCAGTGAATAGTTGTTTAGTAAGTTCACTTTGGACATGTTTAACCAGATTTTTGGAACCAAAGTGGGTCTGAGTGGCTAAACAGTTTTCCTTCATGCCAGACAGCAGAGCACGATAGAAGTAGTTTATAAAGATAAGTCGAATTTTGAGAAACTTCAGATTTTTTTCTGCTTTGTCTTTGATTTTATTGTATATTTCTAATTTAAATGATAAAAAAGCAAATGAACAGGTTGAAGTTACGTAGTTATGTCTTCATATTGCTCCATTTGACTACAGTTAAATATCCTAGTAAATTAGAACGTCATCATAAAGTTGTATTTATTGCTGCCGTTTGATTCAAAACCTCAAAATTTCCATGGGTTCATTACACAGAGTAAGAATTCGTGATTATTTCTGTTCATGTTCATGGTTATGGCTGACATGAAAATGAATGAAACCCAACATTTTGTTTCTCAGGTCAGCAAAAAAAACAATATTTTGTCACAAAGCATTTTATTCTGGACTACAAAATCATGACCTGATGGCTGCCCAATCACTGACTCACTCCAAGCTTTAAAAATGCATTTGAGCGCTGTATCCAGTCATATCAATGGAAGGTTAAATGGGAGGAAAAAAGTAGATAGTTTTAGTCTCAAGTGGAATGTGAAGGAAATGTAAGAATTTGGGGGAGATATGTAAACTGTAGACTGGACTGTTGATAAACAGACATATATACCCAATATTACCTTTGGTAAATTCCCATCTTTAAAATGCTCAGACATGATGCTGCTCGTGTTTAGTTAAAACACGTCAAACTGGCTTTACTCAGGTTTACGTGTCATCTTACTACGCAAACACTCAAACTGGCCAATTACTTGTAAAGCAAAGCGGTCTGCTGGCATTTTAACCTGATTACAATCAATAGCGACAGCTGACTGATAAAGAATGAAAACCTGAAAATATTTGCCATTATCTTCACAGTTTGCAATGCGTCTGTGAACAGGTTGTTGGTAATGAAGGTGCGTTTGTTCAGAAACACCCCGCTTGACCCGATTTTACCTTTCTGTCACCTGACCCCTCCCCCCACATAGTAATGTTTCCATTATCTCCTGGTGAGGGAGGTGTTCAAGGGGAGCTGGGGGCGGGGCCTGGTCTCTCAGGTACGTTGAGTTCAAGCAAACACACACACGGTGTAGTGGTGTGTGTGCATGAGCGTCAGTGTGTGTTTGTGTACCTTTTGTGCACCCGGACATGGAGCTCCAGAATGTGACTGTCACACCTGAATGACTTGAAACATAAAAGCTTTTATTGTCACATGGATGTGTGTGTATGGTAAACACAGCTTCAGGCCTGACTGTAATAATCAGGGACATTTTCCTATAAACACACTTTGGCTCAAGTTATTCTACATGGTAACTGTAGCAAGTGATAGGGCTGCAGAATGAGGGTCGTCTTAGTGTCGTTAATGAAGTTGATCTGGCTCAAGTCCATCAATAATTAAGCTACAGGACCAATTATTTTACTTAATAAGGGAGGTATCCTATGGCAGTGGTCCCCAGCCCCCAGACCGTGGACCGGTACCGGTCCGTGGAACAATTGGTACCGGGCCACACGAAATAATTAAATATTTCCGTTTTATGTATTATTTCAGTCTGGAGGATCTTTTATTTTGAAAATCATTTAACCGGATTCTCTCGGTTACGTCTATGCGCGCCAACATTGAGCCACAAGCAGCAAAATGAGTAATGAGTAAACAAATGTCTTTGGAAAGTTTCTTTGCAAAGGGGAAAAGGCCCAGAAACAAGACGATGTATTTATCCAGGCAGGTGATTCCCACAGTCCAATATGGTGACCATCTCTAATGAGGCAATGAAGCTTCGAACTGCTTTGCTCCTTAGAGACCATGAATACCCTGTGCATCACTTCCAGACTCACTGTTTCCCTTCACTCCCAGACGGCGCGTCTCGTTGCAGAGCAACAAGCGCGGGGCTCCCATTCATTAGTCTTTATCATGACTTAAAATTTTAATGAAAGTAAAATGTTCGGTTTTTTTTGTGGCGCATCTGTATCTTATTTTGAAGGGACATGTACATGTCACCATAGCGACCAGAGTCAGAGAGCGTTAGCAGTGGTCGAGACTAGACGAGAAGAATGTTACCGTGAGTTTTAGGTCTGGTTCACACAACACGATTTAAGGATTGTCGGCCGATTTTCCAAACCTCTGTGACCACACGCGACACCAGCCGATAAAAGTCCAACAGGTTCGACCGGTTCGTGTGTTCAGCCACACGGCAGGAGCAACACGCCACACACGAACCGATTCCACTCACGAACATCCCGATTCCTGGGGAAAATCCCGTAAAACCCCCAACATACCATACGCGAATTTAGAGTAACAAACATGTCCGACGATGTAGAAGCTGCGGTGATAGTTTGTGGACTCATTTTAAGCGATAAAAGACGTAACAAAAAGAAAAAACGTTGGATAAAAGTCGGCGGGATCAGCCGCTCTATGCACTAAACCGGCGACAATCTTAGAACTCGGAACGTTCTAAGATGTTCATTAGGGGAAAACTGGGGCAAAAAAATTGAACATTGTGTCATGTGACCTCCTCCCCCCCGGGCCGCAGTAGAATTGCCAAGCCTTGACCGGTCCGCGGTGATAAAAAGGTTGGGGACCACTCTCTTATGGGAAACTTTACAGAAATTCATTCAATGTATGGTTTTTGAAAATTGGATTTCTTTTTAGAATCTGTCATGACGTCATGGAAGGCTCTTATTTTAACAAGTTAAATTGGCAGACCTGCAATTATCCCTAATATTTAACATGCTAGTAATCCCGGATATATGGTAACGGGTTAATTAGTTGGAAAAAAAAGGGGGGATTCCAGAGGAAGAGTTTTATTGGTCAGATAAAGGTGTAATAAGAGGTGTGTAGTTATAAATCCACCCTGTTGGGCCTCACCTTGGTGCAAAGATGATCATTCTGTCTGCCACACTGCCGGAGAGGAAACGTAAAAAAACCCCAAAATAAAATATGAACTTCCTAAGCGCCATTCATGTTCCTTGCCTCTGATTGGCTACATGCCCAACATAGGATAGTAAGAAGACTGTAGATAATAGCGTCTGTGGTAGCTTCCAGTGTGCATATTTATGCATATAAAGGCATATCAGGTGTTAGAACTATAAAAATAGACAGTGTTTTTAAAGGGAGTTTTCACAGATTGTAGTTGCGTGCAGCTACAGTTCATTCAAGTACTGTCGTATGTTTTGGGGAAGCTACAATAATTAATTTGTTTCAAAAGCTTACTGAGCTCTAGAGCAGAAAAAGACAAATGATTGCTTTAAATAATATTGTTTGACACGTTTTGGCATTCAGCTAAATAAACAAGTTTTGATTATAACAGCGTAATAAACATGGCATGTTTTCAAGAGCTCAGGAACTTCAACTGTGAAATAAAAGACTGTTTCAGCTCGTGATGAAGGGCATGTCAAAAGGCTCGGTCAGAACAATTAAAGGTGCAAATTTATGAAAAACAATCCACAAAACTACAGTTTTCTACCCACTGATCTTTCTTTTCCTTGTTTTTTTTTATCTGTCGCTACAGTGAAGACTCAGAGATGCCAGTCCCCACCTCAGGTACTGCTGCCGTGCCCCCACCGGATGGTGGGTGGGGGTGGGCGGTGGTGCTGGGATCCTTCATCTCCATCGGATTCTCCTACGCCTTCCCCAAAGCCATCACGGTCTTCTTCAAAGACATCCAGATCATCTTCGATGCGTCCTACAGCCAGGTGGCGTGGATCTCCTCCATCATGCTAGCTGTCATGTATGCAGCAGGTAAGCAGTCCTGAAAGTGATTTAGCAAAAGATAATCTAGGTCAGTTTTTCCCAAAGTGTGGGGAAGTCATATTTCCTCCCAGATTAGCCTAGCTTAATTAGCATATTTCATTAAGCTAAGCTAATGATTAGCAAAATAATTTGGTATCCACACATTCGACAAGTTCAAACTTTAATATGTTTTTAAAGACAAAGAGTAAATGGCGTTAAATTTATGTCGTCTTACTAACCAAAAAACTGATTTTAGATGATCAGAATCAGCTTTATATGCTTGTATGAGGCAAAGAATATTTGACTTCAGATCTACTTTTGCTCTCAATGAAGACAATTAAAATATAAACAAATACATAAACGTTTTTTGTAATTAGGTATATATACATTGCTTTTGACAAAAGAAGCTAGTGTTTGTAAGGAGCGCTTTGTAGCACCGTCCTGGAGGTAAAAGTCCAAACAGTTTGTGTCCAGCATGTGTGGGATCTGCAGAGATGTTAGCTGCCCCTTTCCCGACCCTAGACCTGAACAAGTCAATTTTGGCAGGAACTAAAAAGATGGAAGTGACAGTCACAACTGGAGTTCAGACCTGGTGGTTTTTACGATATTAATTACAGATTTCAATCACAATCAGAGACGTTAGTTAATCCCTGATCCAGGGATTAATTAAACCCTGCTAAATAGCTGGGTAAGGCAGCCAATCGGACGACGGGTGACTGAAATTCATATTAGAAGCCTCTGACTGGTGGGAATTGATCGTGAGGCGGACACGCATATTGGTCTGCGTTCAGCAGATCGCTCACCCTGGCTGCCATCTGCCCACGCTGTAATCCTCCAATCAGAGCCTCTGCTGCTGCCGCCATCTGTGCCAGTCAGGAACAAGCGTGATGAGCCTCGATGGTCGGACACAGCAGAACAAAGAGACACTTAGTATATCTTAAAAATTATGTTGACGATGCAATGCAGGCTATATTTGTTGTTGTTGTTTTTTTTATTTTCTAATCCAGACTTTCTGGAGGGATCCACAGTGGGCATGATGGCTACAAACTGGAGGGAATGTGTTTGATTGTACATCATGGGCAGTATTCACTAGCTTAAACTCGGAAGCTGTGAGAAAACGCTCCAACGCCGACAAGGTTGGCTGCTTGTTGCTCATTATCGGCCTGCCTCTAACAGACTGCAGCGGGGGAATAGCTGTGGATAAGTGGTCAGATCCCGACTCACAGATCTCCTTTTTAAAGCTTTCCACAGACTGAATGTCATTATCATGTGTTGACTCCGTCAATATGTGCAGGTACTAAGTGAGTGGCTCTTGTTACTCACTCATTCATATTGATTGGACTCATCAGCTATTCATTAAACACCTGCTCGCTTGTCCTGCCTATTACAGCGGCGATTCCATCACTCTGAATGTTTAACACCTTTCTAATTCCCCTGCAGCTGCTTTTTGTGTGCTGTTTACACAGCGCCACCATTACTGGAAGGCTAGCTGGTAATGAGCCAAGCAGCAGACACCCACAGGTAATAATCCAGTCCTTCCAAATGGCCGAAAAGACCTTCTAGTTTATTAGCACTGCCCCGTGCTAACCTTGTCTACAACATGCAAAACTAAGAGTCAGCTGCACAAACAAAACAGCCTTGATAGATACTGGACGAGTTATATTTTCACAATTCTTTATTTGCGTCAGGAAGATAAAAATATTCAAGTAAATTAAATGAGATGTTAGATTTAAGAATTTTTAGAAATGGTGTCTATCTCCAGTGATCATTGGATGAGAGGTGGGGGACCCCCATCGCACCCTTTAAAGTGACTGACCCAATTTAACAGAGGTCCAACCAGATAGTGGCAGTAGTCTTACAATGACTGGAATATGTGATTGTAGTTTAAAGACCACTGTGTGTGGACGACCACTGGTTCATCGGTATTCCTGGCTACCAGGACAGCATGAAGGCAAAAAACACTCCAACAAGTCAGAGAAACATTTATTGAAAAGTATAAGTCAGGGGATGGATAGAAAAAATGTTTTTGTTCAATTGTCATTATTTTGTGGAAATCAGTTTGCACTGTTTTGGTCAAAAATAAAAGTTTTGTTGATCATGACTGATTTCTAAGACAAATAGAAAACAAAGTTGAGTAAGTTTGAAGGGATTTGTGGACAAAAAGTCCATAAAAGCACCAAAAAATGTATTGCATCAGCGTCTCTTGAAAGAAAACAGACAAGTCTAAGATATAACTGTATTTTGTCATTTAGTTTTTATGTGATCACAATATTTCTTTATCTTGTTTTTCAAACTTTGATGTTTAAAACATCAGAATTTGCACAGAAACATTATGCTTTTGTCAATCCAATGACATCATTTCTAAATAATAAATCATCATTTTTTCAAACATTTACTTTTTACTCTTAATTTCTTAGACGGTTACTTCTTACTTTAACTTCAGTGAAAACATGTTAAAGTATTTCTCCTCTCACTGGAGAACCGTTTATGGGAACCCTACCCACCTCTGTGGCCCCCTGTGGCCCCTGAGACGAAAACTTTTTATAGACTCTGTTCATGTTATGAGTGTAAAATGCTTTGGGTCAAATATAGCCAGAGGTAGAAACTTAGCCTATCTGATGCCACAGCTGGAAGCGATAATTCCACTCTTCAGTTCCAGAACTCTAAAGCGCCAACAAAATTCAAAATGACTCCCTTGACTTCTGGAATCAGCCACGTGGTTTTCCTCCTCGTTTCCTGCAAGCCATGTATGCAGACTGACTAAAGTCTTGCCTCTTCAGGATTTGTTGCTCAGTTGCCCAACTGGTTATGCAGATGACCTGTCAAACAAAGCGACTTTTAAACAAAACGCTTCAGTGGAATGAGGCGTGGTAACACTGACGGTTATAAAATTAGCAGTCGGAAACTACAGACAGAAACTCTTGCAGCTATCTGGCCTAGTTAAAACATGTAGTATGCCTTGACCTGTTTGATCTTTGAAGTGATTGCGCCACTGCAGGAATGTGATTAAGATCAGTATGGTGCATTTGTTGTTAGAACCAGTGTGTTGCATTCACTTTCAGTTATGGAAAGTCTAAAGACAGTACATTTAAAGCCAGCAGCTGTCTGATAGAAGCCAACATATCAACTCCCTTTAACAGGAATCCCATTTTCTAAATGTGCACTTAGACTCTAATTTATTACTTGTTAACATAAATAGAATATCAGCAACTTAACATATTTAAGCATCTAAATGTGGTGAAGTAATACTCAAGTTTCCGCTAATGTTGGAAAAACACAATTTCGCAATTGTTGTGTTTTCGTTAAATATGAAACGCAATTATTGTAACATGTGAATAAGTTTGTTCACTTGGTAAGTCATTAAAAAACATGCTGTGCCATCACCCTCTTACCACTTCTTGTCGTCTTCCTCTTTGTGGTTTTCACTGGTGGTAACATCCTCTTGTTGATCATGTGACTCGTGTGATGTGGAAAAAGTGTTTCTATTGCAGTTTTGCGAAATAAACAGATTTGGATTCAACCAAAAAAAAAAAAAACATTGCATTCTAACACCAAAACCTTTTATTGAAAAATAATTTTTTTCAAAATTGTCACCCTTCAATAAAGCAAATTTATTTTCAAAATGTCAAATCGTGGAATTATACAGTCAATGGAAACTCACCTAATGACACATGGTGATGGTCTAACAGGACCATGATGGTTTTCTGTTCACCACTACTCATGAAATGTGTAGAAGTGCTCTATACCGAGACAAACCGGCCGGTACAGTGGAGGTCCTTGGATAGTTCTGGGTTTTGGTCCACCGAGAGTTGAAGTCAACCTCTTTTTGGAAAACGCTGGTCGTCTCCCAGCCAGAAACGGTGTAATCAGCCGAGTTCTCATCATGGCCAATTTCAGGTCCCCCCCGAGAATACAAATGGTAATGAGGGTAGCTTTCCTCAAGGTCGGGACGAGATTCCTGAAGAGTGAGTTCAGCGATGACTCAGAGTCGTCTGTGGTTTTTATGATGAACTGCTAGAAATATAACTCATCTTCCAGGTGGCAGCAAAAATATTAGGCTAAGAAAGTGCCACCAAAAAAAACAACTTTTCATGCTCAGGTTACCATTCATGCACTCAAAAGTTTCGCAGACTCCAGTACTAAAAGCTGCGTAGCCTTTATTATTGTAAATAAATCAATGAAGCTCTCATTTATCTCCCTCTTTATAGTAATAATAATAATAAGACATAAATATGTTGATTCTGACAATGATTGAAAACATTCGTCAGCCAAGTTAGTCTTATGTAAAAATGTAAAGCTAACGCAACAAAGAGACGTAGAAACGGGTCTGATTAGTTGTTCAGTTTGTTGGAGTTCATCTGACAGGATGTTGTTGTTGTTAGGCAGCTAACATGTCCCTCTAATGCTGACAGAGTAATTACACATGGCCGCTCAGCGCTCACAGATTTGAGGTGATAATATGAAAAGGTCGCTGGCAGCAGACGTTGCTTGTTGTTTCCGGTCTTCAGATTAAATCCTTCAGCCTTCGCCTCTGTGGGTTTTCTGTTTATTCGCTGCAGGTCCCGTCAGCAGCATACTGGTCAACACCTACGGCTGCAGACCCATCGTCATGATGGGCGGCTGCCTTTGTTCCCTGGGCATGATCTCAGCGTCCTTCTGCACCAACGTGATGCAGCTTTACTTCTGCATCGGTGTCATCGGAGGTAAGCCTATCCACTTCAGGAAGTCCATGTTGAGACGGTGGGATTAGCCTCCACCTCGCCAAGGAGAAGTTAAGATAAAACTGGTGTAGCAAGAAGCATGTTTACATCGTTTAATCTGTTTGGTCATTGTACTGCACTTTATTTTTAGATTAGATGGTTTTGTCTTCCAACTTTCTATTATGGACGCCTGGCAAATTATAATATTAGATTGAATTACTGAACTTATTACTCGAAAACAGCTGAAGATATAAATATAAGTCTAATACTGAGACAGTACAACAAGATAAAGTTCAGCTTATGGCATTTAAAGTTGGTGTAGGAGCTAGCATCCATTAGCAGAGTACTGAACGGGTTGATAACAGCTGACTCCACTCTTCACTATATAGTGAGAAACGTATGTTATTAAACAAATAAAATCACCAAAAACACATTTTAGTAAAGAGGTACAAAAATATCTAGGAATGTGAGCCTCTCTGGTGCTAAATGCTAACATTAGCCAGCAGATGCTTAGCAGTGGCTCTGTTTAGACAGCTTTTCTTTTGCTTAACGTGTTTGGTGCATAATTAGTTGCATCCTTTCTAACACGTTAGATGATGTAATTGCTGTTTTTCAACTTTTTGGATAATTACATGTAGAGCAAAACTTAGCACTTAGCAACCTCTACATTCAGCTATGCTAGCATTTTTCAACCCTGGTCCTCTGGACAAACTGAGCAGCATGTTGTAGATGGTTCCCTGCTCCAGCACGCCTGTTTTCAGTTGATGGTGAATTAACAGGCTTTTGTTGAATTTCAGTCATCTGTGTTTTTTTAAAGCAGGAAAACCTGTAAAACTGAGAACCAGGGCTGGGAAACCCTGTTCTAGCATAATTTATTTACTTACTGTGAAATGTACAGTATTTTTAAAGAAATACTGTTTTTTAAAAAAAAAAGTATTTGAAAAAAGGAACTTTAATAATAATCATAATATAACTTTAAAATGATCCCAACATAATGTGTGTAGGTTAAAAATAAAGGCAGCTTCAATCTTTCATATGCTAAAATGTTTGTGTGATAATTAGTTGTATTCATTCTATCAAAAATAAATTATTTATAATCCTATTTGATGTTTCCATGACACAAACAATCTTTAATATGTAATTTAACTGACTTATCATAGTGTGATGATGCAGCCAAATGATAGACGTTACTGTGGCGTGTATTTATACTATTAAAAACAAGAAACTACTGTATTTTGGAAACTCAAATGCATTCAGTGTCATGGTTACATTTTGAAACTGAAATAGAAACGGTTACCAGTTTTTGACAGAAACTACATATGAAATCAGATGATCTTTAGAATATAAGTTCTTGAATACATCACTTTACATATTATTTGTTGTATTTAAAAGGAATGTACTTATCTTCATCAAATGAAAAGTTCAACAGTAATTTAGAAGAAAGTAATGATACTCTGCGTATGTTACTTTCTTAACTTGGTTTCTTGAGGACTAATCATTGCTCAATGTCCTTTTTATGTCCATCTTCGCAGGACTTGGACTGGCCTTCAACCTGCAGCCAGCGTTGACGATGATAGGCAAATATTTCTTTAAGAAGCGCCCTATTGCTAATGGGTTAGCGATGGCAGGCAGCCCTGTCTTCCTCAGCACTCTGGCGCCTCTCAACCAGTACCTCTTTAACCAGTTTGGATGGAGAGGCAGCTTCCTCATCCTGGGCGGGCTGCTGTTGAACTGCTGCGTGGCCGGCTCCCTCATGAGGCCACTCGGACCGCCGCCCGGCAAGGTCAAGAAGGACGAGGCGCTGGCCGCCGTCACCACTACGACTGAAAAGCGCAGCCTCTGGCAAATAGTCAACAAGTACCTGGACCTGACGCTGTTCAAGCACCGGGGCTTCCTCATCTACCTGTCAGGCAACGTCATAATGTTCCTGGGTTTCTTTGCACCCATTGTCTTCCTCGCCGCCTATGCCAAAGACATGGGTGTGGATGAATACTCTGCTGCCTTCCTGCTCTCAATCTTGGCTTTCGTGGACATGTTTGCCAGACCCTCCATGGGGCTGCTGGCCAACTCACGATGGGTTCGCCCCAAGATCCAGTATTTTTTCAGTTTCGCTGTGCTGTACAATGGGGTGTGCCATATCCTTTGCCCACTAGTGGAAAACTACACTGGCCTGGTGGTGTATGCAGTATTCTTTGGCTTTGCTTTTGGCATGGTAAGCTCAGTGCTGTTTGAGACATTGATGGACCTGGTTGGAGCTCCGAGGTTCTCCAGCGCTGTGGGACTCACAACAATTATAGAGTGCTGCCCTGTTCTCATTGGTCCACCATTAGCAGGTAGTTTTTCTGTCTTTGAGCAAGTTTTGTTTGTTTGTTTGTTTTAAATGTCCTATTGACTTGATGACCTCAGTTGCATGCAGCTCAACCATCTTTTGCTTTCTCTTTCAGGGAAACTTGTTGACGTCACCAAAAATTACAAGTACATGTATTTCTGTTGTGGTGGTGTTGTCATCCTGGCGAGTATTTGGCTTTTCATTGGAAACTTCATTAACTACAGACTCTTGGAGCGTGAGCGCAAGCAGGGGGAGATGTACAAACAAACTGAGACGGAAGATCCCGACCGAGTTCGGGATGAGAAGGAGGCTTACGGTGCGGCCCAGGCCACCGAAGACCTGACTGACCAAAACCAAAAAGAAGTAGAGCCCATGCAAAGAGAGACTAATATTTAAAACCGTTATGCACTGCCAAATCTTGACCTTTCACCCCAGCTGCAGCCGTGCAACACCTTCAAGTATAAATCAACCGAGCTCCAAGCCAAGAGTTGCCTCTCACTGTACAACCACACTCTGGTTGGGGCGCTCCTCAGTACTTCTCTGAAAATAACTGCCAAAGCAACCGTTGTGTTGTAGGGAAGGTGAGGTACAGTATCTGTTTATAACAGCGCGCTAGCTGTGACTACAACTGTAATAATAAGGCGGTAAACATAAGGAACTTACAGACAAAACTTCCTATCTTTTCCCTGACACTCTCATTCTAGATAAGCACGATCTCTCTGGGACACTGCAGATATGCTGCTGATTTTAATGTACGTAAGGTACATCCACTGGAGTGTTTTCTTATTCATGAAATAAACAAATTACTTTGATTCACTTTGACTGAATTGAAACTACACCAGGTTCAAACATCCAAAAGCTGCATCAGTCTGTTATTCTGGGTTCACCTGGTTTCCAATATGAAGAAAATATGAGCGAGATGCATTCCCCAGTTTAAAGACCCTTCAGAAATTCCATTAGTGTTCTAATTAAATAAATCAAACATAGATCCAGTTGTGAAAAAATACATTGGGTGCATTCACATCAGCCTTTTGTAGTTTGCTTTAATCAAAGTCTACTTTGTCTAGAAAGTCCGGTTCGTTAGGTGAGGTGTGACTGCATAAAGTTCAAAACGTTGAACTCGGGGTCTCGTGTGTCAGTGATGATTTCTCAATCAGTAATTTCTGTGAAAACAAATTTCACAACACATAACAGCTTCACCTAGCATCAAACCATTTGATGGTACTGGTGGTACACAACTCCTTTATCCATGAAGATGCCAAAAGCCTCTGCACTGAAAGCGACCTTCTACAAAAAAACGTACAAAATACACAACGAGGAAGTAACTTACTGTAGTTTCCTGTATCATTGCTGCAAAAGTGAACATGTTGTGTTGGCAACGCAACCAACATAGGCCACGTCACATGACAAATATCAGGACACGTATATGCATCTTAGACTCCAAGTCATGAAAACAGACACTTCTGAGTTGACTTAAATTTGCATCTTGAAACGTCAATACTTGACTTAGACTCTAGATCTTGGACTCTTTGTTTCATGTAATAATGCATGAAAATAAGCTGTTTAAATGTAATGTTTGATTTGTGCTTGACACATCCTAGAGGTCCGCAAGGCGCAGGGCGTTCAAATTGTGTCATTTCAATAGCCACGCCCCCTCTACGTATTGTCAGTGCAGACAAAAGTTTCGACACCAGCCACCCCGGAAACTTAGTAACCACGGAGAGTTCCACGAAAAACATGGTGGACAAGAAAGAGCGCCTCCTGGTGGCGGTTCAAAAAGACAGACATCTTAATGATTCGAACCATAATGACAATAATACCATGG
The DNA here is from genome assembly GCF_001444195.1 of Xiphophorus couchianus. Lineage (NCBI taxonomy): Eukaryota > Metazoa > Chordata > Actinopteri > Cyprinodontiformes > Poeciliidae > Xiphophorus > Xiphophorus couchianus. Next base: position 16,252,045 of record NC_040244.1, on the reverse strand, counting down.
TGTCGCCAAGGTGCTAATAACAACAGTGTTTTTAATAGGTGCCCTACACTGCCTCCTACAGTCTGGGAGAATATTGGCAACAGTCGTGATGAGAATAACCAAGAATAAATACTGCAGAAATTGGAGCAGTCTGATTCCACCTGGAAATCATTTGAGTTAATGATTTACTCTGTGGTTTACGATTGTGTATTAAAAATTGTTTGTCATATTAACATCACAAAATGAAGATCTGAAGGAACATTAATATCGCAGCATACTTACGTTTTTGTTTTGTGCTGGAAACAGAAGCGACACATTTTTTAACGTTTTCTTCGCCTTCTGTCTTCACCATGAGAAAGGCACTTTTTTTGCCAAAAAAAGTGGGTGGAAAAAACGACAAAGCAAAAAATGGCAATTGCTGTCAGAGACAAAATTAGCTAAAGTAGTTTTCTCCTTTTTTTTGTATTTTGATGGGGTAAATGTTGACAGTGTTGCCACCTACTGGCCTGGCATGGGTATTTCACAATTTGTCTAGGAATACTGCTTTGGATACGGATTTGTTTTTCTTCAACCAATATAAAAAGGGTTCAACAGAATAAAACTTACTCCGACTGGGTCCCCCAGTTACTATAATCGACTTTTATAAAACCCGAACAGATGTGGTCACAGCTGGTGATGCTGGTATCCATATATTACTCTGTCCTCCTGAGCACTGTAAAGCTGTGTTGTAAAACCTGTGCAAACCTTTGATCAAGTCATAAAAAATGCTGCATTAACCATCTTGGGTACAACAGTCCCACTCTCATATCAAGTATGCTGCACTAAATGTCAAATTGCCACACTTCAACCCCTGACATTGTTTTAAAATTGCTGCAATTCACTGAATTTAATTACGGTTGAATGTAATTTCCTCTGTGGGCCTTAATAAGGTATTAATGACCAAAACCCCGTCTGCAAATTGGGGGCCGTCTACAGGCAGAGCCCATGAGCAATACACTCTCTCTCATATTAATGCAAATTTACAGGGAAATGTGTTTCTAGTGGCAGTCCAGTCTGTGATGCATTGCCTTAAATTTAAATGCAGTGTAACGATTGCAGGGTTGTCGTACCGTTAATAGTGGACAGAACAATATGAAGATGACAAACTTTGTGTTAAATGTGAGACATTTTATTCCTGCTGCGATAAAGAGAGAAACTCACATCTGTTCCATTTGTCTCCTAACATATCTGCGTTGGAATGTGAAAGCTTTAAGTGATTGTGTTCTGTGTCTCGTTGTTTCAGTAACTGACTAACCATTTCCATTCCTGAATGTTAAATGTGTTGCAGACTTCTTCTACTAACTGGGAATTGTAATCCAGCCATGTGTAGTGTATGGTGTGCACATACAGACATGCAGCATGCTTTCCTTTGCTTTTCAGTGACAATCGTGGAAATGCATCTCACTGCCCAGGGTGCCATTCTGCCGAGGGGCAGCACAAGAAAAGCACTAGCTGCGTTTCCATTACAAATGTGCGCAAAATGTTGTCAGTATTCTGCTAATGTCGAAAAGACACAATTTTGGAATTGCGGTGTTTCTATTAAATAAGAAACACAATTAAAATCACACGAATAAGTCTGTTTATACAATAAGTAATCAAAAACATGCCATGAACTACTTCCTGTTGCCTTCTTCTTCATAGTTTGCACCAGTGGTAACATCCAGTTGATGATCATGTGACTTGTGTCATGTAAACAAAGTGTTTCCATCGCAGTTTTGCAAAATGAACCAGTTTCAATACTTCCAAAAGAAAAATCACCTCAACTTTGTATTGAGAAACTAGAGTTTTTTCATAATTGGTGTGTTTCCATTAAGCAAATTTATTTTCAAAAAGTCAAATTGCACAATTATATGGTCATTGTAAACGCAGCTAGTGTCAGTTGTGCCCACATGTTTCCCATTCCTTAACTGCATGTTCAATTTTGTATTGATCACTGAATAACCACTGTAAGTATGACAATAGGCCACAGGTGGCTAATAATTCCAGCTATAATTCAGATTTGAAACCAACCTGAAGGGCTGTTTTGGTGTTGCTAAGTATTGGATCCTCTCTAGGTCAAAGTTTTAACTCACCAAACCTGAACTGGATTGTTTTACCCTAAATATAGAAAACATTACTTTTGTGAATTCTCAGACTGTGGGCTGTGGGTTGGGTCAGGATTTCAGGGTCCGCCCAGGACACCAGTCATGCAAGAACCACCAAAGATGTTACATGCAGAAAAAAACAACATCCAAACACATTTTGATTTCAAAATGAATTTGATCTTTGAAAGCAATCATAAACAAAAGGGGAGAGGGGGCGGACGCCTTTGTCTTGGTTTTTCCCTTGTACCGCGAATCATGAAAATACATGTCCATCTGTGTTGCACACCTTAAACCACATTCTGTTATTATCCAGGAGTCGAGATGACGCTCAGCGTAATGAGCTGACCTGACCAGATGAATCTGCCGCTGAAGGCAGAGTGATCGCTACTGATCTCAGAACAAGGCCTGTCCTGCTCATGGTTTCAGCCACTGTGTTGTTGTTTTTTTTAAGATTATAACTTGGTTTCAACAGAATGGAAAAAATGGAATATTGTTGAGTTTGTTTGTTTTACTGATTCAGTTGAAAAAGTGAAACTCATACGTTGATCTTTTACACACAGACTGATACATTTCAAGTGTTAGTTAATCGTTTTAAACATCACGGTTAACGGTTATTAAAAACCCCAAATTCTAATTCTCAGAATATCTGAATGTTACTCAAGACAATTCAAGCATGTCATTTGAAAGTTGAGTGGATGGAAAAACTCTGGTAGAAAAAGCTGAACCTTCTAAGAGGGAGATGATTAGATGTAAAAATGCAGATGAGTTGAAAAGTGCTATGATAAATGACTTGAGCTTCACAGCCTCTCAAAGTTAATTATCTTGATTTTCCATCCACTTAACTTTCTGTGTTTCTTGGCTAACACTTGAACAGCCTTCGTTGCCTTCTACAGCAATAGCCTTTTGTGGAAGATGTTTGCTGGTAAAATGCGTTAGTCAGCACTCTGACCCATGATTGTGTTGGCTGTAACTTGTCCATAACGTTTCTGTTTTTATTATATTTAATATTATAGTTGGTTTGGTTTATTTTTTAAAAGTCATAACCAGTAAAATAACCATTAATAATCACTTACGTATCACTCTGTGTGCAATCAGTCTATAAAATATGAGTTTCAGTTTTTGAGTTGGAATTCCTGAAATAAATAAACGTTTCTGTGAGATTGGAACTTATTGAAATGTTCTACCTTCCTCTCCTGCGCTCACTGAGTAGAACTGACTGTACAATCAAGTCTACCAAATAACGCCGCCCCCTGCTGGCGGCAGACCGCTCAAACCGGATTTTAAATCAGTTTTCTTTCTACTGTCCAGGGTTTTATTTCATAAACTGATCCACGATTTCTACATGTTCTTGTACAAATACAACAGAATGTTTATCTTTTGAAATAGAACGAAGGAATATATAAATGAATTAAATTTAGCATTCAGCTTTGTAATAGTGGCAGAGAATGAGCACTGAAGCACTTCTGATCAGAAGAAATCTGAATTACTTGAAATATTAAGTGTGAATTGTGAAAGCCCAACTGTTGCTGTATATAATAAATCTATATGCTATTAACCTCAAAAGACTTTTTAATGTGCAGCGCATTTAATTTGATCTGTAAAGCCCAATAGAAAGTCATGGAAATGGAATGTTATTTATTAAATCATATATAAAGAAATAAAAATGTGATGTGCACCAATAGCCTTATCAAATTAAAAGTTGTTTTTTTTTATTTGTATATTTTCTGAAAAAAAAATACCTTTTAGGATTTGCTTAAATTTGAACAAAAGATTATGTTAACATGAATATTGATTAATATCCCCCTCTTGGATTATTTTTGTACACATAAATGACTTGGAAACCCAATAAATGCTCTCTTTACTTTTGGCATATATTCATACATATTTAAGGTTTATGCTCCTTGAATTATTTTTTGAACTAATTGACTAGTTTAAGTTACTTTTTCACACTGTTAAATATATAAAGAGGCAGAAATAATCTAGTGCTCCAGTAATAATACGTTCCTACCAGACCAGGATGATCAAAGGTAATATAAAATTCAGATTTTAAATATTGATTTTTTTTTTTTTCAGTGGGAAGCTGTCCAACCCAACATGGCTCTGTGTGAAACAATAATGATGGTGGTTCCACAGTAACAACTGTCCTCAGGAATAACTAGCAGTACGTTTTTCACATCTGCGGAGTTTTCAGTCAGATGGAAGGTTTTCTAAATCGTTTGTAAGTCTAGACTTTGACTAAGCCACTCCAGACAGCAGTCGTGAGGCCCTGGTGTGTCTAGTAAAATTGATCACAGAATATTCACGGCTTAACTTAAGGACCAGTTATATTGTCACAAAGGGCCAAGTTATTTTGGACAACTTTTACCCTTAATAAATACCATTTTCATTTGAAAACTGAATTTTGTGTTTCCTCCAGTTACCTGTATCTGATATCAGGATTAGTCTGACGATCTGAAATATTTTTAAGAAATCTGTCTGGACTGATACTTTATCATGCCAATGTATAAAATACAACCAGCTTTTCCCACATTAAGTTCTCATGTTTCCAAAGAAATAAACAAATGAGCCAAAATGTCTAAATAAAAGCCTTGTTTATCTCTGTCTCTTCATGGTATTTTTTGCTACTCTGCTAGCACGGTGTGAACATGTGCTTGCAGAGGCACATCCTTTAAGGCAATCTTAAAGGATGGTGTTGTGACACTCTAGTTGTGACAGTCTCTGTCACAACTAGAGTCGAACACTAAATGCTCGGTCTGAATGTCCGTTTTCGATGACACACACCAAGTCCAGCTCCTCCCACTGCAGTTTACATCATAATGGAGGTTTCCATTAGTAAAGACAGAGATTATGGCTCAGAGGAACGATTATTACAATATCGCAAATATGGAGGAGGATTGACGAGCTGCAACATTTTATTTTATTTTCCGTGTTACTGGAATCCCAAAGGAAACAAATGGAAGGTGTTGGTGGGACGTTTAACTGCTGCATCGGACCGGAACAGAGCAAGAGGAGTTCAGCGTTTTAGTCCAACAGTACGTACTTCCTCTCAGCCTCGGACAATTGTTCCTCTAAACTATCCATCCTGCTCTGTGGCTGAAAAACCGGATTCTGGAAGTTGAGTAGTTTGGTCTGTTTTCCACATAAACAAACATTCCCACAAATTTCTGACCAAACTCATAATAGTTTCACATGCAGAGGGTGGCGAAACGTTCACCAGGGAGGTTGTGACAAGAAGGGACGGACGACCTGAGGCTGAGAAAAAAATGATGCAACTACCGTCACACAACTGTGACAACGAGAACCGATTTCGGCACTTTGATACTTTAATCTTTTAACAAGCCAGCCCAACAAGTGAAATGATCTGGATGGGATCTGCATCTCCTCTCTGGACTCTTAGATGAAGCTTTTGATGAGTCCTGACCATCCGGACCACTAATTAGAGAGCTACTAATCAAGTCTCTTTCCTCCATTAATTCTGCTCAGCCTCATTCTCCAGCCCACAAATCAAAGATCTAAACAAGACTGCTCCCTGAGTACGGCTCCCAGGTGTCTCATTAGGATGCAGTGTTTTGGTGCTGCCATGTGTGTCAGTGATAGCCGAAGACCCTTTGGTGGTAAGGGGTCACTGTGAAGATGCAAGAGTTCACCTCTTGTGCGAAGGTCAACTGGAGGCATTGTTGGGTTGCGAACAGAGAAGAAAACTGCCATCGAAACATCGTCAAACGTGTTGCTGCCAGCTTTTTGGTCGGTTGTTTTAAGTTCTGGTGGTTGACAATTAGTCATGACGCCAGCTCTCACACCAACCACACTGCACTGGCAATCATTGGTTAAATAATAAAGGGGATCAGAGGAGATGCTACCTTTGTCTACTGGACGCTATTCCAGTAGCTTAGGCTCAATTCATTTTCTCTTCATGCTTTTCCACTAGTTTTGTTAAGGGACTGTACATTCAAATTAACAGTTAAACACAACATGAACATCAAAAAACACCCAGGAGTTAGTTAATAGTCGGTGGATGTCATTGCCTCGTAATTCTATTGTGCATCTGTCTTCAACCATGTATATCAACCATGTAGCTAGGTGTAACTAGCTAAGCCACATGTTGTGTGGACATGCTGAGAAATCTTGCAGCTTGAGCGAAACAGATCTCATACTTCACATATTTTTTTTACTTTACACAACTGCCTTTCAAATATTGCAGCAATAACCCAATAATAACATTATTTAATCTCATGTGACACTATGCAAACTCTCTGACTGCGCTGATAAAGATTCACTCACCTTTGTTGTCAGAATTCTTGAAGCTGAAAGTCAAACTGATCAAATTGTCAGAGGATTGAGCTTTGAAGTTTCATCCTAAGATGATCAGTTGATCTCTCAACATGGAAAAAGGAAAATCAAACAAGTTAAAATATGATTTATGATCAGATCCTGTGAGAGACGACTGCACTCAGAAATCAGCTTCCGGTCAGAACTCCAATCTTAACCTGATTTCTGACAGCTCACTGCTTTAACAGTCACTCCAGGGTTTCATCTTCAAAGACGTTTTCTGAAGAGACTGCCTGGCATTTTCTATCTGCTCCAAGGTCAAAGATCATCTGATATGGTGCCCTTCTGCAGCCCCGAGTGACCAGGATGCTGGGCTGGAAGTCTAGTTTGTTGCCATCATAAAACCAAACCGTGCCACATTCAGCTAAAGATGTCGATTGTCCGACTGTGATATGATGACACTGAGACGATGTTACTAGTTAAATGAAATCCCAGCAATTCTCTCTGACCTAATCTCAGTGTGGGGTCAGTTACTGTCTTAACCGTAAGAAGAAGCTAAGAACTGACAAGTTAGTTTTACTTGAGGTTGCAGTTCAGGAGACGAGTTCCTTCTGGCCTGGATATTTCATACCTCAAGAGCTGCAGAACTCTTGGGAAACTTTCGCAGGCCCCTCCCACTGCAGCATCGGTTATCCTAGTTCCACACCCACATTAAGTGTCGGACACATAATCTTGACACACAGATTATGTGTCAAGAAGAGGCTGCAGGAACTCCAAAACCCTACAAGGACAGCATGATGACGTTTTGTTCTTGCAGCTCTGGGAGAGAAAACAAATGTGGTTTTTTTCTGGAGGCTTTGTTTAAATGTTTTGGTGCTACTACATAGAAATCACCTAAAAAAAGGAAACCATTTCTCATTTAAACATCATTTAGTGTCTTAGAAAAATATAATAATAGTCGACAAACTGAAAACATCAAAACAACAAAAGTTACAACGGAAGTTCTGTTAAAACAGAAACTGTGCTTAGACAGAATATACACTAAAATGGCCTGACTACAGGCTACTGAATTTTTTGCTTATCAATCAATCAAATTTTATTTGTACTGGACCTTTCAGCAACGAGGCATTTCAAACTGCGTTACATCATAAAAACACAAAAATACAAAATTTAAACAGAAGTTATGATGAACAACAAGCTATTCTGAAAGAGAATTTAACAGAAGATAAAACAGAAGTTGTGATATACTTGCTACTTCCATTTCACCATCATTTCCATTTTCACCATTCTGTTGTGGCTTCTGCATTTTGTTGACCTTTACAGAACAATAATGAAAAAATGATCAAAAATGTTTTAATCACTCTCTACTTTTCATCTAAAATGACTAGATGTGTGGACGTAACATGGGTCTTAATAAAACCGTCAGAAAAAGCTCTGCTCCTGCATTTCTTCTCTGCTTCGTTGCATCAACAATCACTGAGGGGCAGACTTCATCTGAGATGCGGCGCTGCCAGCTGGCTGATATCCAGCGCATACTAAGTCAATACTGCTGCCAGCCCCTGGTTACGCAGTACATGCTCTGAAGCAATAACAGAGTACAATCTAACCTGGAAAAAATAGAAAAAAAGCTCTTCCTGCGGCGGTTGAAGGCCCTCTAATCATGCAGCATGCAGCCTCTGTGCGTACCAAACCAATAAAAGCGGCGGCCCGGAGGCGTTCTGACCCAAACCGGACCTCAAACCGATACGGCCAAAAGCTACAAGCTGCTCCGGCGTCTCAACAAGACACACATTAACCTTCCTGCCGCTATTTTTCTGCAGAGATCTCCCACTTTGAAGTGCTTTCCATTTAACCTTCATTTAACTCTCGTGTCATGCGCTCCCCCTGCGCTCCGTTCTGACAGCGGAAGCCTTTAGAAGTCAGGAAAGGGCCCGAGGCTGTAGATGGCACATCTGCACATCTGTCTGCTCCAGCGGCAGGTTGTGGAGTGAGGAGCCGGCTGCTGGCTCCCGCTGCAGGTCTGCTGCCTTTCACAGGCTGGGTTTCACTGGACCTGTGTGTCAGAAGCTCCGTTTGAAAAAGGCCTAATCCTGGTTTTACAGGGGAGACGAGCTGGATGCTTCAGAGCAGAGCAGCAACGGGACGTGGAGTTCAGCACTGCAGCGTCTTTAGGTTCCGCTTTGGTTTCAGTTTTATTTTTGGAAAAAAAAGAAGAAATTCTTTTTCAAAATATTTCTTCTAGAGGGCCCCCAAAAAAACACAGTTTAGTAAATTTAGTCCATTTTGATATGATTGTGTAATCAATACTGTATATTTTCATAGCTGTATTGTTTGTTTTTTTGTGCAAAATTTTCCTCCTTATTCCCAGAGCAGCTAAGATACATAAACTATTAAATATGCTTTTAAACATTATGCATTTAAGATTTGTATTTATTAATGTGTGCATTTCAATATTAATTTAATCTATCACAATCATTTATGGTATAAGTTGTAACATTTCTTGTCCATAATCGGCATTGTAATTATTTAAAGAGAACAAACCAGTGATTCATTTGCCTTACTGGTTGTCTCATTTTGTGGCTGTGCATTGTAGACTTTATTGTAATAATAACTTCCAGAGTATGAAATAAAAATAACTACAATAGTGTGACATGTTTTTAAACCTGGTTTTTCACATTAAAGATATCAGAGCTTGTGGAATTTTACTAAACATCGTCTTGGGTGACGTCTAAAGCCAAATGTTTACAGGTTCATAAAACAGTTTGACTGAACTGCTATGGGATGTTTTAATACAGGACAGTTTACTTTAGTTTATTTTAGCTCTGCTCACACTAACTGTCAGCTTTAGCTTTTTAAAACAACCTCTGTAAGAGACTGCAGGTGAGTTATCAACCGTCCTTTAGAGCACCACATCATTTTCAGTTATGCGCTTAAAATTGTTCTTTGGCTTTAAAAATAAATCAAACCTGTGAAGATGGACAAAAATAAAAATGGAAAAACATTATTTTTAAAAAATGACAAATTTTCTTCATATTGAGATTTCTATGGTTTGTCTCTGATGTGTGTCTATTAGTTATAACACTGACTTCAGAATTCAACACTGAGAAAATCTCCACTGCTCGACAGAAAACCAAAAATTTAATCGGAGTTCAGTATTTACTGAAGGTAGGTTATTAACTCCTCAGAATCTCTCTGCAGAATCCCGTTAGTTAACGCTAACCAACCTGTGTGATCACATGTCAGTAAATGAACTGCATGTTAGTTTTCAGTTGTGATTTTCATATTCTGTAAGTCTGCAAAAACGTAAATAATAAAAAATAAAAAAATCAGTAAAGACATTAAAAATTCATCTTCGCAGACACTCCAAGTATTTTAACAAGATCATTCTTGGTTTGAAAAGTTTGACCTTCCTTTTCTTCCCTTGTTATTAGTTTGATCTTTTGCTCTGTTTTCCTCCAGGCTCTGAAGTTTCTCTTATTATTATCTGGAACTACAGTCGCTGCTCTGATTTCTTGATTTTCACAAGGAATCCCCCCCCCTCATCCCCCCAGCTAAACATGTTCATTTATGTGCTGAAAATTGTCCTTTGGCTGCTAATGGATGCGGCTCATCAGAATGTGTCTCTGCTGGTGACGCCTCAGTCTTTCCGTCTAATTGGGGGTTTTTACAGCTCAGTAACGGATTTATCAAGTCTTCAAGCAGAGCGCTCTGATTTGGGTTCCACCGGCACCAGCAGTGTGGGGTGTGGGGTGGTGGTGGGGGGGGGGATAACGAGTCCAGAAGGAAAATGGTTTTTGAGCATCTGAGGATGTGACAGGGTTTCTAGGCTTGAGCACAGTGAGGATCTGCTGAGCCTCTTGGATCTGTCCCGTCTCCCCGGGTTACCTCCTCCTGATGACGCTGAGCTTAGTGGGGACCTAACCTGCTCCAAACTCAAAACAGGCCACATTGTGTGCAGGAATCTCCTCCACCACGTCTTGCACATAGAGGGCGCTGTAGGCCTGATTTTGTCTGCACTCCTTTCACGTATTATTCCAAGGAAGATATTTATAGGACCTGCTTCACAGGAGGAGAGTTTTCTCGAGGTGATTTTTTTGGTTTTTGAGACAGACAGACAGACACAACATCTTCATGTCTTTTGTCTTTCAGAGAGACAAACTCTGAGAGCATTCATTCATCTGTCCCTCATGGAAACCCGATGACTGCGGCTCTGGGGAAGTTGCAGGAACAACACAGGAAGTTGATGCAGGACACTTTCATTTTTCATACACAGACGTAAGACTTGGTTTGCTGACAGTTGTTGGTCCGGAGCTGGAGGTTTTTTCTGTTTCTTTCCAAACAGCAAAATACATTTGTAATGTAAATACTCCCTCCAAAAAAATGATAATAAAAAAAAAATACAATGTGTTTGTGTGTTTTTCCAAAGCACAAAAAAACCCTGTTAGCATAGACACAAAGGCAGGTTTGTGCAGCAAACAGACAAATAAATAATTAAGTAAATAAATAAATAATCTGAAAATGTGGCCTTGGACTGAATTTTACTTTGTGATTCCAACATAGATTTTCAAGGGGGAAAAGAAAACTATTTTAAACAGAAAGGACAGATTCGTACAGTTTAAACCTGATGGTGTTTTCTGTAAGACTTTATTACATAAAAAAATATAATAATAAAACACAAATAAGATGTATGAGATTATTCATGTATTTCTCTATCTATTTAACTTAAACACAATAAATTATGAATTGTTGAAATGCACCAAATAATTCACAAATTGAACATCAATTTTGAAGGACTTAATTTACCAAATTGATATTTCTGAATGTAATAATTTTCAACTTAATTAACCAATTTCTAACACATATCTTTGTTTGTGCAATCCAGCCCAAATATGACACTTTTGTCTGTTCAGACAGAAATAACAACATATATAGATTATTATTTATTATGTATCTATTTATTTTTTTGTGTTTTCTATATCATTATTAATGGGTTAGGAGGTTTTATTTAGCTGAATTATGTATATCTTTGAGTAATCGTCTCTTGCAACACAGTTGATAACAGTCTCCATCTTCTTTAAATATTTATTTATCTTGCATGCGTCTTTCACAGTTTTATAATCAATAGTCACCAATATATCTGTACAGACTGTTTTTTAAAAATTCTGCTTTGTTACTTATTTCTTCATCTTTCTTGTTCACTGCAGTGAAGTGTTCAGATGATGCTCTGTCATGGTCTGAAGTGTGACTGACAGATTTGTCTGAGTTGTGGCTCTTCCACCAGGGGGCGTGGTCTGGTCACACCTGGATGCAATCTTCTAATCCACCTCTGAGTACATGAGGAGTTGTCGGGGACGACCGCTCGTCCCCAGACTAGTTAGAAATCAAGCCAGAGTCTTTGGGTAACTTTTCCCTTCATAGCTGCGTTCTGATCCTGCACTAGAACCTCCTGGACGTCTCTTCTGTTCCATGACCGTCCCCAGCGTCAAAAGAGTCAAAAAGAAACCAGGAAGTCCGTTTACCTCTGTTTAAGCCGTATTCTTAAACCCGATTACGATGATGTGGTTTGTCCAAAGTAGACCACCAGTTCTTAGTCTTTGTACAGCAAAACATTGACTCAGATTGTTATGTTTCTGCTCCATAAAGACGGTTACAAGGTCGGCTTTGATCACCTGAAGAACATTTTGAGAATTAAAGGACTGATGTCTCAACAAGATCTATAGAAACTCATCAATGCTTTTATCTCTAGTTGCATTGATTACTGGAGCAGTGTCTTCACATGTCTGTCAAAAATCAATCCTCCAGCTGCAGCTGATCCAGAACGCTGCTGCTGGTGTTCTGACTAAAACCAGGAAGACAGAGAACATCACCCAGTTCTACAGTCCTTCAATGAGAGAAAATACTGTTAGTTTATAAATCACTGGACGGTTTAAACCACAACACATTAAAGTTCTGTTGTTGTATCAACCTTCCAGACCCCTCAGGTTTTCTGGTTCTGCTCTGCGTCCAGAACCAGAACCAAAGATGGAGAAGCAGCTTTCAACTTCCATGTACCACAAATCCGGAAAAAAAAAACTTCCATAAAACTGCAAAGCTGTCAAAACACTGAGTTCCATAATAAATGAAACATTGACCAAACTTCAACATGTATCAATGACTTTGATGATCAAAATGTAATGTTTGTCACTGGTTTCCAAGTTGTTGATTCTATGTTCTTTTTGTGACTTTGTTTTTTTTTTTTTATGATGTAAAGCACTCTGAACTGCTTTGTTGGCGAAAAGTTCTACAAATAAACCTGATTGAATGCGAGTCCAGTCTGTGAGCTACAGAGACTCGGGTCAGTCAGCATCCTCATAAACCTCAGTCCCTTCACACCGCAGCAGCTTTTTCCTCCTCTCTGAGAGGCTCTGTGATGAAAACCAGACCAGAAACACAGAAAGCTTTTTTTTTTTTTCTAAACCTCAAAAAAAAAAAAAAGTCCACATTTTGACTGATTGCACAGCCGGCTGCCTTACTCGGGCCCATTCCTGTCCATGCAGCAAGGTTAGCCAGGATTCATTCAGCAGCAGGCTGCATCCTTCATGCCGGGACAGGAGGTGAAAAGGTCGCCTGTCTGAAAGGTAAACCAGTCGGCCTGCAGATCAACAGAATCACGTTTATTCACTCCTTTTCTTTTCTTGTGTGTGTAAATGTGCCTCTACAGGCCAGTTAATTCCATCTGCAGTATTCACACCTGGAAGAATTTCTGGCATTTTTAATTCAATGGATTTTCATTGAGATTCATTTAATAGACCAACAAAAGCCAGCATATAATTGTGAAATGAAAGGAAGGTTTTTGTTTAAATAAAAGTGTCAAAAGTGTGGCAAACTTTTAAATTCAGTTAATTAACAAATATTCAATTAATATTCTCTGGATCCACTTTTTGTTGCAGCTGGTAGTCTCTGCATATCTAAAGGGAAATTAAAATTTTATTTTTTTTAGTTAATAAATCACAAAATCTACACACTACAGCTCTATTGTCGTTGCATCAGCCTTCCCGGCCGCTCAGGTCTTCCGGTTTGAGTCAGAACCAAACATGGAGGAGCAGCATTCAGTTTCTACGCTCCTCTAATCTGGAACAAACTTCCAGAAAATTGCAAAACTGCTGAAACCCTGAGCTCCTTTAAATGGAGGCTAAAACCTGCTGCATTGTTGCTGAAATGTGCTACAGAAATAAACTTCACCTCACCGTTATGAGGCTGGTCTGACTCCTAAAATCTATTGCAGTTTGGAATTCTAATATGAAGCAATCTAAGTGCCAGGAATATTTTAGTGTTGTATCAGTATACAGTCAGGCTGGACATTAATATTGACCGTGTTCTGGGTTAGGCAGGGAGAAAGTTTCTGAGCCGTTGGGACTAAACTCATAACTTTTTTTCTTTTTGACAAACAGTATATTTAGCGCGGCTCAGATGACTCTCAGCCATCCATTTGGATGTGCTGCCGCCGCCCGCTGCTGCTCAGGGACTTTTTAAGACATATTGATCCTCCTCTCCAACTTTCATGTCTTCGCTCACCATGTATATATTCCTCCTGCCTCAGTCTGCTTCTGTTCTGTTTGTTTTTCTTCCTCTGCACTGACGGAACCAGGCGTGTTTAACTCTACCAACGCTGAAATAGACTGACTAAAACTCAACAATATTTGGTTAGTTTCATGATGGGGTTTTTTTGTGTTTGTGTGTGTGTGTGTGTGTGTGTTAGTGTAAATTAGAGCAATAACAACAAAAACAAAACAATAAACTGTTACATTTATTTGATGTACCAGAATCAGGACGTGCAGAGCCTCTAAAAAGTTTAATCGTTTTGGACGTTTTATTGCTTTTCCGAATCAATCAGCACCGATAAAATAAAGTTGCTGTTTTTTTCCAACATTACGATAAAACCTTTAATGCAAAAGTAAAAATTTGTTTTTACTACATAACAATAATTACTATTAAAAAAGCGATTGCATAATTATTCACGCCCCCAAAAGGTGACTGACCTAATTGAACAGAGGTCCAGTCGGTTCGTCCTCGCCGTCTCACAGTGAGTGGAACGGAGCTGCATCCACAGCTTTTGAAGGGGGTGAATATTCATGCATTAACTTATTTTAAGGTTAATATCTTTGCCATTTAGTACAAATTAGTTTCCACTTCTGGTAAAAAAATGTTGTCAAAACCGAATTATGTTGCAAAAGCCTGATTTGTAAGCTCAATAAAAAGGGTAAAACATCCAAGGAGGTGAATACTTTACTTTTTACGAGGAATGTAACAAACGGTATTTACAACGACTTGCAACTCAGGTGAGATTTCAAACTAAAAATTTAGAAAACTCCAACTTAATACATCAATTTAATGGTTTGTACCAGTTTTTCCTAGAACAAAATACTAGAAAAAAACGAGTATTTTGTAACCTAAAAATACTAGTTCAGTGTATCTTAGGTTCTACTGGCATTAAAGGTGCCAGTGTTTAATGATTTATAAGATAAAGTAAGGATATCACAAACAGAGACTTGTTGAATTTTCAAAAGTGGAAAGACAAAAAAAAAAAAAAGCCTGGTCATTCATCTATTCAAGTGGGGTCGTTGCTGAACTTCATAAGTCAGAAAAAGTCTCTAAGAAAATATATTTTTCCATCACATATAGTGATCAGAATAGTAAAAGAGGTAAAAAAAAAAAATTATCCTAAACTCACTGACCAAATAGAAGTTGAGTATCCATCAAACTTTAAGTTTGTACACGTCTGCTGAAACATCTGGGCAGCACCACTGGGTTTAGATGATTGAATTCTAATCTTATGCTTTTGAACAGTCATTGAAAGGCTGCTGCCTGTTGTCAAGCAGAAAGTCATGAACAACCACCACAAGCAGAGTGAGCCACAAAAGGTTATAGCTGAAGAAAGTGGCTGTTCAGAGCACTGTACCCCAGCAAACGCATAGAAAATTAAGTGGAAGGAAAAGGTGTGGGAGACGAAGGTGAGTGACCTTTAAGGTAAGTATGAAGAAAGCCCATTTAAAGGTCTGTGGAGATTCCTGAGTCAGTAACATGAGCTACAGTTGTCACAGGCCACATGTTTAAACAGAACCTGAACCAAATACTGACTGTTCAGAACATGGACACATTTTCACTGTTATTATGCTTATGACTAAATATAAGTTTAAGAGAAACTGAATTTTAAAATGTAAGCCATAAATATAGAAATATAGAAGGCTGAAGCCTTACTGAACAAGTCTTGGTTACAATTAATTTAAACTAAAAGGTGAATATGGTCATAAACCTTCATATTAATGTGTAAGAACACATGTTTTATGTTAGGGACATAATTGATCAGCTTTGGTTTTCTTTAAAAGCTGTAATTTTGAGCAGATTCATCTTCCATAGCTGCGTAATGTCATGTCAAATCTGACTAAATCTCATTTTCATACAAATCCTGTAAGTGGCTCATATGTGGACTGCATGCTCTGCACCGCAATAAATGAAACAGCTTTGAGTTTGTTCCCAAATGTCTCCATGAAGGGAAAGCTTCCGCTTCATTCTGCTGACCCCTACCTCCAGTCTGCTGCAGGGTCACCTGGCGCCTCGTGGCACCGCCGCCGCCGCCGCTCTGCTGCTTTCTGAGATCAGGTGGCATCAATGGCTTCCACCGCATCAGTTTGGCCCCCAGAGAGAGGAAGGCAACTCTTCCCTTGAATCTTTTCTCTCTCTTTAGTTTAATATGGATCTGACGCGCTACTCTTGACCTTTTGACCCTGCTGATGGGAACCGCGGCCTCCCTGCAGAACGTTCCACACCACACACATACAGAGCTCAGTTTGGGGCAGAGAACTCGATTCTACTTTAACTGATACTGACTTGGTATCGATATTTTGAATCAATCCACCTCTACTGCTAAACGTAGCTTTCTCTTAAGGACAGTGGACAAACACATGGACATAAAACCATCCAGAACTGAACCACAACAGACTCGATAAGATGTAACTGAAGCTTTAATTGACGCGACACGCAGCTTAACATTTGATGTGTGCTACCCTTTCACATTTGTCACCTTCAAAACAGAGGGAGGCACAAAAGAATGGATTTGATGTTTCTTAAAGTCGGATGTAGCGACGATGTGTCTGAAATCAATGCCGTCAAATTTCCCTGAGGTAATGTTTGAAACAACTTTCCAGACTGCAGCAAACTCATTTCCAGAGTTTTCCCACCTCATCTGCTGGACCCGTTTCCCTCCGAGTGGCTGAAGTTCAGGCAGGAAGTGGCTGCGGTCCTAACTGGTTGTTTCTCTGTCAGACAGAGGAGCAAATACGCTGCGACTGGAGGCGACGCACGGAGCCTTGTTAGCGCCGTGGCCTCGGGACGCCAGACAAACTCAAAGGACAGCCACCGCAGAGGTGAGAGCGGCTGAGGAAGACATTTCATCTATTCTGTTTGAAAGCCTCCCTGTCCTCCCCTCAAACACGTCTCCTTTTGTTGCGGCAGAACTCGATGTGTCCACGGGCCACGCTGGCATTAAACTACAAACAGTGAAGCCTTCCTCCCCTGTGAAGCCCGTCTCTCTAAAACGAGCTCAGTGTGTCCGCAGCGTCCCGCTCGGCTCCGCTTTCCCCACGTCCGGTGTTCATTGACACGTCCCCTTCATGGCAACTACCCTCTCATTACATCTAATGAATAATTTATGAGCTTCCAGCACACCGTTCTGCTGGTCCAACTGTTTTAAGAGTTTATTAATGTTAATATGGTTCCGTGTTACTTCGAGTTTAAACGAACACTCCACAGAAAGACATAAGAATGTTATAAAAACACAACCATTCTGACATTGTCCTGTTTTATGTCTCCAGCGTTTTTCAAACTTATTATTATTTGCTAAATGGCAAAATCAGAGATTATTTCTTACTTTAAATTCTTTACTTTCTAATCACGGCTTCTGATTCAGGTTTTGCCTTAAAACAACCAAACACAAATTTTAATTCAACAAAAACTAAATGTAACAACAACAAAAAAACTTTCAGCAAGAGAAAAATTAGGATCTATTTTAAAATAAAGTGGCTAAAATGACACACAGGTACGTCGCATCAGGTGGAGATGATTAGAGCATCGTAAGATTTTAATGGAGCTTTGCCTCATTCTGCCTGAGGCCTCCAGAAACAAGATTAGAGCGTCTTATGAGTTAAGGGGTTTACAGCTAATGTCTAAAAGGATTTTAAATCGGTACAGAAAATAATCGACAAGTTGAGGACATTTAAGACAGCTGCCAACATGCCCAGTGTTCAAGAAAGTTTTCCAGAAATCCTAAGATACCTTCAGCTGGTTCCTGCTACTTTAAATATGAAAGTCCCCGAAAATCAGACGTTTAACTTTTATGGAAGGAGTGAAAGGAGGGAATCTTTGCTCTCTCCATTC
This sequence comes from Xiphophorus couchianus, assembly GCF_001444195.1. Classification (NCBI taxonomy): domain Eukaryota; kingdom Metazoa; phylum Chordata; class Actinopteri; order Cyprinodontiformes; family Poeciliidae; genus Xiphophorus; species Xiphophorus couchianus. The sequence goes on along the minus strand of NC_040244.1, from coordinate 16,234,262 downwards.
TGTTTCCTAACAAATCACGGTTCAAAAAGGCCACAAGTGCCAGAATAATTCCATCCATTCGTTGTCTATTCTTGCTTGATCTTGCAGGATCTTAAGGGGACCGGAACCCATCTCTGGTAACGCAGAGGCAAGAGGTAAAGTTAAGACAGAAAGACTAATTACCCAGCAGGCACGTTTTTGGACTGTGGGAGGAAGCCGGAGAACCCAGAGAGAACCATGAAGAAGAACATGCAAACTCCATCCAGAAAGACCAAACGCTAAGATCTGAAGTCAACCTTCGGTCTGCTAACTACTCCACCATGCAGGTTTTTACCCTTAGACAACCACAAAAATACACTGACGGATATCAAGCATATAGAGTTAAATTTTGTCAGAACATTTTTCACAAAAGTCTGCAGAGATTTCCTCCAGCGAGCGAACCTCGCTCCAGAAGGAACCAGGGGGAAACCGAGCCATCAAGAAGTCCTGAAGGGTGAGACTGATTCCTCCGTTAATTCTCAACTGATGTTTGACTGAAATCCTGTCAATATTTGATTACATGATGGGCACTGACAAGGTCACAGACTTTGGTTGGTAACTAAATCTTGTTGGGCCCTCGGTTCAGGCAGAAAAACACTTAGCCTGTCCATTAATGGTGCCACGCTGTGTAACCTGATCAAGTCACAACTTAACGTGTCAGGACGTATTTCCGTCTGCTCTGTCCATTACTTCTCAGTGATGTACAGGTAGATCTGACACGGGAATCTGAGAAGCTGGCGGAAAAATAATGACAGCTGTTTTTGTGTGTGTGTGTGTGTGTGTGTGTGTGTGTTTTATTTTAGGGTTGCTGTAGCTGAAGGTTCAGTGTTTGTTTGTAATTTCCCCCCCCCAAAATTTAAAATCTTTGATTTACGGTTTACAAGGTGCAAAGTTTGAGATGGAATCATGTTTTAGAGAAAACACTTAGAACTACTGAGTACAAAACCACGGAACTCTAATAAAATCAGACAGGAGTTGAGAATGATGAAACATATGCTAAAATATCAATATTACTCGAAGCATTACGCAGCGTTACGGGTCGCTGGTTAAGTTGTGAATGCAAAGGAAACTGTTCATGCTTTGTGTGGGAGAGTGTCAAAACTTTATAAGGTAAAAAAATATTATAATGTCTATAAGTGTCAAAAAAATATGAGGTAATAGTGTAACGCCTTAAACCTTTAAAAATGTTCAATATGTGAAAAAAATATACTGATGGATATCAAGTAGTTTGAGTTAATTTTGTCAGGACATTTTTCACAAAACTCTAAGATACCAATAAATTACAGAATCATAACAGTGTAAGAGAAGTGTTGAGGATTTCAGTGGCATTTTCCAAACAACTCAGTCTTCAGTTAGAAATAAAATAAACGGCAGCAGATCCACCGTTTTAACTCTACAAACACCAAATAGACCTCAATACACATAAATACACGTAGCGGAAACCGTCTCAGCTCTGCTGCAGAAGCTCATATCCTTCATTTGTCTAATGGGCACAGCCAATCGGCATCAAGGAAAACAATTGCGTTCCTGCTTTGTAAACGCCAATCAGCAGCATGTCAGTAGCAACGTACCTCTGTGTTTTACAAGCTTCCCGTTACCTTTGGAATATTTTTGATATGCTCCATGAAAAAATCTGTGACTGGACGGATTATACTAGAATTAAATTCTACTGAAATCCAACAGGTCGGGGGTCAACTGTTTATCTAACATTTAATACATTTAGCACAACAACAAATGAATTAGTGGTTATTTCTTTGTGGATCAAAGCTTCTTGGCAATAAATCTTAGAACTTTGGGAAAGTCTATTTCCCTTTAAATGTTGCTATTGCTGAAACATACTTTTCTTTTTTTTTTTTTTTTTTGACAAACCACGCCATCTGACTGTTGTCAGATCCTGGCTTGTTCACATTCTGTGCGCTGCACACACACTGGAGAGCAGCAGTGCAGTCTGTTGACGTCTCAACGTTAGAAAAACGGAGCCATGATTCACGTTCATCCGTCATGAAGGACAACGAAGACGTCTGACCCTAAACCAGCTGCTGAGCTGTGGATGGAGGAGGCTCCACCGTTTACAGGGAGGCTCACCGGCTGCATCTTCATCATCTGAAGTAAAGACACTGAGGAGAAGAACTTAGTTAGATCTCGCTACCAAACATCCACGCCTGGTGGACTTAAGCAACTTCAAAGTCAACATCCTAGCTTGTGTTCAGACGTGGCCACTAAAACACAATATCTTGACATGAAACCGCCGCTGGTTATTACTTCCAGATATCAGCAATGTCCGTCCTCTCAAATATTACTTGTCACATTAAAAGGGAAGATGTTGCCTTCGGTGTGGATGGGAAACGAGGACAGATATCCTCCGCCGGTATCTCTGGTTCACTTCAGCAGTTACATCTTTAATATCTCTGTCATATCAAAGCTTGGACACAGCCGAGCCTCTGATGTGACCAAACTGACCAAACTTCAGCCCTTCTCATAAGCAGACGCAAAACATTCCTGTTGATGTAGCTAATTATTAGAAGACCTGCCTGTGAATGCAGCACACATCCTCACGTAGAGACAACTTGTGCTAACATAAACTGAACACATGTTCAGCTGGCATCCTGTCCTATTTGCCCTTTTTCTACTAACTCTCCGATCGCTCTGCAACACACACACACACACACACGCACACACCCGCCGCGTAGCGCTCCCCGCCACTGACAAGACGCATGATGAACGCATCCGCTGTGATTTATAATAACACTCTTTGCCATTGTAAAGGAGGAAATTGAACAAACAGGCCATGCTATCTGTCACCAGATGACCCAGTTCAAGTTCAAGAAGCTGCCTGTCAAGAACAATTGACTGCACGGATGATATATTAGACCTTAATGGCAGCAGGAAAAAAAAAAGGAGGCTCTTAACGATTGCCTTTGCTGGGCATGTGAAGGTCCCACAGCGGGCCAGATTGCAAAAGGAAACAAATGATTTCCTGAAGCAGCGTCTTCCTTCTCAAAAGAAAGAAAACAAAAATCATCTGACACAGGCGGAGTTGGGTGGTGAGACGGGCTTTGGAAGATTAAAGACTGTTTGTTTTAGGAAGAAGATTGGTGTGGAAATAATTCATCACCTCATCAGGGGCCGGGGCGATAATCTTGTGTTTTTTGATACAACTGCAATGATGTCTTGTTTCATTTGAAGTAAAAGTGTCTTCAGTGGGGGTTAGCTAGGAGCAGTCGGGTTTGACTGCTGTTGGTAACATTCTGCTGCTACCAACACCCATCTTTAGAGGTTTGGTTGTTTTGCATAAAACACAGCAAGGCTGTTTGTCCAAAGTTAAGTTTCAATGGTTCTGACAAAATGTATCAAAGCTGAAGTCCAGTTTTCTGTCTTGTCCTTCTAACGAGGTTCACTGTACTTCCACTATCCTGCTCTCACTCTCATATCAACTCGAGTCATTCTTTAACCACAGGGTTTAATATTTTGTTGGCCAACCCTTTAACCATGACTTAGTACATTCCCCCATTTTTAAAGAAGATAATCCAAGAGTTCCTATCACCTACATATAGTAGCTCTGAAGCAAACCCATCAGGTTTTTGTGGTTACAATATTTTATAATTAAAAATAAGAAGCAGGTTTAAATGAGTTTAAACCACAATGGAAACACATTGTCAAACTTTAAAGAACTTAAATAGTTTGATTTTTGTTACTCTTCATGTTGACCACGAACTATAATTTGACATCATGTAAGGCCGAGGCAGTGGTGTAGTGGAAGGAAAAAATACTGCCACCCGCAGGTGGGAGGTTAAAGACACTTTAACTTTGTGACTATTTTCGAGGAAAATTTGCAGTAAACTCACATTCGCCATTACAAAACTGCACAAAACCTTGTTGATATTCCACTAAAATAAAAAGTAAAAAATTCGCAATTGACTAAAAAAATAATTCATTAAAAAAGTAACACAAATAAAACATGAATAAGTTTGTTTTTTTTAATCCTCCTACAACTCATTCTAGCAGCAAAACATTTTATCAAAAATTGAGGGTTTTTTTTTTCTTTCAAAATTGGCATGTTTTCATAAAACAAATGTATTTTTATGATTCTGATGATGTCAATTTGGGCAACTATATTTTTGAAGGAAGTGCAGCTAATTATGCATTAGAGAGAAAAAATACAGAAGTGCATCCAAGTCCTGAAAAAAAAAAATCATTTATGCTCTGATTGTTTTGCTCTGAAGCTTGTCAGCAGAGGAAACTAAGACGTGCGCCAACATTTCCTAGCAGAAGGCTGCAGTGATTTGGGACTCGGTAACATGCAGCGGACCAACACCAGCAGATAAATGTTCTTATAAGGAAGTAGTGCCACTGTTTGAGGAGGAGGGAAAAAAGTGTTTTTTCCGATACTTTCCTCCTTAGATCAGTTAAGTTGCTTCTGATGATTTATTTTTCTGGTTCAGGAATCTTCCTCAACCTCAGACTTTCTTTTCTTTGGGATAACCACTGCAGCTTCTGGCGTACATTTTTCAACAAGTTTTTCCTTCCACTTAACTTTCTAGCATAATACCTGGCTACGCTTTTTGTGTGTGGCCCTCCTTGTGGATAAACACCTTCAGTAGAAGTCAGCAGTTTCTTTACATTGACTGCATAGTCCAAGACGTAATAATAATATAACATTACTAAATTAGAAGTTCATGTTTTCAGTCTTATGTAGTTTATTGAAGCAAATTTTTGTCTCAGTTTGGGAGTGAAAATAATGAAAATAAGTGATTAGTTTAATAAATACATACAATATGAGTTTTCAACTTTTTCAAAGTATTATTTTAACTGATATTCTCCTTTATCAGTTAAAGGAGATAAACTGATACAGGTGAGCATGTGTCACCCACAAATGGGTGTGTCACAAATGGACACACCCATGGGTCATGTGAGTCTCAGGTGGGGTTTTTTTGTGTCCAAAAAAACCATCTAAGAGAGCGACAGCCACAAAGCAAAACACAACGTCAAGCACATGCTGCAGAGAGATCGGCCTCTGATTTACCGTCAGAATGTTTGAAAGTTTGAACATTGTCCCAACAAAATGGCTGCTTTCGGCAAAACACATTAACCTCTCAGACGAGCGAGCGAGCCTGCGGCACCAGGCTCCAAAGGCGCAGCTGGGAGGCCGGGTCAGGGGCAGCGGAGGTGTATTCACATTCTCCCCCGGCCTGACTCCGGCAGGGCCCCGGCGCTGCGCTTAAAGAAACTGCGTTTGTCACGGCCGACCTAAACACGCTACAGCCTACACACGCAGTGGGAGCGATCTGCAGCAGGCTGCCGAGGTAAAACTGCAATCAATAGATGTGCCAGGCGAACCCCGGCATTCAGTTTACGGTTTCATCAGAGCGGCAGCGGAGATGCTGCAAAGAGATGCAACCAAATGTGAATTTTACACCAACAAATTATAGTCTGTTAAGCTGACAAAACACACTTCAGTCACCGGGATGTGAGCGGAGTTACGGCAGTCCCACTCTAATGTAACGTGTCTGTATTTAACGTCCATTTTGACAAATAAGCTCACTTAAGAGTTTACATTTTAAAATTTTTGTTACATCAAAATGGGAATTTTCACAGTCTGAGAAACTGGAGAAACAAAACGTTTTGCTGTTAGAACTACCGTCACAGCATCTTGTTGGGTCGACTGAACCAGAACTCATTAAAAACTAAACCTCAGGATCAGTGCATACAGTTGTAGCCATGTACCAGTGCCATACTGCATACTGGTTTGATATCCAAGATGTTTATTAATAATGGACATCCACCTGAGGGAAGTTTGACGCCCGTCCCCCACACTACTTAATTCAAATTACACAAAATTGGTGTAAAATATTTGTGCTATTTGTCGTTTTGGTAACACTTTATTTGACGTGTTGTGAATAAGACTGTCATGACACCATCATAAACATGACATAACACCGTGATAAACATGACATAACACCGTCATAAACATGACATAACACCGTCATAAACATGACATAACACCGTGATAAACATGACATAACACCGTGATAAACATGACATAACACCGTCATAAACATGACATAACACCGTGATAAACATGACATAACACCGTCATAAACATGACATAACACCGTCATAAACATGACATAACACCATGATAAACATGACATAACACCGTCATAAACATGACATAACACCATGATAAACATGACATAACACCGTCATAAACATGACATAACACCGTCATAAACATGACATAACACCGTCATAAACATGACATAACACCTGTCATAAACATGACATAACACCGTCATAAACTTTTAAAATGATGTAGCTTCATGTTATTAAAGCTAAAGTTTAATCAGTAATACTTTTATAACAAATTTATGTCAGATCATGATTTCTTGGTTAATGTCAAGATGTCATAACAAAGACAAGTCTTATTCACAACACGTCAACTAAAGTGTTACCATTGTTTTAATGATATTGATGAATGTGGGTCATCAGAGGTCAACCATCCACCCCAACATTCAACAAATCAAGCAAATTTAGTGTCAGTCAACTGTGTTGCACAAACCACCACAAATATTATTTTATATCAACTTTGTAAATGAGTTTGATCTCTTTGGAAACCTTCTTTTTTTTGGTTAAATGTTTAAAACTAATCTCTCAGACAAAAATGTTTGCTGCAAAGTCGATGGACGCCATATTTCATTTGACTTTGTAAACGTGGACCGGCTGTTTGACCTTTGATGACCTCTGGAAGTGCTTATTCTTCTTTTCAAAATGATGACAAGAAACAACACCACTTCCTGTCCACTCGGGGTAAAAGTGTGCATTTAAAGCCTGAAGCCTGACTCTCCTGTGTCGGCTAATTAATCAGGAAGCAAAGCGTGGACCAACTGGAAACCATTAACATCAACTCCTCCAGTGAAGCTCTGCCCCGCCGCTAGCTGTAAATAATCCCACCGCGTTAGCCGATCCCTCTGAAGACGCGCTAACGTGACTCTCAGCTCGCGTTTCCAACATTTCTACGCTGAGATACGAGATAAAAATAAAGACACACAATGAGCCCTTTTGCGCCTCTCTAAGCTCCTCAGAGAAGGATCAATAAGACGCATGGAGACGAGCTCGGCTCTCGTCTCGCCTCTAAACGGGCAACAGAAAACAAACAAATTAGCATCACGTTGTTGTCGCGAGCCACATTCAAATGCCATCTACTTACATTGTCTTACAGTAAGTGTGGCGTTATTGCAGTCATTAGTCTAAATTATTGACTCATAACGTAACATTTCGTGTGCAGCCGGAGCCAGAGCCTGGGCTTTAATTTATATGTAAATGCATTTGTACCCTGCATGTTATTTGTCACCACATCATTTGTTAGAAATGAGATGTGGGATGTTTGGTCTGAAGGGACGCTCATTGCTCCTCGTATAGCCGCAGCGCCAGAGAGGAAGTGGAATTTCTCAAGGATTTGTCGTAGCTGGAAATATGAATTTAGCCCGGTGTTGAAATATAGTTTTAAAGATTCTAGTTACATGAATCTTAAGGTTTGATTGGGAATTTACGGACCGTAGGAATTTAATGGTGAACTTTAATGTTTCAGTCAACAGTAAAAAAGAGAACAGAAGAAGCAAAAGACCTTGGGTTTTATTGGTCACATTTATTTACAGTTTGGATACTCAGTTATGTGTAACGAGGAAAATGTCCTGCTGTGCATAAAGAGTCTTGGGAGACTCCAGTCACTTTACTGTATTTTGGTTGGCAGTGACCCTCTGTGTAAGAAATTACACGTTCTCTTTGGGTAAAAAGAATCTTCAGAACTCGATACAAAAGTCGAAATTCAAAAGAAAAAAACCATCAAAGCTCCAAGAGCAAATGAAGGTCATTTGCAACTGTTTTCACTTAAGCGCATTTTCATAAAGGCTGAGAAAAAAGAAACACACCCAGAGGGAAGCCTAAATTATCTTCCACTTTCTCAGAGATATCGCTCGATTTTTATTTTTATTTTTTCAAACAGCATACATGGAGGTTGTGTTGGAGTTATTATTGTGGGGGGAAAATAATCGGTATGTAAAATCAGATCAAATCTAATTCTCTGGAGGTGGTGGATTTCTTATGTTGGGCTTTTCAACCAACAGGTAACACAACCTACAGATATTTCTGTCAATGTTAAAAACAAACCTTAAGTTGTAGATAGTTTTATACCTACTGGGTTGTTATTATTTTTATTTTTAATCCTACACATCCAGAGGAAATAAATAATTAAGAGGCTTTGTGGAAACCTAACAGACTGGTACTTCACCCAGGGATGTGAGAACATCCTAGTGAACCCAATCAACCTTTTTTAAAAAAATTATATTTAGATTAAAATATACAGTTTTTGATGTGTCACCACAATACTTTAATATTTTTCCAAAGACCATCTGATGAATCACTTTAACTTCAACATTTTCCTCTTAAAAGTTACTTCAGAGTAATGCTACAATCTGTTAACATGGTCACTAATATAGAAATACAATGAAGTTTTTTATTTATTCTCTGGAATTGAATATTTTCTGATTGTATAATATGTCAATACGTTTCCCTTTGTGATGAGCGTTTAGAGCAGTTTCTTGCTGTAACACGTGACATAAACGGCTTGAATAAACTACAGGAAACATCTTGAGGAAATGAAATTTCTCAACATCTCAAACTCGCCAAGCTAAATTTGACTTTGGCCTGTCAGCTAGGATCAAGACCTGAGGTAAAAAGAAAAAAAAAGGAAAGAGGATTTCCAGCTCACAGTGAACTTCACCTCTGCTCCGGCTGAGGGATGTTTCATATAGAAAAATTGGAGGCCTGAAATCTGCGGGGTGTAATTATTGATATGGACTGTCGGTGATTTACCATAAAGAAGTGCCTTCTGACAGAAGTTGCTGCAAAGTCGCCCCTCTGGCAGCCAACCAAACCTGGCGTTCCGCTGTAATCCTTTTCGGATTCTGCGGGGGCTCGTCCACCCGGCTTTGATCTGAGCCCAACGCCCTGAAGAGCGGCTGACCCAGCAGAGGAACGGCCAAACGCAGGGTGTTTCCATCTGTTTCTGAAAGTATGTTTTAGGATCTTCAGAATAGAGGAGCATGGCAAGTTAAATTATAACGTACAAACACTCAATCCAGATAAAAAAAAAAAAAAAAACATCTCCATGAGATTTGTTGACATGTGATTATTTCTTGTGATTTAAATGAATGTCCACGCGCAGCTTCAACACGTTGTTCCAGTTTAAGCCCCTGAATGTTCGGAAGCTTTGATTTTTGTTTTTCCTTAAACTTGTAATATTTTATTTTTCTTTGATTTCGTGTGCAACGGAAACAAAATTCTAACACCAAGCGGAGATTTCATGCTCCTGGCAGGCCTCCATCCTGCCGTCAGACTCTCAGCATTCAGTCCAACACGGTGACCTTTCAGACATCGATGAAGACGGCAGCAGAGATCTTGACAGGAATACAAAATTTGACCCACTCTTGGTTTTTATTGTAACCACCTCGTGTTGTCTCGTCGGTTGCATATTTATTAACCGACATAAAACTTTTGCGTCACATGAAACCAACTGGGAACCCCACAAATCACCAAACATGTTTAGCTGAACTTGAAGGGACCTGAGAGGCTTTAACCAATCAATGCCTCGGTGACATAAAATCCATGGATGGCTCATCATGAAAGTTGTTTTACTGTAATATCAGGACATGACACAGAACATTTGATTTTATTCTGGCTGACAATAAAGAGACCTTCAGACGACCTTTAGAAGAGATTAAATTAGGCATCTAATAAGAAGAACAAATGGTAGGCAGTGTGGCAACACCATGCACACCCTGAACATGAACAATGAGGTTTATTTTGTAGAAAATATTTTTTCTCAGTTTGAGTGTGTGGCAGTGGAATTAAATAAAACTAGGCCTAAGCTGATAACGTGTAAAAAAGTGAGACATTCAGCTGCTGATTAAAGGTGATATTGATATTGATACAAAGTCGGCATCAGATCAATACTAGCGTCTTAAAATCAATTATTTAGTTTCAGATTCCTTCTCGAAATTTGATAACTATTGCGTTTTCTGAATTCCACCTCTAAGAAGCGTTCAGCCATAACCATGAAATGCAATTACTTTGCTTATGGAATCTGTAAAATCACTCCTCCTCCTTACTGTGATGCTTCTGTAGAAACGGAGTGCAGTTACCGTTCCCACCGGCTCTGAAGAGACAAACTGAAGCTCTTTGAGAATCTTCACCCAGATCCTCAAAAGGTTACATTAACCGTCACACAGCTGCTTTGGCGATGAGCCCCGAGGCCCGGCCAAGACCAGAGACGTGTTTTGACATTTTCCCTCCAATATGCCCCGCTTTGCTCCGGTCCGAACTGAACTCAGCCAGCTGTGCTGTAAGTGCGACTTCACCTAAAATTGCTCTTTCCACACTTTTCTCAGCCTGTTTGTTCTCTGGAGCCATAACAAACAAAACGACGGTCCAGTCCGGCTCCGTTCACACTGCTTTGAGTTCACCGAGCCGTGATTAAAAACCACACACACACACAGATAGAGAGAGAGAGAGAGCCTTTTCTCGCTCCTCCGTGGTGTGACTGTCCCTGACCTGCAGCGAGGCTCTTGTCACATCTCTCTTTCAGCCAAGGGAAATGGAGTTTGACTCGGGCTGCTCTTGCCCTGAATCCTCTGGGGAGTGTATTAAAAAGGCATCGCAGCAATGTTGACAGGAATACATTTATCGGGATTGTGTCTCCTTTCAAGGGGCAGCTGGGGGAGGCAGCGCTGGCCGCCACAGGTCGTCCTGGCAGCCGGGCCATTTGATCTCCACATCATCTGTGCTGGACAGGCCTATACCAGGCAGCTCCCTCGCTCTGTACACTTTTACTTTTCCTTTTTGTATCGGCCATAACTCACTTTTGTTTTTGCACTTTTTTTTTCATCTTTCTTTAAGGAATGTGAAACTTAATGTCATCAGTAGCTTCGTGTTCCCTGCGTCAGAAAGCGTGTGGTTTGGTTTCAAACGGTGAAAACCAGTTTACGGCGCGTTGTCACACATTTCAGCATCAAATTAAGACGTCGCTGATATTTTTCGCCTCCCCTTGTTTCGGCGCCGACAAGCTGCCCCTGTTTGTAGCAGCTGCAGCACCGCCACGAAACCGCTAGAATCGACACTCACTGTCCCCACATTCAAAACATCAGCAGGTTCATGTTAAAACCGCGACCAGCAGGTTTCTATGAGCAGGTCAAACATGTTATCCGTGTATCTGCTCCTAAAAAGGATTTTTTTTTTTTTTGCTTTTTCAACTTAAGCTCTAGTTCAGGGGTGGGCAACTCCAGGCCTCGAGGGCCGGACTCCTGCAACTTTTAGATGCATCTCCACTTCAACACACCTGAGTCAAATAATGAGGTCATTAGCAGGACTCTGGAGAACCTGACTGCACTTGGGAGGTGATTCAGCTGCTGGATTCAAGTGTGTTGGACCAGGGAGACTTGCAAGAGTTGCAGGACACCGGCCCTCGAGGACCAGGATTGCCCACCCCTGCTCTAGTTAAAGGTTATGAGTTGTTATTGTGTTGCCAAGTTGATAACTGTGGTGGAGTACTTACCTTTTTCCGTACCACATATTGTCACCTTCCTGAAATAATGGCATTTTTTGCCAAAATCATTATTATTATTTTCCTAAATCATCTTTTGTCAAAAAGAATATGACTCGTTAATTTATTTTAGGAAGGTGTTTACAGACTGATAAGATCAAAAATAACATGTAACCAAACGCACATAGCATGAAGTCTACCATATAGAAATCATTTTAGTTATTCAGTTTGCCATCTTGTTGGAAGTCATAATTTAACTATAAGTTTTAGTTGTGGTCTATAAAATCTTCTAAATTGCTCATGCTGCTGGCAGCATGAAGGTCTCTGTTAACTCTCATTTCTTCTTTTTGTAGATTTTTGTTCATCATTTTTTTCATTAATTATTGAAAATTTGAAGCCATGATTTTGGATGCGGTGGAGTTGAAAGAGTTATTTTTATTTTTACCTACAGTTGTGATAGCATAACCATAACCATGGCAACAAGGTACTGTTTTTACAACTGGAAGTAGCTAGTTAGCATGTCAAAAGCTCAAATAGTAGCTTAGCTTTAGGGTTAGAGATATTAACTTCAAGTTAAAGCCATGCCGAATAGATGAATCTTTTGATTCCCTTAAAGACATTTAAACAGTCAGCTTCATGTCCATTGTTTGGAGTTAGGCTGCGACTTTCTCTCGCTAAAGGTTTATTCCAATATTTTAACACTTCTATCCAGATTCTTAAATTTAACAAAAAGGATCCTCCAGCAGAACCTGCACCACTGTGAGCAACCATTTGAGAAAAACACAGAGCCACTGATCCAAAACTACTTTCTGTGTCACAGACAGTCCCTCCAGGTTTTAGCAGTTAGATTCAAATACATTCACGCAAATTCAATAGATCCCCACGTTCAGAGTTTATTGCAAATTTTTCGCAAAAATTCTCAGAAACATTGTGCTTAAGTGATGCTAACTCCCACCTGCAGGTGGCAGTATTTCTTACTCCTACTACTTCTGCCTCAGCCTTACATGATGCCAAATTACAGCCAGTAACCGATATTTAAGTTCTTTAAAGTATAAAAATGTTTGCACGTCCCAGTCTGCCTGAATTGTTCTTTGTTGTTGTTGTTATATGTAGATTTTTGTAGAGGTTTGAGGAAAAAATATTGCAAAATTGGAACTATTTATGTAGTAGCACCAAAAAATAAGTGATTTTGATTGCTCCATCCATTTCTTACACCCTTGTCCCTAGTGCTGGTGTCTATCTCCAGCTAACGTTCCGGGCGAGAGGCGGGGGTCACCCTGGACAGGTCACTAGTTTGTCGCAGGGCAACACAGAAACAGACAGGACAAACAACCATACACACACACACACACACCTAGGGAGAATTTAGAGAGATCAATTAACCTGACAGTCATGATTTTGGACTGTGAGAGGAAGCCGGAGAACCTGGAGAGAACCCACGCATGCACAGGGAGAACATGCAAACTCTATGCACAAAGACTGGGCCGGGAATCGAACTCAGGCAACAGAGCTACCTACTGCACCACTGTGCATTTGATTGCTAAAGATTTGATTGCTAAAGATTGCAAAAACAATAACAAAATCCTGTGCAGAAAAGCAAACAGTTCATGGCAGTCGTAGCTCCTTTAGTGCCTTCATGTAGAGTTAATGAAAAGATCTGGTACACTTTTCCAATCTATATCATCCTTGAATATCCGAGCAAGACAAATTATCCAGCATTTTAAAGAGGCCGTCTGCAGTCACATTATCAGGGAGCTACAGAAACTGAAGCTGGGAGTCTGGGGAACTCCTCCTGCTGGATGTCGAAATTCAGCGAAGAGCACAACAAACATGAAAATGTGAAATCAGCAGGGTTCTGGTAATCAGCTTAAAACCTGCGGGAGTGAATGCACTTAAAGTCATTTGCTTCATATTTAAAGTTTTGGATGTTTTTTGCCTTTGCTTTTCACCTTCAAGCCTCTGCAAAGCGCCTCTGGAACAAGGCGAGGAGGAAATTCTGCTCTGACAGCTGACTTCATTACGAGCAGATTATGAATCAAACATTTAGCTCCACGCGCAGTTGTGCGAGATGGACCGCTCTTTTGCATTTAGATAACCTCTCCTGGCCCACTCCAACACGCCCCTTTATTAATGCTCATTCAGAGGCTAATGATGTAGAACGTCCTGCTAATTACTGGAAATACCCGGCTCAGATCCGCTTGCCGTTCAGCTCTCCTCCACCTGTACCGTTTTTACGGAGAGATAAAGGCTCGACGACGGCTAGACTTCAGAACCAGCACAGGGTTCGGCTCCGGTGGGCCTCGGGGTCTTCAGCAAAGAGGAAACGGATGAATTGGAAGCAGCTCCTTGAGCTCTGGTTATGCTCAGTGTTTGGTTTTGAATCAAATCTCCAAACACAACATGAGATCTTATAAAAATGTATTGATCCCTGTGGGGGAAGTTGACTCCAGCGTGAGGCCGAGACGGTGTTCAGCATGAAGAAGGGAAATAACCGGAAACGGAGCTCTGACGTCACAGGAGGAGACAGAGGTTGGATCTCTGGGGACAATTCTTCATGTAGCTGTAGAAGAGAGACGACCTACGTCAATTTAATGGACAACACAAACATTATACTAAGAAATAAGACAGCAAACTACTCAAGGAGAGACATAAACCACTGGGAATATTTATTACCTTAGTTTCTAGTCTCTCGGAAGTTCAAAGGAAGGGCTTTGATAGTCTTCATTTTGATTTTTATTATCTAATCTTGTAGAAAAAAAATTGGGAAAGGAACAAAAAGAAAGAAAAAGATTTTTGGATCCATAAGTTTCTTACGTCAAGACAACCTGTTGCCAAGGAACCAGAACGTCTTACTGCGGTCCAGACTCAGTTGTTTCCTCTCACTGAACCAGACAGTGAAGTTCAGTGAAAGAAAAACAGAAGTTAACTCATCATTCTTTCAACAGAGTTAGATGAAGTCTGTCATTCGATGCTGCAAATAATCTCATGGTTACTGGGTAGAGTCTTGGTAGAGGATTTAGAATCGTGCATTAGAGGCCCCAGAAGTCTGTGTTGTGCATGATTGCGTTGAATGGAAAACAACAATAGCGGAGGTCATTTTTTGTTCAGCACATTAGCATTTTTACTAACTTTGAAAACAGCACACTTCGCCTCCCAAATTAGTTTTTATGTTTAAATTCTACAGCACCAATTAACTTGGCTGTTTTGCAAAGTTTTGGTTGAATAAAGTTTGACGTCTGTGTTGAAGTTTTTTTTTTTTTTAACTCCCTCCTGCTGTAGCAGGGAGTGAAATGAATCTGAGGGACATTCTTTTAATAGACTGCAAATGGCAAAAATAACTTGCTAGATATTCAAAGTTCCAGTTGTTATGGATAAATGGGCAAAAATATATTTACTCACAGGACATTTAAAGAACCGCATACCAAAATATCCAGGCAGACATTTTAAGTTTAGGACTTAAGAGGTTAATTAACCGTTTATGTTAATGCTCTTATGGTGAAGGCTGCATAGCAACAGCTCTGCTTCCTCTCATCACATTCTTTTTCCCCCCCAAGAGCAAATAGCAAGAATACAACAAATGATGGAATGAGGAGGTATATGAAAGAATACAACACTGACATCAGCAAACAACCAAGAGTATTAATTAAATAAATGTGTACAAAAAATATACATGAGTTGCTTTGAGAGCCTCCTGATATTCTCCGTGTGACACAAGTGGTTGAATTTACCTCTTTAGCATTAGCATTAGCATTAGCATTAGCGCTATGGTTTTCAACATGGTTGAAAACTTTGTCATTCATTTCTACTAAACCATGTTAACATAGTGGAACTAATATTCGCGATAGTTACTATAGTTATAGTTACTATCTTTTTAACTGCTAGTGGCCTCTACTGGTAAAATGGCTGAAGGGGTGAACAAAACTTTGTGGGAAACATGACAATAAAATTGAAGAAATGTAAAAATCTTTCCACTGGATGTTTATTAAACCAGTGAAAAGGTCTTTGGGTTGACCCGACTCTAAGAATTTGACTTCATTCTCAAAATCTGAGATCAACAAAAACAACAACAACAACAAAAAGCCCTCTTGAAGCAGATGATCAATTTTTCATGCTTTGACTTGCTTGAATGTTTGAAATCAATACGATGGGAGAAAATGGTCCTGAAGAGCCGTGTGATCTCTCTGTGCCTCCTGATCAATATTACATCCTCGTTAGCGAGACAAATTATCCCCCGTCTCAGAGTTCGGCGCGCTGCCGGGGAGCTGCGCCTCTCGTCCTCATCCAGCTCTCTGCTAATCACACCTAAAAGGGGAATTTTGATAGAGATTAATTGCATCCCTTGAAACCGTCGCCTCCCTCCTGCCAGTTTGGGTCCCGGCCACCCATCCGGCCCCGGAGAGTATCAGTTTAACCCGGGTGAAACGCCGAGGCCGTTGCCATGGAGGAAGAGAGGGACGCACAGAATGTGTGTAAGGCTGGAGCTGGAAGGGGAGCAACGCTGATGGATTTTGGGAATTCGAGAGAACCCGTTGTGTGTGTGCGTGTTGCTCTTTACCCCTGCTACTCCATACACCACGCCTGAGTGGCTGCCAGATCTGACAGCCCAGCTTCAGGAATCCCCGCGTGGCCGACTTCTCCGGGTTGGAGGGTCTCGTTGCCATGTGAACGGCACAGAGCAGGATGCACCACAAACGGCGCTCGCATGCTGGGATGCAATCACACCTGCTGTTCATTTACTTCAGTCCAGAACTAAAAATAAATAAATAAAAAGTCCAGGCGGTGTATTTTTACTTTGCGTTTCAGTCAGTTTGACACCGATGAGTTACGAGCCAAACTCACAAACTGACTCCAGCTCCTCTATTGGACGGTATGAGTCACAGATGGTTCTTATTTTAATTAAAAAAATAAACTTTAAATCATTTTTTCTTTACTTGTAATCTTCTAGTGAAGATATTTAAATGCAGAACAGTGGGACTTCCTGGGTTCTCGGTTCTCTCGGACTCCTGCCAGCTGCCAGACATCCTGATGGAGGAGCAGCTGATGAAGTAGTGAACGGAGGTAAACCTGAACACATCGAGGCCTCCTGGGCTTTCTGGAGCTCCAGGTAGGTGGACAATGTCCGCCTGGCATCGTTCTCCTTGCTGTGGCCTGATTTGAGTTTGTTCTCTCCTTGCTTTGACAAGGACAGAACATATTGGTAGACATATTGGACGTTCCTTGGAAGTCTAAACATGTTTCAAAAACTTAAAGTCTGATTTACTATAGCCTAATTTGATTTGTAATATTGAACAAATTATTTTATTTTGAAGTTTATAAGTGTAAATGGACTAGTGACATTTTATATGAACCAAAATTATGAATTTCTATTTTAAAGGGTCAGAATTACAGTAGGTATTTTAGGCACATAGGGCCATTTTATAGCACAATCAAGAAACTGTTACATTCATTTGTTATAAAAATGCTGTATATATATCAAATATGGACCAAAAGAAATTTCACTTTGTAATTCAACATCTTGAAATTGGGCCTCTGTCTCTTTAAGAAACTCCTGCTCTTTCTGACACTTCAGGAAGTGGTCACAACATGGCTCCTCTATTAACCCTTTAGCAAGGTTTTTACCAGTGCTGAACTCAGCACTAGCTCCTATAATGAGCTCAGCAGATGCTCACTTACATCATGTGTTTGCTAATTACTGCTGGCTAGTCTGAAGGATCTGAGTGGGGGAGTCAGGGGACGGGCTGGTCTGTGAGGCGGAAGCTGGAAGTTTGGGAAGTGCAGCTCTGAGCTGCGGCTTGAAGGCGGAGCTAGCTCCAGGCAGGCGTTTTGTACGGGCGAGTGGTTGCCATGGAGATTAAAGAATTTCTCAAATATGCATAAAAGAATAGAGAAGAAACACACTGCAGGTATGTTTGAGATGAGGGAAAAACATTATACATGGGTGATGAAGATAAACTAAAGTGTTTATGTAAGTATCATGTGTTTCAGTTAGCTTAGCACATTCCATATAGTATTTTCATACCAAAAGCAAATAGCAGGAAAGTTATACAAGTGATAATGTTTTATAAAATACATTTTTTATAGAGATTTATGTACAAAATTTCCGTTGTAAGCTATCAGGATTTCTTTTCCAGTCTGATAAGCTCACCATGTCTTCCTGATCCGACTGTTTTTCAGATGTTTTTCTCTTTTGTTCAGAAGGATTAAATCTCAGACTTTAATTCTGATTCACAGTGAGAATGCAAATTATGCGGTAAAATACAACCCGTACTACACTTCTGTGTAATTTTAGCACCACAAACGTTTTCGGTTTCTCACGGAGCAGCTCTGCAAAACAAAAAAAGTCCCAATTATCTTTCTCCGCCAGCCCCGTTCGAATTGCTCCCTCCCTGCTAATATTAAAACAATATCCTCCTATTTCTCTTTGTGGGAAATTGGGATTTCCATTTGTTGCCTTGGCTGTTTACTGAAATTGCAGCATTTTCAGCAGGAGAGAGCAAAGATGGAAGCAGGAAGCGGATGGCGCTCGGATAAGTCCGAAACAGACCCGATGAACCCTGAATGACGCTCACAAACAAGTTCTCCCTCAGGACTGAGATAAAGGGAGAAAGCTAATATGAGATTTAGGCTGTGGTTCACGTCTCACTTAGCCGTCACAGTATCTGGAACCTCTGACCGGCATAATCTTTTAATATGTGGAGACGTGTTGTGTTGTGGTGAAGCGTGGGGGTCAGACAGCGAGGCAACAGAGAAGCTGTTTCCCCTCAGTCTTATCAATATATCCTGTTTCCCTCCTTAATAAAGAAAGTCAAACACAAAAAACAAGACGATGCTCATGCTATCTACCAGCTTCGTGGTTTTTTTATTTATTTATTTAACTGACAACGGGGCTGTCAGTTAAATTTAAGACTTTTTAATGCCACCTCGAATGAAATGTACGACAGAAAACATGAGGAACACAGAGGATGTTTGGGGAATCTTGTGGATCTTGGCAGCTGATGTGTGTTTTGAGTTCAAAATGGAGACTGCAAGTTGAGTGTTGAAGCTTTTGGATTGTTTTTCTTTTTAATTGTTGTTGTTTTACGCTTCATCTTAGATTCAAAAACCAAAACACATTGGTTAGTCTTAAAGAAGATGATGGTTTCATGGCATGTTTCTCCAGCGTGCTGAATAATAAGATTAGCTATCTAGCTAGCAAAGATATTAGCAGCTACTCTTTGAAAAATAAAAAAAACTATATATACGTGATTAAATAGGTCTGCCATGTTAAAATTTAAGACCCATGATTAATGTATTTAAGGTCAAGTACTATATATTTTTTTAAAAAGTGAATTTAAGACATTTTAAAGCCTTAATTTTAGATACACAAATGTAAAACTTTTTAAGGATCCGTGGAGACCCTGTACAAAGTCCCCTGGAAGCTTGAATTCATTTTCACATGGAGACTAAACCACAATGAGTGAAGTCTTCCATATGGAAATCTAGGCTCCTGAAAATGCACACGTTTCTGTCAAACCTCTGGTGATGGGACGGAGAGGGGG
The DNA here is from genome assembly GCF_001444195.1 of Xiphophorus couchianus. Lineage (NCBI taxonomy): Eukaryota > Metazoa > Chordata > Actinopteri > Cyprinodontiformes > Poeciliidae > Xiphophorus > Xiphophorus couchianus. Next base: position 16,215,110 of record NC_040244.1, on the reverse strand, counting down.
CCATTAGGGCCCGATGCTTTAAGACTTCATTCACCGTATTCGTTTCTACTGAGAGAAGAACCCCAGGTGCAGAACAGTGTGTGAAAGGCAGATCGTCGCTGTGCTTTCCGGCTCTGGTGAGGAACACTATGAACCTTTTAGCCAGATTAATCATTGTTCTACATGGAGCCAACTATTGAATGTGCAAATGTAGAGGTTTGGAGTATATTTTCTCCTTTGTGCTATTGTTGTACAAAAGCACAGGTAAAAGTATTATTTAAAACATTATTGAAAGTGAAAAGAAAAGAAAACTGGACTAACTTTATAGTAACACTATTCCTGTATGGGAGATTTTTCTATATTTTCATCTGTAGCTCACTGCTAATGTCACAATCTGGTGGACTTTGAGTTTAGATGGCTGATTTTGATTGTATTGTTTCACCTTGTTTCATTTATTCCTGTGTTCATGGTCTCCAGTGTTACCTTTACCTCAGTGCTTCCACTTCCTGCCTTGTGCAGCTGTTCTCACCTGTTCTGCATCCACTAATCAAGTCTCCAGTATAAATGCTCCTCAGTTGCAGTTACACATTGTGTGATTCAGCTGTTGTTCTGATGCTAGTTTACTAGAGCTGTACGTTAAATGATCATTTTTCTGCTCTCCTACGGCCCTTAGCGCTGCATTTTATGTCCTCAATAACTCATAATGTTTATTTTTTTACAAGTTTAATAGACTGAAAATACCTCCCAGTCTGAATAAAGTCAACTCAATCATTGCATATAAAAGCAACATTGGATACGGGAAAAATGACTCTTTGCACAGGGTGCCTCGGTTTCAGGGGGCGACGCGTTCTTCTGCTACTTTACCAGCATATCTCCTCGTTAAGAAGTGGAAAACCCTACTGTTGAACCCAGTGTGAAAAAATGGGCCTGAACTGCGATGATGGGGCAATCTCATTTGAAATTCCATTCCTTTGCTGAACTACTGGGCTGAGCATACTGCTCTGTTTGATAACTGGGATCAATTGGAAAGTATGAGACTGCATTTAAATAATTTTTTCGTAAATGACATTTGCTGTGAACTATATAAATAAATTGGATTAAATTTCAATGTTTATTTGAAAGAAACCAGGTATAATTTGAACTAATGGTTAGAGACATGAACTGAATTTCTACATTGTAAACCGAGACTTCTAAAGCACACTTGGAGATTGTTGGAACATTCCTATTGTTTTTCTAAAGACACACAAAAGAGCAAGAGCAGGTATGATTTAAGGTGTTGTCTTGGACTCTCAATTTCTCAGATCTTAATCCATTTGAGGTGAGATGTGTTGGAGTAACAAATCCGATCCACTGAGATGCCATCGCTCCACTTCCAGGTCTTAAAAAATCTGACACCAAAATATGTCTCTTGACCCTTGACTCAATTGGTCAGAACGATTTGGTGTCAAAGGCGGGATCAAGGTCAGCATAACGCTATGCAAAAGGAGCAGCACTTTTTCCATTAATAATACATAAATGAGCCCGTGCAATCTAAAACCCTATGTTTTCTTGTCAAAGGATACTGTATCTTGTTGGGGAATTGGAGATTTAACCAGAGACAGTTTAAGTAAAGGTGTCAGTGTTCTGAAATCCACATTTCTCTCTATTCCTGTGCAGGCCCTAAAATCTGCAAGAATTGAAGAATGAGATGGTCCACATTTCTGCCACGGTATGCAAACTATTGCTTTATGAAAGGTCTGACAGAAAATCAGTTTTTACTCCTGATAAGTTGGTGAATTGTTTTTGGTTTGACTCGTGTCTGGCACAGTCAAGTCTCAGGAGTCAACATTTTGATCAATTCCTCATTCCGCTAATTTGATGAAAGTGTCTTATAGCATTCTTATGCCATCTTGCCCATATTTGAACAGTGAGACTGGAATATTTCTGCGTTGCCATGACAATAGGTAAATCTCCCGCAATTCACCTGAGACGGAGGTGGCAGATAAGGCGAGAACTATCCCCTTTGCCATTTCCCTCTCTCTCCTGTGCCATCCTCTGCTGATGCAGTCATTATAGAGTTGGAAGGGGGAAAAAAGTATTCAAGGAGCAGAAGCCGTCAGCAGGGCATTGCTCGGATTTCAGCTAAGCCTCAGAGGGAGAGAGAGAATGCTTTTCACTTTCCGCCACCGGAATTCATCAGTCTGCAGGACGCTACACAACACAGAGCATTGTTTATTTTTCTGTTTTTATTTCATTTAAAGAAAATCCATTAGGGTTCGTGCAGCTTTCTCCTTTTCAATCGGAAACTACGGCCAAACGGAAGCTGAAGTACCTTCACATCCCAGCGCCTGGTTACGGCCCGACGCCATGGGCGATGCTGAATGACTTCACAACCAGACCAACACTGATTAACCCCAATGAAATGCATTATTGACGTGATATTCACACTTCAGAGGTGGAAGGAAAAACCTCCTCTGCTCTTTTAGATATTTAGAGTCAAGACCCGCCTGTCCGATCTGTCTCTCCATCTCGCATGGCTGGCCGAGGCATCGGCCAAGGAAAAGCACTTTTCATCAGTGAAAGAGCTTTGCCAGGAAATCATTCAGCTATATAATTACAAATTGACAAAAGGTAATTTGTACAGTATCTGAATGCAGGTGAAAGATGCACAGGAATCAATATCTCTTATCTGTCTTTTCCCTTGAAATTAAGGCTTAAGCAATTTGTTTACCCGTGATCAAATAGCCTCTTTTATTGCCCAAGTTGTTTTTCTGCCTTGCCGCATGGTTGTAGCTTCGTTCCTCTTCCTAAAATGTATTGTTTCTTTCAGTAGAACCAAACAGATTGCCTTCACTAGTTTGAAAAAATGGCAAGCGAGTTGATATCTTTTTTTCATGATCCTTCCTCGCCGGCTGCTGGAAGACCTTTTGTGTTCCAGGTTGGATCAATATTATCTCCCCAGCTGAGGACAAACCTACTTCCTAAGATTTCAACTCTGAGCTGTCATCTAGGTGTGTCTGTCGGCTGGGATGTTGACTGAACATTTTGATTTTATCCACAGTTGCTCGGTTGACCTCTCCTCTCCCTGGGGTGGCGGGCCCTCGAGGGACAGCAATGTTCTGCAAGATGATGATGAGATGATAGGCACGTCGAGTCGAGGAGGCACATCCATCAGTCTGAATGCAAGCGTGTGTAGTTCAAGCTTTAAAATCTAGTTCTAAATAGTTGCTGTGCCCCACAGATTTAGACTGTTAACGTCAAGTTTATAGATGCTTTATGTTATTCCTAAAATGACAATTTATTGTGCAACCGTAATGTTGTCTTTCTAACATCAACTAATTTTTTTTTTTCTTTGTAAAGTTTGTCTACACACACATTTAGCCTCTTATCTCTCAATTGACAGACAATGAAAGTTCTCTGTGGCACCAGGAAGTCTGTCACTTCTAACTGAAGGTTGTGACAGCAGAGATATGTCCAAGACATTTTAATGGCGTCCAAGTCAAATATATAAAATACAAACAAATCTGTATTTTCCCATGTGATGCTAGTTTACTTAGCATGGAGTTACATTAATCTTGGAATTCCAGCCCTTTATGGAGGAACTGTAAATGTTTCACAGGAGTTCGAGACCAAAACTGACCAAATAGCTCAAATTTACAAACATTCAAGATGCCCTCATAAAATGTTTATAACTGCCTATTAATAGTTACTGTAGGTCACAATATGTAGCTGTGGCATTAATACACTCATAATCACCTACTATAAGAGTTCAAACACCAAATATACCTTGATATTTATTAATACAAGCTGGAAATTAGCCTGTAGATGTTGGCGTCTGTGGTAGTGCTAACACTGTTTCAAATGTGCATATTTAGCCGTGGTCTGTAGTATTTGTAAATTTCAGCTTTTAGAGGTTGTGCTCCCTAAAGAGCTTGACAGACGGGAGACAAACGTTGCTCCCTCTTCATTCATTACCTGCTTTCTCTGTGAGGCGACAATCATTTCACTTTCCCTGGTAAAATCCATGCATGTGAATTTTTGAGTTTGTGTTCTAGCGACGCGACACAAAAAAGTTCAAAAAATGTTCAACTTTTGTTGCTGACGCGACCACGTTCCGTGTTGGGTAACGACTTTCTGTCATTAATGCCCACTCACACTGTGAATTAGCCATACGCTGAACACAAACCTGGACAAAATTACTCTATGTTCATCATAGAGTCTTAACAACATGCTGTATGATTTCCAAATCTTTATATTTGTAAAAATAGAAAACTCACCTTTGACTGTAAAGTTGCATCTTTACATCACTGCTGTTGCAACTAATGTTTCACAAGGAAGCTAAGCATTCAGCTACAGATATTAAGGGAACATTTTCCTCAGCAACTGGTTCAAAACCTTCAAAAACACACTTTGTTCCAGTAGCAGGATGTTTAAATCAAACCATTAGAATGAAGAAACTACTGTGCAGTGTACTTTCCTCTGAGCATATTGCAGTTTATAAAATTTGATTTCATGCTTCCCTGAAAGTAGCTGCTTCTGTTTCTATATGTGGCTGTGGAGTGATTGATTCCCGGTAGAAAATAGCATCACACAGCACAGATGTGAACTCATCAAAAGTGATTTGGGTCCTTAAGATAAAACAAAGACTCTCCTTGTTTTCAGTGATTAAATCTATTTGCTTTTACTCCGGAACATAAACTTGAGATGCAGCAGATGGCCTCTTGTGCGGGAAGAAAAGTCTTTCATTCGTCGTGACGTCTTGTGCCTCAACACGAAATATTTTCCCTTAAAAACCTCTTTTAAATTACATCATCTCTTTTTTTTTTTTTTTCAAACCTGACTTTCTTTTCTGTGTTCAAACATGAACACAGAGGTATATAAGCTCGGTGGATAATTCAGTTGTTCCTTGTGCTTTGACTTGCTCCCACTCCCACCTTTGCAACTATAGCCACATGTTGCTGAGTGTGGTTTATTGACAGGAATGAGGGCAACCTCTGTTCATCCTGAACTTATCGCAATGAAGCAAGTCTGCTAGAACAAAGACCTTCTGGTTTCCAGTCTCAGAAATATAATAAAACACAGGAAATATTAGACAAAGAAAAAAAAATCCCTTTTTCACAGAATTTAGAGATGGAGAGTTTTGCTGGATGGAGTAGATAGAAAAGTTTTTTTTTAACTTGTTTTAAGGAAACAAAAGAGAAACCCTCTGATGGCTCAAGTATAAGAATTCCTTGAAATGAATTCCTGATGAAGGCTTTCTAAAACAACCGGCGTCTCTGCACCAATGATGGACACATTTCTCATAATCCACTAACGGGTTAATAGCGGAACAATTTTTGTTGTTGTTGTTGTTTAGCTTTTGCTGGCTTTGAAAATGTTTAGTGCACTGAAATAATTTCTGGACAAATTCCAAAGCGATGATTTACTTTGCCGTTGTGTAAAGTTTCAGGTGAAGCTGCACTTCAAACTTACAAACTCAAATCCTTTCATACTTTAATCGGCCTCCCAACAGCTACTTTCAAATGCTTACAGTGAAACAGCCACTAAAATGAATCCACAATGTGCAAACCCTGGTGTAGCAGCTCATCGAGCACGGCGCCAGCCAACGGATCCAACTGCTGCCACAATGGACCCGACTCCTGTCTTTGGCTGGCACACCTGGTGCCTATATATGCTAACGAGCCCAACACCGCTGCGACATGAAAGTGGAGGCGGGGACACGGGGCATGATGCGTTCAAAGACCCGCCTTATGTGGGATTTTACAACCATTCTATGTAAGCACTATTTAAACTAATAATCCACCCGGTTACACTTCTTTTGAAGCAGGACGGTGTTTACAGCGGTGTATACAGGCGGATCAGTTGCTCGGCTGTCTGGCTCTGGTCTGCTCTCTGGTTCCCATAAACTCTTTCAGGCTGAATACAGAAGTGTTTCCATGGAAATAACACAGGAGGCTCCTTTACCTTCTTCTTTAGGCTGAAGACGTTGATCCGGAGTGAAGTGAAGGCTGTAAACTTTGCTGTGCAGCGTTAGCTTTAACTGGTAGCAACGAATATTTACAAGCCACCGTCTTCTTAATTCAGGACCGTTTGGAAATCCATGAAAACTAAAAGCCCATTATATTCGATTATATTTGCGTCTGAAATAAGACTTTGTCTTTTCTAGCTGTCATGGTAACTCAAAGCGAAAAAAGAGAGCCCATTTGCGTATGCGGTTGTGACGTCAGCGCGGCAGGTGCAAAGAGCCCATTCCCGTGTTCTACTGCGTGACTCATCGCCTTGAGCTTAAACTCTGCGTTGCAAGCGTGTCCCTTAATAGGAGCCATTTTGGGGTCTTTACACAAAGACCCCAAAATGGTCTTTGGCCAAAATGGTCACAGGCCCTGTCAAGAAAATCCGAGCTCATCCCACTTCCCCATGCTGGAGATTTTAGTTTCAATAAAGTTAGTTTAACAGTAATAATAAATAAAGTTATCTTTATAATGAATCACTCAAGTGACAACAAGGCCCAACAGTAGACTTAAGTGTCAATAAAATAAATCTAGTTGTGTGTGTTGTTTTTGTCTCATGCAAACTTTGCTTTAATTCTACTTTTTTCTATCTAATCATAAGAAATCATAGTCAGTCAGAGAGATTCATGAAACAGGAAAAGCAGGTTTCCTGGAAAAAGAGGAAGTTTCCAGCCTGCAGATTTATAAAAATAGCTGAGACTATTCCTTAGTTTAAAGCATGAAAGTTTTAAAGAATGAAATCTAAACATTATTAGTAATTGGATAAGATTCAAAGTAAAATACTTATATTAATATTGGTTTACTTGTAATAATACTTACACTTATATTTGTGAGAACACCTTATTGAGGAAGAAGATCATTTAATGCTAGCTTTGGACAAAAAGTTTTGGCTCTTTCCTCTTTTCTCTCCCGAGTCCTTGGCGAGTGGCGGCGTCCTGCTAAAACGAAACTAACACAGCGTGTTGACGTCACAGATCACAGAGTTTAATTCATCAACAAAGCTGCAGAGATACAGAGATATGCATTAACTCATAAAAATAAAATAAAGACACACCAGGGGAAGACAAACGAACACAGAACACATAGACAGACAACGGCGCCCACGTGGAGAGGGAAAAAAGATGGAAAAACTCTCTCCCTCTTTTTCTTTACACTCCGTTTTAAACAAAAGGGGTGTTTCCGTATTTTAATCTATGCAACGAAGGCGTTCCGTTGTTCAACCAATCAGAGACCTGTTTTCGGCCAGAAGGGGAAAAACACTTAATCTCAGTAAGAGGGCGAACCACTTCGTGCTCATCTCTGTCTGGCACGAGGAGAGGCGCCAAGAAGTCTCTTGCCCCCTATCGGAATGTAAATGTATTACTCTGTCTTCAGCGGGGGAGGAAAAAGCCCTGCTTGTTTAAATGTCTGCTATTGTCAGCTCTCCCATGCTCAACATAAAACTGTTCCAATAAAAGTGTTGGCTATACCTTTACACATGTTGTAAGTATTTTAGCACTTAAATAATCATTTTCCTTTACAACCTACAAGAAAAACAAGTAACTGTAACTTTGGTATTAAATAATTAGAATCATGGATTATTCTTGGTTTCTTTTCAGAAAAACATCTGTAATAACTCACATTAAGATTATAATAAGGATAATTAATAAGTTATGGTTATAAAATCATAAATGAATGCTAAATCAGAGAAGCTAAAGAAAATAAATGTGAGATAAATGTGATTTTGACATTAAACTTGAAATGGTGTAAAAAGGTGTAACTGCAATTAAACATCACTGATATGTTGGAGGTAGATGGTAGGTGAAAGGTTGTGCAGGCAAGGGACACAGGAGGTTGAGCAACCCTGAGACATTGGCACAGACATCATGACATGATGTCTGTAAGACAGTGATGGATATGAGATCATCTGTCTAAGCAGACAGCAGGCGCACCAGGGGGGTGGATAAACCCTATAAAAGGTGGGTGCAAAAGAGGAACCTTTTGTTGGATCCTCCGGGCAGCTTCGAGCCAAGATCGAGATGGACAAAGAACTCTGCAGCTGAAGAAGAGTCGGAGCCACGGAGCCGACGACTGTCCTGCACATGGAGACCAACCCGTCAGCCCCACAACCTGTGGCTTCGAATCGCACTTCTCTCATCGGCTGGGTTCTGACCCCAAAGACAAAGATGAAGACAAAGACAAGGAAGAAGAACTGGTGCCTTTTTTCCTGCCAGCACCAAGTCCTGTGTGACCTCACCATCCATGCGGAGAAGAAGTTCATCGGACCTACAGAGATCCCTGCCTTCGTCGATCAACTTCCTCCTCCTGCTGCCGCACCTTCTTCGTCGTCGTGCCAGGTCTGGGGTTCGAGGCGCCAAACTCCGTCCGTCTCGCTCTAAGGTTCCTTTTTTAGTTCTCAGTGTCAGCAGTAGGGAAAGATAGACTAGATGATTGATTTTACTTATTTGATTATTTCTGCTACTGAATTAAGCTGTACTGACCCTTGCAAAAATGCCTTACTAATAAAATATTTAGCATAAAGAAAATCTAAAGATGTTGTGGACATTCAGTTAATGAGTCACCTTAAAGTTCTTTGATGGTTGTAAAATAGCTGTGATGTTTGATTCTGGAGAGGAAGAGGTGGAAAATGTTTTTAGGTTGCTGGTAGCCCATATTTAAAACATCATCCTTGGGACTCGACCGAGTCACTAAAACCTACCTGGTTCAATAACAAATGCAAGTTGCAAAATAGAGAACGAGCGACCGTTAACAGGTGTGCTCTGTGAAACTAGTTGGCTGTAGGCTGCTCAGTCTGGCTAATTGACAGGGGGAAGAAGGGTGGGACACCTGGATGTAGGCCGTCAGATAACCAGGCGAATCGTTTCTCGAAACCAGCTTAAACAGAGTTTACTTCAGTTCTGGACAGGGTAAATCCCAGCAGATTTAGGAAACTCAACGGACCCGTTAGACGGAGAGCTGGTAGCACATCTCCCCTCTCAGAAGAGGAAGTACGAGAGTGAGAGAGTAGAGACAGAAAGGAGGGGGGGGGGGTGTTGCGCAACAACAGCCCTCACATACAGGTGCTGGTGCGAGGGCCTTCACAGGCCAGGTCCATGAAGGATCCCTGGCCTTCACAGGCCAGGTCCTTGAAGGATCCCTGGCCTTCACAGGCCCTCGCGTCCACGTGGCAGTGCGAGGGCCTTCACAGGCCAGGTCCTTGAAGGATCCCTGGCCTTCACAAGCCCTCGCGTCCACGTGGCGGTGCGAGGGCCTTCACAGGCCAGGTCCTTGAAGGATCCCTGGCCTTCACAGGCTTTTGCATCCACGTGGTGGAGCGATGGCCTTCACAGGCCTTCACATTACCACGTGGTCGTCTTATTCAAGTAAATGGAATGGTAAATGGACTGAACTTATATAGCGCTTTTCCAGTCATTTTTGACCACTCAAAGCGCTTTACACCAGAGTCACATTCACCCAGTCGCACTCACAAGCACGCACACATTTATACACCGATACGCAGATCGGTAGGCAATTTGGGGTTAAGTGCCTTGCCCAGAGGCATATCGACATGTGGCAGGAGGAAGCTGGAATCGAACCTACAACCTTCCGATGGCAAGACGACTACTCTACCAAAGAGCCACAGTCGATCATGTGTACTTCTGAAGGAACAGCCTACAATGTCATCGATGACATCACGTTCGTTTTGATGACATCTGTGCCTCTTCCTTTTTCTTAAAAGGAAGAGGCACAGATGTCATCAGGTCTGATGTCATCAGTGACAGTCAGGGACGGACGTGATGTCATCGATGACATCGCAGGCTGTTACCTCAGAAAAATTTTTTTTACACCTACATTATTTTGTATTATAATTTGTAAGTGCTCTAAAACGTTGTTCACGTCATGAGTGACATGACAGCCATTCTTAAGTGATGTCATGAGCAGCTCCAAGCCATGAATGGCTGCATTATGAGTGTATTTTTTTTAGTGCTTTTCCAATTGAACTAAAACTTCGGAGGCACAGATCATGTTAGTTCAGATGACAAACACTTTCAAACATTTAAAAATGTAAAATGTAAATCCACAAATTAAAACAAAATCCTAACAAGACTTAGAATGTATGTTGGCGTAAATTTTCACTCACTGAATAAATTATTACAACTTATTAATTAATTCTCCAATGAAAAACAGTTAAAATAGAGATGCACATTCTTATACTAGACTGTTTAACAGCATTCACTTTTCAAGATGTTTTATTGTTAGAAATGACATTGCAACATTCTTGACCTATTTAAGCTTGTGGTTGAACGGCTTCTTAATACTTTTTTGCAGACCCAACTGTTCAATTGCTGTGAGGAAAAACAGATAGGAGAGGCTGCGGCATCCTGAACACGATTTATCCAGATAAAAATCATAATGAGGTTTATAAAATGCCCCCTGTCTTCACATGTCCGAGGTTCGTCTGTTGTCACATAGCCATTTAGCAAATACTATAAAAACCACTGACCAGTAATTAGAAAGTAATTAAAATGAAAATTATTATACAAATAATTAAATTGAAAAGAATTAAAATCAGTTAAAAATTCTTAAAATAAGAAAAATTATGAAAGAAAAATAAATAAAATAAAAAACTAAATAAATAAAAAAAAGGCCAGGCCAGGTCCTTGAAGGATCCCTGGCCTTCACAGGCCAGGTCCATGAAGGATCCCTGGCCTTCACAGGCCCTCGCGTCCACGTGGCGGTGCAAGGGCCTTCACAGGCCAGGTCCATGAAGGATCCCTGGCCTTCACAGGCCAGGTCCTTGAAGGATCCCTGGCCTTCACAGGCCCTCGCGTCCACGTGGCGGTGTGAGGGCCTTCACAGGCCAGGTCCATGAAGGATCCCTGGCCTTCACAGGCCAGGTCCATGAAGGAACCCTGGCCTTCACAGGCCCTCACGTCCACGTGGCGGTGCGAGGGCCTTCACAGGCCAGGTCCTTGAAGGATCCCTGGCCTTCACAGGCCAGGTCCTTGAAGGATCCCTGGCCTTCACAGGCCAGGTCCATGAAGGATCCCTGGCCTTCACAGGCCCTCGCGTCCACGTGGCGGTGCAAGGGCCTTCACAGGCCAGGTCCATGAAGGATCCCTGGCCTTCACAGGCCAGGTCCTTGAAGGATCCCTGGCCTTCACAGGCCCTCGCGTCCACGTGGCGGTGTGAGGGCCTTCACAGGCCAGGTCCATGAAGGAACCCTGGCCTTCACAGGCCCTCACGTCCACGTGGCGGTGCGAGGGCCTTCACAGGCCAGGACCTTGAAGGATCCCTGGCCTTCACAGGCCAGGTCCTTGAAGGATCCCTGGCCTTCACAGGCTTTTGCATCCACGTGGTAGAGCGATGGCCTTCACAGGCCTTCACATTACCATGTGGTCGTCTTATTCAAGTACTTCTGAAGGAACAGCCTACGATGTCATCGATGACATCACGTTCGTTTTGATGACATCTGTGCCTCTTCCTTTTTCTTAAAAGGAAGAGGCACAGATGTCATCAGGTCTGATGTCATCAGTGACAGTCAGGGACGGCTCAGGGAGGCTCCAGTGACATTGATGATTAACTGACAAATTGATGATTAACAGGATAAGTCATAAATGGGATCTACTAAATGATCATAAAGGGTTAATACCTTACCTCCAGTATATAGATCTTACATATATCCAGATTAGCTGGTCCCAGACTGCTAGTCCAAGATTGGCAGAGACCAATGGAGACGTCATTGGCTTAGTCTTTAGAGGGTCAGTATAACTCATGTCCAAAGTCTTCTTTTTTACCCACTTGTGTTATTCAAAGGCAAGTCTAACTCCAGGCAATTACTTTGACTGGAGTTGAAGTCAAGTCTTCTGTCTTTAGAAAGTAAGTTTAAGTCCAGAGTCGGTTTTGTGGGTGAAGAGGAACTTGAATTTAAGTCTGAGATTAAAGTTTCCGCCTGTCCGTCACTGCTCTGCCTGGAAACCCTTTACATGTTGTGTCCTCAGGACGTGTTTCATACAGGACCATAGTTGGTGGCGCACACCCTCCTACCATCAATTTTCTGTGTACTTTATCAGAATGTCTCCTGTAAATAACCGTATGATGTAAATGAGATTGTTTAAATGTTCATGAAATGTAACTTTTTGAGAATGGAGTTGTTTAAAGATGGTCCTTTGTCCGTTTTTAACCTAATTTTAGCCGTTGTTTATTGTTAACTGTTTAGGTTCCTGCTTTACGCCCAGCTACTTTTCCTGGCCTCCATCATGAAAACATATGTACAAGACACAACCTCCAAGTCCAAGAGTCAGGATCGTAAATAGTTGTTTACTGCTGGTAAAATATGAACTTTAAAACTTTTACCAGAACCGCACTTCAGAAGTTTTCTTTTGACAACTATATTTGCCACATCACTCATTTGAAATCTTGTCATTTTAAAATGTCCGACTCTGTTATGAAGCCACATCAGATCACATTTGGTTTTCCCACTAAAACCAGCTCTGGAGCGCCTCATCCAGACGCGTACATTCTGTGTAATGTTGTGAGATCTGTACATGGGAAGACGTGGTAAATCATGTATTCATTTAAGTCATTGGCTTTGTGAGTTGAAATGTTAAAAATGTGTGGAACATTTCATTTACTCCAAAGCTGGGACTTACCTGTGTGAGTATGCGGCCCTGGCTCTCCATGCACCCCCCGCGCCCCTCCTCTCCTCTCCCTCCTCCTCTTCCTCCTTCATGGTGCTGATGTCTACAGGGATGAAGGTGACTGAGGATGACGGCCCGCCAAGCGCCTTTTCACCTGCAGCTGATAATATCTGAATGCAGCCAACCCTCCTCCCCCCCTCCAGTTAAGACAAATGAGAACTGGGCGCAGCAATTACTGGGCGCCTGACCTTCAGCCCGCTCTCTGTGATGGAGCTGTCACACGCTTCATCACAGCTCCTTTTTCTCCACCTTTAGCACTCAGAACACACCTGTTTGGATTCCCTACGTTTCCCCGTCGTCTCCGACTTATTTGTGCGTGAACCCGCCGTTACCGTCCCTGCGTAATTATTTCCCTCCCCCCACTCGCATTCATGCATTATTAAGGGACAGATTTTTCATTACTGTGCGCTTTGCGAGGATTCTGTATTAGCACTGAAAATTTCCTGGACAGATATAGGAAAAATGCAGCTAATAAATTCTGCATGTGCTGATTAAATTAAAATTTCATAGGTCAAGAGCCCTCATTATTTGCACTGAAATATTAAAATAATGTGAATATTTTATGCTGCCAAATTTGCAGCACTGAATTAATTTCCGAAGGAAAATGTTTGCATAGAGTAAAGTGGTTATGTGAGAAGGAAACTTTCCCCCTGCAGCTGGACTGGCAGCCTTGTTGCTGCCACGTCTCGGTGTCAGACTGACTCATTGAATGCGGGAGTTCTCACCTCTCATTGGCTGATCTGACGCCGTCAGCCGGGGCGCGGACGGCGCTCGTTAAGGCAGAAATATTTGCACACATACAAATGTTAGTTTTTCTCATCTCTTTGCTTAATTTCAAGCCCATTAAAGTGACCCGGCTCGGCTGCCGTGCCGGTGTGTGTGTGTGTGGGGGGGGGGCGTTAGAGTGTGTGTGTGTGTGTGTGTGGGCTCCGCCGCTCACAGGGAGAGAAATTATTCATTAACAGTTTCATTCAGGCACGAAGAGATGACCACGTCTTGACTTCCACCTAAACTTAGGGAGTTTAAATGTGCTGATGGAGCTGATTTTTATTTATTTATTTTTATTACCTCAAGAGAAAGAAAGTATATTTTATGTAAATAGTACAATTTAACACAAAAGTCACAATGTGCGTCACTCGGGACAGATCTAGACGCATCAGGGCCCCTGGGTTTAGCTGGTGTTGGTGGCCTGTCCAGGTACAAACTGAATGGTCAGTTTAATATTGAACCAGCAAGTTATTTCAGTCAGAAACTTGCTCTTGGGCTGAAACGATTAATTGGAATAATTGTGATTAATCGATTACAGAAATAATAGTCAAACCAATTTCATAATCGATTAATCATTAACTGGACTGTTCAGACTCAAAAAGCCACATGGTGGAAAAAAACAAACACACTCTGAGCTGTACAAAAAAAATCTAAACATTTTACATTTAGGATAAAAACACTTTTGACTGTAAATATGCTTTAGCCAGAACTCAAGTGTTATAGTTTTAGCTTCACTCGGTTCAGATTTACTAAAGGAATGCTTGACAGTATTACAATTTTGGCAATAAAATGTAGATTTTTCTGATTTCAAAATCCATCCATCCGTTTTCTTACACCCTCGTCCCCAGTGGGGTCAGGAGGTGTTGGTGTCCATGTCCAGCTAACATTCCAGGCCAGAGGCAGGGTCACCCTGGACAGGTCGCCAGTCTGTCGCAGGGCTGATTTCAAAATGAATTGACTTATTAGTTTATGTGCATCTTTTAATGTATTTCTAATATTGTATAAAAATAGGCTTGCTTTGTAAAATAAAAAATCTGTAGAATGCGCCATTTTTAATGTGATTAAGCAATTAATTGTTACAATCAATAGAGTCATCGATTACTAAAATAATTGTAGTTGCAGCTCTATGTTGGTCCCAAGAAGAATTCACGACCACATGATTTTTAATACTAAAGGATTGTTTACATTCCTAAAAATCACCAAATATTAACACAGTTCAACACAACTGATGGGCCTATTAGTTTTATAAAACGTATAATGATTGTAAAACATATTTTTTAAAAAAAATCTTTTGGACCCAACTACTTTGAAGATTTTTTTAGTTTTTAAAAAAGATTTTGGCACTAGTGGCCTTATTTTTGATCCAAAAACTGTTCCAAAAATGTCACATATGAGAACAAACTACTGTTACATGATTTCCAGCATTTCATACTGTTCCAGTTTTCAGCCTTTACCTGGGATGGTGAGCAGGAACAGCTTTCCATGGGGGAATAATGACAAACTGTTGCAGTTTGTTTACTTCTATACAGTTGAGCAGTCATACACACCACCTTACAAAAGTATTCATCAGCTTAAATGTTTCACATATTGTCACTTTCTTCATCCATATTTAATGTATGCTGCTGTGAAAACTATTTGATGACGATAATCTGAGTAAATGGAGTGGAATCCATCTATTTCACTGCCAGAGCAAGGCAGTAAACACAGCAGCAGTTTCTTGTTGGAATGAGAAACTTTCTTGTAATCACGACCTAAAAGAAACAAAACGTTCTTCTGACCGACTACGACTTCTTGAAAAGGCATAAAGCGGTTCCCTCTGACTCTCCATCTTCTCGCCGCGTTTCTTCTAAACGACTCAAACCAGACCAGGAGTTTCACCGTTATAACCTCGTTTAAACTGCAACATTTTTTTTTGGCTTTAATGAGATCTATAAATTTCGTAATAATAACTTTTATATCAAAGTTTCTTGTTACAGCGAGAGAAAACTCATTATGATGAGAAACGTTCTTGTTGTAGCCTGAGGCAGTTCCTTCTTTTATATCCTAACTCTGGCACTTAAACACTTCTTGTCAAACTAACGTGGCCCAAAGAGAAAATATATTCGCCTCTTTTTGTTTTCTTTGAGGCACTGAACTATGGTGACGGTTTTATTCCAGCAGGAGCAGGAAAGCAAGTCATTGTTTATTTAATAAATTGCTAAAGCTAAATACCGATTTTTAGAGGCAGCAAAACATTTAATCCTGGATCACCTTCCAGCACCAGGAGAGTGAAAACTGTGATGATTTAAAGTTAATTCATGATTTTAGATGGTCTAGTCAAAGCTTGCACCTAGAATTGTAGTTCAGTGTTTAGAAAATTGACTACAGATTTTATTTCAATACACTCAAATGAATTAGGACCTCTCCACATTTTCTCCAAAACAAAAGATGACATAACTTTTTTTTTTTCACTCTTCAGTAAGTGAGGATGAAGTAATATTATCTTCAGTGAAACATTTTTGTTGCGATTCCGCCCCTCGTTTCCACGTCTCTGAATCTCTGACACCAGCACTTATTGAAACCAGCTCTCGGATTGAAGCGCATCAGGAGCACCAGTTAACTTTTTCAGTTTGACAAGTCTGATAAGGAATACGTGTTACATGGTTTATTGGAGCTGGGTTACAGTTTTCTAAATGAGGTGGAAGCTAAAGATTAAAATGTGTGTGTTTCGACAACATGCTGAAGTCGCAGCGCCAGGTAGTGGCCTGGCATGACAACTACAGCGGATTCGAGGCGTCTTGGTGGTTTCCTCTAAACCTGGAACATTTCCCCAGTCCACATCACAAAATACCGGCAGTTTCCAGACAGCAGTCTCGTGGAAACGTAGCCTTAGTGATTCACAGTGATGCTGGAGGATCAAGCACTTTTCAGTTTGTGCACCAAGTTAATATTTTGGTTTTACATCGTCTGTTTTTTGAGAACTGCTTCACATTTGTATTGCCTGGCCGTGACCCACTTTTGCCACCATGTTGCACAGTTCTTCCATAAATCCTCTGACTGTAACTGTGTATCCTTGCAGGCTGCTGGTGCTTGTAGGAGTCTGTTTGCCGGTCAGTTCGCTGGTCAATAGAACTTTAACGTTGTTGATGTAACCAAGACGCTGTGTGTTACTGGTAGTTATCTCTATGAAACACACATTTCAAGGGGATCTCTGTGGTATTCTCATATATGTGATAAACATGTCCAGTCCCATGAGCCACCATGCTTTAAAATGTCCTGCGGCATGATTTCAGTGTTTGCAGACCTTCTGAGGTGCCTCAACCAAAAAAAGATCAATCTTTCTTTCATCAGTCCACAGAATGTTGCATCATTTCTCTTTAGTCTAACATCTTTTTAGTCATCAGAACTTTGTTGATGGCTTGGCTTCACATGGTAATCTAATTGTTACAGGTCCAACAGGTCACTGCAGACCTTCTTTGATCTGCCTACAGCATTTTGTCTATTCTTTCGAATCATGGTGCTCCGTCTTCAATGCTTTTGGTTTCCATTTTAAAGCATTAGCTGAGTAGTCTATCATTACCAGTTTTCCATTGTCCAATAATTTCACATCTGCTGCCTTCGTCCTCAAGTTAGAAGCAGCTAATGAATAACTTCATTAGCCGTGCTTCCGTCAACATTTTTTATTAGAATTATAACATATGGCATTAGAAAAGATTGATGGCGATGGCAACATTTGAGAATTTCCACAATTTCACAAAAAGGTTTTATGCTCGCTATGTTTTGTGGCTTTTTAGGAAAAAGAGTTGATGGACTAAAGCGGCGATCCCATTTGCAGTTCTGATGGAAAGCAAACTTTCCCAGTGACTAAAGTTTAAGTCTGAAGATCTTCACCGCTCGTAGAGACATACCTCCAAGCTCTTGGTGTGTCGAGAGTTTCAGCTTACTCTCTTATTTCTACATTTTTCACTTACCTGCTCTGCCATTCGTCTTCATTCTTCGTAAATGAATAATGGCATGGTACAAAACATCGTGTTTGGTCTCACACATCAAATTGTAAGAAGAGAAAAAGGCTAAATAATGCATGTTACGTGGACGAGTGTCTGTTTCTGCAGCAACTGTTGGTCACTGATGACCTTAGAGATGTTTACTGATGCTTTCACAGACACGTCGCTTGTTTTTATTTCTTATTTCAGCATTATTCTGTTGCACTTGTGTTGCAATAAAATCTGAATTAGAATATTAAAAATTGAGGGAGTTTTTTTTTTTTGTACCGCCACGGCCTTTGCTGTCGGTGCCTAACAGACTGGAGTCTAAACCGACTAATTACGACATAATCAGCTCCTCCTGCAGTCTGTCACTCTCGCTGATCAATTACAAACAAGACAGATGAACTCCAGGTGTCTCTAAGTGCAGAAGGGACCGGCGGCGGGGAGCCTGTGCGGATAAAATCCAATTCAGCCGTGCCTCTCCTCGCCTCTTGCATACATCGGTGAGACAAGTCACGCATGGCTGGTGCTGGGGCTAGCCTCTCCTCTCCTCCAGCCTGATTAGTTCTGCTCCAGAAATGCTGAGAGTGACGAGCTAATCGTGAGCGGCTGCGCCGGTGAGTGGGGGGTCTGGAGGGTGGGGGAGCGGGCACAGATCAATGATTCGCTCCGCGCCGTCCGTGGCGTGTGGCGAGGGGAGGATTGGCTGTCACTGCAGACGTCTCTGCTGTCTGTCTCCGGCCAAAACCAAGATGTGACAAGTCGCTGCCTTGTGAACACAAACCTCCTCGTCGTGCTTTCATGACCGCGTGGCGTGGAAGGCCGTGTGCTTCAGCTGATTTCTGATGATAGACTTTATGAGGAACACAAACAGAAGGAGCTGAAGACAGACTCCTCTCTAGGTCAACATGCGGTTCTCCTGGGGTTTACGTTTAAAGCACAGCCCTTGCTTTGAGTCCAAGTGTCCAACTGTCTGTATGTAGCAAAGGCGTCCATGTAGTCCATCCTGTCATTTTACTGCTTAGTTTGAGTTCTTGCTACTGAGATCAGTCAGCCTGGAGGGACTGATCTCTAGGCTGATTGAGTCAAAGTTTCTGATTAAAATACCATCAGACAAAAGAGATGTGACTAAAAAATGTTATCCACCCAACTATCTCTGACCATCCAAACAGTTTGTATTTTATCTAGATAGATAAAATACAAAAATTAGATAGATAAAATTGTATCTATTTTATCTATCCAATCTGTTTGTCCATTCATCCCTCCATCCACCTAGCTGTCCATTTCCATTTTGGTTCATCTACAATCTAGCTTTTGTGGGTTTTCTGGTTTTTATTCATGCATTCAGACATTTTACATTAAAAAATAGTCCAAAAAAACCAAAAAAACAGAGAAAACTCTGGGGAAAGCATGGCAGTTTGATGAGATGAATAATGTTTGAAACCTGCCATTTGCATGTGGATGAGAGGTTCAATCCCATGCAATCCAAAGCTTCTATGTTACTCTAGGCAAGGCCATATATATATATATATATATGTATGTATATATATATATATGTATGTATATGTAGCCTGTATTAAAACAATAATAAATAAATAAAATCTCAATGGCAAAACTGAATGTGGATTTTGTATTTTTTGATTTTGAAGTGGTTCTACTTAAAAAACAAACAAACAAATGAAGCAGTTTGAGTGAAAGACTTGATCCCAGTGTCAGATCTTCAGATTTCACAACAGGATCTCTGGTTTTCAAACCGCTAGAAAAGCTTCGCTTGATGCATTTCTAATGCTGATAATGATTGCGTGTGTGCGCGCTCGCTCGCGCGCGTGTGTGTGTTTGTGCAAACAAGTGGAAAATAATGAAACCTTGCTTCGACAATTTGCTTCTCAGAGACGTCGCTCCTAATCTAAAGCAGCTCGTCGCCTCCTCCCGGGTGTTACTCCGTCCTTCTCCAGCGGCGCCGCTTCAGACGGACGAACACGCTCGCGCTCATTTCCACACTAAACACCAGCTCGTTCCACGTCAGGACACATTTATCCGGCGCCGCATGACTCCACGCGTTGTGTTTTCGAAACGTGTTTCCTCACCTGTCCCCGTGTTTACCTGTCCTCCCGCCCGTGCCGCGCGCGCGCATTCTCTCTCGCCCGAATGCGTCGTTGAGATGGGCGCATTGAGACGGGTCCGCGCGCGCAGGTAGACGGAGGCAGGGCCATGAAGGAGTGCGGCTGTAAACAAGGTGAAAAACAATCAGGTGATGGCGGACGGCGGCTCTCTGAGGGCCCGCTGCAGGTAGAGGCGCAGTGATACATCACCGCCTTGTTACCGGTGACTTTTTAACCTTCAGTCAGATCTCCTTACGCTTCACTTTTTCTCTCCGTTTGGTTTATTTGCTTTCGAGCCTGACTGGAGTTTGTACTGAAATGTCGTCATTACTTTCTGTTCCTTACCAAATGTGGGTTTTTTTTTTTAAGGTCGTGTTTTGGGTTTGTGAACTCTTGAGAGCAAGGTCGATATTTCAGACTTTTTTTGTACAGTTTTAGGCAGCGTTCTAACGTTTAGAACAAGTACAATCTGATGGACTTCAATGAATTATTTTAATATAGAGACAAACACCTCAAAAGAGGGCCACTGTAGAGTAAAAAATGATTACATTTCCATCAAAAACAGCCAAACAATTCTAGAAAATTTATGAGATTAATCTTAGAATTTCTGAGTTTCAAGAATCAGAAATGTTCAACTTTTGAAACTCAGAAATCTTGAGATTGATCTGATCATTTTTCATTTGGAAATTTTATTGGTTTTTTTCTAGCAGATTTTTGACTTTTCAAACTCAGAAATTTCCTTGATTTTTTTTTTCTAGAACATTTCTGAAATTAATGTCAAGATTACAATTTGTTGGCAAAGATTTACTATTTTTCCCCCCTATTGCACCATTGTATCTCAAAGTTGTTTCAAGTACTCAGCAAAAACAACATTTTACCAAGTATTCGTGTCCAGCTTCTAATTATCTTAATACACTTGAAATAAGACAAAACTAACAAGTAACATTTCAGCAAGATATAAAAGCTTGTTTTTACTCAATAATTCCTTCATGTTAATGAAAAAGTTCTGGTTCCACTAGCACAATTTTTTTCACTTGTAACATGATATTTTCCAATGTTGTAAGTAAAATACAACAATGGAACCTGGACCACGAGAGATAGTTTCTGGATGTTTGCACCTTTATTTACCTTCAGATGATTTATATTCAGGCGATTTCAACACTAAAGCCTGTGAAGGAGAGGATTGATGTCTGTCCGTCATTTGTCAGATTTCGGCTACAATTAGTTTTGGAGAAACCGAATGAATTAAATCATCTGGTCCTGTTCCAAACCCACTTACTGAACAATTAAACTCTCTGCCCAGGGGGCAAGACGAATGTCCCTTTTGCAAATCAATTAGGCTACAACTAAGTGATTGGACACATGCAATATGGAGATCAGCATCAGCACGACAAAATGTGAAAACGTACAACTTCTTTTGAGCACATGTTCTGTAATTACATTTCAGTTTTTTCCTCACATTTAGGGCTGTGACATCTAGAGAAGTTTCGCTTTGCTATCAAAGGGAGAGAGAGATTTACCTCCAGTGATTTCAAAATATAATATTTCAAGATGAAAAGAAACCTCCTCAGAATTCACGCCGGAGTGATACAGTTGTGTCTGCGGTTGTGAAATGTTTGATCTGATGGAAAAGAAACGCGTATTCATGACCATTGATAATTCATGTGCCAAGCTTTATCTTACAAACGCTGATGGGAACTTGTGGTCAGTGGCCGCTGGCATGCTGGGAAGAAACAGAAGCAGATGGTCAATGAGCCTCCAAGTTCAAACACCAGACTGAACAGACAAACTGAACTCAGAGCAGCATAAAGATGAATTAAGTGAATTAAGGACACCTGGATTTGGTGCAACGCAGTCGTCCCCTGTTTTAGGTTGGATGGAATTACCAAAGTGAATTATGAATGAAAGAGAAATTTGTGTTACTTTCTTTAAATTCGGTAATTTATGTACAATGAGATGAGGAAAAACATATTTTAAGGCAGCACCTCAGACATATTTTTCATGTGTAGTGTCATGGAAAAATCTCAAGAATTCAGGCAAGATGTCATAAATAACAATGGACCTTCACATGTCTTGTTCATGCTTGGGGACAATGTCCAGGTCTCCGGATCAGTCCAAGAACTATAGCCACAGACCTTCTGTAGATGCTGCCTGAAGTTGGTAGGACAGTTTCAGTAACCACGGAAACAAGTACATTATCGGCTTTCTTTTGCTCAGAGAGAAAGAAGCAACAGAAAAGACAACATCAAAATTTGCAAATTGGGTCAAAGATCGTAACTTTTAGAGACATGTCCTGAAGATTAAAGTAAAACTAAAATATTTGGCCATAAAGATCATTGTTACATTTGGAGGGAGAACGGGGAAACTTTCATTCTAGTACCAGAATCAGTCTTTGCTTTAGGAGGGACTGGTGGATTTCACAGAACAGATGGAACGTCTTATGGAAATATCGAGGGAACATCGTAAAACATAAAGCCAGGAAGTTTAAGTTTGGGTGAAAATGTGGTTTTCAAAATAAATAATGATTCCAAGCCTGATAACAGATTAGTTACAAAGTACATTCAGTGTATTGGAGTGGCCTATCCAAAGCTCTGATCTCAGTTCCATAGAAACTTTCTGTGGTGCACTACAAACATGTCGGCCTGCAAATCTGACTCTGTTCCATTGGTTCTGTTGGGAGGAATGGGCCAAAACTCCAGCCAACTGTCATGAGAAGCTTTTGGTAGGAGCCTTAAAATGTTTGAGCCATCACATACAACTTAAGACCATTAAAAACAAAAAACAAACAAGGAATGTAAATGTATCCATAATTGTTCTGATTGTGCAAATATATCTAAACTTCACGTTTGACAAACCTAGAAAACAATTATCTGGTTTATTATTGTGGCATTATGGAAATAGAAATTTGTAAATCTAACAGTATTGGAAAATGTTTTAACATATTGACTCATAATGCTCTTATATATTACTATAAGAGTATACCAACCATTAATGAAGCATCACTTACCCCTTTGGGTGAAAACCAATTAAAACAGTACCACAGGATCATTAAGCCAATAAAAATGATTAAGTGGCTCACTCAGTTCTTCATGCTTACCAGCAACACGCAAATTATTCTGCTGCTATGTATCAATACCTAAATCAATTTATTTCTTATTATGTTTCCATTTTATTAAATATCAGACGAGACGTCATGAGATTTTAATTATGTTGCTGGTGTTTGTGTACCTTACCCTTCAAGTTCAATTGTTGAAGGTGCAAAGTTAATCACATCATGAGCATAGCAATAACATAGTTCTAATAAAGGCCCCAACATGACAAATAACACCAAGTTATTGTGTTTTTAGGATCATCCATCCATCCATCCATCCATTGTCCGTTCACCCTTGTCCCTAATGGGGTCGGGAGGGTTGCTGGTGCCCATCTCCAGCCACGTTCCGGGCGAGAGGCGGGGTACACCCTGGACAGGTCGCCAGTCCGTCGCAGGGCAACACAGAGACATACAGGACACACAACCATTCACACACACACTCACACCTAGGGAGAATTTAGAGAAACCAATTGACCTGACAGTCATGTTTTTGGACTGTGGGAGGAAGCCGGAGTACCCGGAGAGAACCCACGCATGCACAGGGAGAACATGCAAACTCCATGCAGAAAGACCCCGGCCGGGAATCGAACCCAGGACCTTCTTGCTGCAAGGCAACAGTGCTACCAACTGCGCCACTGTGCAGCCCTTTTTAGGATCATACAATCAAAAATTAAGAGAGGGGGGAATGAAAAAGTTAGCAGTTCCATTTCCTCTCTGTGAATTGGATAATAACAGCATGTTTGTGTTTTTACAGCAAAATGAAACAAAATCCAGGACTTGCGGGGCGGTGTCCGGCAAGTTTTTGATATATCTTTACTTCAACACACCCAAGTAAAATCATGAGGTTGTTAGCAGGACACTGGAGAAGAAGACTGAGGAGCTGATTCAGCCATTTGACTCTGGTGTGTTGGATCAGAGTCACATCTAACGGTTCAGGACTCCGGACCTCCAGGCCTGGATTTGAGGACCGCTGGTGTAGTCTACAGTGATTCACCCACATCCACTTTGTGGTTTTATCAGAAGACATTTTGGGCATATAGTATAGCTCCAACTCCATCATGATTTTGTCTTTCACGTCAGCTGCCCTTGTATTATAAATAATCCTTAGCAAGTTGCAAACTACAGTACCCTCTTCTATAGCCATAAACAAGCTCCTAGCATTATTCTGACTCAATGTCTGACAATTATTAACAGAATCTCTGCAGCTATCCATTTAAAAGATACTCTGATGTGTTGGGGGGCTGGTTGTCATCCCGGCAGAGACACCAGTTTTGTAAGAGCTTAAGCTATTTGAACCGAACTGATCCTAACAAGGTTTTGGATGTTCAGAACAAGAACCTACGTTCAGATCATATTTCAGCAATAGGAACACAACTACAAACCACACATGACAGAATAAACACTATCCTGGTGAAAAGAAGCCATAACAACCTGCCGCTTGCCTTTATTTTCTGCAGGTTAGATTATTGTAATGGTGTCTTTACTAGTCTCGATGCAAGTGCAGCTCGTGTAAAATGCAGGTCAGAGTTCTGATCGACATCAGGAAAATGGATCATTTCACATAGATTCGGCTTTTTACTCAGTTTCTTTTCAAGTTTGATCCATGTAGATCCCTCAGGTCTTCAGAGACGTACTCAGTGTTCTCAGAAACAGAATTAAACCGGGCGGAGGCAGCATACAGCTTCTATGCTCATCGGCTCCATGAAAAGCAGAGATGTGCAGTAGCTGCTCCTTTAAATCGAGGCTAAAAACATTTGGACTAATGAACTGTTTGACACAGAAGACGAGATTTGAATGGGATGTGATATAAAAAAGTTCAACTTCAATCTAAAGGCAGAAACAAACTCGCATGTTTTAACATTCGATGTCATGTCATTTTTTTTTTGTATATATTCAATTCTTTAAGGTCTCTGCTCTTTCCTTTAATTTCCTGTAAAGTGTCAGATGTTTGAAACCTGGACACAACAGGACAAAATATCATATGCAATGTAACAACCAAAGCAACATTAAAAAAAGCAGCAAGAGGTCACATTTCAGCACAAGTTCCTTTGCTCTAGCTATGATTCAGAGATCAACGTTGGCTTTTTCATACTTTCTCTCACACGGTCTCCACCGTCTCAAACCAACATTTTCAGCGCTTTGCTGCCATTGTTTAATTAAGAGGAGGTGTGTGGCACATGAGAGCGCGTGCGCTCTGGCTGGATGAAGGAACTCCTCCGCTGGGACTCGATTCGCTTTAAGAGACGGGCGTGGGCGGAGGAGAGGAGATATGCTTGCCAGAGAAACGTACACTGCTCCACCAACACACTGAGCGCCCTCAGGGAGTCAAGGCATAGAAATCCTCCTGGATTTTCTCTCTCTCCCTCTCTCTCTCTCATTTGGTTGTGGTAATTCATCATGGAATATCTAAAACATTCAAAGCTGCAGTGAAGAAATAAAGGCTTTGGAGCCTGTGTGTAATTGGTTTCTGTGAGGTCCCACTATGCCTATTGAACCCTCTTGACTTTCTGTCCCTCTCAGTGGCAGAATGTGTGATAAAAGCCAAATTAAAAAAACCCCTCAGTACATAAAGATTGTAAGACGAACTAAAGGACAGGGAAGGGTTTGCATCTGTAGAACATTTATTGAATTAAAAGGCATAAATTGACTTTTGTTTTATGCCTGATGAATGTTTCATCAGGCATTCATGGTGTCCTTCTGAAAACACACTTGAGCAGATGGAAACAACGAAGAAGGCCTTTAGGATTGACAATTCATATATCATTAGGCCACGCCGCAATTATTACAGTGCAAGTTTTACCGCTGATTCCCAAACGTTTTCATGCCTTGGCCCCCAAACAGCATGAACCACTGGCTGGGGGCCGCCTGTGCAAACCAACAGACACTGCTACAAACTACTGACTTACAGAAACACTTTAGAACATTTTTCTCACTTTATTCATTTAGCATTAATGCTGTCTCATACCTTCTGATACCAGTCGGACATGTTTTTTTTTACAGCAGTGTCCTTCACAGCAGGGCCGCTGCATGGATCCTTCTTCGGTCATTTTCTTGTCCATCCTGCGCCTGCTATGCTAGCTGGAGGCGCAAAGCAGCTTGATGAATTTCACTGGCAGCTAATCAGAAAGGAGAGCATGCCAAATAGTTATTACAAGTTATATTTAATCATTATTAAGAAAAAAAAAAATTTTATATACTTTTTTTTTTACCTGTTTTTAAGTGGTGTTTTTTAAAGAGACAGAGGCCCATTAGTAATTTATGATCAAAATGGTAATTTTTTATTAGATTCCATTTTTTATTTTCACTTTATCATCTTTCTTCCAATGAATGACAATACCTTTTGTGAAATAGCATTTTACAAAATTGTTTTATTTAGATTGCCTGAATTTCTCAGATTAGACTGAAGGAGCAGTATTTTGTAAAACTGACATATTTTAGCTTTCCATAATGCTATTAATGTTATTCCTTTATCAAAAACATGCCTGGAGTGTTGCTTTGATTCTTCCATGCATGTTTGAGAAACCCTTTCATCTCCATGGCAACCATTCAGCTGTGTAAAATGCCTAGGTGGACCTAGCTCCGCCTTCGAGTTGCAGCTCCTCCTCAAAGCTGTAGTTTCCAGCTTCTGCCTCACAGAGCAAAACCTTCCCAACAAAATCCCCACTCAGCTCCTTCAGACTAGCCAGAAGCAGTTAGCAAACAGCTGCTTGCTGGCAATTAGCAAACTGTGCATCTGCTGAGATTCAGAAAGAACAGGAGCTTCTTAAAGAGACAGAGACCCAATTTTAAGGTGTCAAATTACAAAGTCAAATTTCTTTGAAGTCAATTGATATACAGTACAGACCAAAAGTTTGGACACACTTTCTCATTGAATTCAATGAGAAAGTGTGTCCAAACTTTTGGTCTGTACTGTATATATTTATATATATGGCATTTTTATAAGAACTGAACTATTAAAACTCAGTTTCTTGATTTTGCTATAAAATGGAACTATGTGGTAGGAAAATGTGTAATACTGTCCTTTTAAAATATAGTTAATACCCAGGCATGTTGAGAAGCCTCTTGTCTTTATTTTTCCTGATAGCTGTAGATGACTGAGTGTCTGTGATGTCTTTTTTTTTTTTTTTTTTAATTGACAATAAAGATGCGGTGGAAGCGGGGAGGCTCCTGTGTGACAGCCATGTGCCTGTGGCTCCAAACACCATCTGTGACTTTGGCCAGACATTTACCATTGCTAGCATGATCGCACACATCAAACACACAGCCGCGCCACGGCGACACTTCCAGTCGAGAAAATGGTCTTCTCCAGCCAACAGCTGGTTCAGTTCCTTCCTCCTCCCAAAGTGATGAAGAGGGTGAGACGGAGCCTGCCCTCTGGTTCTACTGGAGACCGCCGCTGAGACGAGAGAGACTCTCATTTTGACTTGACACCTGCTCCCTCTGACGGCATCATGGAGTTGATAGTTGCAGCTTCTGAGCCAGCAAGCCAAACATTCTGTCTTTCCAGGAAGAAGGTCCAAACGCTGCGGTGCTTCATCCCCGGTCACTGTGTTCTGTTCTCTGTTAGAACTCGTATGACTTGACTTTTAAAACTAGTGTTTGATTTACCCATGATGCAGTCTGTAGGAGTCGGGGAATAAGTAGATAATGACTAACTGGCTCCTTGAAATGATAATGAACCAATGTCTAATATTCGGTTGTAGGCACTCGGGACTCTGCATATTGACCCCTCTATCGTGAACCGTCTCTGATGCATCCTGACTCAAATGTGAAAATAAACTGGAGCTGATAATTACGGCATTTTTCTGACTTGTATTTTTCTGACTTGCACGCAACAGATTACAAGTCTACGCCAAATCATTTCAAACTCAAACGCCTGCATTTCGTCATGGGAATGATCTGACTCATTTTGTACAAACAGCCTGGTCAGGCTGTGTGAGAGAGAGAGAAATTTAGAAAAGGTGTGACCTGTATGACACAAGTCACACGTATGACCTGTGTGAAACACGGCTAATAATCCACACCATCTGAATCACAAATTTGCAAATATGGAGAAGGATCTTTAAAATCTGGGCAAGTATGCAAAGTTCTGCTTCGGAACATCAACATGTGTAAATAGTTTTAGGCAATAAAGTTCCATTACACACAAAATGTCTAAAGCAAGAATGTTCTTCTATTTTCATGGTAACTAGGACAACAGCTGCTCTATAGCTGCACTTCCAGAACAAACGTGTGCAAATCTTTGTCGACAAGCCGCTAATGTCAAAAGAAAAAAAACACAATTTCACAATCGCTGTATTTCCATTTAACAAGAAATGCAACTAAAATCACACGTGAATACATTTGTTCATGTAATAATTCATTAAAAACACATCATCCTCTAACCACGTCCTGTTGTCTTCTTTGTCTTTTCTGCCAGTATTAACATCCGGTTGTTGATCACATGACTTGTGTGATATCAAAAAAGTGTTTCAATTGCAGTTTTGTGAAACGCACTAATTTTAATGCAGCAAAAAAAAAAAAAAAACACCTCAGTCTAGAGAAAAAAACTTTTGCAAAATATGTTTGCTTTTTTTATTATTGTGTTTCAATTAAACAGATTTTTTTTTTTCCGGAATTCCAATTTGCGTAATTTCAAAGTCAATTGAAACACAGTAGCAGAGGAAAGTCCTCAGTTTCAATACTTGTTAGTTTTCTTTCTGCTTGTCAACCAAAAACTTTAGAAAGTGCAAACTTTGCACTTTATATAAAACTCATAGGCCCAAGTCTTGCGAGTTTATTATTTTAGGATTTCTATAAATATAAACAATATTTAAGAATTTGAAAATTATAACGTTAGTCAATTTCTTTGGAAACATGAATTTATTGGCCATTAAACCCACTTTGCATCAAACCTACACATACCAGCTGATGTGTAGGACTACCCAATAATGTTCTGTAATTTGCTTTAGTGAAGTAATTGGTCACCAAACCTGACTCCAGCCCAGGGGCCCACATCCTTGTAAATCCGGCCCTGGCTGTGACTTTTTTTCAATGAAAGCAAATTCTGCCTTTATATAAAATGTCATGTACATTAACTTGGCATGCATGGACGTGTCAATATACAAAGCAGATCTTGCCTAATTGCTCTGCCGGCCTGTAGAAAGAGTGGAGGATCTGCCTTTGTTAAAGCAGGGGAAACTCCACGGAGCTGAACTTTCTGATTTTCAATCTCCTTCTCTGAGGTTGGGGGGGGGGGGTCTTCCTAAAATGACCAGGGTTGGCTCTGATTAGCAGTTGCACCAAACTCTCATCTGGTACAATTCATTGTCTCAAAGAGTTGAGGTACAGTCCAGCTTCAGGAAGGAAATGTGAAGATTAACAGCTTCTCTTTTCCTCTGGAGAATCTTTGACGGTTCCATAAGCTGCTGCTGGGAGCCAGTTTATGAAGCTACAGCAGCAGCTGGAGCTCAGTGAGGTTTTCACATCCAGGAATCAGTATGCCAACAAGATTTTTTCACAACTCTGTGCTGATTATTTCAGGCTTTTGGCCAGTGAAGGTTCTGATTCGCTGAACAAAGAGGAAAGTATTTCCTAGCTTCTACAGCTGGATGGCAAATCTTGATGACTTGCAAACTTTTACCTTGAAGGTTGTTCCTTCTAATAAAGGACTATGAAAAACATAAGTGCGGTTTCCTTATGGATATGTTGCATATTATTGTTTACATCTGGAAATTTCACACATGCGCGCAACGCTGTAGAAAGAAAAGATGATTCTTTTACTTGCCATCCAGAGCTGGGCTGCTGCAGTGGAACAGTTGCATTAACAAAGTGAAACCTGGAGATTAGGCATTAATTTGGCGCAGTGCGCCACAGCAAAGGGGAAGAATCACGCAGGAAAACCATTTAAGAACAATCCAAAAGCACTCCGATTGGTCTTTTTCCTCACTCTCTGCGTCGGCAGACATGTTGCCGTAGCAACCGACTGACAACAGCATTCAAACACCAAGAACCATGCAAACATTCAGTCTGTTACGGTGTTATGTTTTCTGGTTCTGTTTATTTTGTGGTTATTAATAAGTGATATCTGAACACAGCAGTGGCTGATTAGCTAATTGAAACACCTGCTCTACTGATGATGTGTCAGAGAGTTGGCATGTGGATCGCCTTTATTACATTATTTTTTTTTTACTGAACCTAAACACCAAATTCCACAGAACATCTACAAGGTTAGGTTGTTAAAGTCAAGCTAGCCTAACAGACCTACCTCCCTCTTCCTTGCTATTTATTTTTTAAGTCAAACTTTTTTCTGACCTTGCTATCCAGTTGTCGTTGTGTTGACATTTAGTAGCAAAGCATCTCTTGTTCTTTTACATATCATGTATGCAATGAAGATACAGAACATGGTGTAGGGTAATCACTTTAATCCACATGTTCTCCGAAACATAAACCAGTCTAGTTTATGCTAAGCCATTGTTTTTTATGTAGCCTGGCCCAGAATGTGAATGCGGCTACAAGAGAGGGCGATGAGGTGCAGCAGAGCTCTAAAAGACTCCATCATTTTTACAAGTAGTGGTGAATCACATCTTACGAGATTGGGTTAGACGAGAAAATATTTTTTCAGGGACCCAATTTGATTTCCTGTCTTCATTTGGAATGTTATTGAGGCGTCCTGTTATTATGTGAAACCCCACAGGTACTTCGCACACGGCTGTCCTAATAAGAGCCTGCTGCTCTCATTAGGAGGCGGCTCGGTGGAAATGAGCGGTCATTAATGCGGCAGCCTGGTGTCCACTCCAGTGTCACCCCTTACCGCTGTGTCTGTGTGGAAAACAAACAGGCGGTCCGCCGGAAAGATCAGCACCGGGGAGCCGGCCCATAAATCCCACGGCTTCCCCACCCCACCATGACGCGCCGAGCGAAGGGTTAAAAGGATCTGCTGTCATTCCCCCATATGCTGATGGGAGCAGCAGGGGATGTTTTCATTAGCGAGCCTTTTATCTAACTCCTCAAACGCTATTAATGAGGGCCTGTCATGTTGCACAGTATAAATAATGGCAAACAAGGTCTCGCCGGATGGCACATTCATGCTGACAGCAGTGCAGCTCTTCAAATTAATTGTGTGTAATTCATAAAAATGGCTCGTGTCTTCATGTGCAACCCTGTTACCAAAAGATGTGGACGTCTCGAAAGAGACACAAATCACAGCCGTCCTTAAAACATTTAGGCCGTACATGGTTGGAGAAGAGAACACCGGTAGAGTTGATGTTACGTTGACGGTTTTTCACAGGTTCAGGTTGCAACAAAACACACTGCAAACCATCTTTACAGTGAAACACTTTTGTGTAACTGTTTTGTTTTTTGTTTTTCTTTCATCCATACCGCTTCCCGCGCCCCCCTTGCAATGGCACTGAGCCTAAGGTGCGCGCCCCACACTTTGGGAAACACTGCCAAATGCAATGAAAACTATGTTTAATTGATGAAGAAAGTTTAATTGACGCTTTAATTGACGAGATTCACAAGCGCCCTCAATATAGAGATGTTGGACGCTCCGTCAACGTTCCTGATCTTGTATTTTCATCAACTGACCATCTGGGAGTAAATACTCTACAAGCTCCCCCAAGCACATCAAATAATTATTGCCTGAATTAATCAAGGTTCATTAATTAATAACCAAATTATTACTTTCAGTTTCAAGCATTCCCCATCCCGAGGGGAGTAAAACCATTTGCGTAACGTTTTGTAAGATCCAATGATGTTATTATTGCTGTACAGAGAAGAGGCAGAGGAGTTGGAGACAAAGTTAAATACACTTCGCCTTAGCGAAATATTCTTGGATATTGTTTACACATGTTCAGTTTGTACAACTGTGTCAGTGCCGAGTCTTTATCTGACAGTCGCTGTCTCAGGTGTTGCACAGCAGCAACCATCCCCAGGGTTGCAGAAACAATCAGCATCAATGACGGACCTGACATTGATCCAGTCAGATGCAGTTTGTACGCGGAAAAATCCGACTGAAAGACATCTGCAGGAGAAGCAGGAAGGCAACACGGGTTAAAATGTGGCAGCCTGGATGGGATTCACAAACTAAGTTCACCAACACAATTAGTGAAAACATCAGCTGCAGTTTGAACAAAGTGATGGGGGCGGGGGGACCCTTCACCTTGTGGGTCACCTTGAACAAACTGACATAACAATCATGGTTTCAAAGTCTGTCTCAGGGAAAGAATTTCAAAAAGTTTCTTCAACCCAGGCATTGATTTCTTCTACCGAACAGATCTGCCTGGAATATCAAAACCCTCAGTTCTTTTCTGTGCACAAATTTCCTTTAAATTGTGCAATGCTTGTTGACACAGGCAGTAAGAATTTTACTTCTAAAAGATTCAGCCTGCTGTAAATGATTCACACAATGAAGGTCTCTTCCTTGGATTCCTTCTCTTGTTTTTAGCCATCAGT
Source organism: Xiphophorus couchianus (assembly GCF_001444195.1). Taxonomy (NCBI): domain Eukaryota; kingdom Metazoa; phylum Chordata; class Actinopteri; order Cyprinodontiformes; family Poeciliidae; genus Xiphophorus; species Xiphophorus couchianus. The sequence goes on along the minus strand of NC_040244.1, from coordinate 16,183,100 downwards.
TAACAGAACCAGCTGGGTATAGCAAGGACTTTAGTGACGTGTTTACCAGATTATGAAAGACCGGAGAAGCAAATAAAGAAATAACATCTGGGACCGCCTGGTGCGACATGTTTTAGCAAAGTGTTTTTTATTATTATTAAATGGGCATTTGGCTTCTATGACTGTTTCTGTGACAACATTGGATGTGAACAGGTTGTGATATTATTAGGGTAAAGATATAATCACAAAGTCTTGAAGTCTTGAAATCTGAATTCTGTCTTGAACTACCCCAAACATTGGATTGAAGTCCTGGTTGAGATGTTGTCAGTGATCAGTATCAGAGTCACTGCTTTCGGTGCTGTTTGGGATTTAATGTGAGCCTCACACTTTCTTTTAGTCAGTTGGTCATCCCTACTTTTATGTCCCCAGGGTCCAGAAGAAGCTCTACTCTTCGGCTCATCCTGAGGGAATCCTCAGGCATTACCAGGCCAGATGGGATACATATTCTTCCAGCTGGATTCTGGGTCTGACCCAGGAAACCCTGACATTAAAATGTAAAAACCCTCTGAAGAGAGGCCCCCATGAGGTATCCTGAATAAATGCCTGACTTCTGTTGATGTGGAAAAGCAGGAGCTCTACTTTAAGAATGTTCTCACACATGATAGTCCAGTAGATTCAGTTTGATTACAGACCAAAATTGCAACATTTGTTCGATTTGACACTGCACTGGGTCAAACAGACAAGCCCTTTGGAAAACCAATTCACCCCACTTGTCTGTGGGGGCGCTGCATCAAGAACCACTGAAGGAAACAACAAAAACATCTGAGCACAACTTCTTCATGAAATGTAAAAGAAAATGGAATGGCATTTGACTTTATAGATTGCAGGAGTTTTTTTTGTCTCTGCAAAAACCAATGAGCCATTTCTCCCTGTAGCACTACACTCACATGTTTTGTTTAGGTTGTATTTAGTCAAAATGCCTTGTGCTATAGTTTGATTCCTGCTTTTGAAGCGATCTCCCTTCTGCTTGGCGTTCACATATGCATTTACAGTTCACTTTAATGGACTAAAAGACAGACCAGAGTTTGTCTTTTAGTCCATGTCAGAGTTTTGATTATCCATTCACACCTGTCCAGGTCTGGTTCGTTTCGAAGCAAGCGAACCAGAGTTTGATTAAAGTGGATTAAATGTGAACGCAGTCCATCACTACGTTTTGCCATGCCAATTTAAAAATGCAGCCTTGTCCCACAGTTGTTCAGAAAGGTTTGCCCAACTCATTTTGCTCTGGAAGGTCTGCTGTACGGAATCAGTCTGATTAGAAAACTTAAGTAATTTCTCTCTTTCCAGCAAAATCCTAATTCTTACTTCTGATGATACCATCAGTTGTTAACTAGCTCTGCTAATCTGCCTCATTTGCTTTTGCAGCTCCTTCCTAAAAACTTTTACTGCTCATGAAGCATCTTCCACCTTTGCCCTCTGCAGAAAACCAGCCCTGCGTCCAAATAGAGCTGTAGAAACGCGCGAATCCTCAGCTTAAAGAACAAAAGAAGAGGCCAAGTTCAAGTGAGACGAAGAGTCGGTGAGCTTAGAGCCCTCAATCCCCGGCATCTTCAGTACCTCCGCAGGGCCGCTCCCATGGGATCAAGAGCAAAGTTAGAATCGAGGCGAAGGAACTTTTCCAGCCCGACGCAGCGGCCCCAGCACGCTCCGCCGCCGACCCGCCCGGCTCTGGGAGCCAGGTTTTAAAGAGAGAGGTTTAGGCGGGGTTGTGTGGGTGAGTAGGTGGGGCGCCGGAGAACTTTCCCTGAACTCTTCCCGGCTTTACGTCTCGTACTTTCATCTCAGGTCACTGTCAGAGGAGGATTTATCTTGTTAAAAGCCGCCTGGAGATGAAACGGGGGGGGGGGTTACTGCTGTAGAACAACAAGGGCCCGGCCCTCGGCGATGCCTGTTCTCCTTCAGACACGTCAGAGTCATGTTCTCGTTTGAGCTAAATGTGGGTCGTTTAGTCCCGGTTACAGTAACCCCCTCCGCCTTCACCTGATTAATTAACTTGTGACTGAAAATCCCATAAAACATGAACGTGTGGGGAACAAAATGGATTGTGCGCAGAGTAAAAGGAGCACTGTGAATATCTAATTTCATATTTTATTATTTTTAATTGAATAAGTAAAATAAAAAAGGGGGGCTCCACCGGAGGATCGGGAATAATCGACTCTTTCATGAGCGCCAGAAAGCAGCCAGTCGTATTAGAGGAAAAATATGTCAAGCCGGGCCTTGATGAATATGAAGGCATACCTACATGACATGTTTGGATCAGTCAGATGAAGACAGATTCAGGAAACAAAGCCACTGACAAAACTGACAAAAGACACATTTGTTCAGTTCTGATGAGGCGCCAGAAAGCTGACAGTCATTGAAATTACTTGCTTTCACGCAAAAAAAGAGAAAAAAGGCCTGTTTTCTCTCCCGACCGTTATTTGGCTATTGTCAGTCTTCTTGCGGCATTGTTGCTGCAGGCTCGGTTTAATGATGGCAGATTCATCCCAGGCGCTGAGATCATAAAATTGAAGCGGCAAAGCGACACAATGGCTAAGCAGGAGACCGTGAAAGGCCCTCCTTTCTTTGAGCTTCTCTCTGCTGGACACAGGTAACTTTCAGAACACAGATGGCTCACTCCAATTATGGCCACCGTCCATTTATCTGATTGGTTGTAGTAGATGTAGAGGATTTAATTTGCTGGTCCCTTTTTTTTTCTTTTTTTTGACAGAATTCAGCCAATTTTTGCCTTTACAATAGACTCTGAACTTTGAGTCAGCAGCAGACAAAGAGGAGAGGCAGCTTTGAGGGGAGAAATGATTTCTACCCACGTTACGTAACGCCAGATGCCTCGGTGCTCATTCTGTCTAAATCTCACTGGGGCGTAATGCAAAGCCGCTCGCGTCTCCAACAGTGGAGGCCTGTCAGGTTTTCTTCTCGCCGAGCACGGTGAAGATCTAAATTACGGCGAAGCAACATTAACAGAGGAGGTGCTACGCCTACTGTGTGTCTGTCAGCTAATTGTGTTCTCGACATCGAGACTTCCTGTGTGAAAATGCATTTCCTACTTCAGTTCAATTCAAGTTCAAAAACGCTTCATTTGTGCCAAAGGGAAATGAAATGTGATCGTAACTCATTTCATGGAAGAGTTGGTGTGAGCAGGAAGGACCTCCAGTAGCAGTCAGTCTTACAGTGAACCTGAGGAGGCCTCTGACTAAAGACTGTCATGGCATGCTAAATGCTAACAGTCGACCCAATGGCAGCAGAGACGATGTTCCACAGTAACATGCTGGGTGATACAGTCAGTTGTTAGCTAGCTCTGCTAATCCGCCTCATTTGCTTTTGCAGCTCCTCTTTGAATCTTATTGAAGCTACAGTACATCAGGCATCACTTGAGTCTTTGAGATGCTAATTAGATGTTCCCGGTTGTAAAAACAATACTTTGTTGCCATGGTTACACATCATAAATACTTTTTTAAAAGTAAGAGAGTAACAAAAGTCCTTCCAGCTCCACAGCGTCCAGAACCTGAAGAATTGACTGAACATGAACTTAGTCATGGTGGAAAGAAAGTGCAGCCATAGTCAAGAAATCACTTCACTGCAATTTCATCTATTTGAAAACATTAAATTGACTAAAAACATCTCACACAGCAACACTTCATGGTTCAATCTACGAAACTTAAAGGGACATGGTGTCATTTTATAGCACTATTAAGTAACTAAGTTGACTCCTGTTGTTATAAAAATGCAATCAAATATGACCTACAAAAATATCAGTACTTAAAGACCAAACTTTGTATTGAGGATTATGGAAATGAGGCCAAATTAGCTTTAACTAATCGAGATTATCTTAAGACAAAATGAAGAATTGGTATGAGTTCAAAACAGCTAGTTCACAAAGTAGAGCAGAATTGAAGATAAAACATTATTTTGATGCAGTAATATTTTATTTACTTTGTTGAATTAGAAATGAAAATCCGTCGCAGTGATGGATTTAAACTTAGTTTTGGAACACCAAGATGGCGTCTTCAGAGACGAATATGTAAGGAGTGAACTCAAAAGTATGCCACACTTTTCAGATGTTAAGTTGTAAACACTTTAAAAATGTATTTATTTTTTTCTTATTAACACTTATGACGGTTTTGCGTCAACAGAAGACCTCAATAAAATAGCATGAAATTTGTAATGTGATCAAATGTGAAAATGTTTTACAATTTCACATCTGACTACATATTTTAGCTTTAAAGTGACGTCTATACCCAGCAGAAAGTAGCCTGTCTGATTGGACCCTCATAACCAGCATTGAGTCTGGTTAAAAATAAAAGAAGGAAAAGTATTTATGTATGACTAAAACCACCTTAGGTTTGTCTAAAATACATTTAATAAGCTCTAGTGGATTTTTTTCTCGGTGTATTTTTACCGCTGTGAACAACACTCTGAGCTCTGCTGCAAATAACATACAATCTCCTGCAACAGGCTTCATGTGTGAATCGACATTCTTGAGCTGGTGGACGCCACAGTACGTCTGGCGCAAGTTTGAAATCAAGCCTGGAAGCTTTTTGGGAATAAACCATGTGGAAATATTTGTAATAACTCTGACAGTCTGACCAAGACAACATGGCTACTCAGAGGAGCATCGAGACAGAAAACTTCTGGTAGAGTTGAAGATATCTTAGAGTCACATTTTCTACATCAACTAGAGTCACTGTTTTTTTTTGTTTTTTTTATATGGGCCATTTGGGCGGTTGCCCAGGGTGTCATTGGAAGGGGAAGGAGCTGTTGAGATACTCACACGATTATTTGATATGATGGGTGTGCATGAGCATCCATCTGAACACTATCTGAAGACACCAATTTCCCTTCTATCATCTGCCCTATCTTTCAGCTGAAAGGGAAAAACTGTTTATTTTCTAACTTCCTGTTTAGATAGCTGTGCTCCACTGCTTCCCCTATACACCATCTGAAAGTCTTATTTTGAAGCCTTTCAGATGTAGTAAATTATATTTTTGATGCAACCTGGTAGCATTTTAGGTAAATGTACTTATATATTTTGTCTGTTTCCATATTTAGGCACTTTCTTATGAGAATTGGACATGACTATTTGTTGCAATGCTTGGGAATGCAGCAGTACAGTAGTCTGAGTTAAACATGCACCCAAGTGAATTGGGATTATTATTATTATTATTATTATTATTATTATTATTATTCCTGCAGTCAGTGGATTATTTTCCATCATCCAGGGAAAATAAGAGGAACAATGTGGTGTATAATTTGAATGTTATATTATATCTGTTTTAATTTTCATATATGCTCTGTATGAAACCATTTAGTTACATGGTCTGGAAGTGAGAAAAACAATTAGTGGATCAAAACCCTGTCATTTAACCTTCATGCTGATGACCTACAGCAGTGGCATGAATTACGTTAAACGTCTAACCAACACTGCAGATTGGTCAGACATTTACTGGACTTTAAGGTCCGGTTCTGGCGTGTCTGAGAAGTGAGGACGTCTGTCACAAAGAAGCAAGAAGTTGAAATTTCCATTTCGAATGAGAGTGAGTGTGTAATCCGACACGGCGCTGGGAGGGTGTGTGTTACAGAGCCCGGGGAAAAACACAAAACAGGCGCGATCCATCTTGGTACTAATAAGGGAACGCTCAGCTTTATTGGCACGAGAAGGACCGGATAGCGTCTCCTCGGGTCGGCGCACGTGCTCAGGGATCCATTGCACATCAAATTTCCCATAACTGAATATGGCGATGACACCCGGAGGACAGAGAACAAAAACTCCTGGAGGCAACAGTGATCCGTCACTGTGAGACCCAGAAAACGGACAGAACTTTGCTGAGGTTGCAGCGCTATACCCGTTTCAGCTCGTTTAAATATTTATTATCCAGATTGCTGATCGTGGTAATTATTGTGCGGTGAATTTGTTTTCAGCCTGTTATGCTGGTCTGGGGAAATCAGTCCACCTGTTATTTAGATACAGAATGTTGCTTATGCTGGCCTGCAGGGCGACAAGCAGGTGATGGGAAGATGGTTACAGCTCTGGTTCAGAGCTACAACCACAGCACCTTTTGACCAAAGCCGTTCATTTATACAGCACCTGTTCAAAGAAAGAAACTGTGCCGTAATTTCTCAAACCATAAATCACTACTTATTTACATATATGTATACAGTATATGTGAGTGTAAGAAAGATCTTGATTTCTCACATACTCAACACATGAAACCATATTCACACCTTATTCAACCAGCTTTATGTGTTTAAAAACCTCCACTACGTCATTTGAATGTGATTTATTTTCCTGTCATGCCGTCCCTTATTGTTACTCAGTATTATGTAAGTGAAATATCCATTCTCCCGTGGCTAAGGGAACACTTTATTTCTTTAACAGCCAACAGAGTTGAGGGTAACAAATACAATCAATCCCATGGGAGGAGCTGTGGATGTGTTCCTGTTTAGTCAGGATGGATGGACTACATTGGATTATTTAAAGAGAGCCTCAGCTCCCCAAAGCCCTTAGTGCCACTTCACTCCAGCACATTCACAGCGTCACAGTCGTCCCTTAAATGAATACATGATTTACCACGTCTTCCCATGTACAGATTTCACAACATTACACAGAATGTACGCGTCTGGATGAGGCGCTCCAGAGCTGGTTTTAGTGGGAAAACCAAATGTGATCTGATGTGGCTTCATAACAGAGTCGGACTTTTTAAAATGACAAGATTTCAAATGAGTGATGTGCCAAATTAAGTTGTCAAAAGAAAACTTCTGAAGTGCGGTTCTGGTAAAAGTTTTAAAGTTCATATTTTACCAGCAGTAAACAACTATTTACGATCCTGACTCTTGGACTTGGAGGTTGTGTCTTGTACATATGTTTTCATGATGGAGGCCAGGAAAAGTAGCTGGGCGTAAAGCAGGAACCTAAACAGTTAACAATAAACAACGGCTAAAATTAGGTTAAAAACGGACAACGGACCATCTTTAAACAACTCCATTCTCAAAAAGTTACATTTCATGAACATTTAAACAATCTCATTTACATCATACGGTTATTTACAGGAGACATTCTGATAAAGTACACAGAAAATTGATGGTAGGAGGGTGTGCGCCACCAACTATGGTCCTGTATGAAACACGTCCTGAGGACACAACATGTAAAGGGTTTCCAGGCAGAGCAGTGACGGACAGGCGGAAACTTTAATCTCAGACTTAAATTCAAGTTTCTCTTCACCCACAAAACCGACTCTGGACTTAAACTTACTTTCTAAAGACAGAAGACTTGACTTCAACTCCAGTCAAAGTAATTGCCTGGAGTTAGACTTGCCTTTGAATAACACAAGTGGGTAAAAAAGAAGACTTTGGGCATGAGTTATACTGACCCTCTAAAGACTAAGCCAATGATGTCTCCATTGGTCTCTGCCAATCTTGGACTAGCAGTCTGGGACCAGCTAATCTGGATATATGTAAGATCTATATACTGGAGGTAAGGTATTAACCCTTTATGATCATTTAGTAGATCCCATTTATGACTTATCCTGTTAATCATCAATTTGTCAGTTAATCATCAATGTCACTGGAGCCTCCCTGAGCCGTCCCTGACTGTCACTGATGACATCAGACCTGATGACATCTGTGCCTCTTCCTTTTAAGAAAAAGGAAGAGGCACAGATGTCATCAAAACGAACGTGATGTCATCGATGACATCGTAGGCTGTTCCTTCAGAAGTACTTGAATAAGACGACCACATGGTAATGTGAAGGCCTGTGAAGGCCATCGCTCTACCACGTGGATGCAAAAGCCTGTGAAGGCCAGGGATCCTTCAAGGACCTGGCCTGTGAAGGCCAGGGATCCTTCAAGGACCTGGCCTGTGAAGGCCCTCGCACCGCCACGTGGACGTGAGGGCCTGTGAAGGCCAGGGATCCTTCATGGACCTGGCCTGTGAAGGCCAGGGATCCTTCATGGACCTGGCCTGTGAAGGCCCTCACACCGCCACGTGGACGCGAGGGCCTGTGAAGGCCAGGGATCCTTCAAGGACCTGGCCTGTGAAGGCCAGGGATCCTTCAAGGACCTGGCCTGTGAAGGCCAGGGATCCTTCATGGACCTGGCCTGTGAAGGCCAGGGATCCTTCATGGACCTGGCCTGTGAAGGCCCTCGCACCGCCACGTGGACGCGAGGGCCTGTGAAGGCCAGGGATCCTTCAAGGACCTGGCCTGGCCTTTTTTTTATTTATTTTTTTTTTTATTTTATTTATTTTTCTTTCATAATTTTTCTTATTTTAAGAATTTTTAACTGATTTTAATTCTTTTCAATTTAATTATTTGTATAATAATTTTCATTTTAATTACTTTCTAATTACTGGTCAGTGGTTTTTATAGTATTTGCTAAATGGCTATGTGACAACAGACGAACCTCGGACATGTGAAGACAGGGGGCATTTTATAAACCTCATTATGATTTTTATCTGGATAAATCGTGTTCAGGATGCCGCAGCCTCTCCTATCTGTTTTTCCTCACAGCAATTGAACAGTTGGGTCTGCAAAAAAGTATTAAGAAGCCGTTCAACCACAAGCTTAAATAGGTCAAGAATGTTGCAATGTCATTTCTAACAATAAAACATCTTGAAAAGTGAATGCTGTTAAACAGTCTAGTATAAGAATGTGCATCTCTATTTTAACTGTTTTTCATTGGAGAATTAATTAATAAGTTGTAATAATTTATTCAGTGAGTGAAAATTTACGCCAACATACATTCTAAGTCTTGTTAGGATTTTGTTTTAATTTGTGGATTTACATTTTTAAATGTTTGAAAGTGTTTGTCATCTGAACTAACATGATCTGTGCCTCTGAAGTTTTAGTTCAATTGGAAAAGCACTAAAAAAAATACACTCATAATGCAGCCATTCATGGCTTGGAGCTGCTCATGACATCACTTAAGAATGGCTGTCATGTCACTCATGACGTGAACAACGTTTTAGAGCACTTACAAATTATAATACAAAATAATGTAGGTGTAAAAAAAATTTTTCTGAGGTAACAGCCTGCGATGTCAACGATGACATCACGTCCGTCCCTGACTGTCACTGATGACATCAGACCTGATGACATCTGTGCCTCTTCCTTTTAAGAAAAAGATCACGTTCGTCATCAAAACGAACGTGATGTCATCGATGACATTGTAGGCTGTTCCTTCAGAAGTACACTAGATCGACTGTGGCTCTTTGGTAGAGTAGTCGTCTTGCGATCGGAAAGTTGTAGGTTCGAATCCAGCTTCCTCCTGCCACATGTCGATGTGCCTCTGGGCAAGGCACTTAACCCCAAATTGCCTACCGATCTGCGTATCGGTGTATAAATGTGTGCGTGCTTGTGAGTGCGACTGGGTGAATGTGACTCTGGTGTAAAGCGCTTTGAGTGGTCAAAAATGACTGGAAAAGCGCTATATAAGTTCAGTCCATTTACCATTCCATTTACTTGAATAAGACGACCACGTGGTAATGTGAAGGCCCTCGCTCCACCACGTGGATGCGAGGGCCTGTGAAGGCCAGGGATCCTTCATGGACCTGGCCTGTGAAGGCCCTTGCACCAGCACCTGTATGCGAGGGCCTGTGACCATTTTGGGGTCTTTGTGTAAAGACCCCAAAATGGCTCCTATTAAGGGACACGCTTGCAACGCAGAGTTTAAGCTCAAGGCGATGAGTCACGCAGTAGAACACGGGAATGGGCTCTTTGCACCTGCCGCGCTGACGTCACAACCGCATACGCAAATGGGCTCTCTTTTTTCGCTTTGAGTTACCATGACAGCTAGAAAAGACAAAGTCTTATTTCAGATGCAAATATAATCGAATATAATGGGCTTTTAAGTTTTCATGGATTTCCAAACGGTCTTGAATTAAGAAGACGGTGGCTTGTAAATATTCGTTGCTACCAGTTAAAGCTAACGCTGCACAGCAAAGTTTACAGCCTTCACTTCACTCCGGATCAACGTCTTCAGCCTAAAGAAGAAGGTAAAGGAGCCTCCTGTGTTATTTCCATGGAAACACTTCTGTATTCAGCCTGAAAGAGTTTATGGGAACCAGAGAGCAGACCAGAGCCAGACAGCCGAGCAACTGATCCGCCTGTATACACCGCTGTAAACACCGTCCTGCTTCAAAAGAAGTGTAACCGGGTGGATTATTAGTTTAAATAGTGCTTACATAGAATGGTTGTAAAATCCCACATAAGGCGGGTCTTTGAACGCAACATGCCCCGTGTCCCCGCCTCCACTTTCATGTCGCAGCGGTGTTGGGCTCGTTAGCATATATAGGCACCAGGTGTGCCAGCCAAAGACAGGAGTCGGGTCCATTGTGGCAGCAGTTGGATCCGTTGGCTGGCGCCGTGCTCGATGAGCTGCTACACCAGGGTTTGCACATTGTGGATTCATTTTAGTGGCTGTTTCACTGTAAGCATTTGAAAGTAGCTGTTGGGAGGCCGATTAAGGAGGCTGACATTGCATATTATGCTCTCACCAAGGCGCGATTCTTCTCGGTGTTTCAGTTAAGTGGCTAACTAGATTATCCTCTAGAGCTGGAGGTGTAGCAAAGCACCACAGAACCAAAACCAGAGTTTATATTCCTTCTTTGAATGAATTAGCCAATGGGAGGTTTATTCTTTTTCTTTTGTGTAATATTATTTTGTGTGATTAATTTGTGTTTCCACTAAGTTTGGTTTGCAGTGTTTTGTTTGTCTTAGATTGCTCTCTGTGCTAAATTAGGTCTTAATTAGAATAATAAAGTATATTTTAATATTGTGAAGGGAAGTATAAATAAAATATATTTTTGTATGCTATTTCTGTTTCATCATTTCGAGCCAGACTTACTTGAGTATTTTTAATTCTGGCTGTTGGAACAGATAGTATATTGAGATTTTTGGTTCTGTGGCAGTGGTGCTTTAGTATAGAGCTTTATTGCTATCTTCCTTTTGGGAATTCTGAGAGGTGAGAGCATAATAGTGCAACAGTAGGCACATCGTGGGTCCTGGCTGGAAAATTCCCGCTGTGAATAAGGATCAACGTTCCCGGTGCGATGGCTGAGGAGCTTCAGGAACTCCGTGCTCGAGTCCAACAGTTGGAGGCCGAAAGGAGCCGCCCGCGTACAAGTGGAGCTTCGATGAACAATGGGGCAGCTGACCGCATCATCTACCTGCCAAGGGAGAGAAAATGTCCAATTTTTAGAGGAACTCATGGTGTTGGGGTGGAGGACTGGATCGAAGAGGTTCGCACCAGTATGCGAGTCCGCCTGTTAATCATCAATTTGTCAGTTAATCATCAATGTCACTGGAGCCTCCCTGAGCCGTCCCTGACTGTCACTGATGACATCAGACCTGATGACATCTGTGCCTCTTCCTTTTAAGAAAAAGGAAGAGGCACAGATGTCATCAAAACGAACGTGATGTCATCGATGACATCGTAGGCTGTTCCTTCAGAAGTACTTGAATAAGACGACCACATGGTAATGTGAAGGCCTGTGAAGGCCATCGCTCTACCACGTGGATGCAAAAGCCTGTGAAGGCCAGGGATCCTTCAAGGACCTGGCCTGTGAAGGCCAGGGATCCTTCAAGGACCTGGCCTGTGAAGGCCCTCGCACCGCCACGTGGACGTGAGGGCCTGTGAAGGCCAGGGATCCTTCATGGACCTGGCCTGTGAAGGCCAGGGATCCTTCATGGACCTGGCCTGTGAAGGCCCTCACACCGCCACGTGGACGCGAGGGCCTGTGAAGGCCAGGGATCCTTCAAGGACCTGGCCTGTGAAGGCCAGGGATCCTTCATGGACCTGGCCTGTGAAGGCCCTCGCACCGCCACGTGGACGCGAGGGCCTGTGAAGGCCAGGGATCCTTCAAGGACCTGGCCTGGCCTTTTTTTTATTTATTTATTTTTTTATTTTATTTATTTTTCTTTCATAATTTTTCTTATTTTAAGAATTTTTAACTGATTTTAATTCTTTTCAATTTAATTATTTGTATAATAATTTTCATTTTAATTACTTTCTAATTACTGGTCAGTGGTTTTTATAGTATTTGCTAAATGGCTATGTGACAACAGACGAACCTCGGACATGTGAAGACAGGGGGCATTTTATAAACCTCATTATGATTTTTATCTGGATAAATCGTGTTCAGGATGCCGCAGCCTCTCCTATCTGTTTTTCCTCACAGCAATTGAACAGTTGGGTCTGCAAAAAAGTATTAAGAAGCCGTTCAACCACAAGCTTAAATAGGTCAAGAATGTTGCAATGTCATTTCTAACAATAAAACATCTTGAAAAGTGAATGCTGTTAAACAGTCTAGTATAAGAATGTGCATCTCTATTTTAACTGTTTTTCATTGGAGAATTAATTAATAAGTTGTAATAATTTATTCAGTGAGTGAAAATTTACGCCAACATACATTCTAAGTCTTGTTAGGATTTTGTTTTAATTTGTGGATTTACATTTTTAAATGTTTGAAAGTGTTTGTCATCTGAACTAACATGATCTGTGCCTCTGAAGTTTTAGTTCAACTGGAAAAGCACTAAAAAAAATACACTCATAATGCAGCCATTCATGGCTTGGAGCTGCTCATGACATCACTTAAGAATGGCTGTCATGTCACTCATGACGTGAACAACGTTTTAGAGCACTTACAAATTATAATACAAAATAATGTAGGTGTAAAAAAAATTTTTCTGAGGTAACAGCCTGCGATGTCAACGATGACATCACGTCCGTCCCTGACTGTCACTGATGACATCAGACCTGATGACATCTGTGCCTCTTCCTTTTAAGAAAAAGATCACGTTCGTCATCAAAACGAACGTGATGTCATCGATGACATTGTAGGCTGTTCCTTCAGAAGTACACTAGATCAACTGTGGCTCTTTGGTAGAGTAGTCGTCTTGCGATCGGAAAGTTGTAGGTTCGAATCCAGCTTCCTCCTGCCACATGTCGATGTGCCTCTGGGCAAGGCACTTAACCCCAAATTGCCTACCGATCTGCGTATCGGTGTATAAATGTGTGCGTGCTTGTGAGTGCGACTGGGTGAATGTGACTCTGGTGTAAAGCGCTTTGAGTGGTCAAAAATGACTGGAAAAGCGCTATATAAGTTCAGTCCATTTACCATTCCATTTACTTGAATAAGACGACCACGTGGTAATGTGAAGGCCCTCGCTCCACCACGTGGATGCGAGGGCCTGTGAAGGCCAGGGATCCTTCATGGACCTGGCCTGTGAAGGCCCTTGCACCAGCACCTGTATGCGAGGGCCTGTGACCATTTTGGGGTCTTTGTGTAAAGACCCCAAAATGGCTCCTATTAAGGGACACGCTTGCAACGCAGAGTTTAAGCTCAAGGCGATGAGTCACGCAGTAGAACACGGGAATGGGCTCTTTGCACCTGCCGCGCTGACGTCACAACCGCATACGCAAATGGGCTCTCTTTTTTCGCTTTGAGTTACCATGACAGCTAGAAAAGACAAAGTCTTATTTCAGATGCAAATATAATCGAATATAATGGGCTTTTAAGTTTTCATGGATTTCCAAACGGTCTTGAATTAAGAAGACGGTGGCTTGTAAATATTCGTTGCTACCAGTTAAAGCTAACGCTGCACAGCAAAGTTTACAGCCTTCACTTCACTCCGGATCAACGTCTTCAGCCTAAAGAAGAAGGTAAAGGAGCCTCCTGTGTTATTTCCATGGAAACACTTCTGTATTCAGCCTGAAAGAGTTTATGGGAACCAGAGAGCAGACCAGAGCCAGACAGCCGAGCAACTGATCCGCCTGTATACACCGCTGTAAACACCGTCCTGCTTCAAAAGAAGTGTAACCGGGTGGATTATTAGTTTAAATAGTGCTTACATAGAATGGTTGTAAAATCCCACATAAGGCGGGTCTTTGAACGCAACATGCCCCGTGTCCCCGCCTCCACTTTCATGTCGCAGCGGTGTTGGGCTCGTTAGCATATATAGGCACCAGGTGTGCCAGCCAAAGACAGGAGTCGGGTCCATTGTGGCAGCAGTTGGATCCGTTGGCTGGCGCCGTGCTCGATGAGCTGCTACACCAGGGTTTGCACATTGTGGATTCATTTTAGTGGCTGTTTCACTGTAAGCATTTGAAAGTAGCTGTTGGGAGGCCGATTAAGGAGGCTGACATTGCATATTATGCTCTCACCAAGGCGCGATTCTTCTCGGTGTTTCAGTTAAGTGGCTAACTAGATTATCCTCTAGAGCTGGAGGTGTAGCAAAGCACCACAGAACCAAAACCAGAGTTTATATTCCTTCTTTGAATGAATTAGCCAATGGGAGGTTTATTCTTTTTCTTTTGTGTAATATTATTTTGTGTGATTAATTTGTGTTTCCACTAAGTTTGGTTTGCAGTGTTTTGTTTGTCTTAGATTGCTCTCTGTGCTAAATTAGGTCTTAATTAGAATAATAAAGTATATTTTAATATTGTGAAGGGAAGTATAAATAAAATATATTTTTGTATGCTATTTCTGTTTCATCATTTCGAGCCAGACTTACTTGAGTATTTTTAATTCTGGCTGTTGGAACAGATAGTATATTGAGATTTTTGGTTCTGTGGCAGTGGTGCTTTAGTATAGAGCTTTATTGCTATCTTCCTTTTGGGAATTCTGAGAGGTGAGAGCATAATAGTGCAACAGTAGGCACATCGTGGGTCCTGGCTGGAAAATTCCCGCTGTGAATAAGGATCAACGTTCCCGGTGCGATGGCTGAGGAGCTTCAGGAACTCCGTGCTCGAGTCCAACAGTTGGAGGCCGAAAGGAGCCGCCCGCGTACAAGTGGAGCTTCGATGAACAATGGGGCAGCTGACCGCATCATCTACCTGCCAAGGGAGAGAAAATGTCCAATTTTTAGAGGAACTCATGGTGTTGGGGTGGAGGACTGGATCGAAGAGGTTCGCACCAGTATGCGAGTCCGCCTGTTAATCATCAATTTGTCAGTTAATCATCAATGTCACTGGAGCCTCCCTGAGCCGTCCCTGACTGTCACTGATGACATCAGACCTGATGACATCTGTGCCTCTTCCTTTTAAGAAAAAGGAAGAGGCACAGATGTCATCAAAACGAACGTGATGTCATCGATGACATCGTAGGCTGTTCCTTCAGAAGTACTTGAATAAGACGACCACATGGTAATGTGAAGGCCTGTGAAGGCCATCGCTCTACCACGTGGATGCAAAAGCCTGTGAAGGCCAGGGATCCTTCAAGGACCTGGCCTGTGAAGGCCAGGGATCCTTCAAGGACCTGGCCTGTGAAGGCCCTCGCACCGCCACGTGGACGTGAGGGCCTGTGAAGGCCAGGGATCCTTCATGGACCTGGCCTGTGAAGGCCAGGGATCCTTCATGGACCTGGCCTGTGAAGGCCCTCACACCGCCACGTGGACGCGAGGGCCTGTGAAGGCCAGGGATCCTTCAAGGACCTGGCCTGTGAAGGCCAGGGATCCTTCAAGGACCTGGCCTGTGAAGGCCAGGGATCCTTCATGGACCTGGCCTGTGAAGGCCCTCGCACCGCCACGTGGACGCGAGGGCCTGTGAAGGCCAGGGATCCTTCAAGGACCTGGCCTGGCCTTTTTTTTATTTATTTATTTTTTTATTTTATTTATTTTTCTTTCATAATTTTTCTTATTTTAAGAATTTTTAACTGATTTTAATTCTTTTCAATTTAATTATTTGTATAATAATTTTCATTTTAATTACTTTCTAATTACTGGTCAGTGGTTTTTATAGTATTTGCTAAATGGCTATGTGACAACAGACGAACCTCGGACATGTGAAGACAGGGGGCATTTTATAAACCTCATTATGATTTTTATCTGGATAAATCGTGTTCAGGATGCCGCAGCCTCTCCTATCTGTTTTTCCTCACAGCAATTGAACAGTTGGGTCTGCAAAAAAGTATTAAGAAGCCGTTCAACCACAAGCTTAAATAGGTCAAGAATGTTGCAATGTCATTTCTAACAATAAAACATCTTGAAAAGTGAATGCTGTTAAACAGTCTAGTATAAGAATGTGCATCTCTATTTTAACTGTTTTTCATTGGAGAATTAATTAATAAGTTGTAATAATTTATTCAGTGAGTGAAAATTTACGCCAACATACATTCTAAGTCTTGTTAGGATTTTGTTTTAATTTGTGGATTTACATTTTTAAATGTTTGAAAGTGTTTGTCATCTGAACTAACATGATCTGTGCCTCTGAAGTTTTAGTTCAACTGGAAAAGCACTAAAAAAAATACACTCATAATGCAGCCATTCATGGCTTGGAGCTGCTCATGACATCACTTAAGAATGGCTGTCATGTCACTCATGACGTGAACAACGTTTTAGAGCACTTACAAATTATAATACAAAATAATGTAGGTGTAAAAAAAATTTTTCTGAGGTAACAGCCTGCGATGTCAACGATGACATCACGTCCGTCCCTGACTGTCACTGATGACATCAGACCTGATGACATCTGTGCCTCTTCCTTTTAAGAAAAAGATCACGTTCGTCATCAAAACGAACGTGATGTCATCGATGACATTGTAGGCTGTTCCTTCAGAAGTACACTAGATCAACTGTGGCTCTTTGGTAGAGTAGTCGTCTTGCGATCGGAAAGTTGTAGGTTCGAATCCAGCTTCCTCCTGCCACATGTCGATGTGCCTCTGGGCAAGGCACTTAACCCCAAATTGCCTACCGATCTGCGTATCGGTGTATAAATGTGTGCGTGCTTGTGAGTGCGACTGGGTGAATGTGACTCTGGTGTAAAGCGCTTTGAGTGGTCAAAAATGACTGGAAAAGCGCTATATAAGTTCAGTCCATTTACCATTCCATTTACTTGAATAAGACGACCACGTGGTAATGTGAAGGCCCTCGCTCCACCACGTGGATGCGAGGGCCTGTGAAGGCCAGGGATCCTTCATGGACCTGGCCTGTGAAGGCCCTTGCACCAGCACCTGTATGCGAGGGCCTGTGACCATTTTGGGGTCTTTGTGTAAAGACCCCAAAATGGCTCCTATTAAGGGACACGCTTGCAACGCAGAGTTTAAGCTCAAGGCGATGAGTCACACAGTAGAACACGGGAATGGGCTCTTTGCACCTGCCGCGCTGACGTCACAACCGCATACGCAAATGGGCTCTCTTTTTTCGCTTTGAGTTACCATGACAGCTAGAAAAGACAAAGTCTTATTTCAGATGCAAATATAATCGAATATAATGGGCTTTTAAGTTTTCATGGATTTCCAAACGGTCTTGAATTAAGAAGACGGTGGCTTGTAAATATTCGTTGCTACCAGTTAAAGCTAACGCTGCACAGCAAAGTTTACAGCCTTCACTTCACTCCGGATCAACGTCTTCAGCCTAAAGAAGAAGGTAAAGGAGCCTCCTGTGTTATTTCCATGGAAACACTTCTGTATTCAGCCTGAAAGAGTTTATGGGAACCAGAGAGCAGACCAGAGCCAGACAGCCGAGCAACTGATCCGCCTGTATACACCGCTGTAAACACCGTCCTGCTTCAAAAGAAGTGTAACCGGGTGGATTATTAGTTTAAATAGTGCTTACATAGAATGGTTGTAAAATCCCACATAAGGCGGGTCTTTGAACGCAACATGCCCCGTGTCCCCGCCTCCACTTTCATGTCGCAGCGGTGTTGGGCTCGTTAGCATATATAGGCACCAGGTGTGCCAGCCAAAGACAGGAGTCGGGTCCATTGTGGCAGCAGTTGGATCCGTTGGCTGGCGCCGTGCTCGATGAGCTGCTACACCAGGGTTTGCACATTGTGGATTCATTTTAGTGGCTGTTTCACTGTAAGCATTTGAAAGTAGCTGTTGGGAGGCCGATTAAGGAGGCTGACATTGCATATTATGCTCTCACCAAGGCGCGATTCTTCTCGGTGTTTCAGTTAAGTGGCTAACTAGATTATCCTCTAGAGCTGGAGGTGTAGCAAAGCACCACAGAACCAAAACCAGAGTTTATATTCCTTCTTTGAATGAATTAGCCAATGGGAGGTTTATTCTTTTTCTTTTGTGTAATATTATTTTGTGTGATTAATTTGTGTTTCCACTAAGTTTGGTTTGCAGTGTTTTGTTTGTCTTAGATTGCTCTCTGTGCTAAATTAGGTCTTAATTAGAATAATAAAGTATATTTTAATATTGTGAAGGGAAGTATAAATAAAATATATTTTTGTATGCTATTTCTGTTTCATCATTTCGAGCCAGACTTACTTGAGTATTTTTAATTCTGGCTGTTGGAACAGATAGTATATTGAGATTTTTGGTTCTGTGGCAGTGGTGCTTTAGTATAGAGCTTTATTGCTATCTTCCTTTTGGGAATTCTGAGAGGTGAGAGCATAATAGTGCAACAGTAGGCACATCGTGGGTCCTGGCTGGAAAATTCCCGCTGTGAATAAGGATCAACGTTCCCGGTGCGATGGCTGAGGAGCTTCAGGAACTCCGTGCTCGAGTCCAACAGTTGGAGGCCGAAAGGAGCCGCCCGCGTACAAGTGGAGCTTCGATGAACAATGGGGCAGCTGACCGCATCATCTACCTGCCAAGGGAGAGAAAATGTCCAATTTTTAGAGGAACTCATGGTGTTGGGGTGGAGGACTGGATCGAAGAGGTTCGCACCAGTATGCGAGTCCGCCTGTTAATCATCAATTTGTCAGTTAATCATCAATGTCACTGGAGCCTCCCTGAGCCGTCCCTGACTGTCACTGATGACATCAGACCTGATGACATCTGTGCCTCTTCCTTTTAAGAAAAAGGAAGAGGCACAGATGTCATCAAAACGAACGTGATGTCATCGATGACATCGTAGGCTGTTCCTTCAGAAGTACTTGAATAAGACGACCACATGGTAATGTGAAGGCCTGTGAAGGCCATCGCTCTACCACGTGGATGCAAAAGCCTGTGAAGGCCAGGGATCCTTCAAGGACCTGGCCTGTGAAGGCCCTCGCACCGCCACGTGGACGTGAGGGCCTGTGAAGGCCAGGGATCCTTCATGGACCTGGCCTGTGAAGGCCCTCACACCGCCACGTGGACGCGAGGGCCTGTGAAGGCCAGGGATCCTTCAAGGACCTGGCCTGTGAAGGCCAGGGATCCTTCATGGACCTGGCCTGTGAAGGCCCTCGCACCGCCACGTGGACGCGAGGGCCTGTGAAGGCCAGGGATCCTTCAAGGACCTGGCCTGGCCTTTTTTTTATTTATTTTTTTTTTTATTTTATTTATTTTTCTTTCATAATTTTTCTTATTTTAAGAATTTTTAACTGATTTTAATTCTTTTCAATTTAATTATTTGTATAATAATTTTCATTTTAATTACTTTCTAATTACTGGTCAGTGGTTTTTATAGTATTTGCTAAATGGCTATGTGACAACAGACGAACCTCGGACATGTGAAGACAGGGGGCATTTTATAAACCTCATTATGATTTTTATCTGGATAAATCGTGTTCAGGATGCCGCAGCCTCTCCTATCTGTTTTTCCTCACAGCAATTGAACAGTTGGGTCTGCAAAAAAGTATTAAGAAGCCGTTCAACCACAAGCTTAAATAGGTCAAGAATGTTGCAATGTCATTTCTAACAATAAAACATCTTGAAAAGTGAATGCTGTTAAACAGTCTAGTATAAGAATGTGCATCTCTATTTTAACTGTTTTTCATTGGAGAATTAATTAATAAGTTGTAATAATTTATTCAGTGAGTGAAAATTTACGCCAACATACATTCTAAGTCTTGTTAGGATTTTGTTTTAATTTGTGGATTTACATTTTTAAATGTTTGAAAGTGTTTGTCATCTGAACTAACATGATCTGTGCCTCTGAAGTTTTAGTTCAATTGGAAAAGCACTAAAAAAAATACACTCATAATGCAGCCATTCATGGCTTGGAGCTGCTCATGACATCACTTAAGAATGGCTGTCATGTCACTCATGACGTGAACAACGTTTTAGAGCACTTACAAATTATAATACAAAATAATGTAGGTGTAAAAAAAATTTTTCTGAGGTAACAGCCTGCGATGTCAACGATGACATCACGTCCGTCCCTGACTGTCACTGATGACATCAGACCTGATGACATCTGTGCCTCTTCCTTTTAAGAAAAAGATCACGTTCGTCATCAAAACGAACGTGATGTCATCGATGACATTGTAGGCTGTTCCTTCAGAAGTACACTAGATCGACTGTGGCTCTTTGGTAGAGTAGTCGTCTTGCGATCGGAAAGTTGTAGGTTCGAATCCAGCTTCCTCCTGCCACATGTCGATGTGCCTCTGGGCAAGGCACTTAACCCCAAATTGCCTACCGATCTGCGTATCGGTGTATAAATGTGTGCGTGCTTGTGAGTGCGACTGGGTGAATGTGACTCTGGTGTAAAGCGCTTTGAGTGGTCAAAAATGACTGGAAAAGCGCTATATAAGTTCAGTCCATTTACCATTCCATTTACTTGAATAAGACGACCACGTGGTAATGTGAAGGCCCTCGCTCCACCACGTGGATGCGAGGGCCTGTGAAGGCCAGGGATCCTTCATGGACCTGGCCTGTGAAGGCCCTTGCACCAGCACCTGTATGCGAGGGCCTGTGACCATTTTGGGGTCTTTGTGTAAAGACCCCAAAATGGCTCCTATTAAGGGACACGCTTGCAACGCAGAGTTTAAGCTCAAGGCGATGAGTCACGCAGTAGAACACGGGAATGGGCTCTTTGCACCTGCCGCGCTGACGTCACAACCGCATACGCAAATGGGCTCTCTTTTTTCGCTTTGAGTTACCATGACAGCTAGAAAAGACAAAGTCTTATTTCAGATGCAAATATAATCGAATATAATGGGCTTTTAAGTTTTCATGGATTTCCAAACGGTCTTGAATTAAGAAGACGGTGGCTTGTAAATATTCGTTGCTACCAGTTAAAGCTAACGCTGCACAGCAAAGTTTACAGCCTTCACTTCACTCCGGATCAACGTCTTCAGCCTAAAGAAGAAGGTAAAGGAGCCTCCTGTGTTATTTCCATGGAAACACTTCTGTATTCAGCCTGAAAGAGTTTATGGGAACCAGAGAGCAGACCAGAGCCAGACAGCCGAGCAACTGATCCGCCTGTATACACCGCTGTAAACACCGTCCTGCTTCAAAAGAAGTGTAACCGGGTGGATTATTAGTTTAAATAGTGCTTACATAGAATGGTTGTAAAATCCCACATAAGGCGGGTCTTTGAACGCAACATGCCCCGTGTCCCCGCCTCCACTTTCATGTCGCAGCGGTGTTGGGCTCGTTAGCATATATAGGCACCAGGTGTGCCAGCCAAAGACAGGAGTCGGGTCCATTGTGGCAGCAGTTGGATCCGTTGGCTGGCGCCGTGCTCGATGAGCTGCTACACCAGGGTTTGCACATTGTGGATTCATTTTAGTGGCTGTTTCACTGTAAGCATTTGAAAGTAGCTGTTGGGAGGCCGATTAAGGAGGCTGACATTGCATATTATGCTCTCACCAAGGCGCGATTCTTCTCGGTGTTTCAGTTAAGTGGCTAACTAGATTATCCTCTAGAGCTGGAGGTGTAGCAAAGCACCACAGAACCAAAACCAGAGTTTATATTCCTTCTTTGAATGAATTAGCCAATGGGAGGTTTATTCTTTTTCTTTTGTGTAATATTATTTTGTGTGATTAATTTGTGTTTCCACTAAGTTTGGTTTGCAGTGTTTTGTTTGTCTTAGATTGCTCTCTGTGCTAAATTAGGTCTTAATTAGAATAATAAAGTATATTTTAATATTGTGAAGGGAAGTATAAATAAAATATATTTTTGTATGCTATTTCTGTTTCATCATTTCGAGCCAGACTTACTTGAGTATTTTTAATTCTGGCTGTTGGAACAGATAGTATATTGAGATTTTTGGTTCTGTGGCAGTGGTGCTTTAGTATAGAGCTTTATTGCTATCTTCCTTTTGGGAATTCTGAGAGGTGAGAGCATAATAGTGCAACAGTAGGCACATCGTGGGTCCTGGCTGGAAAATTCCCGCTGTGAATAAGGATCAACGTTCCCGGTGCGATGGCTGAGGAGCTTCAGGAACTCCGTGCTCGAGTCCAACAGTTGGAGGCCGAAAGGAGCCGCCCGCGTACAAGTGGAGCTTCGATGAACAATGGGGCAGCTGACCGCATCATCTACCTGCCAAGGGAGAGAAAATGTCCAATTTTTAGAGGAACTCATGGTGTTGGGGTGGAGGACTGGATCGAAGAGGTTCGCACCAGTATGCGAGTCCGCCTGTTAATCATCAATTTGTCAGTTAATCATCAATGTCACTGGAGCCTCCCTGAGCCGTCCCTGACTGTCACTGATGACATCAGACCTGATGACATCTGTGCCTCTTCCTTTTAAGAAAAAGGAAGAGGCATCAAAACGAACGTGATGTCATCGATGACATCGTAGGCTGTTCCTTCAGAAGTACTTGAATAAGACGACCACATGGTAATGTGAAGGCCTGTGAAGGCCATCGCTCTACCACGTGGATGCAAAAGCCTGTGAAGGCCAGGGATCCTTCAAGGACCTGGCCTGTGAAGGCCAGGGATCCTTCAAGGACCTGGCCTGTGAAGGCCCTCGCACCGCCACGTGGACGTGAGGGCCTGTGAAGGCCAGGGATCCTTCATGGACCTGGCCTGTGAAGGCCAGGGATCCTTCATGGACCTGGCCTGTGAAGGCCCTCACACCGCCACGTGGACGCGAGGGCCTGTGAAGGCCAGGGATCCTTCAAGGACCTGGCCTGTGAAGGCCAGGGATCCTTCAAGGACCTGGCCTGTGAAGGCCAGGGATCCTTCATGGACCTGGCCTGTGAAGGCCCTCGCACCGCCACGTGGACGCGAGGGCCTGTGAAGGCCAGGGATCCTTCAAGGACCTGGCCTGGCCTTTTTTTTATTTATTTATTTTTTTATTTTATTTATTTTTCTTTCATAATTTTTCTTATTTTAAGAATTTTTAACTGATTTTAATTCTTTTCAATTTAATTATTTGTATAATAATTTTCATTTTAATTACTTTCTAATTACTGGTCAGTGGTTTTTATAGTATTTGCTAAATGGCTATGTGACAACAGACGAACCTCGGACATGTGAAGACAGGGGGCATTTTATAAACCTCATTATAATTTTTATCTGGATAAATCGTGTTCAGGATGCCGCAGCCTCTCCTATCTGTTTTTCCTCACAGCAATTGAACAGTTGGGTCTGCAAAAAAGTATTAAGAAGCCGTTCAACCACAAGCTTAAATAGGTCAAGAATGTTGCAATGTCATTTCTAACAATAAAACATCTTGAAAAGTGAATGCTGTTAAACAGTCTAGTATAAGAATGTGCATCTCTATTTTAACTGTTTTTCATTGGAGAATTAATTAATAAGTTGTAATAATTTATTCAGTGAGTGAAAATTTACGCCAACATACATTCTAAGTCTTGTTAGGATTTTGTTTTAATTTGTGGATTTACATTTTTAAATGTTTGAAAGTGTTTGTCATCTGAACTAACATGATCTGTGCCTCTGAAGTTTTAGTTCAACTGGAAAAGCACTAAAAAAAATACACTCATAATGCAGCCATTCATGGCTTGGAGCTGCTCATGACATCACTTAAGAATGGCTGTCATGTCACTCATGACGTGAACAACGTTTTAGAGCACTTACAAATTATAATACAAAATAATGTAGGTGTAAAAAAAATTTTTCTGAGGTAACAGCCTGCGATGTCAACGATGACATCACGTCCGTCCCTGACTGTCACTGATGACATCAGACCTGATGACATCTGTGCCTCTTCCTTTTAAGAAAAAGATCACGTTCGTCATCAAAACGAACGTGATGTCATCGATGACATTGTAGGCTGTTCCTTCAGAAGTACACTAGATCAACTGTGGCTCTTTGGTAGAGTAGTCGTCTTGCGATCGGAAAGTTGTAGGTTCGAATCCAGCTTCCTCCTGCCACATGTCGATGTGCCTCTGGGCAAGGCACTTAACCCCAAATTGCCTACCGATCTGCGTATCGGTGTATAAATGTGTGCGTGCTTGTGAGTGCGACTGGGTGAATGTGACTCTGGTGTAAAGCGCTTTGAGTGGTCAAAAATGACTGGAAAAGCGCTATATAAGTTCAGTCCATTTACCATTCCATTTACTTGAATAAGACGACCACGTGGTAATGTGAAGGCCCTCGCTCCACCACGTGGATGCGAGGGCCTGTGAAGGCCAGGGATCCTTCATGGACCTGGCCTGTGAAGGCCCTTGCACCAGCACCTGTATGCGAGGGCCTGTGACCATTTTGGGGTCTTTGTGTAAAGACCCCAAAATGGCTCCTATTAAGGGACACGCTTGCAACGCAGAGTTTAAGCTCAAGGCGATGAGTCACGCAGTAGAACACGGGAATGGGCTCTTTGCACCTGCCGCGCTGACGTCACAACCGCATACGCAAATGGGCTCTCTTTTTTCGCTTTGAGTTACCATGACAGCTAGAAAAGACAAAGTCTTATTTCAGATGCAAATATAATCGAATATAATGGGCTTTTAAGTTTTCATGGATTTCCAAACGGTCTTGAATTAAGAAGACGGTGGCTTGTAAATATTCGTTGCTACCAGTTAAAGCTAACGCTGCACAGCAAAGTTTACAGCCTTCACTTCACTCCGGATCAACGTCTTCAGCCTAAAGAAGAAGGTAAAGGAGCCTCCTGTGTTATTTCCATGGAAACACTTCTGTATTCAGCCTGAAAGAGTTTATGGGAACCAGAGAGCAGACCAGAGCCAGACAGCCGAGCAACTGATCCGCCTGTATACACCGCTGTAAACACCGTCCTGCTTCAAAAGAAGTGTAACCGGGTGGATTATTAGTTTAAATAGTGCTTACATAGAATGGTTGTAAAATCCCACATAAGGCGGGTCTTTGAACGCAACATGCCCCGTGTCCCCGCCTCCACTTTCATGTCGCAGCGGTGTTGGGCTCGTTAGCATATATAGGCACCAGGTGTGCCAGCCAAAGACAGGAGTCGGGTCCATTGTGGCAGCAGTTGGATCCGTTGGCTGGCGCCGTGCTCGATGAGCTGCTACACCAGGGTTTGCACATTGTGGATTCATTTTAGTGGCTGTTTCACTGTAAGCATTTGAAAGTAGCTGTTGGGAGGCCGATTAAGGAGGCTGACATTGCATATTATGCTCTCACCAAGGCGCGATTCTTCTCGGTGTTTCAGTTAAGTGGCTAACTAGATTATCCTCTAGAGCTGGAGGTGTAGCAAAGCACCACAGAACCAAAACCAGAGTTTATATTCCTTCTTTGAATGAATTAGCCAATGGGAGGTTTATTCTTTTTCTTTTGTGTAATATTATTTTGTGTGATTAATTTGTGTTTCCACTAAGTTTGGTTTGCAGTGTTTTGTTTGTCTTAGATTGCTCTCTGTGCTAAATTAGGTCTTAATTAGAATAATAAAGTATATTTTAATATTGTGAAGGGAAGTATAAATAAAATATATTTTTGTATGCTATTTCTGTTTCATCATTTCGAGCCAGACTTACTTGAGTATTTTTAATTCTGGCTGTTGGAACAGATAGTATATTGAGATTTTTGGTTCTGTGGCAGTGGTGCTTTAGTATAGAGCTTTATTGCTATCTTCCTTTTGGGAATTCTGAGAGGTGAGAGCATAATAGTGCAACAGTAGGCACATCGTGGGTCCTGGCTGGAAAATTCCCGCTGTGAATAAGGATCAACGTTCCCGGTGCGATGGCTGAGGAGCTTCAGGAACTCCGTGCTCGAGTCCAACAGTTGGAGGCCGAAAGGAGCCGCCCGCGTACAAGTGGAGCTTCGATGAACAATGGGGCAGCTGACCGCATCATCTACCTGCCAAGGGAGAGAAAATGTCCAATTTTTAGAGGAACTCATGGTGTTGGGGTGGAGGACTGGATCGAAGAGGTTCGCACCAGTATGCGAGTCCGCCTGTTAATCATCAATTTGTCAGTTAATCATCAATGTCACTGGAGCCTCCCTGAGCCGTCCCTGACTGTCACTGATGACATCAGACCTGATGACATCTGTGCCTCTTCCTTTTTCTTAAAAGGAAGAGGCACAGATGTCATCAAAACGAACGTGATGTCATCGATGACATCGTAGGCTGTTCCTTCAGAAGTACTTGAATAAGACGACCACATGGTAATGTGAAGGCCTGTGAAGGCCATCGCTCTACCACGTGGATGCAAAAGCCTGTGAAGGCCAGGGATCCTTCAAGGACCTGGCCTGTGAAGGCCCTCGCACCGCCACGTGGACGTGAGGGCCTGTGAAGGCCAGGGATCCTTCATGGACCTGGCCTGTGAAGGCCCTCACACCGCCACGTGGACGCGAGGGCCTGTGAAGGCCAGGGATCCTTCAAGGACCTGGCCTGTGAAGGCCAGGGATCCTTCATGGACCTGGCCTGTGAAGGCCCTCGCACCGCCACGTGGACGCGAGGGCCTGTGAAGGCCAGGGATCCTTCAAGGACCTGGCCTGGCCTTTTTTTTATTTATTTATTTTTTTTATTTTATTTATTTTTCTTTCATAATTTTTCTTATTTTAAGAATTTTTAACTGATTTTAATTCTTTTCAATTTAATTATTTGTATAATAATTTTCATTTTAATTACTTTCTAATTACTGGTCAGTGGTTTTTATAGTATTTGCTAAATGGCTATGTGACAACAGACGAACCTCGGACATGTGAAGACAGGGGGCATTTTATAAACCTCATTATGATTTTTATCTGGATAAATCGTGTTCAGGATGCCGCAGCCTCTCCTATCTGTTTTTCCTCACAGCAATTGAACAGTTGGGTCTGCAAAAAAGTATTAAGAAGCCGTTCAACCACAAGCTTAAATAGGTCAAGAATGTTGCAATGTCATTTCTAACAATAAAACATCTTGAAAAGTGAATGCTGTTAAACAGTCTAGTATAAGAATGTGCATCTCTATTTTAACTGTTTTTCATTGGAGAATTAATTAATAAGTTGTAATAATTTATTCAGTGAGTGAAAATTTACGCCAACATACATTCTAAGTCTTGTTAGGATTTTGTTTTAATTTGTGGATTTACATTTTTAAATGTTTGAAAGTGTTTGTCATCTGAACTAACATGATCTGTGCCTCTGAAGTTTTAGTTCAACTGGAAAAGCACTAAAAAAAATACACTCATAATGCAGCCATTCATGGCTTGGAGCTGCTCATGACATCACTTAAGAATGGCTGTCATGTCACTCATGACGTGAACAACGTTTTAGAGCACTTACAAATTATAATACAAAATAATGTAGGTGTAAAAAAAATTTTTCTGAGGTAACAGCCTGCGATGTCAACGATGACATCACGTCCGTCCCTGACTGTCACTGATGACATCAGACCTGATGACATCTGTGCCTCTTCCTTTTAAGAAAAAGATCACGTTCGTCATCAAAACGAACGTGATGTCATCGATGACATTGTAGGCTGTTCCTTCAGAAGTACACTAGATCGACTGTGGCTCTTTGGTAGAGTAGTCGTCTTGCGATCGGAAAGTTGTAGGTTCGAATCCAGCTTCCTCCTGCCACATGTCGATGTGCCTCTGGGCAAGGCACTTAACCCCAAATTGCCTACCGATCTGCGTATCGGTGTATAAATGTGTGCGTGCTTGTGAGTGCGACTGGGTGAATGTGACTCTGGTGTAAAGCGCTTTGAGTGGTCAAAAATGACTGGAAAAGCGCTATATAAGTTCAGTCCATTTACCATTCCATTTACTTGAATAAGACGACCACGTGGTAATGTGAAGGCCCTCGCTCCACCACGTGGATGCGAGGGCATGTGAAGGCCAGGGATCCTTCATGGACCTGGCCTGTGAAGGCCCTTGCACCAGCACCTGTATGCGAGGGCCTGTGACCATTTTGGGGTCTTTGTGTAAAGACCCCAAAATGGCTCCTATTAAGGGACACGCTTGCAACGCAGAGTTTAAGCTCAAGGCGATGAGTCACGCAGTAGAACACGGGAATGGGCTCTTTGCACCTGCCGCGCTGACGTCACAACCGCATACGCAAATGGGCTCTCTTTTTTCGCTTTGAGTTACCATGACAGCTAGAAAAGACAAAGTCTTATTTCAGATGCAAATATAATCGAATATAATGGGCTTTTAAGTTTTCATGGATTTCCAAACGGTCTTGAATTAAGAAGACGGTGGCTTGTAAATATTCGTTGCTACCAGTTAAAGCTAACGCTGCACAGCAAAGTTTACAGCCTTCACTTCACTCCGGATCAACGTCTTCAGCCTAAAGAAGAAGGTAAAGGAGCCTCCTGTGTTATTTCCATGGAAACACTTCTGTATTCAGCCTGAAAGAGTTTATGGGAACCAGAGAGCAGACCAGAGCCAGACAGCCGAGCAACTGATCCGCCTGTATACACCGCTGTAAACACCGTCCTGCTTCAAAAGAAGTGTAACCGGGTGGATTATTAGTTTAAATAGTGCTTACATAGAATGGTTGTAAAATCCCACATAAGGCGGGTCTTTGAACGCAACATGCCCCGTGTCCCCGCCTCCACTTTCATGTCGCAGCGGTGTTGGGCTCGTTAGCATATATAGGCACCAGGTGTGCCAGCCAAAGACAGGAGTCGGGTCCATTGTGGCAGCAGTTGGATCCGTTGGCTGGCGCCGTGCTCGATGAGCTGCTACACCAGGGTTTGCACATTGTGGATTCATTTTAGTGGCTGTTTCACTGTAAGCATTTGAAAGTAGCTGTTGGGAGGCCGATTAAGGAGGCTGACATTGCATATTATGCTCTCACCAAGGCGCGATTCTTCTCGGTGTTTCAGTTAAGTGGCTAACTAGATTATCCTCTAGAGCTGGAGGTGTAGCAAAGCACCACAGAACCAAAACCAGAGTTTATATTCCTTCTTTGAATGAATTAGCCAATGGGAGGTTTATTCTTTTTCTTTTGTGTAATATTATTTTGTGTGATTAATTTGTGTTTCCACTAAGTTTGGTTTGCAGTGTTTTGTTTGTCTTAGATTGCTCTCTGTGCTAAATTAGGTCTTAATTAGAATAATAAAGTATATTTTAATATTGTGAAGGGAAGTATAAATAAAATATATTTTTGTATGCTATTTCTGTTTCATCATTTCGAGCCAGACTTACTTGAGTATTTTTAATTCTGGCTGTTGGAACAGATAGTATATTGAGATTTTTGGTTCTGTGGCAGTGGTGCTTTAGTATAGAGCTTTATTGCTATCTTCCTTTTGGGAATTCTGAGAGGTGAGAGCATAATAGTGCAACAGTAGGCACATCGTGGGTCCTGGCTGGAAAATTCCCGCTGTGAATAAGGATCAACGTTCCCGGTGCGATGGCTGAGGAGCTTCAGGAACTCCGTGCTCGAGTCCAACAGTTGGAGGCCGAAAGGAGCCGCCCGCGTACAAGTGGAGCTTCGATGAACAATGGGGCAGCTGACCGCATCATCTACCTGCCAAGGGAGAGAAAATGTCCAATTTTTAGAGGAACTCATGGTGTTGGGGTGGAGGACTGGATCGAAGAGGTTCGCACCAGTATGCGAGTCCGCCTGTTAATCATCAATTTGTCAGTTAATCATCAATGTCACTGGAGCCTCCCTGAGCCGTCCCTGACTGTCACTGATGACATCAGACCTGATGACATCTGTGCCTCTTCCTTTTAAGAAAAAGGAAGAGGCATCAAAACGAACGTGATGTCATCGATGACATCGTAGGCTGTTCCTTCAGAAGTACTTGAATAAGACGACCACATGGTAATGTGAAGGCCTGTGAAGGCCATCGCTCTACCACGTGGATGCAAAAGCCTGTGAAGGCCAGGGATCCTTCAAGGACCTGGCCTGTGAAGGCCAGGGATCCTTCATGGACCTGGCCTGTGAAGGCCCTCGCACCGCCACGTGGACGCGAGGGCCTGTGAAGGCCAGGGATCCTTCAAGGACCTGGCCTGGCCTTTTTTTTATTTATTTATTTTTTTTATTTTATTTATTTTTCTTTCATAATTTTTCTTATTTTAAGAATTTTTAACTGATTTTAATTCTTTTCAATTTAATTATTTGTATAATAATTTTCATTTTAATTACTTTCTAATTACTGGTCAGTGGTTTTTATAGTATTTGCTAAATGGCTATGTGACAACAGACGAACCTCGGACATGTGAAGACAGGGGGCATTTTATAAACCTCATTATGATTTTTATCTGGATAAATCGTGTTCAGGATGCCGCAGCCTCTCCTATCTGTTTTTCCTCACAGCAATTGAACAGTTGGGTCTGCAAAAAAGTATTAAGAAGCCGTTCAACCACAAGCTTAAATAGGTCAAGAATGTTGCAATGTCATTTCTAACAATAAAACATCTTGAAAAGTGAATGCTGTTAAACAGTCTAGTATAAGAATGTGCATCTCTATTTTAACTGTTTTTCATTGGAGAATTAATTAATAAGTTGTAATAATTTATTCAGTGAGTGAAAATTTACGCCAACATACATTCTAAGTCTTGTTAGGATTTTGTTTTAATTTGTGGATTTACATTTTTAAATGTTTGAAAGTGTTTGTCATCTGAACTAACATGATCTGTGCCTCTGAAGTTTTAGTTCAATTGGAAAAGCACTAAAAAAAATACACTCATAATGCAGCCATTCATGGCTTGGAGCTGCTCATGACATCACTTAAGAATGGCTGTCATGTCACTCATGACGTGAACAACGTTTTAGAGCACTTACAAATTATAATACAAAATAATGTAGGTGTAAAAAAAATTTTTCTGAGGTAACAGCCTGCGATGTCAACGATGACATCACGTCCGTCCCTGACTGTCACTGATGACATCAGACCTGATGACATCTGTGCCTCTTCCTTTTAAGAAAAAGATCACGTTCGTCATCAAAACGAACGTGATGTCATCGATGACATTGTAGGCTGTTCCTTCAGAAGTACACTAGATCGACTGTGGCTCTTTGGTAGAGTAGTCGTCTTGCGATCGGAAAGTTGTAGGTTCGAATCCAGCTTCCTCCTGCCACATGTCGATGTGCCTCTGGGCAAGGCACTTAACCCCAAATTGCCTACCGATCTGCGTATCGGTGTATAAATGTGTGCGTGCTTGTGAGTGCGACTGGGTGAATGTGACTCTGGTGTAAAGCGCTTTGAGTGGTCAAAAATGACTGGAAAAGCGCTATATAAGTTCAGTCCATTTACCATTCCATTTACTTGAATAAGACGACCACGTGGTAATGTGAAGGCCCTCGCTCCACCACGTGGATGCGAGGGCCTGTGAAGGCCAGGGATCCTTCATGGACCTGGCCTGTGAAGGCCCTTGCACCAGCACCTGTATGCGAGGGCCTGTGACCATTTTGGGGTCTTTGTGTAAAGACCCCAAAATGGCTCCTATTAAGGGACACGCTTGCAACGCAGAGTTTAAGCTCAAGGCGATGAGTCACGCAGTAGAACACGGGAATGGGCTCTTTGCACCTGCCGCGCTGACGTCACAACCGCATACGCAAATGGGCTCTCTTTTTTCGCTTTGAGTTACCATGACAGCTAGAAAAGACAAAGTCTTATTTCAGATGCAAATATAATCGAATATAATGGGCTTTTAAGTTTTCATGGATTTCCAAACGGTCTTGAATTAAGAAGACGGTGGCTTGTAAATATTCGTTGCTACCAGTTAAAGCTAACGCTGCACAGCAAAGTTTACAGCCTTCACTTCACTCCGGATCAACGTCTTCAGCCTAAAGAAGAAGGTAAAGGAGCCTCCTGTGTTATTTCCATGCAAACACTTCTGTATTCAGCCTGAAAGAGTTTATGGGAACCAGAGAGCAGACCAGAGCCAGACAGCCGAGCAACTGATCCGCCTGTATACACCGCTGTAAACACCGTCCTGCTTCAAAAGAAGTGTAACCGGGTGGATTATTAGTTTAAATAGTGCTTACATAGAATGGTTGTAAAATCCCACATAAGGCGGGTCTTTGAACGCAACATGCCCCGTGTCCCCGCCTCCACTTTCATGTCGCAGCGGTGTTGGGCTCGTTAGCATATATAGGCACCAGGTGTGCCAGCCAAAGACAGGAGTCGGGTCCATTGTGGCAGCAGTTGGATCCGTTGGCTGGCGCCGTGCTCGATGAGCTGCTACACCAGGGTTTGCACATTGTGGATTCATTTTAGTGGCTGTTTCACTGTAAGCATTTGAAAGTAGCTGTTGGGAGGCCGATTAAGGAGGCTGACATTGCATATTATGCTCTCACCAAGGCGCGATTCTTCTCGGTGTTTCAGTTAAGTGGCTAACTAGATTATCCTCTAGAGCTGGAGGTGTAGCAAAGCACCACAGAACCAAAACCAGAGTTTATATTCCTTCTTTGAATGAATTAGCCAATGGGAGGTTTATTCTTTTTCTTTTGTGTAATATTATTTTGTGTGATTAATTTGTGTTTCCACTAAGTTTGGTTTGCAGTGTTTTGTTTGTCTTAGATTGCTCTCTGTGCTAAATTAGGTCTTAATTAGAATAATAAAGTATATTTTAATATTGTGAAGGGAAGTATAAATAAAATATATTTTTGTATGCTATTTCTGTTTCATCATTTCGAGCCAGACTTACTTGAGTATTTTTAATTCTGGCTGTTGGAACAGATAGTATATTGAGATTTTTGGTTCTGTGGCAGTGGTGCTTTAGTATAGAGCTTTATTGCTATCTTCCTTTTGGGAATTCTGAGAGGTGAGAGCATAATAGTGCAACAGTAGGCACATCGTGGGTCCTGGCTGGAAAATTCCCGCTGTGAATAAGGATCAACGTTCCCGGTGCGATGGCTGAGGAGCTTCAGGAACTCCGTGCTCGAGTCCAACAGTTGGAGGCCGAAAGGAGCCGCCCGCGTACAAGTGGAGCTTCGATGAACAATGGGGCAGCTGACCGCATCATCTACCTGCCAAGGGAGAGAAAATGTCCAATTTTTAGAGGAACTCATGGTGTTGGGGTGGAGGACTGGATCGAAGAGGTTCGCACCAGTATGCGAGTCCGCCATGTTGGACCCACAGATCAGGCTGCTTTTATTTTTGACCATCTTGAAGGTGAAGCTCGAGATGAGATTAAGTATAGATGGTCAGTTGAACGTGAGGATCCAGAACATGTTTTCATCATTTTAAAAGAACTGTATGGTTGCAAACAGTCATATGTCTCATTACAGGAGGACTTCTTCTCACGGAGACAGTTAGATGGTGAATCTTTGCAGGAATTTTCTCATTCATTGTTTTGCTTGATGGACAAAGTTAAATCTAATTCTCCCCATGCCATGGCAAATGCAGATATTTTACTTCGTGATCAATTTATTCAAAATGTTAGTAGTTCTGACCTGCGTAGGGAGCTAAAACGTTATGCTCGTGATAATCCGAGGTGTACATTACTGGAGGTTATCTCGAGCCTGATATTGAGGTGTGCGGGGTGGTAATCCCCAGAAAAGGGATCCTTGTAGTTAGGGACCCCCCATGTCAGGCTAGCTTACCTCAAATACCAGGCATAATTGGGATGAATATAATAAGGGCCTACTATCTGCAGCTATTTGACCAGTATGGCCCTGATTTGTTTAAACTCCCTTCGGTTTTGGAGGCCCCTACTTCTTGGCTTCCTGCCTTTCAGTTATGTCAGCAGGTTGAGGTTCAAAAAGGCCATATTCAAACCAGTGTTGCAAAGCTTCGTAGTAGAAGACCTGTTGTAGTCCCTGCAGGCACCACTAAATTTGTACCTGCCACCTGTTCAGCCATGTTGGCACAGGCTGGGGCAGCATTAATTGAGCCTTTAGAGGTAAATTTCGGCTTACCTGAGGGTTTGTTAGTGTCTCCTTCTCTTTTGCAGGTTTTTCGGGGAACTGTTTATGTTCCTGTGGTGAATGTAGGGGTGTGGACAGTCATACTGAGACCCCGTTGTGCTCTGGGTGTGGTGTCTCCAATAGAAGTGGTCAGCTTACCGTCAGAGTTGCAGGAAGTTCCTTGTGCACAGGAGCAAGTTGTGGCTGCAGTTAGGTCCCATACTGCTGAGACTGGTTCAGTTGGAGAGAAGATAACATCAATTAATCTCTCTATGCTGGATAGAGAAGAGCAGCATAAAGTGAGAACCTTGTTGCTGAAGTACAAGTCTGTGTTCTCTGCTTTTGATGGTGACCTTGGGGTTACCAACTTAATGGAGCATAACATTCCGTTGTTAGACGACGTCCCTGTGAGGCAGCGGTATCGGCGTATCCCTCACTCTGAATATGAGGCAGTTAAGTCTCATATTAACCAGCTGCTGGAAACCCAGGTTATCAGAGAGAGCAGTAGCCCTTATGCATCGCCAATTGTCCTGGTCCGAAAGAAGGATGGCAGTCTTCGCCTTTGTGTGGACTACAGAGAGCTCAATAAAAAGACCAGAAAGGATGCTTTCCCAGTGCCCCGAATAGAAGAAACATTGGATTCCCTATCAGGCGCCCGCTGGTTCACAACCATGGACCTAGCTTGTGGCTATAACCAGGTTCCAGTTGCAGAGAATG
The DNA here is from genome assembly GCF_001444195.1 of Xiphophorus couchianus. Classification (NCBI taxonomy): domain Eukaryota; kingdom Metazoa; phylum Chordata; class Actinopteri; order Cyprinodontiformes; family Poeciliidae; genus Xiphophorus; species Xiphophorus couchianus. The sequence continues at coordinate 16,148,586 of NC_040244.1, read as the reverse complement.
ATCGCCCAAAAACAGCCTTCTGCACACCGTTTGGCCTCTTTGAATTTAACCGTATGCCATTCGGGTTGTGCAATGCACCAGGAACTTTTCAACGGTTGATGGAGAGGATGTTTGGGGCTCAGCATGGTCAGTCACTCTTGTTATATCTGGATGATATTATTGTGTTTTCTTCCAGTGTTGATCAGCACCTGTTACGGCTCAACAGAAACAAAAGAACAAAAACTCCTGGAGGCAACAGTGATCCGTCACTGTGAGACCCAGAAAACGGACAGAACTTTGCTGAGGTTGCAGCGCTATACCCGTTTCAGCTCGTTTAAATATTTATTATCCAGATTGCTGATCGTGGTAATTATTGTGCGGTGAATTTGTTTTCAGCCTGTTATGCTGGTCTGGGGAAATCAGTCCACCTGTTATTTAGATACAGAATGTTGCTTATGCTGGCCTGCAGGGCGACAAGCAGGTGATGGGAAGATGGTTACAGCTCTGGTTCAGAGCTACAACCACAGCACCTTTTGACCAAAGCCGTTCATTTATACAGCACCTGTTCAAAGAAAGAAACTGTGCCGTAATTTCTCAAACCATAAATCACTACTTATTTACATATATGTATACAGTATATGTGAGTGTAAGAAAGATCTTGATTTCTCACATACTCAACACATGAAACCATATTCACACCTTATTCAACCAGCTTTATGTGTTTAAAAACCTCCACTACGTCATTTGAATGTGATTTATTTTCCTGTCATGCCGTCCCTTATTGTTACTCAGTATTATGTAAGTGAAATATCCATTCTCCCGTGGCTAAGGGAACACTTTATTTCTTTAACAGCCAACAGAGTTGAGGGTAACAAATACAATCAATCCCATGGGAGGAGCTGTGGATGTGTTCCTGTTTAGTCAGGATGGATGGACTACATTGGATTATTTAAAGAGAGCCTCAGCTCCCCAAAGCCCTTAGTGCCACTTCACTCCAGCACATTCACAGCGTCACAGTCGTCCCTTAAATGAATACATGATTTACCACGTCTTCCCATGTACAGATCTCACAACATTACACAGAATGTACGCGTCTGGATGAGGCGCTCCAGAGCTGGTTTTAGTGGGAAAACCAAATGTGATCTGATGTGGCTTCATAACAGAGTCGGACTTTTTAAAATGACAAGATTTCAAATGAGTGATGTGCCAAATTAAGTTGTCAAAAGAAAACTTCTGAAGTGCGGTTCTGGTAAAAGTTTTAAAGTTCATATTTTACCAGCAGTAAACAACTATTTACGATCCTGACTCTTGGACTTGGAGGTTGTGTCTTGTACATATGTTTTCATGATGGAGGCCAGGAAAAGTAGCTGGGCGTAAAGCAGGAACCTAAACAGTTAACAATAAACAACGGCTAAAATTAGGTTAAAAACGGACAACGGACCATCTTTAAACAACTCCATTCTCAAAAAGTTACATTTCATGAACATTTAAACAATCTCATTTACATCATACGGTTATTTACAGGAGACATTCTGATAAAGTACACAGAAAATTGATGGTAGGAGGGTGTGCGCCACCAACTATGGTCCTGTATGAAACACGTCCTGAGGACACAACATGTAAAGGGTTTCCAGGCAGAGCAGTGACGGACAGGCGGAAACTTTAATCTCAGACTTAAATTCAAGTTTCTCTTCACCCACAAAACCGACTCTGGACTTAAACTTACTTTCTAAAGACAGAAGACTTGACTTCAACTCCAGTCAAAGTAATTGCCTGGAGTTAGACTTGCCTTTGAATAACACAAGTGGGTAAAAAAGAAGACTTTGGGCATGAGTTATACTGACCCTCTAAAGACTAAGCCAATGATGTCTCCATTGGTCTCTGCCAATCTTGGACTAGCAGTCTGGGACCAGCTAATCTGGATATATGTAAGATCTATATACTGGAGGTAAGGTATTAACCCTTTATGATCATTTAGTAGATCCCATTTATGACTTATCCTGTTAATCATCAATTTGTCAGTTAATCATCAATGTCACTGGAGCCTCCCTGAGCCGTCCCTGACTGTCACTGATGACATCAGACCTGATGACATCTGTGCCTCTTCCTTTTAAGAAAAAGGAAGAGGCACAGATGTCATCAAAACGAACGTGATGTCATCGATGACATCGTAGGCTGTTCCTTCAGAAGTACTTGAATAAGACGACCACATGGTAATGTGAAGGCCTGTGAAGGCCATCGCTCTACCACGTGGATGCAAAAGCCTGTGAAGGCCAGGGATCCTTCAAGGACCTGGCCTGTGAAGGCCAGGGATCCTTCAAGGACCTGGCCTGTGAAGGCCCTCGCACCGCCACGTGGACGTGAGGGCCTGTGAAGGCCAGGGATCCTTCATGGACCTGGCCTGTGAAGGCCAGGGATCCTTCATGGACCTGGCCTGTGAAGGCCCTCACACCGCCACGTGGACGCGAGGGCCTGTGAAGGCCAGGGATCCTTCAAGGACCTGGCCTGTGAAGGCCAGGGATCCTTCATGGACCTGGCCTGTGAAGGCCAGGGATCCTTCATGGACCTGGCCTGTGAAGGCCCTCGCACCGCCACGTGGACGCGAGGGCCTGTGAAGGCCAGGGATCCTTCAAGGACCTGGCCTGGCCTTTTTTTTATTTATTTTTTTTTTTATTTTATTTATTTTTCTTTCATAATTTTTCTTATTTTAAGAATTTTTAACTGATTTTAATTCTTTTCAATTTAATTATTTGTATAATAATTTTCATTTTAATTACTTTCTAATTACTGGTCAGTGGTTTTTATAGTATTTGCTAAATGGCTATGTGACAACAGACGAACCTCGGACATGTGAAGACAGGGGGCATTTTATAAACCTCATTATGATTTTTATCTGGATAAATCGTGTTCAGGATGCCGCAGCCTCTCCTATCTGTTTTTCCTCACAGCAATTGAACAGTTGGGTCTGCAAAAAAGTATTAAGAAGCCGTTCAACCACAAGCTTAAATAGGTCAAGAATGTTGCAATGTCATTTCTAACAATAAAACATCTTGAAAAGTGAATGCTGTTAAACAGTCTAGTATAAGAATGTGCATCTCTATTTTAACTGTTTTTCATTGGAGAATTAATTAATAAGTTGTAATAATTTATTCAGTGAGTGAAAATTTACGCCAACATACATTCTAAGTCTTGTTAGGATTTTGTTTTAATTTGTGGATTTACATTTTTAAATGTTTGAAAGTGTTTGTCATCTGAACTAACATGATCTGTGCCTCTGAAGTTTTAGTTCAACTGGAAAAGCACTAAAAAAAATACACTCATAATGCAGCCATTCATGGCTTGGAGCTGCTCATGACATCACTTAAGAATGGCTGTCATGTCACTCATGACGTGAACAACGTTTTAGAGCACTTACAAATTATAATACAAAATAATGTAGGTGTAAAAAAAATTTTTCTGAGGTAACAGCCTGCGATGTCAACGATGACATCACGTCCGTCCCTGACTGTCACTGATGACATCAGACCTGATGACATCTGTGCCTCTTCCTTTTAAGAAAAAGATCACGTTCGTCATCAAAACGAACGTGATGTCATCGATGACATTGTAGGCTGTTCCTTCAGAAGTACACTAGATCGACTGTGGCTCTTTGGTAGAGTAGTCGTCTTGCGATCGGAAAGTTGTAGGTTCGAATCCAGCTTCCTCCTGCCACATGTCGATGTGCCTCTGGGCAAGGCACTTAACCCCAAATTGCCTACCGATCTGCGTATCGGTGTATAAATGTGTGCGTGCTTGTGAGTGCGACTGGGTGAATGTGACTCTGGTGTAAAGCGCTTTGAGTGGTCAAAAATGACTGGAAAAGCGCTATATAAGTTCAGTCCATTTACCATTCCATTTACTTGAATAAGACGACCACGTGGTAATGTGAAGGCCCTCGCTCCACCACGTGGATGCGAGGGCCTGTGAAGGCCAGGGATCCTTCATGGACCTGGCCTGTGAAGGCCCTTGCACCAGCACCTGTATGCGAGGGCCTGTGACCATTTTGGGGTCTTTGTGTAAAGACCCCAAAATGGCTCCTATTAAGGGACACGCTTGCAACGCAGAGTTTAAGCTCAAGGCGATGAGTCACGCAGTAGAACACGGGAATGGGCTCTTTGCACCTGCCGCGCTGACGTCACAACCGCATACGCAAATGGGCTCTCTTTTTTCGCTTTGAGTTACCATGACAGCTAGAAAAGACAAAGTCTTATTTCAGACGCAAATATAATCGAATATAATGGGCTTTTAAGTTTTCATGGATTTCCAAACGGTCTTGAATTAAGAAGACGGTGGCTTGTAAATATTCGTTGCTACCAGTTAAAGCTAACGCTGCACAGCAAAGTTTACAGCCTTCACTTCACTCCGGATCAACGTCTTCAGCCTAAAGAAGAAGGTAAAGGAGCCTCCTGTGTTATTTCCATGGAAACACTTCTGTATTCAGCCTGAAAGAGTTTATGGGAACCAGAGAGCAGACCAGAGCCAGACAGCCGAGCAACTGATCCGCCTGTATACACCGCTGTAAACACCGTCCTGCTTCAAAAGAAGTGTAACCGGGTGGATTATTAGTTTAAATAGTGCTTACATAGAATGGTTGTAAAATCCCACATAAGGCGGGTCTTTGAACGCAACATGCCCCGTGTCCCCGCCTCCACTTTCATGTCGCAGCGGTGTTGGGCTCGTTAGCATATATAGGCACCAGGTGTGCCAGCCAAAGACAGGAGTCGGGTCCATTGTGGCAGCAGTTGGATCCGTTGGCTGGCGCCGTGCTCGATGAGCTGCTACACCAGGGTTTGCACATTGTGGATTCATTTTAGTGGCTGTTTCACTGTAAGCATTTGAAAGTAGCTGTTGGGAGGCCGATTAAGGAGGCTGACATTGCATATTATGCTCTCACCAAGGCGCGATTCTTCTCGGTGTTTCAGTTAAGTGGCTAACTAGATTATCCTCTAGAGCTGGAGGTGTAGCAAAGCACCACAGAACCAAAACCAGAGTTTATATTCCTTCTTTGAATGAATTAGCCAATGGGAGGTTTATTCTTTTTCTTTTGTGTAATATTATTTTGTGTGATTAATTTGTGTTTCCACTAAGTTTGGTTTGCAGTGTTTTGTTTGTCTTAGATTGCTCTCTGTGCTAAATTAGGTCTTAATTAGAATAATAAAGTATATTTTAATATTGTGAAGGGAAGTATAAATAAAATATATTTTTGTATGCTATTTCTGTTTCATCATTTCGAGCCAGACTTACTTGAGTATTTTTAATTCTGGCTGTTGGAACAGATAGTATATTGAGATTTTTGGTTCTGTGGCAGTGGTGCTTTAGTATAGAGCTTTATTGCTATCTTCCTTTTGGGAATTCTGAGAGGTGAGAGCATAATAGTGCAACAGTAGGCACATCGTGGGTCCTGGCTGGAAAATTCCCGCTGTGAATAAGGATCAACGTTCCCGGTGCGATGGCTGAGGAGCTTCAGGAACTCCGTGCTCGAGTCCAACAGTTGGAGGCCGAAAGGAGCCGCCCGCGTACAAGTGGAGCTTCGATGAACAATGGGGCAGCTGACCGCATCATCTACCTGCCAAGGGAGAGAAAATGTCCAATTTTTAGAGGAACTCATGGTGTTGGGGTGGAGGACTGGATCGAAGAGGTTCGCACCAGTATGCGAGTCCGCCTGTTAATCATCAATTTGTCAGTTAATCATCAATGTCACTGGAGCCTCTCTGAGCCGTCCCTGACTGTCACTGATGACATCAGACCTGATGACATCTGTGCCTCTTCCTTTTAAGAAAAAGGAAGAGGCACAGATGTCATCAAAACGAACGTGATGTCATCGATGACATCGTAGGCTGTTCCTTCAGAAGTACTTGAATAAGACGACCACATGGTAATGTGAAGGCCTGTGAAGGCCATCGCTCTACCACGTGGATGCAAAAGCCTGTGAAGGCCAGGGATCCTTCAAGGACCTGGCCTGTGAAGGCCCTCGCACCGCCACGTGGACGTGAGGGCCTGTGAAGGCCAGGGATCCTTCATGGACCTGGCCTGTGAAGGCCCTCACACCGCCACGTGGACGCGAGGGCCTGTGAAGGCCAGGGATCCTTCAAGGACCTGGCCTGTGAAGGCCAGGGATCCTTCATGGACCTGGCCTGTGAAGGCCCTCGCACCGCCACGTGGACGCGAGGGCCTGTGAAGGCCAGGGATCCTTCAAGGACCTGGCCTGGCCTTTTTTTTATTTATTTTTTTTTTTTATTTTATTTATTTTTCTTTCATAATTTTTCTTATTTTAAGAATTTTTAACTGATTTTAATTCTTTTCAATTTAATTATTTGTATAATAATTTTCATTTTAATTACTTTCTAATTACTGGTCAGTGGTTTTTATAGTATTTGCTAAATGGCTATGTGACAACAGACGAACCTCGGACATGTGAAGACAGGGGGCATTTTATAAACCTCATTATGATTTTTATCTGGATAAATCGTGTTCAGGATGCCGCAGCCTCTCCTATCTGTTTTTCCTCACAGCAATTGAACAGTTGGGTCTGCAAAAAAGTATTAAGAAGCCGTTCAACCACAAGCTTAAATAGGTCAAGAATGTTGCAATGTCATTTCTAACAATAAAACATCTTGAAAAGTGAATGCTGTTAAACAGTCTAGTATAAGAATGTGCATCTCTATTTTAACTGTTTTTCATTGGAGAATTAATTAATAAGTTGTAATAATTTATTCAGTGAGTGAAAATTTACGCCAACATACATTCTAAGTCTTGTTAGGATTTTGTTTTAATTTGTGGATTTACATTTTTAAATGTTTGAAAGTGTTTGTCATCTGAACTAACATGATCTGTGCCTCTGAAGTTTTAGTTCAATTGGAAAAGCACTAAAAAAAATACACTCATAATGCAGCCATTCATGGCTTGGAGCTGCTCATGACATCACTTAAGAATGGCTGTCATGTCACTCATGACGTGAACAACGTTTTAGAGCACTTACAAATTATAATACAAAATAATGTAGGTGTAAAAAAAATTTTTCTGAGGTAACAGCCTGCGATGTCAACGATGACATCACGTCCGTCCCTGACTGTCACTGATGACATCAGACCTGATGACATCTGTGCCTCTTCCTTTTAAGAAAAAGATCACGTTCGTCATCAAAACGAACGTGATGTCATCGATGACATTGTAGGCTGTTCCTTCAGAAGTACACTAGATCGACTGTGGCTCTTTGGTAGAGTAGTCGTCTTGCGATCGGAAAGTTGTAGGTTCGAATCCAGCTTCCTCCTGCCACATGTCGATGTGCCTCTGGGCAAGGCACTTAACCCCAAATTGCCTACCGATCTGCGTATCGGTGTATAAATGTGTGCGTGCTTGTGAGTGCGACTGGGTGAATGTGACTCTGGTGTAAAGCGCTTTGAGTGGTCAAAAATGACTGGAAAAGCGCTATATAAGTTCAGTCCATTTACCATTCCATTTACTTGAATAAGACGACCACGTGGTAATGTGAAGGCCCTCGCTCCACCACGTGGATGCGAGGGCCTGTGAAGGCCAGGGATCCTTCATGGACCTGGCCTGTGAAGGCCCTTGCACCAGCACCTGTATGCGAGGGCCTGTGACCATTTTGGGGTCTTTGTGTAAAGACCCCAAAATGGCTCCTATTAAGGGACACGCTTGCAACGCAGAGTTTAAGCTCAAGGCGATGAGTCACGCAGTAGAACACGGGAATGGGCTCTTTGCACCTGCCGCGCTGACGTCACAACCGCATACGCAAATGGGCTCTCTTTTTTCGCTTTGAGTTACCATGACAGCTAGAAAAGACAAAGTCTTATTTCAGATGCAAATATAATCGAATATAATGGGCTTTTAAGTTTTCATGGATTTCCAAACGGTCTTGAATTAAGAAGACGGTGGCTTGTAAATATTCGTTGCTACCAGTTAAAGCTAACGCTGCACAGCAAAGTTTACAGCCTTCACTTCACTCCGGATCAACGTCTTCAGCCTAAAGAAGAAGGTAAAGGAGCCTCCTGTGTTATTTCCATGCAAACACTTCTGTATTCAGCCTGAAAGAGTTTATGGGAACCAGAGAGCAGACCAGAGCCAGACAGCCGAGCAACTGATCCGCCTGTATACACCGCTGTAAACACCGTCCTGCTTCAAAAGAAGTGTAACCGGGTGGATTATTAGTTTAAATAGTGCTTACATAGAATGGTTGTAAAATCCCACATAAGGCGGGTCTTTGAACGCAACATGCCCCGTGTCCCCGCCTCCACTTTCATGTCGCAGCGGTGTTGGGCTCGTTAGCATATATAGGCACCAGGTGTGCCAGCCAAAGACAGGAGTCGGGTCCATTGTGGCAGCAGTTGGATCCGTTGGCTGGCGCCGTGCTCGATGAGCTGCTACACCAGGGTTTGCACATTGTGGATTCATTTTAGTGGCTGTTTCACTGTAAGCATTTGAAAGTAGCTGTTGGGAGGCCGATTAAGGAGGCTGACATTGCATATTATGCTCTCACCAAGGCGCGATTCTTCTCGGTGTTTCAGTTAAGTGGCTAACTAGATTATCCTCTAGAGCTGGAGGTGTAGCAAAGCACCACAGAACCAAAACCAGAGTTTATATTCCTTCTTTGAATGAATTAGCCAATGGGAGGTTTATTCTTTTTCTTTTGTGTAATATTATTTTGTGTGATTAATTTGTGTTTCCACTAAGTTTGGTTTGCAGTGTTTTGTTTGTCTTAGATTGCTCTCTGTGCTAAATTAGGTCTTAATTAGAATAATAAAGTATATTTTAATATTGTGAAGGGAAGTATAAATAAAATATATTTTTGTATGCTATTTCTGTTTCATCATTTCGAGCCAGACTTACTTGAGTATTTTTAATTCTGGCTGTTGGAACAGATAGTATATTGAGATTTTTGGTTCTGTGGCAGTGGTGCTTTAGTATAGAGCTTTATTGCTATCTTCCTTTTGGGAATTCTGAGAGGTGAGAGCATAATAGTGCAACAGTAGGCACATCGTGGGTCCTGGCTGGAAAATTCCCGCTGTGAATAAGGATCAACGTTCCCGGTGCGATGGCTGAGGAGCTTCAGGAACTCCGTGCTCGAGTCCAACAGTTGGAGGCCGAAAGGAGCCGCCCGCGTACAAGTGGAGCTTCGATGAACAATGGGGCAGCTGACCGCATCATCTACCTGCCAAGGGAGAGAAAATGTCCAATTTTTAGAGGAACTCATGGTGTTGGGGTGGAGGACTGGATCGAAGAGGTTCGCACCAGTATGCGAGTCCGCCATGTTGGACCCACAGATCAGGCTGCTTTTATTTTTGACCATCTTGAAGGTGAAGCTCGAGATGAGATTAAGTATAGATGGTCAGTTGAACGTGAGGATCCAGAACATGTTTTCATCATTTTAAAAGAACTGTATGGTTGCAAACAGTCATATGTCTCATTACAGGAGGACTTCTTCTCACGGAGACAGTTAGATGGTGAATCTTTGCAGGAATTTTCTCATTCATTGTTTTGCTTGATGGACAAAGTTAAATCTAATTCTCCCCATGCCATGGCAAATGCAGATATTTTACTTCGTGATCAATTTATTCAAAATGTTAGTAGTTCTGACCTGCGTAGGGAGCTAAAACGTTATGCTCGTGATAATCCGAGGTGTACATTACTGGAGGTTATCTCGAGCCTGATATTGAGGTGTGCGGGGTGGTAATCCCCAGAAAAGGGATCCTTGTAGTTAGGGACCCCCCATGTCAGGCTAGCTTACCTCAAATACCAGGCATAATTGGGATGAATATAATAAGGGCCTACTATCTGCAGCTATTTGACCAGTATGGCCCTGATTTGTTTAAACTCCCTTCGGTTTTGGAGGCCCCTACTTCTTGGCTTCCTGCCTTTCAGTTATGTCAGCAGGTTGAGGTTCAAAAAGGCCATATTCAAACCAGTGTTGCAAAGCTTCGTAGTAGAAGACCTGTTGTAGTCCCTGCAGGCACCACTAAATTTGTACCTGCCACCTGTTCAGCCATGTTGGCACAGGCTGGGGCAGCATTAATTGAGCCTTTAGAGGTAAATTTCGGCTTACCTGAGGGTTTGTTAGTGTCTCCTTCTCTTTTGCAGGTTTTTCGGGGAACTGTTTATGTTCCTGTGGTGAATGTAGGGGTGTGGACAGTCATACTGAGACCCCGTTGTGCTCTGGGTGTGGTGTCTCCAATAGAAGTGGTCAGCTTACCGTCAGAGTTGCAGGAAGTTCCTTGTGCACAGGAGCAAGTTGTGGCTGCAGTTAGGTCCCATACTGCTGAGACTGGTTCAGTTGGAGAGAAGATAACATCAATTAATCTCTCTATGCTGGATAGAGAAGAGCAGCATAAAGTGAGAACCTTGTTGCTGAAGTACAAGTCTGTGTTCTCTGCTTTTGATGGTGACCTTGGGGTTACCAACTTAATGGAGCATAACATTCCGTTGTTAGACGACGTCCCTGTGAGGCAGCGGTATCGGCGTATCCCTCACTCTGAATATGAGGCAGTTAAGTCTCATATTAACCAGCTGCTGGAAACCCAGGTTATCAGAGAGAGCAGTAGCCCTTATGCATCGCCAATTGTCCTGGTCCGAAAGAAGGATGGCAGTCTTCGCCTTTGTGTGGACTACAGAGAGCTCAATAAAAAGACCAGAAAGGATGCTTTCCCAGTGCCCCGAATAGAAGAAACATTGGATTCCCTATCAGGCGCCCGCTGGTTCACAACCATGGACCTAGCTTGTGGCTATAACCAGGTTCCAGTTGCAGAGAATGATCGCCCAAAAACAGCCTTCTGCACACCGTTTGGCCTCTTTGAATTTAACCGTATGCCATTCGGGTTGTGCAATGCACCAGGAACTTTTCAACGGTTGATGGAGAGGATGTTTGGGGCTCAGCATGGTCAGTCACTCTTGTTATATCTGGATGATATTATTGTGTTTTCTTCCAGTGTTGATCAGCACCTGTTACGGCTCAACAGAAACAAAAGAACAAAAACTCCTGGAGGCAACAGTGATCCGTCACTGTGAGACCCAGAAAACGGACAGAACTTTGCTGAGGTTGCAGCGCTATACCCGTTTCAGCTCGTTTAAATATTTATTATCCAGATTGCTGATCGTGGTAATTATTGTGCGGTGAATTTGTTTTCAGCCTGTTATGCTGGTCTGGGGAAATCAGTCCACCTGTTATTTAGATACAGAATGTTGCTTATGCTGGCCTGCAGGGCGACAAGCAGGTGATGGGAAGATGGTTACAGCTCTGGTTCAGAGCTACAACCACAGCACCTTTTGACCAAAGCCGTTCATTTATACAGCACCTGTTCAAAGAAAGAAACTGTGCCGTAATTTCTCAAACCATAAATCACTACTTATTTACATATATGTATACAGTATATGTGAGTGTAAGAAAGATCTTGATTTCTCACATACTCAACACATGAAACCATATTCACACCTTATTCAACCAGCTTTATGTGTTTAAAAACCTCCACTACGTCATTTGAATGTGATTTATTTTCCTGTCATGCCGTCCCTTATTGTTACTCAGTATTATGTAAGTGAAATATCCATTCTCCCGTGGCTAAGGGAACACTTTATTTCTTTAACAGCCAACAGAGTTGAGGGTAACAAATACAATCAATCCCATGGGAGGAGCTGTGGATGTGTTCCTGTTTAGTCAGGATGGATGGACTACATTGGATTATTTAAAGAGAGCCTCAGCTCCCCAAAGCCCTTAGTGCCACTTCACTCCAGCACATTCACAGCGTCACAGTCGTCCCTTAAATGAATACATGATTTACCACGTCTTCCCATGTACAGATCTCACAACATTACACAGAATGTACGCGTCTGGATGAGGCGCTCCAGAGCTGGTTTTAGTGGGAAAACCAAATGTGATCTGATGTGGCTTCATAACAGAGTCGGACTTTTTAAAATGACAAGATTTCAAATGAGTGATGTGCCAAATTAAGTTGTCAAAAGAAAACTTCTGAAGTGCGGTTCTGGTAAAAGTTTTAAAGTTCATATTTTACCAGCAGTAAACAACTATTTACGATCCTGACTCTTGGACTTGGAGGTTGTGTCTTGTACATATGTTTTCATGATGGAGGCCAGGAAAAGTAGCTGGGCGTAAAGCAGGAACCTAAACAGTTAACAATAAACAACGGCTAAAATTAGGTTAAAAACGGACAACGGACCATCTTTAAACAACTCCATTCTCAAAAAGTTACATTTCATGAACATTTAAACAATCTCATTTACATCATACGGTTATTTACAGGAGACATTCTGATAAAGTACACAGAAAATTGATGGTAGGAGGGTGTGCGCCACCAACTATGGTCCTGTATGAAACACGTCCTGAGGACACAACATGTAAAGGGTTTCCAGGCAGAGCAGTGACGGACAGGCGGAAACTTTAATCTCAGACTTAAATTCAAGTTTCTCTTCACCCACAAAACCGACTCTGGACTTAAACTTACTTTCTAAAGACAGAAGACTTGACTTCAACTCCAGTCAAAGTAATTGCCTGGAGTTAGACTTGCCTTTGAATAACACAAGTGGGTAAAAAAGAAGACTTTGGGCATGAGTTATACTGACCCTCTAAAGACTAAGCCAATGATGTCTCCATTGGTCTCTGCCAATCTTGGACTAGCAGTCTGGGACCAGCTAATCTGGATATATGTAAGATCTATATACTGGACGTAAGGTATTAACCCTTTATGATCATTTAGTAGATCCCATTTATGACTTATCCTGTTAATCATCAATTTGTCAGTTAATCATCAATGTCACTGGAGCCTCCCTGAGCCGTCCCTGACTGTCACTGATGACATCAGACCTGATGACATCTGTGCCTCTTCCTTTTAAGAAAAAGGAAGAGGCACAGATGTCATCAAAACGAACGTGATGTCATCGATGACATCGTAGGCTGTTCCTTCAGAAGTACTTGAATAAGACGACCACATGGTAATGTGAAGGCCTGTGAAGGCCATCGCTCTACCACGTGGATGCAAAAGCCTGTGAAGGCCAGGGATCCTTCAAGGACCTGGCCTGTGAAGGCCAGGGATCCTTCAAGGACCTGGCCTGTGAAGGCCCTCGCACCGCCACGTGGACGTGAGGGCCTGTGAAGGCCAGGGATCCTTCATGGACCTGGCCTGTGAAGGCCAGGGATCCTTCATGGACCTGGCCTGTGAAGGCCCTCACACCGCCACGTGGACGCGAGGGCCTGTGAAGGCCAGGGATCCTTCAAGGACCTGGCCTGTGAAGGCCAGGGATCCTTCATGGACCTGGCCTGTGAAGGCCAGGGATCCTTCATGGACCTGGCCTGTGAAGGCCCTCGCACCGCCACGTGGACGCGAGGGCCTGTGAAGGCCAGGGATCCTTCAAGGACCTGGCCTGGCCTTTTTTTTATTTATTTTTTTTTTTATTTTATTTATTTTTCTTTCATAATTTTTCTTATTTTAAGAATTTTTAACTGATTTTAATTCTTTTCAATTTAATTATTTGTATAATAATTTTCATTTTAATTACTTTCTAATTACTGGTCAGTGGTTTTTATAGTATTTGCTAAATGGCTATGTGACAACAGACGAACCTCGGACATGTGAAGACAGGGGGCATTTTATAAACCTCATTATAATTTTTATCTGGATAAATCGTGTTCAGGATGCCGCAGCCTCTCCTATCTGTTTTTCCTCACAGCAATTGAACAGTTGGGTCTGCAAAAAAGTATTAAGAAGCCGTTCAACCACAAGCTTAAATAGGTCAAGAATGTTGCAATGTCATTTCTAACAATAAAACATCTTGAAAAGTGAATGCTGTTAAACAGTCTAGTATAAGAATGTGCATCTCTATTTTAACTGTTTTTCATTGGAGAATTAATTAATAAGTTGTAATAATTTATTCAGTGAGTGAAAATTTACGCCAACATACATTCTAAGTCTTGTTAGGATTTTGTTTTAATTTGTGGATTTACATTTTTAAATGTTTGAAAGTGTTTGTCATCTGAACTAACATGATCTGTGCCTCTGAAGTTTTAGTTCAATTGGAAAAGCACTAAAAAAAATACACTCATAATGCAGCCATTCATGGCTTGGAGCTGCTCATGACATCACTTAAGAATGGCTGTCATGTCACTCATGACGTGAACAACGTTTTAGAGCACTTACAAATTATAATACAAAATAATGTAGGTGTAAAAAAAATTTTTCTGAGGTAACAGCCTGCGATGTCAACGATGACATCACGTCCGTCCCTGACTGTCACTGATGACATCAGACCTGATGACATCTGTGCCTCTTCCTTTTAAGAAAAAGATCACGTTCGTCATCAAAACGAACGTGATGTCATCGATGACATTGTAGGCTGTTCCTTCAGAAGTACACTAGATCGACTGTGGCTCTTTGGTAGAGTAGTCGTCTTGCGATCGGAAAGTTGTAGGTTCGAATCCAGCTTCCTCCTGCCACATGTCGATGTGCCTCTGGGCAAGGCACTTAACCCCCAAATTGCCTACCGATCTGCGTATCGGTGTATAAATGTGTGCGTGCTTGTGAGTGCGACTGGGTGAATGTGACTCTGGTGTAAAGCGCTTTGAGTGGTCAAAAATGACTGGAAAAGCGCTATATAAGTTCAGTCCATTTACCATTCCATTTACTTGAATAAGACGACCACGTGGTAATGTGAAGGCCCTCGCTCCACCACGTGGATGCGAGGGCCTGTGAAGGCCAGGGATCCTTCATGGACCTGGCCTGTGAAGGCCCTTGCACCAGCACCTGTATGCGAGGGCCTGTGACCATTTTGGGGTCTTTGTGTAAAGACCCCAAAATGGCTCCTATTAAGGGACACGCTTGCAACGCAGAGTTTAAGCTCAAGGCGATGAGTCACGCAGTAGAACACGGGAATGGGCTCTTTGCACCTGCCGCGCTGACGTCACAACCGCATACGCAAATGGGCTCTCTTTTTTCGCTTTGAGTTACCATGACAGCTAGAAAAGACAAAGTCTTATTTCAGATGCAAATATAATCGAATATAATGGGCTTTTAAGTTTCATGGATTTCCAAACGGTCTTGAATTAAGAAGACGGTGGCTTGTAAATATTCGTTGCTACCAGTTAAAGCTAACGCTGCACAGCAAAGTTTACAGCCTTCACTTCACTCCGGATCAACGTCTTCAGCCTAAAGAAGAACGTAAAGGAGCCTCCTGTGTTATTTCCATGCAAACACTTCTGTATTCAGCCTGAAAGAGTTTATGGGAACCAGAGAGCAGACCAGAACCAGACAGCCGAGCAACTGATCCGCCTGTATACACCGCTGTAAACACCGTCCTGCTTCAAAAGAAGTGTAACCGGGTGGATTATTAGTTTAAATAGTGCTTACATAGAATGGTTGTAAAATCCCACATAAGGCGGGTCTTTGAACGCAACATGCCCCGTGTCCCCGCCTCCACTTTCATGTCGCAGCGGTGTTGGGCTCGTTAGCATATATAGGCACCAGGTGTGCCAGCCAAAGACAGGAGTCGGGTCCATTGTGGCAGCAGTTGGATCCGTTGGCTGGCGCCGTGCTCGATGAGCTGCTACACCAGGGTTTGCACATTGTGGATTCATTTTAGTGGCTGTTTCACTGTAAGCATTTGAAAGTAGCTGTTGGGAGGCCGATTAAGGAGGCTGACATTGCATATTATGCTCTCACCAAGGCGCGATTCTTCTCGGTGTTTCAGTTAAGTGGCTAACTAGATTATCCTCTAGAGCTGGAGGTGTAGCCAAAGCACCACAGAACCAAAACCAGAGTTTATATTCCTTCTTTGAATGAATTAGCCAATGGGAGGTTTATTCTTTTTCTTTTGTGTAATATTATTTTGTGTGATTAATTTGTGTTTCCACTAAGTTTGGTTTGCAGTGTTTTGTTTGTCTTAGATTGCTCTCTGTGCTAAATTAGGTCTTAATTAGAATAATAAAGTATATTTTAATATTGGAAGGGAAGTATAAAATAAAATATATTTTTGTATGCTATTTCTGTTTCATCATTTCGAGCCAGACTTACTTGAGTATTTTTAATTCTGGCTGTTGGAACAGATAGTAAATATTGAGATTTTTGGTTCTGTGGCAGTGGTGCTTTAGTATAGGAGCTTTATTGCTATCTTCCTTTTGGGAATTCTGAGAGGTGAGAGCATAATAGTGCAAACAGTAGGCAACATCGTGGTCCTGGCTGGAAAATTCCCGCTGTGAATAAGGATCAACGTTCCCGGTGCGATGGCTGAGGAGCTTCAGGAACTCCGTGCTCGAGTCCAACAGTTGAGGCCGAAAGGAGCCGCCCGCGTACAAGTGGAGCTTCGATGAACAATGGGGCAGCTGACCGCATCATCTACCTGCCAAGGGAGAGAAAATGTCCAATTTTTAGAGGAACTCATGGTGTTGGGGTGGAGGACTGGATCGAAGAGGTTCGCACCAGTATGCGAGTCCGCCATGTTGACCACAGATCAGGCTGCTTTTATTTTTGACCATCTTGAAGGTGAAGCTCGAGATGAGATTAAGTATAGATGGTCAGTTTGAACGTGAGGATCCAGAACATGTTTTTCATCATTTTAAAAGAACTGTATGGTTGCAAACAGTCATATGTCTTCATTACAGGAGGACTTCTTCTCACGGAGACAGTTAGATTGGTGAATCTTTGCAGGAATTTTCTCATTCATTGTTTTGCTTGATGGACAAAGTTAAATCTAATTCTCCCCATGCCATGGCAAATGCAGATATTTTACTTCGTGATCAATTTATCAAAATGTTAGTAGTTCTGACCTGCGTAGGGAGCTAAAACGTTATGCTCGTGATAATCCGAGGTGTACATTACTGGAGGTTATCTCGAGCCTGATATTGAGGTGTGCGGGGTGGTAATCCCCAGAAAAGGGATCCTTGTAGTTAGGGACCCCCCATGTCAGGCTAGCTTACCTCAAATACCAGGCATAATTGGGATGAATATAATAAGGGCCTACTATCTGCAGCTATTTGACCAGTATGGCCCTGATTGTTTAAACTCCCTTCGGTTTGGAGGCCCCTACTTCTTGGCTTCCTGCCTTTCAGTTATGTCAGCAGGTTGAGGTTCAAAAAGGCCATATTCAAACCAGTGTTGCAAAGCTTCGTAGTATAAGACCTGTTGTAGTCCCTGCAGGCACCACTAAATTTGTACCTGCCACCTGTTCAGCCATGTTGGCACAGGCTGGGGCAGCATTAATTGAGCCTTTAGAGGTAAATTTCGGCTTACCTGAGGGTTTGTTAGTGTCTCCTTCTCTTTTGCAGGTTTTTCGGGGAACTGTTTATTTCCTGTGGTGAATGTAGGGGTGTGGACAGTCATACTGAGACCCCGTTGTGCTCTGGGTGTGGTGTCTCCAATAGAAGTGGTCAGCTTACCGTCAGAGTTGCAGGAAGTTCCTTGTGCACAGGAGCAAGTTGTGGCTGCAGTTAGGTCCCATACTGCTGAGACTGGTTCAGTTGGAGAGAAGATAACATCAATTAATCTCTCTATGCTGGATAGAGAAGAGCAGCATAAAGTGAGAACCTTGTTGCTGAAGTACAAGTCTGTGTTCTCTGCTTTTGATGGTGACCTTGGGGTTACCAACTTAATGGAGCATAACATTCCGTTGTTAGACGACGTCCCTGTGAGGCAGCGGTATCGGCGTATCCCTCACTCTGAATATGAGGCAGTTAAGTCTCATATTAACCAGCTGCTGCTGGAAACCCAGGTTATCAGAGAGAGCAGTAGCCCTTATGCATCGCCAATTGTCCTGGTCCGAAAGAAGGATGGCAGTCTTCGCCTTTGTGTGGACTACAGAGAGCTCAATAAAAGACCAGAAAGGATGCTTTCCCAGTGCCCCGAATAGAAGAAACATTGGATTCCCTATCAGGCGCCCGCTGGTTCACAACCATGGACCTAGCTTGTGGCTATAACCAGGTTCCAGTTGCAGAGAATGATCGCCCAAAAACAGCCTTCTGCACACCGTTTGGCCTCTTTGAATTTAACCGTATGCCATTCGGGTTGTGCAATGCACCAGGAACTTTTCAACGGTTGATGGAGAGGATGTTTGGGGCTCAGCATGGTCAGTCACTCTTGTTATATCTGGATGATATTATTGTGTTTTCTTCCAGTGTTGATCAGCACTGTTACGGCTCAACAGAAACAAAAGAACAAAAACTCCTGGAGGCAACAGTGATCCGTCACTGTGAGACCCAGAAAACGGACAGAACTTTGCTGAGGTTTGCAGGCGCTATACCCGTTTCAGCTCGTTTAATATTTATTATCCAGATTGCTGATCGTGGTAATTATTGTGCGGTGAATTTGTTTTCAGCCTGTTATGCTGGTCTGGGGAAATCAGTCCACCTGTTATTTAGATACAGAATGTTGCTTATGCTGGCCTGCAGGGCGACAAGCAGGTGATGGGAAGATGGTTACAGCTCGGTTCAGAGCTACAACCACAGCACCTTTTGACCAAAGGCCGTTCATTTATACAGCACCTGTTCAAAGAAAGAAACTGTGCCGTAATTTCTCAAACCATAAATCACTACTTATTTACATATATGTATACAGTATATGTGAGTGTAAGAAAGATCTTGATTTCTCACATACTCAACACATGAAACCATATTCACACCTTATTCAACCAGCTTTATGTGTTTAAAAAACCTCCACTACGTCATTTGAATGTGATTTATTTTCCTGTCATGCCGTCCCTTATTGTTACTCAGTATTATGTAAGTGAAATATCCATTCTCTCCCGTGGCTAAGGGAACACTTTATTTCTTTAAACAGCCAACAGAGTTGAGGGTAACAAATACAATCAATCCCATGGGAGGAGCTGTGGATGTGTTCCTGTTTAGTCAGGATGGATGGACTACATTGGATTATTTAAAGAGAGCCTCAGCTCCCCAAAGCCCTTAGTGCCACTTCACTCCAGCACATTCACAGCGTCACAGTCGTCCCCTTAAATGAATACATGATTTACCACGTCTTCCCATGTACAGATCTCACAACATTACAACGAATGTACGCGTCTGGATGAGGCGCTCCAGAGCTGGTTTTAGTGGGAAAACCAATGTGATCTGATGTGCTTCATAACAGAGTCGGACTTTTTAAAATGACAAGATTTCAAATGAGTGATGTGCCAAATTAAGTTGTCAAAAAAGAAAACTTCTGAAGTGCGGTTCTGGTAAAAGTTTTAAAGTTCATATTTTACCAGCAGTAAACAACTATTTACGATCCTGACTCTTGGACTTGGAGGTTGTGTCTTGTACATATGTTTTCATGATGGAGGCCAGGAAAAGTAGCTGGGCGTAAAGCAGGAACCTAAACAGTTACAATAAACACGGCTAAATTAGGTTAAAACGGACAACGGACCATCTTTAAACAACTCCATTCTCAAAAAGTTACATTTCATGAACATTTAAACAATCTCATTTACATCATACGGTTATTTACAGGAGACATTCTGATAAAGTACACAGAAAATTGATGGTAGGAGGGTGTGCGCCACCAACTATGGTCCTGTATGAAACACGTCCTGAGGACACAACATGTAAAGGGTTTCCAGGCAGAGCAGTGACGGACAGGCGGAAACTTTAATCTCAGACTTAAATTCAAGTTTCTCTTCACCCACAAAACCGACTCTGGACTTAAACTTACTTTCTAAGACAGAAGACTTGACTTCAACTCCAGTCAAAGTAATTGCCTGGAGTTAGACTTGCCTTTGAATAACACAAGTGGGTAAAAAAGAAGACTTTGGCATGAGTTATACTGACCCTCTAAAGACTAAGCCAATGATGTCTCCATTGGTCTCTGCCAATCTTGGACTAGCAGTCTGGGACCAGCTAATCTGGATATATGTAAGATCTATATACTGGAGGTAAGGTATTAACCCTTTATGATCATTTAGTAGATCCCATTTATGACTTATCCTGTTAATCATCAATTTGTCAGTTAATCATCAATGTCACTGGAGCCTCCCTGAGCCGTCCCTGACTGTCACTGATGACATCAGACCTGATGACATCTGTGCCTCTTCCTTTTAAGAAAAAGGAAGAGGCACAGATGTCATCAAAACGAACGTGATGTCATCGATGACATCGTAGGCTGTTCCTTCAGAAGTACTTGAATAAGACGACCACATGGTAATGTGAAGGCCTGTGAAGGCCATCGCTCTACCACGTGGATGCAAAAGCCTGTGAAGGCCAGGGATCCTTCAAGGACCTGGCCTGTGAAGGCCAGGGATCCTTCAAGGACCTGGCCTGTGAAGGCCCTCGCACCGCCACGTGGACGTGAGGGCCTGTGAAGGCCAGGGATCCTTCATGGACCTGGCCTGTGAAGGCCAGGGATCCTTCATGGACCTGGCCTGTGAAGGCCCTCACACCGCCACGTGGACGCGAGGGCCTGTGAAGGCCAGGGATCCTTCAAGGACCTGGCCTGTGAAGGCCAGGGATCCTTCATGGACCTGGCCTGTGAAGGCCAGGGATCCTTCATGGACCTGGCCTGTGAAGGCCCTCGCACCGCCACGTGGACGCGAGGGCCTGTGAAGGCCAGGGATCCTTCAAGGACCTGGCCTGGCCTTTTTTTTATTTATTTTTTTTTTTATTTTATTTATTTTTCTTTCATAATTTTTCTTATTTTAAGAATTTTTAACTGATTTTAATTCTTTTCAATTTAATTATTTGTATAATAATTTTCATTTTAATTACTTTCTAATTACTGGTCAGTGGTTTTTATAGTATTTGCTAAATGGCTATGTGACAACAGACGAACCTCGGACATGTGAAGACAGGGGGCATTTTATAAACCTCATTATGATTTTTATCTGGATAAATCGTGTTCAGGATGCCGCAGCCTCTCCTATCTGTTTTTCCTCACAGCAATTGAACAGTTGGGTCTGCAAAAAAGTATTAAGAAGCCGTTCAACCACAAGCTTAAATAGGTCAAGAATGTTGCAATGTCATTTCTAACAATAAAACATCTTGAAAAGTGAATGCTGTTAAACAGTCTAGTATAAGAATGTGCATCTCTATTTTAACTGTTTTTCATTGGAGAATTAATTAATAAGTTGTAATAATTTATTCAGTGAGTGAAAATTTACGCCAACATACATTCTAAGTCTTGTTAGGATTTTGTTTTAATTTGTGGATTTACATTTTTAAATGTTTGAAAGTGTTTGTCATCTGAACTAACATGATCTGTGCCTCTGAAGTTTTAGTTCAACTGGAAAAGCACTAAAAAAAATACACTCATAATGCAGCCATTCATGGCTTGGAGCTGCTCATGACATCACTTAAGAATGGCTGTCATGTCACTCATGACGTGAACAACGTTTTAGAGCACTTACAAATTATAATACAAAATAATGTAGGTGTAAAAAAAATTTTTCTGAGGTAACAGCCTGCGATGTCAACGATGACATCACGTCCGTCCCTGACTGTCACTGATGACATCAGACCTGATGACATCTGTGCCTCTTCCTTTTAAGAAAAAGATCACGTTCGTCATCAAAACGAACGTGATGTCATCGATGACATTGTAGGCTGTTCCTTCAGAAGTACACTAGATCGACTGTGGCTCTTTGGTAGAGTAGTCGTCTTGCGATCGGAAAGTTGTAGGTTCGAATCCAGCTTCCTCCTGCCACATGTCGATGTGCCTCTGGGCAAGGCACTTAACCCCAAATTGCCTACCGATCTGCGTATCGGTGTATAAATGTGTGCGTGCTTGTGAGTGCGACTGGGTGAATGTGACTCTGGTGTAAAGCGCTTTGAGTGGTCAAAAATGACTGGAAAAGCGCTATATAAGTTCAGTCCATTTACCATTCCATTTACTTGAATAAGACGACCACGTGGTAATGTGAAGGCCCTCGCTCCACCACGTGGATGCGAGGGCCTGTGAAGGCCAGGGATCCTTCATGGACCTGGCCTGTGAAGGCCCTTGCACCAGCACCTGTATGCGAGGGCCTGTGACCATTTTGGGGTCTTTGTGTAAAGACCCCAAAATGGCTCCTATTAAGGGACACGCTTGCAACGCAGAGTTTAAGCTCAAGGCGATGAGTCACGCAGTAGAACACGGGAATGGGCTCTTTGCACCTGCCGCGCTGACGTCACAACCGCATACGCAAATGGGCTCTCTTTTTTCGCTTTGAGTTACCATGACAGCTAGAAAAGACAAAGTCTTATTTCAGACGCAAATATAATCGAATATAATGGGCTTTTAAGTTTTCATGGATTTCCAAACGGTCTTGAATTAAGAAGACGGTGGCTTGTAAATATTCGTTGCTACCAGTTAAAGCTAACGCTGCACAGCAAAGTTTACAGCCTTCACTTCACTCCGGATCAACGTCTTCAGCCTAAAGAAGAAGGTAAAGGAGCCTCCTGTGTTATTTCCATGGAAACACTTCTGTATTCAGCCTGAAAGAGTTTATGGGAACCAGAGAGCAGACCAGAGCCAGACAGCCGAGCAACTGATCCGCCTGTATACACCGCTGTAAACACCGTCCTGCTTCAAAAGAAGTGTAACCGGGTGGATTATTAGTTTAAATAGTGCTTACATAGAATGGTTGTAAAATCCCACATAAGGCGGGTCTTTGAACGCAACATGCCCCGTGTCCCCGCCTCCACTTTCATGTCGCAGCGGTGTTGGGCTCGTTAGCATATATAGGCACCAGGTGTGCCAGCCAAAGACAGGAGTCGGGTCCATTGTGGCAGCAGTTGGATCCGTTGGCTGGCGCCGTGCTCGATGAGCTGCTACACCAGGGTTTGCACATTGTGGATTCATTTTAGTGGCTGTTTCACTGTAAGCATTTGAAAGTAGCTGTTGGGAGGCCGATTAAGGAGGCTGACATTGCATATTATGCTCTCACCAAGGCGCGATTCTTCTCGGTGTTTCAGTTAAGTGGCTAACTAGATTATCCTCTAGAGCTGGAGGTGTAGCAAAGCACCACAGAACCAAAACCAGAGTTTATATTCCTTCTTTGAATGAATTAGCCAATGGGAGGTTTATTCTTTTTCTTTTGTGTAATATTATTTTGTGTGATTAATTTGTGTTTCCACTAAGTTTGGTTTGCAGTGTTTTGTTTGTCTTAGATTGCTCTCTGTGCTAAATTAGGTCTTAATTAGAATAATAAAGTATATTTTAATATTGTGAAGGGAAGTATAAATAAAATATATTTTTGTATGCTATTTCTGTTTCATCATTTCGAGCCAGACTTACTTGAGTATTTTTAATTCTGGCTGTTGGAACAGATAGTATATTGAGATTTTTGGTTCTGTGGCAGTGGTGCTTTAGTATAGAGCTTTATTGCTATCTTCCTTTTGGGAATTCTGAGAGGTGAGAGCATAATAGTGCAACAGTAGGCACATCGTGGGTCCTGGCTGGAAAATTCCCGCTGTGAATAAGGATCAACGTTCCCGGTGCGATGGCTGAGGAGCTTCAGGAACTCCGTGCTCGAGTCCAACAGTTGGAGGCCGAAAGGAGCCGCCCGCGTACAAGTGGAGCTTCGATGAACAATGGGGCAGCTGACCGCATCATCTACCTGCCAAGGGAGAGAAAATGTCCAATTTTTAGAGGAACTCATGGTGTTGGGGTGGAGGACTGGATCGAAGAGGTTCGCACCAGTATGCGAGTCCGCCTGTTAATCATCAATTTGTCAGTTAATCATCAATGTCACTGGAGCCTCTCTGAGCCGTCCCTGACTGTCACTGATGACATCAGACCTGATGACATCTGTGCCTCTTCCTTTTAAGAAAAAGGAAGAGGCACAGATGTCATCAAAACGAACGTGATGTCATCGATGACATCGTAGGCTGTTCCTTCAGAAGTACTTGAATAAGACGACCACATGGTAATGTGAAGGCCTGTGAAGGCCATCGCTCTACCACGTGGATGCAAAAGCCTGTGAAGGCCAGGGATCCTTCAAGGACCTGGCCTGTGAAGGCCCTCGCACCGCCACGTGGACGTGAGGGCCTGTGAAGGCCAGGGATCCTTCATGGACCTGGCCTGTGAAGGCCCTCACACCGCCACGTGGACGCGAGGGCCTGTGAAGGCCAGGGATCCTTCAAGGACCTGGCCTGTGAAGGCCAGGGATCCTTCATGGACCTGGCCTGTGAAGGCCCTCGCACCGCCACGTGGACGCGAGGGCCTGTGAAGGCCAGGGATCCTTCAAGGACCTGGCCTGGCCTTTTTTTTATTTATTTTTTTTTTTTATTTTATTTATTTTTCTTTCATAATTTTTCTTATTTTAAGAATTTTTAACTGATTTTAATTCTTTTCAATTTAATTATTTGTATAATAATTTTCATTTTAATTACTTTCTAATTACTGGTCAGTGGTTTTTATAGTATTTGCTAAATGGCTATGTGACAACAGACGAACCTCGGACATGTGAAGACAGGGGGCATTTTATAAACCTCATTATGATTTTTATCTGGATAAATCGTGTTCAGGATGCCGCAGCCTCTCCTATCTGTTTTTCCTCACAGCAATTGAACAGTTGGGTCTGCAAAAAAGTATTAAGAAGCCGTTCAACCACAAGCTTAAATAGGTCAAGAATGTTGCAATGTCATTTCTAACAATAAAACATCTTGAAAAGTGAATGCTGTTAAACAGTCTAGTATAAGAATGTGCATCTCTATTTTAACTGTTTTTCATTGGAGAATTAATTAATAAGTTGTAATAATTTATTCAGTGAGTGAAAATTTACGCCAACATACATTCTAAGTCTTGTTAGGATTTTGTTTTAATTTGTGGATTTACATTTTTAAATGTTTGAAAGTGTTTGTCATCTGAACTAACATGATCTGTGCCTCTGAAGTTTTAGTTCAATTGGAAAAGCACTAAAAAAAATACACTCATAATGCAGCCATTCATGGCTTGGAGCTGCTCATGACATCACTTAAGAATGGCTGTCATGTCACTCATGACGTGAACAACGTTTTAGAGCACTTACAAATTATAATACAAAATAATGTAGGTGTAAAAAAAATTTTTCTGAGGTAACAGCCTGCGATGTCAACGATGACATCACGTCCGTCCCTGACTGTCACTGATGACATCAGACCTGATGACATCTGTGCCTCTTCCTTTTAAGAAAAAGATCACGTTCGTCATCAAAACGAACGTGATGTCATCGATGACATTGTAGGCTGTTCCTTCAGAAGTACACTAGATCGACTGTGGCTCTTTGGTAGAGTAGTCGTCTTGCGATCGGAAAGTTGTAGGTTCGAATCCAGCTTCCTCCTGCCACATGTCGATGTGCCTCTGGGCAAGGCACTTAACCCCAAATTGCCTACCGATCTGCGTATCGGTGTATAAATGTGTGCGTGCTTGTGAGTGCGACTGGGTGAATGTGACTCTGGTGTAAAGCGCTTTGAGTGGTCAAAAATGACTGGAAAAGCGCTATATAAGTTCAGTCCATTTACCATTCCATTTACTTGAATAAGACGACCACGTGGTAATGTGAAGGCCCTCGCTCCACCACGTGGATGCGAGGGCCTGTGAAGGCCAGGGATCCTTCATGGACCTGGCCTGTGAAGGCCCTTGCACCAGCACCTGTATGCGAGGGCCTGTGACCATTTTGGGGTCTTTGTGTAAAGACCCCAAAATGGCTCCTATTAAGGGACACGCTTGCAACGCAGAGTTTAAGCTCAAGGCGATGAGTCACGCAGTAGAACACGGGAATGGGCTCTTTGCACCTGCCGCGCTGACGTCACAACCGCATACGCAAATGGGCTCTCTTTTTTCGCTTTGAGTTACCATGACAGCTAGAAAAGACAAAGTCTTATTTCAGATGCAAATATAATCGAATATAATGGGCTTTTAAGTTTTCATGGATTTCCAAACGGTCTTGAATTAAGAAGACGGTGGCTTGTAAATATTCGTTGCTACCAGTTAAAGCTAACGCTGCACAGCAAAGTTTACAGCCTTCACTTCACTCCGGATCAACGTCTTCAGCCTAAAGAAGAAGGTAAAGGAGCCTCCTGTGTTATTTCCATGCAAACACTTCTGTATTCAGCCTGAAAGAGTTTATGGGAACCAGAGAGCAGACCAGAGCCAGACAGCCGAGCAACTGATCCGCCTGTATACACCGCTGTAAACACCGTCCTGCTTCAAAAGAAGTGTAACCGGGTGGATTATTAGTTTAAATAGTGCTTACATAGAATGGTTGTAAAATCCCACATAAGGCGGGTCTTTGAACGCAACATGCCCCGTGTCCCCGCCTCCACTTTCATGTCGCAGCGGTGTTGGGCTCGTTAGCATATATAGGCACCAGGTGTGCCAGCCAAAGACAGGAGTCGGGTCCATTGTGGCAGCAGTTGGATCCGTTGGCTGGCGCCGTGCTCGATGAGCTGCTACACCAGGGTTTGCACATTGTGGATTCATTTTAGTGGCTGTTTCACTGTAAGCATTTGAAAGTAGCTGTTGGGAGGCCGATTAAGGAGGCTGACATTGCATATTATGCTCTCACCAAGGCGCGATTCTTCTCGGTGTTTCAGTTAAGTGGCTAACTAGATTATCCTCTAGAGCTGGAGGTGTAGCAAAGCACCACAGAACCAAAACCAGAGTTTATATTCCTTCTTTGAATGAATTAGCCAATGGGAGGTTTATTCTTTTTCTTTTGTGTAATATTATTTTGTGTGATTAATTTGTGTTTCCACTAAGTTTGGTTTGCAGTGTTTTGTTTGTCTTAGATTGCTCTCTGTGCTAAATTAGGTCTTAATTAGAATAATAAAGTATATTTTAATATTGTGAAGGGAAGTATAAATAAAATATATTTTTGTATGCTATTTCTGTTTCATCATTTCGAGCCAGACTTACTTGAGTATTTTTAATTCTGGCTGTTGGAACAGATAGTATATTGAGATTTTTGGTTCTGTGGCAGTGGTGCTTTAGTATAGAGCTTTATTGCTATCTTCCTTTTGGGAATTCTGAGAGGTGAGAGCATAATAGTGCAACAGTAGGCACATCGTGGGTCCTGGCTGGAAAATTCCCGCTGTGAATAAGGATCAACGTTCCCGGTGCGATGGCTGAGGAGCTTCAGGAACTCCGTGCTCGAGTCCAACAGTTGGAGGCCGAAAGGAGCCGCCCGCGTACAAGTGGAGCTTCGATGAACAATGGGGCAGCTGACCGCATCATCTACCTGCCAAGGGAGAGAAAATGTCCAATTTTTAGAGGAACTCATGGTGTTGGGGTGGAGGACTGGATCGAAGAGGTTCGCACCAGTATGCGAGTCCGCCATGTTGGACCCACAGATCAGGCTGCTTTTATTTTTGACCATCTTGAAGGTGAAGCTCGAGATGAGATTAAGTATAGATGGTCAGTTGAACGTGAGGATCCAGAACATGTTTTCATCATTTTAAAAGAACTGTATGGTTGCAAACAGTCATATGTCTCATTACAGGAGGACTTCTTCTCACGGAGACAGTTAGATGGTGAATCTTTGCAGGAATTTTCTCATTCATTGTTTTGCTTGATGGACAAAGTTAAATCTAATTCTCCCCATGCCATGGCAAATGCAGATATTTTACTTCGTGATCAATTTATTCAAAATGTTAGTAGTTCTGACCTGCGTAGGGAGCTAAAACGTTATGCTCGTGATAATCCGAGGTGTACATTACTGGAGGTTATCTCGAGCCTGATATTGAGGTGTGCGGGGTGGTAATCCCCAGAAAAGGGATCCTTGTAGTTAGGGACCCCCCATGTCAGGCTAGCTTACCTCAAATACCAGGCATAATTGGGATGAATATAATAAGGGCCTACTATCTGCAGCTATTTGACCAGTATGGCCCTGATTTGTTTAAACTCCCTTCGGTTTTGGAGGCCCCTACTTCTTGGCTTCCTGCCTTTCAGTTATGTCAGCAGGTTGAGGTTCAAAAAGGCCATATTCAAACCAGTGTTGCAAAGCTTCGTAGTAGAAGACCTGTTGTAGTCCCTGCAGGCACCACTAAATTTGTACCTGCCACCTGTTCAGCCATGTTGGCACAGGCTGGGGCAGCATTAATTGAGCCTTTAGAGGTAAATTTCGGCTTACCTGAGGGTTTGTTAGTGTCTCCTTCTCTTTTGCAGGTTTTTCGGGGAACTGTTTATGTTCCTGTGGTGAATGTAGGGGTGTGGACAGTCATACTGAGACCCCGTTGTGCTCTGGGTGTGGTGTCTCCAATAGAAGTGGTCAGCTTACCGTCAGAGTTGCAGGAAGTTCCTTGTGCACAGGAGCAAGTTGTGGCTGCAGTTAGGTCCCATACTGCTGAGACTGGTTCAGTTGGAGAGAAGATAACATCAATTAATCTCTCTATGCTGGATAGAGAAGAGCAGCATAAAGTGAGAACCTTGTTGCTGAAGTACAAGTCTGTGTTCTCTGCTTTTGATGGTGACCTTGGGGTTACCAACTTAATGGAGCATAACATTCCGTTGTTAGACGACGTCCCTGTGAGGCAGCGGTATCGGCGTATCCCTCACTCTGAATATGAGGCAGTTAAGTCTCATATTAACCAGCTGCTGGAAACCCAGGTTATCAGAGAGAGCAGTAGCCCTTATGCATCGCCAATTGTCCTGGTCCGAAAGAAGGATGGCAGTCTTCGCCTTTGTGTGGACTACAGAGAGCTCAATAAAAAGACCAGAAAGGATGCTTTCCCAGTGCCCCGAATAGAAGAAACATTGGATTCCCTATCAGGCGCCCGCTGGTTCACAACCATGGACCTAGCTTGTGGCTATAACCAGGTTCCAGTTGCAGAGAATGATCGCCCAAAAACAGCCTTCTGCACACCGTTTGGCCTCTTTGAATTTAACCGTATGCCATTCGGGTTGTGCAATGCACCAGGAACTTTTCAACGGTTGATGGAGAGGATGTTTGGGGCTCAGCATGGTCAGTCACTCTTGTTATATCTGGATGATATTATTGTGTTTTCTTCCAGTGTTGATCAGCACCTGTTACGGCTCAACAGAAACAAAAGAACAAAAACTCCTGGAGGCAACAGTGATCCGTCACTGTGAGACCCAGAAAACGGACAGAACTTTGCTGAGGTTGCAGCGCTATACCCGTTTCAGCTCGTTTAAATATTTATTATCCAGATTGCTGATCGTGGTAATTATTGTGCGGTGAATTTGTTTTCAGCCTGTTATGCTGGTCTGGGGAAATCAGTCCACCTGTTATTTAGATACAGAATGTTGCTTATGCTGGCCTGCAGGGCGACAAGCAGGTGATGGGAAGATGGTTACAGCTCTGGTTCAGAGCTACAACCACAGCACCTTTTGACCAAAGCCGTTCATTTATACAGCACCTGTTCAAAGAAAGAAACTGTGCCGTAA
Source organism: Xiphophorus couchianus (assembly GCF_001444195.1). Classification (NCBI taxonomy): domain Eukaryota; kingdom Metazoa; phylum Chordata; class Actinopteri; order Cyprinodontiformes; family Poeciliidae; genus Xiphophorus; species Xiphophorus couchianus. The sequence goes on along the minus strand of NC_040244.1, from coordinate 16,119,268 downwards.
TTTCTCAAACCATAAATCACTACTTATTTACATATATGTATACAGTATATGTGAGTGTAAGAAAGATCTTGATTTCTCACATACTCAACACATGAAACCATATTCACACCTTATTCAACCAGCTTTATGTGTTTAAAAACCTCCACTACGTCATTTGAATGTGATTTATTTTCCTGTCATGCCGTCCCTTATTGTTACTCAGTATTATGTAAGTGAAATATCCATTCTCCCGTGGCTAAGGGAACACTTTATTTCTTTAACAGCCAACAGAGTTGAGGGTAACAAATACAATCAATCCCATGGGAGGAGCTGTGGATGTGTTCCTGTTTAGTCAGGATGGATGGACTACATTGGATTATTTAAAGAGAGCCTCAGCTCCCCAAAGCCCTTAGTGCCACTTCACTCCAGCACATTCACAGCGTCACAGTCGTCCCTTAAATGAATACATGATTTACCACGTCTTCCCATGTACAGATCTCACAACATTACACAGAATGTACGCGTCTGGATGAGGCGCTCCAGAGCTGGTTTTAGTGGGAAAACCAAATGTGATCTGATGTGGCTTCATAACAGAGTCGGACTTTTTAAAATGACAAGATTTCAAATGAGTGATGTGCCAAATTAAGTTGTCAAAAGAAAACTTCTGAAGTGCGGTTCTGGTAAAAGTTTTAAAGTTCATATTTTACCAGCAGTAAACAACTATTTACGATCCTGACTCTTGGACTTGGAGGTTGTGTCTTGTACATATGTTTTCATGATGGAGGCCAGGAAAAGTAGCTGGGCGTAAAGCAGGAACCTAAACAGTTAACAATAAACAACGGCTAAAATTAGGTTAAAAACGGACAACGGACCATCTTTAAACAACTCCATTCTCAAAAAGTTACATTTCATGAACATTTAAACAATCTCATTTACATCATACGGTTATTTACAGGAGACATTCTGATAAAGTACACAGAAAATTGATGGTAGGAGGGTGTGCGCCACCAACTATGGTCCTGTATGAAACACGTCCTGAGGACACAACATGTAAAGGGTTTCCAGGCAGAGCAGTGACGGACAGGCGGAAACTTTAATCTCAGACTTAAATTCAAGTTTCTCTTCACCCACAAAACCGACTCTGGACTTAAACTTACTTTCTAAAGACAGAAGACTTGACTTCAACTCCAGTCAAAGTAATTGCCTGGAGTTAGACTTGCCTTTGAATAACACAAGTGGGTAAAAAAGAAGACTTTGGGCATGAGTTATACTGACCCTCTAAAGACTAAGCCAATGATGTCTCCATTGGTCTCTGCCAATCTTGGACTAGCAGTCTGGGACCAGCTAATCTGGATATATGTAAGATCTATATACTGGACGTAAGGTATTAACCCTTTATGATCATTTAGTAGATCCCATTTATGACTTATCCTGTTAATCATCAATTTGTCAGTTAATCATCAATGTCACTGGAGCCTCCCTGAGCCGTCCCTGACTGTCACTGATGACATCAGACCTGATGACATCTGTGCCTCTTCCTTTTAAGAAAAAGGAAGAGGCACAGATGTCATCAAAACGAACGTGATGTCATCGATGACATCGTAGGCTGTTCCTTCAGAAGTACTTGAATAAGACGACCACATGGTAATGTGAAGGCCTGTGAAGGCCATCGCTCTACCACGTGGATGCAAAAGCCTGTGAAGGCCAGGGATCCTTCAAGGACCTGGCCTGTGAAGGCCAGGGATCCTTCAAGGACCTGGCCTGTGAAGGCCCTCGCACCGCCACGTGGACGTGAGGGCCTGTGAAGGCCAGGGATCCTTCATGGACCTGGCCTGTGAAGGCCAGGGATCCTTCATGGACCTGGCCTGTGAAGGCCCTCACACCGCCACGTGGACGCGAGGGCCTGTGAAGGCCAGGGATCCTTCAAGGACCTGGCCTGTGAAGGCCAGGGATCCTTCATGGACCTGGCCTGTGAAGGCCAGGGATCCTTCATGGACCTGGCCTGTGAAGGCCCTCGCACCGCCACGTGGACGCGAGGGCCTGTGAAGGCCAGGGATCCTTCAAGGACCTGGCCTGGCCTTTTTTTTATTTATTTTTTTTTTTATTTTATTTATTTTTCTTTCATAATTTTTCTTATTTTAAGAATTTTTAACTGATTTTAATTCTTTTCAATTTAATTATTTGTATAATAATTTTCATTTTAATTACTTTCTAATTACTGGTCAGTGGTTTTTATAGTATTTGCTAAATGGCTATGTGACAACAGACGAACCTCGGACATGTGAAGACAGGGGGCATTTTATAAACCTCATTATAATTTTTATCTGGATAAATCGTGTTCAGGATGCCGCAGCCTCTCCTATCTGTTTTTCCTCACAGCAATTGAACAGTTGGGTCTGCAAAAAAGTATTAAGAAGCCGTTCAACCACAAGCTTAAATAGGTCAAGAATGTTGCAATGTCATTTCTAACAATAAAACATCTTGAAAAGTGAATGCTGTTAAACAGTCTAGTATAAGAATGTGCATCTCTATTTTAACTGTTTTTCATTGGAGAATTAATTAATAAGTTGTAATAATTTATTCAGTGAGTGAAAATTTACGCCAACATACATTCTAAGTCTTGTTAGGATTTTGTTTTAATTTGTGGATTTACATTTTTAAATGTTTGAAAGTGTTTGTCATCTGAACTAACATGATCTGTGCCTCTGAAGTTTTAGTTCAATTGGAAAAGCACTAAAAAAAATACACTCATAATGCAGCCATTCATGGCTTGGAGCTGCTCATGACATCACTTAAGAATGGCTGTCATGTCACTCATGACGTGAACAACGTTTTAGAGCACTTACAAATTATAATACAAAATAATGTAGGTGTAAAAAAAATTTTTCTGAGGTAACAGCCTGCGATGTCAACGATGACATCACGTCCGTCCCTGACTGTCACTGATGACATCAGACCTGATGACATCTGTGCCTCTTCCTTTTAAGAAAAAGATCACGTTCGTCATCAAAACGAACGTGATGTCATCGATGACATTGTAGGCTGTTCCTTCAGAAGTACACTAGATCGACTGTGGCTCTTTGGTAGAGTAGTCGTCTTGCGATCGGAAAGTTGTAGGTTCGAATCCAGCTTCCTCCTGCCACATGTCGATGTGCCTCTGGGCAAGGCACTTAACCCCAAATTGCCTACCGATCTGCGTATCGGTGTATAAATGTGTGCGTGCTTGTGAGTGCGACTGGGTGAATGTGACTCTGGTGTAAAGCGCTTTGAGTGGTCAAAAATGACTGGAAAAGCGCTATATAAGTTCAGTCCATTTACCATTCCATTTACTTGAATAAGACGACCACGTGGTAATGTGAAGGCCCTCGCTCCACCACGTGGATGCGAGGGCCTGTGAAGGCCAGGGATCCTTCATGGACCTGGCCTGTGAAGGCCCTTGCACCAGCACCTGTATGCGAGGGCCTGTGACCATTTTGGGGTCTTTGTGTAAAGACCCCAAAATGGCTCCTATTAAGGGACACGCTTGCAACGCAGAGTTTAAGCTCAAGGCGATGAGTCACGCAGTAGAACACGGGAATGGGCTCTTTGCACCTGCCGCGCTGACGTCACAACCGCATACGCAAATGGGCTCTCTTTTTTCGCTTTGAGTTACCATGACAGCTAGAAAAGACAAAGTCTTATTTCAGATGCAAATATAATCGAATATAATGGGCTTTTAAGTTTTCATGGATTTCCAAACGGTCTTGAATTAAGAAGACGGTGGCTTGTAAATATTCGTTGCTACCAGTTAAAGCTAACGCTGCACAGCAAAGTTTACAGCCTTCACTTCACTCCGGATCAACGTCTTCAGCCTAAAGAAGAACGTAAAGGAGCCTCCTGTGTTATTTCCATGCAAACACTTCTGTATTCAGCCTGAAAGAGTTTATGGGAACCAGAGAGCAGACCAGAACCAGACAGCCGAGCAACTGATCCGCCTGTATACACCGCTGTAAACACCGTCCTGCTTCAAAAGAAGTGTAACCGGGTGGATTATTAGTTTAAATAGTGCTTACATAGAATGGTTGTAAAATCCCACATAAGGCGGGTCTTTGAACGCAACATGCCCCGTGTCCCCGCCTCCACTTTCATGTCGCAGCGGTGTTGGGCTCGTTAGCATATATAGGCACCAGGTGTGCCAGCCAAAGACAGGAGTCGGGTCCATTGTGGCAGCAGTTGGATCCGTTGGCTGGCGCCGTGCTCGATGAGCTGCTACACCAGGGTTTGCACATTGTGGATTCATTTTAGTGGCTGTTTCACTGTAAGCATTTGAAAGTAGCTGTTGGGAGGCCGATTAAGGAGGCTGACATTGCATATTATGCTCTCACCAAGGCGCGATTCTTCTCGGTGTTTCAGTTAAGTGGCTAACTAGATTATCCTCTAGAGCTGGAGGTGTAGCAAAGCACCACAGAACCAAAACCAGAGTTTATATTCCTTCTTTGAATGAATTAGCCAATGGGAGGTTTATTCTTTTTCTTTTGTGTAATATTATTTTGTGTGATTAATTTGTGTTTCCACTAAGTTTGGTTTGCAGTGTTTTGTTTGTCTTAGATTGCTCTCTGTGCTAAATTAGGTCTTAATTAGAATAATAAAGTATATTTTAATATTGTGAAGGGAAGTATAAATAAAATATATTTTTGTATGCTATTTCTGTTTCATCATTTCGAGCCAGACTTACTTGAGTATTTTTAATTCTGGCTGTTGGAACAGATAGTATATTGAGATTTTTGGTTCTGTGGCAGTGGTGCTTTAGTATAGAGCTTTATTGCTATCTTCCTTTTGGGAATTCTGAGAGGTGAGAGCATAATAGTGCAACAGTAGGCACATCGTGGGTCCTGGCTGGAAAATTCCCGCTGTGAATAAGGATCAACGTTCCCGGTGCGATGGCTGAGGAGCTTCAGGAACTCCGTGCTCGAGTCCAACAGTTGGAGGCCGAAAGGAGCCGCCCGCGTACAAGTGGAGCTTCGATGAACAATGGGGCAGCTGACCGCATCATCTACCTGCCAAGGGAGAGAAAATGTCCAATTTTTAGAGGAACTCATGGTGTTGGGGTGGAGGACTGGATCGAAGAGGTTCGCACCAGTATGCGAGTCCGCCATGTTGGACCCACAGATCAGGCTGCTTTTATTTTTGACCATCTTGAAGGTGAAGCTCGAGATGAGATTAAGTATAGATGGTCAGTTGAACGTGAGGATCCAGAACATGTTTTCATCATTTTAAAAGAACTGTATGGTTGCAAACAGTCATATGTCTCATTACAGGAGGACTTCTTCTCACGGAGACAGTTAGATGGTGAATCTTTGCAGGAATTTTCTCATTCATTGTTTTGCTTGATGGACAAAGTTAAATCTAATTCTCCCCATGCCATGGCAAATGCAGATATTTTACTTCGTGATCAATTTATTCAAAATGTTAGTAGTTCTGACCTGCGTAGGGAGCTAAAACGTTATGCTCGTGATAATCCGAGGTGTACATTACTGGAGGTTATCTCGAGCCTGATATTGAGGTGTGCGGGGTGGTAATCCCCAGAAAAGGGATCCTTGTAGTTAGGGACCCCCCATGTCAGGCTAGCTTACCTCAAATACCAGGCATAATTGGGATGAATATAATAAGGGCCTACTATCTGCAGCTATTTGACCAGTATGGCCCTGATTTGTTTAAACTCCCTTCGGTTTTGGAGGCCCCTACTTCTTGGCTTCCTGCCTTTCAGTTATGTCAGCAGGTTGAGGTTCAAAAAGGCCATATTCAAACCAGTGTTGCAAAGCTTCGTAGTAGAAGACCTGTTGTAGTCCCTGCAGGCACCACTAAATTTGTACCTGCCACCTGTTCAGCCATGTTGGCACAGGCTGGGGCAGCATTAATTGAGCCTTTAGAGGTAAATTTCGGCTTACCTGAGGGTTTGTTAGTGTCTCCTTCTCTTTTGCAGGTTTTTCGGGGAACTGTTTATGTTCCTGTGGTGAATGTAGGGGTGTGGACAGTCATACTGAGACCCCGTTGTGCTCTGGGTGTGGTGTCTCCAATAGAAGTGGTCAGCTTACCGTCAGAGTTGCAGGAAGTTCCTTGTGCACAGGAGCAAGTTGTGGCTGCAGTTAGGTCCCATACTGCTGAGACTGGTTCAGTTGGAGAGAAGATAACATCAATTAATCTCTCTATGCTGGATAGAGAAGAGCAGCATAAAGTGAGAACCTTGTTGCTGAAGTACAAGTCTGTGTTCTCTGCTTTTGATGGTGACCTTGGGGTTACCAACTTAATGGAGCATAACATTCCGTTGTTAGACGACGTCCCTGTGAGGCAGCGGTATCGGCGTATCCCTCACTCTGAATATGAGGCAGTTAAGTCTCATATTAACCAGCTGCTGGAAACCCAGGTTATCAGAGAGAGCAGTAGCCCTTATGCATCGCCAATTGTCCTGGTCCGAAAGAAGGATGGCAGTCTTCGCCTTTGTGTGGACTACAGAGAGCTCAATAAAAAGACCAGAAAGGATGCTTTCCCAGTGCCCCGAATAGAAGAAACATTGGATTCCCTATCAGGCGCCCGCTGGTTCACAACCATGGACCTAGCTTGTGGCTATAACCAGGTTCCAGTTGCAGAGAATGATCGCCCAAAAACAGCCTTCTGCACACCGTTTGGCCTCTTTGAATTTAACCGTATGCCATTCGGGTTGTGCAATGCACCAGGAACTTTTCAACGGTTGATGGAGAGGATGTTTGGGGCTCAGCATGGTCAGTCACTCTTGTTATATCTGGATGATATTATTGTGTTTTCTTCCAGTGTTGATCAGCACCTGTTACGGCTCAACAGAAACAAAAGAACAAAAACTCCTGGAGGCAACAGTGATCCGTCACTGTGAGACCCAGAAAACGGACAGAACTTTGCTGAGGTTGCAGCGCTATACCCGTTTCAGCTCGTTTAAATATTTATTATCCAGATTGCTGATCGTGGTAATTATTGTGCGGTGAATTTGTTTTCAGCCTGTTATGCTGGTCTGGGGAAATCAGTCCACCTGTTATTTAGATACAGAATGTTGCTTATGCTGGCCTGCAGGGCGACAAGCAGGTGATGGGAAGATGGTTACAGCTCTGGTTCAGAGCTACAACCACAGCACCTTTTGACCAAAGCCGTTCATTTATACAGCACCTGTTCAAAGAAAGAAACTGTGCCGTAATTTCTCAAACCATAAATCACTACTTATTTACATATATGTATACAGTATATGTGAGTGTAAGAAAGATCTTGATTTCTCACATACTCAACACATGAAACCATATTCACACCTTATTCAACCAGCTTTATGTGTTTAAAAACCTCCACTACGTCATTTGAATGTGATTTATTTTCCTGTCATGCCGTCCCTTATTGTTACTCAGTATTATGTAAGTGAAATATCCATTCTCCCGTGGCTAAGGGAACACTTTATTTCTTTAACAGCCAACAGAGTTGAGGGTAACAAATACAATCAATCCCATGGGAGGAGCTGTGGATGTGTTCCTGTTTAGTCAGGATGGATGGACTACATTGGATTATTTAAAGAGAGCCTCAGCTCCCCAAAGCCCTTAGTGCCACTTCACTCCAGCACATTCACAGCGTCACAGTCGTCCCTTAAATGAATACATGATTTACCACGTCTTCCCATGTACAGATCTCACAACATTACACAGAATGTACGCGTCTGGATGAGGCGCTCCAGAGCTGGTTTTAGTGGGAAAACCAAATGTGATCTGATGTGGCTTCATAACAGAGTCGGACTTTTTAAAATGACAAGATTTCAAATGAGTGATGTGCCAAATTAAGTTGTCAAAAGAAAACTTCTGAAGTGCGGTTCTGGTAAAAGTTTTAAAGTTCATATTTTACCAGCAGTAAACAACTATTTACGATCCTGACTCTTGGACTTGGAGGTTGTGTCTTGTACATATGTTTTCATGATGGAGGCCAGGAAAAGTAGCTGGGCGTAAAGCAGGAACCTAAACAGTTAACAATAAACAACGGCTAAAATTAGGTTAAAAACGGACAACGGACCATCTTTAAACAACTCCATTCTCAAAAAGTTACATTTCATGAACATTTAAACAATCTCATTTACATCATACGGTTATTTACAGGAGACATTCTGATAAAGTACACAGAAAATTGATGGTAGGAGGGTGTGCGCCACCAACTATGGTCCTGTATGAAACACGTCCTGAGGACACAACATGTAAAGGGTTTCCAGGCAGAGCAGTGACGGACAGGCGGAAACTTTAATCTCAGACTTAAATTCAAGTTCCTCTTCACCCACAAAACCGACTCTGGACTTAAACTTACTTTCTAAAGACAGAAGACTTGACTTCAACTCCAGTCAAAGTAATTGCCTGGAGTTAGACTTGCCTTTGAATAACACAAGTGGGTAAAAAAGAAGACTTTGGACATGAGTTATACTGACCCTCTAAAGACTAAGCCAATGACGTCTCCATTGGTCTCTGCCAATCTTGGACTAGCAGTCTGGGACCAGCTAATCTGGATATATGTAAGATCTATATACTGGAGGTAAGGTATTAACCCTTTATGATCATTTAGTAGATCCCATTTATGACTTATCCTGTTAATCATCAATTTGTCAGTTAATCATCAATGTCACTGGAGCCTCCCTGAGCCGTCCCTGACTGTCACTGATGACATCAGACCTGATGACATCTGTGCCTCTTCCTTTTAAGAAAAAGGAAGAGGCACAGATGTCATCAAAACGAACGTGATGTCATCGATGACATCGTAGGCTGTTCCTTCAGAAGTACTTGAATAAGACGACCACATGGTAATGTGAAGGCCTGTGAAGGCCATCGCTCTACCACGTGGATGCAAAAGCCTGTGAAGGCCAGGGATCCTTCAAGGACCTGGCCTGTGAAGGCCAGGGATCCTTCAAGGACCTGGCCTGTGAAGGCCCTCGCACCGCCACGTGGACGTGAGGGCCTGTGAAGGCCAGGGATCCTTCATGGACCTGGCCTGTGAAGGCCAGGGATCCTTCATGGACCTGGCCTGTGAAGGCCCTCACACCGCCACGTGGACGCGAGGGCCTGTGAAGGCCAGGGATCCTTCAAGGACCTGGCCTGTGAAGGCCAGGGATCCTTCATGGACCTGGCCTGTGAAGGCCCTCGCACCGCCACGTGGACGCGAGGGCCTGTGAAGGCCAGGGATCCTTCAAGGACCTGGCCTGGCCTTTTTTTTATTTATTTTTTTTTAATTTTATTTATTTTTCTTTCGTAATTTTTCTTATTTTAAGAATTTTTAACTGATTTTAATTCTTTTCAATTTAATTATTTGTATAATAATTTTCATTTTAATTACTTTCTAATTACTGGTCAGTGGTTTTTATAGTATTTGCTAAATGGCTATGTGACAACAGACGAACCTCGGACATGTGAAGACAGGGGGCATTTTATAAACCTCATTATGATTTTTATCTGGATAAATCGTGTTCAGGATGCCGCAGCCTCTCCTATCTGTTTTTCCTCACAGCAATTGAACAGTTGGGTCTGCAAAAAAGTATTAAGAAGCCGTTCAACCACAAGCTTAAATAGGTCAAGAATGTTGCAATGTCATTTCTAACAATAAAACATCTTGAAAAGTGAATGCTGTTAAACAGTCTAGTATAAGAATGTGCATCTCTATTTTAACTGTTTTTCATTGGAGAATTAATTAATAAGTTGTAATAATTTATTCAGTGAGTGAAAATTTACGCCAACATACATTCTAAGTCTTGTTAGGATTTTGTTTTAATTTGTGGATTTACATTTTTAAATGTTTGAAAGTGTTTGTCATCTGAACTAACATGATCTGTGCCTCTGAAGTTTTAGTTCAACTGGAAAAGCACTAAAAAAAATACACTCATAATGCAGCCATTCATGTTCCTTCAGAAGTACTTGAATAAGACGACCACGCCAGGGATCCTTCAAGGATCCCTGGCCTTCACAGGCCAGGTCCTTGAAGGCCTGTGAAGGCCAGGGATCCTTCAAGGACCTGGCCTTGAAGTAGTAGAAAAAGTTGAGTACCTTTCTACCGTTTCTACTCTCTGCTCCTTCCATATGTTGCTCTAGGGTGTCCCTACGCTCTTTCAGGTCTCATACTGATGTTTCCAGTTTTGTCAGAGCAGCCTTTGTCTCAGCAAACACACTCTAATTTTCTTTCCACAACTCCTTTAAACAGACTTTGGTTTCAGTTTCAACATGTAGAACTGTTAGAGGTCTGCCGTCTACCCGGCACTGACACGGCAAGACATGTTCAAACGGAGTGTGAGTTGTACCGGGGATGAAGAGAAAACAAGTGGTGCCTGCAGGATTTTCATCAGATGCCACGATTGCCTCCGTCTGACATGAACCTTCTCTCGTCCCAACCATAGGCATCCCCTAGCTAAATGCTTTCTGTGCTAGTCAAACAGCTACAACACCGCTTGCCTTGCGTGCCAGGATGGTTTGACATTTCCAGGGAGTCGGCATCTGAGTCAATTCAGCTGAGCTGGAGGAATCCCGCTTTAAATCTCTGCTTACTTTCCAGAGAATCAAATGAAGTAAAAGGCAGACAATTCTCTCCTTCCTAGTTTTTTTCTTCTTTTTTTGTCTTATTAACTCCATCCTTACGAGAGCACATCAAAGACATATCCTTGTCTTACCATATGCTGCATAGTTTCATAATCCAAAGAGACTTTTGTAATTACACAGTCCACCAGGGGAATAAAGCTCATCGATTCTCTGGGAAGAGAAATTTCATTATGCAGACCCGCTGTAAACCACTGATGCTATCAGCATCTTCACTTGTTTCATTTAATCATTTTACACAACAAAAGACAATTTTGGACTCAGCCGAAAGGAATAAATGGTATAGAAATGTGGATGTTAACCGCATTGAACATATTCTTACAGAACTTCACAGGTGGGAGTAAAGCAGGGAAATGCGGCCTGCCAGCCGTGCGACATGCGGGGAACGTTTCATCTGATCGCATCATTTCTTTTTCTTTTTCTTTTTCTCCCCCAGCAGCACACAGACGACTCTGTGACATTTCCACATATGCTTGAAATATAAACCTAATGAATGTTGCTGTTTCTTTCTTCCACAGATGTGCCTCGCTTCCAGCAATAGCAAACCCTCTGATGCAATCATCAAGCCATCAAATGGCAAACGAAACTCTCTCTCCAGATGAAGTATTTGTGCATTTCTGCTAGAAGTACTGTTGCATTCTCTCTGATTCTATTGAAAAGCCCAAGACCTTCAGCTGCTAAACATACAGCTACTCATCTCAGGCCCACAGTGGCTTCGATCAAAACACTCATGTTTTAAAATGCCAAATCCAATTGAGAATTTTGGCAAGATTATGTACATAAATATCTACTAATGTCCAATTTAGCTCAATAGGAAATTCAGAGAAGCTGTGTATGCAGTGACTGGCATGATACACTTTTATTTTTATTTAAGTTATTGTGATGAACAATAACATTGTTGTTATGAGACCAAAGTATCTGACTGAAGACTTTTGTCATCCAGTTTTTGGTGGAAAGAGAAAAACAATAAACTCCTCTTACTGTGCGTCATATGGAAGCAAAAATAATAATAAAGTTAAACGAGTCAATGGAATATACTTTTCCTTATGCTAACCTGAGGCAAAACAAATGAAGCTTTACTCACCACATTGCACTGTTTGAATGCCTTTTAGAGCCTGTTGCTGTTTAATAATCATAGGGTTGAGCGTCGTCGGGGCCTGGTTGCCACGGTAATGTGTGCGGCTCTCCGTTCTTCTCACCACGGCTCACGTGGATCAGTGAGAAGGTGGAATCCTCTTACATTTCCTGCTTTGATCAGCAGCTGCTCCTCTGGATCCCGCCGGCCATATTTGGCATTGCTTTGGTGTGGAGAGTAGATCTTTCTTAAATGCATTTTGTGATATAAAAACAAACATGTGCACCCTCTTCTAAAAGAGAGCGGTGACTACCTCCAACTTACACCTCCACCTGACTACATGCCGTCTCCTCTGTCCCATGACAGCTCGGTGCTTTTCGGAGGACGAGTTTATTACGCAGACAGTAGAAAGACAAAAGCTTTTAGCTACACGACCATTGTTTATTACTAATGTCATCACTTACACAGACTAAAGAAGTGTCAGCGATAGTCACTTAAAGGTCATTAGCAAATCATACTTGAGTCACTAGTTAGAAAGAGTTTGGGAAACACTGTCATCATCCAAATGTTTGTCATTTACATTCATCTTACCAAATAAACTGAACTTGAAAGCAGCAATACAGTTTGAGGGGAGAAGGCATAGAAACTTAAAGAAGAAATAGATTGTAAATGGATTTAATTGCCTTTAATTCTACGTTTGATCTGTACCTTGCCTGGGCTAAGCCCTTCAGTCTTTGAGTCCATAGAGTATCTGGTTGAGTACTGCATGTCATGGATGGATAGTAATCTTTGTATTTCTTTGAAAATCGTACTAACTGTTTGCTCCCCCAAATTTCCTAACTGCAATTTGTCAGAGAAGAAATCCGTAGTCGACCGATTAATGTGTTGGTACGACACACTGACCCGTTGGTCACCCGATGAAACAGCAGCTGTGTAAGACGGCTTGTAACGATGGCGCTACTCAAGAAGATGAACATGTAGGCGAAGTTCGCTGCAGTTTTCCACTACAAGCAGTACGATATCAGAGAACTGGTCCTGCCATCCAAAAAAGGCAGAGCGGGGAGATCGATACGCCTCACGTTGACGTCCATCAAGTTCATGAGGATTCATTCAGAAGTCTTAAAGGATTATCTCTAGTCCAGAATAAAGGATGTCTCTATTTACAGCAAAGTCCTTCGTATTAGTCTTTGTCTCCTTTTATGATCCGCCAGACCATGATGGGGCGTTCACCTGCAACAGGAGAAACCAGAGATAAACTCAGAGCCATGGAAACGACACCGACATTGAGTTGTCATAAGCTGCATTTTCATTACAAATGTGTGCAACGTGAAAAAGGCACAATTTTTCAAATTAAAAAGAATTGAAAGTAAAATCACATGTGAATAAGTCATTTAAAATCATGACATTAACAGATGGAAACAGTTTCATAAAATATATTCATAATTCTGCCACAGCGCTGGAACTCGTCAGATGTAGGCGTCTTTTATGCAGGTGTTGGAGCGACAATCAAAAGTTGAGTTTGTTATTCCAACGTGTTGAACCCTTGGCGCTTCCGGAAAAATTGCAGTCTACAATTTCCCCAAAACGCCACACACGCAGCCACTCCCAAGTAGGCGGGGCTTGTGGGCATGTGTCCACACCTGACAGGTCATTTTTAGCGACTTGTAACATGAACAAGCGTATTCACATGTGATTTTTAATTGCATTTCTTTTTAACAGAAACACAGCAGTTGCAAAATAAATTTTTTAAACACCAGCAGAATATCAACAAAAAAAAGTGTTGCACATATTCGTAATGGAGCGTTAACACTGAATTTAGTTGGTTCTGCAGTTTTAACTGCAGCAAAAAATCATTCCACAAAGTATTGGACTCAGAGCGGCTGAAAACAAATACCTGCCACACTTTTCAGAAGCTTATTTGGAAAAAAAAAACATTGAAAAGCATTTAGTTTTTATTATACATGTGTACACCACTTTATTGTTGGTCTATCACATAAAATTCCCAATAAAATCCGCTTATATTTCCTAGTTCTACTGCGAAAAACTAGAAGTCTGAGGAAGATGAGAATCGTTGCAAAGTGCAGTCAGCGGTCAACCTATTAAAGCAACACAAAATCTCTACAGATGTCTGATATAACAATAAAATACAACTCCTATTTCAAAAAGTGACGTAAAAAGAAAATGAGTATTCCTACACAGTAATGTGTGTGAGCCTATTAGATCCTCTCATTCTGTTTAGCATAAAAGCGGAGTGCTGGGTTTGCATTAACATCTCCGACCCTTCACTCGCAGTTCGGTGCTGTCAGATACTTGGGAAGACCTCCATTCTCCTTGAGATTAAATTGCCTGTCATGAAGCTCGGTGGCTGACTGGCAGCTCCTCTGCTCCTATGAAAGTACATTCTGGAAAAGACTCTTGAAGAGCACAACGTAACAACCTTCATAACAACGTCCGCTATCTATTCCAGTCGGCTGTCAAAGGACATGTGGGTTTGACGGACCGCGGGAAGCCATCGCCGCTGTTATTTGATGGTGAACTTTTGATAGGAAACAGACAACTGTGACAACCCGGTTAGAATAATTCTCAAATGGGTTGTTTGACCAAAGCTGAGTGTGTAATGTCATTTAAATCACCCCCAATTAGGTGATGAGGGGGGCAGGCAAAGAACCATCAGGCCGTCGCCTTTCGAGGAAAACCAGGGTAATGCAGTTTCCACAAAACAGGTACAGCTGCAATAAATTCTTCCTTTCACCGAGTCATTTACATTCTGAGCTGCCATGGTGATTAATGTGGTACTAATTTGAGAATAATTTCGGGTTGAAAAGACAAAGAGCTAAGCTGCTTCTTGTCAGAAGCGAGAATGTCTCCGGAGATCGATCTATAGCCTGTCTCACTTCAAGGAGGGGGATAAAAAAAAAAAAAAAATCATTAACGGCGTTCTGAGTAAGTGTCTGAAACAAAGCTAAAAATACAGGAAGGAAAACCCAAGTCCTCCCTAGGTGTTAGGTTTGTTTAATTGGTGGATGACAAGTGCTAATTTAACCGGCAAAGCATTCATTTCCATTCGGCGCCTGAAGTGAGCGCGGCTGAGAGATTTAAAACAGCAGGTGCGGGGCTTGTGTTTCTGTAATTCAGCTGTGTAATTGGCAAACCGCCGCGTCCTTCTCAGCAATATGCTTTGTGTTATAACTACTATGACTGGGCTTTTCATCATATGGCAATAATTCACCCATGAAATCAGCAAAAACCCAGCAGAGACAGCGCAGAGACAACTTTCAGCATTTGCTCATGTTTCAGGATTCAATTTCTGCCACAGGTCAACACTGCTCTTAGAGAAAACGGATCCGTAAGATTCTGTGTTTTATTCCCTTTAATCAAACTGTTAGTAATATTTTTTAATTAATTTGCTAGATTACAAAAAAAAAGAGTCCAAAAAATAAAAAGCGTACTCGCAATTTTTAAGTGTAAACACAAATTATATATAATATAATCAATATGTCCACTGATAATATCAAAGGTGAATATAGCTCATTTATTTGTCCTTCTGGGAATAAATTAGTGATCAATTGTGGTAGTGCAAAACTTGTGTTGCTGAATGTTACAACCAGACTCAAGTAAATAAAATGGAAAGGTAGCTTAGTGACCAGAGGAAAATAATCCGGAAGTAAACAAAAACCAGACAGGAAAAATAGTCATTACTGATATTCAATTAGTTTTAATTAACCTTTGTGTTGTCTTGCGGGTCAAAAGTGACTCACTGTCATGTTTAGCCTTCTAAGGAAATGATGGCACTTGGCAAAATGTAATGTTTCAACTGTTGACTGTGTGGTGTCTTCTGTGACTTTGTATTTTTATGTTTTTACAACGTAAAGCACTTTGAACTGCCCTGTTGCTGAAATGTGCTATACAAATAAACTTGACTTCAGGATTTTTAATACTGCATTTGCCTGTGTGTGTTTTCTTTTCTCCCTTTCATCCCTCGAGTACTAAGAAATACCGACAGCGCAGGTTAAATTTGTCACCTTTGTGGATTTCTGTATTTATCCGTGGAAGAGAAACTCTTCAATCTGTCACCTCTTGCTTCCATTTGAGGCTTCAAAACGTAGGAAAATTCCCGTCACGTCTGGAATCCGCGCTGCGCCCCAGGCTTTCTAATAGCCAGCCTCTGCTTTGCCGAACACGTTGAATTGGCTGAGTTTTTCCAATGGTGTGTGATTGATACAGACTCATGAAGATGAGTATAGCTGGGGGACCCAGCTCTATGTTGTCTTGATTTTTTTTTTTTTTTCTTTTTCTCGTTTTTATTATTACTTTCCAGAAGCGCCGCAGAGGTGACGAACAAAGTGTGACCCCCTGCTGTTTCAAGATTTGAGCGAGAGGAGTGTTGTCTCTCTAACTGAGTTCAAAGGTGTGTGACTTAGATGTTGGAGGTAATGACGGCGCTTTGAACAGGTCGCCGTGGTGTGTTTGGATCATGTACCTCCTCTGCTCCCTTATCACTCGTGTAGCTCCACTGTTGGGAATTGTGCCTAAATCATACAATCTGACAACAGGGGATCAAACGTTGCATTAATGATTCATCGTGGGAATTTCTCTGGTTTTTTAACATGGAAGGCAGGTCTACATGGAATCTGAACAAGGAACATCTTAAGCAAGATAAATATAAGGCATATCAAATATTAAAATAAAAACAAGAATAATGAGAATAAATTCACCTGGGGTTTGTCGTGGAGCGTCTGACGTTACCAAAGCTGGTCTCTGTCCGCAGAAATCTTTCCAGAGATCCATATAAAATAATAATAAAAGAAACACAAAAGACATGTTTAGTGTTAAAAATAGTCTTGCCAGATTTGATAATAATAGAAATGTGTTCCAGGGCATCTGTGGATGTTCACTGAACCCTGATGACTAGAAGAAAACAATTCCATATATATATATATATTTATATATATTCTGAGGTTCGGACCGATCCCAGAATCAATAGCCCAAGGCTCCAGGCACCCGGCTCCAGGCAGGTGTGGTGCAGGCGGTTTAAATAATTAACTACATGGAGGGAGGCAGAACTGAAGTCTACGGGTAGTCATAACACAGTGAAGGATACAGGCATCATGTTACAATGTTAAAAGCAAGTAACTGGAGTGAGTAATTGGCCAGTTTGGGTGCTGAGAGTGGCCTGAAAGTGCTAAGGAGACATGGCAGCGCATTGATTATTGGACCCCAGGGGTCCGAGCACCGGCTGCAAACACTGGTCTTTAGTTAAAGGCAGAGGCGACAGGAAAAGAAGTCACAGCCTGCTGACCTTGACGAGTGGCTGCACACTGGATTCAACAATTCTGATTCTGGCATCAATAAAGAGATAAAAACAGATTTTTTTCTCTCTCTCTCTCTGCTCACCTTGGTGGTTTTAATCTTGTTCCCTGTAGCGCAGCTCCAGCCCTTCAGATCAGGAAGAACTTTGCATTCCTCCCCATCAAGGCACGGATGCATCTGGCACCACCACTTCTGCTCCACTATCGAGGCTGGACAAAAAGAATGAAGAAATGATCCTGTCATTTTAATAATTCAAACCAATATGAAGAAAATCTTGTTGTATGTTCCATTTCCTTTTAGTAATGATTTTAAAAATTTGGCTGGAATTCTGTGTTGTAATGTCGTGTTGGTTTGTCGTTTCAGAACCTTGTCATTGCCTTCCTGTGCTGTTCCACTTTGTTCAAATCTGGCTTCGCGGGCAGCCTGGGCTTTCTCCGGTTCACACAGATTGCCTCTGGTAGAATTTCTACGGGGCCAATCAGCGAACAGGAGAAGTTGTGAACGATGGCGTCGATTTTCTGCGATGTTTTACGTTTTGTAATCTCCCTGTAGTTCTAGCTGTGGCGGCGGAGGAAGGGAACGAAGCCGTTCAGTCCGAGTCGGTCATGCTTCCAAATATTAAATTAAGCCGCCACGTTCAGCATTACACACGTCATGTCCCAACGTTAAAGATTAGGTAACATTTAAAATTTCAAGAGTTTCAAACACCTCTGAGAGCCCAGGCCCTCTGTACGAAGTGAAGCGTAGAACTAGCTACTGTTTTTTTACCAGGCTGGGTGTTTTAGATTCATTACAATTCCTGCCTACTCTCAGTTTGTACCCAGAAACAAAACTTACTATTTAGTTTTCCATTCCACCACTCCATTGAAAAAGCAGGTGGTTCATTTGGATAATAAATCTTATGAATTACATAATATACATATACGTGTTTTGATCATTTTTTTAATCAAATGTCTTAAAATATACAAAAGCAAATCATGTAAAAGACATTTAAACGGAGACCTGAACTCCCGACTATTATGTCGCAACAAAGAGAGAAAAAAAAAAGGTGAAAAGGGAAGGAATAAGGAAGGAAAAAATGAAGAAGAGGATAGAAAGGGGGGAAAATATGTCCCTTTTCATGTGGAGAAATAAATGATTTAAAGATCCCCCTGTGCAGGAGACCACAAGAAACATTATGTAATTTAAAAAAAATTCTCAGAAAAAACAAATATCCTTATCCGCTTGATTGCCTGCAATCACCAGCAACTCAAAGAAGTTGGGGTTCAAACCTTTTGTTTCCTGCTCCTTTTACTTTGGTACAACAGTAATCAGAAGTCCCTTACTCCACCGCATCACGTAAAGCAAGACAAAGTAATTTCTAATTACAATCCATGTAATTTGTGTTGTATCTGAATTTGAAACGCAGTGTTACGAAAAAGTGGAGACGAGTAAAGTTTCTCACCACAATGACACAAAAGGAAAGTCAGAGACAAGCTGTTGAATGTAACACCGGTCATGGAATTATCTAGCGGTTAGCGCCTGAGTTCAATTTTAGTTTTGATTGAATATTTTTAACCATTGTGAAAAACATGTCATCTGAAACCATGATAATACTCTTCATTCCATGAGCGGGAACATCTAGAGGCGGTGGGTGTTTAGAATTGCCATCTTGTCATTTCGTGTGTTTCAAACACATTTCCGCATGACACCAAGGAGCCTTAAAGGTGGAATCTCTTCAGATCATCAAAGAAGCTACCATCAAGCCATGTCACAGTCTGACAGCCGTCTTAGGTAAGTGATGTAAGATTTGCTTTTTCTCTGGTAACACATCTATTTTGAATATGCAAACAAGTCTCAGCCTCAATATGATGTGTCAGGGTAGGGAAGTGAAAGCAGATGCATCTTCAGTCGGCTGCAGTCAGAACACCTCTTCACTCGCCTCCTAAACAAACAGCACAGAGCAACTGCACTGCAGTGTACACTACAATCTGGCATATTACAGGGGTCATTATCCATGTTTGACAGTCCCCTCCAGCGGCGTTTATGCTTTTCATAATGAAGAGGGTTTTTTTATGTATATAATCCAAACACAATGCATCCCCCGCATGGTAAACTGCGAAGAATGAAGACTTTATGACGGCAGGAAATCAATTTGTGGAACACAAACGTGTAAAAAGAGCGCCGGGTCAACTCCAAGCAGAAGGAGTTGCTATTAAAAAAAGCCACAAAGGTTTTCACAACAAAATGAAATGGGAGTATTGATGATCAAACAAAGTGAAGAGGGTATATTTCACTTAGAGTTAACAGGGCTTTAAAACATGACGACGGCTCAGACTGGACACATAACCTGATCCAAGTCCTGAAATCTTTTAGCTGTCCCTCAGTCCATATTTTTATTTTATGTTAGCTTTAAACTCATGAGCTTTGAAAAAAAAAAAAAAAACTACCAACTGCTTATGTAAGGTTTTAGAAATACGTTAAGTTTAAATCAAAAAATAATTTAGTGCATGTGCCAGTGGGGATTTGTGTTCAAACCGTATAGTTCTGCCAAGAAGAAGAAGAACACAGTAGCCAATTCAGGAGCCAAAAACAGCAGACAGCAGAGAGCCTAAAAGCACAAAACTGGAAACCAAACCTGAAAGCTCTGACTAATGATCAACATGTGGGCTTCTGAACAGTCTTACCACAAGCTTTACTAATGTAACCCTCGCATATTGAAGCCTGTAGAACATTTCAGAGCAATTTTTAGCCCGTTGGCTTGCTGCTTACACACTTGCGCATGTACTTTGGAGCAACACTGTTTTCAGGTGGAAAAATCTAAGAAATTAGAGTGGGAAGATATATAAATCACAGAAAACACTTATTTTAATGCCATGAGGATAGATTTTAAAAAGCCTATACTCCTCTACAGAGTGAAAAACTTCCCATGACGGTCACTCCAGTCATGGGAAAAACAAAGTACACCCTCCTGATCCCTTTGACTCAGACAGAATATTCTTGTTTACAAGATCATAAGCCAGTTTGAACAGCTTTATAGCAGGAATGTTGAACGAATGGTATAGGCAAAGGTTGAAATACAGCAGAAAAGTACCAAAGACTACTGGAGATCAGATGACAAGGCGTCATAAGATGGTAAGCTAATGTACCCATAGTCTTTCTTATGAATGTTCTGTGTTTTGCAAAAACTGGACCATAATTCCTGTTCAATTATGTAAGAGAGCGATTAAATCACAGAAAACCACTTGTTTAAACTTCTTGCTGATACAGGTGACTCTACAAGTCTAAGTTATGGGCTGTATGTATTTTTTTTCCCTCATGTCTCCACTGACATTTTTTCTCCCCATGACAGCCTTTTCATTTGCTCCATCCTAAAATTCCCAGACGCAAGTTTTCTTAGAAGTCTGGCGGTTCATGTATCTTCATATGAAGAGGAGCTTGTCTCACACGAAGAGGAGCTAAAGGTAATCCCTGGTCGTAGAGGAAAGAATAATTAAAAGGTAAAGTGCTTATCATTTTTTCTCTCCCTGAGATCAACGGAGGGGCTTTAAACTGAGACTGGTGGCTCACAGCTCTAATTTGCAGAAAATGTCAATACTAAAATGTCAGGGTATAGGTCAAACCCAAGCTATCCGGAGTTTCGCCAGAAAGCAACGCTTTTCAGCCCAAAGTGAAGCTGCCACCTTGGCACAATCTGGGAGTCTGGCATATTAGCATGCTAAGAGATCCTCTGGGTCACTGACTCATTCAGGCCTAATAAAGCCTTCAGGAGTTCCTTTCTATAGCTTCTGGATTCAACTTGAACATTACTTTGTGTAGTCTTACTCATTTTAATTGATCAAGTTAAAAAGAATAACTAAAAACAAGAGCAAATTGTGATTACAAAAAAATGGGTATTTTCACACCTGACCGTTCAGTAGACTCGGTTGGACTTTAAGCTAAAATTGCAACATTTGTTTCATTTTCAGCTGCTGCAGTTTTTTATCACACCGCATTGTGTCAAATGAACCCTTGAAAATCCTGTTGACGTCCTCACCCGTGGGGGCGCTGCCCCAAGGTCACTTCAGAAAACCACACAAAAACCTCTGAAGAAGACACTGAGCACAATTTCCTTCTTCATGAAACAGAAACAACAGAGTGGAGTCAGACTTTAGCTGTTGTAGGATTTGTCTTTTGTCTTTGGCAATAGACCACAAACAATATCTTTTGCTAACACTAAACTTGCGTGTTTGTTTTTTTGGTTGCATTTACCCAGAATGCCCTGCACTACAGTTTGCTTCCGCTTAGCATTCACATATGTATTTGAACCACATCAGAGTTCACATCAACTGAACTGAGACCTAGTTTTGCAGGTCATATTTTTGGTCCACATCCAAGTTTGATTGCGCATTCACACCTCCCCAAACGAACCAGACCTACTAGGCAAACAACGGTGTTGCGGTCTGAACAGGGCTGGTTATGAATGAATACAGAGTGTACTTGAATCCTTAAAAAAAGCTTACGTTCTGTCATTCAAAAGTTTGAGTCATGCACTAACATCTTCATTGCATTCTGTGGCTAGGCGGTTGAAGCTACCAGTAACTAGAGGCCAATGTACCCTTGGTAACTAGCTCCATCATGGTGATGGCATGGTGATTGACGGCAACAGACAAAGGTCATCGCCATGCAACATGTGAATCGATAGCTACAGCGGTGCTATCATGTCCACTGTGTTGGATCGCTGCCTCTTTGTGCTAGTTCCATTGGAAATGAATGGAGAGGGAGTGACGTCGCCTGCTGTGTGTCGGGAGCAAATGTTCTGTGAGAAGAACAAAGCCGCTGCCAAGAGCCAGAAATGAACATTTTTGGTATGCTTGGTTATAATACAACAGAATCCTACAGTCTTATATATATATATATATATACTGAAAAAAGTATATATATATATATATATATATATATATATATATATATATACTTTTTTCAGTCTTAAATTTTACTCAGAGTGGCATTAAAAAGTCTTACATTTGACGTCCTGAAACCTGGACGTCAAATACCTTATTTATATATTACTTTATGCAGTAATAATGTAAACTGAAAGAATATTAAGAAGGGAAAAATGAGAAACAAGTGAAGCTCATGAGCGAATCAAGAATTTGAACTCTTCTCTCACATCCACTTATAGATTTCATAACCTCAGTTATTTTAAGCTTCATATTTCTCCCCTCTTTAATGCTGCAGATAGACATGCTGAGGTGTGACCTGTGAGCTCATTTGCATCACTTTCCATCTTGATACATTAATAGGTGTAAATGGTCCCATCCCCTCTCATGCGAGTTGGCTCTCAGTGTGGTTCCTTTAACGGTAACAGTAACTGTTTTAATGTATAAATGAATGATAAAAAAGGTGACATGAGGAACACGTTGCACTCCAACAGCCTTTCAGTATCTTTCCAACTTTTCAAACTGAGTGTTCGGGAAGTTGTGATGAGATCAGCAAGTCTATTCCTCAAGACTTGTGCAAAGAAGCATCAGCAAAAAAAAGAACAACAACAGAAGAATTCTATCTACATCTATAGAATAGAAGATTCCTAATGAATAATTGAATGAGTGGACTGTACCATCGACGCAGGACGGGGCGGCTCTGGTGGTACCGGCCACTTGGCCCGGAAAGCAGGAGCACTTCACTGTTTGCGACCGCTCCTCGATTTTGTTCTTGTTGCAGCAGCGGTGCAGCGCCACCACCTCACAGGTCCCCGTTCGGACATGGTGCACAGCTGTGGGGGAAAGAGAAAAAAGGAAGGGGGAGGAATTACCCTCAACATGCACAGCACTGGCCTTTGACTAGGCCTGAAACGTAATGAAGACCACTATTTAGTGATTTAAAGGTAATCACTAAATTACCTTTAAAGGGCATGTAATATTTGTTCTCTGTGGATATGCACATATGTATCCATACCCCATGAACTTTCATACATTCTGTCATGATACAACCACTGAGATTAATGGAGACATATAATGCAAAATTCACATTTTGCATATTTTCGTACTTACATTTCAGTTTCTACTGCTTTCAAAAAAAAAAGTTTGGTCATTTTCTGGGACTGAGTTTATGATGTTTGTTGCCTGGAAAACGAGCCATTTCAAAAACCTCCGGAATGTAATGAGATGAATCAGCAGGCACTGCCCGTAACCTAGCAACACCAGCGCCGCCCAGCCTGTCACCTAGCAACACAAACTTAGCTCCAGCATGTCTAGTCAGCTGGTTTCACCGCTGTATGCGCTGAATAATGACTCCTGGAAAAGACGAGAGTTTTGTTGCTGACTTTACATCCAGAAACCACTTGCTGCCTTCTTGTTGGTTGTACAGGAGGCTCCACTTCTGCTTTTCATAGACATACAGCCGTATGTAATTACGCATTTGCTTGCAGACATTTTCACGTGCGAGTGTAAACGTTGAGTTGGGGGGGGGCGTGGCCAGCAGCAGATTTAAAGTGACGAGAGGCCCTAAAACAAATCATTCCGACAGGAGTTCAACGCAGGCACAACTAATATCACATTATATAAGAATGATTTTATGCAAATAATAATAATAAAAAACATATTTTGTAGTCCATATACAGGTTAGACATATCCTAACCTGTTCAAGGAAGCATAATAGGTCACTTTGATGTCACTATTGTCACTTTTATTATGTAATTTATGCATAGTCCAGTAGTTAAAGACCATCAGATTTTGCTAATTTTGTGTAAATGAATAATTTCTGATCAGAATTGTAAGGGTGTGTTTAAAACTAGCAGTGTGGACTTCGATTAGTGAACAACCAGCGAGTGTTGGACATGCTGGACTCCAGTCCTCCAGGCCTGCTGCTGTCCTGTAAACTGTAAATGTGTTTCTTCTTCTACACACCTGAATAAAATAATGAGGTCATTATCAGGACACTGGAAGTCCTGACTGAACCGGGGAGGGAATTCACATCTTTTGGACTAGAGATGCAGCTAAAAGGTTGCAGGACTGGCAAACAAGGACAGGATGGCAAACCTCTGAAGTAGTAAAGATGGCGACATTGAAAAGATTTCAGGATTTGAAAAAGTATGATACCATAAATGTGACATTATTTAAATAGTTCCTCAGCGGAAGGAAGCTTCTTTTTTTTTCTTTTACAAAGAAAGCTTCAATATGTGAGGAGGAAAGTGCAGCTCTGCAGTATTTGGAGCCAATTTCCAGATCACGCTCCATTGTCTGAATTATTTAGAGGATGAGCTTTCCCATCCTGTTTTAATTGCATGTGACATTTTCAGGAGGTGTCTTTTTTTTCCCTGCAGAGGGACTATCTGCTGCCAGGGTAAACAGAAAGTGTGGAAATGACAGCATGAAAACCGTTTCTTAATTGTTCACACTGTAAGATCTCAAGGGATCCCGTTTAATCCGCTTCAGCTTCAGGTTCCGGGACTGAAGGATGGAAACGGTTTGACTGAGGATTTAATGGAATCGTCATCTTGGCTCAAAGAGATTCACGAAATAATGTGGCAAACTATTCAGTAGCTTTTTGGATTAAAGCTAACGAAGCTAATTTTTCCTTCGTTTTCTCCAAACTGGGCTGTCCAATGACATTCGGACTTATTTGCACTTTTTCAAATTTTGCAACATCCCAGCCACAAACTTAGTGGTCGATGTTTGTGAAGTAGAAGAAAAACGATCCACGGTCTATAATTTATACAGTTGAATTTAAAAGTTTATGCGTTTCTTTTGAAGTATTGCATTAGAAAAGGTTGATGGAAACTGCAAAATTTAAAATGACTTCCCAGATTTTGCAAACAGGTTTTTGTGCTCGCTTGAGGTGGTTTTCCAAAAGAAGAGTTAATGCGTTAAAGGAGACAGGTTTGCTGAATAAGGTCTGACGTAACAAACCTTCTCATCCACTGCCCAGAGGGGAGATCTCCCTCCATTTTTCGGAGAAGTATGCTCCATGCTACTTAGCAACCTCCACTTCCTGTTTACTACAGCCAAGCATGGCGTCAACATCAGACAGAATTGCGCTTTGCGTAGCCCGGTTGATTGGCTCTACACCAGTAGACAGGAACACGGCTAATTCACATTTGGATCTACCAGCACTGGCACTGACGGTCGCTTTTTAAAATATCAATATCAGTTCGATAAATAAAACTCAGCTGATATTAACGAGCGATTGGTCATGTGTTGTGATAGTGATGCAGCAAAGGATTGTGGGGAGTTTAGCTTGAACTAGAGAAGAGGCGGTGAAGCCAGTGGTGTGGTCGTGGTTTTTGAAGACAGTGAAAGAACAGTGAAACATATATATGTATATAATATGTAAGATATTGGTAAATATTAACTGTGAGCTATAAAGACTAAAAACACACTTGTCTAAAGTTGCTTTTGATAATAAATGGATCCTTGACCAACATATTTGATGTGTATTGATGATTTTAACGTTGGCACTTTACAAATTGTCTTGACTGTTATTGGTTTTCACAACTGTTCACTACATGATGTGTTTATCATATTTTTTTATGTCTTCACAATGTAAAGCACTTTGAACTGCCATGGTAACAACAATATCAACATCTGACATATTGCAGATATCAGCCCAAATTTTCACATCAGTGCATTCCTACTTTTTCTTGTCCTTTTTTGTGATGTATGAAAGCTTTGCTCAAAATTCACATTTCAATTGGAGCCATACATGACCAGTGTTCACCGGCTTCACTTCTGGACTCTGTTCACTGTTTGTGCTGGTTTTGTTTAGTGGGGATCAAAATAAAAGGTGGCTGAATTCAAATACGTTAAAAAATAATAATAATTTAAAGCATGGACTAATTTCATTCCAGTTCAGAATTACACTCTCAAAATCCTAATAAATACTCTACAGTTTTACTCTACAGTTTGTGAAAGGCCTTGTGCTTTACTGCTGTCCGCCTCAAAGAAATAGGAGCAAAAAGACGCCAGGAAACTCCAGCTCCAGTATTAACAGCGAAGGAGCAGGAATAGAAGTGCTGTTCTGATTATACAGTCATTTGCTACTTTTGATAACCTGCCTCCTCTTACAATCCCACCTGTTTCTCTTGGAGCATTAAAAAACGACGCAGGTAGTCGAGCTAAATTAGTGGGAGCCTTCCTCATGCGCCGGCTGCCAAACACGGAGCGATATGAAAGACAAATACGCGGCGTGCCGAACCGCCGCAGATGCTTGAAAGGGAATTTCTGCCAGCAGTTTCATGCTGAGAGGCTGTGGTGTTTTGACTGGATTTGGAGTTCCACTTGGATGCCTGCCCAGATTCTCCTGCAGCAGCTAAAGCACGCAGGGAAAGTGCTTCACAGAGGAATCTCTGCGTTCTGGTCCTAAACCCGCTGAGAGGAGCCCTCACGCTGCCGTTTGCTCCTTCTCTCATCTCTTTTTCTCCATTCTTGTAAGAAGACGACGATAGCGGGACGCTGCGTCCTGGTGGCTAAACGTGCATCTGTTCCCAGCTGGGGCCTGCATGTCGCCGGTAACATCCATCCATCCATCCATGGATCCATCCATCCATCCATCCTCTCTCCTGGTGTTTACTGCTGCTGTCACGCTCACCGTCTCCCAGCGAAGGCAAAGAGAAAAAGCGGCCATGCATGGAAACTTTCAGACGTGTTTCCGGAGAAAGTCTGGGGGGAAGTTATTAATACTTGATGTTGGAAATGGCAGAAAGTTTGACATTTACTGTACTTTCAAAACCGAGTTGGAGATGTTTTATTGAGGAAGTTGTAACGGCGGTGTTCATAGGAGACACAACGACCCAGTGGTGCGCTGGTAAACTGGAATTACAGAATGTTCAGAGAATCATTTCTGGTATTTATAGGAACGCCTTTCAGTCACGCATATTTTTGAATCTCAATAAAAAATGGATTAGAAACTCTAATAACTATTCTTTGCTTTTGTCCACTGCAGCTACCTAAGTAGTTTGCTTTGAAGGCAGCAGCTCAGATGGTTTTTTGTCGCATGAGTCCCACTTATGATTTTCTGTTTTGGAAAAACTACAGAAACAGGCAAAAATGGTCAGTCATATGATTTATAAGAAGACCAGAGAGTGTGTCATTGTAAACTGCATTTATAAATATGTCATACATTAAAGTAGCAGTACTAGATGTTCTACTTGGTACTAACAATTACTAGAAAAAGAAAATAGATTGTATTAATAATATCTGTGTTTTTTTAATGTCAATATTAATATCACCACACACAATTTGAACCTAATGCAATGAATTTTGCTGAATGTAGATGCTAATTTATTATTAACTGTGTCAATACATGTTCCTGGAGCGCCTTATAAATATGTTATTCAATTTGTTTTCCTTTTTTAACGTTGATTTCTACAGTCAAACATTCAGACATATTTTCTACAATATCATATTTTATATGTTGCATGTTAAAGCTGTCAGTGTATCCTCCAAGGATGAACAACGTGAGAATTCAAGTTATCAATATGTTAGAAAGTTCAGGGTAGCATGCATCGCTCCCTGAGGGACACCTGATATTATAGTATGAGAGCTGTAACTTTAATGTGTTCATTTTGATTAATTAATTACATATTTAAACTTTTTGAACGCAATTAATGGCTATTTTACACGGAAGTCAGAAATTAAAAGTGAGAGATTGAAATCAAGAATTCTTGTGTCTTTGTGGCTCTGATCCTCTTCGGTTTAAAAACACGTTCCGTTTCCAGAAACAGAAACTATGAGACTCTCGTGTCGAAGCAACCTGTTTTTTTATTTTTTTCTTTTTTTTTTTTATTTTCCATCTGTGGCACTAAATCAGCTTTCAGCTAAAAAGAACGGTCTCTTCTCCTCTCCTGGTGCAGAGCTGAAAAGATTCTACTCAAGAAGCGTTTATACATCGGTCTCTGGAGAGTCTGCCAAAGCAGAACGCACACTTTGTCTTATTCATGAAGCTGTTGCGAATGATAATGTGATCATTGCATAAGTTTGTATGCAGCACCGGGTGCACCTTCCACCTTCCATGTGGGGGGAATTTTCCGAACACTGATTTGAGATTGTGAAAAGCCTAAAAAGTGGAGTACGGGCGACGTCTGGCAAAGTTTTTCTTCCTTATTTTTCGACCGGGTGCTTGTTTTTTTTTTTTCCACATAACTCATTTTTACTGCAAACTGCAGGAAATGGAAGGCGCAGAGGAAGTAATGATCTTTGGAGCGGGCAGCATCAGCTATAAGTCAGAACATCAAAGTTCTACATCATTGTAACGTTAACAGCGGAATGCAAAGCACCTCAGGTGATTTACTGCAAAGTGAATCGGCGGCTTCCCGCGCGGCGCCCCGGACCCACTAATACCTGAAAATAAAGAGCAAGAGCTGTCAAATATATTTCACTCCTCGCAGGTTCAAGGCCGCCCTGTACAAAGTGTGTGCTTTGATTTTTTTTGCTAAGTGATTCGCCGTCATGGAGGCTGAAAATCAAGGCTGGAAAGAGTCTGCGGGGATCGGCCCGGTGCGGCTTGAAGGTCAGAATTTAAACTCTTTCCTCCCACTTGGCCAGCTGGATGTAAAGGATGAAAAATTCTGTTCGGAATGGGAAATTCCACACCAGACGTGGCCTTGCTAGTTTTATGAATATATATAAAAAAAGAAGAGATTTTCCAATTACAAAGAGGGTTTGTTTGCTGCTTTATACGAGATTTTGTTGGGAGTCGTACAACAACTCTCCACATTTACTGACCCTGGTGAGGCTGAAGAAGCCTCAAAACAAATGCAGCTTAATCTCACACTAACAAATACTTTTGTTTTTATCTAACTAAAATGTAATCTGGTCAAAAAATAGTAAGAAAAAATATATATATTGGTATATTTTAATACATACTAAAGAAAATTACCATGTTTTTCAATTTAACATGTTTTTTAAAGAGTATCCAGGAAATTGTAATTGGTGTTTGTTCCTAATTCCATAAGGTATGCAAAGACTTGATAGAAAAGTCTTTCTTTGGCTGATCTTCAAAATAGGAAAGATAGGAGAACCTGCCACAGACACCCTGCAAGGGTAAGAAGGTATTTCAGGCTGGGTGTGTCTGTATCTTCTATGCTTTTGAGAAAAAAATACCCAACACATTAAATAAGTATTGATCATTAGTTTGTTTGTTTGTTTTTTTATATTCATTCGCATATTTCTCGTACACCCATAAATCTGACGCACCAGCCATGAGGTTCATTTTTGCTTCACGAAATGATAACAAGAGACGCTGGAAAATACTTTTAATTAACCAGAATGTTTATATGTAAAAAATAAAATAAAATAAAAGTATTAACAGCATTAAAACTTTTAGCGTGTTAAAGTCTGTGTAATAATAGTTCTGGCAAATTTCTAATACTTAAAACATGAAAGGAAAATTAAAGCAATCTTCCAATATTTTTGCGCAAAAATAAAAAAGGTTTCTATTTTAACATTTTGATCTCATTACGGATTTTTGATATTAAAAAAAGTAAATAAATTGTCAAAGCATGCTTTACTGTATCCAATTTGAAAAAGTGTGCCTTTAGGTAATGAAGTTTTGTTTTTTTTTTTGTTTACAAAACCACCTCAGAAAACCTTCCTGCTTGTTTATGACAGTAGAAAAGGTGAGAAATGTTTTGTATTCTTCTATATAAATATATGTGGAGATGGTTTAACTGTAGAATCCATTTATTCTCCAAAACCTGATTTATCTAGTACCACGTAGGAAAGAAATAACCCAAAATTTTAAGGGACTTTTCCCACCTGATGGTCCGGTAGACTCGGTTTGATTAGAGACCAAAGTTGCAACATTTGTTACTTTTCCAGTTGCTGCCATCCTCTGTAACTCTGCACAGTCAAATTAACCAAATCCTTTGGAAAACTTGTTCACCTCCTCACCTGTGGTGGTGCTGCAATAAGAACCAATGATATGGAAACCTCTGAGGGAGATACTGAGTGCAACTTTCTTCTTCAAGAAATACAAACGAAAATGGAGTGGCATCAGATATTAGCATTTTGAGGATTTCTCTTTGTCCTTGGTTAAAGGCCACAAGCCATTTCTCCTGCTAGAGCTATGAAGTGTTTGTTTTACCCAGAAGGCCCTGCGCTTGGCGTTCACATTGGCATTTGAACCGCACCAGAGTTCACTTCAACTGGACCGAGACCGAGGTTTATAGGCAGACCAGAGTTCACTTTTTGGTCATTTATACATTCACACTTCCACAATTGATTCGGACTTTCAAGGCAAATGAACTAGAGTTTGATTAAAGGGGACTGAACAGGGCAGGTGTGAAAGCACCCTCAAAGACAAAACTGGATTTGAGCATCTAGAACAAACCTGAGAAAGCTCTAAAAGACTTGAGCCTGGGACAGATGTTCGTCTTGCAGCAGGACAATGACCCGGAGCGTTGAGCTGCTGCAGTCCAAAGCATGTGCTGAGATGGTTCAGTCAGATCCAACAGAGGAACTGCATCTGGACTGACTGAGGTTGAGTTACTTCCGAAGAAGAAAGAGGAAAACATTCTTCAGCCTCATCCTTTTCAAATAGTCGACACCGGTACGCAGCGCTTTGCGTTGGTCTATAGCGTCAAACCCCAATACATTAAAGTTTGTGGTTGTAATGTGACAAAATGTGGAAAAGTTCAAAAGATGGAAATGCTTTTCCAAGTCACTGTAGCAGGCTGCAAGGAAATTGCTCACTTTGCATATTTCTGCCAAACCATGCTGCGCTGCGTTCACTCTCCCTGCCAAATTACTGACTCACTCTGTTTGCCCAAGAATAATGCCTTCCTCCCAGTCAGATGTGACCTTACCGCCATGTTTCCATGGGAGGAAGAGTCCAGATGCTGACAGCCAAGAAAGAGAGAGAGAGGCAGAGAGCTTTTCCTCCCCATTTCCTGCATAATAAAAGCAGTTGTTGCCTTTGTGTCTGCGGGGCTCACCTGTCGTCCCTTCTGTCGACTTGGACAGCTCCAGGACTCCGACCACAAGCACCATAACAAGAAGAGCCCCTTTGCTTCTGATCTGCATACACCGCTCACTCATCCTGGGACAGAGAGGAGAGAAAGGTGGGTTCAGATCATCAGACAACATGTTTACCAGGCAGAGATAACCAAGTCCAGACTGATAACCTGTTCCTCCCCCTCGCCTGTGGTGGCGCTGCACAAAGAACTACTAAATAACCTAACTAGGATTACTAAAGGAAGATGGGAATGGATGCAGACATAACCAAATGCAACCTAAAGTAACCAGTTAAGAAAAGCTAGAAACACAACAGGGGGAAAGCTAGAAGAACTAAACAAAGAAATAACTTAACTGGAACCACTAAAGGAAGGTATGCATAGACTCAGAATAACTGAACTTATGAAATAAAAATAAATAGAAACACTACAGGGAGACTGAAATAAGGAATAACTAGGAGGATAAAAGAAAAATAACTATAATCACTAAAGAAAGATAGACATATGAGAATAGCAGAACCAAGGGAAACTAAAACACTAAGGACTGAAAATAAGGAAAGCAAGAACAAGACAATTCTAACCACAATATAACCTCAAATAATAAAAGTAAAGTGGCCTTGGAGGGCTTAATATAAAGTGAACTAAAACATAATTAATTATAAATAAGATGAAAAGCAAAATCAAACCCAAAAACCCAGAGTCCTGACAGAAGTAACCCAAAATCCTAGCTGAGTTGACAGAAAGCGTCTCCCTGGATACGGAGCAGAGAGGATGTTCACACATCTCTTCTCTTTCGTCACAACAGTGGAGGATCAAACGACATCTTGCTGTTTGACTTTCTGACCAGAGGATTGTTGCTGAAACTGAACTGAAAATGTGGCTAATCACAGCCAGCTTTGATTTGGTTTGGCTGGTTTGTTCCCCCTCATAAAATCACCTTTTTACTGCAAAAACACAAAGTCTTACCAAGAATTTATGGTCTAATCTCTAGTTCAAATATATTTGTAAACTTGAAATAAGACAAAACTAACTTATAAGTGACTTTTCAGCAAGATATACTTGTCTAGAGTCAATAAAACTTTTATACTGATGAAAAAGTTCTAGTTCCATCTTATAAGTGAAATAATCTGCTGCCTATGGAATTAGTACATTTTCAACAATAATAAGGAACTATTGACGTAAAACAATCTCTTTTTTTGCAGAAAAGTTACTTTTAAGTTAGATTTATCATTTTTTAACTGTACTCACTTTTGCACTCGAAACTAGACCAAAAGTATTTGGTAACATTTTGTATCTTTGCAGTATTGAGAACTGCATCATCTATTTACTCGGCTTATCTTTGTGTGATATTTACGTTTGGAGACATTTGATGATTTGACACATGTCGGTGTGACAGAAAACAGAATCTGCAGAGGAGACAAATACATAAAGTCATTTTTCACTGCATTGTTATCAATGCTCATGACACCCTGTGCATCTGTAGCTTAAGCCCCTTTCCTCCGGTGAACCTCCTACTCTTGTAGAAGGAATTCATCTCTCCGAAAGGTACTTCTCTTCCCTCCGCATCTCTTCCCTCCGCATCCCCTCCCTAATGAAGTGTGCATGAAGCCGAGGCCGCGCTGCGTAAAACCATCTGGCGCGGGGCGTTATCACTGACAGGCCACGATCAAATTTCAAACAAGGATGCAGGAGCGGCACGGTGATTACCGGAACAACCGGCGTATCGCGTGGCGGACGCGTACAGCGTTACAAGCTGCTGCGTTTCTGCCTCATTTGCCGCCTCGCGCCTCTCATCCGCCGGCTGCGCTGACATATAGATCGGCTAAACCTCATCAGGGGATCTCAGATTATTTGTGTAATTAAGTTTATTTTTCGCCGGGCAAACATGACCTTTCATGAAGGTTTTGTTGCACCCGACAGAATCGCAGAGGAATTCTGAGTGGGAGGAAAAACAAGACAGAGATGTTTTAGTTTGCTCTGCAATTAGAAAGTGACGCCTGTCATGAGCGTGTTGTTGAAGGATGAGTTTCATTACCATCTCCCTGCTTGTCCATTCTTAAAAACTCACTTCTGAGAAAATTATCGCTCTGAATAATAAACTGGTAAAATGTTTCCTGGATTATATAATATCAGGGGAGAGAAAATATTATCACAAGTAAAAATGAATGTTGCTGTTGACGTAAAGAATCAACTTTGTCACTCTGATGGATTAAAAGTCAAACTCTTAGAAGAGTAGTTGCTACAGAAAAACATCCAAAAAAAGATATATATATATATA
Organism: Xiphophorus couchianus; assembly: GCF_001444195.1. Lineage (NCBI taxonomy): Eukaryota > Metazoa > Chordata > Actinopteri > Cyprinodontiformes > Poeciliidae > Xiphophorus > Xiphophorus couchianus. The sequence continues at coordinate 16,086,116 of NC_040244.1, read as the reverse complement.
TATAAACATTATTCAGAAAACTGTTCCAAGCAACAAACTGCCCACTATATTTGACATTCGCATGCTGGGGAGGACTTTGTTCATCCCACCTCCAATACAAACACAGAAATGTAATGTTTACAGAGCCAAAAAGTCTAACATCTGAGAGAAATTGTGTTTATCAACCTCCTGGCTGGGGATTTACAGTGAATGAAATCCTGAGTCATAATGCACGATATATCGGCACAACATCGGTATCGTCAATATGAGTCAAGTTTTAACATGTCTATAAGGGCAACGTTTGTCAACATGTCCATGAGGACCAACATTAGCCAATTTTTAAACATATTGGTATCGGCCAGTCTAAGTCCTTTTTTTAACCTGTGTATCAGCCAATACTAGTCATTTTTACATATAATTTTGGCCATTGTTAGCCTTTTTTTTAGCAAATCGTATTGGTCCAATAAGTAAAACTGGGCCGATACTAATAGTCAGTATTGATTTCCAGCTTTTTGCAGTTCGTGTTTCTGAAAGCAGAGGGAAGAAAACAAATACTAACCATGGTATCTGTTTGATCATGTGACAGTGATTGTGATGCAGTGAAGGATTGTGGGAGTTTTAACTGAAGCTAAGAAGCTTTTCAAGGTGTCAAACGTATAGGGAAATGTATGAAATATCGGCACATATTGGTTATCAGGCACAAGAGCAACATCAGTATTGAACATCCAAATTTTCAGATCAGTGCATATCAGGTAAATGCATCTGCAATGCAGTGAGAGGTGAAGTTTGTGGGGTTTTTTAAATAAACTTTTTATGATAAGAAGACCAGAAAGCACATCACTGTCACAATGAAAGGGTAAAATTCTGCAGGTAGCAGAACGATACAGTAAATGACGTCACAACTCAAAGTTTGAGAACGAGGAAGAAAAGACAAAAGTTTTGGTTTTACTTTAATAAAGGATTTTTTTTTTCCTCACATCATACAGCAAAGCAGAAATATTTTTTGGGAACACAAGGTAACTGGAGAGATACGTGGAAGGAAATTGACCCGGCTGTGGAGTGTGATAGCCATGTAATGGTACTGCGTGTGTATTTTCTCAAGTGGCCTTCAAGCTATAAACCTATTATCTGCCTGCTGTCTCCTAATGTTCATGGGAACAGATTTATAGTTGGCGTTTGCTCTCTGAAATAGAGGCAGGGCGGAGATGGTGGCCGGCCGACGTTTCTATGTAATTCACAGCAATGAGTATGTGTGAAGAAGAAGAAGAAGAAGAAGAAGAAGAAGAAGAAGAAGAGGAAGAAAAAACACAGTCAGCGGTGACTGAGTGCACGGCAGAGCGCCACGCGGCGTCATTTGTTGACTGCCGTCTGCGCGCGCTGCTCTGTAAATGACATCTCATGGTCCCTGAAAGCACCATGTCGTCACCGGCGCAGCGGTGCGCGAGCCACTTCGTATTTGTTACACTTTGAGGCCGTTTTATTTTTTAACCTTGACTGGGTGGTTTGTATCAACCTCAGAGACGTTCTTATCTGGAGGGAAACATAATAGGATCCAGCCAGAGTTCATTTGACATTTTGAACACTGTTTAAATATGCTGTGTGTGTGTGTGTGTGTGTGTGTGTGTGTGTGTGTGTGGGTGTGTGTGCGTGTGTGTGTGTGTGTGTGTGTGTGGGTGTGTGTGTGTGAGAGAGAGAGAGAGAGAGAAAGAGAGCGCTGATGTGTGTGTGTGTGTGTGATCGGCTAACATACAGACTACGTTATTTACATGCCTTCTGTATATGTTGCTCTTACAGTGCAGTGAGAATGTTTTAAGAGATTATTTCTGTATTTGCTTTTTCTTTTTTTCTTTTTTTTTTTTACATCTAATCAATTCTCATGATTAAAAAAAATCAATTAACTTCCTTTCATCAAGTAACATTTGTTAGCTGATTAAATGCTCATTTATGAATTGACTGTGAAAATCCTATTTTTTAAAGGCTAAAGTTCAATGTCAAAAGCCCCCAACTAGCAACTTGATGAAAAAGTGAAAAACTTCTCCCTTTTTGAACGAAAAACATCAGATCGCCCCCTGCAGTCTGACAAACGGTTCTGCATCTTCCTCTTCTACAACAAAGTCAAACAAATTACAATTTGTTTTTGTCGCTCTTCAAGCCAAGCGAGGCTGTTTATTTTCTATGAAACAACACAGTGGCAGCATATTTGGTAGTTCTTCTTCTCTTGTTGTATTGTTGTGTAAAAATAGTTGAAATTGGTCAAGGAAAGACTAATCACTTTGAGGCAGCTCTTTCTATTGGGTGAAACGGTAGTAAACAAGACCCAACACACGCCACCAGGTCCAACTCCAATTGTTTCCAAAAAACAAAACACCTATGGGAAAAAATGTATATATATTTTAGTGTGGCCTAGTCAAATCCTGGATTTTAGATGGCAGTAAAGGTCAAGTCAAGTTTATTAGTATAGCATTTCCAGCTATCTATCCAGCTAAATAAAACACAAGACAATACAAAGTGATTATTGTGAATTTGTTCTGAATATCCAGTGAAATATGGACTCAAGCATCAAAGAAAGAATTTTAAAAAATCAGCTTTCTGACGTTCTTCTGTTATTTTATTCCAGCTGAACTTGGCGTTTCATCGTCCATTTAATGCGTCACATGAGGAAGAACTCAAATGAGCTTTTGGGGAGGAACAAAGTCAAAACTTTAGCTGGAAATTTTCTCATTATCATTTCAGTCTGAGAATATCTTCTCTGTGTGTAATGTATGCATGCACAGAACAGAGCCTTCAGATAAACGCATAATGACATGCAGATGACTGCCATGAGCAGGAAACATAAAATGCACGGCAAGGTAAGTAAGGAGGCGAGCAGAAACCAACACTAATAAACCCAAGTATAAATGAAAAGTGTAATTATCCCCCGGACTGTCATGGTGTCTCTGTGGCTGCCAGGAGGCAGAGTTCCTGCTCCACCTGAGGACTCTTCACTAGTCGTGTAAACAACCACGCATCTCATTTCAGCCGAGCCACTTTAGTATTCTCTACGATTTGCCTGCTTCGGTTCACCAAGTCGAGTTGGCTGTCCTCTGGTCCCGCGGTGTTGATGGGTAAACGAGCTTAAAACGGAAGAAAACAACGTCCAGGTTCTGCCTGGGCTGCAGAGGACGAAGCGATAAGCAATTTTATGAGTTGATATGAAATGAATTTATTGGCAGGTCCTGTTCCCATTGTGGGTTTTTTTTCTGAAAAAAAAATAATAATCGATTGGGAAAGTTTAGCGGGGCGGTGCAGCGCTGCCGGGGAGTCCACGTCGACTTTATTGCTTCTGGTGGAGAAATAACACTTTCTCACAGACGCAATATATATGACCCCTAAACTTGACATGCTGTCCAATATATTTTCTCACCTGTTCTGACATTGAGACAAAACAATATATCAACACATTTCCAGTTATGCCCCCTTTTTTCCTCTGCAGCTGGCAGGAAGGGGCTAGCCACAGCGTTGTTAGCTGGCTGCTGATGAACTTCAGCTGTTTTCACACCCAGTAATGATACTGAGGTGAAACCATGTATGATGACTGCATGAAAATCAGATGAGTGAGCTCGAGACGTAATGTTTGGTGTGTTTCCACAAATAGTCACCTTCCTAAAATAATGGAATATGCTATTTTTTGCCATAAGATGATTTTGGCTTAGGTCAGGTGACAACATGAAAACACAGCAAATGTGACCAAGTAGTCCTGTCAAGTCTTTAAAGTAGAAGTGCTCCTTTTTGCTCTTAAGCCTGTCGCAATAAGCAGCTCATCAATTAATTGCATGATAAATGAAAACTTTAGATTTCTTTTGAAGGACAATTTTGTTTCATAATCCACTTAATTTACATTTGATCAGTTTTGGAGGTTGGGTTTTATTTTGGAAATTTAAAGTATCCTCCAGTTAAGTGCTCACTGCAAAAAAGTGAGCACTTAACTAAGAGGGTGAACTGTCAAAGATCAATAAATAATGGTAATATTATTATTATCATCAATATAATGACATTGAAAATATTATAATTTATCGCAACAATAAGTGGGATAAATTATTGTGATAGGCCTTAGTATGATTATAAATGTGTATTTGATGTGCCATAATGTCACTGTCTTTTATTTATTTATTCATTTTAAGAATCAGTTTGGTGCCAGTGAGCTTTTATTGTTTTACTGTTTCTTGCTTTAATTGTTTTTTGTTTTGCACCTTGGACAAATAAAAATTTTGCAATTACCTTTGACATTTAAAAAATTCTATTTCCCTAAAATACAAACCCAATTTATGTATCGAGTTAAAAAAAAAAAAGGAGTGTGGGGGAGTGTTGGTGTGTGTGTGTGTGTGTGTAGTTCCACGTGTAGCTAATTGGTTCCCACTTCACTAAGACAAAATTAGAACGAGTGTTTCTTATTTCCATTTTTTGTATACCAGCAGCCCTCTTTCTAAATGAGTCAATACCTAATTAGGTTGAGAAGTTCAGAGTTTTGCTTTCGACATGATCTCACGCTGTTTAAGATGACCCCTTCCTATTCAGATGACCCACCCACAGCCATTTCAGCAGAGCTGGAACTGCGTTGCTCTGGTGGGCGATTAGCTCCAAACGTCCCCCATCTGATCACTCGGGGCAGGGAGGAGAGAAATTCCAAAACATTCGGCATCTTTAGCATTTCTGGCAGCGTACGAATAGAAAGCGCGTCCAACTAAAAGCAGGTGCCGTTCCAGAGCGATCGTCTGTAAAGCGTGTCTGATTCAGCGAGCGCTTTAACAAAATGAAGGGCTTTAAGCAGATTCTGACCTCTGTTCTCATTGTTGTCCCATTTGTGTCACTTATTTTCCTACTTTGATGGGATTGCGCAGAGCCACCGTACTTTTCATTAGCGAGTGAAGGACTCCATCGACCTTGGCCTATTAATAGCAAACGTTGTTTTGCAAAGAAGGAGGAACACAAGGGAATTTGTTCCTCACCTGCTCTCTGCGATGTCGGGCTGGATTTCTTTTCCTTTACATTTGTTCATTGATGAGCTGTGATTTTACTGAACATAGTGTTCTTAAAATGACCAGTGACAAACAGTTAGTACATTTCTTGTCATTCATTTTTGCTATGATAAAGTGAATGGTATAGATCCGTTGACCTGCATGTATTAAAATGGCCCAGTCAAAGTGAAGACCTACATCTAATTTGGACTTTTTGGTAAAAATAGAATATTACGTTTCACGTAATCTCTCCGTTCGGTCATTTCTCCTTCTACTTCACAAATATGAGTTACTTTATGTTGGACTTTCACGAAACTCCAAATAAAATACATTTGAATGTGGTTAGTATTGTAAAAAAATACTTTAATTACATCAATTTTACAGTGTACAGTTTCTGCAACTAGTAAGTGTTGCAAAAATAAATAAATAGTATGACAGACTCACAAAGAAGGTCAAAGTGTTTTCAAGTTGATAATTCCGAGAGGTAAATAAATGTCGAGCTGCTGTTTAACAAGGTTTTGTTAATGACTTATTGATACCTGAAGTGAAAATCTATGGATTCATTTCCAGCCTCGTCCATCTAAATTTTCAAAAATCATTTTACTGTTTTCAGCAAAGGCCAAAGTACGAGCCGCCTGATAACCGCAGTTGATCACTTTAAGCTGCCGTGGACGCCGGCGTCTCGGGGCGATAGATATTGACCTTGGTATTTTCATCCATGTTCCTCTCGGAGGAAGTTTATTTGGTGTGCTATGCTGAAAGTGTCATATGAAAATACATTATTATGTATTGGATAGATGGATGGTAGGATTTCTCTTTTCTGGTAAAAGACAACGAGCCATTTCTCCCTGCTGGGCTAGGCTCACACATTTGTTTTGGTTGTATTTACGTATAGTTAGCTTGTATAGTTAGCTTCCTGCTTTTGGCATTCACGTATCCAGAGTTCACTTCAAGTGAACCAAGACCTAACTGTAGACAGACCAGAGTTTGCTTCTTTGGCCCACATTAGAGTTCAGTTCTGCATTCACAAACCAAACCAGACACTCTAAAATCTTTGTTTTGTTTTCTTTTGAGCCATTTGTGTCATACTGTCATATCTCAAATGCAAAGGACAGCTTGGACACGCTATTTATGGTGGAGATGATATGGATTCACAGTCTGTAGTCTGCATGCCAGTGATATGTTTTCCCAGTTGGATGGTCTCTAACTGCACTTGATGAGCACCATATGGACACTTTCAGTGGCTTAGATGCTAAAACTCACAGAATATGCTGGAGAAATCGTAATGATGCTAAAGCATCCGTGTGGACACACAGCCTAAACGACTGAGAACCTTTATGGATACACCTAATTTTGTTTCTACGTGAACAGGTCCTGAGAGTGACAAATTGATAAAAGACAAAACATTTTAAAATTGCAGTATTGACTGAGGTTATTTTTGTTTGATAGTAATTTCTGATCGACAAAGAGTGACAAAAAAAAAGCAACAACAAAAGAAATTTGTAAGAGGGTAAAAACTTTTTTTACAGGACTGTAGATGTGTGTGAAAGGGCAGATGTGGTGTGTTCATGGGCACCACAACTACTATAACGCTGGACTGGCATTGCTCTGGCCCTTTTCTTCCTCCTCACATATATATATAAAAAAAAACGCTGTTTAGTTTCACTTCTGAAAGAAAACCAGAAAGAGCTAAACATAAAATAACAGGTGCGATGCCTTCAAATCCTGAAAGATTTCTGTGACGCACAAACAGAGGGGGAGCCGGAGGGAAAGCCGCAATCTGACTGTTCGTCAGAGCGGCTCAATCACGAGGCAATCGGTAATTCAAGCTGAGCGCTTCTTACATCCAAGGCTCTGAAATGAATAAAAGATGCTCTAGTTCACAGTTCACATGAACTCCGGACTTTAGTTTCTAACCAGCTTGAATGCCTGAACGCTGTTGCTGAGGTTTGATGGTGGGAGGAAGGTTGAGTTCTGTTAGAACAAATAAAATTTCTTGGAATCTATGCCGGGTTCGTGTAGAAATGGTGGAAACCAGAAAGCAGCTTCACAAAAAAAGAAAAAAGTGAAAAATGACAGGTGCCGCCCTCACCACGGTCTAGGTCAAGAACTGTACGCATACTATGAATCCCTATGCTCTAATTAAAAGTAAAAATCTGAAAAAGAAAAGCAATTGTATAAGTTTTGGCTGACAAAAAAGGGCTCTGAATCATTCAGACGCACAAGCCAAAACAAAATTAATCATCTTCTGGCAAAATGCACATACTGTAGATCTAGCACACCCAGTAATCTAGTTCTGTTGCCAAGAAGAGATTCAGATTTTCTCAGGCTGTGTTACAGAGTAACTGTGTTGAATATTCCTACAGATGACCATGTGGGACAGCCACAACGTCATAGTTGGCCTTTTTTGTTCTCCCTTAAAAATCTGTCTTCTACTGGGATTTTACGGTCGATGAACATGAAGTAAGGCATAACTGTGATTCCCTCTGTTTCTGTGTCATAGAAATGTACCATTTGAAGGCATCAAACCTTTTTTATTATTATATTTCAGATTTTTGTTTTTTTCTTTCCTGTGAAGTGGTGCTCTGATGCCCCTACATACAATGTGTGTGATTTAGTTCCAGCATAAACAGAGCTGTTCTGTTAAGACCTCTGGGTTTTATTGAACTCCTCTTGTTGGTAAATGTCTGGTCCAGTCCTAGCCTAGATTAGCGTGTGTCCATTGGCAGTGTGTTCCTCATTACTTGTGCGATAATATAGGCAGGGGGAATGTGGGCTGGCCATAAACGTGCAAGAAGTTGTGGGTTTTTTGTACCTTTTGCCAGCCAGTTTCTCCAAAATCTCTGAGCATATTTGTTCATTGCGGGTTGCCCTGTACAGTTGACGATGTTTGTGTTTTTCTGCCACGATTGATAGGTTTGGACCTCAAGGTTTGACCAAGGAATAATCAATTTCCAGCTCGCCGTCTCACCAACTATTATGGTCTTATTGTGGTTGAGATGCTATCTTGAGGAGTTTGTGACACCGTGTTTCGCTCATCCAATGATGTAAATCCACACACCAATCACCAAATGCAGTCTTCTGTCAATCAAATCGCTTACGTACAATACCTGACTAGGGTCTAGCTTGTAGAAGGTGTAGGGAAGGCTGTAGAGAACATTAGTGAAGGCCAAGGAGAGCATTTATTATGTGTCAACATCATAATTTACCACTGATAATCTGGTCTTTTATGGAAGTGTAGCAAGAAGAAAACCATTGCTGAAGAAACCCTGAAATTGTCTGGTTTACAATTTGCCACAAGCCATGTCAGACCTTCTTTCAGGGAAATTACACTTCAATGGCCTACATCATATTACCATGAGCTGAAACTACTTCACACAGGATGTTGCGATTTTCAAAATGTAGTGTTTATGAAGAATTTATTTAGTTTCACGTCTTTCATTATCATTCTCTGCTGGCCAGGAAGCTCAGTAAGCGTTTCGGCTGGAGGCGATCTTGTCATTTTCCCTGCTAAGAATATTTTAGAGCATGTTTGAGACCTTGAGATAGACACTGCCTCCAGCCAGTGACAACTAGCTTCTGTTTTATCAACTGAAGGAAGGAAGTCTGAAAGAATAAGAAGTTCTTTTCAGCCCGGCAATAATAATGTGCCGCAAACATCACTGTGTGATGACTGTGGTGTGAGAGGAGACAGACTAAAGTCTCTACCACAGTTCATCCGAAGCCAGACAGTTGATGCGTGGTCACATGGCTGTGGACATTCGTATTCACACACAGCGCAGACCACTTGGGAACACACCATCCGCTTCAGTGTATGTCACACCCTAAGCATATAGGTAAACTGTTACAGAGAGCGCGCCACCTACTTGCAGACCTCCTCTTCTGTACAACATTGAAATTTCCGTCCAGAAGCTTTTAGCTGTTTGAGTCTTTTAAGGAATTTTTTTTCTTTTAGGTATTTTAAGAATCGTGTAAGTGTACATAGTTCTTCAAACCGGATAGTGGAAACGGACTAGTTGATGAGAAATATCTATGTCCGACTACATTCCTGCATAAAACACGGCAACAATCTTCTGAGCAATCACACGACACATCACACAAATAGTCAGATGACACAATTACACCAATGATAGTCGATTTCAACCTTCTGATGAAGAATCCAGCTCAAGCAAATTATTTATTGAATTGCTAACAATTTGATCAGGAAGTTCATGCGTAGATCGCAGAAGCTAGAGTAAAGCCTGACGGTGACTTTCTTGTTGAACAGCTGTGTATAAACATGGTTAGGAAGTCATTTCCAGTGTTGCAGTCAAGACCACCTTATCCGGGACCAAGACAAGACCAAGACCAGAGTGTATCGAGACCGAGTCAAGACCAAGATCAGCGCCCCGCGCTACATGATACAATAAAATGTGAAATATGATAAAAATTGCTAATCAAATTGATCTGAAAGATTCACATTCCCATAAAAACACCTAGATATTAAATACTTATAGCGGAAATAAATTTAACCAATACCTTACCTAAAAAGATAATGCCCTGGGAAAATCTTCCTGTTAAAGTCAAAGTCAACAACATAATTGCCCACCTTCGCCCCCTGCTGGTCCAGGAGGAGTAAATGCTGCAAGTCAATGGCTCAACGTAATCTGCTGATTTTCCTTAGACAGAAACTTTTTAACTAAATTGAATCACTAAGTGAGTTTAATGCACTTTTTGATAACTAGGATCAGTTGACGCGTCAGACTGAATTGAAATGACTGCAGGAAACTTGAACTGACCTCTGCCCACCAGGTTCACCATGGCAGACAACACTTTTTACACTCTGCTCTTTTGTAAACAATGTGATACTTTCTTTATTTAAAAGATAAATGTAAAATCTGTCCCCTGCAATTTGCTTTGCACTGTGAAGCTCATTTTCTTTTTCAGAGCCTTAGAGGTCTTAAGCATCAACACAAAATATAGTATTTTTACTGTAAGCGTCAACTTAAAGTGTTTCATTATGTCGGCAATAATCCCTTTAAAAGCAGAGCTGCATACGGCAAGTGTGTAATCCACAGAATCAGAGATTTCGGGGCCAGAAAAGGAGCTACATCCTAAATTATAAAACGCTGAGCGTTTCTATTTCCGCAGCCAGGATTGGATACAGGGATTTACACCCCCTCCCGTTCCTCTCCTCCATCTCTGCCCCCCCCCCGGTCTCCCCGCCCGCTCCATCCCTGGACCGTGACAAAGGCTGTCACCGTGGACGGCTGCGGGCGGCCGATTGCTCCCGCCGCAGAACAAACATCGCTCATTTGCCAGAACACAGATGTTCCCTCCTGAGGAGGGGAGCTCTCAACCCTGTCAAGCCAAACAAGGGAGTTTGCCCACTCTTTGTCATGCGGCCTGCAAGGCATCTGCCACCAATCCTGCTCCATTCGCTTCATAAACAAGACAAGACAGCTGTCAGAGCCACGCTGACGTTGATGTATGAACTTGAGTCTGTAAAAGAGGGGCCTGATTTAGCACCTTATTGTGACGACGCACTAATCAAATTATTACCCAGCAGCCTGCAGAGGAGACGGCAACACTGAAGTTGACTTTTCAAGCTTTCCTCATCATTCCTGCTGGGTGTCTGACAATATTAGGTCTGGTGAAATCAACAGAACCAGCAGCTGCGGTCAAAATAACAGAAGTCCAACATCGACAACCAGATCAGTCACTGTTTAGCTGAAATAATACTTTCACTCGACATACATTCAGGAGTTCATTTCTTCTATGAAGGCCAACAGGTGGCCCACATTTAGGGCGGCAGATGATGCTGGTTACAGTTTTGACTCTGAAAATTGGAAATTTACCCAGAATTTTATTTGAGGTGTTTTCCAAAATACTGGATAAGTGCTGGAGAATGAAACTTTTTTTCCCCTCATCTTCAATTCTTAAAATAACAAAACTAATATGCTTCAAAAATGTTGTGGTTTTTAATTGATATCTATCTAAGTGATATATCTCCACATTGCAGCTTGATTGGAACACTTCACCCAGCGGTGTTTTAGTTTTTGACTTCTTAGCTGAATGTTTATTTTACAAAAGGCCAGTCAGAGGGTGAACTAAAGCTCTGGGAAAGTTCACGTCGAAAAAAGTCTCTTTAGTGACAAAACTAAAAACTTACAAAGACAAATGGAACAGACAGGATGGCAGAAGAACATGAGGACAAACTGATACCTGAAACATGGATCAAACAAAAAGGGTCCAGCAAATGTAAAAGGAGAGAAAGGAGCCTAAATACTGAGGGAAGAAGAGCTAATTATGGGTGAGTGGCTGCAGCTGGAGAAGGGAGCAGGTAGAGGCGAAGAAGGAAATGACTTAGCAGCTGGTAAGGGGAGCAGAATAAAAGATAAAACAAAGGGAACATAAGAAAAAAAAACTTGAAACTGATGTAAACAAAAAGAAATAGTAATCTAAAGAAAAATGAAAAATAAAAACAACGAGACTAGCTGAAATGATAGGAGGTATAAACTAAGATGGCAAGAAATGAGAAAAAAACTAGAAGGAAATGATCAAAACATAAACACTAAAAGTCCAAACATGTTTTGAGTACATAACACTATACTCAAAATCAACAAAGACTTTGGACACCTTCAACTTTAAGGTGAACTGAACTTGTGGTCCTAGAACTGAGGCTGCTTAAAAGCCTAAACCCTTAACTGTTTCTGTTTCCTTATAATAGAGAGGCAATGCCCTTGGGGAAAAAACTCCAACAGGACAGCATCTTGGTTTCAGACCAACGAGATTAACATTCTGGAGTGGCCAGCTACATCTCTGGACTTTACTCCCACAGAAAAGGTGGGTCTGACATCAAACGCTCTGCTGCTGAAGCAAAACCAAGGATTGTAATCCAATCATCCTGGGCTGGAATTCCTGCACACTGGTGCCAGAAGTGGGTCAACATCTTGCAACACTGATGTGGAGCCGTTCTAGGAAGACGTGGATCCAATGGGATCACCAGAAAACTAACCTTTCCAGCATTTTATGGAGTAAATGTCTGCAAATGTTTGAGTTTTTAAAGAAAAACAAAATCGGCAAAATATTCATTTTTCCTCAAATATTTGTAGGTTCAGAACAAATTTGATCAATGGCCTAGTCAAAGTTTAGACTCAATTCCAATGGAGAATCTGTGGTAAAATGTGAAAACACACGTTAATGCTCTCTGTCCAACCAATTTTAAAAGCCGTTCCACTTTATGATTATGAATACTTTGTGTTCTCACATAAAATCCCAGTTAAGTCCGTCAGTGTTTGTTGTTGTAGTGTGAGGAAAAGTGGAAAAGGGTGTAGAAACCTTTGCGTGGTACCGCGCCCTAAAATCAACCCTGTTAAAAAGGGGACACCTCACAGCTTTCTACTGGCCGTACTGACGATAAAACATCATCTCTGGGTCACATAAAAAGAGAGGAACTGATTGGGACACCTCCAGCTGTGACCAGAGCTTGATTTCAGATTTCACCAAAGTAGAGGACCGGGCTGCACAAACACCAGGCCCGTCACCTGATACTGACACTAAGTGCCCTTTCAGAGAGTTGACCACCAGAACGACCTTCCGCAACGACACATCCAGATGCTATCTGAGAGGCAGCACTCGTCAAAACCGCAGCAGCCAAACGGTCTCAACCTTATTTTTGCTTTGATCAAACTGTCTAGGCATCACTGTCATGATCCAGCGAAGCTATTTCAGTCTGTCGCTTCATCAAGTATTGCGAGGTATCCTCTGCAGGAAGGAGATTTCTCAAAGATCACAGTTTGCCTCCTTTTTTTTTTTTTTTAAAGCAATGATCTCATAGCGCAGACGGCTGTTGTTTGCCTCTTTTAAATTGCTCTCCCAGCTGAGGCTTTATGAATTATCGATGAGTGTAGACTAAACATTTTGGTAAAAATAAACACGTTTGTGACACATTGGAGAACAGAGCATTTTAAACTGCAGTGGTGGAACGGCACTATATAGGAATAATGTGCAACTTTAAGCCTTAGCTTCATGGTGTTGGATTTCTACCATAACATTTAATAACATTTTACAACATTGTATATTTTTAAACTTAGATAATAGAAAATAGTGTGAGAACATCGTCCTCAGTGTTTCATGCCTCCACTGAGACATACAGTATGTGGACATCAGGTTTTGCTTAAAGCAGCAAGTTCCCAGCAGAGAAAGCTGCCAGTGTGCCGAGGTATAAAGCATAAGCTGTCCTGTTTTTTGGGGTTTTTTTCAGCAAACTGTTTGAGTGGACCATAAGGTAAAGCTTTGACAGTTGATAACCATCTCAACTACATAAATTATTAATCATTGTGCGTTTGCTTATTTGTGCACTTTCTGGTTTCCAGAACCTGACAGAACCCCAGCTGTAAATAACTAACAAGACAGCAGGGCTTCTCTGTCTGTGAAAACTACATTCTTAATTCCTTCTAAAATGGCTGGGAGTGCAGCACCATTACCAGTCAAAGTGAAGTCTGCTCCACAACTACTTTTTAGCTGCTGTCAGAATGAACAGCATTCTGTTTCTCACCACCTCTTCCAGAGGAGCCAGCTTGATCTCCACAACTCACTCAGCCTCCGTCAGTCTGTTGAACGGTGATGTTAAAATTAATGTTTTTGCTGCGATCATTTTAAAGATATTACTACAAAAAAAGTTTTCAGACGTCATTAGAGGTCAATCACCCCCTGACCTCTGATGAACTCGGGAATATTCATATCTTTAAAATGATAGCGACACAAACTCAAATTTTTACTGGACAAACGCTCGACACCAATGTTGTTAGATTTGGATAATGTGGCGGGCTTGGTGGACCATCTGACCTTTAAACTTTAATTAATATCTCCGAGGCAAAAGCAGCGTAAGCAAAACATTTTGCTGCACAAGTACAGAACAAAGGTTTGACACCAATTTTGTTCGATTAGAAGAAGGTGAAGGGGCCAACTTCACGTCAGTGTTCGTGTTCCACTGCAGCCTCCAGACCAAGCTAACACCAAAGATAGAACCTGCTCCACATCTGGAGATTGGGAACAAAGATGTTTTCTTACTGCTTAAACTGACCACCAGTTCTTTAGTCGCGTCTACATTTAGCTGGAGTTGGTTCTCTCTGCACCTCACCACAAAACTATCCACCAAAGTGCCGTCCTCCACCCCCCGTCCCTCCTCCACACACCTCACCACAGCTGAGCCATTTGCAGATGACACAGTGTGGAACAGTACTATACGTCCGCAGTGACGGTGGTGAATAGGAAGGGAGACAACACAATACCGTGGGGAACTCCGATGTTGCATATAAGATGATATGAAGCAGCTTTGAAATCTCACAGACTGTGAGATAAAAATCACAATGTTTTTCTTCACCATCTCATTACTGCGCATTGTCTCGTTTTGCAAGCTGGGTATGTCATTACACCCTACTTATTGTCAAATAAACTGCCTCAGGTCGTAATATTGCTTTAAATATAATAAAGTTGCGGTTCGAGTTACGGTATCTCTTGCTGTGCGCCTAACCCTTTTTTTTTTTTTCCCAGGAAAGGTACATTTGTGTGAACTAATGAAATCCTGATGAGATTAGTTGTGTTGTGTTTTGAAGTGGCTTCACAACACAGATAAATTCCAGCTAAATCTCTGATTCTGTGGCGAGTTTGAGCGGAGAAGAGGAACACGTTATGCTTCGAGGTAGAGCACCATTTATCATCATTACTGAGCAAACAACTGAAGCTTGAGTAGCTCCCGGCCCCCTCCCCTCACCTCTCATCCCCTATAAAACACCTACAGGTGCCACTGGCACGGTGGGTTTATCCCTGCGAAATATTAATGCGCCTATAATTGAGTTTAAATCTCGAGGAGAAAATATAAAACGCTTCCAAAACAAACCTCTTAGAGGAGCACGCCAATAAAAGGCGTCACTGCTAATGCTAATAGAACGGGGTCTGTGTGAATTCAGCTGAGAGGATCTGAAACTGTATGAAGATGAAGGAACAACGTTTTACGAGCAACAGCAAAAGCCATTCTTCTTCCCCATCTGTGTCCTCCTTGACTATAAATGTCTTCTTTAGTGACAGACTAAGCGAATTCAGCCTCGGTTCACTTCCTGCGGGGCGTGTGAACGGAAACCCGAACAAACGTCCCACTTTGGATTAACTGGAGCCGGTGAGAGTCGGGGAGAACGTGAAGAATCGGCTGTCGGACGCTTTGATGAGAGGGAAAGGTGAGGAGTGAGGTGTCACAAAAGGAGAGGGGGGAAAGCTATTTTTAGGCGTCTAATGAAACGTCTCTGTGCCGCCCAGACAACAGCAGAGGAGCTGACAGGTGATTATGATACTCTTTAATTAGCTTCCAAGCTCTGGTAAGTCTGTTAGCCAATTATCATCGCTCAGGAACATTTGATCCCTTCCCGGCAGATATGAGGCCACAGAGGCAAAAAATAAATAAATAAATAGAAGAGGGTTATTAGGAATCCGCAAGACAAAAAGCTGAGATAAAAAGGGAAATGTTAGCAGTGAGGGGAATGCGAGATGAAAACGTCAATGTCAGATTCATGTATAGCAGCCTTAACAAACCGGAGTTGCGCCAAAACGATGGAGAGCAACGACTGGAAAATAATACTTTGTGAAACAATTGAACCATGAAGTGAGACATCACTAAAATCCAAAAAGTTACGAAATTGATTAATAAAATCCTGCTGTGAGGTAATTTAAAATAGTAAAAATATACTAAGGTGTCAATATGGACATAAGATTCCTTTATGTAGCCTGGAGACAGACTATTAAAAACCTTTAAAAAAAAAAAAACAGCCAATAAAACCAGAAAATCATTGTTGAACTGGACAGAAAGGAAGCAGCAAAGTTATATACTCCCGCTTCCAGGTTTCTGTCAAAAGCTATGCAGCAGTATTTTTGAACAGCTGCAGATAATGAAAGGATGACTGATTCATACATTTATGTAAAGAATCACTCAACCTTGAGTGATGCATGAAAAAGCAATCTTATCTTCTCAGCAAAGTTATACACAAAGGATTAAACGTATCTATTTTAGGAGTTAGTATATTTGAGTATGGTCAGCCATACCCTGACCAGTGGAGGGTTATGTCATATCCTCTATCTCTGAAAATCTAAGGTTGAACATATGCAGAAAACTCCCAAAATGGAGTTCTTTAAAAACAAATCATTTCATAATCCTGGAGCAAAAAGTGACTGTTTTGGGGAGTGGCAGCATCTGTTTAAATCAGTGGTTCTCAAATGGGGGTACGCGTACCCTGGGGGTACATGAAGGTACTGCAGGGGGTACGTGAAGCTTTTCAAAATATCTTTAAAAAAATCAGTAGGCTCCTCATAATAAGTCTTGGGAAAAATTATTTTGTAAAAAGTTCGATAAAATATAAATGTGTGTTCATGCACTGAAATTTATATTCAGTACTTAGTTTCAATATCCTTTAAAATAAAACGGTTTGACTGGTTTTATACCTTCCTGGTGGTCACCGTCTTCTGTTTTTCTTTTTTGTTTAACCATGTAATGTTTGTAATATGGATGTATTTGTCAGGTTCACTGATATAAGTTGTTTGGCTTTAATAAATCAGACAGTGATTTTACAGCACTGTACCTCTTTTTAATTCCAAAAATGTTTTGCCCGTGTCAGGGGGTACTTGACTAAAAATATATTCTTAAGGGGGTACATCACTGAAAAAAGTTTGAGAACCACTGGTTTAAATCAATAAATCACAAGCACAAAAAAGCAGATCATTGTTGTGTTGTGTTCAGTTTCTTACAATCCTCTTAGGAAAGTCGGTTTTGTTGCAGATAGGGATTTATTTCTGTTTGATACTTTGAAGATTTAAGGTTTTTAGGCTGCAAAATGTGGTTGTATTTGCGTTTTAAATATGAATGCTAAAATGTCGACCTTGCAAACTGTATAATTTATATTTTTTTAAAAATGAAGAAAAAAGACTGCTGAAGCAAAAAAAATAAATCCTGTCTCCCACAGATTTTTTTTTTATTCGTCAGTCTTAAATGCTTCAGATTGCAAAACTAATTTCAATATATTTTAAGACATTGAAATGCAATAACCAGTTTTTAATTATGACTTTATTTTATTATAGAGTCAGGGTCAAGTCACCCCGACTCTATGTGAAAAAGTAATTACTCAGCTAGCTGTGACACCATAAGTGGCAACAACTTCCATAAATCTTTAGTGATTTCTGACACCTAGTTTCCTTCATCATTGCGGAGGAATTAAATGTGAATGGCCGGTTTAAGGTCCTTCTCAGATTGGATTTGAGTTCAGACTTTGACTGTGCTGTGGGTAACCATACGGTTGAATACAAACTGCAGGTGTTCACGTTGTAATGAGATATTTACACAGGAAGATTGCTTAAACTTTTAATGAGGTATGTACCTGTAAAACACGGAAATGTCCTGTATGCTTAAAGAAAACAGTACAGTAGCCTACCAGCAAGAGTAATCGATCGCTGTCAAACCACTAAAGTTGTCTTCTTCCGTCCCAGAATTGAACAGCCTCAGAATTACTTTGTCACACACTTCCTCGGTCTCTTTTTCGCTGTCGCTCTCAATGTCACTTTGGTCTCGAGGCAAATTTGCCCTTGAAGGCATGATGTGTTCCTTTTTTTTATCTCAAGGAAATTTACAACCAAATAAAGAAAATTCAATCATACGAACAGATTGAAAGTCATCATTTTAAAATGACTTTTTACTGTTTACTTTATCCAAGCACTGCATGTGCCAGTTAAAACCAGTACATCACACCACAATATCATCCAGCCGATGCTGCTCTGGTAGTTTTTACACTTGTCCTCTCTCTGCAACACGGTGACGGTCGCGAACGCACCTCGGATGACAAGCCTCACTGACATGAGGCATTAATCAACTGCTCCTCGCATCGTCTTATCTCTCACTTCTTCTTGTCAGCCTTGCAACATGCCAGAGTAAAGGCAGAACTCCAGAGTTGGCTGTGATTTTTAAAGGCCAGCAGATACCAAAAGGTCGGGCCGGGAGGCTGAGGGGGAAACAGTTGGGGTAAAGGTACATCAATTTAATTTCAGAAATCAGTTAAGTGGAATGAGGTATAACTTTTTATTTTACGTCATGGAACAATTCGGCTCAAGTTATTTTAGCAAAGGCTCCTTGTGAGGTTCATAATGCAAGTTAAGTGGCAGGTTAATTCATGGCATTAGAAGGCTTCCGTCGGGCCGTTTGAACGTTAGCGGTACGGAGAGGCTGCTCTGCCTCAGAGGTCACATTCACTTGTACCCATCGTGATTGCTAGAGGTTTTCAAAGAGAATGCGAGCGCAGGGTCGCCCCGTATTTTTAACGTTTAAACCTCAGAACGAGACGGATAGAGGTTGAAGGCAAGACACGACTGCTGCGCTGGAGGAAACGTCCCACCAAACGGAATCAGTGGCGTGTTTCGCCTAATCTTCATCCTGTTTAGAATGGGAGTCGAGATTTAAATTGAACCAAAAGGCCCATGGAATGAGAAAATAGGTTCTCTACTGGAGTGCGAATTCATCAAACTGGACAAGAGACGAATCTGGTGCTATTAAAACGGCTCAATCAGGAGACAAAGAGACGGGAAGAAAATCAAAAGCGTCTTCGAAAGCCGAAGACGGACCCGCAAACAGAGACATCGAGGCCATTTTCTTAACAAAACGAAGAGTGCCTCGCTAAGTCAACTTAATGCTGATGACCATTCAGGGTGTCAAAGGCCGGAACAAGTAATTAAAGGCAATAGAGGGAAAAAAAAACGGAGGATTAGTTGGAATTAATCTGCAACTTTTCCCATTTTCTGGCAGAAAAACGCTGAAATGGAAGGTTATGGAAATCTAGCAGAGCATAGCAGAACTAATGGGTTGGCAGTTTCCACCCCCCTCTACTCCCACTCCCACCCTCTGGAATGAGAAGGGACTAATGGATCCGGGGCCCTGGCTAAGATGGCTGAGCCAGATTCCATGTGGATTTAAGTGATTAAGAATACAGTGGGCCCTTTTGTCAGGGAAAATGTGATATATGAGAATGAATGCAGATGTATGAAATTCTTCATTTAAAGCAGCCAGGGAGCGCTTCAGATCCCAGATTAGGAGGGAAATTGTGTCATTTGAATGGAGGGAATGAGAAGCATGGAAGAGCAGGGGTCTGCAAATATTCACACAGGTGATCATGTACAACACCTAGCAGAAAGTATTCCCACCCCTTTAACTTCATTACAACTATCAAAACGCTGCATGTTTTCAATGTTATTTGTAAAAAGTCTAAAAGGGGTCAGTACCAATGAGTTTACCTGAGAGTGACGCTGTCACGCACTCCAAAAAAATTATGAATTCTGCTTAACTCTGCAAAAGGAATCTTTAAACTGCAGATCCCCCAAATAGAGATGTTGTCTGTATTTCTGTTGCTGACTTATTTTATTACCCAGGCCTTATCAGCCAGGTATTTATAGACAATAACTGAGACTGCAAACTATTTGGTTATTATTTTTCCAATAATGAGGTGGTGCACCAACTTGGTCATTTAGATTACTTTATTAATATTTGATTAATAATTACACACATCAATTATTTTTGGTTATTTATAGCCAAACCAAATTTATTGCTGCCCAACATACGGTGCAAAATAAAAAAATCAGCAAATAGGTGTATTTTCTAGAAATTATTTGGAGTTACGTTCCGCCAAAAAAAATCAACAAATACCACAGTGACCATTTGACTGGAACACCTTCTCCCATGTGGTTGCTGCGTCTTATTCTGTGTAGGTACCAGATTAAAGAATACTGAATAAATAAATTTTTAAAAACATATACTTTTTTGTCACTCCCCCCAAAAAACCTGCCATCTTTCATAGTTTTGTATCACTTTGAGTTGATCTATTGCAAAAAAAAAAAAAAAAAATCCAAGTAAAACACATTCAAATTAGTGACTAGAGATGTGAATTCTATCGCAAGACTCTACAGATGTGTGTAATGTAGAATTTCAGGAAAAAACTTCTGGTTGTCTTTCAATGAGAAAAATTAAAAACAAGTTCTTGCACCGCCTCACACTCACACAACAAGTTATCTCCTTCTGTTTAACTGAGTTAAATTATTAGCTGTCACAAGAAGTTTTGGGACATAAAGACAGGCATGATTTATGTCAGTAATTTAAATGAAATTTCCTCTGCTCCGGTAAAAACTGATTATTGATTAATGATGCTAATTAAGTCCGGGCCGCAGCACATCTCTGACTTACTCTATTATTATACTTTGGCGTAAAATGTGACAAGCTGTAAGAAAAGAGGGAGTTTAATAACATGAGCCATAACAGTATCGACCCTTATTATTGCTTTTAATATTATTGGATCATCATTTAACATTATGCTGCGTCTCACATTGAGATATATTAGCAGATAATGTAATATTGGGATGTTATGTTATCTGAGAATTGATTGCCTGGCTGGACTTTATTGCGTTTCCATGCCATGTAAAGACACAATTTATTACATTCTGCCAAGTTATTACATAATCTATCACCAAATGAAACACTAGAGGGCAGGTGTGCATGTGTGTGTATGTGTCAATCTGAAATATTGGAGAAATTAAATCTCCGCACATGTACCAAATATAAAGGCATGCGTTACATCATTACAAAACTTCTAGAACTCCAGGTTGAGTGAAGGTGAGAGCTAAAAATACTATCCTGAGGTCAGAGAGGGGTTACTGTGAGGCTGCTTTTCATTCAGTATCTTATGTTCCATCTTTTTAGCGTAAAACTGAGGCACATGTAAGGTGGCTAGTTCAGCAAAGGCCAAAGCTTTGGCCCAAAGGTACAAATCTGATTTCTAGATGAAGGCCACAGCAACTATTGATTAGCAAGTTAATTTTTTTATGTACATAGAGCTAACAAGCAAAAGAAAAACATTTTACAGATGAAGTTGTCTGTGATCTTAAGCTGCTCTAATTTTTGACAGTAAAGCTTAATAATGAAGTGAACTTAAAGTGCAATGAGACGAACATTAAAACACTCCAGGTAAAACTTTCAGATAGAACAAATAGAAATGTGCCTGCAAATAGCTTACATACATAAACCATCTGAAACTGCCTGTTTTAGTAGTTTTCGTTGATAAACAGAGTCAAAACTGTCTTGCCACAAAAGCTAACTTCTACAGTGTACCATGTCTCTGTTGTTTTGGATACAGCCAATTGGGATTTGCTGCTCTACAAGCACCAGCTAGCGAAGTAGCATTTCGGCCTTCGAAAAAAATCTGAGTCTAGGTGAATTTTCCATGAACACTTTGGAGATACGTTCCACAGAAAAATTGTCGAATAGGTGAATCCACGACTGCTAAAGCGCAAACAGTCATGGGTCCACTGTAGTGTCACGTACAGCTGCAAAAAAAAGTTCAGCAAATGGACAAAACGGTGCATATTTCCTGATGGTTAACATTCTATCAGTCAGTGTGTGAAACTTTTTTTTGCCTGTACTCTTAACAAAAGTCAACACTTGTATCCAATTTCATGTCCCTGTCTGAGCTGGCCTTCCAGAGTAGCAGGGTACGTTGGGTGAGGATCAGCACTCAGTGTACCCTAGAATGTTTTTCAGTCAGAAAGGTGAGGTGTTGCTTGTTCTCAAACAAAGCTTAGGAGTGTGCCAGGTGTCGAAACTTGTTTTCACACATTAATATCAGAGATTTTCAGAATGCGATGACAAGTCAGCTAGTACTTTTTCACAGCAACAAATACTCTGCTGGAGATGAGTTCTCACAGCTGGAACTGTAGACAGCAGAGGATGGTGGCACGATGCTAACGTTTGTTGACAAAGTCTTTGCACTTTAAGAAGAAAAGACAACTTCTTTTTTTTTTAGGTTTGTCGTACATTATCACCAAACAAAAAGCAAGAATAAAAATAGACATGTTACTTACAGTTCAACCATGGACTGAGGTTAAAACCTCATCAATCTTTTAGTAGCTTTCGTGTGTAACTTATCCAGGCCTTCGAAAGCAAACCACAGGAAAACAATGCTACCGCACAACAAGATGGTGAGAGAAGATAAAAATGTCATTGTGGGGTTCCTTCTATTCCAAGCTTGAGGAGTGACACACGTTTTTCCACTGCAAATCTGAAGCACTGAATGAGATATTTTCAAACCCAGAAGATCCCCAAAATAAGTGACAGGATTTTAAATATGCTGAGAAATTGTCCATAAGAAGTGTCGAGCAAAAGTTGCTGATGTTTGTGGTTTTGCCCCCCCAAGAACGTATCAGGATTTGACAATAAAACAGACTGTTACTAAAATGGCTAAAAGAAAAATGACTACCTGTTATTGTAAAAGTTTTTAACATATTAAGCTTTGATTTTTTTTTTTTTAGTTGTCCTTACAAATATCTTCCTAATAAATAAAACAAGAGTGGCTGAAGTTTATTTTCCAATATGGTTTGATTAACTACACGAGTGTTGTAAATCATTCATTGATATAATTTGTGTACACCAAGGCTCTGTTTTGACCCCTTTTTGTGACATGTAGGCCCCCCTTGGACAGATCGTTTTCTAATTTTGAAATATCCCCAGTCATTTTTATGCAGACGACATTCAGCTGTGCTGCTACTTCAAAAAGTCAGAATTTTCAAGCTGTCTTAACCAATTAAATGCCTTAGAGAAATTTCATTTTTATGCACATTTTGCTTGAGAAAAGGTAGATAAAAATGGCAAAATTAGGAATGATGTGACCAATTTCACAAAAAAGTTTGCACACCCTCTTGAGGTGATTTTGACCTATCCGACAAAAAGTTAATGCGCTAAACATTTATGAATAAGTTCTGATGTAGTGAATGCTTCTTTACAATGGTGTGTTTGTGCCTTACCAGAGGCACAAAACATGGGAACATTTTCAAAGTTCAAACCTCTGTCTTGGAGGGAAGAACTCCGTGTTTCTGAGATGTTTGGTCCATCCTATTTAGCAACCTCTACATCTTGTTTACTGAAGCCATGCGTAGTGTCAACATCTGACGAAATTACACTTCGCGTAGCCTGGTTGATTCGCTCCAAAAAACGTAGATGGAAACGCGCCTAATTCACATTTTCCTTTTTGAAGCATTTTAAAACTTCGTCCAAAATTCACTTGACAATTGAAAACTTAGCTGGTGTCTTGGAGAACAAAATTCCTTTTACCTGGGAACAAGTTGGACATTTGAACTCTGACACAAATCCAGACTAATGATTTAGAAGTTATTTCAGCCAATCAGTGGAATATCTTTGTTTTTCATTAGCTTGAGAGTTTGGACTAATTTAACCAACATCTAATTGCATTCTGACTCAAATTTGCTTTTCTTTAGCATCTTTTCAATGATTGCCGTAATTTTTTAAAGCATGTTTTGGTATTTTGATCTCTATTCCGTCTTTAAATCTAGATTTATAACTGTGAAATGTACTATTTAATCCAAATAAAATGTTACTTGCAGACGTGCAAGTACACGATATATATCATGTATCACATCCTACATTATATGTAGGATGCGATAAATGTCTTCGTGTTTGTCAGTGGGTGTAATTTGGAGGGGGGGGGGCTAATTTAACAAGCAAATCTAATTCAAAGTGCCTCTTTTAGATACACCAGTCAGTGTTGTTGCGCCATAACAAACCCCCTCTCATTATAGGGGCAATGAAAATATATAGCAGAGGGGTGGGACAAAATGCCTGTGGTTTGAAAGCCTGACTCTGTAGAGCCACGACCGACTTCGACAGGTGCTGGCGGATAATTGGGCGCCGTGCCGACTACAACCACAGCGCTGCTGTCTCCCTACAGCTCATTACTATCACTCAGAAGTTCCCCTTTAAAAGCCTCCACAGCCTCATGACTCTACCCATTTGGTAAAGCGGTGACTGAATTCTTCTCAAATGCCGACATTAAAGGGCCTGTCACTCTCCGAGCTGCTGACATGTTGTTTGGACAGGTAAGTGATTGCACCCTGCATGGTATAAGCCTCGTAAGCACAAACGTTAAATACATATTCATCGGAAGGCTCACTCCTCTTTATGAGATGGGTAAACTGTACAAACTCATGTTTGCCCCCAAGGTAAAAAAAATACAAAGTTAAATCATTTTAGATCGGCTGCTATCGAATTTAAATGTTTTAGCATCCACACCTTCATTACCTTGGATAACTAGACTTGGGTAGGCGGAAAAGAAAGGATTCCATTAAAACAGGACGTTTTTAACGGATAAAATTAGGCCACTGAATAAAGATGTTTACTATTTTTATTTTAACATATTAACATATTTTGTCCTAGAAAGTGATATTTTTGCATGTTAACATAAAACATTTGCTTTCTTTCATTCACAAATAAGGGATGTAACCAAAACTTACATTTTTTATGGAAAATGAAGTTAACGTAACCTACCCCTATAACCTACCCACTAATCCCCATTGGTAAAAATACCTTAATTGAGGAAAGATTCGGTTTGATTAGGGACAAAAATTGCAACATTTGTTACATTTTCAGCTGGTATTGTTTGCTTTCAGACTGCACCATGTGAGACAAACCAAACACTTTGAAAACCTCGCCTGTGGGTGAGCTGCACCAAGAACCGCAGAAGGAAACGACATGAAAACCTCTAAAGAAGACACTGAGCGCATTGTCTTCCTTCTTCAGTAAAAAAGTAAACCAGCATGAAGTGGAATCAGATTTTAACAGTTGCAGGATTTTTCTTTCTTGGTAATAAAAATAAAGACCATGAGCCATTTTTCCCACTAGTGCTATGCACGTGTTAGTTTCAGTTGTATTTACCCAGAATTCCCTACACTTCAAAGATCTGCTTTTGGAGCGGTCTCAAGTAGTGTTGTAGTCAAGACCACCTAACCCGAGACCAAGACCGAGAGAGGTTGAGACCGAGTCAAGACCAAGACCAGCGCCCCGTGCTACATGACACAATAAAATGTGAAATATGATCAGAATTGCTTTTTAAAATTGATCTAAAAGATCCACATTCCCATAAAATACCTAGATATTAAATACTTAGAGCTGAAACTAATTTAACCAATATCATTATGAATTCAAACTCTTCTTCAATCTGCTTTGCTTTCATCACTGTGCTACAATCCACGGAGGTCTCGTGCCATCCCTAGTCAGTTGCCCATATCAGAAACCACCACTGTCTGCACCATTAAACATAGCAATTAAGGCAATGCCCCAATGGCAAACAACACTGATCTCTGAACACTGACCAAGGAGCAACAAGCAAGAAGTAACCAGGCAGTTACAGTTACAAGGCGCTCACCGTAACTGTTCTTGTGGACTGTGGGAGGAAGCCGGAGTACCCGGAGAGAACCCACGCATGCACAGGGAGAACATGCAAACTCCATGCAGAAAGACCTCAGGCCGGGAATCAAACCCAGGACCTTCTTGCTGCAAGGCAACAATGCTACCAACTGTGCCACTGTGCAGCCCAAATACATATCAATGTATCTAATTAAGTAAGATAAATGTTGGAGAGTTTTTGGTATTATCATTTTATTTTCTTACTCTAGTTCACATTAAGTCTATAGATCTTTGTGATTTTCTGTTTAAAGTGTTCTCTTCTTTAAATGACCTGGAGGTCACTACTGTCTGTTCAACTTTACGAGAAATAGATAACACTGAGTTTCTCAGACTTTAAACCCTTTTGCAAGAACACCTCCTAATTTAGTAACCACCTATGATCAGTCGTATTTTGTTTTCTTGACAGTATTGACCGAGATTTGAACCGGGCTCAGACCTTTGATCAGATATCACATCTGGACCTGGGTTGTTAGATGTTTGGGTTAGAAGCTTTACGACCTCTGTTGTTTTTCCTGACTGCCCCCTTGCCTGTCCTTATTTGACAATAAAAACAGGAGCCGTTGTAAGGGCAGCCCAGAACGCTCTGTGGATTCTTCGGAGGAAGAGTTCTCAGAGCCTTCCCTTTTGCAAAAGCTCCACGTAAAATTCATATACGTTGTCTGTGGTTCTTTCTTTTATTTAGGTTCGAAAGGAAAATACCTATCAATAATGATAGCTACTGCAGTGTGCGCAGAGCATTACAAGTACAAACAACGACTTTCAGTGAGGCTCCAGTCCTCTCTTCTTAGTAAAGAGCCGTTCTGAAGAAACGGATCACTCGTGAATGTCACATCACTATATTGCTGCAGACTTTGGTCGCAGTGTTGTCCCATATAGCTCCACACAATAATTCAGTGCAATGAGTTACAAGTTTTTTCATACAATTTGTCCCTGCACAGCTAGCTTTGCTAACATCACATAGCTTACCTTTCTTTAGCTTCTTTTCTAAGTGACAATAAAAGTTAGACGTAGTCAACACCGTCTGTGAAAGCGAAGCGCTGCTGAATTTACATGTCGCCATCGGATTTCTGATGATTTATGTAGCAGGATTCTACTACTGACAATTAGACAGACATCTGCCCCTCGGAGAAAACCACTGTGAATATCTTGGAGAGCCGCGTGTGCCTGAAAAGGGGAAGCAACGTGTGACAGCGATAACAGAAACACGTAATTAGTAATTAGTCACATTATTGCTTCGATTTTAATAGGTATGTTTTGCATAGATGTTAATAAACTGGACAATATGCTGGCAATTTAGTGATAATTTTACAGTTGTGGTCTGGACCGTACTTGAAATAAAATTCCGAGTCCTCAAGACCGAGACCAAATGCGATTGAGTCCAAGACGACCATGAAAAAGCGGTACTACAATACTAGTCTCTAGTCCACTTGGCGTTCACATATGCATTCGAACTGCATCAGAGTTCACCTCAAACAGACGGGGATCTGGATTTTTAGGTGGACCAGAGTTCACAACATCAACATCTCACAAAATTACTCCTTCACTCCGAACCAGTAGATGGAAACACGCCTAATTTTCTTTTCTTCATTTTTGCAACATTTCAAGAAATTTGCTCAAAATCTGAATGACAGTTTGATGGAAATGTAGCTAACAAAAGCAAAGAAACCTGCGTAGAAACTAAATATTCCTAACAGTTCAAAGGATGTGCCAAGCTTGTGCCTGCAGTTAGAACCACATTTGATTGATTGTGTGATGAAGGGTTTCAAAAGGGATTCCACTTAAGATTTTCGTTGCTACGCTGCACAAAATCACACAGTCAAAAATCTGAGCAACATTCTTGTCAGAAACTTCCCCTTACTGACAGCAGTCTCAGGAGGCACCTGCAACATCTGGCTGTACATCAACAGATCCAGAGACCAGAGCTCTGTGGACTCTGTAATCTGGAGGTTTGCCGTTACTCATTTTTTGGCATGACAGCATACTTGGAAGCCAGTGTAACTCCAGTTCTCTCTGATTTTTTTTTCTTTCTTTCTCTCTCTCTCTCCCACCAGTGCGTAGCAGCCTGACGTTCAGCCAGAGCGGATAGGGATCTACGGAGGCAGGGACGTGATGTAGCGTTTATTCATCGCCGCCTCCGCTGCTGCCTATTCTTCATCACAAATTCAGTTTATTCCTTTCAGATTAAAAGAAAAGGCGGCTGATGTAAGAAAGCCGGCTCACAGACAGAGGAGACGTTCTAGCACAGGGGTGGGCAACTCCAGGCCTCGAGGGCCGGTCTCCTGCAACTTTTAGATGCATCTCTACTTCAACACACCTGAGTCAAATAATGAGGTCATTAGCAGGACTCTGGAGAACTTGACTGCACTTAGGAGGTGATTCAGTTATTGGATTCAAGTGTGTTGGACCAGGGAGACATCTAAGATTTGCAGGACACCGGCCCTTGAGGACCAGGATTGCCCACCCCTGTTCTAGCATGTGGCGTTTAATTTTACGCCGCGGCTTTGCAGCAGATTTAAGCACGTCGCAGAATACTTTTAATTTAATAGGAGAAAATGCAATTAAAGAAAGATGTTACCATTGTGGGACACACAAAAGAAAGCAAGGAAGGTAAATCCTGCCTCATGTAGAAGTGTGGACCAGTGCAGCTACCTGATGGTTGGAACCAGATGGACTTTGTTGTCATTGTCCAACATCGACTAAAATGTTTATGTTTTAAGCCAGTTACAATTACCCAAAAGGATTTTTGTTTGATAAATGCAAAAACAATGAGAGATATTTTAAAGGAAATGTATTACTTTCTTCAAATTCAAAAATGTACATAAACTAAGAGTCTGGACGAGCACAGGTGAAAATAATGTTAACTTGCGGATGACCATATTACCATGGCAATACCACATCTGGAAACAGGCTAAATATAGTTTTTTGATGGTCAGACCATGAATCAAATATTTAAACCCATAGCTTTGCTCTGGGTTTTCTTGCATTTGCTAACCTTTTAGAGGTGCTGGTTGCAGCTCTTAACAAGGCTTTTTCAGTTTGAAAGAACCACAACCAGTGGTGGAAATAAAGTGGAATGCAAGTCCTTAAAAATACTTTAGAAACCTTCAAAAACCTTTTTGGATCTTTGTTTTTGTCATAAAACATCTAATCGATTTAAATTTGTTGTAATCGTCTATTCTTAGATCTGTAAACAAAACCTTACAGCACAGAGGTCCTGGTGTTTGTCTCCAATCTCTCTGGTCAACTTCAGTCTTTGATTCTCCAAATGATGCTTCATGATTCTTGCTTTATGTATTCCCAAGTTTTAGATTTACATACTATGTAATTATTGTATTATTCTGGAGTTGTGTCGTTCATGGTGGCACCATGTTGCAGTAGTTCTGTTCTGATACTTCTTTCTGTAGACTTGTTGATAATGTTTTGTTGAGGCATTGGATGCTTGGACAATTGCTCCCTCTGATTTTGGACACTTTGCAACTGGGAGATTTTTGCTCCTACTTTTTTACTTTCAGACAGGTGTTGGGATGCGTATCCATGGCAGCGAGGTATTTTGTTGACAACTTGAAGCTACTAATTAGCATCCGAGACCCTGAAATGATATCTGAACTGAGGAGGTTCAAACCATTTCTTCCAACCCTCATAGTGGACATGGATCATATCCCCTACTCCAACATCTCTCTTCGACCAGACAGAGATTTAAAGAGGAGCAGCAAAAGCGAAGGAGCCGGATTAGCAGTGCTCGCCAACAACTGGTGGAGTCGTTCAGGAGAGGTTACTGTGGAATATCTTTTCTGCTGCCTGGGTACTGAGCAGAGTTTCTTCCTTTCCATGATTCTTTGAAGATATGAGTGACGACAACGTTCAGTTTCCCTTTGGGACAAATAAAGTATTTTTGAACTGAATTGAACATATGATGGGAACCGCACTTCTATGATGGAACACTATCGCACTGAATGGTTGCTAACTCCAAAGTTGCATGGTAATAGCAGCATAATTGGGGTAAGCTAATTCAAATTTGGCAAATTCAGCTATTAGCTATAATCTTAGATGTAACTCAGATCCATGAACTGAAGATGGAGTACTTTGGCTAAATTTAACTCTGACCCCAATTAACAAAATATCAACTTTGTCAGTAATTACTTGTCGACACCAGAGTTCTTGTAATCTTGTTTCCCATTGGTGGATGGAGCAGGTCAATGAAACCACCTCATTGGTTAGTGGACTCGTACAGTTTGGAGGTTTATAACCAGCATTTTCTTTCCTCTTGGTGCTTTTAGACATACTTTCAATGTGGTCAAATTTAGTTACTATGGCAACAGTGCCTTTCTGAGGCTGGCCCCCATATTGGTGTCCGCTCTATATCTTCCAATACCTGCAATTATTAGCAACTTGTTACAAAACTGCTCTTTTGATGCAGAATTTATTCAGCTTAGGGAAAAAAAAAAAAAAAAGAAAATCAAAGCAGCGTTCTGTGCTTTAAGGCTTTCAGTAAACACGACCTTATTTGTGCTTCTGAGAAAATATTGCCATCCTAAAAACCAACATGTTTTATTTCCTGCTGGCTCTCTCCCGTTCGCCTCTCTCCGGCTGTCGCCTGCTATAATGTAAATGAGGCTCTCGCCACTGAGCCTGTGATGGTGTCAGCCCCCTCCTTAGTCTCTGGTCTCATTAAAAGCCTAGTGTTGCTGACATTTACCCAGCTACAGTGTTGACTAGCTCTTCACGCGGGCCAAACGGGTCAAAACAATACACGGTGTTAGCATCAACAGTCCACGAATGGGAGGCTGCGGGAGCCTGGGATGTTTGCTAAAAACACACACATGTCAGAAAACATCTTTTAAAAAGGCCTGCAAAGTTCTCCTGGTTTCAGTTTGAAAGTATACATATCAGGACGGATTTATGGCAAATATTTCTACTGATGTCTGACTACAGATATGGAGCCTATAAGATCTGCAGACTGGATGGATGCAATGATGGATAATATAGATGGATGCAAAGATGGGTGAATGATGGATGGATGTAAAGATAGATGATGGATGGATGCTAGAATGGATGGATGTAAAGATGGATGGGCAATGAATGGATGGATGTAAAGATAGGTGGATGACAGATGGATGTGAAGATGCATCCATCCATGATGGACAGATGGATGTATTGTTGAAAATGTGTTGAAAAAACCTAAAGAGGATTGTGAATAAAGGCTGGAAATCCTAATTGTTCTACACTTTTTTTCTTGTTTCCTTCTTATCCAGAACTAAAAAAAAACAAAAATCATGTTTAATATTTTATCCAGACTGTGTAGAAAACATGTAAAAAAAAAACATTGTGAATTTTGGTCTAATTCGGCTCCTATAAAGTGAAGCATTGCCATTCCCAGCGCGTCCCGTCCTTGGTGTGTTGTTAATGTTTGCTCTGATTTCAGCATGACAAGGTCCTGACCACTTCACTACTTTAAATTCTGAATAACAGCAAACATCCCTCATGTCCTTTTTTTTCCGCTCCCTTCTTATCTGTACATATGCATAAAAATGCCGTTATTGTCAAGGTTGTTTTACATAGTTCTGCCTCCCAGGCCGGTCACAGATAATGTCAGCACGCTGTCATTGCAGTTTTAAAATGCTTTGATTTCAGTTAACAGCAGCCATCTCACCAGCCCCACAGCAACACAGAGAAATGGCTTTGTGAGTTTGAAATTAATAGGGCGGCTATAGATATTTCCTGACCTGACGTCCTCCTGGGACCTGGCAGCTCTGTTTTTCTGCGGTCCTCTTATCCTGTTACCGATGCCTGACTCTGTGTAACCCTTATCTCTGAGCGCGCTACATGGCCCGATAGGGCTCTGTGTGTATGCAATTAAAACAGCTTATTTGACAGATAAGTGGGGGCCCGCGGTCAGATTGAAAGCCACAGCCTGCCACTATCAGGTCTTTAGGTTACAGCTCCCGGGTTAAATGGCCCCGGGATGCAAAGTGAGCCAAATGAGGCACACAGCTCAATAAAAAAAGAGTCCATAGGAAAGAAGACTTTGCACATAAAATACCTCATATGTTTTTTCTTACACCTTTTTCAGGACCAAATTCTAGACTTTTATTTTAAGACTCCAATTTTCCAAGTTCTCAGCTCATTTACACTGGATGCCCAGTTTTCCAAATTCAATTCAAATTCAAACATACTTTATTGGGAAATTAAATGTTGTTTTTTTGTTGTAGATCATTAATGCAGATTCTTCAAAAATGTATTGTAGGTGGTGATGGTTGTTGGCAGGAAAGAGCTCTTGTAGCGATTTGTATTGCAGCGAATCTGAAGAAGCCTCTGACTGAAGATCCTCTGTTTTCCCAAGACAGTCTCATGAAGAGGACGGTCAGGGTTGTCCATAATTTGTTTGATTTTATGGTTTTATTTCAGCTGGCTGCAAATAGCTAAAATTTGCAAATACTTAAGACTTTAACATCAGCCTATTTTAGTAGTTCAGACACAAAGTGCACGCTGTGGAAACCATCTTAGCAAAAGCTAACATGTACACCTCGGCTATTCAACTGGGACCTGTGGGAATGATGAGCTCACTAGAAGGAAAACAATTTAGGAAAAAAAATGTAGAACTTTTTTAAAGATCTTCAAGAGATAAAATGGTAAAAATGCTATAGGTTCTAAATTTGTATTTAAATTCTATTTTATTTTATTTTTAAATCCATTAAATAACATCAAGAGAGCCCATCCTGTCAAAGATGATCTCTTTTAAGCAACCAGCTGTATTAGCCAATCATCATGTAGTATTCATGACGTCAAGGACCGTTTGCTCTGATGACGTTTTGGAAGCTTCCAGTGTTTGCTAACGAGACTTTTTTTCCTTTTTTTTTTTTTGTCGAGGTCGTTCACACTTCCAAATAAATCCAGCCTGTATGTGTTGTGCAGTGTGAACAGGCAAACGACCTGAAAGTGTCCCGCATGCGAAGTAGAGGGCGCAATGACGTCAGTTTTCTCAGTGAACTGCCAACCGCCATAAAAAGAAGTGCTCAGTGTTTGCGGAAGTAAACATGGACGCTAACGGTGGAGCTTAGCTTACACATTTGAAGTTGTTGTCCGACCGGAGCAGCATATTAACAACTTAATCCTCATTACAGTCCGTCATAGTTGTTATTTTTCTTCCGGCTTGCGCGTGTCAGTGAGTTAACCGATAAATGTGTCTTTAATAAAACTGCTGAAGGCAAGCCGGCGGCAAGAATCATTACGAAGGATTACAACTTATGGAAGCATTTTCTAAGCCAACCACTGGCTTCCACCTCAGCTTTTTTCGGATGCTTGCTGGCAAAAAATATCTCCCAAAGAAAATGATGAGCGCGCTTTTTTCAACAGGTGCTGATTAAGTCAACTAACAGCAATCAGAGCTTCTTTCCGCGAGGCCACCGGTAGTTCAGACGTGGCTCAACTTTGTACAATTATTATTTTTTATATATAGTGACTGCTTCGGAGAGGACCTATTGGACTCCATTGGAACGATATACCCCCACTGCAGTACTTGTTTCAGAAAACTGAGGATTTTTTTATATTTCTATTTTACAAAAGCAATTGTTTGGAATTGGACTTCGTAAGTGACCTTTGTGACCTTCGGGGCACCATCAATGGCGGACAAAGTGGACGGGCTTTCGGCTGGGCTATCAACTGTGGCAACGCGGATGAATTCTCTCCAGTGTCACATCCTCCAGGTGTTCGTTGTTCCTGACTCAGTGGTGAGTTAAAAACACCAAGTAACATTTTGCAAAGGAGATCCACTGACTAAGGGAAATGCGCCAACGTAGGGGGAAAACTGTCTTGCTTTGTATTGTATTGTATTGTATTGTATTGTATTGGCTCACAATGTATTACTAAAACAATTATCGTAACACACTGGTTACAATTCAGCTGAAATATTCCACTGAGCATTGTTTTACACATGCCAAACGCGTGGGACACAGTGTACAGCAAAGCTTAAACATGTCAGCCAATCATATTGCTTAAAACCAATCATGGTTTCCTCTTTCAAATTAGACATGGCGCTAGGAGGTTCATTTGTGTCGAGGTTAAGCTACTTTTAAATAGCATATCAGAGTATAAGGTTTTTAAAACAATAGGGCAATACCAATTGGGAATCAAGACAAAGCAAGTATGGGGATATATTGGTGTATTATTTGTCAAAGACCGTAATGGCAGGACCCTAAAAGCTTAAGTTTTCCCTAAGTTGAACACACAAATACGGAGTTTTCTCAAATCTCCACTTTTGTCAGAGTTTTTATAAATAATCATATCTTGTGATATGAAACCGGGTTTTAAATCACTCTGTTCGGTAAAAGTCTAAAATGCATAAAAATGCTTTAGTTTTTCCAGATACAGTATCTGATTACATGTGGACTTGGCCTGAGACAGTGCTGCTGAAATGCTGGATTTTGTTTTGTTTTTTGTTTTGTCAGTGATGTTCAAATTTTTAATGAATTTCCATAATTTTAGCTAACTTAATGTGGTACTTAGAAGTGTTGATTTTGTAGAAAAACTGACAGCATTTTCTATGAAACTTGGCCTTTTGATGTCTTAATGTGAGACGTCATCTGCTCCGAAGGATGCTCATGACGAAGTGAACTGATACTGAAAAACTCCCAGACATGACAGAACACATACTTTGTTGGATGCCTGGCCCCTGAGATGTTGGGTTTTAGTAAATATGGGCCCTTGAGCATAAATGGGTGTATACTTTGGACCACTGAAGAGAAATTAAAAGGCAACATTTATTCCTTATTTTTCACAAATTTTGGAAAAACTTCAATGTCAGACTTTTCCATTCTCGAATAAATCCCAGTACAACAAATATTCACCAAAATGTCTTGATGACGTGTGTTTGTGCTATTCTTACATAGGCTAGGAGACACAAAGAAGCATTGTTAAATTGTGTGATGCGACGCTAACAGCTTTACAGCTGAGAGAGAGAGAAATCTGATTAATCATAAAAATACTCCATAGAGTTCTCGATTACTAAAATATTCTTTTACAACAGCCCTAGTTCAAAGCATTAACATCCTGCGAATAACTGCTTTTTTTTTTTTTTTTTACAAAACATAAATATCAAGTCCTCTCAATGATCTGGTTGATTGGACATCACATCACTTACTGTGTGTGGCACACATTGCTCAACAGAGCAATTGAGCAACAAAGCAATTGTTGCTTAAATGCTTTGCATTGAGTCGGGATTATCGGTGGTCGGAAAAATGACACAGTCAAGCAAAGAATCTGAAAAGGGAACAAGATGTTTTTTGCTATTTATGGTCAACTCTACGATAGCAAGATAAGATCTAACGGAATCACATTTCACATTTAAATTAAAAAATGTATAACCTGCCAATCAATCAATCAAATTTTATTTGTATAGCACATTTCAGCAGCAAAGCATTTCAAAGAGCTTTACATCATAACAAACACAAAGTCTTGCAACATAGAATCAACAAAATATTACATTAAGTCAAGTGCCATCATTAAATTTGTAATTGATTATGTTTCAAAAGCAACTCTAAACAGCTGGGGTTTTAATCGAGATTTAAAGGAATTCAGTGTTTCGGCTGTTTTACAGTTTTCTGGAAGTTTGTTCCAGATTTGTGGTACATAGAAGCTGAATGCTGCTTCTCCTCATTTGGTTCTGGGGATGCAGAGCAGAACCAGAAAACCTGAGAGGTCTGGAAGGTTGATACAACAGCAGATCTTTAATGTATTGTGGTGCTGAGCCGTTCAGTGATTTATAAACTAACAACAGTATTTTAAAGTCTATTCTTTGAGCTACAGGGAGCCAGTGGAGGGACTTTAAAACTGGTGTTATGTGCTCTAGCTTCCTGGTTTTAGTGAGAACGCCAGCAGCAGCATTCTGGATCAGCTGCAGATGTTTGATTGATTTGTTGGACAGACCTGTGAAGACGCTGTTGCAATAATCAATACGACTGAAGATGAACGAATCAATGAGTTTCTCTAGATCTTCACTGAGACATTAGTCCTTTAATCCTGGAAATGTTCTTCAGGTGATAGAAGGCCGACTTTCTGACTGTCTTTATGTGGCTCTGAAGGTTCAGGTCAGAGTCCATCACTACTCCCAGGTTTCGTGCCTGATCTCTAGGTTTTAGTTGTAATAACTGAAGCTGTGCATTGACTCTAGATCGTTCCTCTTTAGGTCCAAAAATAATAACTTCAGTTTTGTTTTTGTTCAGCTGGAGAAAGTTTTGGCACATCCACACATTTATCTGTTCTAAGCATTTATTCAGTGATTGGATGGATTCAGAGTTACCTGGTGACATTGTAATGAAGAGCTATGTATCATCTGCATAGTTATGGTAGCTAATCGTATTTCCTGTTATAACTTGATCTAGTGGGAGCTTATAAATATTGAATAAGAGGGGTCCTAGGATTGAACCTTGGGGTACACCGCATGTGACCTCTGACCTTTCTCTTTGATGAGAAGTGCTTGTATGAAATGCTCATGTTTTTGAGCACTTGGTAAAATCATGTAGTAAAAGATAACTGTATCATTGTGATAATTCTTCACAGAAAATATTGGTGAACTTTGTAATTGTTTTCAGTTGTAAGCAAGCATTGAGCAAACATACAGACTCATTCCAGACTGAAAAGTTCCTGTTTTAGTAATTCCATCACCAAGTGAAAGACATTATATAGATTAATTAGACAACTGATGTTTTAACGTCTTTATAACTCCTAGTATGTTTAATAGCTGCTAAAAGGTTTAATTTTCAAAAGGTACCATTAATCTGACTAGCCTCAACAGGACGTCTATCCTAATTTTATTGAATAATCCTGTATGGCATTCATATTCAAGTTCTGGGTGTATTCTTAGCACAAAAAAGGCCTTCCAGTCACATAACCGTGGGGGCATCACCGCCCTCCTCTTCCTCACAGCACGTCCCCACGCGCTGCAGGTTGTGCTGCAACTTGCAGCACAAAGTTACACCCTTGCATTCTTATAACAAATTGTCATATTTTAACAGTCATACTGTACGCAGTAGTCAAAATATAACAAAATGTACAAATTCAGAGCCAAAAACTAAGTACACTGCATGGTGAAGTTTTTAAACTCTGCATAAAAAAAAGAAAACTGTTACTAGAGGGAAAAAAATGTTCAATCATAAGTTCTATCACTTTTAAATGAAACACCAGTTTTCTGGGGCTAAGAGAAGCACAGCTCCACATTTACATTTCCTGCTGCTTCTGTTCACTGTTGCTCCCAAAATCAACGTAAGATGCAGCCAAGAGGTTGTCTGCAGGTTAGAAGCTTTCTTGGTTGTGGGAAGAAATATTGTTGTAAAAGCTAAGTAATGGTTTGTCTGGGAGTTCGAAGGAAGAGCAAAATGCAACAACAGGATGATATTTATTCATAATGTCTAGTTTATTGCAAAGAACATGTGTTAACATATGAAAAGATATTGATACCATCATGTAAAACATATAATTTAGTAGGTGCTAATGCATGTTAATTTAATTTATTCCACATATCATAGCACTCTTAACCATGACCATCATCTTGATAACTGTTATCATCCAATTATATAACTTTGAGTAGCATCTTACTGCAAAACATTTCATACTTGAGTAATATTTCAAATATGATGCTGTCAAATTTATAGCATCAGGTTTTTTTCAGTCATAATAATGAGTTTGAGGCATCTGAAGGGTTTTTAATAATTTTCTTAAAATGTAAGAACCGTCTTACGTTTAAAGAGTTTTAAAGAACATAGCAAAGTGACCTATTGGTAAGAGTTTTTTTTAGTGTATGGCAGTTTCTTGAAACAATGTTCTCAGACACACAGAGAGAATATTTTTTCCTTCATTTAAACAAACCAGTCTTAAAGAATAATTACAATCAAACACATTCTGTTGATCAGTGGAAAAGTTTATTGTTTCCTTAAAATCACATTTTAATGTTTTACTTTTAAAGCTGAAAGATTGAATGCCAAAATAAGGAAACCTCCAACTTAACTTTTGTATGTCATTTGAGAAAGTATAACTTTAAACTTTCCTTTTATTTCCTGCATTCTTGGAATCATCTATAGCATAATCATTGAACAATAACTTGTATCCCCACCTTGATTTTAACCCCTATCATGATTAACCTGGAGACTGTTCTGGATCCTCTACTGATAAAGAACACATGGGATTAACCCAAAGCTGTCATCAGAAGGAACAGAATGTGTGAAGTGAAGACTTCCAGCTGGTTACTAGATGCAGTTCAGGATGACACCAGCATCAGTCAGAAGCCAGAGACGTCCCAGGTCATAGGTCACGTGTTTGATGATCACACAAAAGGAGATGTGGCTCCAAGCTGTGCCCTGTGGAAGTGCTTTAGAGATACCGGCTCTGGAAAGAGAAAGATACTTATTTTGAATTGTTCAAGTCTCCTAAATCTGTCTGCATTTGCAACTCAAATTTATTGAGATGTTACCTTTCAAAGACATTTCCAGATTGATTTACAACAAAGACCCTTCCATCACTCCCAACTTCAACTTTTACAGCAGCTCCATCTACTTGACTCCAGCTACTGATGCCACAGGTATCTGGTGAGACTTTCTATTAAAGTAAACAGTAAAGATTGTGACTAGTGAATGAGAGTTATATCAGGAGTTACAACAAGAGATGTACGAAAAACGTTTACCGTAAAGTAGATATTTTGAGCAGAGTTCACTCCCCAGCATCCGAGTGGACCACAGCTGATATACATCAATGCCCCAGTAATGGTGTTCCACTTCAAGACGCCCTCCTCCTCAATGGAAGAGGCACTGCTGCCGTTCAGGCAATGGATGCTGTTTTGGCTGGTAACTCCAACTACTTGACCTTCTCCAGCATCCACCTGGATTAACGATAGACCTGAAGAGACAAACGGCATCACTAAACAATTAAAAACTTTGAATCAGGGCCAACCTGTAAAATCTGGCTCTGAAACATGATACTCACCACGAGTAGGAAAGAAATCACCAGCTGCAAATTTATAGACTGTGTTGTCGCGGTCGACTCCCCAGACACCTGCATGTCCCACTGAGACATGCTTGAGAGCAACAGAACCCAGTTTGGACCAACTTGAATCACTCAAGAAGAAGGCGTTGGAGTTTTTATCAGTCATCACAACCATTCCGTTGCCAGCATCAACCTGGGCTGCAGCAAAGTGCTCAGGAGCAATAGTGCAGATCCAACCTGTATAGAAAAAACACACAAAATAAATGTAATAAACACCCATAGAACACTATTTCATCTTACAATTACAAATTGGAATGTATTTGTAAAGTGGTTGGTAACGACACTTATGAATTGGCCCTATGAATTGAAAATATGAAGAGAACTCACCATGACATCTGGTAAAGTAATTCAGCAAAACCAAGAAAGTTGCGAGAGCTTTCATGTTGGCGTCTGTAAGTTGCTGTGCAGCTGAAGATGTAACTTTGCTTCTGTGTCCTGAAACTCCTGTGATTGAGGGACTTATATATTCAAGGTATGGTGTGACAAAACTGGGTTGTAAGAAGGTCAGAGGCGTTTAGTTTCTTTTCTTAGCAGGATTTGATTGCAGTTTATTATTCCTCAACAACAGTGTTTCTGAATTCTGGTAATCAGGTACCACTGCCCTGTATATTTTACATGTGTCTCTGTTCCAGAACACCTGATTCATATGACTGCATGGCCTCCTTTGCACACCATCAAGTACTGGATCAATGACATGACGTCCAATTGTTTTTGTCCATCTCTACTTTTTACAGTTAAAAAAAAGCTTAAACTCATAAAAAGAAACCACAGACATGTGATACATGGGTCAGGTACTACAGGATGTGAGAGAAAAAGTATAATCAGCATAATGCGACAGTCTGATGACAAGAACTTGTTCACATGGTCACATGCTCATATCAGGACCTGAACCAGCAGCCTCACCGTGTTCCAAGTTGAACAACAAGCTATTGCAGAACTACCAAGTTTGGCAAAGTTCACAAAACCTGGATCTGAAACCTGCTTGAAAAATAAGCATTTCCCTTTGTTCTCATGGACATTAAAGTACACAGGTGTAGTAGTGTGCCGATTGATTGGTCACCGATCATAATTGACCGATTTCTGTGAAAAACTGCATGATCACTTGTGCATGATGATTGGTTGCCGATCACAAAAACTGATCACCTCAAACTTCACAACCTGCTTTGAGCAAATATACAGACAGATATATAGACTCATTCCAACTTGCAGCACAAATTACACCCTTGCATTCTTATAACAAATTGTCATATTTTAACATTTGTATGCAGTAGTCAAAATATAACAAAATGTACAAATCCAGTCAAAAACAAAGTACACTGCAAAGTGAAGTTTTTAAACTCTGCATTAAAAAAATAACTGCTTCCAGAGGAAAAAAATGTTCAATCATAAGCTCTATCATTTTTAAATGAAACACCAGTTTTGTGGGGCTACGAGAAGCACAGCTCCACATTGACATTTACAACTGCTTCTGTTCACTGTTACTCCCAAAATCAACATAAGATACAGCCAAGAGGTTGCCTGCAACCTTGAGTAGCATCTTAATGCAAAACATTTCATACTTGAGTAATATTTCAAATATGATGCTGTCAAATTTATTTATAGCAAAAAAAAATTTCAGTCATAATGAGTTTGAGGCATCTGAAGGGTTTTTAATGAGTTTTCTTAAAATGTAAGAACCATTTTACGTTTAAAGAGTTTTAAAGAACATAGCAAAGAGACCTATTGGTACAGTTTTTTTTAGTGTATGGCAGTTTATTAAAACAATGTTCTCACAGAGAGAGAATAGTTTTTCCTTCATTTAAACAAACCAGTCTTAAAGAATAATTACAATCAAACACATTCTGTTGATCAGTGGAAAAGTTTATTGTTTCCTTAAAATCACATTTTAATGTTTTACTTTTAAAGCTGAAAGATTGAATGCCAAAATAAGGAAACCTCCAACTTAACTGTTGTATGTCATTTGAAAAAGTATTACTTTAAACTTTCCTTTTATTTCCTGCATTCTTGGAATCATCTATAGCATAATCATTGAACAATAACTTGTATCCCCACCTTGATTTTAACCCCTATCATGATTAACCTGGAGACTGTTCTGGATCCTCTACTGATAAAGAACACATGGGATTAACCCCAAGCTGTCATCAGAAGGAACAGAATGTGTGAAGTGAAGACTTCCAGCTGGTTACTAGATGCAGTTCAGGATGACACCAGCATCAGTCAGAAGCCAGAGACGTCCCAGGTCATAGGTCACGTGTTTGATGGTCACACAAAAGGAGATTTGGCTCCAAGCTGTGCCCTGTGGAAGTGCTTCAGAGATACCGGCTCTGGAAAGAGAAAGATGCTTATTTGGAATTGTTCAAGTCTCCTAAATCTGTCTGCACTTGCAACTCAAATTTATTGAGATGTTACCTTTCAAAGACATTTCCAGATTGATTTACAACAAAGACCCTTCCATCACTCCCAACTTCAACTTTTACAGCAGCTCCATCTACTTGACTCCAGCTACTGATGCCACAGGTACCTGGTGAGACTTTCTATTAAAGTAAACAGTAAAGATTGTGACTAGTGAATGAGAGTTATATCAGGAGTTACAACAAGAGATGTAAGACAAAAGTTTACCCCAAAGTAGATATTTTGAGCAGAGTTCACTCCCCAGCATCCGAGTGGACCACAGCTGATATACATCAATGCCCCAGTAATGGTGTTCCACTTCAAGACGCCCTCCTCCTCAATGGAAGAGGCACTGCTGCCGTTCAGGCAATGGATGCTGTTTTGGCTGGTAACTCCAACTACTTGACCTTCTCCAGCATCCACCTGGATTAACGATAGACCTGAAGAGACAAACAGCATCACTAAACAATTAAAAACTTTGAATCAGGGCCAACCAGTAAAATCTGGCTCTGAAACATGATACTCACCACGAGTAGGAAAGAAATCACCAGCTGCAAATTTATAGACTGTGTTGTCGCGGTCGACTCCCCAGACACCTGCATGTCCCACTGAGACATGCTTGAGAGTAACAGAGCCCAGTTTGGACCAACTTGAATCACTCAAGAAGAAGGCGTTGGAGTTTTTATCAGTCATCACAACCATTCCGTTGCCAGCATCAATCTGGGTTGCAGCAAGGTGCTCAGGAGCAATAGTGCAGATCCAACCTGTAGAGAAGAACCACACAAAATAAATGTAATAAACACCCATAGAACACTATTTCATCTTACAATTACAAATTGGAATGTATTTGTAAAGTGGTTGGTAACGACACTTATGAATTGGCCCTATGAATTGAAAATATGAAGAGAACTCACCATGACATCTGGTAAAGTAATTCAGCAAAACCAAGAAAGTTGCGAGAGCTTTCATGTTGGCGTCTGTAAGTTGCTGTGCAGCTGAAGATGTAACTCTGCTTCTCTGTCCTGAAACTCCTGTGATTGAGGGTCTTATATATCTAAGGTACGGTGTGACAAAACTGGCTTTGTAAATATTTCAGGGGAATTTAGCTTGTTGGCAGGAATTGGTTGCACTTCCTTATTTCATTACACTTCCTTATTCCTTCAGAACCATGTTTTTGTATTTTGGTAATCAGGTACCAGATTCAGAGAATAATATGTTGTAAAAAGACAAAAATAGAAATATGTTGCTTTAATATGTGACATCAAGTTTTGCAGTAATCAAATTATTGCAAGAAAAAAAATTCATGAAAAACTTAAATTGTTATCTCATAAAATGCTAAATCAATACACAATGTTGACAAATATGAATAAAGAAATCTAACTTAAACTAATGACTTCTATAATTAAAATGAGTGTAAACTAAGCATTAAGTTTAAGTTCTGATACCTTAGTACTTACCAAACTTGTTATTTCTACCTACTTGTAAAATGGCTTCCAGTAAGTGATTTTGCTTGGATAGTTTTTAACAAATTGACTTAATTCATAAAAAAATCACTATCAACCAAATTTGTGACAGCCTCCATAATAATCTGAATTAAACATTGTCAGGCGTATAATGCAGCCACAAAGGGGATATTGTGCCTTTTTGTGATGGTCTCAAGCCCTGATAAATGCAGATGTTTGTGTCAGAAAGGGCAGCCAGCATTAAACATTTGCTAAATCTAACATGCGAGTCAAGAACATGATCTCTGCTGGATCTGCCATTGGTGCCGGTGACCAACATGGTACCGGTGGAAATTTGGAAAGCTAGAGAGTTGGTTGATGATGATCCATGATGCAGAGGAGTAAGGTGGACATATTCTGTGTTTAGGTGGAAAGGTAGCAATTATCAAGTATTAGGGAGGTCTAAGGATTGAAATGCATGTACTCATTACTTTAGTTATTTTTTAAATCCTGTTGATTCCTTAAAATCAGTGCTACATGATGTTTCAACTGTTTCAAAGCAAACTAGCTTTGATTGTTATTGTGACAGAAAGCAAGTTTGTTAGAATAAGACTTGTTGTTTTTACATGCTTCCCTTGTTTGATACTAAAACATCGAACAGATTTGATTTTACAAAGGGAACTGACCTAGATACACAGGTAGAAGTAAACTAGTTACTCAATTACATTTACCTGAGTAACCTTTTGATGGGGAAAATGTACTTTAGTAGTTTTACTAGACTGTATGTTTTACTCTTTTATTAGTAAAATTGTAAGATAGTCTATCCACTGCAAGTAATTGAAGAAAAAAAAACATGCATGAGACACAGCTATAGTTTAAGTTATAGTGAGATCTGTTGTTTATGCACAAGCTTTGTTATTCTAATGCTGCTTTCTACCTGCTCTTCTTTTTAGGACTGGAAGTAACATAGCACTTTGAGAGAGAGAAGCAGAGACACACACAGAGAGAATAGTTTTTCCTTCATTTAAACAAAACAGTCTTAAAGAATAATTGCAATCAAACACATTCTGTTGATCAGTGGAAAAGTTTGTTTCCTTAAAATCACATTTTAATGTTTTACTTTTAAAGATGAAAGATTGAATGCCAAAACAAGGAAACCTCCAACTTAACTGTGATTTGAAAAAGTATAACTTTAAACTTTCCTTTTATTTCCTGCATTCTTGGAATCATCTATAGCATAATCATTGAACAATAACTTGTATCCCCACCTTGATTTTAACCCCTATCATGATTAACCTGGAGACTGTTCTGGATCCTCTACTGATAAAGAACACATGGGATTAACCCCAAGCTGTCATCAGAAGGAACAGAATGTGTGAAGTGAAGACTTCCAGCTAGTGACTAGATGCAGTTCAGAATGACACCAGCATCAGTCAGAAGCCAGAGACGTCCCAGGTCATAGGTCACGTGTTTGATGGTCACACAAAAGGAGATTTGGCTCCAAGCTGTGCCCTGTGGAAGTGCTTCAGAGATACCGGCTCTGGAAAGAGAAAGATGCTTATTTGGAATTGTTCAAGTCTCCTAAATCTGTCTGCAC
Source organism: Xiphophorus couchianus (assembly GCF_001444195.1). NCBI lineage: Eukaryota > Metazoa > Chordata > Actinopteri > Cyprinodontiformes > Poeciliidae > Xiphophorus > Xiphophorus couchianus. Next base: position 16,042,376 of record NC_040244.1, on the reverse strand, counting down.
TTGCAACTCAAATTTATTGAGCTTTCATGTTGGCGTCTGTAAGTTGCTGTGCAGCTTAAGATGTAACTTTGCTTCTCTGTCCTGAAACTCCTGTGATTGAGGGACTTATATATTCAAGGTATGGCGTGACAAAACTGGGTTGTAAGAAGGTCAGAGGAGTTTAGTTTCTTTTCTTAGCAGGATTTGATTGCAGTTTATTATTCCTCAACAACAGTGTTTCTGAATTCTGGTAATCAGGTACCACTGCCCTGTATATTTTACATGTGTCTCTGTTCCAGAACATCTGATTCATATGATTGCATGACCTCCTTTGCACACCATCAAGTACTGGATCAATGACATGACGTCCAATTGTTTTTGTCCATCTCTACTTTTTACAATTAAAAAAAGCTTAAACTCATAAATAGAAACCACAGACATGTGGTACATGGGCCAGGTACTACAGGATGTGAGAGTAGAAGTTTAATAAGCATAATGCGACAGTCTGATGACAAGAACTTGTTCACATGGTCACATGCTCAAATCAGGAACTGAACCAGCAGCCTCACCGTGTTCCAAGTTGAACAACAAGCTATTGCAGAACTACCAAGTTTGGCAAAGTTCACAAAACCTGGATCTGAAACCTGCTTGAAAAATAAGCATTTCCCTTTGTTCTCATGGACATTAAAGTACACAGGTGTAGTAGTGTGCCGATTGATTGGTCACCGATCATAATTGACCGATTTCTGTGAAAAACTGCATGATCACTTGTGCATGATGATTGGTTGCCTATCACAAAAACTGATCACCTCACACTTCACAACCTGCTTTTCCTTCACACTGCGGAAGCGCGCGGCGCCAAATCCTAAGCAATGTTGTGTGGAAGTTTAACACTCTGAGACTCATGGGAAGTTTGCATCTTGCCACGAAAAAATGTCTCTGTGGTGAAACATGTCAAGTTGCATCAACACAACAAGATTTACTGATTACTGTTACTGATTGCAAGTTTTTCAGTTGTCCTTTTTATTGAATACTTGCTGAATTGTGCCTGGACATATTGTACATGTTTTTGTCTAAATCAGGTGATTTTTATGGTTCCATTTTGCTAAATCGCATAGCAGTATTTATACCTGAAGCAAAAAATTAACCAATTCACGTGATCAAAATGCAAAATCAAGACATGTTTATTTACAACAGTAACTTTAATAACTTAATGACTTGTATAGTGAAAATCAGTGTTAAACTTTGAGCATTAACTTTAACTTCTGATACTTTCCTATTTACCAATTGTTTTTTGTTGTTGTTGTTGTTTTTTTCTCTCCTCTAGGGGGGTCTTTTATGGGCTCTAGTGTCCCTTATATTAAAGTAGGCTGAGAGGAACGGGGCTCCATTACCATAAGGAAATTTTTCTTGGCTCCATTACAGTCTAACTTTGAGGCAAGTCTCATATTTTCACTGCAGCAAAGGATTTTCAAATCAGTTCTTTATTGGGACAAAACCCAGATGCAGGAAGATGGAAAAATGCCATTCAGAGTTTTAAAGTTTACCACAACTCAAAAAAATCCAACCTCAAAATATGACTGTGAGAGCACATTGGCTGGATCCAATCACTGCCCAATTATACGTCACATTACTTACAAAGATTTTTAGTTCTAAGAGACCCGTGGCAAGACAGCAGTACAGCTACGCTGACAAGTGGTCATTTGATCCGCTTCTCACTTAGGGCTGCGGAGGGCGATCCCATTTTACTGAAGTGGTTAACAGATCATAACACAACTTACACAAGACCCAAAGAACAGAATGAAATTCTGAAGAACATGGCCAATGCAATAATTCAAGAAATTGCAAGTAAAATCAAGGTCAAACTCTATTGTCCAGTTTTCTGTCATTTTTAATGGAACACTGGATGTTTCTGGTGCTGAACATAGGCGTCAGTGCAACGTAGACCATGACCTTTACGGGGTACCTGACTCAACAGGCCATGGCATTACGGTGTAGCAGGTGTGTTGTTGAGGCTCAGTTTGCCCATGTCGGGATTTCCTGGGCAGACTTATAATAGTGCTTCAAACATGGCTGGAAAAATCAAAAGTGCGCAGGCTTCACTGAGGAAGCTGCAGCCACTAGACCTCTATGTACACTGCGTTGCATACTGTCAGTCTTTTTATGGAGACTGGCTGCTTGGCCTTCATACAGATCCACGACTTCCTCTCCTGGGTCTAGCAGTTAGGCATCATGTGGGGTCAGTCAGGAAGATTTAAGGCTAGGTTTGGAAACATTCACACATCTGAAAGTACACCACTAACCACACTGAAACCTCTGTGCCCCAACAAGGTGATCTGTACAACATTCTGCAATACCAACTGTGTCAGGGGAGAGGAATAAGCTTTAACTGCTCAACCTCTTATGCCCAGCTATTGCAGAACTAAGCAAATTTACACCAAAATGTTGAAATTGGCACAGAAACATAAAGATGGAATCCAAATAACCTATTTAGACATTTTTTTCAGCAAGCAAGGGTTATTTGGGACATAGTTACTCTTAAATATTTTTCAGATGGTACAGTGTATATGTCTGAGGGCTAATATACCTCTGAGACACTTTTAAATATGATAAAGCAAAGTTATAGAGGTAACAATACATTTTAAGGACTGATGATCTTTTTCCCTTTACATTTTCAGTATAAAATCAACATCAACTATTTTATTTTACTTATCAGCGTGGCCGCAGGGGTTGCATGTGCAAACCCGTCTGTCTCAGCCGTTGTCTTGATAGTAGTCTGTTTTCTAAAGTCAACGTGATAGAGGAGAAGAGTTCGACCTTGACTGTGACCTGTGAAAGCTATAATGAGTTCTGAACTTCTGAGTCAGCTCAGTTTTTTTTTTTTTTTTTTTTTGTGGTTCTCGGACTGCTGAGAGCTGGTAAACAGGATATTGCGTCCCAGATGAGTTTTGGCTCACATCATGAAAGCCCTGGAGTCCCACAGCTCCCGCACACACCGCAGCACCAGCCATCAAAATGAAATGGAGGGCAGGCAATCGGAGGGAGAGATCAGGGAAGGAAAAGAGTGAGAAAAAGATGTTTCTGCTGTCCAAAATATGACTGTGGGTTTGTTTGGAGGCTCTAGGCGGTTGGAGTTATCCTGCGTGACGGGCACGTGTTTAGAAGTTACTGGGCCACAGAGAGATCAACACCAAGTCGCTACAGAAGAGATCAAATTCTTACATGAGGGAAGAAAACCTGGACACAGACGAATGGATCTTAGTTATTCGTAGCATGTCTTTTTCTCTTCCTTTTACTGTTCTCTGTCCTTCAGTCTCTTTCCTCATCCTATGAAACAGAGTCATGTTTAACTGGAGGACAGTTCTGACAACTAAAATGAGTATGGCCATGTATTTTTGCCCTATTTATGTCTGCTTAACTCTTTCATATTTTGTCCATCACCGAGAACAAAAGTAACATGCTTAATTTCATGCCAACTGATTCAGTTTAATATCAGTGTAGTTTAATCTATTTTTGGAAATTTTATTTTGTATTATAAGTAGCCTTTGAAGCATCCTGTGTTAGCATTTATTGCTGTACCTTCTTATATTTGGTTCTTAACAATGTGTGTACAAAAATCCATATTACAATACAACTGGGGGCTATTTTAACTCCATTGAGGAAAATAGAGAATGGTTGTTTTTTTTCCGGAAATGGCAATAACCTTCTGGTCATTCCTCCCATCTCAGTTGCCTTTCTTTCAACAAAGAAAGGCAACTGAGATGCTTCTAAATCTGAAGCATTTTTCATTGTCTTCATTTGTAACTTCATACAGTGTGTGTGCGTGTGTGTGTGTAATGTTCTTAGGATTGTTTATTCAACTCCAAAAGACATTATTTTCAGTTTTATTCCCATGTTACAAACACATAAAAAGTGAAAAATTTTCATATTTGTAACTGTATTTGGGAATTTGAGGAGCAGTGACTGTTAAGTCTGCTTTTCAGGTTTTTAAGAGGGCAAATCTTTGCTACATGAGCAGACTCTGACAAACCGGCTGCTTGTTTTGCTTCTCAGTGCTACAAAAAATATGATCAAGGTAGGATTTTACTTTTATGTTGCTCTGCTTCAAGAAAGATGAAGAAGAAATTAATATTTCTCCTTTGATCTCTGCAGACCTGTGTAAAATCTGTGCAACCATTAAAGGATTTTTATAAAAGAGAAACAAACATAGACAAGCAGTTCAGAATGTCGGGTTGCTAAATAAGCTCTCTGACTGAAACAAAAATATTAAATTTTGCTGGAAGATCTTTTTCGAGCACAATATACAGAGCTTCCATCACAAATTTCATCGATAAATTCTTAATGAAAGAAAATTCCAGCAGCAATGGAGTAAAGCAGAGATTTTGAAGGCAACTATCCATGGCTCTGTGTGAGATCCCCACCAGATATGAACCGATCAGGCCGATTTCTTGGCCAATATTCAGATCCAGTTTTCTTAATGGTTTTGCCTGCCAGGTTAAGTATCGACTGATTCAAAAAAAAAATCTCATTAAGGTCTACAACACATAACACACAACCTGTGTTTCTTCTAGAAAAACACGAAGAAACTATTTCTTTGTGTTTTTGTCGTACTTTATTCGTGCACAGTGACATTAGAAGGGATTCTAAAAACATATGCATGTTGGAATCCTACACAAAATAAACAAGTTATAAGAGCATATCCATTTATCTAATTTAAATTAATTAAAGAGTCAAACAATTCTAAGCATATCCTATTGGTTGACAGTTTTACAGACAAAAGATAGCAATGGTTTTTCATTACGACAGATTTTATAAATATGAAAACATTATTCTTTTTCTCTGATAAATCAGTTTCAGGAACTTAAGTCTTATGGTTTAACAACCTTAAGTAAAAATAATTGAGGTTTCATAGAATTATGGTGCAAATTTAAAACAAAAATATATTATGAAATCTAAACGCTTTTGTTGAAAGCAAAATGGCTACAATGATTCCCACTGATGCTAAAATAGTATGGCTATATTATATTTAAAATGTATTTAATTTTGATAGGTAGACAAGAACATAGTAAACATGTTTTATATTTGATTATAGTTTGTAGAACATCATGCTGTTTTCCTGTTATGCTCTTTATAGAGACACAGTTTATATTAGCCTGATGATTTGTCAGGCTAACTGCTTAAGCTGAGCCTGGAGTTAGCATGACCACACATAACTTGTCAACAGTAGCTTGAAAAAAGGTTTGCCTTAATCTGATGGGGTGAGGAGACTCACACTAAGCAACTGGAAGTATGACTAAACGGTCAAAATTTCTGTTTCTTATAACTGAAGACAAAGCGCATTAGCATTTTTTAGCTAGCTGGATGGCAGTGCACAGCCACAGGTCAGGTAGGGGAGGCTACTGGAGAAAACTGAACATCATCTCTGGACTTAAAACTGTAGAAATAGCATGATTATAAATTTTGTAAAATTTTTTGTCTGCAACCAGATTTTAGAATTTAAAAGTAAAAAAATAAGACAAACCATAGTTTTTCCAAAATTCCATTGTTTGTTGGAAAATGTAGACTCTGCTACCAACCTGAAACGTCATTAAGAAGCTTTGCATGTTTCCTCAAACGAATGGAAAAAAATGCATACACATGTAGAGATTTTCATCATCACCACATAATGGGTTAACTACTGCATTTAGCACCAAATGAGATAGCTAGACACAGGAGCACCATGACACTTAAACCACACAAAAACTGAAAGAAAAGCCATCAGCAAAAGAAGACAATACAGGTAAAAATCTAGATATTTTTAAAAGTTTTGTTGTCTATCAGTTCTTTCTATAAAGCTGCTGTTTGCTCAGTCACTCTAGTATTTGACTTAAAATTAGAACAGAGGGAGGAGAGCGAGACAAACGAGGAACAGGGAGCTAAAAAAAAACTTCAATCAAACACCTCCACAGAGAGGTGCCAATCAAGTCATTTTCAGAAGGCGGTGGTACTGCCTCACCCATCAACAGGGAATGAACAAGCACATTGCATGCTAAACATGAAACCCTCAACTTCATTGTACGTACAGGAGATTCTTATATCCTGAGAAAACAAAGCTGCTTTCACATGGAAGGGATACATTACTTCTTGTGTCTCTGACCAGACGAGTGCTTTTGTATGTGAAGGAAATTATTTTTTTTTGCAAAGTTTCTTAAGCTCCAGAAATCAAAGAAAGATAATAATAATAAAAAGAAGACAGCCTGATTCTGAGACTCCCTGCTGCTCGTGTCACAGCTGTTTGCTGGCAGCGCCAAGTGGTCGTAGCCGGCGAGGGGCAGCAGACCGTGAAGCCTCCGTGTCATAGCTTTGGATCAATGAAGAGGAGGCAGCACCAGGAGGAGGTCACAGTACCGGTCTGGTGACATTGGCTGATCCGCACAGAGCCGGCCAGACGGACGGCACCGCTTTACCCAGCCCGAGAGGTTAGGAGTGGGTCCATCTGATCTCAGCCAGAAGCCCCAAATCCCACTCATTCACAGCAGCTGCCAGCTATCTGCTGATGGGAATGGCCACTGGGCTAATCACCACTTCATACAGCCAAAAATATGGCCTCAGGTACATCTATCCCAATATAAGTAAAGCTGAAGAAAAAAGATCAAGACATCACAAAGAATTCAGTGACTCAAGTCTTAAGATAAAGTAACACTAGATGAGATAAAATTGGACTTTATGGGAAAGTAATTGAAAAAAATTCAAGTTGCTACCAGAAAACGTTCGATGGGAATTTTCTAAGAAGCCAATGTTCAGTCATACTCGCGCTTAAAGTAGGCAGAACTGTCGAGGTATGCCAGGGTTTTAAACAGGTATGGGTTCAAAATTTTGTAAAGTTAATTCTACAATAAAAAGTCCTTTTTTATATATATATATATATATATATATATATATATATATATATATATATATACAGTATACTGTTTATATATATAAACAAAGCACCACACTAAGTTATGTTTCCGTTCAGTTATCATCCAAATTTTGAGTGAACTAAAATCTTACAAAAAGGAAAATGTGAATTAGACGTTTGGAGCGAATCAACCAGGCTATGCAAAGCGTAATTTAATCAGATGTTGATGTTACGTATGGCTATAATAAACAGGAAGTAGAAGTCGCAAACTAGCATGAACCACATCTCTGAAAAATGAACAGTTCTCCAAGAAATTTGTGGCTCTGGTAAGGCACCGGCCCACCAGGGTGCACTCGCTACGTCAGAACTTATTCAGCAAACGTGTTTCCATCTCACATCTAACTCCTTTGGAAGAGCCAAAACCCACTTCAGACGAGCATAAAAAGTTTTTGTAAAATTGAGGACGTTATTTTAAATTTAGAGATTACTATCAACCATATGTAATGAGATGCTTTAAAATGTGGGGATGAAAAACGTTGATGGGAACACGGTTACTGACTGGAGTTTCTCTGTATATGGAGCCCAGAGCAGAACAGCAGCACCCAACTGCTGAATGTTGTTCATCCATAGCATTATTACCACTGTAATACTCAATGTATTGTAATATTTTTTGCAAAAATATGAGTTTTTCTGATTTAAGTAAAAATGGTTAAATCATGTTATACATTTTTAATTTGTATGCACAGTTTAAAAATATTCTTTTGACTTAAAGTGTACAGACATGAACTTTTGTTACCAGGGTTTCCATAAATTACATTGTCACAATTTCCCATCATACTGTTCCCATGGTGTAACGTCTTTTGAATAAAACGCCAGTGTGACGGGATTTTTCTCTGGCTACACACTGCAAGTCAGCTAGCTGAAAGAACACCACAATAGTGAACTAAATCTAGCCAGTGTTAATCCCGTACTTCTTAAAAGAATATAACTGTAATAATACATACTTTGGGTATTTGTGCAGCAGTAAGAACTGTTGGACACCAATTAATAACGTCTATTTCACATCTAGCCTGGACTCGTGGTATTTACCTCCAGGTGATCGTTCGGTGAGACGTGGCTCGTCTGGAGGCTTTGGGCTGAGCAAGCCGTGCACTTAGGCTGCTCCTTTTTCATATTTAATACGACTTGTTGGTAATTGCAGTCAGCAGGGAAGTTGAGTTAGTGCATGAAACAAGCTGTGAACAGTAATTGGTGCTTTAATTGGTTTTGTAAACATTTATTTCACACGTCGCTTCTTAAAAGCCAAATTCTACCACGTTGTTCAGACGTTTGATGGATTCATTTCCCTCCATCTTTTTTTCTGACCTCAGATCCTCTTTAAGGTAACTTTGACTTTAGATTTTTGTCAAACAGCTTCCAGTTGTTCTCTCAAGTATTAAGCGCCTGTTTGTATTAATTCGGTCTGTGTACCTTTTTGTGGATGCTTTTTGCAGCGTTGAATTGAACAATTTAAACCTAATCCAGTCTGTGCTGCTTCATATTGTCTGTCAGCCTCTGGAACCAAGAAGGGCAAAATGGGAACTGGGTGATAAGTGAGAAAAATATTGACTCACTCTCTGTATTGACTACGATTAATGGTCTAAACATTTATTAAATGAAAAAACTGTTAGCTGAGGAAATTCTCAATTCATATAGAGCCGCTGAAGTTGTAATGCATATGTGCGTGTTATTATGGATAAATGTATTGATAGTCATGTTTTTACATTTTTAAAATCTCTTTCCAAAAACTTAATCCATACAGTGAATGTGAATTAATATATGTACATCTCTGCACTCCGTATACCAACAAAAGTATGTTGTAAACCACAAAGATTTTTCCTTTTTTTCTTTCTATTTCTGTCCTTTCTTGTCTTTTACAGCCACCACTGTGTTCAGCCCACATTACAGAACTGGAAGAAACTTTTATTAGACCTTTTTCATTCTGAGGTTCTGAACTCTTCTTAAAACCTGTCTATGAGAAAACACCTGAAACGAGACCAACCAATGGGAAACCATGCAGCCTATCGTCAGTGTAGGAGGTTGGAAGCTAAACCAAATGAGACTCCAGTGGCGCCCCCCAGAGGGCAGTCTGTAGGCACCCCTACAAATGCTTTTATACCCACGTACCTGTACGTGGGTATAAAAAGTATTTAGGGCGGACTGAGTTTTTTTTAAATTTTTTTATGTTGTTATGAGAATAAAGTTATAATATTACCAGAATAAAGGTGCAAGAAAAGAAAGACATAAAACTGAGGGAAAAAAAGTTGTTTTAATGAGAGAAAAGTTTCGATGGTTTCAAGATCAACTAGATTCTTCCTTCTAAACAGACTCAGTCATTTGAACAAAGTCCTGCTACTCATAATAATTAGACGCTGATGTGTTAAGAGGAAATATTTCCTTATTTGTAGAACTGATACCAAAGTGGAACTTCACAAGACGCTCCACATTCCTCACTTTATTTTACATTTTTTTGTAACACTCATTGTCTAAAAATATTACCTTACTTTTCTAATAATACAAGTTTATTCTGGTAATGTTATAACCAGAATGAAGTGAAGGCGCTTCCACCAACTGAAAGTTATTTCTTTAATCAATGAATATGAACTATTGCTGGATTTATTAACCCTGACACAGCCAGTAGGGAAATGATTTATGCCATTATGTCAGTAGATTTTAACAATCTATTATCATGACATAGTGAAAAAGCTACTTTTTTATTAATCTATAACATGGTGAAAAAATATACACAGAAAAAAAGCCTTAATTAGCGATTAATTAATATTATACTGGAAGTACAATGTATCAGTGCAGTGTGCCTTTAAAATGACCCAGTGCTGGTGCATCTGTATGGAATATCACTGAAAAGTCCATTTTAATTTCAATTCTTGAAATGTGTGGCATTTTGTTCATCAGAAAATTTAAATATTACATAAGAACAATAAAATAGATTTTTAATACATTAATAATTATGGCCCAGGGAAAGAAAAAAAAGTATCCATGTTGAAAAATCTTCTACCTGAATTAGAATCTCCCCAATGGATTTTGCTTCACAATCGTTTTCTGCCACTTACTTTCGTTTTTCTGTTGCTAAATCTGAATTGCTGAAATAAATTTATTGACTTACAAATGTCTTAAGATGGAGCTCAATATCTAACAGGAGCATCATGAATTTCTTTTGAGGTCATCAAACAACACACTTCCAAACTTCCTGGATTTTGCCTCTGCCAGCATCCCTCCCATCATATCTGAGGTAACACACACCGCTCCTTCCAGGCAGCCTCTGTTCACTCTGAGAACCAGCCTGATCTCTGCTTGACTGGCTGGATAAACAGGCATTCAGCTCTCAGGAGAGCAGCCGCGGTTTGTCCAGTGGATTACAGCAAACTTGTGGAAACTGCAGTCAGGGAAGCCAAAGACAACATGGAACTATCCAGCGTTTCTGTCCAGCTAAAACTCACATCAGGACGTATTGTGTCCTGAATTATCTCTGAATTTTGCCGGGTGTTTGTTGGTGTTCATGCCCCTCCGGGTGTGCGTTCTCGCCGCGCGCAAAGCGAACCGTCCCTCAGATCTCCAAGGAACCGAAAAATAACTCGATGCATGCACAGAAACGGATGAGTCGGTGTGGCTCGATCCGAAATCTTACCTGTTTGTGTCCCACTCCCTTCCCGCACCTTAACGCCCGTTTAAAGCATCGGTGGGGCCGCCGCTACAATCCAGCTGCGCGCCTGCGATGTGGAGACATTTGAATCCAGAACGGGCGGAAAAAAAGGGAAAGAGGAGGAAAGGGCGACTTGTCTTTTTTTAATTATTATTTTAAAACACCTCCAGGTGAAATCAAACTGAGAACCGGAGCTTTCTAACAGAAGAACATCTGATCCATGGCAGTCCCGCCCCGCGCTGCTCGTGTCCCAGCCCCGGTAAGTCCACGCAGGAGAGAAGCCTTTCTGCGTCCTGTCGGCGCGCCTTTGGACGGCGGTGCGTGTTCAACACCCAGCAGCTTTCTGAAATAATCAATACTAATACAGATAATCGGATTCAATCAGAAATCGTGACGTATCCGGGTGTTCGGGCTCAGCCCCGGCGGAGGTGGATGCTCCGCAGCGGCTCTTCGCGGTCTGACAGCTCGGCTCTGCGCGCTCCAACTTTTATGGAGACCCCGGAGCGCAGCGCACCGCGGCTGCAGTAATCAGATTACTGAGACGGTCTGCAGCGCGTGCCCAGGAGCTAATTAGCACTGACTGAAACGAAGATCGTGGCATCAATAATGAGTGATGCATTTGGGGGAAAAAAAATGATAGATGATCATTAAGAATCAGCTTTATGCGGTCAACGCCACCTACCTGCCAAACTATAAACTACCCCTAAAACCAGAAACAAAAAATCTTCAGCCCCCAAATATTTTATTAGGATTAGACGGAGTATTAGAAAAAATAATTTAAAAAAATACAATTACGAGAATATAGTCACAATTATGACTTTATGACTACCACGCAGGCCAAAATTGTGCGGGACAAAAAAATAAAAAATAAAATAAAATTAGTCAGAACCTCGAATAGCTTCCAGTCCGCACTTTTGGACTCCCCTGAGTCAGGCAATAATGTGACGTCATTAAAGTTTCACATAGTAAAACTTTGGAATTATAGACCAGAAATTATCATTTTACACAAACAACGTCAGTATGACCAAGCTATATAGGGTCATCATCTCTCTAACTTTATCTATTTCATTATTCAAGGTGTTTATTACATTTATGGATGTTACACTTAAGTTGTTTTTCAACCTTATAGTTTTTAAACCGGACTCATATAGTTTCAAACATATATAAAATAGATATGGAATACAGTTTGATCTAGAAATTCAGTGAAGTTGTTATATACGACGCCTTCCTATCAGAAAATTAACATAGTTAATAATTGTTTACCTTGTCTGATATTCAACTTTCTAAAGCTTCAATAAAAGCTATTAAAACGATTTTATTGCCAATAAAAATGAATTGTATATTTTCTGTATGATAAAATAATATAGACACAATGTTAATGTTAGAAGAAAGTAACATTATTAATTGTATACTACTGTTATTTTAGCCTCTTATTGAACTGAAAGGGCCCAAATTTGCGTCGACTCTAAAAACGTAGCTTCCGGTTTTCCCTGAAAGTGGGCGTGGCTTTGTGTCTGAACTGTAAATGAGACTTTTAATTCAAAAGGCACGCGCCATGAACACCTGTCCCTGCACCTGATGCCCACATAGCAAAGGTTGATCTCTACTGCCACCATGAGGATCTTTAAGGCACCTGCAATGACTTCTCCAGTCTTCACGTTCAGTTTGATCAAAAATGTTTATTCCATAATGAAAACAGTCCTGTCTCACACACAGACACACACACACACACACACACACACTTCTTTTTACAAGTGGCACATTTCCAAGATCTAATGCATGTGGAGAGACAAGCCAAAACAAAGAATCATAGAAGAACAAGTGATTGGCTTTTTGCAGCACAGAAACATAAAGATTCCCCTCAGCAGCGTCCCTCCGACCAATCACAACGCTCCTTCCAACAGGAAGTCACAAGCTCATCCTGAGGCGTTTCACATCTCACTTCCTCTCCCGATGGGAGCCAAACTCCTGGCGTTTATTAAGCTGCTTCTGAAAGGCATTGGTGGCTGAGGCTGTAGTAAAGTAGTCCATGGAATTTCCCCCTCCCCCATTAACCCCTAACCTCCACCCTCCCTAACCCTCCATCCCAGAGCCGTTCAGCATTCCTCTTTGATGTAGATTTGTTCGTCTGTGTCTGAGTCCAGGTGCTCCAGCCGCTCCGTCTGGCCGTTCATGATCTCATCGGGGGTCTTCATGAACCTGAGGGGGGAGGGGGGTTATCTAGAGCTCAGAGGAGAAGAGGGTGTGGGGTGTCGGGGGGGTGGGAGGGAGTGTTACCTGAACAGGAGTCTCTGTCCAGGCTCTTTCCTGATGATGTTCAGTTTGTAGTAGTGTCTCAGTGCTCGCGACATCTTCTCGTACGTCATGTTGGTTCTGTTCTGTTGGGGATCAACAACAACAGGGTCAGAGGTCAAACATCTTTTTACAAAAAAAACAAACCAAAGCAAAAAAACATTAGATTCAAGGCAGGTACTTTCTAGAGAGAAAAATGCTGTAAATGTAAAGCTCCAAAAATCAGAGAAAGGAGAGAAGGAATGTCTAAAAGGAATGAAGGAAGGAAATGGAGACAAAATGAATTAACACAAAGGAAGGAATGGACAAAAGGAAGGGAAAATAGAGGGGGAAAGGAAAGCAAAGCACAAAGAAAGGAAAGTTATATGAAGGAAAAGACAGACAGGAGGACACTAAAACAAAATAAACGAAGAAAAAGCCACTAAAAGTTATTTTTGTTTCCAAGAGAAATCAATATTTATTTAGTAAAACAGAAAAACATCTGGAAGCTCCAGCATTTCTCTCTACTGGTCCCTGAACAATGATAGAAGTACATTCCAGAGGATCCCGCTTACAGTAAACTTTCCTTTCATCTCACTGGAACTTCTGAAACGTCTCATTAAGAGGGAAACAAAAACCCCATGTTTACAAATCATACCAAGAGATGGATATGTTTATGGATTTGAAAGTTTCTGAACAAATCTACTTCAATTAAAAGTCGGATTTGTCTCCATTTTTCTTTGTGAGACTACACAGCAGAAAACCCCATTTCATGAGGCCGGTTGCCATAACGGTGGGATGTTTGTTTGGGGTCGGCGTCCAGGAAGGAACAGGAAGTGGTGCGTTTACCTTGTGGTTCCCCCAGAGCCTGGCCAGACCATTGGGGTCCATGATGCGGAAGACTTTACTGTCGGGGTCCTCCCAGCGGATGTAGTTCTCGTACCTGCTGTCTGACAGGAGCTGGTACACGTAGTCCCACAGCAGCCTGCAATCTGGGGAGAACACACAGGGGGCGCTCTGGTTCAGCTCACTCCGTTTCCAAAGAAACACTCCCAACACCAGCTGCGTTTCTGTCACCAGTGTGCACAAAACTTTGAAAACACGATGTCACGATTGTGGTGTTTCTATTAAATAAAAAAATTATAGTTAAATCCGACGTGAATATGTATGTTCATGCGATAAATCATTAATAATCATGGCAGTGACGAATGTAAACATATATATTTTAGCCATGGCGCTAGCTCTCAACACTGAGCCATCATTGAGGCGTTGGAGCGACACTCAGTGGAAACGTATGCGGTGTTTTGGGGAAATTGCCATTTTACAGAAGAGTGATCAATTCAACATGTTCAAATGACAAACTCAACTTTTTATGAACTGTGACATTAGAGCTGGGTAATAATCATGATATAAAGGTTTCATATCGGTCCATAGATAATTATTGATCAGGTTTTTGTTGTGAATATTTGAAATACTGCCACAGTGGTGGCATAAAGTTTTGTTTTAGCCACAGTTTTCACTCCATGCCGGTTATGATGCCACCCTCCTAGCTTAGCTCACCAGGACAGGCTGAGCGGCTAACGCCTTTCCTCTGCCTACAGAAGGCTGAGCCATTCTGGATTGGAGTTCAGTTAAGTTATTGAATATTCTATTGGATATATTAACTATTGATTTTGATCACATGTCTATTGTGATATATATTGTTACTGATTTATTGCCCAGCCCTACACTGTGTGTTTACAAACCAGTGTGACTCCTGAAAAAAATGTTTTGATAAACACACCAATGTGATACAACTGAAAAACCTGAACCAAGCGTACAAAACGTGTTCTTTGACATTTCCGCTGTTCCATTAAAACTGCTGTATGTAACTTTTAAAAAATATATTTTTTACATATGTACTGAATACTGTAATTGTCATGACAGTATGAAATAATTACTTTAAAAAAAAATCAAGCTCCTCTGCCTCCTTCTAGTGCCCACTAGAAACAACCAATCAGAGCCAGGAGGCGGGCCTTAGCACTGTCAATCACAAGCTCATATTGCTGCTCATCCGCCCCGCCCCCCACTATCTACTACACTGCAGCTAACAGAACGTATTGTGAATGCTAGGTTAGTTAACTTGGCCACTGATTATGTCGGAAACGGTTTTTCTTTCACAGTAAGTTGTTTCTCTGCAGCATGTACACAAGAATGATTGACAGCTCTAAGACCCTCCTACTGGCTCTGATTAGTTACTCTTGGTGCGTTTCATCAGACAGCGACAGTAGCTCATGGACATCAATCTTTTCGCTTTTTATCTGTCTCATATTGACCCAGCATGGCAATAATTTTAACAAATATGTAAAAACATTCTTTATAAAAGTTGCATGTTGCAGATTTAAGTGAATTTATTAGCAATATTCCAGTGAGCTGTGTTGTGGTCAGTGGAAAGGCAGCTGGTGTTTTGTGATGAAGGACAGGAAGTGATGTGAAGACCTGCTATCCGGCCGATGGGCATCTGCTGCTCCTCTGGAGGAGACACGGGCATGATGACGTGGTTCCTGTAGAGCGCCTCCTCCTGTTGCTGCAACAGCTGCTGCTGGGCCAACTGCTGCTGCTGCTGGTGGTGCTGGTGGTGGTGCACATGCACCTTGCTCTCACGCCCGTTCTCCATCAACACCTGGGAGGGGGCCCCGGCGCGGCTGTGCCTGAAGTCCAGGCCGGCCCCCCCGCCTCTGCTGGGGCTGAGCAGCAGAGGGTTCAGGATGGTGCTGGGCATGAGCTGGATGACGCGGGGTGGCCCCGCCTCCTGGAGCCCCGGGCTCCGGGCCTCCCTGGGTGCGGCGCAGGGTCCGTTGGGGGCCGGCGGGGACACGGACAGCGGATACATCTCCTCGGCCAGGTGGTGGTTGCTGTCAGGCAGCTGGGAGAAGCTCTGCAGCGGGTCCTCGCTGGCCGAGCGGGGCCGGTTGGGCTCCGGGGGCGACCGCCTCGGGGCCGGGTTGAGGGGGGACCGGGAGCGGGAGCGGCGGTGCCTCAGCTCGATGGTGGGCGGGTTCTGTGGGAGGGGTTCTGTACCTCGCGGCGCCCGCCGTACCGTCTCTGAGGAAGCAGACATATTGGATTTTAGCTATTTATATTTATGTAAAGGCTTCCAACCAGCAGCAGGGTAACGTTCCTACAACAAACCACAGCTTTTACATTCAAATGTACAACTTCAAGCAAATGTTTGATCTCTACTAGATGAATATTCTCCAAAAATAAAACACCTGGAAAGGAAAAGGAGGAGAAACAAATATTGATTTCATACTGCAGGCGTGTTCCTGGTTGTGGATATTTTCTGTGACTGCTGGGAAGTTAAACGGTTTCATTACTGCATGCACATGCACAAATATTCCACTAGATGTCCCTGGTGTCACTCTGAGTCTGAGCCGAATGTGTCAGGGAGAAGATCTGAAGACAAGAGGGTGCTGAGGAAGGATGGAAGGAATTAACAAAGGAAGGACTGAATGAGGGAAGGAAAGGATAAAAGGATCAAGCAAGTTTGAAGGACATGTGGAATAAATGCAGCAATGACTGAAATCTGTAAATGTTTTTGAAAACTTGACAGATTCTATAACCCCTAAATGTAAAAGTACTGAACAGAACTTAAACAACCGTTGAGAGTAAACTAATTCAGTGTGGAAACAATGTTGACGCTCTTGAGTTCTCTGAAACATTAGGAAGGTTGCAGGTACCTGCATGTGAGTGATCAGTGGCATAGGAAAAATAGCTAAGAGTGGCACCGACAACAAAGCAGGAACTCACCACAGCAAATGAGTCACTTTGCATGAACTCTTTATTGTTTAACTACACCAGCACTTCCTGGTGGAGCAGGTTTTACTGTCAACACCAGAGTTACGGCTCAGTCCTATCTGATTGCTGCCGAGTCACATTTTCTTCCACCCGACCCAGGAAGCAGTTTCAAGTATTTCACCAAACTTGGTCGGCACTTCCTCGAATGGAACCAACAAGGTAGTCTAATGGGACTCACATCGCTGCCTTACACTTTTATTAAGCTAACGCTTTTGCTTACATATTTTGGAGGACTTTGCATAGTTTACATATTTACCAGAACTCTTAATCTCTTTGGTCAAGTTTGTACGGCAGCAAACCCGGGATCAGGCAATGATTTTCTGACTTTCAGAGATGTTGTTCCTTGGACAAGCATAATTTAGTTGGAAATCTCTGCCACTGTTAATCAGAAGCTGAAAATGAGCCCTGTGACTGCGATGCTAGTGTATATGCCATACAATTAAAAACAAGGATTTATTACTAAAAAGCAACAAACATCACAAAATGCTTCAAAAATGACTTCAGGTCTATTTTTCACATCATTATTTAATGCCTGTCTGTTTACACAAAAGGCCGGTGTAAAAGGCTCAGAGCAACCTGACTAGCTAAAATCCAGTTGGTGGCTAATTATGCTTACATTTGTTGTTGGCTGCCAGCATCAGATTAGCTGAGCTAGGGGCTTCAGATTAATGGCAGGAAAAAGAAGCCGTATCAAGCATTCACTGCAACTTTTTTCTCAGTTTGAATTGCGATAAACACGACCTTAAATAAAACTATAACTAAGAACTGAATAACTAAAGCAGCCTACCCAACATAGTGCTTTAAATACAATATAGTGGCATTTTAAGCCATTTTACAAAAGCAGGTTTTGTACTTTTGTAACAAATGTATTTATTTTTATTTATAAATAAATAATAAAACATGATGTCACAAAGAGCACAAAGCATAGATCTGCCCTTTATGGATGTGGTACATTATTACCAATATCTGAGCTAGATCTTTTTTTTTTTTCCAATATTGGGATCGATACAGATCTTAATACTGGATTGGTGCATCTCTAATTCTAATTGGTAGTCATTATTAGTCTCCAAACAAAGGCTAGAGAAATCTGAAGTGTATCCCTGAAGCAGGAAGCTAGAGAAGGGAGGACTGACCTTCGAGCTTCAGATGATGCACAGCGCTTTCAGGCAGCGAATGGAAAGAGTTCCCAGGAAAGTAAGCAGACGGGCAAAACACACTGGACTTCCGTTGCTTCAGTATGTGCTGCAGCAGCTCATACAGGACATCCCCTGCAGAAAGCAAAAGGTCATAGGTTATCATACGTCTCCCGGTGATATCTGACGCCTGCATGACACGGGACATTAGCGGTGTCGTCAGACGCAGTGTCCGATTCCCCTTCTTCTTCTCCTCTGTGCTTTCCAGGATCCAGCCCAAACGATGCTGCCGTTATTGCTCAAACTTCCTCTGGCTTGAGCAATTCAGGACAAGACTCATCAAACAAACAATACTTCTGTTAGTAGAGACACTTCTTAGATAGTCTACCCCAGACTGTGAAGACATCATAGACTGGGACCTACTACAACCAGCTCATAGCATTCAGTTTGTATTTCAATCAATGTTTGCAATATCAGTGCCTCAGTATTCCTCAGTGACTGCTCATTAGAGATTACTACATTCTTGTATTATTCTTGAGTATTCTAGCATCACTTTAATGAATCACAAGCAAACGTTAGATTAGAACCAAGTTATGTTTTTTTTTTTCCCTTTTTTTTCTCAGAGTTTTTATGGCGCTAGTGGCTCGTATTTTTTCTACAGTAGGCTGACAGGAAACAGGGATGGAGAGGGGGGAAGACATGCGGTAAAGGTCGTCGGGACCAGGAGTCGAACCCGCAACGTCCGCGCCAAGGACTAAGGCCTCCAAACGTGGGGCGTGCTAACCCCCTGCGCCACCACAGCACGCCCCTGAACCAAGTTATGTTTGTTTGTCTGTTTGAGGTTCTCCTTTAGGATCATCAGAAAAACATGGTTGATAAAAAACGACTACTTTGTGTAGTACCTTCCATTTTTAGAATACTTCAATTTGTCTGTACATTTTTAAAATGCAACATCAGTGAAAATGTCACATCAAGATTTAAAAAAAAAAAGTGCATCTGTATCTACCTCTTGATTGGCAAATCAAATTTGTGCCACAAACTCATCTAAAGAGTCTCTTTGTTGCTTTGGCTGCCTGAAACCACAATTCTACTTAATCAAATCTAACAGTGGTTCGCTTCCAAATGACTGTTAATTGGCGCAGTGAACCAGGTCTACATGGGGTTTAGGGATCCTATTATTTGTAAAGTATCAATCAGTTTTGTACAGTGATGATGAACATCTATCTGCCTCGCTATTACTGATTTCAAACAATTCAAATAACTAAGAGGACCTTTTTCTCATCTAAATGCAAATCTAAAGTTAGAGCTGTATGAATAAAACAGAAAATGCTCTGAGAAGTTAGCTTGTACGCTTCAATTTCCAGTTTGATTTGCCAGTCTGAAATGCAAAAATCAGATCTATTTCCAATCATAAGTGCCACTCCACAACTCCTAGAAAAACAGTTGTCGGTGTGGACAGTGTTACTGAGTGAAGGACAGACTCAAAGTTAGCCATTTTTCCCATCAGAGATTGTGAAGCACATCGATGCTAGAACCTTTTGAAAAAGAAAGGACAAGTCGACACGTGTCTGCAGTTCACTGATGCTGCAACAGAGTGCAAGACAATGGAGTAGATGAAAGTTCCTCTGTTTTATCCTTTTGAGCTCTCACCTCTTCTAACATAGATGATGATTGATGTTGTAGAACAGGAAGGCCAGGAAATATTTGGAATGCTGTTCCTCTGTGTCTCTATATCCCCAGCTGCCCTCAAACGTTTGCAACAACTGACTTTCCCGTCACCATGGAGGAAATCTGGACATCTCTTGTTTGCAGGATTGTTTTAATTGAGCCACAGTGGAGGCTTTTTGATCATGAAGAGACTGTTCAGGGTGGAATTTAACTCCAGACTCTAAAACC
This sequence comes from Xiphophorus couchianus, assembly GCF_001444195.1. Lineage (NCBI taxonomy): Eukaryota > Metazoa > Chordata > Actinopteri > Cyprinodontiformes > Poeciliidae > Xiphophorus > Xiphophorus couchianus. The sequence continues at coordinate 16,022,680 of NC_040244.1, read as the reverse complement.
TTCATTTGTTTTTAAATGCGTCGGGTGGTGGACATGCTGGTGTGCTTGAGATTATCTTTTTGCTGCATAAAACAAGTTTACTGGAGTTCTAGGTCACAAAACTTCTATGCTGGGGAATTCATGGTTCCATCATTTCTCATGACAAATTTTGTAATGTCCCTGCTTCCCCACTCCAACGCAGTCATAAATTGGTAGTTTTCATGGACATGTATGGTGGACGTCCGCTTTGAGTTGAACCTCTGCAGAGTAAAAAATGTTCGGGTTTCTGGGGGTCTTTGTGACCGAGTACTCTGTATCGCTCGGTAAACTGCTCAGCAGGAAACGCATCAGACTCTTGAGAGTCAGCCCAACCAGTCCCAAGAACACGCAACAGCTTGTCTGCCCATTTCTTTGCCACACTAACAGCTGTACCAGGCGCCAAACTAGCTTGTAAAATTTGCTGAGCTTGGGAAATTGAGAACTTTTTTTTACGAGAAATGTAGGCAATCTGTACGCTTGACAATAAAATCTCCACCATCCATGGACAGTGTCCGCAGAGTCATCATACACCTGAGTGTGTGGTAGCCTTAAAGCCGCAGAACAGACCACGCCATCACACTGCCACCACCGTCCTTTACTTCCATACGGTTTATTTTCTAGAAGCTCGACTTATAGTGAACCAGATGCAGCCAACGTTCCACTAAGTTCCAGTGGGGAATTTTACTTCTTCCCAAAAGACAATGTTGGTTTGGACAGACTTGTGCATGTATTGAAAGATATCATCAATTGAGAAGTGACGTTTTTATTGATTTTAATTTTGATGTCAATATCAGATTATTTCAAACGTTGAAGTATGACAAAAACGGCAAAAAACTGAAAATGGACAATAAGAGAGATTGGAAATGACTGACTAAATAGAGAAAGCATCAACTGGGCTGTTGAGGGAAAGTCATTAGCAATCTGTGAACATATAAAAGGACCATTGTGCGACATGATCCTGGCCCTCTCCTGGTCGCAGAGCAGCGTCCGAGGGCAGGAACAAAGCCTGAGCAGGAAGGTCACTCAATGATTTCCAGCCTCAACATTTACACAAGCAGCCACCAGTCCGGATGGTGTGATCTCACCAACACACGGTCAACCGGCTCACGCTCTGAACCGCCTAACATAACAAGGAAATGATTCTCATAAAGGAAGCAAGGGTGAACACACACAAACAAAGGCACACATACACACACGCATGCACCCCCACACACACCCTTTCAGTTCTCACTTTCTGGCAGTGTGGGGAAAATTCCTGCTTCCTGCTCTTTTCTCTGATTCCTTTATTTAAAATAGTCTGCTTGTGAAAAACTAAGGTGTGCTCAAAATAAGAGGTTCCTTTAGAAGACATAAAACAGGATATTTAAAATTTCATAATATCTGTTGAGTGATTGGTGTATGGCTCACACTCGCCATGATGTAAGTTATTCCATCTTTCAGAGACGCGTTCCATGATAAGGAAACAACCTTCTTGGAGCTTCTACAAAGGGAAGCATGAAACCCCAGAGACTGATGGGAAGTCTGTGCCTATAAACATACAAAGGAGGAAATAGACGCATCACAAGCCAGAAAATTGCTCTCTTCCCTAAAGTGAGATTTAGACTGATACCACTAACCGCTGGCTGTAAACAACTAATTCTGATGTTAAAAAAATCCCCTTCCATTTTAGTTATTTGACCTTATGAGGCAGGCTTTGTGAACAAAACACCTAATATGACCCGAGAAGATCATGAATCATTTCCTCCCACTTTTCTCCTCATCGATTACTTGACAGCATGGGAGATTTGTTTGCTCACAGCTGAAAGGGAAATGAGGTGAGCTGTCAGGTTGGTCACTTCACTGGCCTCCAGGCCAGGAAATAAGTCTGCTCCTATTTAGTTTTAAAGATTTGCCGGACATGAAAATAAAACCAGCTTATCTAGCGATGTCCAAAAACACATCATTTATAGTGAAAACATTTTTAGGAGCCATTGACGATGCTTAGAAGCAGGGTGACAACTGCAGCCAACAGCTCGTGTCAAAGTCCCAGATACCTTCCCACAGTCACTTGCAATTGTTCTCAAAGTATGTGTGGAAAAGTCAAAAGTTCACTAAAATCCTTTAACCAACTCCTTTCTATCTATGGCCCAGTTTTTAAAGTCCCTATTTTCAAGTCACTCTGGATGTGCAAAACGTAGAATAACTTCAGCACACTGCCAGTTAGCTGACTGTGCTAAGGCACCAACTTTTTTCTTAATTTACGAGAAATGCGTTTAGAAATCACTAAAACAAGACATTTCCAACGTGGAAACTGAAAGGGCCCCACCCTTCACTGTTGGTAAGGAAAAGTTGTTTTAAAACTAGTTTGAAAGCTAGAAGTATATTTGTTAAACAGGCAGGCTGCCAGAGCTGACACACCTCAAACTTTAACAAAGTCAATTTGGTCAGTATGAAGTCAAGGACTGAGGGAGTAAAGGTTATCAAAAGTGAGAGTTTTCAGCATGTTTAGGAATTGCTTTCCATGCGTAACCGCAAGAGCCAAACAGCAAATGTGTACAATATGAAAGCAAGTTTTCTTTCTGTCAAGCGTTTTGCTTACGTTGCTTTCACCATAACATTAATGTACTAAAACAGCAAAAATCAACATTTAGGTTTTTAAGAAGTCTGAAAAGCTTTTTAAAAACCCATCTCAGAATTTTCATTTTTGAAACATTGTTACACTGGGCAATGGGTGTCATTTTACAAGTGCCAGTATAATAAAATAATAGTCTATGAAAATAGTTTTACAGTCACCATGGTACCAGCAGAACCAGCCTAATTAAATTTAATGACAAATGTCAAAATGATTTAAAACTGAAGCAAGATGAAGTTTGGAGGATTTTTTATTTTACTTATTAAATGTAACATCCAGAGGATATGAATAAAAACGTAGCATCTTGTCCAGCCTTGGAGTTGGATTGATCCCTTACCTTATTTCTAAATTTATCAAAGCTTTATTTATTCTCGTACGACTTTCATCCTAAACCACATCACACAGCGCCTGTGTGGAGCCTGAAACAATGTTCTCTACTCCACAGTCGAGACTTTTATTTTCTTTCAAATCTTCCAGACAGACTAGCAGAAACGGGCTGAGAAAATCAACTCAATATTTCATTTTACTTTCAGGCGCCTCTCCGCTGGTGTTGCTCGGGCGACAGTTGAGGTTGCTTTCTACTTCCTGATGAACCGTCTCCTACTTCCTCTCCCCCAGCAGTCGCGCTGTAACAGCTGCATCCCTCGGCTGTCACCTCGCACCGCCACATCATCTGCTCCTGCTGCCGTTACTGATTTATTTTCCATTTTGGAGGTTTGATATGAGCAATTGAAAAATTGCACAAGAACGGAAGATTTCTGGATGAGATTGACGTAATAGTTACTGTAAAGTAAGATTGAACCAATGTTTTTGAAGGTTTTACAAAACTTGCAACTATTTTCCACCCCGTAATTCAATGATCTGTGATTTGCATTTCCTTTCTAGCTGCTAAATCTTTTTTTTTTCCCTAGTGTAGACTGAAATGACTCATTTTTAGAATATTTCACTGATACACTCAAAGCTCGGAGTGCGCTCCTGTTTCCAGAAGTGCATAAAGAGAAATACCGGAGTGAGGGGATCTGTAGCGGAAGTCCTCCTTGGTGAGGAGAAGCAGGGCCTTGCCGTTCATCTGGAAGGTGCCGCTGGTGATGGGCCGCAGCGCAAACTCCTTCTCGGCCCACCGCAGCCACTGAGCCACGTCTTCCCGGCTCCAAAACACTGGCTGCAGGCCTGGAGGTGGAGAACGGAGAAAAAGTCAGGGTTTGGGGGAGACGGCGACAAAATGGAGAAGAAAAGAAGGAAAAATGAGTCGAGTGTTGAAGAAGCAGACGGGTGGGGAGGCGGCGGTGGTGCTGGAGGCGGAGGAAGGAAGAAAGAAGGAAAGGCAGGAAGGAGAGCGCGGGGAAGGGGGAGGGCAGGGAGGAAGGAGGCAGTAAAAAGGATATTGAGGAAGTGGAGATAAAAGCCGAAAGGAGGGAGTGATTACGGGAATGGCAGCAGAGATAAAGAAAAAAAAAGATGAAGGGGGAGACAGAGTGAGAGGGAGAAGAGGTTAGAATAAAATATTAAAAATGATAGGTTAGACGTAAAATTGCTGAATGAATCAGACAGGAGGTGCTGAAGAAAAAAACTCAACATGTTTTTAAATATATATATATATGTATGTGTGTGTGTGTGTGTGTTACAATACACTTTGCTGTTTTGTTCTGTTAACCCTGAAGACGCACGTTAGCGGATGGAAGGTTGATTGGTTTGTTTTCAGAATGAGACACGCATGACAGGAAAAATGAGCGGAGGAAACAAATCAAACAGTCGCTTTTTTATTTCCCTTCTTCACACCTCGTGTTTCGCTCACTGGCCAGGGAACAAGAGTGGAAGAAAATCTATTATAACGACCGAGAAGTATTTACAGTCACCTGAAAAAGTACAGAAAATACCCTGTTAGGAGAAATCTTTATGACCCTGCTGAAAAACGTGGTTCATGGAGGAATCTCTCATTTTAAGTAAATTATTAAACAAATTGCTCAAATATTCTGAAAACCTGTTTATTTCCTTGTCCTGGTTTTTGATTTTGCTGGTTAAACGTCTAAAAGTCGAGAACAGAAAAGCAGGATGAGTATTTAAAACAGCTTAAAATAAAAAAGTTAAATAATCGTCTCTTTTCTACTAAACAATCACAACCTTTCTACATTTCCGAAACCACATGCACAAAAAAATTGTAAAACGAATGCGGGGTCAGTGCAAAACCGCCAGACCGTGGGGTCCAAGTAACTCCGTCTCTTAAAACAACAGAAGGACTAAATAACTGTTTGAAAATTAATATTCATTATTTACTTAATACTTCGGAAGTTCTTTCTAGAAAATGCTGCTGCATTTTTTTTATTGCTACACCCTTTGCAATGAAGTCACATACCAACATTTTAATACATAATAATTTAAACTTTATGGCCTTTTTTTGTTTGTTTTTGCCTCAAAAATCATTATCGAAAAGATCTTTGGTTAAAATGTCAAATGTTTCCAAATCGACCACCAAAAGCATTCAGCAACCGATTTTTGGCCTGCATTTATGCCAGTCAGCATGCGATACCGCTGCCTCATCATATCACTCTTCTCTTGCTGGAACCTGATGATCTACAGTATGACTCAGGCTCACCTCCCTTTTCTTTCCTGTATCCTCTTCTCTGTTTCGCACAGGTGAAACCAAACCGCTAAGCGTGTGCCGCTCTGATCAGGCCGTCCACGACGCCCACACCGAGCACAAGCCGCTCATTTCTTACGCCCGACTTATCGGACAGACTCGAACACTTCCTCTGGGAGTCGGACAGCTGTTATCTTTGGCCGCCAATGTCACTTGTCACACAAGTAATAAGAACCGTGTGTCTGCTTCCACTCCCTCCCCCTCGCTTTCCGCTCACCCCGACATGTCAAACAAAGGAAGTTTTCAGAGAGCAATCGATCTAAAATGACACTCTGTCCAGATTGTCAGATTTCTGTTTCTTCCCTTTCCTTCTAGGCCTCTATATTCAGTTGGCGATAAGCCAGGAAGGGTCGAGGTTATCTGAAGCACAGCTCTGACCCTCAGCCTGTCGTCTGAGGAAGGTGTCTGCAAATGGGATTAAAGTACTTCACAACAACAAGGGTTGTGAATAAAAATTTTTTAAAAAGTTGGATCCTATTTTCTTGGTGGGTTTCTGCTTCATTGACAAAATCAGCCCAGCACAAGTCAAATTTGCCATCAAAATGCGTCAACCTTGTAGCTTTCTGTGCCGGAAAATAGAACCACAGCAACTGTGATACAGCTGAATGCATCCCCGACTTATTAATATTGAATCAAGTTGCCATCTGCACGACGTGCACCAGCTGTACTTTGGTCTCCCGTGGCCGAGTTGTGAGAGCGGTGAAGCCAGGGCGGGCAGAAGTGAAGCTCAGGTCAAGAGGTCACGGCTGCGGTATGCTCTCTCCAGGGCCGGAGAGCCGTTCCGCCTGTTCCAAAAGCCCTGTGAGATCCGGTCTGCCGGCCTCGGCCATCTGCACAGGGGCCGGAGGAGGAAGCAGCGAGGGGAGCAGAAGGAGGGAGGAGGAGGAGGAAGAAGGGGGCCCAAACAAACGTGTCCCACAACGCTCTTTGGCAGGAAGTAATCCAGCGTGGGCTCCTTTTCAGCACAGGAAGCTTCCTGTGGCAGGGTTAGAGAGCAGCGCAGGGAGGTTCAGTAACTGACAGCGGCACAGAGACGAAAAAAAAGGAAGAGAGGAAACAGAAAGGAAAGTGTGGTGAGAGCAGCAGCGGATGGTGCGTCAAGACAATAAATTGAGGCAGGGTGGATAAAACAGCAATAGGACTAAACAAATATGCAAGAAGAGGAAGGAAAGGCACACAGGAAGGGAAACGGATAACTAATCCGGAGAGCAGATCGAGTTTCCAGAGCCGGACGTCATGTCCAGTCTCCAATTCCTTCCTTAACTTATTTCTGTGGCAACTTGTGTTTATTCTAGGATCTAATCTGCACAGTAAGCAAAGTCCACAAGGGGGATCAGACCATAAAACAGGTTCATGAAAAGTTCCTTCATAACAATATGTAACACTGCTATATACAGTGAATAGATCCTAACATTTACATGGCCTTGGGGAGTGATGATGGCATATTCACAAGCTGTCAGTCAATGTGAACATTTAGAATGGCTTCCAATATTAAAACAGAAATAGTTTTTATTTTGTCACCAAGACCGTAAACCAAGTATCTTTTTCAGTCTTGCCGGCCCACATGTCCATAATAGATGCTACATACAAAAGACTTCCTGCTTCATGGAGCAGCTATTGGTTCAATGCATAGAAATTATACTAATCCAAGCAACAGATCGTTTCTAGTAACAGACATCACTGATAACTTTAGGAATACACTGCGTCGGCCAAATGTGCTACAGAAACCATAAATAACCACTAAAAATAAAAGTTTTGGTTCTGAAATGTCCTGATGAACACTACAATATAGGAAACAGCCCACTCCACTACGCCTGTTTAGTCTGAATTCTAGTTTGACTTCACATGAAGTAAACTCTGGTGCGTTCTAGTGTACATGTGAACGCCAAGTGGACCGTAGATCGCTTCAGATGCAGGAAGTGAACTACACTGCAAACGAGGGAGTCCAGCCCTCACAGGAGAAATGACTCATGATCTTTTTCCAAAGACAAAAGATCCTACAACCACTTAAATTTCATGCCAGTCCATTTTTTTCATATTTCGTGAAGAAGGAAGTTTCGCTCAGTGTCTTTATTAGAGGCAGGTTTTTACATTGTTTCTTCAGTCATTCTTGGTGCAGCGCCACCACAGGCAATGGAGGCAACAGGTTCTCCAAAGGGTTTGGTTCGTTTTTACACAGTACAATGAGAAAGCAAACTGCACCAGATGAAAATGTAACATGTTCTAGTTTTGCTCTCCAATCGAACCAAGTCTACCAGACTGTCAGGTGTGAAAGCATCCTAAAATGCTAATGGTAGAAGGTTGATCTTGTGTCTGTGTTGATTTGGCCATATGTTTTAGATCATTCGTCTGCTAAAAGGTCCAAAGATGACCTATTTTTAGTTTCCCACCCAAAGCTACCAGGTCTTTACTTAAAGATCCTGATATTTTCAAAGGTTTATGATGTGATGCCTTCTGGAATGGAATATGCTTTATTGATCCCTAAGGGGAAATTGCTGATTAGTTGACAAGCTACCCAAGCTGATGATGTTTACAGGGCTGCTCCACAGCAGGACAGATCCTCCACCATAGTGACTTTCTTTCCCACCCACCTGTATATTTCAGAAAAAACCAAAGAACAGTTCTGTTGAAGTCCCAGTAGGCATTAGAAGACACACATAAATGTCCTGGACACGGGGGAGCAATCGGTTTGGGAGTTCTTGCTTGGTTTCAATTAACTAATCTGGGCAGAACTTTTTTTTCTGTTTTTATTGTGTCTTTTGTCAGGATGTTGAAGTGGGCTTTGTTACTACGGTGATGTAAGGTGCCATGGGGGAGAAGCATGTGGACTTCCTCGAGGTTCTCCACCAAGTTTCTTGTGTAGAACTTAATGCAGTCCCTGGAATGAACTTTGTTGTTTCAACTAACATAAGCATATAGACCTTTATACTCATGACAGTAGGACAGAAAATTTACTCTTTAACAACAAGCTGGAATGTTAATGGTTGGAGACCTGGTGACCCCCAAATGTCACCCTTTGCTGCAGTGAGCTTTGAAGACTCTATTTTCCTTTACCATCCTCCTCCCTATGTGCGGTGGAAAGATAAACTAGGGTCTCCACAGTGTTTGTCACAGCTCTGGTTGTTTAAAACTTTTTAATTATTGCTCTGACTCTATATGTGGGCGAGTATTTATTCCCTTGTAGCCATTTCCTGACTTATGAAGATAAACACATATCTACCGAACATGAATGACCGAGAAGAGACTCCGGGTTACGTCACATTTCCACCATAGAGAAACAAGAAGTCATAGATAACTAATTAAAAGTTTGTAGACAATTTGATGAAGTTAACAAAGTGCTTCAGTTACATTTGTTGTATGGAAGTTGTAATGGATGTCAGAAATCTGTCTATTTAAAATCAACTACGAATTTTAAACCCCTAAACAGTAAATATTTTGGGAATCTTAACATTAAAGCCACTGATGGGGAGGAAAATGGAGGGCATGGTCATTTAACAGAGGAGGAAGAAGAGCACCTTCTGTCCTAACGTGCATTCAGCACATTCACACACTATTTGGTGCTGGTGAATTTGCTCTGTCTGTTTTCTGTTACAAACTCTGAACCAGATTTGTTGCATGTTGCAGGAACAAAAATCAATTTCAAGACTTCCGTTTCATCAGGCTCCCTGCTGAACACATCTCAGATTAAAGAGGTTCATGAATCTGTATACATATCTGTGTGACTGTGTGTGGGGGTGCGCATCGGGGTGTGTGTGTGTGTGTGTTTACTCTGGGAAGAGGAAGAAAAAAACCCTCGAGCACAACAGCAGCAGGATCCCAAACCCTTGACTAAACCGTGGGCTCCTAATCCTCTCTGATGACACATAATTTTCACTCTGTGGTTTCTCAGGCCCCCGCTAATGCTTGCTAACACACATACACGCACGCAGCTCTCAAGTTGCCAAGGCAACTCATAAGCGATTGGGATGAATGGAGGGAAGAGGAGGATGAGATCATCGGTATCTTGTTTCGTTGTTGCGGTACAGAAGCCGTTAACTTCCCCTCTCAGTCAGATGAGTTAATGAGGTCCGTTCTGCCTGGCAAGGTCCCGTCCCGTCCACCAGTCTCACCCGCCCCACTGCCGCTTGTTTTTGTTGCCTTACAAGAAATCTTCAAGGTGTGAACTTCAATATTTTTAATAATTTGCCACTGATGAGCAATAATTTTATTATTAATTGATTTGTATTGCTGAGAAACTAGCTCTACTATATCCTCCAATAAGAACCGGTGCTGGTTTTTAAATACATTTGTAGTTTTGGTCACTTCATACATAAATACCTAATCTGGACTAATCGGACTATAGTTTGTTCCTGTCGTGGCGATGCTTCATACTCCTGTTGACAACTGAATATTTTGAAGTAAGAAAGTGTGTTTTTTTTTTTTTTACCCCAAGTTGTGGCAGCAATAGCTTTTTTTTCCCTGCCATGTCAAAAGACGGGTTCTGTAGGATCGGCCACAAAAAGATTACGTTTAAGTTCGTATTAAGCTAGCATTCCTTTGTAGCTGTTCTGGTGCTGTATATTGATCAGAAAACATGTAAAGTTTTCCAAACATTGTTTGTTGAGTCATGCAGGTGCATCATATTGTTCAGGGTTCCATTTCCTTTTCTAACGTGTGAAACTGGAACTAAATCACAGATTAACGGGATGTGAAAGTCAGATCAGATATTATTTTCAAGCCCCAGACTCCGGGTCTTGGTAAACACACACATAGCCGATACATATCCATCTCAGACTGAGAATTTCTCCTTATCCTGACCTGGATGAATAATATCCAAACTGAGAAAACTCAAAGTTACTTAGTCACCCGCCTTTTGAGTAAATATTACTCCATTTCTCGCAGCCCAGAAGTAGGCGGACATAAGTTTTACTGTCTCCATTGAGAAAAGGCTTTTCTTTCTTCAGACAGAGAAGGAGGGAGAAAGGAGGTGACCCACTAACACCCTGACTCAGAAACATGAGGGGATGAGAGTTGCACATTTCCTAACTTTAGTATATACTTAGCATTCATCTTCCCGTCCTTTGTGCGCATTAATTCCCTGTCAGGTGGGTGTGGCAGGGAAAAAAATCCCTGTCCACACACACACACACACACACGCACTTTTACTTTTCAGTCAAAAGTTCCCGCGCCCCCACCTCAACCCTCCCATACATCCTGTGTTTCCTCCACCGGCATGCACGTGCTTGTCCCCGTCCTGCTAAACTGGACTCCATCCAGTCAAAACAAACATAAAGCAGCTCATCAATCACTCTGAACTTTTATGGCCAGGAAGTAGCGCGACCTGTTTTTGATAGTAAGCTGTTGAAAGTGGGAGCAAGCCGACTCTTGTACAGTTGGTTCCTGAATCCAGCGCCAACTGCCACTCTTCTGTTTTCTTCGCAAGCCAATTTTTTTTTTCCCTCTTCCCCTTAATTTTTTTTTTTTTTTTTTTTTTGAAATGCAGCAACTTCAAAGGAGGCTGGTAACCAACACACCTGTGCACAGGTCATTTAATACTGCTCTTCAGGTGAACAATGGGCAGTTAGTATTTAAAGTAGGATAACGCTTACATTGATCTTATCTAATGCAAATATGCATCTAGGCCTAAAATAAAACCTGCTGTTGGCAAAACATCGATACAATTTGTATCAAATGTAACAATTTAACTAATATGGAAATGATTTTGGATGCATATTGGTGATATAAAACAAGGGTTTCTTGGAAAGAACCGCTTGGTTTTATCTCCTGTTCCTCTAAGTAGCGCGCTATTAGGGAGCAAATTTGTAACATTTGTTACATTTTCAGCTGGCATGGTTCACTTTCACACTGATCTGCATCAAATGAATCTAACTCTTTGAAAGTCCTGTTCCCCTGCTCGCCTGTGATGGTGCTGCACCAAAAACTCTGAAGAAGACTGAACGCAACTTCCTTCTTCACCAAATCTAAACAAATATGAAGTGGCTTCAAGGTTTTAGCAGTGGTAGGATTTCTCTTTTGTCTTTGCAAAAGGCAATGAGTCATTTCTCCCGCTAGCAAGAGACTTGTGTGTTTTAATTTTGGTTGTATTTACCCAGAATGCCCTGCGTTATAGTCCGCTTCCTGCTTTTGGAGCGGTTTTCGGTCCACTTGCTGTTAACTCAGGTATTCGAATTGCTTCAGAATTCACTTCAACCAAACAGAGACGTAGATTTTAAGGCGGACCACAGTTCACTTTTTTGTTCCACATCAGAGTTCGCTTGCGCATTCACACTTCCCCAAACAAACCAAACTTTACAGGCAAACACACTAAAGTTGAATTAAAACTAACCAAACAGGGCTGGTGTGAATGCACCCTAAAACTCTCCTATCTGCTTTTCTGTAATATATTCTCTTTCCAAGTATGTTTTTCTTTCTTCTTCTTTTTTGTAGAAAGCTTTCATAAAATGCCAGAAGCGTGAACTTATATTGTTGTAATTGTGGAATACTAAACAAAGCACTGAAAGTCAAAGAAATGTCCAATGTATTCTGGAATGTCAGGTTCTGACTCAGACCTTCTGGGATAGTCGGTCTGTATTTCTGAGAAATGTAACTCCACCTCGACTCTTAGCGACGCAGACAGCTTCAACAAAGACTTATCAACTTGGTGCCTCAACTGTCCAGAATAAAGTCTCTGTGAAACTAAACTTAAGATCGTAATTGGTTTGTATCAATGTCAGTTTAATAGGGTTGCCAATTTCGCCAAGCAAAGTGCTATCTTTATGAAATCAAAGAGGAATGTTTTCTGTAATTCCTTTAAAGGTTACAAATCGTTTAACCATCTTCTCTTTCATGTCCCAGAAGCTAACTGCATTATGATTTCGGACTGAGTGGCAGTGCTAATCTTCAGCTGTACATTATTGTCAAACTTTAGGCAAGTTACAAGTTCTATCAGGTTGCTACGTTAATTCCACATAAAGTTACATTTGATGTTTTCTGCTTTAAAAGCTACATTAGCCTATGACAGGACTAGCCATGCCTCGCTTGCTCGTACAACTGCGTACCAAAGGTTTCTTACTGCACACTGATGATTTATATTCAACCAGATCAGTATGTTATTTGCAGTACACCAACTTGTTAAGTATTTGTTAAAGCTGTCTGTCACTAAGAACTGGCATGTAGCTACATTTGTTAGAAATATAGTCTCCGTTTATCCTGAAGACTAAGTCAGAGCAAATTCCATGTACAGAAATTATTCTATGCTAAGGCTGAAAAAATATGGTGGCGGTAAATTACTTTTATTTTTTTTGCCAGTATATTCACAATATAAATTTACAAAATGATTTTATCATGAAGCACATATTTAAGACTTGAATTGAGCCCAAACTGGTTTCTCCATATGATTATTTTATGTATTACTAACATTAGTAGTAGTAGTTGTGGTAGTCATGGTAAACAAACACAAAATGCCGTCTGTGTTAGATTACATTAGATTCCTGCCTAAATTGTAAAATGTTTGCAGATTCACCTATTAGCAGATTTTTCTATTGAACGCATTTCTAAGTTATTTTTATATTATTTTAATAATTTTATGTTAAAGCTGTAACAGCTTATCAAACGAAACGACTCATGATCTTGAAATGACTAATTTTTCGCGAGCCAAAATTCTTACATTGTCCACTCCTGCTGCATTTCTTAGCTTCTCACACAGGTTTCAGAGGCACACATGTTTTTATCTTTAGTTTTTTAAAACTATTCAAGCGTCAGAAATGTCCTACTCTTCTTTGCGCTGTTTCTTTGAATTTGAATAATCTTAATCAAGTATGCTAATTTTATTATATAAAGTAATAGATAATAACACTTTATTAATCCCCAAAGAGGGGAAATTTTGCTTGTTCCAGAATAGCACACAAAAAATCTAAAATAAGTAAATAATGGGCATGCCGTGGTGGCGGAGGGGTTAGCGTGACCCACATTCAGAGGCAACGTGGCCTCGACGCGGCTGTTGCGGGTTCGACTCCTGGACTCAACGACATTTACTGCATGTCTTCCCTCCTCTCCTTCCCCCTGTCCTGTCAGCCTACTTTGAAAAAGGGACACTAGAGCCCACAAAAAGACCCCTTGCGGGGCCATAAAAGTAAATAAATAAAGTAAAAAATAATAATTAGTATTATACTAATTATATATATCAATATTATACATAATATACATTATATAATATTATACATATATATAATGTAACTAATATTAGTGTAATATCTTGTATTATACCTTGTACTCATGTTTTTGTCTTTGAGAATTCAACCTCACTCCCCATTTTGCTCCTCTCCTTGTCTTACTTTCCACTTTTGATGTTGCTATCTGGTATTTTCTTCCGAGAATCAACGAAGGCCCCGGTTTCTGTTCGCACCAGCACAGGCATGCCCAGTGCTCATGAACGATCATGCAAACTTTGCTAAATTGCATTTATGAGCAGAAAACGTTTTCAGTTTGGACCCTGAAACAAGTCCAACTAAAAGGTTCCTGCCAAGCCGAACTGTGGGAAATCCAGTCTGATGAGGAAATGAAAGCGGAGACGCAGAACGTCAGTCCTTAGGCTGGTTTTGATGGTTTCGACTCTTCAAAGTGTCAAATCTTTTTTTTGGGTGGTGGAAATGTCCTTGAAGTCTTTTGCTGCATAAATGACTGGGTGGTCTGTTCATCTCGTCTTTTTCCTCAATCCAAACAAACAAACACACATTACTTCCCATGTGGCAGGGAAGAGCCACAAGATCCAGAGTGTCTGGGAAGCACATGGAAGGAATTCTATGAAATGACGTTTAACAACAGGAAGAGAATTTCCAGTTATTGCAGCTTTAGTTGCATTTCCTATAAAAGCGTAAAATCACCGCACCAGAGATGCTTGCGTGCGTAGCGGGGTGTACGTGCGTGTGTGTGTGTGTGTGTGCTTTGTGATGTTATGAGAACAGCAAGCCCACCACCCCCACGTCAGAAGCACCATGTGGAGTGTGTCGCGAACAGGAAGAGAAGGGGGCTGCGCTCAGCTTCGTTAGCCTGTGTGAGAACAGTTTCCCTTTCACAGGAGAAAAAAAAAAGAAGTTACAATACACACACACACACACACACGCTCACCCCAACACACATGCACATAACAACAACATTTATTCAGGAAGCAACGTCTGCCCACTCAGGAAATTCCTGAGGACAGAGCTGCTTCCAGGGGCCGGAAATTTCCCCTCAGAAAGACCCAACAAACACTACACACACACACACACACACACACACTTCTTTTACACCAGCTCTCCCACAGTAAAACGGCTAATAGACCATAAAGAAACAGCGGCCAAAGGAAGCTGAGGAGGTGGTGGGGCATGCATACAGTCTACACCTACACTACCTCTGGCAAGCTTTCCACAAAGACACAAGATTCACTCACACTCATCCACCCACGCATACAAGCATGCACAGTGCAAACCCAGCTGTGAGCTCACACACACACACACGCAAGCACACACAAAAACCAAGGAAACTAGCCTTGTTTCCATGGACATAGATTTTTTTGTTTTTTTTTTAAACCGTCCTGGAAGATTATTCCCTTCCGCCAGCCGCTGCTCTTTTTGCATTCTGTGTTTATTGTGCATCGGGAGCATCACTCAGTGACGCAGGTCTTTAAATAATTCATCTACTTCTTTGTTTATTTATTTTTTTTTAACTAAATGCAACTCACTCGTGGCACGTTCATGGCCCATGACGGCGCATTGACCAACAAACCCAGTTCACGACCGAATTAGAACCCGACAAATTCAGCTGATGAGAGTTTGTGTGAGGAATCTTTTAAGAAGCCAAGTTATATTACGTGGGACAAATTGTTCCTTCGGTAGTCAATTCAATATTACTTGTCTTAAGGTTTCTAGTAGGAGTGGAAATCTTTTACTATCTCACAATTCGATTCCGAATTTTGGGCTCACAATTTGATTCAAAGTCAGTTATTCGTATTGATTTCTGCTTTTATCTATAGGTGTCCAAAGGATCCTCATCATCTATTTCAGTGTGCTATACGAGGCAGAATGACAAATGGAAACATGAAAATATCTTTTTCACATTTATTAAGTTTTAAATATGTACAATACATTAAAAAATGACCAATACCAATGTTAATGCTGATATATCATGAGTTCCTAATATTTGTTCTGGATTTTAGAAAAATCCAGGTCTTCAGTTCCTCCATAGCCTTTGTAGATTTTGATATCCATCTCATCGCACAATATGAAAAGTCAATTTTCCATTCCTGGCCTTTTCAGTTTCCCGGTCTGTAATGGAAGGCTGTACATTGCTGCTCAGCTGGCTGAAGGAAGGCTACTACTTTATTGTCCTGGTTACAGCAAAGATAAACTTGGCTGTATGGAAATAATTCCAGTCATAAAAAGGCGGGCAGTCAAAAATGTTATGGATAATGAGAATATGCCTGTAATTATCAGTATTAACAACATCCATCGCTGAAGGTCACTCTGAAGAATTTGAATTGATACAAATTACAACATTTAATTTCCCTTTTGGCATCAAGAAAGAGCTTCTGAATGACGTTGATTTTCTGCGCCATTTTAGAATTGTAGTCCACCTGTAGTTTTAACAACGACAGCAGAGGAAGTGAACGAAGCCATTCAGTCGGTTTTGGCTACGCTTCCAAATACTGAGCAGTAAAAGTTAGAGCAAGAGGAATGTTTAAGACATTTTATTGCTTGCAACGATGCTATTGCTCAACTTCACACGTACAACTCTGATTTTCCAGTTGGCTCTGCTAATAGCAAAGGAAGGGGCTTGGCTGAATGTTAGCTTTTTACGGCGTACGCATTTCCTGTTAGCTTCGGTTAGCTTCCTTTACCACTGAGCTGGCTCGTTACGTACATTGCGGCGATTGAGCTTCAACAGAGGCTACATCCACAGGACACAATCATTTCTCAACAGCTGAAGGTGCTGGCCTTCAGCACAAAGCAAAGCGTAGAACCAGGGTCTGGTTTTTACCAGGCTAGTGACTCTGTGGCATTTTATTTTGCAGTGTGAATACCAGCCAAGTCACTCAACAGTGGCCCGAATTTACTGTAGGCAAGTATAAAACGTCAATACTGGCTGAAAATATTGATTTTTAGATAGGCTTGACGTCGTTACTAGAACAATAATCCAACCTTGGTTAGGTAGGATGGGATGTCATTTTGAAATCTCTTTGTTAGAAACTTTCTTAGATAAAAATATGTTATAATTAATTCATAACCTAAAGAAGTGAACACACTGTATCCTTGACCATCTATACTGTGGACATTTTTTTTTAGTTTGTTAGAGAAGGAGAGTCTTTCTGAATGCACCTTTGCAGGGTTCCAGAGAAGTGTTGACTGAGAGGGTTAAAAATCAAGCCTGGTAGCATTCTTCAGTGTGAGGAGCAGGCTGCAACTCTCTCCGATCTAATCCACTTCCTCCCCAGGAAATGGAGAAGGCGGATTTCTGCCCACACTGCAATTTCCTCCCTCATTCTTTTTCTTTCTGTCTTTTTTTTTCACCCCACTCTCCCTCCTCCTTCTCATCTTCAGTTTTTTTTTTTTCCTTCCCTCAGCCCCGGCCTCCCCTCAGGATATTCTCTCACTCAGAGTGTGGGGGGTTAATGAGCAGCTTGTTTTCCAGCATGTGCTGTTTGCACAGAAAACTGGAGAAAGGACAAGCAGAGGTGTTTTTGGATCGGCCACGGCCGAGACAAGTCGCCTTCTGTTTGAGCGAGGAGAAGGGATGCCCCGCCAGCAGAAGCCTCAAACCAAACAATGAAAGAAGGGACGTTTTTCCGGCCTGGAGACGAACTGCGGCACGGGTCTGCGCGCCAAGAGCTTTTATTTGACACATGACTAAAAAACAAAGTGGAACTTCCACATGTCTGCGGATGTGAACTGACCCGACGGCTCGCGCGGCAGGAAGCTCAAGCGGACCTGTTGAGCGTTCTTCCTTTTTCTGCAACAATGCAAAAGAGGAAGTGCGCGGAGGGAGTTTCCTGTTCGTCTCATCCAGCTACAGCCAGTCTAATGCCACGCAGAAAGCCCTGAACTTCACACTTGTGAGAAAAAAAATAAATAAACACGCGGGTTAAACATTGACAGGTGCACCGATCCGGCGGGTCTGGGTTACTCTTTGAACGGTTGGATTATCTGCTGGCCCCGCTCCAGCCTCGCCTCCCATTTGATTGGGTGAGAGATGATGAATGACCATAAGCAGCCAACATCGAGCTGCAAAATAAACATGCTGCCGTTGCAAAGTTCAACGCAACCAATTAAGGAACATTTAAAAGCTGCAGTTGGTATTTATTGGTTCTGGCCGAAGAGTAAGCGGTCACTCCCTTCTAGGTGTTCACAGGAACCAATAGAAACAAAGTTCCTCTCAGCAGTTCACACCAAAGTAGGCTCCCAGTAAAACGTCAAACAATGGATGATCCGAAAATCAAAGGAGCTCTCCAGTAAACTAACAAACTGACGGTCTGTGCCACATCAAAACAGACGTTTTCCCAAAGCTTTCTTATGTTTACTGTTCCCAGAGAAAAAGTCCCTGGTATACACAGCACCGCTTCGAGAAATGCCTTCATCCCCACAAGAAGGACAAAATCCTTCGGTAACAATGCATGGCCTGATTATGACATAACATTATGACAGAAATGCACCAAACTCTGGTGTATAGGTGCTAAATCGTGCAAAATTTTAGTCTATACTCAATATGACAGCTGAAAACTCCAATCACTCAAGTACTTTCTCTGGCAACTCATTAAAATGTCTTTAAACTGTAGGAATTAAATGGTCTTTTTATTGTGGATTTGAAACATCAACCATTCGCCCCCTTCTTCACAAGGATCTGTTTAGCTTAATTTGACTTGTTTTCTAGGGTTTTCCATTAAGTGCTTGTACTTGGTACCAGCTACCCATTTCGTACCAATCCAGTCAGGTTTCCAAGTGAGTACAGTCGAAATGAAAATTATGCAAATTGGAATTCCGAATAATAATGGAAATGTGCCAATTTTTTAAAAAAACGTATGTCTTTTGATAAAAAGTTTTTTGAGCGAGGATTAGGTGGTCTTTCTTTGTGTTTTTCGCAAAACTGCAATGGAATCACTTTTTTCGCGTCACACGGGTCGCATGATCAACAACCGGATGTTACCACTGGCCGAACAAAACAGAAGACTACAGGAAGTGCTAGGAGGATGATGACATGTTTTTTAATGACTTCTCAAAGGAACAAACTAGTTCGCATGTGATTATAATCGTATTTTAATTGTAAAATAGTGTTTGTTTGACCTTAGTGGAATACCAACAATGATTTGGGCACATTTGATTTTGTGAGACATTTTAACTTCTGTAAAGTTTAAAATGCTGACTCCAGTGGTTTTTCTGGTCTCACTACCTAAACAATGTTAGCATATTACGTATTTGTGCTTAAGCAATGCTTTGTTGTCTGGAGTTTTGCATCTGTAACTGGAAGTTGACTTCAAATTAGTTTCAAAAAGGCTAACAAGAAGCATTTTTGGAGACAAATTATGTTCTACTTTTCCAAGCTTCTACGTATATTGATGGGCTTCAAGAAGCTCTGCTGGTCTTCAAAGAGGAAAATTCAGCTGTTGTGAACCTGATGCATTTAGAAACTATGGAAAAATGTGAGATTGATCCAACTTCATTCTATTCCACAGCACTGCCTCTCGTCTTTCCACTTGCACCAGTCATTGTTACTGCAGTTTCTCAAATAGATGGAGTCATTTTGTCGGTTCATACCACACCAATCAAGGACATCTCTAATTCGAAACTTAGAAGAAGGGGGAAATAAAGATTTTATATAATGAATGGGCTGAGCTAAAACATGAAACAAAGATTAATGTGAGTACCACACGTTCTTCTGCCTCCACAAGCTGTCAGCTGCCGCAGCCCTCCTGCTCTTCTCCTCCAGCAGTGTCTTCCCTCTCTACGTCTAAATTCTACGTTCTTTCTGAGCCCTGTTTGCTTCAGTTCTATATTATCTGAACAGATGCGTTTCCATTACAAGTGTGTGTAAAACTTTGTTGATATTCCCCTAATGTAGGAAAAACACAATTTCGCAAATTGTGGTGTTTATATTAATTAAGAAACATGTTCACATAGGAAGAAGTCTGTTCATGCGAGTCATTAAAAAAAACCAACATGCTGCACCGTCATCCTTCCACCACTTCCTGTCGTCTTCATCTTTTCCGCCAGCTGTAATATCCAGCTGTTGATCATTTGACTTTTGTGAAAAAAGTGTCTCCATAGCTTTTTTTGCAAAATACACTAATTATGGTACGGCCAAAAAGCTAACACATCCTAGCACCAAAACTTTCTATTTTTTTTCTAAGTTGGGATGTTTTCATTGAACAAATTTATTTTTGTAATTCCAATTTGCGAAATGTCGCGGTCGATGGAAACGCAGGTACAGTTGCTTGTTCCAGTGCAGTAGGTCCATCAGTTCAGGTTCAAAAGTTTGACCTCAGCTGTGATAATGGACTGACTGGAAATTATGGGTTATATTCTGTAATATTTTGAATTAACAGCGGTTTGTTTGCTTCTCCGTGACGTTGCAGTCTCCAGAAGCTCAAACTGTGTCAACAGGAGAATCCCACCCACACATATCAACTGATTCTTGTGTCTGAAAAAGAAAATAAACCGATTTAAAGGATCACTACATAGGCCAAGCGATGAAAAGCCGAAAGAGTGGGGTGGGAGGGGGGGATGTGCCCATCTGTCCTGTTCAGATGACCGAGCGATCGATACGTGTGTGGGAGAGTCACCGGTCATCCGTGTGTTTTGCGAGTGTGTGTGTGTGTGTGTTTTTATGACTCACGCAGGTGCGCAGGCAGCCTGGCAGGCTCGTCCTCCATTCGGCTGGCTGGCCTCGCGGCGGGAGCATGGACGGGGGAGGAAGTGGAGTTTGGCAGCAGGTTCGCGGAAGGACTGAAAGAGCTCCTCTCCTGCTATGAATAGACACAGAGACACAAAGCATGGCTCACAAAGCTCCGAGAGATGCACCGGCCCTGAACCCAAACAGCCGCCCCGCCAAGCCGCCAGCCCGCCTCGGCTCGCCTCGCCTCGCCGTGCTCCCACAGCAACCGCTGCAGCCAGAGGAAAATGCAGCGCTAATAAACCGCCACACTGCTCTGTTGAGTCATGAACTGGCTTTCTGGAGGCTTTAGGACACAGAATGCCACACATGCTTCAGCACATGTGTTGCTATGCAGGACACCGAGGTTCTGCACCGTTGGGCAAGATTGAACTTTAGACTCTTAGGAACAAACACAATAAACTTCGATTTAACTTCAGGTTAAACACTTCCCAAAAAAAATCAAAAATCTGGTAAAGGCTTTGACATTAACAGAAAATATCTGTTGAAATTGTCACAAGAAATGTCAAAAATGTTGAAATTTCAGTAGTTTAAGGGTAACTTATTGCCAGGCGGCTCTTGCATTGTTTGAACGAGTTAAATATTGTGTGAAATAGCCAAACTTCAGTGTCCAACGAGGCGCACTGACAGCTTCCTAGAGCTTCTCCAGGAAGGAAAAAAAAAACAACAGAGCAACGTTCACCTTGATTTCATATCAACTAGCAAATTAATCTTGTGATTTTGATAACATGCACTCAATTTTTATTCAATTTTTCAAAGCATGATCATTTAACAAGGCAGTGAAACTGAAGATGCATGGGTCAAACTTTTATCAACCAATACCAATGTTTTATGTTTACATTTAACATGAGCTGATTCGAATTTAACACATGCAAACTCATTTGCGTAAGCTTTGTTTTACTTTGTGCATGCCATTTGTTGAGACGTTTAAAATTATGAATGAGTAAATCAGCTGATTTGTAGAGACTGAGAGACATTGGTATTGATATTTTACATGTGACTCCAAATTATTCACACAAAAGTTGCCTGTTCACTGTTTTCTTTTTATGTAGCGCATGTCTAAAAAAATCTAAATAAAATGTATCTTACGAAGTTGGAATAACTGCAAAAATGCTATTTGATACGCTGTTGGTTACCATTTGCAAAGCAGCCAATCTATAAGGTGCATTCACTTTCCTTGGTGCTGATTGGCTGTTCCCCCAAGAACATAAAAAAAGGAAGACTCTAGAGATGACTTGAAGATAGTTTTCACTGTGCATATAATGCATATTATGGCATATTTAGTGATTGAAATATCAAAATAGATCGTTATGAGCAAAGCGCAGTTTCAAAAGATTCAGGTGTAGTATTCATATTAATATTCTGCCAATATTTTGGGATTATTTCAGTCCCTGTTTTTAAAATATCACCACTGATCAGCTATTTAATTGTCATGGTGGTTGCTACCAGAGTTTGCATTCTATGACTGTCACTAAGTCAAGTTTAACATTTATGAGCAAGTAGAAAGCTGGTAACGTCTTGAGAGGTTAAAGACAGATGAAGGTCTGTGTTGCACAGCAGATTCTCCATATACCACCAAGGCAATGACAACACTAATTATCTTTTAGTAAAAGAGTTGGTGCATGAGTGGGGATCGTTTTGTAATCTCAGGTCTTACCTGCATAAAATAATCTGCAGAAGATGTTTAATGTGTTGAAGCCAGAAAAAAAGTGATGTAAAATAAAATTGAAATTCGAATGTCAGACCTAGAGGAAAACCGGAGTTCAGTATTTTAATTAATTTGTTCATTCGCTGTGTCACGTTCAATCAAAAGAAGATGTTGATCAGGAGTGAATCGTGGTGAAAATGAATTGTATCAATTGGAAGTTTGCAGCGTATGTATCTTTAATGTATTCAGTCTGTGGCAGCTGATCGAGTACAGACACCCAACACAAGTTCAGACTCTAAACGTTTTCAGCTGTGATGCATTTACTGAACAGGGTGGGAAAAAAAGTTCAATCTGAGCTACCCATTATCGGTCAGAGCCAGTCGAGAGAAAACTGTCTGATTTTAATAACTGGCTGTTTAATCGGTGAATCCGTCTTATACGTTTTAGGTTTTGCTGGATAGATTATTGCAAGTTTTTGAAAAGTAATAAAATGTTTCCTTCCTTAGCTTTTTATCTCGTAAAACCTTAGTTTAACTTTATCACAATCTATGTGGCAAACAAACAATGTCTGTCACCTATTTATTATGTCTCTGGGGGGATTGTTGCTGTTTAACAGTCCTGATTAAAAAAAGAAGTCCATCATTCATTAGCTTCCTTTCTTTTGACTAAAGACATATTCCAGACATATTTGAAGCTTTGCCTTTGGGTTCCAGCCTCCTGTCACTATCCAGCCGCTGACAGGCCTTACATACCAACAGCATGTACAAGGAATTTCCTGTGGAAGCCAAGCAATAATCTCTCATTCGCCTATTTCCTCCTGTTGGAAAGGAAAGGCCCATCTCGCCGCTTGTCTAAAAATTCACTTCCCCCGAGTCTTCATGCAGCTAGGATTGGGTCGGTTAAGACTGGGTCGTGTGATGGAGTCAAAAGGGAAGGTGACCTGCGATGGAGCAGAGCCGCAGTGAGAAGGTGAACGGTGGGGGAGGGAAGGGAAACTGGACAGCCGTCTTCTCTCCAGCTGCCGGAGGTGGAACTTCTCGGGGACGGTCAAACGCTTATCAGACTCAGTAATGAGCATCCCACACAAACAGGGCAACATCACTCGCTGTCGGTCACGGAGACGCTCGCACTGCCTCCAGACATTTTACACTGACGACACCTTGGTATTTCTAGCTCTACATCTCCCACTTAGGACTGCTTTCTGGGTTTCTAGAAGACCTAAATAATGAATTTCAAATGTCCTGCCTGACCAGCCACTTCATACCAAATGGTGTTCAGCTGATGGTGAGCAGAGAGTATTAAAAGTCACAATTGATTATAAAAAATTCACTAGTATTGGGCCTGATCTGTTGTCTTTCTCATCCTTGTTTTCTTCAGGCTTTTATAGATGAGGAAGCGCTTTGTAGTTAAAAATGGATCCACTCAAAAATGTCCATCAAAGTTTATGCTGTTGGCTGATGAATTTATACTTACAAGAGAGAGAGTTCTCAGTTTTGATATGTTCAATACATAAAGAAAACAATTTTCTTTTGGTTTTGTTTTTAGTATTCAACCTGCAGATGACCGATCAGAGCACATCAAAGGAAATTCGTCTCAGTCTGCTCTGCTTTTTTGTGATTCTTTTAGCACAAATGGGTATCATTATGCTTCATAAATAAATCGTTCTGACTCATTCGAAAACCAAATAAACATTTTACTGGGGATTAGTCGTTTCATATCCCTGCTGTGTGTCACTTATGTAGCTATTTATTTCTAGTAGGTACTTTATGCAGCTGCCTCAATTCGCTTGATTAGTAATTATGCTCCTGGCCATGTCATCCCCTCAAAATCAGTATTTTACTTTCTATGCTGTATTGAACTTTCAAGAAAATTGCATGATAAATGAAATCAAATATGCCCAGAATATCATTTGATTATTTTTTAATTACATTATGATAGTATAAAGTCTAGAAATAAGCAGAATTTTGAATAAATTGTGACCTACAAAGCAGAAATATGTTGATTTGGTGCCTGATCAGCTCCATCAGAAATTGTTCAACATGTGTAAATTATTTCAGGGTTTTTTCTGTCTGCAAGGCAGATTGTTTTCTGTGGTCATTAGTAGTGGTGAAAACACCATGTTTCACAAAAACAAACATGACTTTTTCCTGTGAATAAAGGGGCTATTACAAGTCAATAAATTGGCATTTATTCTAACTCGTGAAAAGGAGGTCAGACAGTTTCAGGGCAATAGGTGAAAAAATGTGTAATTTTGGGTTGCATGTTTTAACACGTTTCAAAATGAAGTCTTGGTTAAAAATATGACCTCTACGCGAACTTTTAAAACACTGTAACAACCATTTTTAACCGTAAACTCAAACATGATTTTTGCAGTCGCTTTAATGCTATTTCAGAGTAAGCTGTTGTATTTTAAATGTAAAATCCCCACTTTTATGCGGGCTACAGCCGGATTAGTTCAGCTTTTACAGCAGTGTTAGTAAAGTGTGTTCATCGGCTCTTACTCTGATGAAGCTGTTTGTATGTTCATGTTCTCGCGCGGTCCTTTCGCCCCCTTGTTTTAAATTAAACAGTTCCCGACAGTCACGACCTCTTCTTCCCCATCAACACCACCATCATCATCATGAGCGCGAGCTGAGCCGAGCCGAGCGCGTGGAGCGAGCCGCGAGCAACAGATGAGCAACAAAAACAGACGCGTGCGTCCGCAGCGCGAGCTTCTTTCTCTTGTTTGCGGAAAGTGTTCCTGCTGGAGGAGAGGAGCTCGGTTAGCCCGGCGGACAGCGTTACCTTGTTCGCAGCAGCAGAGGAGGAGGATTCAGACATTATCTTCCCGACAACTTCTCTCCCTCTCCTTCCACTTTTCCGTCGTGCTTCCTCTCCTCTCTCTCTCTCTCTCTCTCTCTCTCTCTCTGTCTCTCTCTCTCTCTGCGTGTGTCGGTCACTTTCCTTCACAGAAGCCCGAACAGCTGCAGCGGCAGGAGTGGCAGACCGAGCGCTCGTCTCGTCACTATGGAAGAAGTTGTTTTTCTCCTGTAGCCCCGCTTCTTCTGCTTGTGTTTTTCCCCCCCCCCCCCCGTCTTCCTTATCTGCTGGCCCGGTCCATGGCGCGGCTGTTGTCGGTGTGAAAACTTCTTTTGTCTTTCGTGGGTTTTCGTTCACATGTCGGCACCGCGCTGGTTAATAATCCCTTCCTGGAAGAGAGAGCAACACCCCCCCGTCCTCCTCTCCTCTCTCTCTTTATCTCTGTGTCTCTCTCTCATTGATCTGGATGTGTGTAAAACGGCGAAATGACGTGAATTCCCAGCAATGAGCCTTGCCCCCTTTTAAAGGGAAACCCGAAGCAGGAAATCGCGGCAGATCGCTTTGCAGACAGACACACACACACACACACACACACACACACACACACACACACACACACGCCTACACACAGCGACAGGCCGAGACAGAAACACTGACACAGACGGGTTTTCTATTTACTCCTTAAATCAAAGCTTTAAGCAAATGCGGTTACACAATAGGCTTAACCTCTATACTTTAATTAGACCCTGCTGAGCGAAATTAAGCAGCAAAAGTATAAACAATATGACTGGACTAGAGTGCATTGCAAAAGTATTAATACCTGAACTTCTCATGTTGAAATGTAACAATTTTTAAAGGGGCAGTATTATGTTAAATCAACTTTTTTGAGTTTTACGTCATGTTATAATGTTATTCCCTCATCAAAGACATATTTGGTGTGTTGCCTTGATTCTTTCATGCATGTTTGAGAAATCCTTTAATCTCCCATGGCAACCATTCAGCTGTGCAAAATGCCTGGGTGGAACTAGCTCCGCCTTCAAGGTGGAACTCCTCCTCTGAGCTGCAATCTGCAAACTTCCACCTCACAGATTGCAAATTTCCACAAACTCCCTCACTCTGCTCCTTCAGACTAGCCAGAAGCAATTAGCGAACACCTGGTGGAACAGCGCATCTGTTGAGCTCTATATATATAAGCTACTTCTCAGTGAAAAACTGGTAAAAATGTTCAAAGGCTAATATGGATGCCCAATTTCAAGGCTTTAAATTACAAAGTCAAATTTCTTCTTTGTCATATTTGATATGGATAGAATTTTTGTAACAACTGATGGTAACAATTACCTCATTGTGCTGTAAACTGGCACTATTTGCCTGGAAAATGCACAACAATGCCCCTTTAGTGTATTCTTTTGTGATTTTATGTGACAAAACAACACAAAGTTACAAAATAGCTGATGTATATAACATTTGTCCTGCCATTGGATTTGACCATCTTCCTTGTCCCTACTGAAGAAAAGCACTCCCACAGCATGATGCTACCACCGCCGTTTTTCTTTGGGACGCTGAGTTTTGCATGGAAGACGAGCTTTTGTCTCACCTGACTAGAAGTCTTCCTTCCACATGCATGCCATGTCTCTGAAATGGCTTCTGGCAAACTGCAAAATCTTTCTTGTAATGCAAGTTTTCTCCTAGTCATTCTGTCATAAAGGCCAGATTAGTGGGGCCCAGTTTGCATGAATAACACCCCTGTTTCTGAAATCCCACACACAAAGACACGCCACAAAACATCAAGAACTATGAAATATTTATTAAACATTAATTGATGATGTTTTTAGCATTATAGTAGACCCATGGTATTCACAGGCCGCTGTGGTCCCCATCCCCCACAAACAGCTAAAATACTACAAATACTTGAGATCTTCCTCTAAAAGAGCTTATAACTACCCAGCTTTGATATGCACAGTTGAAACCATCTTTACTCTCCCGCAAAAGGAGACACTGTCTGATGTTTGATCTTGAAGATACCGAAATAAAAGCTGCTCCTGGATCAATTGCTTAGCAAACACTAACCAATAGTGTGTTAAGTAGAGTTACAATTTCTATGTAATCGCTATGAAACAATCCACAAATTTGCAGGTTTTCACTAATAACGTTTTGGACTTGTGTGCCACTGAAAAATATGCAAATAGTTTTTTATTTTTTCTGGCTGATCAGTTTCACACCTAACAAGCAATGTAAGGGGAAGTAACCTTCATTGACATAGCTTACTGTCCCTCTGACAGTATGGAGGAATAACTGTGAACCAGAAACTTACATTATATTTGGTAAATGGACTGGGCTTTCAGAAAGCTTTTACAGTTATTTTGACCACTCAAAGCACTTTACAGAGTCTCGTGCACCCATTCACACACCGATACGCATATCAGTAGATTTTGGAGTAAAGTGCCTGAAATGAGGCAGGAGGAAGCTGGAATCTAACCTACAACCTTCCCATCACAAGACGACTACTCTACCCACAGACCCAAGAATTTTATGATGTTGTTGTCATATATGACTGATATTAAAAAGGGGTGAGATGAAGGATGAACGTATAAATGAACGAATGGACTGCTGTACCCCATCATCTCCATTGGGTGTCGCCATTCTGTGAATGATTTTTTCCACAATATTTGGGGCAGGTCTTTTTGTTGAATTTAATCTGTCCAATTTTTAAAAAAAATTTACTTGTATTTTTAATGCAATATATGTTATTTATGGTGAGAACAGCATCATGCAGTCCAGCAGTTCAAAGAGCAACAACCACTCAAAAATATTCCTAAATATTTTTTTTCAAACGTCACTAACACTATGTTGGAGAAACATAACACATTGAACAGGTTGTACGAGGTAGGACACTTTTTGACAAATTATTTACAAAAATCCAAAAAGAGAACACGTAAACAACGTTTACTCACTGCTTGGCTTGCACTGCATCATTAAATGGCGGCCTCGAACCATTCCAAGGTCTGCATATTTCCGTTTGTTCTACAGCGGTCTGCCAAAGTATTCACGCCTCCTAAACTTTGTCACATCCTCTCATGTTACAATCTGTAAATTCAAAGTGTTTTTCTGGGGTTTTGCATGAAAGACCAGCCCAAAGCAGGTCAATAAATGATGGGGCAGATGAAAATTTTTTATTTATTTTGTAGAACCACCTTGGCTGCTGTTAGGGGTGCAACTTTTTGGGGGAATGTCTCTGACCATTCAAAATGTAAACAAGGCAACAGCTCTACCTGTTGCCTTGCAGCAAGAAGGTCCTGGGTTCGATTCCCGGCCCGGGGTCTTTCTGCACGGAGTTTGCATGTTCTCCCTGTGCATGTGTGGGTTATCTCCGGGTACTCCGGCTTCCTCCAATAGTCCAAAAAAAAAACACGACTGTCAGGTTAATTGGTCTCTCTAAATTCTCCCTAGATGTGTGTGTGTGTGTGTGTGTGTGTATGGTTGTGTGTCCTGTCTGTCTCTGTGTTGCCCCGCGACAGACTGGCGACCTGTCCAGGGTGAACCCCGCCTCTCAGCCGGAACGTTAGCTGGAGATAGACACTAGCATCTCCCGACCCCTCTAAGGGACAAGGGTGTAAGAAAATGGATGGATGGATGGATGGATGGATGGATGGATAGATGGATGGATGGATGGAGAACCACCTTGGCTGCTGTTAGGGGTGCACCTTTTTTGGGGAATGTCTCTTGACCATTTAAAATGTCTTCACGAAATAGCTCAAGCTTGGGTCGGGTTAGTCTAAACCGTAGATCTAAGCTGTTCTACTGTAGCTCTGATGGTAAGTCCACAACTTTCTCCCTGCTGATTTTCCTAACAGTGTTTTGAAGCTTATAGAGGTTATGTCACACACAAGTGGACTCTATTTTAATGGAAGCATTTAACTTCTATAGCTAGGAAATGAATACATGAGCAGTATGTTGTTAAAATGAAAAGCTTTGTCAATGCAGCGAGATACGAAACAAGAAACTTTCTTATTAAAGTACATAATTTTAGCAAGATATGAAAATATGTTTCTGTGACAGAAAATGGCTTCTTAAGAAGGCATAAAAAGCTTTCTTCTAACTCTCCAACCCACTCAAGACAACACTCAAACATCCCACAAAGGGTTTCCATTTTACTGTTAAGACATTTTTCACACGTTTTGGTTTAATCAGATAAAAATCTTTTTTAAACAACATTTCTTGTTATTACGGGTTTTATATCTCATCCGAGTTAGAAAGTTTCTTGTTTTAAGACACCGTTCCTGTTTTTATTTCCTAACTCTGGCAGTTAAATGCTATTTACTTATAAAGTAAGTTCTATTGCACTGGGTTTTATTTGAGCGTATTAGTATAAATGACCTCAATGCACATAACACTGTTTGTGTAAATAAACAAAATACAAAAACAAAAAACATGAATCCCATAAAATACATTGACATTTGTGGTTTTAACGGAACAAAATCCACTGTGAATAATAGTTCACAATGTTTAAAATAGAGTCGAAACGACTATATTTGAAGAAAGCTATCAAGTCTCAGTGAAAGTTACCACTAGTTTCTTAAAACAGACATATTTCAGTTTGGGAACTCAGTTTTGGGCACAGAAACAATGGAAAGCGTCTTTAAAAAACAAAACTCTGACTAGATCCATGAGTTTTATCATTACCAAAAAAAAAAAAAAGAAAAAAAATCAAAGCAAAATTCAAAAACACAGCTGGATGTATTTAGGATGGAATGAGGTCAGTATTATCTGGCACTGAGGGAGATTGGAAAATAGGAGATTCTGTTAGGAAATTCTTCTTCTAAGGCTAAAGACGAAGGAAATTTCGTGGTCTTTAACTCTTCCGACTCCACATGGTTTACTTTTAAAGCACAGAGAAACTCTGGAAACAAAAGGGCCTTGAAAGATTGTGAAAAAAATAATGCTACACAATGACGCCCTCAAGTGGCAAACTGCAGTATTAGAAAAAAAAGTTAAGTTTCGGTTTCCAATCAGCAGAAACGACACCGAGCATTTCCTTGGACCGAGCGGCTGCTCGACCACAGCTGCAGTCGCCTCTTGCCTTCAGGGCGGAAGCGCTCCTGGAGGAGCCATGGAGGCCGAAATATTAAAGTTAATCTGCGCTAATCAAGGAGCTGTTGATGCTGACGAGTTGATGTTAAACCTTTTCCCAGGGCAGTCCACGACTGAGTTGATTTCCAACCATAGCAAGTTTGCCTTGTGTTCCAGTAAAGGGAAGCAGAGAGTGGTGGCCAGGACCAGCCTGAGACTGTGCAGGAAGAAAGACTGTCCGGGGACGTGCGAGGGTCTACACCTGTGTAGAAACTTCCTCTTCTCCGGCTCCTGTCACTTCCTACAAAGGTAAATAACTTGGTTGCGTTAGGGTTGCTTTAAAGGGAAACCAGATGGTTGTCACGTCTTTACGCATTCAGTTAAAACCAGTGCTGTCAAAGCCTAACTAACTAAACGACTCAGTTAGGGTTATTGGTTTTCCTGGCCGAAGGCCTCATCAACCGCGGTGCGTTCAAGTGTTGGGGTAAAAGACGAGATGTGGCACAAGACTGGCGAGTACACGAAAAACATCAGAGAATTACAGTATGACCTTATAAAACCAAGTAGAGTTTTGAAATGACGTGTTTGAAAGGGCTTGACTGTAATTTCTTTCTCTAAGTTAACAGTGACATCATTGCGCAATTGTTTTCCTGTCCTACAGTCGAAGCTAACTTTATCTGCTCCTATTATGACAATGAAGTATTGGTAAAGTCGAGGCGTGTTTTGGATCAAATCCAACCAGTAAGAGAAAAACAAGTAATCATTTTATTTTATCTTTTTTTTTATTTATAGTGCAACACCATTTATATAATCAAAAATATAAATATAAATTTATATTTACTCAAAATATAAACTTAACGGCACATGAAACTTTGAAGTTGATCAGATTTTTTGTATTCTGGCACTTAATCTCACTAACTGAATTTATTCATCACCAGTGGCATCACTGCCCATAAAGTGCCCACAATTAATTAAAGCCTATTGAAAATTAAAATGAGGTGTGATGGTAAAATTAAGAAACAAACCAAATTCAGGGAAATAACTTTTTAAAATGCACGTCAAAAATTAAGAAAGCAGTTGCATCGTAAAATCCACAATTCTAAAAGGTAAAGGTGACTTTAGTTTACCTTAAACATGTGTAAAGTTATGACCCAATACTTAAGTGTCATGGAAAAATTTCACATGGGTTTTAACACCATCACCACACAAATTTCACAAAATGTTCTTTTATAGTTTACTTTCTTTTAGTTGTGTTTTATTCAGACAAAATTCAAGAATGTCATTGTTTAAAACTGTATTTTTTCCCCATCAAAAGCAAGAGCAGAAAATAATGTGGAATAATAATTCAATTTCTCCTTCAAGGTCAAGTCCAAATCTGTCTCTATATGAAGACGTTTCTTGCTTTTCTAAGGTGCTGCGTGTTGTGGAAAAAAAAAAAAAACACGACAAGAAATTTAGATGCAGTATCAATAAGTTGAGCACAAATGAAATAAATATATGTATCAATAGATAGTTTATGTTAAGTAATATCCCAACAATGTGTGTCTAACAAGGAAAGGTGAGTATATTAGTATTCAACACAAATGGAAAGAAATATTAAATGGCATGCTGAGGCATAATAGAAATTATAATGACAATGCTGACAGAATGTACGTAACTTGTGCAGCGGTATGATTTAATTTAATTGATTTAAATAATTGAGGTATTTCTAAATCTCATCATCTCAGATTGGTTTGACAGATGTTGAATGAAAGAGGCCTTGAGGAACCCCATAAAGGATATTACTTTGCTCAGCTTTAGGGTTATGAGCAGAAACAAAATGGTTCTGGTCTGTCAAAAAGAACCTGAACAGTACCAGACAATCCTACATTTCCAGTTTACACATCTTCAAATCTTCAAACAGATAATTTGCCTCGAGAATTTTTAGTAATCAAGGTAGCAGAGTTATTTGAGGAATCATTTCTGCCCAAAACGTAGGAATATGTGTTTTTTCTTTTTTTTTTTTTTTACTGAAGCACAAAAAGTGTCGTGGTCACTTTCTTGTGTTACTATAAGGTTAGAAATATGTACAGAACATAAATAATATCGGTTATCAGCCATTACAGTAATATTAATATTGGTTAACATTATTGGCCAAAGTTTTTGTAACGCTGCATCCTTACTAGGAATCATGTGGCGTGTGCAAAAATTGTTTTGAAATTGATAAACGTCTTTTTAAATTAGTCATTATGAATCTTTGCGTATTCTTCCCCAACAGAAGAGGCTGCAGTTTCCCCCACGTTCTGAACTCTGACTACAACCAACGGCTGCTGGAAGAACATGAGCTGCAGGGCCTGAGCAGGGCGGAGCTGTGTACGCTGCTGCTGCAGAGCGACTTCACCATGCTGCCTCCTGTACGTCCACCGACGTTTTTACATTCTCACCTCTTGAAGTTGCACATCAGAAACAACAGCGATTATACTCGATTGCACTGTATTTGACCGTTTTCTTCTGTTTTCCTCAGATTTGTTTTGATTACAATAACGGTGATGGAGTATTTGGCCGGTGTGCGAGCGGCGTAGATTGTGAAAGACTCCACATCTGCGAGAAGTCCCTGACCCAAAGCTGCAACTGCTTCAGGGCCCACGACTTTACTGCTTTTCAGCCGAAGAAGATCCTGCATGATAAGATGGTGCCCGACGACATGCTTCGCTCGTTGAGGTCCGTTTACTCGAATCGAGAAGCGTTGAGGTACTATAACAGAGGCGAAGCTGGTAGGGGTCACAGGGGCAACGGCAGCTCCAACGATGGGCCGAATTCAAGTCGCAGGCCAGGCTACAGAGGGAGAGGTGGCAATAGGGGCAACCGGGGGCCCAGAGGTAGAGGTATGAGGGGCAGCAGGGGCAATAGAGGAAACTCCAAACAGCAAGAAACAGCCACCCCTAGTGACCTCTTGGGGGACCTTGATTGGTGGGCTACTGTCACTGGAGACAAACTTTCTGAAACCAAGAGTGAGCAAGGAGATTTCAGGTCATCCAGCAGTGACGTCTCTGCTGCTGGCTACGACTTCGATTCAAGAAGTGACTGTGGTTTCAATACGGAGCAGAGGCAGTGGAACCGAGGGAGAGGGAGAGCTGCCCACAGGGGGTTCAGAGGAACCAGGGGCCCGAGGGGAAGCAGAGGGGGCAGCGGAAACGGAGGTAACGACCTCACGCAGCTACGAAGCACGTCCTTTGGTGACATCTGGGATGAGTTCAGTGGCTTGAACCTGCACACTCAAAGCAAGAGTACCCCGGCAAGTTTTAATTCGTCAAACAGTGACGTCTCTGCTGACGACTCCGAGGCGAGCAGCAATAGGAGGAAAAAGCGCAGTCGAAATCGCAATCAGACTTCAGCGAATAAAGGGAGAGGCGGCAACCAACCAGGGATGCGAAGGGCGTCCGCCGTCGATGAAATGATTGGTGCTGCTGGTGGTCAAGAAGGAAATGGAGCAGATGACCAGAAAGGCAGACAAAGAAACAAGCCTGTCAAAGGTAAATACAGCAACTATATAATAGGAAGAAATAATGTTTCAAAGTGTGTAGCCGAAGATAATTTAGTGTTTTTTATTTTTACTAGATAAAACCGAGATATGCATGTACTTCATTAAAGGCTACTGCAAGCATGATGGTAAGTTACTGCCTATCATTCGACATGGTACCTGTTTCCTTTCCTTGTTTCGCCACAGATGTTCTTATTCATGGTTGTTTTTTCAGACAAATGTTTTAAAGCTCACGACAAGATGCCGTACAGATGGCAGGTCCAGGAAGGAGGCCAGTGGAACGCCTTGCCTGATAACGAGACAATCGAAAAGGAATACTGTGATCCCAGCAACTCGTACAGGTATTCTGCTCCAACAGGCACAAACCTTCTTCTCCGCTGGTTTGGTCTCATGCGAGTTTCTTGACAAATCATCTTTTTTAAGTGTGTAACAAGATCTTACATTATGACAGTGCCATGATATTTCTCGTTACAGTGAAGTCTGTATCAGCATGTTACTTCTCTTGGTGAATTAAATTTAAGCTGATGCTATGAGCCCCAAATCAAAGTTTGAGTGGTTTCAGCTTCACATCCTGTTTGAGGCTCTTATTTAGAAGTAAGAAACAAAGTAGCTCTCCAGTTGACCTGCTGTGTTGACTATTGGCTAGCAAAGTCTTTTTGTTGGGTTGACAACACGTCACTAGTTACGAGTGTTGTATAAAGTACTGAAATCTCAGAGTCAAGTAAAAGTACAAGTACCTCTCCAAAAT
Source organism: Xiphophorus couchianus (assembly GCF_001444195.1). Taxonomy (NCBI): domain Eukaryota; kingdom Metazoa; phylum Chordata; class Actinopteri; order Cyprinodontiformes; family Poeciliidae; genus Xiphophorus; species Xiphophorus couchianus. Next base: position 15,988,733 of record NC_040244.1, on the reverse strand, counting down.
ACGACTTTGGTAAAAGTCCAAGTCACTGACTGAAATGTTACTTGAGTTAAAGTCTTAAAGTATCTGAAACTTCTTGTACTTAAGTATGGAAATTACTGTAAAAATGGATGTACTCAAGTAATGTAATGAAAAGTACAAGTAAAAAGTAAAATAAAGCAAATGCAGTTTGAATGACATTTTTTATATTTTGGTAAACTTGTCAAATACACTTAAAATAATGTACACTACCAAGTGCAGGCAATATTAAACCTGCTAATAGATATACCTGCAGGCATCATTTAGTTAAGAAAATTAGGTGCTTTACCTATAGCACAAGGTTAACTTAACCTGCTTTACAACTGAACCAGCTTCTTAGTAAACCCTCCAGGACAGAAAATACAAAGTTTTTGTAAGCCTTAAGTTTTCCCTTCAAGTAAGGTCAGTGCTGAAAATGAGAAAAATAAATAGTACAGAAAATGCGGCCAACATGAAGAAAAAGAGCTGTTACGATTACTCTACTTCACAAATCAGTGAACCAGTCAATCCTACAGTCAGTAGGTGGTGCACACAACTGGTCATTATGCAAAAGAAAAAAAGAATTGGGAGGGAAATGCAGCTTATTGGCATCTGTAAACCTGGTTTTGAACTTGCATGCCTTTCCTATATTCGTTAAATTTAGTCTAAATTGCTATCGCTATGGCTTCTGCCCCCTTGAACAGAGGAGTCTAGGTAGCCTGCTACAGTCAACATTAGGCCTAAGCTAAATACACCACGTGTGGAACTGAAACAATGCCAAACAAAGTTCATTTATGGTCAACGTTTCACAATACAGTAGTGTCTAGTGACCAAACTATAGTTACTGAAACAGGAGGATTATAACCATTTCATAAGACGTTACCTCGATGTGTTTCTTCAAGTTGGACGGGGAGTTTTTGTAAGATAGAATTTCAACATCTTCGGGCAGGAATAACATAAACTGCATGCGGTACGACGAATCTTTAACACCCACGAAAGAGTATATTGTGTTTAAATAAGGCCATGGGCTCTCATCACCAGCTGGTGGTTCCCCTCGAGCCGTGTCCGACGTAGTTGCAGTCGTTGTGGTCTCCGTCTCCTCCTCCATGTGGCTGCTGCTGATTGCGAGACTTGCTTTGTGTTTAATGGGAGAAGCGAAACAGGTGTATCCTATTGGTGGTGATGACCAAGCCCAGGCAAGCAGGCTACGGACTTTGTTGCAGTCAATCAGTAGGTGGGGTCAAAACACTTTGTTTCTCTCTCTCGCTTTTTTGTAACGAGTAACTAAACCACACATTGAAAATGTATCGGAGTAAAAGTTCGCAATTAAGTTCGGAAATATAGTGAAGTAAAAGTCATCAAAAATTTTCATACTCGAGGAAAGTATGAAGTACTCCAAAATATACTTAAGTAAAGTAGTGAAGTATTTTTACTTCGTTACTATACAACACTGCTAGTTACTAAAGCATTTAAGAAGCCTTTGCTTTCCTTAAATCATTATTATGACAACATTTTGATTCCTTGGTAGAGTGAAAAAGTAAGGAATGACAAACATTGGAATGATTTATAAACGGTAACAATAAACTGGTTAACAGCTAGCTGCTAGCATCTTTAAAGTTAGCTACGGAGCTTCCCGTTTGCTTGACTCTAAAACAAAATGTTTCTTTTCAAAGAATCTGAACTTTATTCTATTGATGAAGTCTAAAAATGCCTACATTTTCTTCATTATTTCATGACCTTTTTCTGAAAACGCACAAAAAATAATCTCTGTCCAAACATGGTAGAAGAATGTATAAGCCGTGTGGGCAGCCATGTTGAATTCTACGGCCAGTGTCTGTTGTTGAGCAGTTATTGTTGTTGTCAGTTATTTATTTATGCATTTATGGTGGCCCAAAAGGATCAACGAAATGCAAAAGTCATAATTCAACAACAAAAACCACAACAGAAGCTCTGCTGAAAAGGAATTCATGCTAAAATAATAGTTATGCTAAACCAAAAGGTGAGCTAAAATGATAGTTATGCCAAAATGGTAGTTATGTGAAATATTATGTTTTGCACAACTCTTCTATGGAAAAGGATTGCAGCGCTTAAAATAAATATGGACTAACACGCTCAAAATATAAAACTAATATAAAATGTATGTATTTTCCTCTAGATTCACTAAAGCATTGCTTTGTGTTTGCAGCAGCGGCAGTCCGCCTGTTCATTTTGACACCATGACGCGTGGAGAGAACAAAGTGCGACGGCTCACTACGGTGAACTCTTTGGTTGAGCCGACCTTCATTCACACCACGGAGTGGCTCTGGTACTGGCAGGACGAGTTTGGAAAGTGGAACATGTACGGTTCAGATGTGAGTACGCAAAGTCCTAGTATAACATCTAAACACAGTTTGTGCTCAAAATCAGAATTGAGAAAAGTTAGGTTTGAAAGTACCTATGAGAAAGTACCTATGATTGTCAGTTCAGACATTAAAAAAAATAATAATAATCACGGCTGGTTTCATAAAATGTAAGAGGAAAAACATCCACCAAATGCAAAAGTAACAGTATTGGCAGTTTGCTGGTTAACACAACACCAGGGTGGCAAGAGAACAGCAGTAACCATAGAGAAGCAATTGTTGCCACGCAACAATATAGGAAGTATTATTACAAACCATCGTTTATTGTTCTCAGTTAGCAAAAATTGTTCACAAGTAGAGTGATATTTTACATTTGCTTCTCATCCAACCCTAACATCAGAGCTTGGAGTGTCCCTGAGAAACCGCAAGAACCCAAGAGCTCCATGTCAGCCTCTACACGCCTCAGTTAGCATCTTAAATGTTAAGGTTCATGATGGCAAGTTTTAAAAAATATTGAATAGATGTGGTTTATTTGGGAGAGCTGTTGGAAGAGCAAACAAACTAGAAGCGGTCAAGGCTAAGGTTTGCAAGTTTGCATCTGAATCAACCACAAGGCTTGCTACTAAACCGTCATTGTTTTTCTAACGTTGGTCCAAACTCTTGAACTCACTAAATGAAATTAATAACACCAACAAATATGTTAAATGTAGCTGATTTAACTGTAAGCCCCAGGAATACTGCATATCAGTCCAAATGTCTGAGCAGTCCTGTTGAGGACACATGACCTAATTAAAGTTGATAGTCTTTGCCCTCAGCAATGCCACGTCATAAAAACCTGCACAGCACTTCCTACACGTATTTCTGGGTTGGCCAACAGCAAATAAACAAGGAAAAAGCCGATGTGTCAGCAGAGAGTGCACTGAAGATACAAGTAGTGACACGATGCCTCAGCAAGCAGAGCCAGCTGAGGTGATCTGGGCTAAAAATGGCCACTGCTGGTGCTTTCAGGGACAAGAAAAAAAAAATCACAAAATACATGATTCCTGCCACTAGAAACCTTTTGAGGAATCAGCTAAACTAATCTAACATACAATTCCTTGTCACTATTGTTGCTTTAACTGATAATATATTTTTTCTTCTTCGTAAACATGGGTGCACTTTAGTCTTTCCCTACATTAATTTACAAATGAAGTCTAAAACGACAATTTGTATTCACCCCAATAATCTGCCTTACAAAATAAATCAGTCTAATTAGCTAGAAAAGTCCATCTTTACGTGAGTCTGTATTAATCCAGTTTTATTTAATCATGGAATTAAATGAAGCCCATGTTGTTGGAGAACATCAGAGCTATGTCTTCTAAAATGATTCTCTACATACTGAGCCAGAACCACCAACACTGTGTTGCAGAGCGCCAGAGGGAAATCATCAGATATCAGAAGTGAAACTCTGGAGCAGAAGTTTCTGGACAATGAGAGCGAAGTGGAGTTCTCTGCTGGCTCCCAGTCTTATTCTCTTAGTGTCCAGGGTAAAACACAAGACTTTGACGTTTGAAATTGTATATAAAATAAAATAATAAATGCGGCCTTGTTTGATATGTCTTTTTTTCCCCCTTCAGACATGATTCAAACTAATAGGCATTATGGTACTAAGAGGCTTGTGAGCAGACGTCCTCGGTTCGTCTCTGCCGCTGATGTCCGAACCAAGAAAGTGAGGTAGGTTGAGGAAAAGCAGTTCTTCATTAGTCCTCTAGTTCCGAATGTGTTCTCCATGTTCTAAAATGGTTCTACCAAGTCAACATGAAACTCATCCTCACCATCTATTCCTGCAGAAAGCCTGCAGAAAATTCTTCTCCCATGCCAGACCACTGGGACAAGGCGCACATCCCTCCAACAGGATTCTCGGTATAATAAACTCACTACAGGGTTTGGGTTTCTCCACTCTGACTGGTGGGAAATAGGATTGGTGAATGCTTTTCTTTTTCCAGATAGAAGCACAGTGGTGTAGAGGGCCAAATTATCTTTCTCGAGACTTTAAAAAAGTCAGTAACAATAGCTTGCCTCACCAGGATAAGGGTTCTTGAAAGTAAGAGTCAAAACCAGCAGAATAATCTAAGCTAAAACTGGCATTAGTGACATTTAAGCCACTTTTTTCACGTTGAATATCGAATACACAGCAGTGGTAGTTGGGATGTAGGGCATGAAGCAACTGTGACACATTCCTGAAGAGGGCAGGAATGTCTGAGAAGGATGTTCCTGTGTAAATAGTCTGTAAATGTTCTGAAATCTACAAATAAATGAAAGATATATATAAATATATATTGCATTTAATCCTGTGTTTGTGATTTGGAACCCAAACCTTATGTTTTTACAAAATGCTTTGGCAATACAGTGGGACTTGGTTAAAGGGAGCAGTTGTTATCATTTTATTTAGAATCTGCTATCTGTGTGCATGAAAGACAGAACATTGCTGTGTTTAGGAACACCATTCTGGTTGCAGTCAGATGTTCCTATTGGTTTTAGGAACTTCTTAGGTTTGTTTTCATCTGGGCCTAGAGCTCACTGTGAGTGTCATCCATTACTACTTTCATCCTGTACTTTAAACAAACTATCAGTTTGCTTCTGCTATCAGTTTAATTGTTTACTTTTACTTTAGCCAAAGCATTTTATGTCGACTGTATGAGCAGAGACTAGAAAATCGCTTGCCACTGTACACAGCTCTGTTTGGTTCCTAAAAAAAAGGCTAATAAGAAGCAACTAAAGCCACAAAGATAAAAACCTGCACCATCTCCATATCATTAGTGCTATTTGCTTTGTGACTCCAGTGCAATGATGGAACTGATGTCCAGTGCAAACAGAAGAGAGATATATGAGTCGATATAAAGTTTAAGCCACCATTAGGTCTACAGAAGGTTTCAGATATACATAAAATTGGCATAAAATGTATCTGCGCTTTGTCTTTTGTTCTGTCGCAAATGATATATATAGGAAGGAAACAATATGCTTTTTTTTAAACTTGCATCTATAAAAAGAGATGTCATTAATTATAACAGTGTCATTTTATGTTTTTGCTGTATATCTTACAAAGCTAGACTGTTTGGTAAATAAAATAGATTTGTGTCATATTTGTGACTTGTTTTTGTTGTTTGTGATATAAATCATTTTCCAGCATCATCTCAGATGAGGGATTCCACATTTGGTATCTCCATTTGCCTTACAGTAAAAATGTGTGTTTGTGGCCTCAATAAGGAACAGTCAGGTTGTCAAGTGTGTGAATTACAATGTTTTCACATTATGTATGTGTGCAGTACTTTTTTTTTAAAAACTGCTGCAACTCACAGCAATACCACCATCATATTCCTTGATCTCATGCAGCACTATGCAAACACTCTGTCTGCACTGATGAAGGTTCTCTGAACTCAAGATGCTGGATGCTTGAAGATGACAGCATGACCTACTTTGATTAATTTGGTTAATATTTATTTGACAACTTGGCACTCATAGGATATTAAAATTTAATTTCCAGAAGGCCAAGAAAAAAACAAACTCAATCCTGACTCTGTTGAACAATATTTCACACCCTTCATCCTAATATGCACTTCTCCTATTTAGAACATGAGAACTTCAAAACTTTCTGATGTACGTGAACGGTATGATCAGACTTTATGTTCCTAAAGATCCACTTGATTTTCTTAAGGTTGAACTTGCACAATATATGTTCCGTGTGCTAACATGGATGGCAGGAAGAGAAAATGTGGCAGGAGTTTAACACAAAGTAGTCTGAAGTCAAACTGCCACTGAAAACTTTCCTGCTTCTGTGTATTGTAGAGAGTTGCCGTCCCGCGCACTTCGGATGAATTTCAAAAGATTGAAACACTTTTTCGAACAACCTTGAGAGGCTTCGATATTATGAAGCTAGAGAGGATTCAGAACAAGGCGCTCTGGGAAGTCTTTCAGTGGTATGTATGCTATAGACCAAGTTAAAAACTTTGATGGTTTTGTACTGATGTTTTTTTTTAAAGAAACCTTTTAATACTTATCTGCTAGTAACTACCTTATGTCAACATTTAGCTTTGAGGTGAAGCTTGGCAACATTAGCTTAGCACGTTAGCTCTGTGAACATGTTTTTAAAAGACATTCCTTTGCCACATTTTTTACTTAAAGGCAAAAGACTCAGATGAAGAACAACAACAGCGGACGTGAGGTGGAAGAAAAGCAACTTTTTCATGGGACTGACTCGAAACACATTGGCGCCATTTGTCTCAACAACTTTGACTGGAGGATCTGTGGAGTTAATGGAACAGCTTATGGCAAAGGTGGGTTAAAGATGATGGTTCAGGGGATCTACAGCGCACTGTACTAATGACATTTTAGAGTGTCTGGGAATTTTTATATTAGTGGAAGGTTGACATCATACTGTCTGGCCTGAGAAAATGCCATTAAAGCATATTCTCTTCTCACTTATCTTTTTGTTTCTAATCACAGGAAGCTACTTTGCTCGGGACGCTAAATACTCCCACAGCTACACCGGTGACTCTGATGTCAAAACCATGTTTGTGTCTCGTGTCCTGGTGGGCAGCTACACAAGAGGGGACTCCAGCTACGTCCGACCTCCTTCCAAAGACGGTGGAGACATAAACTTCTACGACAGCTGCGTCAACGACATCGCAAATCCTTCCATTTTTGTTGTCTTTGAGAAGCACCAGATCTATCCTGAGTACCTGCTGACGTACAAGACCACACACCCGCTGGTTGACATAATTAGTAGTACATCAGCACAGCAACTAAAACCAGTGATTGCTCCTACGCCAGTGCATCAAGCAAGTATGGCATCGAAACAAACCAACACATCAACATCACATCAACCCACTACGGCGTTGAATCAAACCATCTCTTCATCACACCAATCCAGTGCGGCATCATATCTAACCAGTTCATCATTGTATCCACCCACTACGGCGTCAAATCAAACCGTCTCTTCATCATATCAACCCAGTGCGGCGTCAAAACAAACCAGTTCATCATCACATCAACCCACTACGGCGTTGAATCAAACCATCTCTTCATCACATCAATCCAGTGCGGCATCATATCTAACCAGTTCATCACTGTACCCACCCACTGCGGCGTCGAATCCAACCATCTCTTCATCATACCAACCCAGGGCAACGTCGTATCCAACCCGTTCATTGTCGTATCAACCCAGTACAACCTCTTCACTGTACCAAACCAGAAATGATTCCCAACGCACCTTGTCTTCCCGAACGTCCCCGTCAAAGCCGACCAAAAAAAATGATTCCTGTGTCATAGCCTAAGCACAGCTGTGAAATGGAAAAACGTCTTAACGGATAAGGCAGTTCAGTGAGTTTTTTTTTTTTTTTAACATTAGTCAAAATATGTCAAAAGGGAAAATGAGCTTAAAAAAATTCCACCCATATGTAGGAAATACTCCAAATACAGAAGGATAAACAGAAATACATGCAAAGGCTAAATTTACAGTTTAATGAAAATATTTGAAATGTTTTCATTTTAAATGATCTATTTCAGTGATTTTTCATTTAGTGCTTTAGTTTCCATTGACAGGCCAACTCAGAGAAACAGGATTGTTTTCTCTAGGTGGTTAGTCATATTTAAATGATTCTCTGTCACTCAAAGCCAGAGAAGGCTAAACTGCCGGTCTTTCATTGTGACATACACTTTGTATGTGAAAGGCATCCATCCATCCATCAGTGCCACAAAAACACAGCTGTCACCACTGGTGTTTGCGTCCCAACTCCAGTGTGCTTTTTAAGGCTAAACAGTGAATTCAAGAAAGATATAGCGATGGAATCTTATTCAGTCAACTCAAAGGCTATTTGAGGTTTCCAAAAAGATGCTCATAAAGACATCTTTTATTTTTTTTTTACAAATTTTTATCCAGACAAAAACATTACAAATAAGCTACATTACCTATACCGAAGCTGTAGGTGACACTGTGATGCTGCTACGATAAAAACAAGCGTAGCAGTAAACACCAGAAGGCGACATGGAGCAGGCGCATAAAGCTTGTGCCATGGAGCTATTACAATCGATTTGAAAACATTTAGTTTTGGATTGCCACATGATAAACACAGGAGTGGCATTTCACAATGTTTTTCATTCTGATACATGTTTCCAGCTGTTAACAGTTCATTGCTTTGTGGACAAAAAGCTGAAACAATAAGAACAAAAGTTCAGCATTCTCAAAGCTCGTTCCCGCGTGAACGACAACCAATGACAATTTATTTTTGAGAAAGTGGACTCTTACTACTTCAATGTAGGAGCGCCCAATGAATCAGATCAGACAAGTCCAGAATTCTTGCACTGATTTGACTGGGACACACCATGAACAACAAAGTGGTTTCTAACCGCCCTAACTTGGCACGTTTAATAACGTACGTCATGTATCGTCATGCATCAGGAAGCCGCATCGCATTAACAATATCGATGGTTGGCGTGTGGGAAAAGACCATGGAAGTAAAAATGTAGTGTTGATGAATACCACATTTTCATTAATAAGCAGTAGCTGTCATCACGATGGTTTGGCACGAAGAGTTTAAAATGAAGGGAGAGAATCACTGAGGTGTTTCTGCCAAATGTTATGTTGCTTTAACACTAATCATTTCGATGCTTTTAGATGCAAATAAACTGCAAAACAAAACAAAAATGCAAACTTTAATGTTCTTCCCTAGAGCTGCAGTTTCTCTACATGTTGAGCAATACATTCCATCAGATGTCGGTTAGGTTATTGAAAAGAGACCGAGTTCCAAAAAAGGGATCAGTGTGCTCGCCAGCGCCTCCTGTGGCAAGACACATTATTGCACTGATTCTTTTTCCACATAGAGAACCCCCCCCCCACCCCCAAGTAAAAAGTGCTTCATTAAGAGCCTTGATAACTTACAGCATCTGTTTTTATTCCAAACTTGTTTTGCCTATTTCTTAGTTGTGAAGTTTTTATTGGCTCTTCTAATCTAATCTTCTAATTGTTGGTGTAGTTTTTTACATTCATGTTGTTAATTTTAGTCAAATTATATGAAAGCACAACAATAAAAGTTAAGCCAAAGTTGCCTTTCCTAAGCCAGTAAATTCACCTGTTCCTCTTAAAAATCAAAATGGTAATTACGTGATTGTGTCTTGCCAAATAAAGTTCTTTTCTATTACGAGCTGCTTGCTTCCGAGTTTCTATCTTCACCAGCAAACTTGGAAGATGAGAGCAGCCAGAACTGGTGGGTGAATGTACGGGTACGAACACCTCTGGAGTGTTTTCACATCCTAACAAACTTCTGTGTATTTTATTGGGGTTTTTGATGTGACAGACCAACACAAGGTAGCCATTAGTTTTGAAGCTGGAGGAAAAGCTCTATATTCCTTAAGGTGAGTAGCAGTACTAGGTCAGTGTGGAAATTACTGTCTATTTGGAAGAGACAATCACGAAACTTGACGAGTTGGTCTCATCAAATCTTGATGAGACCGTTTTGTTTTTATAAAGACGACTTTTTTGTTGTAATTCTACGACTACTAATATTGCATCTTTATTTTGCTAAAATTATGACTATTCTTGTCATTAAAAAAATCTCTTAGTCTGGCCTTAATGTTAGGGATTCATGACAGGCAATATCAAAAATGAATATGCCTCAAAGAGAAAAACTAAAATCAACAATTATTGGTTCCTCAGCAAAACGGACATTTATTCTATGGAATTCAATGTTTGGGCACAGAAACAATGAAAAGTTCCTTTTAAAAACATTCCTCACAACGTGAGAGTTTTCTTCTAACCCGATAGATCCCTAAGAGGGAGTTATTAAATACATTATTTTCTTCTTTTTAGCTTAAAGAAGTATGAAACAACGTGAGACTGTGTGACTGGATAATTCCCACTTAATATTTTTTGCTATCACTATATGCTATCACAGGAGGCAGAGAGGAGACAGGGCGTTTGCTGTTGCAGCTCCCAAACTTTGGAATTCTTTACCTATGTTGGTAAAACAGGCCCCCTCTTTAGCAATTTTTAAATCTGCTCTTAAGACTTACCTTTTTCGGTTGGCCTTTGATTCAGTTTGAGATGCTGCTTTTCTGTAATTATCTGGGTATGTTTATGTATTATATAGAGTGTTTTATGTCACTGCACTGTTGGTTTTTATGTGTTTTAATTTTAATTTTGATCTTTATTTGTTTAATCTTGTGATTGTACAGCACTTTGGTCAGTGGTACTGTTTTAAAGTGCTATATAAATAAACTTGCCTTGCCTTGCCTTGCCTTGCCTATATTTTCCACATAATTTTCTTTGGAAGCACAGATTCACCGTAATACGGCAGAGGATTAGGGCCACCGAAAAAAACAAAACAATTCTGAGTTTAAAGTCAGAATTCTGACTATAATCTCAGAATTGTTTTTTTTTTTGTTGTTTTTTTTTCCGGTGGCCCTAATCCTCTTCCGTATCTTCCCGAAACCTTGGACCCCTGTAAAAAAAAAAAAATCATTCTGCACAATAGCGCTCTCAAGTGGCAAACTGCAGCATTGCGGGATGACGCCTGTCTAAATATAGTTCAGTTTCGGTTTCCAAACATCAGAAACGACACCGAGCTTTTCTTCCTCCCCTTGACCCGAATCACTCCGCCACCACAGCTGAGGTCCGGGCGAAAAGGCCGTTAGAGGAGCCGCAGAGGAGCCATGGAGGCTAAAATATTAAAGTTCATCTGCGCTAATCAAGGAGCTGTTGATGCTGACGAGTTGATGTTCAACCTTTTCCCAGGGCAGTCCACGACTGAGGTGATTTCCAACCATAGCAAGTTTGCCTTGTGTTCCAGTAAAGGGAAGCAGAGAGTGGTGGCCAGGACCAGCCTGAGACTGTGCAGGAAGAAAGGCTGTCCGGTGTCCTGCGGGGAGCTACACCTGTGTAAAAACTTCCTCTACACCGGATCCTGTCACTTCTTACAGAGGTAAATAACTTGGTGGCCCTTTGGTTTTTTTTTAAAACATATTCAGTTAAAACTGAACGCTGCCGTTTGGTTTGTTTTCTTCGTTCATAACCAGGTTACCCGCTCTCGTGCTGCGGAAAAAGATACTTTGATCTTGTCACGTTCGGATTTTCAGTAAGCTAATAAATAAATAAATACATAAACAGACATAAGAGAAATAACACTATGACCTCAGAATTCAACTAGAATTGTGAAACACATGCTTGAAAAGTTTGTGACAGTTATTTAAATTTAAAGTAGCAGAGTGACATTATTCCGTGGTGTTTTTCTAAACGCAAAGCTACAGAAGCTCCTGTTATCATAAACCCAAAAAGTATCATCAAAGTCCATGTATGTTCCGGTTCTAATCACAAACATACATCATAGCCTTTTTGCATACTAAACATCATAGAAATTAGTTGTAGCAATTTATATTAGCTTTAATTTCTTTTTATATTTATTGAAAATATCAACTTTAATAGAAAAAGAAAAAAATGACAAAGTGGTGAATTTTTGTGATACTTTGACATGTTAACTTACACCAGCAAAATACATGAATCTGCTTCAAATCTGCTTGTATCTGAATGACTGTTGAAACAAAAATCAACTAATCATTCGCTTTTTCTTTTTCTTTGCCAGCTTCTGATTAGTCCGATAAATGAAGCATAACTTGTACTGCCGACATAATCACATTGTGTTTTACCTTTTTGGAGTTGGCATGTTTTTGTATTTTAAGGAGCAATGTTGGTAAACTAAACGAATAAATGCAGGAATATTTTCTTTAACGTTACCAATGTTACGAAGAGTATGTAGAAGAAAAAATAATATTAAGCTGTTAAATTCTAAAATCTTCAGTTTACATTAAACATTTCTAAAGTTAGCGCTCAAAACAAAAGTCTCATGACAAAATTCAACATAAATTCAACATGGGTTTTAATGCTATGACAACTCAAATTTTATAAATGGTTCACCTTTTCGTTGGCAGGAATACATCTTAACCTCTGAATGTACTTCTAAACTGTAAAAAACAGGAACTGAAGACATAGTGGAATAATGACTGACCACCTGCAAGGTCATGTCTGCTCGTTTGCAGTTAACAATAGTCCTCCCACAGTTGCCAACTCAGCTATTTTATGGCTATTTTAACAAATATTTCAGACAAAAAAATTTAATATTGGCCAAAACTGGAATCGGCAGGTCAGGCTTTTTAAAGATCGGAAATCCATGATCAACCAGAAAACTGCAGTTGGCGGGCCTTGGTAAAAAGAAAACACACAGCAGTAAATTTATGTAAATAGAAAAATGAGAAAATTGAGCAAAATAAATATATGTACCTACGGATTATTGATGTTAGGTAATTTACCAACAACTAATGTTTGAAGCCAATGTGACAAGTGGATCAAAGGGCTCACTGGGGAAACCTTGCATCCCACTGGGAATGATGGTACCATCAAAACATGTTTAAAAAATTCTAAAAGAGTCTTTCTTCTTTGTATTTCTTGGAACAGCTCTGCTTTCTGAATGAGACTTTAATCTGCCATCAAAAACTGTCTCTTCTTCCCCAACAGAAGAGGCTGCAGTTTCCCCCACGTTCTGAACTCTGACTACAACCAACGGCTGCTGGAAGAACATGAGCTGCAGGGCCTGAGCAGGGCGGAGCTGTGTACGCTGCTGCTGCAGAGCGACTTCACCATGCTGCCTCCTGTACGTCCACCGACGTTTTTACATTCTCACCTCTTGAAGTTGCACATCAGAAACAACAGCGATTATACTCGATTGCACTGTATTTGACCGTTTTCTTCTGTTTTCCTCAGATATGTTTTGATTACAATAAGGGTGATGGAGTATTTGGCCAGTGTGCGAGCGGCGTAGATTGTGAAAGACTCCACATCTGCGAGAAGTCCCTGACCCAAAGCTGCAGCTGCTCCAGAGCCCACGACTTTACTGCTTTTCAGCCGAAGAAGATCCTGCATGATAAGATGGTGCCCGACGACATGCTTCGCTCGTTGAGGTCCGTTTACTCGAATCGAGAAGCGTTGAGGCGCAATATGAGGGGGGGGTCTGGTAGGGCTAGGAGGAGAAACCTGAATGGTGCGGCTGGTGGCCAAGAGGGAAATGGAGCAGATGACCAGAAATGCAGACAAAAAAACAAACTTGCCAAAGGTAAATACAGCAACTATATAATGGGAAGAAATAATGCTTCAAAGTATTGCAAAAAAGAAGCTAATTTAGTGTTTTGGTTTTTGTTTTTAATTTTTACTAGATAAAACCGAGATATGCATGTACTTCATTAAAGGCCACTGTAAACATGATGGTAAGCCTGTCATTCCCCATGGTACTTTTTACTTTTCTTGTTTTGCTTCTTTAAAACATTTGTCATTTGTCTGTTTTGTGTTTTTTCTTTTTTTTTCAGACAAATGTTTTAAAGCTCACGACAAGATGCCGTACAGATGGCAGGTCCAGGAAGGAGGCCAGTGGAACGCCTTGCCTGATAACGAGACAATCGAAAAGGAATACTGTGATCCCAGCAACTCGTACAGGTATTCTGCTCCAACAGGCACAAACCTTCTTCTCCACTGTCACAGAAAGAAAAAATGAGCTGCTCCATGCAGGTTTCTTGACTTAATATTTGCCTTAAAGTGAATTCTGTTTCACATGTATAAACATGCTACTTCTCTTGATGATTTAAATCTGGTCGGTTGAGCCACAAATGAGAAGATTTTGTGTTGTAAGCTTCACATCCTGTTTGAGACTCTTTCTCTGAAGAAGAAACAAAGTGTTGTGTTGACTGTCTGCTAGCAAAGTCTTCCTGTTGGGTTGACAACACGTTGCTAGTTACTACATGAACTTTGTCTCTTGGGAACTTAGATTATGTTTGTGTCGAGGGCCGTTAGCTGTTGTGGCTAACAGTGTCTTCGGTTAGCATAAGTTTGCTTTCAAACGATCGTCGGCCGCCATGCTTCTTTCTCCCTCGGCGTGGTGGCAGCTGCCGTCGGTTGTGTCAGGGAACCTGTAACTACATGGTTCCTTCTGCAGAATTCTGAGCAAACCATGATCAAGACTTATTCCTTTGATCGATCAATGAAATACAGCCACCTTCATTTTGAATTGAAAGCTCCTGCAGTGTCAGAAGCCTTTTCTGTGCCTGAACCAGAATGGGAAGGGCTGTAGGAAGTAGGAAGTGTTTGTTCTCTCCAGTGAAGCAGCACTTTGGAACTACGGCTATGTGGAATCATCGTGTTGTTTTCCTAACTCCGTTTTATTTTTTCCCCCCAAATTCTACTTTTTTCTATTACTATTTTTCTGAATTCCACTTTTTCCATTTTAGCTATATATTTTTTTTACCTAAAAAGTGCTACTCATTTGCCAGAGGTCCACATTTACTGTTTCAGTACAATAAACTGCAGAACATTGAATGCTTCAATTTGTTCCTCCATCTTTTTTATGTTCAGAATATCCAAACTTGGTTGATGGGGTTGGTTGCTAGTGGACAGTTATTATTATTATTTATACATTGTTTATTATGTATTGTACGGTAGCCCAGAAGAGTCAACATTTTTCTTTTTCGGCAGCAGCTTGCTTTCCATTAAAGTTTTCTTCATCATTTTTGTGCCTAGCCCATAAAGTTAAGCAAAAAGCATAGAAATATGTTTAGGTTGCTTTTTTAAATATTAAATAGTTATTAATTTTGCACAGCTTTTCTCTGGGAAACATTTGTAGCATTTAAAATTTAATTTGGACAAAACCTCTCAAAATATGAAAGACATCATCTACATTGAAGAACTCCCACAATGATGGTGACGAGTTTAACAAGTATAACATTTATTGTATCTCCTCTAAGTTCAGGAAGGCATTGCTTTGTGTTTGCAGCAGCGGCAGTCCGCCTGTTCATTTTGACACCATGACGCGTGGAGGGAACAAAGTGCGACGGCTCACTACGGTGAACTCTTTGGTTGAGCCGACCTTCATTCACACCACGGAGTGGCTCTGGTACTGGCAGGACGAGTTTGGAAAGTGGAACATGTACGGTTCAGATGTGAGTACGCAAACGTTTTATATGGTTTCTAAATACTTGTGTTGTATCAAGTTTTTGCTCATTTTGTGCTCAAAATCAGAAGGCAAAAAAAATAAAAATAAACAATCCGTTTCAGAAGTGTCCATGATTATGAATTCAATTCAAGAAAGTTGCAGTAAGCCCTGCCTCTGGCCTTATAGGAAACACAGCAAACATGTTGAATGAGATTCTCTGATCAGAACCAAAATCCAAATATACAGAAGTATGTATGTGTGTGTGTGTGTGTGTGTGTGTGTGTGTGTGTGCGTGTGTGTGCGCGTGTGTGTGTGTGTGTGTGTGTGTGTGTGTGTGCGTGTGCGTGTGTGTGTGTATGTGTGTGTGGCAGAAAACTACTGCTTCACATCACCGTCCATCCCTGCGGTCAGACATGGTGGTAACACAAAACCAATGGAAGGTCATTTTTATTGTCAGGGTCTTGTTCTTAGGGTAGAACAACGTCTTACCCAGACAACTACTGTTGTGAAATTTCTGTATCTGTATCTTATGATATTTTTCTCCATGTACTGAGCCAGAACCACCAACACTGTGTTGCAGAGCGCCAGAGGGAAATCATCAGACATCAGAAGTGAAACTCTGGAGCAGAAGCTTCTGGACAATGAGAGCGAAGTGGAGTTCTCTGCTGGCTCCCAGTCTTATTCTCTTAGTTTCCAGGGTAAAACACAAGACTTTGACGTTTGAAATGGGTTCAAAAGCAAATAAATACAACTTCAATTAATATGACTTTCTTCCCTTCAGACATGATTCAAACTAATAAGCATTACCGTACTAAGAGGCTTGTGAGCAGACGTCCTCGGTTCGTCTCTGCCGCTGATGTCCGAACCAAGAAAGTGAGGTAGGTTGAGGAATGTGACCTAAAGCAGCTTTGTGTTAGTCCTCTGGTTGTGAATGCGATGTGAATGTTTTAAAATGGTTCAACATGAAACTTATTCTAACCATCTATTCCTGCAGAAAGCCTCCAGGAATCTTTTCTCCCGTGCCGGACCACTGGGACAAGACGCACATCCCTCCAACAGGATTCTCGGTATAATAAACTCACTACAGGGTTTGGGTTTCCTGCCTCTCCACTCTGTGGTGGGAATGGGGTGAATTATGTACTTTTTCCAGAAAGCAAATTAAGGGTGTAAAAGTCCAAACTATCGTCCTCCAGCTTCTGAAAGACTCAGTCACCACCACTGGTTTACCCCACAGTGAGTGAATGCAAAACGCAGAGTTGTCTCATTCATAAAAAGGAGCAACAGGGAACACAAAACTAGAACATTTCTGAAGGACTCGGATTCTCAGACTCAAATCTGAGATTGTGAGGAAGAAGTGCGCTTCAGATTTGATCATTGAAGTCCAAAAAACTTAAAACAACATATATATGTATATTTATATATATATATACATTATATATGTATATTATTTGTTACATGTCAAGAAAATCTCCAGGATGGACTAAATTCTAAGATTAGATAAAGTACCTGGAACTGTGGTTTCCCCTCTTGCAGAGCTGCCGGCATAAAATGAGAGTTCACACAGATATATAAGGAAAATATGGAAGTTCTCTGTTTGATCAGTAAGCAGTGCTCTATTTCAAGATTTTCCTACTATAAATTTACATGCCCAAAAGTTGCTACTTAGCGAATAAAATTAATTTGTATTTGAAGGAAACAGTGAGGCAACCAGGGATGGAGTCGAGACCAAACCAAGGCCAAGACTGAGGGCGAATATTTCAAACTTAGATAAATATTACTTGACATTTTGTTCACCTCCAAATGCAAATGTGATTGGATCAAACAGTTCACTACTCAACCAAAACTACTACATGGAATTAAATTAATAATTGCAGTAATAAGCTCATACTTCTGTTATTAAATGCAGCCATACGTTGATACACATTCTTTAAAATGAACTAATTAACTGACATTCCACAAAACGTTCTTCAGTGCTGTGTGTCATAACAGTGTTTTAAAATCAAAGTTCGGACACTCCCTCCAAAATGAAAAACTGAAAATATTTCCTGTTTTCTCAGAAATGTATGTATGTTTTTTTTCTCTTATTTTTCACTGCGCCCTGCCGACTTCCACTCATCTTTGCCTTGGCAAATCCCATTTTCTTTCAGAATAATTCAAAGTTTTCTAATATTTCTCCTCCATCCGCTGGTCCTGGTGACTGCCACTGAAAACGTTCCTGCTTCTGTGTGTTGTAGAGAGTTGCCGTCCCGCACACTTCAGATGAATTTCAAAAGATTGAAGCACGTTTTCATTCGACCTTGAGAGACTTCGATATTGTCAAGATAGAGCGGATTCAGAACAAGGCGCTTTGGGAAGCCTTTCAGTTGTATGTATGCCATAGACCATGTTTTTTTTTATTCAATTTATTTTAATACAGTCTTTGGTCACTCTTTGCCAGTTTTTTTTTTAAATGATCTTTTAAAAACTAATTGTATTTTTAATAGATATCCTCTAGTAACTACCTCATGTCAACATTTAGTATTGTTCTTTAGTTCTTTCAGTTGGTACTTTGGCAACACGTTAGCTCTGTGAACATGTTTTTAAAAGACATTCCTTTACCACATTTTGACCTAAAGGCAAAAGACTCAGATGAAGAACAACAACAGCGGACGTGAGGTGGAAGAAAAGCAACTTTTTCATGGGACTGACTCGAAACACATTGGCGCCATTTGTCTCAACAACTTTGACTGGAGGATCTGTGGAGTGAATGGAACAGCTTATGGCAAAGGTGGGTTAAAGATGGTGGTTCGGTCAGGGTTTACCCCAGTGTACGATGAGCCTTTTCTTTCTAAATTTACCTCACTAACACTTGTAACAAACAATGTACGATACAAGATACTTCAGCGTTTTTCAACATACTTAACTTTTCATAGTGTCTCGGAATTTTTATATCAGTCGAAGGATGACATGCTATGGGACTGGAGAAGAGAAGATGCCATTCAAATAAACATGCTAAAACATCTCCATAACTCATGAAAGACCTGCCTTTCTTACTGCCGTAGAGCTCAACGAGTGTTTCGTCTTTCTCACTTATCTTTTTGTTTCTAATCACAGGAAGCTACTTTGCTCGGGACGCTAAATACTCCCACAGCTACACCGGTGACTCTGATGTCAAAACCATGTTTGTGTCTCGTGTCCTGGTGGGCAGCTACACAAGAGGGGACTCCAGCTACGTCCGACCTCCTTCCAAAGACGGTGGAGACATAAACTTCTACGACAGCTGCGTCAACGACGTCCGAAATCCTTCCATTTTTGTTGTCTTTGAGAAGCACCAGATCTATCCTGAGTACCTGCTGACGTACAAGACCACACACCCGCTGGTTGACATATTTAGTAGTGCACCAGTGTATCAAGGCAGCGCAGCGTCGAATCAAGCCAGCTCTTCAGACAGTTCCTGCGTCATAGCCTGAGCACAGCTATGAAGTAAGACTTGGGTGTTAACAGTGGAGGAAGTTTAATTAATTTTTTTTCAAAAATCATCTGAAACAAAAATATGCCAGGTAATGATGTCTTTTGGTAAACTCAAAGAAATATTCACCACACACGTCTACAATATTAAAAATTATGGAAGTGAAAAAAGTACAAGTGCAGACTAAAATGGACAATTAAGTGACACGTCAGATGGTCACTCATACATAAAGTACCGACGCTGGACCGTAACTGTGAAATGGACTTTGTACATGAAGGGCATTCATCCATCAGGTCCACAAAAACACGACTGACTGTCGTCACTGGTGTTTGCATCCCAACTCCAGCGTGCTTTGAGGTACAACGGAGATATATCGATAGAATCTTCAACAGTCAAAGCAAAAACTGTCTATTTGAGGATTCCAAAAAAAAATCTCATAAGCAATATTTTTTAGACCTCTTTATCCAGAGGATGGCGCTGTGATGCTGCTACGATAAAAACAAGCGTAGCAGTAAACACCAGAAGGCGACATGGAGCAGGCGCATAAAGCTTGTGCCATGGAGCTATTACAATCGATTTGAAAACATTTAGTTTTGGATTGCCACATGATAAACACAGGAGTGGCATTTCACAATGTTTTTCATTCTGATACATGTTTCCAGCTGTTAACAGTTCATTCCTTTGTGGACAAAAAGCTGAAACAATAAGAACAAAAGTTCAGCATTCTCAAAGCTCGTTCCCGCGTGAACGACAACCAACGACAATTTATTTTTGAGAAAGTGGACTCTTACTACTTCAATGTAGGAGCGCCCAATGAATCAGATCAGACAAGTCCAGAATTCTTGCACTGATTTGACTGGGACACACCATGAACAACAAAGTGGTTTCTAACCGCCCTAACTTGGCACGTTTAATAACGTACGTCATGTATCGTCATGCATCAGGAAGCCGCATCGCATTAACAATATCGATGGTTGGCGTGTGGGAAAAGACCATGAAAGTAAAAATGTAGTGTTGATGAATAGACACTATGTTGGTCTGTCATCAACTATTAAGAAGTGATAGAAACTTTTGTTTGTCTGTATTTTTAACAGTTCATTGGTTTCTTTTTGTGCATTCTGCTCTGTCTTCTCAAAGCCGGTTGTGGCAGACGACCGCTTGCACTGAGTCAGGATCTGGTTCTGCTGGAGGTTCCTTACTCCTGGTAAACAGGAAGTTTTCCTATCCTCTGTCCCTACATTCATGCTCAGTATGAGGGACTGCTGTAAAGTCAACAACAAAACAGAAGTGCTGGATGCTGATCCAGGAGGAGGGAATGCCACAAGCCATTCGGCATTCCCTCCTCCTTAGGTTGGGTCTCGCTTCCATAGATAGGAACGTTTAATCAACTTTGAATAACTATCTGAGCGTCCTCAATTAGTTATTGTGTGTAATAACTAGGATCAACTGGAATGTGTGTGTGATTGAAGTGAAATTATTTTTTTTGTTTTTTTGTGAAGTGCCTTGGGACTTTACAAAAGGTCAGGTTGTTGTGACTTGGTGCGATATAAATAAACTAAATTGAAATGAATTTAAATGATCTTCTACTGGCCAGTAGAGGGGGACAAACTGTTTATTTGGAAATACGTCATACATTGATTGGTCTGATTGACGGTTGAGGCAAATGAATGATTTGAGTTTAGAACGAAGTGAGAAAATCTTATGTTTCTGTCAAATGTTCTGTTGCTTTAATACTAATCATATTGTGCTTTTAGAGTCATGTAAATTGAAAAAAAAAACTTAAAGACGTTTTAAAGTGCTGCTTCCTTGGAGCTGCAGTCTCCTTCTACGTAATGATAAATTGCATCAGAGGTTGGTTAAACAACATCTGAGATAGAAACCATCCAAGTTTTAGATTAGAAAATACGGGAATTGTCGCCGTCCTGTGGTACAGTACTGTCGGGCTTGTGGAGGATTAAACTAATGTAAAGAACTAATGTAACACTTGAACACTAATACTGGAGCCCGGCGAGAAAAGGGGGGTAAAAAATTCTAGTTTCTCGACCAAAATGGGAGACTTTACATTTACAGGAGGGTAAACTCCAAAAATAGGATCTTTGTGCTCGCCAACGCCTCCTCTGACATGACAGATTATTGCACTCAAGCTTGTGTCTAGTTGTCTATATGCCGTTTGGTTTGTTGTTGTTGTTTTTGTTTGTTTTTGGTTCGATGCCTTGACAACCTTCACTTTTACAGCATCTTCTGTTTCTTATTTATCTTGTTCAGAACTGTGGCGGTTAATTACCAAGACCTCTAAACCTTATAAGGAGTTTTTGTTGGTCAATTCTCTTTGTTAATTATAATCAAATTACACAGAATTAGAGCAATAAATACTTAACCAGAACTGCTTTTCGTGAACCACTAAATTTATGTGTCCCTTTTATAAAAAGAAATATCAAAATATAAAAAATAAGGGCTCCTTGATTTTTATTTTTATTTTCATTAAATATATTAAGTAATGACTTGAATTGAGTTTTTTCCAAATCTTGATGTAAAGTCATGCTTTCTTCCTGGGTCATTTCAAAATAAAGTTGCTTCCTGTTATGAGCTGGTGTGACTTTCTTCATTTAACTTCATATTTCTGAAATTGGTTAGTGTAGCACAAAACAAAGCTAATGAAATAGTTTTCTTTTTTCAAACTTGACTAAATTTAATCTGTCTAATTAGTTTTTATCTTCCTAGCACTTTAAGTTGTCGTTGGCTGAAAGGTGCTGTGTAAATAAACTTGCCTGGCCTTCCTGTTGCAGTATTTGAGAGCTCTTACTCTGTGTTTCCTTCATACAAATGAAGACGAACGGTTGTGACTGTAGACAGGATCACAAGCAGACAGTCGGTGGAGGGTGGATGTATTGGACTGTCATGTCCGCCGCATCATGTTTTCTTCATTATGCCTCTGCAGTCCATTAAGATGGAGCTTCCCAGTATGAACTGCAGCTGTGCCCCGCAGGACGTAACAGCTCCCCCTCCAACGGCAGGAAATATCCAGTGACATTAAACAGCCTGAGCAGCCATTTCCTGTCGTGTGCGCGACGTGGCTGCTGCTGCGTGGGTCTCCCAGCTCCTCTCTTCCCCCTGCATCACATCCTCAGCCTGTCGGATGACAAACCTCACCGTTTCGGTTTCCGGCTAAGAACGAGTTTGTGAAATG
The DNA here is from genome assembly GCF_001444195.1 of Xiphophorus couchianus. Lineage (NCBI taxonomy): Eukaryota > Metazoa > Chordata > Actinopteri > Cyprinodontiformes > Poeciliidae > Xiphophorus > Xiphophorus couchianus. The sequence goes on along the minus strand of NC_040244.1, from coordinate 15,966,764 downwards.
AGAGCCGTGTCCTCGTTTCTGGGCCGTCCCGACTGTCTCACACGAGTGTGACGGCTCTCCTTGGTCACCGGTTCAGTTCTGGTAGATCAGTAATGTGTCTGTTGATCAGCTGATTATTAAGGAGCCACATCAGATTTACACCAAACCACTTGAGGCCCACAGAAGACGGGGTTGCTAGGCAGCCTGGGAAAGTTTAGATGAGCAATGAAATTGATTTGGGTTGACTTAGGTGTTTTCAGACTTGGGGAAGTATGGCATAAAAAGCTGAATATGGGCTGCCACCTTATCGTGGTGGAGGGGTTTGAGTGCCCCAATGATCCTAGGAGCTATGCTGTCTGGGGCTTCATGCCCCTGGTAGGGTCACCCAAGGCAGACAGGTCCTAGGTGAGGGACCAGACAAAGTGCAGCCCGAAGACCCCAATGATGAAGGAAAACCTTGGACTTGGTGTTCCCTCGCCCGGACGCGGGTCACCGGGGCCCCACTCTGGAGCCAGGCCTGGAGGGGGGGCACGATGGCGAGCGTCTGGTGGCCGGGCTTTTACCCATGGAGCCCGGCCGGGCTCAGCCCGAAGAGGAAACATGGGCCCCCCCTCCCATGGGCCCACCACCCGTGGGAGGGGCCAAAGGGGTCGGGTGCACTGTGTGATGGGTGGCGGCCAAGGGAGGGGACCCTGGCGGTCCGATCCTCGGTTGCAGAAACTGGCTCTTGGGACGTGGAATGTCACCTCTCTGGTGGGGAAGGAGCCGGAGCTAGTGCGTGAGGTCGAGAGGTTCCGGCTAGAAATAGTCGGTCTCACCTCGACGCATGGCTCTGGTTCTGGAACCAGTCTCCTTGAGAGGGGCTGGACATACTTCCACTCTGGAGTTGCCCAGGGAGAGAGACGTCGGGCAGGAGTGGGCATACTTGTTGCTCCCCATCTCGGCGCCTGTACGTTGGGGTTTACCCCGGTGAACGAGAGGGTAGCATCCCTCCGCCTACGGGTGGGGGGACGGGTTCTGACTGTCGTTTGTGCTTACGGGCCGAACGACAGTTCAGATTACCCACCCTTTTTGGAGTCCTTAGAGGGGGTACTGGAGAGTGCTCCTCCTGGGGACTCCCTTGTTCTGCTGGGGGACTTCAACGCTCACGTGGGCAACGACAGTGAGACCTGGAGGGGCGTGGTTGGGAGGAACGGCCCACCCGACCTGAACTCGAGCGGTGTTCTGTTGCTGGACTTCTGTGCTCGCCATGGATTGTCCATAACGAACACCATGTTCAAGCATAAGGGTGTCCATATGTGCACTTGGCACCGGGACACCCTAGGCCGCAGTTCGATGATCGACTTTGTCATCGTTTCATCGGATCTGCGGCCGTATGTCTTGGACACTCGGGTGAAGAGAGGTGCGGAGCTGTCCACTGACCACTACCTGGTGGTGAGTTGGCTCCGGTGGTGGGGGCGAAAGCCGGTCAGACCTGGCAGGCCCAAACGTGTTGTGAGGGTCTGCTGGGAACGTCTGGCGGAATCCCCTGTGAGACGGAGCTTTAACTCCCATCTCCGGCAAAACTTCGAACACGTCCCGGGGGAGGTGGGGGACATGGAGTCTGAGTGGACTGTGTTCCGTGCCTCCATTGTCGAGGCGGCCGATCGGAGCTGTGGCCGCAAGGTTGTCGGTGCCTGTCGCGGCGGCAACCCTCGAACCCGTTGGTGGACACCTTCGGTGAGGGATGCCGTCAGGCTGAAGAAGGAGTCCTATCGAGCCTTTTTGGCCTGTGGGACTCCGGAAGCAGCTGATGGGTACCGGCGGGCGAAGCGGCGTGCGGCTCGGGCGGTTGCTGAGGCAAAAACCCGGGTGTGGGAGGAGTTTGGAGAGGCCATGGAGAAAGACTTCCGCACGGCTTCGAGGTGATTCTGGTCCACCATCCGGCGTCTCAGGGGGGGGAAGCGGTGCAGCACCAACACTGTTTATAGTGGGGATGGTGTGCTGCTGACCTCTACTTGGGACGTTGTGGGCCGGTGGGCAGAGTACTTCGAAGACCTCCTCAATCCCACCAACATGCCTTCCACTGAGGAAGCGGAGCCTGGGGACTCTGGGTTGGGCTCTCCAATCTCTGGGGGCGAGGTCGCCGAGGTGGTTAAAAAGCTCCTCGGTGGCAGGGCCCCGGGGGTGGATGAGATCCGCCCGGAGTTCCTTAAGGCTCTGGATGTTGTAGGGTTGTGTTGGTTGACGTGACTCTGCAATATCGCATGGACATCGGGGGCAGTTCCCCTGGATTGGCAGACTGGGGTGGTGGTCCCCCTGTTCAAAAAGGGGGACCGGAGGGTGTGCTCCAATTATAGAGGGGTCACACTCTTAAGCCTCCCTGGCAAGGTCTATTCAGGGGTCCTGGAGAGGAGGGTCCGTCGGATAGTCGAACCTCGGATTCAGGAAGAGCAGTGTGGTTTTCGTCCTGGTCGTGGAACACTGGACCAGCTCTACACCCTCAGCAGGGTCCTGGGGGGTGCATGGGAGTTCGCCCAACCAGTCTACATGTGTTTTGTGGACTTGGAGAAGGCGTTCGACCGCGTCCCTCGGGGAGCCCTGTGGGGGGTTCTCCGGGAGTATGGGGCACCGGGCCCTTTGATACGGGCTGTCAGGTCCCTGTATGACCGGTGTCAGAGTCTGGTCCGCATTGCCGGCAGTAAGTCGGGCTCGTTTCCGGTGAGAGTTGGACTCCGCCAGGGCTGCCCTTTGTCACCGATTCTGTTCATCACTTTCATGGACAGAATTTCTAGGCGCAGCCAAGGTGTTGAGGGGATCCGATTTGGTGGCCTTAGGATCTCATCTCTGCTTTTCGCAGACGATGTGGTCCTTTTGGCTTCATCAGATCGTGATCTGCAGCTCTCGCTGGATCGGTTCGCAGCCGAGTGTGAAGCGGCCGGGATGGGGATCAGTGCCTCCAAATCCGAGGCCATGGTCTTGAGCCGGAAAAGGGTAGAGTGCCTTCTCCGGGTCAGGGGGGGTGTCCTGCCCCAAGTGGAGGAGTTTAAGTATCTCGGGATCTTGTTCACGAATGGGGGAAGAAGGGAGCGGGAGATCGACAGGCGGATTGGCGCAGCGTCTGCTGTCAAGCGGGCGCTGTACCGGTCCGTCGTGGTGAAGAGAGAGCTGAGCCAAAAAGCGAAGCTCTCGATTTACCGGTCGATCTACGTTCCCACCCTCATCTATGGTCATGAGCTTTGGGTCATGACCGAAAGAACGAGATCGCGGATACAAGCGGCCGAAATGGGTTTTCTCCGTAGGGTGGCTGGGCTCTCCCTTAGAGATAGGGTGAGAAGCTCAGTCATCCGGGAGGGACTCAGAGTAGAGCCGCTGCTCCTTCACATCGAGAGGAGCCAGTTGAGGTGGCTTGGGCATCTGGTCAGGATGCCTCCTGGACGCCTCCCTGGTGAGGTGTTCCGGGCACGTCCCACCGGGAGGAGGCCCCGGGGAAGACCCAGGACACGCTGGAGGGACTATGTCTCTCGGCTGGCCTGGGAACGCCTCGGGATTCCCCCGGAGGAGCTGGAAGAAGTGGCTGGGGAGAGGGAAGTCTGGGCCTCCCTTCTGAAGCTGCTACCCCCGCGACCCGACCTCGGATAAGCGGAAGAAGATGGATGGATGGATGGATGGATGGATGGATGGAAAAAATATTGATATTTCCACTTTATGCATGATTATCAATAATTTTTAGATATGCTGTTTAAAAATCCCATCTAGGAACAAGTGCTGTGAATTACAAACATCCTCCTCCCCTGCACCTTCTACAAATCAGACAAAATTCATGTCAAGTGTTTGTGCTGTTTCTCATATCATTTTAAATATATTAAGAAATGTTTCCAGAGGTCATAAAAGGTCAACCAGACCCCCCACCCTCACCCCTCCATCCGTCTTCAAATCAGACAAAATTGGTGCCAATCAACTCGACTCCGTTTGTGAAGCAAAAACTTTTGTTTATGCTGCTTTGACTTTGAAGATATTAATTAAAGTTTAAAGGTCAACCAGCCCCTCCACTTTTACTAAATCAAAATTCCTGATTTTATCCAATTCATTGTAGCTTAAGTTACAACGTTTCGACTGAATTACTCAGAGGCTCTGGATGGTTTTTTTTAGGGAACTCCATGAAATTTGACGCTTCCTGACAATGCTGCTGTGACGTCAGTGTTTGTGCTGCTCTGTGGACGGTTGCCCCTTCCTCTCTTCTCGTTTTTCCCAGACGCACGCAAAATGCATCTGTATGTACAGCAAAATGCATCTGTACAGCAAAATGCATTTATAAAGAGACACAAACAACAACAACAACAAAAAAACTGGAATCTGGAATGAATCAGCAGAAAATCAAAAATGCAGGAGCTGCTGCTGCTGCTGCTGCTGTTGCTGCTGTTGCTGCTGCTGCTGTTGCTGCTGCTGCTGCTGTTGCTGCTGCTGCTGCTGCTGCTGCTGCTGCTGCTGCTGTTGCTGCTGCTGCTGCAGCTGCTGCTGCTGCTGCTGCTGCTGCTGCTGCTGCTGTTGCTGCTGCTGCTGCAGCACCGGGTAAAAACTGGAATCACTCTTTGAAGCTGTCATTCAGTCTCCCTTCATTCATTCCCTTCTTCGTGTTTGTGATGCTTTGGTCTAATTAGACTGCGGTCATCATGTTACATGGGCCGTAAGAATCCAGAAGAAAAAAAGGACACAGTTTAAAACTTTGGGAGTTGCAGTCGGTTACATCAGTGATGCCTGGGCTCAGTTATCACATATTTACATCTAATGCAAATAGAAAAGGATTCCGCAATCATTTCATTTTCCCGCCGGGTTGTAGCTTTGTTGCTTTTTCATGAATCATCCAAGGATTCACATGGCTCTCATGTTCAGGTCAGTCTGCCGTTTCCTGTCACATCATAAGATCTGTGTCGGCATCTAAATGCACTCGGTGCATTTACACTGTCCTGATGCACCGAAACATGCTCTACATGTAGTTATCATTTAACAATAAACCTTTGAATTATCTTCAGAACTCTTGAATTTGCAGGCAGAGATTTAAAGAGGTGCATCAAAAGCAAATGAGGTGGATTAGCAGAGGTGGGATCATCCAGGACGTTTCTACTGAGCTGCTAGCGTTTCATAGCAGTCTTCAGTCAGAAGCTTACTCAGATTTGTTGAGACTGACTGCTACTGGAGATCCTTCCCATCCATAGCAACTTTGAAGATACTTGCATGGTTTGAGTTCTTCACTTAGTCTTGAGAATAAATAAAGTATTTTTGAACAATTATTCCCCCACAGCCTAATGCTGTCACCACCATGCTTCACCATGGAGTGGAGATAAAATAAGAAATTTCATATATACTGTATATATATTTCAGTGAATAAAATACAACCGTTAAGCAAGTATTAAACATGTTTTTATTAAGCCCACATTTCTGTATCCAAATAAATATTTTACTGCTCTGATGTCCTATTTTAATGTAAAATATCATTTTTCCATCAGCTGTAAATAAAATATGACAGAATCTAGTCAGAGCTTATGAAATGATAGATGCTGCTAAAAACATGCAGCCACATTGTTTAAATCAAAGGATATTCATGTGATAAAGTGGCCTAGTCAAAGTACAGATCTTAATTCAGCTCAGTGTCTCCAGCAAAGAAGCATGAAACATAAAAAGATCTCTGTGATTTATGTATATATATATATATATATATACATACAGTATATATACAGTATATATACAGTATATATAAAACATTGTTTTTTGTTTGACTTTCATAAATCTCGTCTTGGTCAATCACATAGAATCCCGATAAAACACAAAGCACGTTCATACAGAAGCGTGTTTGATTTCTGCTTTAAATTTCTTAATTAATCCATCAGCCAATCAGCTGCGAGAACCGACTGCAGTAATGAATCCAGTACACTCGTCACGTTCCCAGCATCCCTTGTAGAGAGAGAGAGAGAGAGAGAGAGAGAGAGAGAGTGTGTGTGTGTGTCGGCGTGCGCGGGCGTGTGTGTGTGTGTGTGTGTGTGAGAGAGAGAGAGAGAGAGATAGAGGAAGGGGTTTGGCTGACAAGCTGAGGAGGACCACGGATCGGAGAGCAGAAGAAGAAGCAGTAGCATCATCAGCATCATCCGAGGAAGAAGAAGAAGAAGAAGCAGTAGCATCATCAGCATCATCCGAGGAAGAAGAAGAAGAAGAAGAGGAAGGGTCATCATCCAACACTTGTTCATCTTCACCAGCAGCTCAGGTAAATTGCGCGTTTTTGCGCAGTTAATTCGCGCACCGCCTCTTTGTTCGCAGCCTTTGTGTTTTATCGCTTCCTGTCGCGAGGTTTGCCGTTTGGAAAGAGAAGCGTGCTTTACTGGAACCAGCCTTCTGCTTGGCCGGGACGCGTTCAGGGTCTCTGGGTTCTGCTCAGCCTGTCTGAGGCGGAGAGTGCGGGGATTCCCTCCGCCGTGGCCCCGCAGCCCACAGTCCCGCACACTCCCCTCCGGTGGGAGCGCAGGGAAGGGGAGGAGGGGGCATGGATCCATTTCACCACCGTGACCCGGTGAGCTGCTGCTGCTGCTGCTGCTGCTGCTGCTGCTGCTGCTGCTGCCTCATCCAGCTCAGAAAGTCACTTCTAATCCTCCTAACGTCGCTTTTCTTTTCATTGGAGGAATATCTGACTCTTCGAGCTGCAGTGGATTCCCCTTGGTGCCGAGATGCGGCAGCTTAAAGGAATAATTCCGATTTTTATTGTCAGAGCCAAAAATGTCAGTTTGTAATATTGTTTTGCCTTTTGCATATTTAGATATTTTCTTAGCAATAAAGTTTTATTATAGCATGTGTTTTTTGTAGAAAAGCGCCTCCTAAAGGTCGTAACTGAAAATATATGAAAAATGCTGTTTCACTTAGTCCAGAAAGAAACTTGAATGTTGTGGTTAACTGAACTCTACACAGTTTCTGACCGTTAAATGCGGGATGCTGTTCAAGATTAAAGAATTATTCTGCAATGTCTGCTTGAAGAAAAGTAAAGTTCGTCGTTCATCAGACTTTGTGTGGACTAGTAAGTACTTCTTTAATGCGCAAGAGCACATCGGTGGACAGAAACGCGTCAGCTAAGAGCTAAGCTAACAAACGTCAACAAAGAAAGAAGAAGCTGGTTGAACAATATAGTGGCTTTACAAATAAGCAGCCACTGCATTTATCGTATTTTCTTCATAACTGGGTTTTTGTTGGGCGTTTGTGCGCAGTCAGCGTCTTACTCGAAGTGAATATCTTTCATATCGTTTCTCTTTGATTTTACAGAAGTTTTGACGTTTATAGCTAATCAGAGTAGCTCAATAAATGCAGAAGTTAAATATTGTCATATTTTTTGTCTGTCATTTCTAAATGTTGTTAACAGCCTTCAGTGTTGATGCTGTTACTGGACTGTTTGGGTTTTTATTTATGTGTATTTTGATTTATTTTTGTTTCTTCAGCTCTTGTCTGTCCTCTGCAATTAGTTCCAGCTGTTCCTCGTTACCTTGGTTACCTCTGTGTGTATCTGTTCTCACCTGGATTCTCGTCTATCCTGCTCTGCCCCTTCCACCTGTCCCCACTTCCCTTTTGTTTGGACTGTCTTCATCAAATCATCCTGTTGCACTTTGGATTCTCCTTAAAATCACCAAATAATAATAATAATAATAATAAGTGAGTGAAGGACTGTAAACTGGCTGCTTTCAGTTTCACTGAGTTGCTAATTGGATGAAGTCAGAGGAAGTAAAGAGATGAAAAATGCTACTTAAAATATATTTTAAAATTTTTGTACTGACTCTTGATCATTTTTAAGTCTCAGATAAACAGCCAATTAGACTTGCTATCTGGTTCACATTTAAAATGAGTTTAAAGTGATATTTCATATTTTACTTGAATCCGGGGTTCTATTAAGAGTGCAGAGCAGTCAGTATCTTTGGGGTAAAACCTCTTTGAGGATTTTGTACTATATTTTTCATATTCTATAAGGGTTTTCTGGATTTGGTTGACAATCCTCTCATGTTGCTGATGCACCTGTTCCTAGGACATCTTTTCCTTCCACTCATCTTTCTATGACGATGCTTTTTCTGAGTCACTGAATTTAGGATTTTCATAATCTATAAACCATAATCATCCAAAAGACAAGGAACAAGTTTATATGGCATGTACATTTCACTTTATAAAATAAGAAAAATCCTGAATCTTTTGATATTGAAATTTTATTTATTTAGATCTGTTTCTATATATATGTTTTCAGCTGCCTTAGAACTTTTTAAAAAAAAAAAAAAAAAACTTATTTTCAGTTTGACTCGTTTCAATTTGGACGTGTTTGCTTAATCTATGTAAATGTAACTCTATGGTGCCAAAAAAACGTCGATTTCCAGCCTGTTCTGCAGAGTTTCGCTGCAGCCACACACTGAATTCAGTCTGGGTGCTCAGGTCTAACATTTGCTGATAATGATGTCATACTCCCAAAGTCACTCATGAAATATTAATGGGGCCATCAGGAGGCTGAGGTATGTTCTGCCCATAACCAGTTATCTACACTTGAGCCAGCAGATGCTCCCCAGCAGGACGGGGCGCGGTGTGTGTGTGTGTGTGTGTGTGTGCGCGTGTGTGTGTGTGTGTGCTAATGATTACAGGCTTCTGGCTTCAGGAGGAGTTTATGAAATTAAACCAACCCTTTTTGTCCAAATTTAATCCCAAAAAGTGACCAACCAGCCAGGATAAGTTGGGATACTACAATTTAAGAGTGGATAGTATGCACTACAGATTTAATCACCATATACTGTAGCACTATATTGGCCCCTTCTGTAAAAATGCTGGACACCCTGCTGCTCCCCCCTCCAAGAAAATCAACTTTTGAGCCTAAATTCATAGGCTTACAGTGCTGTTTTATGAAGATATAAATGTAAAACCCATTAAATAAATATATAATACTTTAAATATATATACATATAAATCATGAATGTGGTTTTTTTTTAGCCGTGCTCGCCTACAATTTGTCTCGGCCTCGTCTGTCCACTCCATGGACATTCTCTGCCGATGCCACTGATTGGTGGCAACACAAAAACACCGTTTCTGAAAAACGTTCCCATTTCAAACCGGCTTCTTCAGGACGCCCGTTACATCACCGAGCTGCACGCAGCAGCTGATGTTCATTGACGCTCTCGTGGGACAAACGGTGAAGAAAGCAGTAAAAATAACATCTGTGATAAAACGGTCAGTTAGTTTAAATTTAATTCTATCAAGACAACAACAAATCTAAGTTCCTAGAATTTCTTTGCAATAAATTATAGATGATGCACTAAATGCCCACCTCTACTACAAATGCATATTTGTTTGGAAATTGACATTATGTGGTTCGTTAAGTAGCTAATTTTGAAAGTTGCTTTTTAAAGCCAGAATTTTCCTCTATGACGTCCCAGAATCATCGGCTTAAACTCAACTCCCTAAAAAACCTGCAATTAAGCTTCTCCAGCAGATCTTCCACTAATCTAGTAGAGAATTCCTTTTTTAAAAAAAAAATTATTCTAACTCTGATTAAAAGCCCTCACTTTTAATCAGAGGCTTTTTTTGTTTTGGTTCCTAATGAAGCTTTCCTATGACTACAGCAGTCCTCTGCCTGCAGGCAGGGAGAAAGAAGTGTATGTGTGTTTTTTTGTTTGTTTTTTTACTGTGTGTGTGTGTGTGTTTGAACTAATGTGGCGTCTGCTGTGTGAAGTGCTGGGAGGTCACTGTGTGGGGACTCGGCTGTGACACCTCGCCTCGCCGGCCTGCCGGTGCTGCAGGAGACGCTCTGTCGTGTCGCAGAGCTTGTTCTGGCTCTGCAGTCGATGATGGTTCACAGTTGAGCGGCGTCTTTCTCATCACTGCCGGCTGCTGCTCTCGCTTTGAACGGAGCACGCATTTACAACAAAACAAAAAAACATGAGCTGAAAAGGTTTTTTATTCCTATTAACTAGTTTTGTTTTTCTTGTTTTGTTGAAAATGTCAGTGAAGCCAAAATAGCTGCACACCATGCCTCTGTTTTAGTGCACTACTAACACCCTGCGTCTAATAGAGTCCTCCCAAGCGAGTGTTTTACAAGTTTTCCACGGCTCATTAAAAGAAACAGCAGGCTTCCACAGAGCCCCCTGCAGCAACCAGACACCAGTGAACGAAGGCACGGAGGAGGAAGTGGAGGAAGTTGACCATTTATGCTGCGTCATTCACTGTGGACATATTTGGATCACAAGTGTGTGATTTAGGATGTTTTCCTACCTGATAATCAGATGGACTCGGTTTGATTGGTGAAAGCTGCAACATTTGTTCCATTTTCAGTTGATGCGGTTCACATTCACATTGCAGTGTGTCAAATGAACCATTTGAAAAACGGTTCATTGGTGGCTCCAGTGGTGGCCCTGCAACAAGAACTACTGAAGGAAATGACACAAAAACCTCTGAAGACCCGGAGTTCAACTTCCTTCTTTATGAAATGGAAACAAAAATGGAGTGGCATCAGATTTTAGTGGTTGTAGGATTTCTTTAACGTCTTTGGTAAAAGACGACAAGACATTTCCCCAGCGCTAGACATGCACATTTGTATTGGCTGTAATTACCCAGAATGCCCTGTACTATAATCTTTTTCACTGAATTTTCGGTCTGCTTAGCACTCACATTTCAGTCGAACCGAAACCAGAATTTGATTACGCATTCACGCCTTCCCAAACAAATTGGACTTCCCAGGCAAACGAACCAGAGTTCAATTAAAGCAAACTGAACAGGGCTGGTGTGAATGCACCCTTTATATTTGCTGTTGAGAAAATATAAAACTAAAATAAAAAATACCAAAATTTCAACCCCAAATCCCGGAGGATTTGAAAGGCGGCATCATGGAGGCAGACGCTGCCAAAGAGTGGCAAGAGGAACAGGAAGGTGAAACCGTCTCTTCCATTGGTCATAATGGATCATATCCTCAACACAAACGTCTCTCTGTCCAGGCAAGGAGTGGCAAAAGCAAATAAGGTTGATCAGCAGAGTTTGCCAAAAAACAATGATGTCACCTAGAATATGCTAATGTGGAATATCATCTCAGCTACCTGGCTATGGATCTGTTAGCATGTCATGAAACCATCATATAACAGTATGATGTTCCTCACCTGAATCTCAGCAGTGAAGTTTAAGGGGTTTCTTACAGATACAAATCACCATACAGCATCTCAAAAAGCCAAAACCCTTTGCCTTGAGGACTTTCCCAGGTCAACATATTCACATTCATAAGATTTATGCCAGTCTGTCGTAGAGTTATGAGGTATTACTGTTTCAGGGTCTCGTTCTGCTCCAGCTTTCATCGTTTTTTGTTTTTTTTTACTCCCAACTGTCTCAAATAGTTTCATAGAGTAGGACTCGTGTAGCCAGATCATGATGTTCTGGCTACGTGAGTCCAAATGTTCAGCAACAATCTACAAAAATTGGATGGTTGAAGAGGGAACATCATAAACCCCAATTCATTGGCGTTTCATTGGACAAAGGCTGAAATGAATAAAAATGAATATCACAGTCATACCTGTCATGAGTATGCAGATTTAGAAAACAGCCATAATCCCTCATTAAGATAGCTGTCAAAACAATGATTACATAAGAGGAGTAGAGGCGGTGTGCAGATGTTTCAGTCAACACACGACCGACTTGCCCTAAATACTGGCAATGTAGCACAGCAAAATAAAACCTTGAATATTCCTGGTCCTGTCATTACAATCTGTTTCCTTTAGTAATCAATCAATGTTCAATGAAAATATAGGCCAGCAGATTCTTTTAGATCAAATGTTGGGCAGCATCTCCTAGTTTTCTTGTCTCCGTTTTCTTTTTCTGTGCAATATCAGTAGTTGTGTGATTAAAGCAGAGAAACGATGATGAGTCATGTTGTTGACGTCACCGTGGTGACATGAGGTCAGTGTCTTACTCTGAGGTCCGACTGGCCTTGATTTCCAAGTAAAAATCTAGGAAGACCTGGGCTGCCAAGTGACTGCAGAAGCACTCTGTCGGTCTGAAGTTTACCTTTACGGTCAGAATCTCTTTATTTGAAAAATACGGCAAAATATGAGGCACTTTGTGACAAAAACCCCAAACTGTTTAAAGGCAAAGTAACACCGTAAAATTCTGAATTCGAATAAAAGTAGAAGTTCACTCTTATTATCTTGATATTTAACAAATACAAAGAATTTCGGTAACATAAGTTAACCTAAAATAGTAAAAGTCTGATTTTAATGTCAGACGGGAAGGAAAAAGGTTCCAGTGTCTCTTTACACGGTGGCGGTATCTGCTCTCTAAATGTAATTGCGGTGATTACAGAAGCTCTAAATCGAAGAAGATCTTTCTGTAAAACTCCAAAATAGAAACTGTCGTGATAATCCATCTGGCAGCGGGCCCCACACATTTATTAATAATCTCCCATAATGCCCAGGGGCAGGCTCCTACCACCTCCTCTTCTTTTTGGATCAGGCTCTGCTGTCTTCCCACTTCTCCTCAGTTTCCTCTGCCTGTTTCTGACCCGCCGTCCTGCCGCCGATCCTTCGCTCCGACCGGCTCCGTCAGCTCAGAATGTCAGGAAAAGTCAAAAGTATCTATCATGTTAGAGCTATATTTACCCCGCTGCTATAATCTAGCACTTCATGTTCCACTAGCATGTCACAGTGTAATAACAGAAAGCGAAACTCCGCCACAGGAACAGTCCATGTTGGAGGATGTCATGGACATTGTGCTGCTTTTGCCGGCTAATCAACGACTGTCAGGCTTCGATGTGCAAATTCACAGAGCAGCCATTGGGGTTATGTGCTACTTTTAACGGATTCACAGGCAGGATGTGAAGAACAAAAAAAAAATAAATTATACAAAGCGTGGGTGGGTGGTTCTGTTTTGTAAATGTGGCTGGTCACAACAAAGCATGAACAAGTCTACTTGGAACATTTTGAATTATTTACACATTTTAAAAACGTCAAACACATGGAAATCACAAACAGACCTTGGCGGTTACGATAAGCTGCGAAACGTAATGGTGTTCTAAAAACAATAAAAGTTCTGCAGCTCACACCAAGAAACTGAAAACTATTCCTGTAGACATAAATTCCAATTTGAGAAAGACTGGCTTAGATCAGAGCATAATGGTGTGACTAAAGTTCTCCAGCAAAAGTTGAGACCTAAATCCAATAGAGAGTTTACCTGTCCTCTTTCCACCGTTCATTCTCTGCTGACAAAGGCTGCTAAAGCTTCTGCTTGCTACAAGGTTAGCTGTAATGCAGCAAGGCCTCCTGTGGCTTCCTCCCACTGTGAATATTCAGCAGCGCGAGCCGAGAGGCAAAGACGAAGCGGCTTTAACAGCTTCCAGCTCCGGCAGAAAGCAGCTTATGGGGTGTTAAGGAAGAGGAGAAAGTGCCAGTGGAGGAATGATAGTGATTTTCTATCACTCTGATGGCGACACTGACAGTCCCTGTGATTGTAATTGTGGCTTTCAGCTGTTCTGTTTGTTTTCCTGCAGTTTCCTCTAAATTGACTCAAGTTATAAGCTTTATGACGGATCAGCCAAAATGGGAAGACGATGTCGCTCTCTGTGACGGGAACCAATTGTTCAACCCAACTGCTGTTATGTTGAACGTTAACGCATCCGACAATGTGCGTCGGATAAAGTTTGAGCATTTAGGTGACAATCTGAATAGAAAAGTTTTGAATTGTTCAGAGGCTTGTTGATTGGCTGCAGTGGCAGTCTGGATAATTCTCATTATACTCAGGGCTCAGTTGTAAGCTGTCAGCATTGAACTGGGTGTCAAGCTCCTTCATATCAGTACAAAGCGTCACTCACACACATTTGTCATCTTGAGTTATGTTGCAATTCTCCACACTTCACAACTCAGGCATTTAGTCTCCTTATTGATGACTTGCTTTTAATGCTTGCAATTTATCTCTCATCCCACCATCCAATCATCTCACACTGGGGATTGAAGAGATTTTTTTTTCCAAATGCTTTTGTCAATCTTAAGATCTCTGGCCTTACAAGTTTTAAAAGCAGGACATGATAACTACATAAATACAAATGTAGTTTTCAATTGTTCAAACCTTGACCTCATGTGAAAAGGTAACCCCCCTCCACCAAAACCCAGTACCTGGCTTTGTCTCTCCTGGTGATAACAGCTACCATTAAGCATTTGCGTCAACGACCATCTATGCCGCTGTGGAGGAATTTAAACAAAATTGTTTAATTGATTAGAGGATTTGCTGGTGTGTTTTGCATTATTATCCAGCTGTATAAAACAAGTTTGTTTGAGCTTCAAGTGACAAACTGATGGTCAGACATTTTCCTTCTGGATTGAATACCAGGCCAGCTGGAGAGCTGATGTGTTTCCATCAACAGTTTGAAGTATTCATTAAAAATGTTTTGGCTTTTCCATACTTACGTAGCGAACGCTCCCATCCACTAGTGGGTTTGTGCCTTACCAGACGCACCAAACCTCTGGCTTGAAGAGCAGGATTTTCTCTATTTTTCAGAGATATGTGATCCATGCTAGTTAGCAACCTCTACTTCCTGTTTATTAGAACCATAAGGATGGTCAGCATTTGACGAAATTATGCTCTGCGTAGACTGATTGATTCACTCCAAACCAGCAGAAGGCGACACACCTAATTCGAATGTTCGTTTTTGGGGCATTTAAAAATGTGCTCAAAATAAAAACAAAGTGTGGATTTACTTTGGAACGGTCTTGCTTTGCTGTGACTCGGCCAGGATGGCTCGCCATCAGAATGAAAACGATTCAAATTTTTGTGATGCTGGGCAGATCTTCATGAAACAAAGATATGGTGGAGAAACCTGAAAGATTCTCTTCCTCCAATCATCAGAAGACATGGCGTTAGGAGGCGGCCATCTTGTCCACTACATCCATCCCTGAAGGGAAGGTGTGCTCCAACCTTTTACCCAGAGAGTTCTCTGTCTCCAGTCTGCAGACAATGAGATTAGATTCACTCTTATCAAACAATTACTGGTGGTGATTAACTTGTCATGATGATTTAACACTTGACCTCCATTATCTCGTCCTGCTTCTGCTGCTCTCCAACTTCCTCCTCCGTCTTTAACCACAAAACACAGAGGAGACGCCACATCTTTTAAAACAGCAGCTCAGTTTTAATCAGGTGTAAAGGTTCCCTCTTCCCCTCTGTTAGCAAGCCTGCGTCCCTGTAGTTCTCACTAATCTGCTCCAGATTCTCCTCTGCATCACAGATGTTATGTAACTACATCTTTCCATACGAACTCTACGCTCTATAAAGAACGTCGCTGTGGATCTCACCCGGCTCCGCGCTATCACTCTTGTGTCACTGAATTATTTGGCAGCGCGTTCACACAGATGAGCAGATTCCACGTCATGTCGAATTGTTGAAGCTAGGACCGAAGAGCCGGAATGCTCTGAGGGCAGTCAGATGGTGAGAGGCGGGACGCCTTCACTAACTGGAGCTGGACCTTCAGGAGAAACCGTCTTCACAGACACAGTGTGCTGCAGAGCCGAGCACGGACAAAGGAAACTGGTCAAAAAGCCAAAACTTAATAATTCTGATGTAGCTTTAGCATATTTACCACTGGTCTGAAATTGTTTTCTCTAGCAATTACATAAATTTGTATACTTTACCAAACTTCTCCTTTAAACAAAAAAATATAGTTTTAATGAGATTAAGAAAACACATTATCACAATATTTATATCTCTTTAAAACCAAAATATCTTTTTTAAATGAGTAAAGATGTAATATTAAAAAGGCTAACGTTTTGGGATTTTTAGACATCACCTAGAGTAGTGGTTCCCAAAGTGTGGGCTGCGCCCCCTAGAGGGGGGCGCAGGAAGTGGTATGGATGAATGAAAAAAACCAATTACACAAAAGTGTTTCACTGTAAAGATGGTTTGTAGTTTGTTTTGTTGCAACCTGAAGTGTTGCAAACTTCAGTGGAGTTTAAAAACAAAATATGTGTATAGGTTTATGTCTTGTTGAACGATGTGTGCCCAGTTGATTTTTTATTTTTTCAACTGGGCACAGTTGGAAAAATAAAAAACTGTACCACCAGGCGGTACAGTTTCATTGTACCGCCTGGTGGCGCAATGAAACCCTATGGATTTTATGGTAATTCATAGGGGGACTATAAAATCTTTGGGAACCACTGATCTAGAGGAAAGGGAGTGTGAGACCCTGTGATTTTTCAACAAGTCCTGACTGTAAAAATAAACTTCCAACAGACAAGTTTCTTGTTTAGAAAACGAGAGTTTCCCATTTTTACATGTTTTGCAAATCGTAGTGACGCTAAGGTTTTCTCGTTTTAACTTAATCGGTCTGACGAGATTTAGGTCCTAAATTTATTTCCAAGCACTGGCAGTTAATAGCCGTCTATTTTGATAGTTCAAACACCAACTATGCCCTCATCACCATCTTAGCGCCACAGCTGAAGCTAACATTTACCGTCTAGCTCATCTCTGTCCAGCCAATCACTGCCAAGGAAAATAAATGGGGCTCTCTCCTCTATTGGCTGCTTTGCCAGCACCAGCCAATACCTTACGAAGTAGTATTAAGGTTAGCTAGTCTATTTTAGCTACCTGAACTGCATTTTCTTTTGAATACTTTAAATATACTCTATAAAAACAATCACCAGATTTTAAAATGGAGTCATTTTTATAGAGAAATTAGCGACCTCAGTATTTTTTAATAAAAGTGATTTTTTAAACAGAGCCGCTGTGTGTGTGTGTGGGTGTGGGTGGGTGTGTGTGTGTGTGTGTGTGTGTGTGTGTGTCCTGTAGGATTTCTGTTCCTCCCCTCACCTCCTCTGGCCTGACCGACCCACCAGCCTGTCGTCATGAACTACCTTCGCCGGCGCCTGTCTGACAGCAGCTTCGTGGCCAACCTGCCCAACGGCTACATGATGGATCTGCAGAGGCCAGCCCCGCCCGGATCATCCATTTCATCTCCCGCCTCTCCAGCCACCGAGAGGCGTCAGCCCCCGAGCCTCCCGAGCCAGACCCCAGGCTCGGGTTCGGGTTTGGGTTCAGGTTCGGGCTTGGGTTCAGGCCCGAACCCGCCCCCGGCAGCGGGTTCGGGGAGCTTCCTCAGCTCCTTCTCCAGCGTGGTGAAGAGTGCCCAGATGGCCCAGAACGTCGCCGCCGCTGCACACGCCAAGTCAGCTGGAGCTGCGGCAACTGAGGCGGCTTCTGCTGGAGGCGGTCAGCCGGCCAAGCCTGCGGTACGCAAACCCAAGATCCTGCTGGTGGTTGATGATCAGCACACCGACTGGTGAGTGCAACACTAGAAGCTCTTAGTTTTTGTAACTTTAGGAGTTTTTGTTGTTGTTGTTGTTGTTGTTCAAGGGTACATACAGGGCCGGTCCAAGCGTTTTTGGGGCCCTAAGCAGATTTTTATTTGGGCCCCATTGTACCAACACCAGATGCTTTATAATTCCTAATCCACTCTGTGTGAAGCATATCTACTATAATTAGCATCATTTGTAATTAGCCTACATCATACCAGTGGTGTTATGACTATTGATTTTAACCTTACAGGACTAGCAAACCAAAAAAAAGGGGGGGAGGGGTGGATTTTGAAATACAAAGTAGTATTTAAGTGTGCCTTATTATAACTATTTGATCGTAACATCAGCAGATAAACACTAAATTTACTTTTCCCCAACAACAGTTTCCCCCAACAGTGGTGGCAGCCAATTTCAGGACCAGATGAACTATTATTTGTGTAGCAACTATTAAAATAATATAGAAATGTTTTTTCCATATAGAATTACATTTAGCTTGTATTATTAAAAATTATTTGAAATGTATATATGTTTTTATCATGACGGGTTGGTGCGCTTGGGGGCTCTAACCATCTGCTTAACTCACATATACCTTGGGCCAGCCCTGCGTAGATATTACATAGTTTTATCATTTTTCAGGCAGATGACTGTAGAGAAATATTTCCCCATACCATAATACTGCCTCCACCCAAAAAAATGGAACTCATGGGTGCAGCCTAGAAATGTATTTATTGGGAAACAAGCCAATTTTCCAATGTTAAAAAGATAAAAATTGCCTGAACTACAAACTGTTCATATATTCTAATAATAAAAGTCGTTTTTAGTTCTGTGCGAAAGCAACAGAGCGTCAGGTTATTTTGGATAGGTTGGGACGTCCTTGGGCTCGTTAGACATGCCAGAGCTCTCTGTGCCAAAATGGAAATTGTCATGGTAACCAGAGGAGATAACTTAGCTGCTTAGGTGACAGAAAAATGAATGAGGTTAAACGAGAAAGAATTGGCTCATCTTTCAGTGGAGCCACACACAAACACACACACACACACACACCCCTGTGTGTTAGAAGCTGCTGATGGATTCCCAGAGCTCAGGTCAGCTGCTGCTTTATCTTCCCTGTCTAACTAAATCAATAGAGCTCTCATGCATTTCATGGATTGTTATTGTGTCGTCTAATGTTTTCAGAGAGATTGACTTCTGCGAGCTTGTTATGAGCCATTTCTAGCCTTTTGAAATTTATCTCCAGCACTAGCAGAGGGGTGATTGTGTGTAGACCGCGAGGAAAACAGGCACAGGGTTGGAAATTGATCTCTAAATTAAAGCGTCTCGCTGACAGCTGTAATGAAGCGTTCCGGATTTCCTCAGGTCTTTTCTTGAGGAGCTCGGTGGCGTGTTTTGTGTGAGCCAGCGGGCTGATATGCCCCTACACACCCCGGTGTTAGAAGAAATGAGCCGTTAGGGGATCACTGTCACTCGCAGGCCTCCAGCCTGGCTCAGCCTCTCTGGGCAAAGCCGCCGCCGCCGCCACCGCCGCCGCCGCCGCCGCCGCGCTCCTTCAGGAACAGCAGGAGTTTGGATCACATGCAGCAATGCAGAAACCTCCAGAAGGGTTTTTATCCTTTTGTGAGTCCAGAACGGAAGAAGCTTAGTTTAACTCAAAAAAACGTTATTTATTTATCCCAAAGGGAAATTAAATGTTGTCACCTAATCCATTGTGGATGGAGGTGCTGTGAGCACGAAGGGGCTCCAGTAGCAGTCCGTCTTGCAATGAATCTGAAGGAGCCTCTGACTGAAGACTGCTGCATGGCTGTCATGACATGCTAACAGCTCAATATCTGGGCAGCACAGATGATTTTCCACAGTAGCAGATCCTGGATGACATCATCAGTTAGCAAGCTCTGCCAATCGTCTGCTTTTGCCGCTCCTCTTTAAATCTGTCTGGCCGTTTGGTTTGAAAGCCAGAGATGGACGAGATGGTTTGAACTTCCTCTGATTCCATGAAGCCTCCTTTTCAACTCCTCTGGGATTTTGGGGTCGTAGGTCAGCTATCATTTCAGCTTTTGAGATGCTAACTAGCTGCTCCCAGCTGTCGAAGCAATACCTTGTTGCCACAGTTTCATATTTTAAAAGCAAAAATGTAGGAGCAAAAATCTTCGGACAGCATCTAAAACCAGAGTTTTAAAACCTAACCGTCCACACATGGAACACTTGAACCAAAAACACAATAAACCAAAGTCTATTAAAATGAACGAATCAGAACTAACGTAGCAGAAATCAACAGAAGATAGTAGCTCAAAACAAACATTTTTGTACCAATACATCTGGTTCACTATAGTAACAAATGAATATGATTATTTGCCTTTACTTTAATAGCCACTTTTGCTGCAGGAAACAGGTCTGACTCTTCTGGGAAGGTTTTTCACAAGATTTAGGAGAGTATTTATGGAAATCTTTGACCATTTGTCTGTCGTGCATTTTATAGGTCAGACAGTAGTGCTGGATGTGAAGGTCTGGATTACAGTCACTGATCTAATTCACCCCAAAGTTGTTAAATCAGGTTGAGATCAGGGCAATCAGTTTGTTCCACACTCAAACTACTCTCTTTTATGTCTCTATGGACTTTGCTTTGTGTACAGTTCTGTCAGAAGTGAAAGGAGCAATATCCAATTTAAGTTATTTTTGACATGGACAATAAAAGTCTCAGTGAACACTCACTGAATCCATATTTTGTATTGCAAATTTTGAAAAAGAGCTCAGATTTAAATGGGTCCAAAGCCCCCCAAAAAGACTTATGTTGCCATTTACTGCTAAGAAATGATTTTTTAAAATTGTTCAATACAATAATTGCAAACTATGATATATTCAAATATTGAGAATGCTACAAAAGCAGCTTTAGAATATAAGAACATAGATATCTATTTCTTCCTTTATGCAAGGACTTTCAGTATATTTGATTGCAAAGCTTATTTATTTCTTTATTTATTGAACAGATTAATCTTAAAGAGAGAATGGAAGTAGTTTTACAAATCACCATTACTGATGAATGAAATAGAAACTGTACAGTGGTTACTTGACATGATTCCGTGTGTTCCATTTTTAGCCACATGGTGGCAGTGCAGTTTAGTAAAAGGTTCACAGAGAAATTCTTCTCAGGGAAGAGCTTCTGCCAGCAGGTGGCGCCACTACGACAGTCTTTAAATCCATATTAAATTTCACCTGCTGCGAACTGTCCCTGTACATTTTCTTGTCCTGCTGAATGTCTCTTTCTGAATGCATTTTCTTTGTAAAAAGTACATAAATTTCATGTTATGTTAATTTATATATTACTAGGCAGTTGCTGGAGAGTTCAATAGAGCTAAATACACTTTCTTGGGAGAAAAGGTAAAAAGCTACAGGTGGGAAAACACACAGTATTGTGGGTTTTCTTTGCTCTGTGCAGCCTGAGAAAATATTCAATACTTCATAATTGTGGCTTTTTGTTAATTACTTTGCACAGTTCTATTCATATTCAGGATCATTATTTCTTACTTCCTACATGACACTACACAGAAATAATGTTGGCCCATTAAAGGTCCTATGGTTGGTTGTTGATTCCAACATTGTTGTGGCTGTAGAGTATGGTCACTTTTAAAACAGTGAAAAAAAATTCTACCACTTTGTGGTTGCAACAAGCACTAGTTTTCCATATTGTGATAAATGTGTTTGAAGTTTTCACGTCATCTTCGAGGTTTCCGATTTGGAAGACACAGGTAGAGGAAGAAATAGGTTCTGAACAGCTGCTGCTCAGTTCCGAGATTCAAGCAAAGTGCTGAAAAAAAAAAGAGGCAGATTTCTGGCTGCTTTTTTGGCAGCGCTGGTGGAACATGGTGTTTTTCGTGCGCCACTAAACTACTTGCTTTTCAGCAACTGCCATGGATCTAAAATATTGGGAGCATGCCAACGAGATGCGACTTTCCTGCGACAATCCTGCTTGATTCTCATCTCCCTTTAGTTCTTTGGGCTTTCTTCCATTGAGATAGATTTCTCCAGATGAATTTGAACCAGGCCAATCAGCAAACCGAAGATTTGTAGGGTGTAGTTTGGAAATGACAACAGAGAAAGTGAACAAGACCATTGAATCTGTGTTGGCCACGTTTCCAAATATCGAATAATTAAAGTTGGATCAAGAAGAATGTTTAAGACATTTAATTTCTGGCAAAGATGTCGAGGCCCTGCTCCCCATGAAATTGTTTACAGCACAAGCAATTTCCAGTAAGCTTCATCGAGCTGGTGCTTTACATACGTTACGACAAAACGTTAGCAGTTGGATGAAATCAGATCCAGTCGTCTCAAGCTTCAACAGAGTCCACGCCTTCAGCAAGCAGTCGCTTCTCAGCCACAGGGCCAGACCCTCTGAACGAAGCAACGCGTAGAACAAGGACTGGCTTTTGCCAGGCTACTTGTGAATACCTCTACAGCCAAATCAAATGTCCGTGTCACAGTCCCTTCCTGTAATACCGCCATAAGTTATTCACCGATCTTTCGAGGTTCTGTAAAAAGTCCTGACTATGTGGGCATTTTGTCCAGGCGTCCTCCGCTCCCGGAGGCTGAATTTCCTCCTGGTCATTCCAGCCGAGAGTCTGGGGTCTCTGGGGAAACCCTGCTCTGTCCTGACAGCCTTGGCTTCCAGCAATGACTGATGCACAATAGCAGTACAGAGCACTCAGAGCATCACTGCAACCACCAACAATTCCTCCTTTGCTCTCTCCATGTCTCCCTCTCTCCTTCTCTTTAAGGCCGGCATGCAGGCCGATTGGCCAAGTATCTGTCAGTCTGTTTGCACTGTGTTCAGAATTATGCGAGCACCTGATGGACTGAATTAAGCCAGGACTGAATTAAGCGAGCACGCTTAATTCAGTCCTGCTCTGGCAGTGTTTACTTCGTCTGTATGTGCGGCAGAACGGTATGAGAACCTCTGCTTACCCAGGGTTATATGAAGAGGGGATTTAAGTTAACGTTATGTCTACAGAAGAAGTAGGGAGGCCACACACTGGCATTAAGAAGCTGAAAATTCTCTCTGGGGATTTGGTAATCTGTGCTGTGCCTCAAGAAGAGGGCAAAAGTTCATGAACTATAGCAGAAGAATTAGCAGGCCGACAGCTCCCACTAGAACCATTTTGAGAAGTGCCTAGAAGGTAAAGACAGTTATGAGGAAGGTTAAGGAAACCTTCAATCCAGTTTCTTTCTGACATTATTTGATTACACAATTTTAGTCAATAAATTAAAAATATTTCTTAAAAAAAAGTCTAGTCAAAGTTTGATTTGGAAAGATGAAAAGGATTAGAAATGTATTAATTGTTACTCCAACACATTTGTTTGCTATAGGTATTCCCATTTGAGATTTGGTTTCTGGAACTGGTTTATCCTTAAATAAAAACAATTGTTAAGAACCAGATTTCTTTTCTCAGACAAAGAGACACCTCAGTTCATCATTAAGGCTGCATTCAAAACAAGCCTTTCTAGTCTGCTGTAGTTGAAATCCAGTTAGTTTGTCTAAAAAGTCCATTTCATTTTGGGGAGTTCTGAATACATAATCGAACGCTCATGTGGACCAAAAAAGCAAACTCTGGTCTTCCCACAAACCTACATTTCTGTTCGGTTGAAGTGAACTCTGGTGCAGTTTGAATGCATATGTGAACGCCAAGCAGACCGAAGACCTCTCCAAAAGCAGAAAGCGGGCTACAGTACAAGGCATTCTGGGTAAATGCAACACTAGCTAGACTCGTAAACATACGAGTCTAGCGCTAGTGCTATAAATAGCTCAAAGACAAAACAGCAAAAAGGCCACTCCATATTTGTCTACATTTTTGGGAAGAAGCAAGTAGCGCTCATTGTCTTCTTCAGACGTTTTTGTGTCATTTCCTTCAGTGGTTCTTAGTGCAGCGCCACCACGGGCGAGGAGGGGAACAAGTATTTCTAATTGTTAGGTTTGTTTGACGCAGTGCAATGAGAAAGAACCACTTCCAGCTGAATATGTAACAAATGGTTGGAACTTTGGTCTCCAATTGAACCAAGTCTACCAGGCCATCAGGTGTGAAAACACCCTACAACTTTACCTTAATCCTAACTTTCTGCAAATATTTGATCCTGAAATTCCATGAAGAATCCTAGAGCAGGTCTGTTTCCAAACATGTTACTCGGAAACATAAAAATGAATCAACCAATCATTTGGATGGTCAGAGGCAGTGAACAGGACTTTCTTAGGTTCAAAACGGTCATTAGTGTCAAGAACAAATTATTTAATTGTAATTGTGACTTTTTACAATGTGTCACGATTACATTTGCATTTGTATTTATTGGATGATCAAAGGTCTACATGGGCAATAATGATGGAAAAAATGTCAGGATAGAGGTAAGAACTTAGAAGTCCCCAGGCCTTTATCAAATAAAAGAGCTATTATTTTCCAACATTTGCCCTATGAGCTTGAAAATGATTCCTTCGTCATAGAAAGGCTTATCGCCTTTGAATTTACTACAAAGGCCACCCAAAGAAAATAAAACCACTGGTTTAATGATTCTTTATGTGAAATTTGAAAGTAGACTCTTAAGACCTTTGTGTAGTACATATCTTGGTGTCTGAAGGAATTATAAAAGACTCCAAAGTTTGGAGATCCTGTGTTGGAACAATAATCGGTGTGTGTGTGTGTGTGTGTGTATGTGTGTTATTATGAACTATTAGCTCATAGTATTTTTTGGGTTGTTGAAATAAGTCATGTATTTTCATCAGCCGTGTAACGCTGATGAAAATATTCATGGAGTATATTTATTTTGGGGCTCGTGGGGTTGTTGTTTTTCTTGGCTGACTACTCTGCCGATGTGAACTGTTCTATTATTCTATTGTTGAGTCACAGAAGGATAGCTCATCTGCGGTTGGTGTTTCCTCCAATATTAGTCCCGGGACTTCCCGAGTCCTCTCCCCTGCACATCTTTGGCTGTACTGCATACAATATACTCGTCCTATTGGGGCTTGGAGGTGAATGGAGGCGCTGTTGGGA
Organism: Xiphophorus couchianus; assembly: GCF_001444195.1. Classification (NCBI taxonomy): domain Eukaryota; kingdom Metazoa; phylum Chordata; class Actinopteri; order Cyprinodontiformes; family Poeciliidae; genus Xiphophorus; species Xiphophorus couchianus. Next base: position 15,942,463 of record NC_040244.1, on the reverse strand, counting down.
TCGTTGGACCGCAGACAAACCAGCTAAATCCCATCAACTTATCTGACTAATGAGTTTTCACTGTTAATGTCAGAATCAAGGGTATCAAATCTGGATGTTTGGTCTTTGAGGCTAGTGAAACATAGCAGGTGTAGAGCAGCAGATGGAGATCAGATACAAATGCTGCCATACAATGTCAGCCTCTTAAAGCCCTCTCCTCAGTGCCTCTCCCGTGCTTCGTCTTGAGGATCCAGAGGTTTCCTGACCAATATGAATGCATTAAACTGGATCAGTTCCAGGTGTGCTCCGAGACCCGAAAACCTGAAAGAAGCAGAGAAATCCTGATCAGATACCCAAGCTAATTGAAGATTAGACACAGAGGGTTGTTTCAGGAATTGTAGACTCACTCTGAAATGCCTGAAAATACTACTACAGTTACAAAAATACTGGAACTGTAGAAGTCAAGTGTTCCTGTTTTTTTGTCAAGGGGAAAGCTGTCTCAAAAAAACAAAAAGGTTTTCCAACTCTAAAGCACTGAGCGATGTTTGCTTGGATCCAAAAGGGATGTGTGATAATGAGAGAAAGAAAACCCCCGAAGGAAAACTGACTTTGTCCAAAAGTATGAATCATGCATTTCTCATTAAAGAGCCAACATATTCTCATGTTTAAAATGGAAAGAATTCAGCCTTATGGTGTTTATATTAAGGGTGTGGGTCGGATCGAGATCTGGACATGGGCTAGATGTGTGGATCGGATCATATGAGAAGCCTTTGCTCATTGATCAATCAGAGTGACGGCATGTTTTGCAATACCTGGAACTGCATACCAGCCATTGCTTGTGAGTGAACTTAATGGTCTTGACTCACATTTTTGACAACAAAAGTAGTCCTCAGTGACAGGAAGCATCGACCTCTGAGGATTCACGGCTTCTTAAATTGTGGAAGATGATGCGCTTCAGGATCTACCAGTACAACAGCTGGGAGAGTTTAGGGTCAAGAAGCTCCTTAGTGCATGTGATGAACATGAAAGATCGGCGCTAAAGGAACAGATGTATGATGGTGGACATCAAGAGAACGGACATAAAAAGACGTTTTCAGGTTGAGTCTCTGGGGGAAAAATGTCATAGAATGGGGAAATATGCTGCAGAGCAAAACGATTAAAAAGATAAGACTAGCCTGTCAGAGTACCAAAAGGCCTCTAGCATGCAACCTAGATAATCAGCTCCTCAACTCTTCAGCCTGAAGGCCGAGACAGATTGTCAATTGCCCTGTGCATGCCAAAGGTGAGAGTTCACATCTAAGCCACATGCAATAGTTGGACTTAAAACAAATGAGACAATATATTATCAGACGTGAATTTGAGTATCGGTACCAAAAAAAAAATTAAAAATCACAAGTATGACCCTGAAATTCTGCTTCACTCCTTTATGCCTGAATTTATATCCACTTATGCAATAACATTCAGCGTTCTTTACTGTCAGATATTATATTACTTAGAACATTGAACCTACCATTAGAGTAAATTTGGGTATGATGCTAATGAGATTCTCTAGTGACTTGAGGAATAGAATACAATTTTCACTCCAAATATGTGGATTACTTTATTGCTCAGACAGGACTTTGGAGTTGAGTGAAAATATGTTTGTGTACAACTACTGTTTTTTTCTTTAAATTTATCACTAGTGGTCTAAATACCGCAAAATTCCTTTGCTGCACAATCCTGTGAGCTCATAGCCTCTTTTTTGCAATATAAAATCAGTGTTATAAACTGAATTTCAAGATATTTTTAAAAAGTCACTGGTGTTCATCCTGCAGTGTTTCAAATAGGGCTGTACAGTCAAGGCATCTTTCTGCAAACACAATAAAAATATTGTTTCATGATAAAAAAAATATTGTTGGGGTATATGTACACTCTTAAAAATAGCTCATTTATTCATACATTTATTGCAATCTGAACTAATTTCATTCAGAGTTGCATAATGCAAATACTCGCGCAGAATTGACTATTTCTACAATTATACCTGAATTATGGCAGTCTAGTAGTGTAATAACACGGGTATTGCTTGTTTTCATTCCTTAAATGGTTAGTGCTGCTAAACCGCTTCAAAGACAAAATCAGAAATAACTTTTGGAATTTTGATCACATGTTGCCATTTTAATATATGTAGAAGATTTAACTAATAATTTAGTTATTAATATCACACCATAGGGTAGTAAATCTTATTGATCTTTTTCTGTGGATCCCTGACGTGTGTCCTTTATTGAGATTACAATTACGGACTATTATCGGTCTTAATTTTTCCTCTGATTTATCGTCTGCCAATGAATATGGAGAATCTAATCTGGGCCCATTTTTCTACCCATTTTCTTCCCAGATCAACACCACATGTACATTTTGGCTAGATGGTTCTTAATTTGTTCCCAGAATAGTTCATTGCCTTTGTTTAAACAATTTATTTACAGAACTTTGTAACGTAATATGTTTCTTTGGTTTTTTTTGTGGGGAGAAATAACTAAAACAATGCTGTTTCCATGAACCTATGTTCAGCGCTAACCACCCATGTTTTTAAGTGAATGTTTCAAATTAAAGACTCAGGACTTTTTCAAACTCTTGAGTCACAGTAGTATCTGTTTCTTCTGTTCTGACTCATGTGTTGGGTTTCAATCAGGAAGTTGAAGCTAAAAGCAGGCAGTCATAAAACAGGCTATTGACAAAGCCTTGCTGTTAGCATGTTAGCAAGATTAAAGTAGCTAGAAACAGATTTAATGGCATAGTTTTTGCATAAATTAAGCATGTAGAAAAATGTAGAAAAATAGCACAAAGAATCCTTTTATTCTTCTTGCTCAATCTAAATCCTCCATGTCTGATGGTAAGGGAGATTACGCTGTTACTGGAACAAACAAGCAGGTGCATCACAGACAGGTTTCTGTATACTTTTTACTGGCTTTGATTTCATGCTCTTGACCAGTGTAAGTGACCTGTGTCTGTGGATACCAGAATTGTTTTAGGAAGGCAAAACAAAAAACCTGGGAGTTCTCACCAGTCACTTGAAAACCCCTAAAGGTCGGATTCTAAAACCATGGAAAAAGTGAGTCATTTCTTTTCCTACTTGCCAGGTATTTTGGACGATCTAGTGAAATTTGAGCTCGACTTCAACAAAACAAACACGGATATTTTAAGGTTGTTTTGTGCAGCATGCACTCTGTAGTGCAGGGAGGCAATCTGCAGTTGGGACCAGATACAAACACGATATATGTATTTTTTTCTCGCTGTCTCTAACTAAACAGGAAGGGCTTAGTCTGATTTAATGTTGAAGTAGCTTAAGTGCAACAAAGTCTCAGATCTCAGAAAATTTACAAGCAGAGTTGAAAAGTTGTGTGAGGGCAAAGGGCCCGGGCCCTTCAAATCTGGCTCAGTTACGGCCCGATTCATCCGGAACCTAATGTGGTCTAAGGTTCTAGTTGTTTTCCATTATGACAGAGTGTTGCGCAACAAGCACAAAAATGTCTGCACTTCGTTGTTGCACTATGGTGTCAGTTTTAGTTTTACTTTCCTTTAAGCTCCAAATACACTAAATCTCTGTGGTGACCTCAGACCAACCAGTCTAGCCAATCGGTGATCGGCGGTCTTCTGACGTCCTGTTTTGAGCCCAACTTGGCAAAATTCCAGCCAACTGTTGAGAAACTTGTGAAAAGAAAACTGAAGTTCTGAAAGTCATTGGATTTGAACTGCAATTCCACCAAGTTCTAAGAAAATGAATGTAAATGTTTGGCATTTAAGTTTTAGAAACTCTCTACAGTGAAACCCTGTCATTAGTAACGACCTAAAGCAGGCAAGGCGTGCTAATGTCAAACAGTGAGAGAAGAAATAGAGCTTTTTTTGTGCCGTGTTTGGTAATGATGTGTGTGTGCGTGTCATGCTTCACGCGTTGGGCGTCCTGCTCTTCGCTGTTTAATCAAACCCTTTTCTGTTGTTCTTCCTTGCAGGGCCAAGTATTTTCGGGGAAAGAAGCTGAACGGAGAATATGAGATTCGAGTTGAGCAGGTAGAGTACATTTCATATGAACTCTTTTGATTGCTCTTAATTAGTATTTAGCCAGGCTGTTGGGCCTGCAGGCAACATGCTCTTTTCAGAATTGGCAAACAATTTGTGTTCATCCATTTGAACAATTTTACTTGAATACTTAACCATGGGAAACAACACTTTAGAAAAAAACTTAACTACTCCTTCCCAGGTATTTAAAAGCAAGATGATTGCTACTGTTACTGTACATAACTGAGAAGAACAAAACAAAGGATGCGTCTTTTTTTTTTTTTCAAATGTCTGAAAAGAAGTGCGTGTTTTTGTATCAAGCCAACTGATGGTGATACAGTTTTCACTAGAATAATGGGCCTGACGACACGTAGAAGCGACATGTTGAGGCAAACGTTTCCGCCACACGGAACGCGACGACAGCAACGGCAACAAAAGTTGAACCTTTTTCAACTTTTCTGCCTCGCTGGTATGTCTGTGTGTAGGAGCTTGAAACGTCACAGGTTTCGCTGGTCGCTTGGCTGAAGAAAGGAAAATGAATGTCGCCTCATTTTGCAGGTTCCATAGTAAAATGAATGGAGGAGGAGAGACGCTGCTTCCTGTGTGTTGGGCCTTTAAGCAAGGCTTTGGGTTATGTCTCCATCATTTGTACATCTAGAAACTAAAATTTGTAATAAAGAGTTTAAATTCTGTCAGACTGAATGGAAAATGGAAGTGAAGGCCAATTTTTACTCTGACTTTCCCATTCTGATACATAAGCATACTTTTATCTACACCGTTCCATTGTATCCGCCACCTGGACAGTTTGGGCTACCGTTCTGCTAGAAGGTGAACCTTCACTCCATTCTCAAATCTTCTTCAGCCTCTAACAGTTTCTTCTCAAGGATTTTCTGGTATTTAGCTCTGTTCATCTTCATCCATAAGCCTTACCTGCTAGCTTGACTCCCAAATGAGAATTTCTCCCTGATTCTCAAAACTGAGATCACCTCGACTGCCAGCCACTGCAGCTCCTTCCTGATAATTACTCCACCAACTTCACTTACCGACCAGATTTCACATCAAAGTGACACTTCCTCAGATGTTGATCAACACGCTGTAAAAAAAAAATCCATTTAAAGAAACTGAATCCGCAGGAACATGTTTATATGTCTAGACTTGCAGCATTGACAGTGTGAACAGCATCAGCTCTATCCCGGAGAAGTGTTGGGCTACCCATTGTCTTTGAAACATGCTGGTGGAGTGTTTACGGGGGCAGAAGAAAAGAACTGCAGAAAGCTGGACGGGTGATTTATTTATTTTTTTTATTGGCCGTTTGCTCAGCTCTCCACTGTTGTGGTCACGTCTTTAGACGAGGACGACTGGAGAGACTTCTCTGTGAAATCAGAGTCGTCTTTGAATATCCATAGAGCTGTTGTTAAGATGAGTGAAGACTTGACAGATTTATTTGGGCCTGTTAAGTCGATAATTTGGGGACCAAACAAGCACTCCGGTACCCAGCGGAGACTGACCTACTTAGGTCTTGTTGGACCCAGCACCCTTTCCCTAAAGCCCTCTGCACTTTGGATAAAAGGTCAGTTTGCTAATTGCTAATCCTTAGCCAGAATCTTCATTGACTGTTTGTGGCTTTCGCTGAGCCTTAGGAGGACTGTGTGAAAAGCAAGCAACATGACAACCAAAGCCGTTCCACTCTGTCTCCAGCCCGTCTCTTTTCACCTTCGTCAGCACCCATACAGAGCCAAACTGCAGCTTGAAGCTGTTCAAGTCGACCCCAAAAGCTGTTTTTCTCATCACGTCTTTACACCTTGTGATTATCCCGTATATGTCTTGCACGGATTGACATTTGACTCTGAAATCATATGCTATCTCCCATCTGTCATGTTAATAATGTGTGGTAAGCTCCCTGAAGCAGCCCCACATCATTATCAAACCTTTTCTCTAGTGTGCTCGCCTCCTTATAAGGTATGATCTCCATGCTTAAACACAGAGCTACCACAGCAAGGGATGCTGCAGATGGGCGTAATGGAAGCCTTTTTTAAATATATAAATAAATAAAACAAAGTTTCACCATAGCTAACTGTTTTTTGCACAACCTATGCTGAAGTTTCAGTTCTGGAATCTCATTTTGACCAGTAAACAGCTGTTTGTGGGGCCACAGGCGGTGGCCACAAGACAAAGCAGTGACTCGGATATAAAGCTATACAAAGTACTCCATACATATTAAATTGTGAGGACATCTCTTCTTGACACCTTGCAGATTTTCTGTCTGATTTAGTCCTGGATCATCCAAAACATTCATTTGACCTTTATGAAATCGTTGGTTTTGCTGATTTGGATGTGTGCTTGGTCTCTTTTTCTAGTCTTTGGGTCAAAAATTGAATGGTGATCATGTTTTTAATTCACCTTCATAAAAACCCTACTTCCATCATATTGAAAAGTAACCCCAGATCACAATGCTGCGGCTACCGTGTTCCCGTCCACCTTAGTACCAATGGTCTTAAAGGCAAGAGGTTTAGGAGGGAGACCCAGACATCTTTTTCCCCAGCGATATCCTCCAGCTCACTCTGGGGGATCCCAAGGCGTCAGATCAGATAAATGTTCCCTCGAACGAGTTCTGGGTCTTTCCGGGGGGGGTTTGTCCCAGTGGGACGTGCCCAGAAAACCTCCGAAGGGAGGCCCTCAGGGCCCCTCTTGATCCACATCAACTGACTGCTTTTGACACAGAGCACCAGTGGCTTTACTTTGAGTTGGCCCCCGGCTGTTGGAGCTCATCAACCAATTGATGAGGCTGAATCCTTCCACCCATCAGAAGAAGCTCATTTGTATCCAGGATCTCGTTGTTTTGGTCATGATGCATGTCTCGTGAACATACATGAGGTCAGAATGTTCATAGCCCAGTGCATTAAGAGCTTTGCTTTTTGAGCAGCGCCAGCACTACTGCAGATGAATCCATCTGTTCATCTCCTGGTCCGTCCTTCCGCCATGACACCAAAATACCCAAAGTCTTTTGGGTATTTTGCTGAGTCTTTTGGGACTCAGCTTCTTGAGGCAGAAGCTGAGTCCCACTCTAGAGAGAGGACTTCACCTTTTTCTGGTTGACAACAATCCCCTCTGACTAAAGACTCTCACATACTTCATTCACAACCAAACAGTTGATGCGAAATGTTTGAATTCGCACACTTTCTCGCTGCACTATCTGTCACGCCCCAACCTGCCGAGGTTCCCACGCTGTCACTGCATGCTCCATTTTGCACATGAAACGGTCACAGAGGGACAACCACGTCTTTCTGCAGACAGTCTCCTTCATGGACAACAAGGTTGGAATTTGTCCAGGAGCTTTTAACCATTTGACAGGAAGAAATTCTCAAAAGTAATCTATGTCTCAATGATATACAAAAACAGGATAGTAGAAGTGGACTAGTTCATGCAAAATATCGTTACAATCACACAATACACAACTGGTTCAACCCAGGCCTTGTGCCACAAGGGGTATGGGGACGCTTCCCTGCAAACAAAGTCATGCAGTTTTTGTCACGTGTCTCTGAAAACCAATTTCATCACTTTGGGTGAAGCGGAGCTCCTTTGGAGGAGCCGACTCTCATCCCAGCAGCTCAACACTCAGCAGTGAATGACAACAGGACCACATGAGGTCCTGAGGTTCCCAAACCAGGCGCACTTGTCTCCACGGTTACGCTTTATTTGCTCATTTGAAATAAAATGCCTTTGTCTTACAGTCTTCCGTAGCCCACATACATGGAGAAACACTACAGGAGCTTGCCAGAAATTAAATCATGTGTTTTCATCAGTTTTTTGAAAACCCTTTGGTTCTTGTAAGGTCTGAAATTCTTGAAGTCCAGTTAAGAAATAGAAGAAATTAAATGCTTTTTCTTGCGTTTGGACCACATTAGGCCAAGCAGGAAATCTGCAATATATGGACTTGTCAAAATTGAACTGAGATGTTCTACACTAATTAGAAATTCAGTTTTGGACCCGTCACTGTACCAGTGAAAACAAAAGTCTCATCTCATTCTTGTGAACCCAGCGTTCCACATCGTCTTTACTTGTATCGTCATCGTTACACCCTCATGAGTTTGTTATATCCGAACCATATTTTGTGTCATTCCTCATCATCTCTACCGTTTTCTGTTGGTGTTTTGTACCACAATCCCAGCTGGAACAAGGGGCCCCTCTGTTGTTGAGGATATTGTGGGGCAACATCTGCTCAGCAGCTGTGTGACCTCACAGTTATTGATGTTTGTTCTGGTTGCAGCCATGCCGGCTCCCAGGCAGCTAGCTGGATGTTATCAGTAGCCCCTTTTCCTCCAGATGGTTTTCACCTCTCATAAAAGGAATCTGTGCAGATTGAGCTCCTGACAGATGATTTGTTACTAATTGCAGATATTTGATTTATCCAATTGACCTCACAGCCGTAGAGTGAAATTCTATCATTTAAGGCTTTGGAAAACGTAATATTCACAGTACTTGGCAAAGATTAGCCGATAATAATTTGGACCATGTGAGTAACTTACTGTAATCCTGACTTTCCAGTTGAAGTGGTTTAACCCAGTTTATTACATTTTTTTTTATAAATGACAAAATTTACAGATCTAGTGACAGATACTGCGGCCTAATGTTGTGTGTTAAATCATTCTGATGTATTCAGTGCTGCAGAAAACTCCTTTTATTTCACCCAGTCTTTTGTTTATGTAACCATTAGAAATGCAAAAAGTATCTGGAATTTATTAACTTTCATAATCATAGTGTGTTTTTTGTATTTACAATGTTAATTTAGTTTCAGATTTAAGTAATGTGAGACTAAACAATTCAATATTTCGTTTTGCGAAATTAAATATTTCGAGAAATATTGAATTTCTCGATATCTGGAGCTGAGCAATATGGACAAAAATTTCACAATATATTTTTGTGCATTGAGCAGTTTAATCATTAATTAAATAATATAGTTTCAAATTAAATTTGTACTGAAATAGATACTATTTTCGAAACTAAACTTTTAAAGTACAAAAAAAAAATTAATTGTAAAACATAAATAAATCTTCATTAGCTGAACGTTGAATTTCCCTTAAAAGTTGCAGGACTTAACAGTAGCACACTTTATCAAATAACAATATATTGATGTACAAATCCTATTTGCAGGAACTACTGTTTATAAAATTATACCTTTCAAGTTTATTTTACTTTTACCTCTTCTTCATCTTGTAAAAATGCTTCAGTAATGGTGACCCTCACGTACAACATGGTAGACCACCTTTATTGTAGTATAATAAATGTGCTTTTGCAAAGAACAAGGTTCAAACGGTAATCCCCATAAGCTAACTGCAGGTTATCAAAGTTCTACAAAGTATGAATTTACAATTTATTTTAATGAGTCTGAATTACATTTGACTATTACTGAATATAACACCCCATCTTTGCTGTCGTTACTGACATTTTCTTTTTCTCAATAAATTCTTAAAATTATTTCATTGTGCAGCACTCGACAAATCATTCATCTTAGTCTGGCAGTCCACTGGACGGCTATGGGTTTGGCTGTTGCCTCGAGAAAAAGATGTTTGCCTGTCTGCACTGTTGAGTACAACATTTGGTGTAGAGGGGATCTTGGTGGGAGGCCTTTTGTCAATAGTTGAGCTTATACCTTTAGAGTACCAGGACATTTTAGGACAATTTCATGTCCCCGACTTTCTAGGAAGAGTTTAGGGAAAGCCTCTTGCTGTTGCACCCTGACAGCACAAAGCAAGGTCCATATAGATATGGACAAGTGTTTGTGGAATAATTTGACCAGCCTTTAGAGTCCTGACCTCAACTCAATGGAACACCTTTGGGATGAATTAAAGTTTTAAACTTCGTGCAAAGCATCGTAATCCAACATCGGTGTCTTAGCAATTATTCAGGAATAAAATAAAATTGCTCGTAAATTTCTCCTTTATTTCTCTAATTGGTGTTAAAACAATATGTCTACTGCTGTATCTGTTTCTGTTGAGTTCAAATTGAGTTAAACTTGTTCATAACTCCGAAGCCAAACCTCGGTTCTTATTAGCGGCGGATCCAAAAGCCGTTCTGTATCGGCCGTGGATGGACCTCAGCACATAACAGTCAGGCCTGAAAGCATTTCTTCGATGTATCACTTCCTGTTTTCCTTTCCCAGGGCGAGAGCTGCTCTGAGGCTAGTGTCTGAATGAGTAACCATGATGGTATCCATGGTGCTGAGGAAAACCTCTCCTCCTGGCTTCTGGGCCTTCTGGGCACCAACCACTTCATCTGTTACTGCCCAATGACAATGGCTGTTAAGACTCCTCTCATCCTTAACCAGCCAATCAGAGAAGCCATGAAGTTGCCCGCGCTCTTGTTTTATTTTGCCACTGCCAAAGTCAGCGTAGGTCTCCATGTTTGGGTTGGGATTAGCTATGATGGAAGAATTGACTTGGGTGTGCAAATTTGCTTGGGAGTGTCTGAGTATATTCATGCATTCGCTGGATAGAAGTGGGAGTTTATCTTTTTTGAAATATTTTCCAGTGGAAAAACAATTAACATTTGCACATATATTTCAGCTCCCACCCTCACATAGTGTTTAAATAGGTTAAAGCACTATATGATTGGGTGTTTTAGAGAATCTTGCATGTAATGCTTCCTCTTTATATGGATTAAAGGTTGGACAGCTGTCTTAAAATATCAAATGCCAATCAAAGCACAGAAATGTGTTGAGAGTAACCGATTAGACTTGCTGTTGGAGGATAAAAGAAACTAAGTTGTGAAAGGTCAGTTTAAAGAATAGTTTCAATCTCCATTATGTTTAAAAGCTAGCTTTCAGTTTCAGCTTGACTTTGTGTTTTTATTAATGTACCGTTTTTATATGCAAATCAAAGTCATTTCAAAGGATTTTGGATATACCACATGTTGGCTGATCACGTGGATGAAAACAGAGATGCACAGTAAGGCAATCACGCTCTCATTTCATTTATTTAAATGTCTCAAGTTAATTTCAAATGAACGTTTTAGAATTGTGAGAAACAATCAGAAAAAAACCATCAAAAACAAACCACAAATCTGGAGAAAATCTGAAAACTCCACACAGAAACACGCCGGCCAAGATCTGAACTGGCAACCTTCTAGAAGTAAAAGATGAGTCATTTTGTATCAGACTGAGGTCTTAAGTATGTCGTATGTTTGGGATGGCACACTTTCAATCTGTTAAGAAGAAGCATGATCAAGCAAGAAGTCCTTGTTGACATCATGACTACAAGCCTTAGGGACATAGAGCAAGAAGAGCCTGTTGATGTTATGGCTATTAGCCTTAGAGGCAAAAGGCACTGTTCACATCATGAACATTAGTCTTACAGACAAAAAACAAGGAGAACTTGTTGGTGTCATGGCTGTTAGCCTTAAGGACTCAAAGCAGAAAGCACTTGCTGGAGTTTTGTCTGTCCACATTTTGGACACAGTACTTGTCGCCAGTATTCCACTTTAAGACCTAAAGCAAGTAGCCCTTCTCTGTGTCATGACCTGATATGTTGGATAAGGAAGGAAGAGTCTGCATACGGCTCCTTTACCTGCAACGTTTCCTGCAGTTAACTGGATTGCTTAATAATACTCATGATGAGTTTGTTGGCATTGCAAGGCCAAGAAACCTTTTGAATACCTGGATAACAACAAGCTGAAAGAATCAATCTAGGACCAACCAATAGGGCAGAGGTCATGCAGGTGTAATGTGATATTCTCTGTTGCTGCATTCTAATAGACAATGTAGTTGGGACAGGTTGTGAACAGAGTCTAAACAGCATAATGAAAAGAGAAACTGAGGCCCTTGATAAATCTGGCGTTACATAATCTCGACGCACTTTTGTGACCCTGCATGCAGATCAAAAGGAAATGACAGAAAACAAATTGACTAGAGCTTTTATGTTTTATGTCAACCCAATGATTTTCCCGTCATAGAAAAGTAACAGTCTGAAGTCCTTCCCTGTGCTTCATGCAAATGTTTCCAATACAACTCGGCCACAGAACGTTTCTCCCTCACGCATTTACCTATTTATTTAGCGAGGCAGTCCAGAGCTCAATCCATCAAGCCTTAAATCGTAAACCTGTTTCTTTGATTAGGAGTGCCAAATACCGTTAGCCATGTGCGGTGCATGTGTGCAGAGGCTTACTCCAATATGCAAAATTTGCTTTCGAGACTTCCCCAGAGACTCGGTGGGAAAAGTTTCAATAGAGAGGAGAAAAACTGAGTTTGTAAAACGTTGCATAATTTATGAGTGATTTCGTTTAAAGAACAAAAAAACGATTCATGTTTATTGGCGCCAAGCTGTTGTTTGACATTAACAGTAAAGCAGATAACTCTTAACGCTCCTGTTTTTTGACACTTCTATGGATTACAATCTCACTTGATTATTTATCTGTTCAGATATTTTGATATTTTATGGCTGCACCCAGCAGTATTTAGAGTCAGTAAGTGACTCTCAGTCCAATGCTTACTCAGGCTTCTTGCGCTCACTTTTAAATGAAATGCAGCTGTGCTTTCTGCACGGTGTCCTGCTGGAGCGTTGACCAGGACCTGCCCATCTGATGTTTTGTTTTTCCACACATGGTCAGCAGGCTACTTGTGCAGGGTCCATTTATTGTGCCATTCGTGTCATGTCTCATGCTTTGAAGGAATGTAAAGACCAACAAACACCAGCTATTCCTGCCTGAGGTCAACCTGCTGCCGTTCAGCATACCTCCAGGGAAAACTCTAGCTGGTGCAAAGGAATGATGGAAGGAATTCCGTCCAAGTGCATCCAGAAAACTTAGATTGTGTGGCAAGCCAGAAAAAAAGGGAGTGAAAAGTGGTTTAGAAATGGGAATCAGAATTATCTGCTTGCCAATGCCAGTTCCCTGTTAGCATCATCCTGGTGTTTGGAGCCACCAGGGTTAGCTGATCAATAGACCTTAGAGAGTGAGATGGAATGTAAGGCGGGATGACGCACAAACACTCACGCATTTGTTTGCCAGAAGGAGAACTTTCACATTTCCACTTGTCCCTACGTGTCTTCAACTCCCACAAATCACACAAGAATAGTTTAAATAGTTTAATGACTTTCTAATTCAATTTTAAAACGAGTAGTGGAGTCTCGCTGTAAAAATGATTCCATCCACTCTATGTGAAATATATGGCTAAATCAAGAAAACCATCTGAAAAGTTTAGAAAAAAGCAGATCAGTGTTTTGCATGCAGAGGTAAAAGGATACAAAAAGAAAACAAAGGCCCTGAGGTTTCAGTTTTCACAGTTAGATACTGAACACTCCGGCGCTCCATGCCTGACCACTACTGACACCAAAACGAACGAGAAGCCGCTTCCAGATTGCTCCCAATTGTACGTGTAGATGCCAAAAAAGGGTTTGAGGATTTTGCTCAGTGGAGCAATGAAATGAAAGTGGAGCCGAACTCACGACGGGGTCAATCTAGTATCAGGAAATCCTGGGATTTCCGTCTGTAAGGACGGAAGCTGCAGCTTCTGTCTCGCGGGCGTTATTAAACCTTCAAACAGGAAGAGAATCCCCAGCATGTGTCAACGTCCACTGAGGTCTACAGATACCAGAGTGGCTGTCATGGTGGTAGAGACTATTGAAAAATCACAGGCCGGTTGAATTGTCAGCAGGGGGAAATTAGGGCACTTTTTTTATTTGCAAAGTTTCTTGAGGGGTTTCTTGATATTTATTGGGTCTGAATTGAATAGCAGGACATGTCCAATGTGTGCTGAAGATGTGAATGACTTTTGGAAACTGAGTTCCACATACAGTGAGCTTTTGTCTTTAGACTTAAGCTGATAAAACAGATTGTACGTTACAGCTTCCTGCATGTATGGCAAACTTGTATTTCTTGAATTTTCCCTTAATGAACACATTTATTTGGAGAAAACAAACCTTAATGTGTCTTACTATTTTTTTTGTCTCCACTTTGGTTAATACCATCCATACATTTCTGAAATTTTCAAATGTTTGTTTTAGTTTGTTTTTTTTTTTTGCTTGTTGGTCCCACACATCCTAAGATTCTTTTCCCAGAAGGGGAGTTGTTGTCCCTTCCTTTTGAGAATCTCTGGGAGTCTGACTGAGTCATTAAGTAGCCAAGCTACGGCCTTTCACAAGGCCCTCACTGTCCTGGAGGCCAGAGACTGGGGATAACTCAATTTGCCTTCTTCGACCAGCTCGCTCTGTCTCTCCCAGTCTTGTCTTCTGGTCTGCTCTGTGCAAATGCAGAAAGGCACGGTGACGTAAGAAAGCAATTTCCTTTAATGTTATGTAGACGTATTGCTGTCAACAGGCCAAAAGAAATAGCGCTGAGTCAAGGGGTTCATCCGCGGCACGTACATGCGACCTCATGCTTCATGTCGCTGTAAAAATCTAAACTTGGGTTTTGCTTTTCGGTTTCCCAGGCGGAGTTCTCAGAGATCAACCTGGCCTCTTACGTCAACTCAGGATGCATGGTGGACATGCAGGTCAACAAAGGCGGCTCCAAAGTCGTCAGGTGAGTTATTAGACACAACGCTCAGGAGAGATAATGCAGTTTTGTCATGGAAAACTAAAAAAAAAAGACAGAAAAAAAGCCCAGAAAAATCACAGTTGGAGAATAAACCTTGTTGAGTTTCTGACAGCACAAATTAGGTCTTCACTATATCCAGTCATTTTAATATTAGTAAAGTGACCAGTCAGACTCCCTGGTCCAGGATTTGACTGGTTCAGGTCTTGCCTAAAGAACAGGGACTTGTTTGTCAGTAGGTAACTTCTCATTGGAGACAGAAGTCACCCCAAGGTTCAATCCTGGGACGTCTGTCATTTAACATCCACATGCTCCCACTGGCTCAGGTTATAATAAACAATAAGCGTAGTTACCATAGCTACACAGATGATACACAGCTCTTCATTACGATGCAACTAGAGTCAGGTGACTCTGAATCCAGCCAATCACTGAACAGATGCTCAGAACAGATAAATGTGTGAATGTGCCAAACTTTCTTCAGCTAAACAGAAACAGAACCGAAGTTATTGTCTTTGGACCTAAAGAGGAACGATCTAGAGTCAATGCACAGCTTCAGTTGTTCCAGCTAGAAGAGGTCAGGCCTGATATCTGGGTGTAGTGATGAACTCTGATCTGAGCCTTCAGAGACACATAAAGACGGTTACAAAGTCACCTGAAGAACATCTGCAGGATAAGAGGACTAATGTCTCAGCCAGATCTAGAGAAACTCATCCATGTGTTTGTCTTTAGTGGCATTGATTACTGGAGCAGCGTCTTCACTGGTCTGCCTAAAAATATCGTCCAGCTGCAGCTGATCCAGAATGCTGCTGCTCACATCCTCACTAAAACCAGGAAGGTGGAGAACATCACCCAGATCTAAAGTCTTTAGAACCCAGCTCCGAGAATACACTTTAAAATACTGCTGTTAGTATATTAACTAAGAGTATTAGTTAAATCACTGATCGGCTCAGCACCACAACACATTAAAGTTCAGGTGTTGTTGTATCAACCTTCCAGACCTCTCAGGTCTCCTGGTTCTGGTTCTGCTCTGCATCCAGAACCAGAACCAAACATGGAGAAGCAGCATTCAGCTTCTATGTACCACAAATCTGGAAAAAAAATCTTCTAGAAAACTGAACAGTTGAAACACTGAGTTCCTTTAAATCAAGGGTTAAAAACCTGTTTGATTAGAGCTGCCTTTGATTAATAATAACCGGAATATTGATCAAGTCTACTCTTCATTGTTGATGATTTTGAGGATGACATTTGAGAAAATGTAACGTTTGCTGTTTATTCTCACCATATATAATTGTGTTATGTTATTATGTAAAGCACTCAACTTTCCTTAGGGCTCAAATGTTCCATACAAACAAACTGGACTTGAAAACATTTGAGGTCAGTAATGGAATGAAAAGCCGAGCAGACATGAGAGCCATGTAGCCAGGAGAGGGCCTGCTTTGTTTGGTGAGGTAACTGCTGAGAGAATCGCAGACAAACAACAGATTCTGGTAGGAAAGTTGACCTCATGGTCCTGCTTTAGCTAAACCAGTGCAGCACAATATGCCAAACTGCAGTCGTCATGGCAATATCAGGGGTGTGCATTATCTCAGTTGCAAGTGGCCTGCTTGAAGAACCATGCATCTAAATTTTAGGATAAACGTTTAGTGCCTTCCATTTCCACACTTGATGTATATTTTCAGTGTGTGGGTTCATTGGTTTGGGTTTTACTGAACTTTCAGAACTTTAATGCAGGTGGACAAATTGCTGTCTTTGCGTTTAGTTGTAGGTGACTTAGCTCTTCTTGTGCTAGCTGGTCTTTTTAAAACATAAAGAGATGAGATGAAACTTTTTTGGCTGAAATGGCACATAGTACAGGGTTCTGTTCAGTTGGACCGAAATCGGTTCTCGTTGTCACAGTTGTGTGACGGTAGTTGCATCATTTTTTTCTCAGCCTCAGGTCGTCCGTCCCTTCTTGTCACAACCTCCCTGGTGAACGTTTCGCCACCCTCTGCATGTGAAACTATTGTGAGTTTGGTCAGAATTTTGTGGGAATGTTTGTTTATGTGGAAAACAGACCAAACTACTCAACTTCCAGAATCCGGTTTTTCAGCCACAGAGCAGGATGGATAGTTTAGAGCAGGGGTCCCCAAACTTTCTCCTGTGAGGGCCACATAACTTGTCCCTTCTCTGATGGGGGGCCGGGGTCAGTTTGTAACAGAAAAAGTGTGACGATTGTAAGAGTGCTAAACATAAAAATGTATTGTTTTTCAGAAAGCACAATCAAATAACCTTTTCTGGATTCTTCAGAGAGCAAAAGTCAGGAAATAACACTATTTATGAAATAAATAATAACCAAATAACACTGGGTTCTCCACATAAAAAAAAGGGTTAGGGTCAATTATATGCATGTATAAAATAGTTACTAACTAATAGTTAATAATAAATAAAGTTCATTACTAAGGAACATTTTATTGCAAAAGTCCAACTTATCAAATAAAAATGCACATATATGAAAATACTCTGGTATTGTTCAGGGGGCCGGACCAAATGTGGAGGCGGGCCGCATCTGGCCCGCGGGCCGTAGTTTGGGGACCACTGGTTTAGAGGAACAATTGTCCAAGGCTGAGAGGAAGTACGTACTGTTGGACTAAAACGCTGAACTCCTCTTGCTCTGTTCTAGTCCAATGCAGCAGTTAAACGTCCCACCAACACCTTCCATTTGTTTCCTTTGGGATTCCAGTAACACGGAAAATAAAATAAAATGTTGCAGCTCGTCAATCATTATTTCCTCCTCCGAATTTGTGAACTTTGTAATAATGGTTCCTCTCTGCCGTGATCGCTGTGTTTACTGATGTAAACCACCATTACGACCAAACTCCATGATGTAAACTGCAGTGGGATGGGCTTCACAGGAGCTCGGCTCGGTGTGTTTTGACGTTTAAAGGTGTGTGTGAAAACAAATATCCCGAAATCATGTGATTGATGGTTGACGTTCGACTTCAGTTTGGCCGAAGTCGAGCAGTTCCCTTAAGTGAACAGATTCCTGAAGGGAACTGTTGACTGTTTTTAGAACCACGTTTTCCTCAATTTACTCAATAACATATCATGATGTCAAGCTCAAAAAAATCTATTTAACATAATACTGCCCCATTAAGCAGTTAATCTTTTTGGGCTGGACTGTATTAGGTCTACTAGCTACTAGCTAAAGTAGAGCATCCCTCTCAAACATGTTTGCATAAAACTGGAGCAATGCTTCTCCTGCTGATTTTTAGGAGATTGCCTCAGTGGAACCATTTTAGCCTTTAGAAATATTGCCTAATCATTTGGATCTCAGCCTCAGAACCACCCAGTGACAGGAAGAGGCCTGACTGTGTCCTGAGGACAATCGTCAGCTAGGGGTACCAAAGCAGCCGACTTAACAATGCAACCTGTTTCCAGCCCTGACACTGAGGTTATTGTGTGAGTTTGGAATATTTTAGCGTGAAATCTCTGTAACGATAGAACAGCCAAATTGTATTCAGATGGTGTGACTGCCGCCTCGCTCACAAACACTGACGTTCACTGCCAAATTAGCTTGCTTATCACTTATGACTCTGAACTCGTCTACAAATAGAATAATGGTAATTTCAAGCAGCCGGTCCCACCGGGATATGACTAATAACGCATAGTGGTCCCACAGCTATAAAGTCAGAAGTTCAACTTCTAGAAGTTGCTTTTGTTTCCGTTTCCTCTCAGAAAGGGCCGCAGGGGAACAGCTTGGATAAAAGAATTGGCTCAAAACTCAGCAGACCCTTCAGATCCTTCCCATTTCATAGATTATGTCCTAATTATGTCTGCGACAGCCGCGTGTTTCATTCTGCGCCAGAGGAATGCATAAACACCAGCTTCCCAGGCACAAATTAAACACACGCCATGTGATTGAGTTTTCCTTGAGTGCATGTGATCATTCTAGGATGGCACTCACACATACACACACACCACGCACACTCACACACATGCCGGGCTTATTTTTTAAGGCATATTTAAAGCTGGCTCCTGCTTTTCCACGTGTCTCCTGGCCGACGTGACCCTTGACCCCTCTGTGCAGACATCCTGCCCTGCGCTGGCTCCACCAAGCAGCTCGTGTTCTCACAGTTCTGTGGTTTCACTGCTCTCACACTTGTCCATGTGCTATGCATTGTAAAAAAAAAAAAAAAGTTAATGTAGTGTCAGAATACATTAGGGAGTTACAAGGGTGGAAAGTAAGCACTCGTTCTGTTAAGAATGATTGAGAATTATCAAAAAGAAAACGGCCTTAAGTGAAAATATTATTTACTGTTTATTTCATGAAATTGCACTTTTGGTTTCAGTGTCACTAGACAAACTCACACTCTGATGTGGAGAACAGGAGAGAAATGACTGAAACCCAATCTGTCTGACAACATGAATCAGGCTAAAAGAAATCCAAACTCAAAAAGTGATTCATTTTGCCCCAATGTAAAAAAATCCATGTGAAGTCAGAAACTTCTGCCAATCCGGACAGGTATTTCTAATGCAGGGGTGTCAAACTCCAGTCCTCCAGTCGCTGTCCTGCAGTTTTTAGATGTGCCACAGGTACAAACCACTGGAATGAAATGGCTTAATTATCTCCTCCTGGTGTAGATCAGTTCTCCAGAGCCTTAATGACCTAATTATTCTATTCCAGTGTGGTGCAGCAGAGGCACATCTAAAAGTTGCAGGACAGCGGCCCTTGAAGACTGGAGTTTGACACCTGTGTTTTAATGCTATGGGATTCCAGCGAATCCACAGCTGGTGGAAAGATGAAACAATGGAGAACCTTCCCAAGAGTCTACCAAGAATGCTCCAAGAGCTCAGAGCAGACTCATCCTGGAGGTCCCAATGAGCCAAGAGCATCTGAGACACTGCAGGCCTTACGCCAGGTCTGAGTTTGTCACTCAAAAATAAGAAAGAGATTTTTATTCATGAGATTTTCGAGGTCAGAACTGCTGCCGAGCAAAAAGTAGACAAAGGCCTAGCTCACATCTGTCAAAAAACCAAACGTTTTATAGAAAAGAGTGTTCTACTGACAGCCATAGTGGTGGCAGTGTCATGGTATTATGCATTATGTATTTTCCAGGTATACAGTGCCATTTTATAGCACAGTCAAGTATCTGCAGCTATAAAAATGCTGCATACATCAAATATGACAAAGAAATTTGACTTTGTAATTTAATGCCTTAAAATCGGGCCTTTGTGTCTTTAAAAAACTCCTGTTCTTTCTAACACTCCACCTTCAGGAAGTCATTACAACATGGCTCCTCTATTAACCCTCCAACTACGTCTGTTTATCAAGAGTTGAACAGAGAGGTATCTCCTATACACATTATAGGACATGATATAATGAGCTCAGCTGATGCTCAGTTCCACCAGGTGTTTGCTAATTGTTGTTGGCTAGTCTGAAGGAGATAAGGGGGGGAGTCACGGGGGAGGACTGCTCTGTAAGGTTGACGGTTAGAAGCTAGGAAACGGCAGCTTAAATATGCATGAAACACATGAAGCAACACGCCAGGAATGTTTTTGATGAGGGAATAACAACTTCATTATGATTATAAAGCTAAAAAAAATCTATTTTCCATCATAGGTGAAAGTTTCCAACATAAGCCAACTGGTGGTAAATAGTGTCACATGGACAGTTTGGAGAGCCCTTACCTTACCCCTCTTTTCTCAAATTTGAAAGTGCACCAACCATAACACCATAAAATAAATCCCTCTATCTTTTTCTTTTTTTCACTCAAAATCAAAAACTGTAACATCGTTTTAGGTTCATCTGGGTTTTTATGTGAGGTGATGATTATTTAGGGTGTGTGAATGTGCTTTCCTCAAGACGCATGTGAACATAATGACAGACTAGAGAAGCTTTGAGACCCACATTTATGATAATACATGTCAAACATCGCTGTACCAGCTATTGGAAGGAAAAATATCCCTCAATGCGAATGTCCCTTCAAATTTACTCAATGACTTTTCAGCTTTATTTCTCAGTTTTCATTTGATCGCTCCAACGTCAGCAGGTATAGACAACATCAGCCTTTTCTAAGGCAGAGTGTGACTGACACCGGCTCAGTGTTACCTGTGGAATATGAAAACCAGCAAATACCTGTTGTCAAAACCGTCTGTAACAATTTGCTGAATGTGCAACGTGGCATGTGTAGCGTAGCAGAACGGTATGCCACAAAGTACAGTAGATGTGGCATGTTGTTTCCAGATGAAATTCTGCAGTCAGCCCTTTGGCTTCTCTGGCTCTTGCTGCCAAAACCTCCATCAAGCTTCTCCGCTCAGAGTGGGAATGCTGATCTGGCCGAACAGCAGACGACAGCAGCCAAAGTATGAGAAGCCTCAGAGCAGCCTGTCTCCTTTCTGCCATAACCACAGATTCCCAGCTGTACTAAAAAAAGAACGCACAACAAACGATTAGCCAGCGCTGATCGGTGTCTCTCACTTGATTGGTAAACTGTTGACGTGGAAGTGGTTTGCTAAGATAATTGAACTGTAAGTATCTTGGGCTGTTGTCAGATCCCCAAACTGAAAATGGGGGGAAAGGAGGATGAAATGTGAGGCGAAAGTTGTAAAACTGTCAGGAACGTTCTCTTTACTGCTCTTAGAGGGCTTAATTAATGCTGCTGCAGCACACATTACAGCGCCCGCGAGGACCCTAACACCCGCAATAATACTGAAAGTCAAAACATCGAACTTCCTTTTAGGAGGTTCAGCTGGGTTTTTATGTGAGGGCCTGATGATTGATCCAACAGATGATTATTGTAATGACCTTTATGAACATCGTTAACCCATTCAGCCCACACTGGTAGTGCACTGGTTTTCATTACATGTTTGCATTACATATGTTTCTCGACTGCCAAACCGATTATTGTGATAATCTTAATGTAGAAACTTACTGTAAAAAAAAAAACATTTTGCCGTCAGGGCATCAGGGTATAGCCCAAGTACCCAAAGTCAAAAGCACAGGATGGAAGGAGAAACTCATATTAACTAATCTAAAGTACCTGCTCACCCAGGTAACCTCACCAAAGGTCAGGAGACGATGTGGGAAATGAATTTGGAAACTATCCATCCACTGTATGTACTGTACGAGCTTACAGACTGAATTGTTGCTTGAAGTTGAAACTTTTACATAAACTTCTCCTCAGGCTGTTGGAGGGACAAATGCATGAACTGGTTCCCCTCGGGGGGCTGGTGCAGAACCAGAGGGGTAAACATGGGCTGTCCAGCAGAACCACCTTAGAGACTAGAACTGGTGGTTCTAGTCTCTAAGGTGGTGGTTCAGTAAATCACCAGGAACCATGTTGGTTTTGGTGAGCAACTTCCCTTTACTAGGCAACAGTCAATGAGAGATTTTAGCGGAGATTCTCGTAGTTGGGTAAGTCTTTGTGCTCGTTGGAGTATGATTCACTCGACAGAAAATTTCTGAAAGCTGAAAGACTTCAGCTTTCCCAGCACTCTTGTCAATACAACATTGTTTCGTAATAGTGCAAAAGAGCTGCTGGAGATGTTTAGGAAATGTAATGCCTTGCTGCCAATCATTTGGTTGCCTCAGGAATTCCTCTGCTCTCAAACAATCATTTCTTTTTCTGCGTAGTCTATCTTATAAAGATTTTCTACAGTCTGAAGAAATCAACCGGAAAAATCACAACTCCATAGAAAGATAAGTTATTTCAAAGTCATCTCATTTGAGGAAATTTCCCCTTTAAAGGGGAATGATCTGACTGAAACAAAATTAAGTTTCAGTCTTTTTTCTTGTGTAACACTAAGGCATAAGTGGTATAAATATTTTCTTCAAAGTACTGACCTTTTAAGTCCAAGATGTCTCAAAACACACCTAGCGGTTATTTTGGTGTCACGCGGCGGCATCTCTCCTCGTTAACAGGAAAGCAGAGAGTTTTGTCTGTAAGGTGCATTTCCCTGTGACGGCATAGAGCCCCCACAGCACAATGCAGCATTGTGTATCCACCCTGGACTGAGCCTCGGTATGCACTGTTTGACATTTGTGGCATTCCCGCTGAGTTTTACCGCGATTAGTCTTATCAACATGAGACAGGCTGATGGAGGAAGATAAGGCCTTCATCAGCTTTTGAGACAAGCACAGGGTCTTTATGGAGAAAAATGCTCTCTGGAATACAGATATCCCTTCAGAGCTTATTAGAAGGTCAGAGATTCTTCATGATAATGGGATCTGGAGACCAAATGGCAGCGTATTGTCTCAACTATGAATAGCTTCCAGGCTCAGGAATGTTGATTTTTCAAAAAACAAAAAAACATATTTTTTCACTGATTGTACTGTAGAAAAGTCATAGACATGTCAGTCCTGGGGTATGTTCATAGTTGTTCCTTCTCCTCCATTTTTCACTTCTGGTACCGATATCTAAGATTTAGTATCGGCTGATACCCATCTGGTACAGAAAAACTGATGAACTGACTTGAAACATTTCTTCTTTTTTTTTTTTTTAAACACAGACATAAATGTGCCGAATTACAAATTAATTAGAAAACTCTGCAACAGTACAGCACACTTAAATACATCGATGGCTTCACAACTTTGGTCCAACATATAAAAACAACACAGCTTAAATTTGCTCAGTCAGTGCAGCTAGGAGTAGAACAGCCGACGAAAAAATAAATAATATAGAAACTGAAACTGACAAAAACAACAATGTTGACTACCTCAAACATGAAAACAATAAACTGCAACAAACCTTCTTTCAGATGGTTCAGAAAGGGCAAATATGAATCATAAATATAATGTAAAATATAATGGGACACAGAAAGCACAGGACACATGCTGCCTGTGTCCCCTTGTAATGAAGTACTAACAGGACTACTTCTGAATCTCTTTCAACAGCAGTTTTTCTTCCACAAGGCCAAACTTCTGCAGCATTTTCCTGTCAACAGATTCTCCCACCCGAGCTTCGAATCGCTACAGCTTCTCCAGAGCTATCCTGGGCCTCTCTGATTAATGCTAGACCTGACTCAGGCTTTCAAGGAGAACCAGCATCACCTTTGCTCAGCCAGTTAATTAATCCCCAAAGAGAGATGACATAACCTGCTCATCTCATGAGTTTATGAAATCCAAGGAAACCCAAACAGAAAACAAGTTATTGAAGAAAAAAAAAGTATGTGAGTCTAATTTTGTTCTGATAAATGTGAAACAGTTGAGGACTTCAGGTTCTTCATGAAACACTTGGATTCACTCCCAGAACAGTTTGTAAAGGAAGGATCAGACTGCTAATTGGATTGATGAGAAGTTCTTCACCTCTTCAGCCTGACAGTCTGAGACTAATGAAGCTCATGACTATCAACACACACACACACACACACACACGCACACACACACACACACACACACACACACACACACACACACAGCCCAGTCGGTGTGTGTTAATATGCTGATAGAGCTTGAGAAGTGCTGGAGACTTCTGTCCCCAACACAGTCAGGTCACAATGGGATATTTCACTAAGGAAAGATGTCACTGATGATGATTGCATACTAAAATTCATCCAGTCTGTCACTTATTGTGGAAAACTGTAAAACATATAGACGGTCTGGTCTGTTCCACCTTCCGATTAACAGAAACGTTAATCAGCTGTGATACAGTGGAGGGGATTCTCCGAGATAATCTGGACAATGCCAAAGATGAACAATATCAGCAATGGGCTTGCTGCTGCCAAACAACCCGGGAAGGGTTGTAAGGTCACTCCCAAAGAATCTGAGGTCC
Source organism: Xiphophorus couchianus (assembly GCF_001444195.1). NCBI lineage: Eukaryota > Metazoa > Chordata > Actinopteri > Cyprinodontiformes > Poeciliidae > Xiphophorus > Xiphophorus couchianus. Next base: position 15,918,179 of record NC_040244.1, on the reverse strand, counting down.
AGCCTGGTAAAAATCCAGTCAAAAGTCAGATTGTTGTAAATGTCAGAGAAATTGCAAATAAAAACATTGCATTCTTCATTCATGACAGAACCACCAATAACCAGTTGTTTAAACAGGTCACTGGTAGTCAGCCTTGTATTAAAACAAACGTGGTAGCACAAAGAAATGCAGCACATCGACACAAACTGCACACCAACTGTCACGCATCTTTGTGGGCGGATGAGGATTTGGGCTGGGACTTGTGCTCTTTGCGGCCTTTAAGTTGACCGTAAACTGAGTTCCATAAAAGTATTTTAGGTTTGGTGACGGTGTGAACATGGATCAGGTCAATGCAGATGTGTTGAAGACACAAAAGCCTTGTTTAGTCCGCTTTAATCAAACTCTGGTTTGTTTGCCTAGAAAGATCAGAAGATCAGTTTGTTTGGGGAGGTGTGAATGCCCAATCAGACCAAAAGAGCAAACTCTGGTCGGACTAAAAACCGGCTTGAACTGGGTTGAAGTGAAAGCAGTTTGAATGTGTATGTGAACGCCAAGCGGCCTGGAGATCACTCCAAAAGCAGGCTGCGGACAACAGCGCAGGGCATTCTGGGTAAACACAATCAAAACAATCTTCTGAGTCTATCGGTAGTGAGAGAAATGGCTTTTGGTCCTTCAGCCTTTAAAATCTCACAATACTTCATTTTTGTTTGCACGTCTTCAAGGAGACATGCAAGTGCCTTCAGAGGTTTTTATGTCGCTTCCTTCAACGTAGCAAATGTTGCCATTTCTGTCCCCAGTTGAGCTCAGTCTACCAGACTATCAGGTGTGTAGACGCCCTTATAGACAAATACAAACCAATCCTTCAGAGAGTTTCCTACATGATGCTCTTTTGTCCACCATCTCAAGAAATTCCCACAGTTTGTTAACATCTGTTTTTGAAATCCGCGATCCGATCAGTTGAGCCAAATGGTTTTTTTCCTGGATGCTGAGGCGTCTCATCTAATGCATTTTAAATTTGACCAATCTGTACACGTTCATGGTTCCCTCTCTGTCTGTCTGCAGGTCTTTTAAGCCAGACTTCGTCCTGATTCGCCAACACGCCTACAGCATGATTCCCGGCGAGGACTTCAGGAACATTGTGATCGGCCTGCACTTTGGTGGCGTGCCGAGTGTCAACTCCCTCTTCTCCCTATATAATTTCTGCAGCAAACCTTGGGTGGTAAGCAGTCTTAAACAGCTCTCTCCGCTCTTCCTCATAGACTTACCCTCTCAGCAGCTGCCTCTCTGATTTATATGGGCCATTACACGGAGCTGGAACACCTGTGCCTGGAGCAGGAGGTCTTTGTCACTGTACTTATTAGTAGCTTCGTAGGAAGTTAAAATCCAAAAATCTCCAGTGAAAAACATGTAAATGCTTAGCTCTGTGTGACTTCATAAATGCGGTGTTGTCAGGTGCAGTTTGAGTTTAAAGTATGTTTCACCATGTCTGACACTTTTACGCTGTTTGGTCTGTAGAGGTACTTTTGCTGCCCCTTTTATTGTTCGGTTATTTTATTTCACAAGGCATGCAAAACGTCCCAGTGGTCAAATCACTGCGTAGTATTCCTAGAGTCTGGAACTGCCCGTACAAATCAAAGGAAAGATAAGTTCAGCCCAATGCCTGCTTGGTGCCCAGTGTTTCTAGAAGGGATCATGGATGTTGCCTTAACACACTGTGTGAACAATGGCTGTTAGAACCGGCTCTGACTGGGTGGATCTCAACTGTTTCAGTCCCACTTCCTAAAATGGCCAGACAATAAAGAGCTTTTATTATCCCAGTGCCAGATGGTAACTTCAAGACGAGCCATCAACCAGCTGACATCCTAATCATAAATATTTTTAAGTGTACAGCTCTAATGCCATTTCTCTCTTACAGATTTCTGTTTCTACATTTTTTTGTCACTCTTGGATCATCTTTCTAATTTTATATCCGTTAACTTTCCTGCGGTCGTAGGAGAATGGGTCATTTGGACCCTGTGTGGGGTCTGGCAGGTTGCATTGACCCCATGTTTTACAAGTTTGGTTTTTTTTGTGGTTTTGGGAACAGACTGCCACACTCGTCCTGAGGGTCACACCAAGACTGCAGGAGAGTAATAGAAAACATTAGTAAAATACTGAATGCAATTTTGAACTGATTATTTGGGTAGTTTTTTTTTGCCTTATTAATGAAATAATCTAATTTTGGAACTATTCATGTTATCTTCATCTGATTGTAAAGTTTTCTTTTCATTGGAAAACAATATTTAAGGGTGAAGAAAGCTAAATTAAGAGAAATCTCTAAATGCTTTTTCCACACAGCTGTAGCTTCTACCCAACACCTTTTGTCCTCTTGTTTATTTCTCTTCACAGTTTTCTCAAATGATTAAGCTTTACCACTCCCTCGGCCCTGAGAAGTTCCCCCTGAATGAGCAAACCTTCTACCCAAACCACACACAAATGGTGAGTGATTTCTGAAGTTATTCCCTAGAAAACCACCTGAAACGCACAAGAGATCACAAAAAGCCTCGTTTGGTCCATTTTTCATTGACTCTTTATTATAAAAATAGAAAACACAGAAATTAAGTCAAACATTTCTCTACCCTTACATGGTAACGCCCCCACCCACCCCACACAATTCAGGAATCAGTGCTTACACACAGACTGTACACAGCTTTCTTGATTTCAGTTTTTCCTCCATTTTTTTTTTGTTTGAACTTGACCAATCGTTTCTGTGTTAAGCAGACAATATATTTACACAAACAGAAACCACAGAAATAATGACGCAGAAATGCCACAACTGGAGGAGGAACCTTATGGACACTAATGAAAACAATTCAGCCCATAAGAGAAAATGAAATTAAGAGTTGCTTGAAGAAGTCGAGGCATTCTATTTGCTAGCTAAAATTAGCAGTTGGTTAGCTTAGTTTAAGATGGTCAAGAAATTTGGGTAAAAGCTCTCACAAGAAGCTGAAGCTTTATTTAAATGTAATTGTAAAAAAAAAAGAAATTCGAGGCGGACTGTTGAAAAACAAATGGTTGCATTTTTGCAACCATTTGTTGCAAAAATAATCAGACATATTTATGTCTAATTAGCAAAGCTAACGTTTAGCATCGCATCCAACTGGCAGAACTTAGTAAGGTCATTTCTTAGGCCTTCAACAGAAACTTTGCTGATTTAAAAAAAAAAAAAAGAAAAAAAAAAAAAAAAAAGTGTTAATCCATTTGAGGCAAATCAGCATCTGCTAATGGAATGGACTGAAAGGAAGCTAACAAGAAAAAAAAAATCCAAACTGGAGCAGGTGAAGAAGAATGATTCTTAGTGACAATAAAATTACTTTCTTTTTTATATATTTATATATAATGTTCATTTAAAATAGTTAAATACAAAAGATTGAATATACACTTAGAAAATATCTCGTACTGTGAAACCTGTTTAAACTGAATAATCACCGGGTTGTTGAATAGTACCAGCCAAGGGAAATATGATCGAACAGAAAAAAAAAAGTACCTTAAAATTTCGATGCGTGTCGTTCACACTGACTGATTTGACGTGGTGTACTTTTTTTTTTTAGTTCTGTTTTTACATGTATAACAGGGTAACTGTGTAATCCAATAAACATAAATAAATGCATTATAGAGATTTCAGCATTTCTTTAGCTTATTTTTATATACAGCATAAAATAAAATATCACAACTCAAAAAAGAAAAGAACTCCTCCCTCTGTTGGCACTGAATCAGTGATAACGTTTGATAATCTATGCACAACAAAGCAGGAAGTGTACGGGGCTGAGGGGCAACTGCAGGTGAGTTGCACTAGAGACATTCGGGGAAGCCGAGGTGCAGCCGTCTTAAAGACGGATGCTGCAGTAAAAACTGAACACGGCTGATCTGAAGCTGCATTTTCAGAATTTGAATCTAAAAAGTATGATTCTCATACCTCACACATTGGCACAAATTGAGAAGTGTTTTGGCAGTGCTGCTAGCAGGTGTGCTATTGTGAAAAGATTTCATCTCAGTTTTTAATTTGGTGTGTGTTACTTTAAGAAGCTGGTCTGTGTTATTGGCAAGATGTCAATGAAATCATCAGTAGATTAGCTGCTTAAGGTCGGTCCACTTTTTCAATTTTAAGATCCCAACTGAGGTTGATAACGGTCTTCCCGTATAAACGTCTGATAAACTTCTACTGCTTCTACCACGGATTAAAACGCGATGGTAGCTGATTGAAGTGTGAAAACTTTACAAGGCTAAAGGGCAACGTCTACAACAACGCTTTGTTTTTTGTTGTTGTTGTTGTTTTTTTCTATCAGAAGTGCTACAGACAGGCACTGTAATATATCTGCTCTTTTCTGCCTTTTTAAAGAAGGCCGTCACGAGTCCAGTGAGAGGAATCCGAGATGGGGGACAAAAACGGGGCGGGAGAGCGTTGGCTTCTGGGCGGGGTGTGCCTGGAATCAGGGATCAGTGGCGTTGATGATGGTTTTATCGCGGGTGGTCATGCCTCGGTACCAGCTGCAGTAACCCTCTTTCTGCTGGATGCAGGCGTAGTGTCGGGACTGGTAGCCGGGATAGCCGAAGTGGGACAGCATGTCCGTCCAGAGGCACTCGTTCTTCGAAGTCACGAAGCAGGGCAGGTAGTGGCAGGGCTTAATCTACCGACAGAGAAAAACAATTAGATGTGGAGCCCTGAAACAAACAAACTGGCAAGACTTATTCAAATAAAGCTCTTAAATAGTTTTCATTCAAAAATTACTTGGCATTTAAAACAATTAGCATAAAAGAGAAACCACTAAAAATAGGACAACCTCTAAATCCACATGCTAACGCTAGTTCTTTGAGGATGCTAGTGAATGTAGCATAGCTACCTGTAATGGAAAAAATCTCTGAGTGACTAGCAACGAAAGGCTTTCATTGTCTCAGCTTTTTTTTTTTTTTTACTGTTTACAACTTCTGCTTTAAATATACATACAGGAGCAAGCTAGGCTTTAGCTGACAGGAATAAATAAAGACTACAATTACTCAGAATATGTTTTTATTACTACTATTTTGTTAAATCACAATGGTTCATATTGAGATTATGAACCGTCGTCTTTTTAAAAGACAAAATCCACAATTGGGCCTAATTATTAAAACTAAAAAAGCCCATCTAATATAAATACATAACATTAGATGGTATCTTGTTTTACAGCCATTTATAAGCTTTTAGAATTTCCATGTTGGTTTTTAAAAACCCTTAATCCTGATAAAATACAAATTCATCTTTTAAGTGCAGTCCAATCTATGTTGGTCATATCAAAGACTTTAATCATCACTCTGTCTCTGTTTGTAATAAATAATACTTTAACTGGCATTAAAGAGGTTGAAGTCATGTTAATCATTGAATGTTTGGGAATGGGAGGGAAGCTTTACAAATGGATCCAGGTAGATTTTATGGATTTATATTTGCTATGAAGATGAAGAGACTGTAGAATGTGTCAATATAGTACAGCATCAGAGAGGGAAAGACACTGGATTTCATGTAAGGAGTTAACAGCAATTTCAGAATTGGATTCAGCAAAGTATTCCAACATGTCCCATCTCATCTATCCAGCTGTGGTGATCAGGTGGTTCAGTAAAAAGCAAACCGTTTAGAGAGCGAAGCTGCCAACTTCACCCTGACGCTTGTATGCTTTGTGCTGAGGAATGTGAAACGAAGCGTCTTCCTAATGCACTCAACTTTTGGGTAGTTTAAGGATTTAGTCGGGCTCCACTCTGCCTTGAAATGTGCGTCATTACACCAGGTGCTAACACAAAATAAAACATTTTTTAAAAAGCCGCTCCCCGGATGAATGAATGGCACCGACTGACGGGAAGGATTCACGTAGCCCCGCTCGTAGAGGCGACCAACAGAAAAAAGGCTAAATGTAGTGGGAGGAAAAGTGAATCACTTGCTGCAAAGAGCTGCACTCGTCTCGGAATGCAAATTCAATCGGCACATTTTAGAGAGAGAACTTCCCATTTCTGTTATTCAATGTTAAAGTGTCATCGGAATGCCTGAAACGAGCGCTACGAGTCATTTCCTGCTCATTAAAGCCAGTCAGTCAAAGGTGGAGCTAACATGGAACCATGTTCTATCATTCTCGGTCGTCTTTGGTCTGGGTGACGCCCTGACCCGCATGGCCAACAAAAGGCTCCCTCTGCTAATCCACTTATGCTGATAGTGGCTGAGTGTGTTAGCAGAAGTCCAGGACGGCGCCCAGCGGCGGGGTCAGCAGCTGCACAAGCTGGGAATGAAGACTGGAGCCGCTTCCAGGGCTGTTAATTAATTCCCAGCGATCGCAGTAAAACTCGCTCTTTTCTGCATTTCTGCCACTATTCAACATCCATGAAATCTGGAAGTGGAAACCAGGCCATAAAAATGTTCATAAAAATATCTTCATTTCTTGGTTTGCGGAGGTCAAACGGGCGATTTAATGGATGGAAACTGTGAAAGTGGCTCCATGAATACTAAATCTCCTCTCTAGTAGTGGCTAATGGAGTTTCCAGCCTGGCTTCCCGTCCTCCCTCCCGCCTGCTCGTCTCATTCCTGTCAGCTCTACGTGGTTTTCACTCACCCTGCAGTTGCAGCCCAGCTGGTAGCGGTGGTTGAAGCCCTTCTTCTGCGCCAGCGACAGCCGTTCCCACCGCTCGTTGAAGTTGCACAGCCCCGTGTAAACCTTGTCGTCGTACACCCGACCTGGGGAGCGAAGGGTGAAGGAGGTGAGCAGAGCTACAACCTCAAACCACACAGGATTTTATCAAAGCTTTTTATCTCCGGCAAACAAAAGTCGAGAAAATCGAGATGTGTTTGGCATCAACTGAACGGTAAAATGCAGTTTAACGTGGTGTAAACAGAGACATCTTACAATGTCACCGCAGCAGGTGGGGACAGACAAAAAGGACTTAAAATGCTAACACAATGTTTTGTAGTGTTTATTGTGATAATAGTAAAATTGATGATTTACAACTTCTTTACAAATTTTGTCCATGTAATTGTGACTGCATGGACTGAAGGTGACAAATTGCATTGTAAATTTGTATCACCAACCTCCACATATTTTCAAATGCATTTCAATAATTGGAATTTAGCAATAAATTCAAATTGTTATTACAACTAGAAAACAATATAAAGATAAATCAGCCCAGATGTCCCTGCGACGGGTCAATCTGCGCAAAGCTTTGAGAATCAGCCACCAGGTCAAGTCTCCACACGCTCTGATAACAACAACCACCCCACTGTTGACAATTTATCAACTTTATCAATATATTTGATAATGTTTTCAGAAAATCAAAGAAAATCGACCAAATCGGAATCTGCAAGTTGGGCTTTTTCAGGATCGGTGATCGCTGCACTCCAAACAATAAACTATACAATTAATATCCATCCTTATAGCACGCGCTTATTACTGCTGTTATAAAAGTATATGCCTCCACACTTGGATAGAGACGGCAGAGATTTAACATTCAGATGAGATGTTCTATGAGAAAACCATGAAGGCTAGACGAAAGCTTACCAGAGAAAACATCGGGAAAGATCAGAGCTTCTGGAATAACCTTCATTGGACAGATGAGTTAAAAATGGACTTATATCTGTTAGTCCAGAACTGAACATCAAATAGTGTGAACTTACTTTAGGTAAGGCAAACTATAAAGAGAGCTTTATAGTTTAGCTAATTTTTAATCTCCTCATTGTAAGTCAGGATTCTGCCAACATTTCTCTCCAGAATTCTGTCTCGTTTACCAACAGAAAGACAATCCCATAATAAACCAACACCCCCATTTTGGAATATCTGGAGGTTGTCAGACGTCTATGTTTAGCAGCGGACCACTTCAAGCGCTGTGAGCCCCCAGGAGCGACAATATTTGTCACCATTTGTCTCCTTCACAGTGCTGTTGGTAAGTGGCATTTCAACAGGTCACAAATATGTCCCGTTTAGCCCGCCCTCTGAAGCTGCAGGACCGGACCGTGGAGTCGAGTGCGACTCGCTCCTAAAACTCTAATCAGTCAGAGTCCCCTAAAGCCGGATCAAAGGAGGTTCCAATAGCTCATCCTACAGGCCTCCGTGTTCCAGTGGAGGCTATAGGCTTGACTTATTATAGCCGCCCCGAGGGCAGAGAGAGAGAAAGAGACATCCATTGATGTCACCCGTGCCCGGACTGGGTAAACATAGCTGTAGTTGCCTGGCAACGCCGGCTCGTTTGCTTGCACCGTGCGGTGGAGTTACAGTATTTACAGGTTGGGGACTCACTGACACCTATATAAGTTGAGTGCTGCAGGGTCCAAAGTAAACAGCATCCTTGTTGGAAATAGCAACTCATAAAGTGCTTGTGTTGGAAAATGCCAGCCGCTTCCTGCTGGCTGGTAATTATAAGCTGTGAGGGAGAGAAAACTGCTGAGACGCAAAGGGAAGGCTTTAAAAAAAACGCCTCTGTACAGTAGCGAAGGGTCTGCTAATAATAGAGGGAAAAGTTTTTGTCAGAAGACAAATGAAGTCCTGGGGGACAGGATGAGTGGGGGCCAAAGAGTCGTCATGCCGGTAGCTGGACTCTGGAAGGAAAGCAGCTTTTCCTGGCAACACGAAGCCGACCAGAATGTTCTCTACAACTCATCGCTCTGAATGGATCTCATCCACCGGGGGGGTGTAGAGTGCAGAACTATGTCATGTTTTTTTCTTACATTACAACCAAATTCTTTGGTGTATTTTACTGAATTGAATAAAAAAATGTTATGCTTTCACTCTATGAAATACAGCTCAAATACACAAGCTGCGTTTTCATGACAATTGTGTGCAAAAGTTTGTCTATATTAGGCTAAGGTCGAAAAAAAAACACAATTTCGCCATTTGCTGTATTTCTATTAACCAAGAAATTCAATTACAGTCATACAAAAATAAGTTTGTTTACGCGATAAGTCATTAAAAAACATAAAGCGCCATGATCCTGCTACTACTTTCTGTCATTTTCTTTATGATTTGCGCCAGTGGTAACATCCGGTTATTGATCATGTGACTCGTGTGATGCAAAAAAATGTTTTCCATAGCAATTTTGCAAAATGACTGAATTTCAATTCGGCCCAACAAATAATACACCTCATGCTAACGACAAAACATCCAATTGAAAAATGTGTTTTTTTTCCAAAATCGCCACATTAAGCACATTTATTTTCAATATGTCAAACTGAGCAATTATATGGTCGATGGAAACGCAGCTGTACTCAAGCAGCACTCTTTTTTTTTTCAAAGTATGACTTTGACAGCTCACCTGTGATCAGGTACTGGTACTTGTTGATCTCAAACTTGACGCCGCACAAGCTCTCGGAGGCGTCCGTGTAGATGTGCTGCACGTGCTGAACCTTCTCGAATCCTTTGTACATCTGACCAAAAAAAAGGGAGATGGAATCAAGGCACTGGAAAAACAGTGCTAGAGTTCTCTCTAGCGACGTTCAAAAGTCCCCACATGAACAACAAGGAAAAGGAAACAACACTCCTGCTTTATCAGACGACTTTTTAAAGGGAGTACCTCGAGGGAATGAAAATCTGAAAAGGCTCGGCTTTTGGTGAAATCCGAGATAACGTGACAAGTGACGTGGTGCAACTGTGATAGATACACAGCCTAAAGTCTGCTTTCATAGAGGATTGCTTCCTTCTCTGTTTTTTTTAAGGGTGTAATGTATTTTTCTGAGAACAACAGGAAATCCCTGTTTAGACGCGGCGCTCCCAGAAAAACGGAACAAACTATTACCTCAGCCAGAAGCTGTGGAGCTTTATGGGGGCCAAAGGGATTCGTCTCATAGGATTTGTGGAAATCTGGAGGATGCTTTGCTTTTTATATAAGCTCAAACAGTCGCAATACATAACAAAAAGGCCACTGTTGTACAGATGCTGGTGCGTGACTCTGACGAAATGTTTACTCTCGGTGCGAGGAGTTTGGTTGAGCTGTAATACCCGTAAGCCTACTAATCCTCCGGCCTGGCTCCTGTCAAAGCAGCGGGCCGATGTCAGCATCTGTCAGAAATAAGGAGCGTTATGTAAGGATCCGGAGAAAAGGAGGGACGGCCTTTCAGGACTAGAATTCCAGTCTGCGTTTAGTTATAGGCTGGAGAGTTTCTTAAACCTATATTATCGTTTCACCATTGCTTTTAAATGGGTTTCTACATTAATAGCTCTGCATTAAAGAGTTGGAGTTTAACAGCAACAGTAAGACTATTTGTTATCAGTTTAGAGACCATTAATCATGTGGCTGTGAACATCAAATTAGCTCAAAGTAGCAATGATTCAATTACAGATTTGCATCATAAGAGTGTTCTGTGTGTTTCAGATGCCATCTAAAACGCGAAGGTTTAATTCACGTAATAACCTCAATTTTTCAAAATGAGTCTTGAATGTACAACTTCTCTTCTAGCAACTCTTAATTAGGAATTTGCCTCTGGTATTAATTTGATCTATAGCTTTAAAATGAGGTTAAGAACCTCTCTCATCGGCTGAGCATATCGGACGAAGTTTGGCAAGAAGAATGTTGCTCTCAGTAGGTTGCCCAAAAGGGTCAATCTTAGGTGAAGATTAGGTTTATAATTCACCTAAACAAGCAAAGGCTTGGTTCAAATTGGGGGAATTTTATGCAGTTCAGTAGATCGTGACGTGGAGTTATAATGGACTTAAAATGATTAAATTTAACATGCAGAAGCATACAGAAAAACTTAGTTTATTTTTCCCCCCAAAATGTTGTATTTTCTGTGAAAATGGTGAGCACCAGTTGCCTTCATTTACAATTCTCAGAATCCATTTGATAACCTTTAGATGACCGTACTAGGAGGTAGAAGAGCTGGACAGCTAAATAATAATATAACAAATTTCATAACACAAAACCATAGAGTTTTTGTCAACCTACCAGTTAGATTCCTGTTTCTGACAGCTAGTCTGTCACAGAGTTTTATCCACTATATCAGGAAAAACAGCAGTGGGTATTTTTTCTGGTTTCTGTAAAGAACTGGAATTGCATATATTTTATTAGAAATCACATGTGTTCTTATTACAACACATGATTTTACAATATGAATTCTTATTTCAAGTAGTTTCAATACACCATTGTTTTAGTTATAATTCCAATAACCAATGTTGTTTAATTCAGTGGAATTTTTCACATGTACATCATTATTCTGATGGTAATATGTCCAGTATTAAAAATGTAAAGAAGTCTTTGGAATGCAGAACTTGTTGCTATTTGTCTTTTCAGTTATGTTGAGGTCACACTTTATGGATGGAGTCTCACTGAGGTAGATGCTCAGACCCGACACAGATCAGAAGTGGTAGACACTGCTAACAAAGTTAGTTGTGCTAAATCCTAAAGCACTAATTATAGGCAGTAGTGTTGCTAACTCTACTGCACTACACAAACACAGTATTTAGTGGACATGAATGCTAAAGTGCTAATCATAAACATTAGCTGCAGTAATGCTAAAGGAATATACCAAAGTGGTATTTATCAGAAGCTAATGCTAAAGTGATAACTTCACTTCGAATTATTTCTGCCCAAGAAAACCTTCAACGTTTGAGCGTCATTTTCATTTTGACATTATACATGTTGTAAAATGACCTCAGATATTGTATTTATGTTTAAATCTTATTCTATACTGTCCGTATTTTATTTTGACCCTGTACGTTTCTTGTTTGAAATAAAGTCATTGGGGGGGAAGAGAGAACATGAGAGGAAACGGAACCGCTGCGCAAACAGTCTTCAATCACTTCAAATTAAGAGCATGAAGATAAACGTCAACTTGAAGGATTCAGAACAGTCAGCACACATGAGTTTTATTCAACTGAAAGTTAAAGTAACTTGGCACCTTCCAATTTATCTGCAAAAATGAGTTGAGGGGAAGCTAACTGTGCTAAACATTTTCAAAGTTAGCTAAAGCTCTAAACATAAAATTTGCACAGATGAGTGGAAGTGTGCCCACCACTGCAGATGATAAAGGCCATGGAGAGTTGGAGCAGTTAAAATAATTAAAGATTTCCATTACAAATGGTGCAAAAATTATTGCAATTGTATGATTTAATACCATGCTGTCTTAGCTGAAAGGTTCTCAAGTAGCCCAAAAAAAAAAAGAGCCAATGCCATGGTTTTGTCAAGTTTACACAAGCAAACCTATATTAACGTTTCTTTGTTGTTCTTATGAAGTTTCTGTGTAGCTTCATGCTTCAAAGACGAACAATAAGGACTAAAGAGAACCTAAGATCCTCACCTTCATCTGCTTGATGGTGTAGCGCATTGTTCCAAAAGGTCCGTCTCTCAGCTGCTTCTTGCCGACCACCTTAGCTCGGATCACTGTAAAGAAAGAAACGGACATGTTTGTTAGAACTCAATAGTGAGCTTTCGCTTTTAATCCTATTTTAGATGGCGCCCTGGTGAGAGCGGGAATTTCTAAACCCCTCCTGAATAGCGCATTAGAACCAGGTTAGCTGCACCGGTAAGCTGTTTATCCGATTTCCTGCATCGTTCGCCCCAGAAGGAACACCGCTTCGGAATTCTCATGGAAAAGTTAAATGACAATTGGAGAAGAAGACATATCCCAAGAAAGAACGTTTAAAAAAAAAAAGAAAAAAAGTGTGTACTATTAGTGTGGAGGACCCTCATGCACATAAACGAGCTGAAAACACCTGGAAGTGACTGATTGCTTTAACTGATTCTGACATAATGGCTCTTGCTGAGAAACGTCAGTAAGAAATGAGAAACAAAATGAGCGTTTATTTGAGCTGCTGGATGGGGCCTGATGCGGGTCCTGCATAAGCCATCAGCCCTCTGAAGTTCACCTGCCGCCCCGAAGCCCAGCAGCCGCAGACACAACTAACACTGGTCTTGTTTGTTTTCTTCTCCCCATGGAATTTCCTTCCCACATTCTTCGGGGGGCTTGCGTTCCCCAATGGGAGAAAATAATCAGGATTCATTCTGATTGGCCGCAGAGAGGCAAACGAGGGATGTGTTGCCTTCTGTTCTGCTTTCAATTTGTCAAGCTGGCAAATGAGAAGTGGGTACCTTGTACAGGAAGTAGCTATAGCGTGGTCACCACAAATTTGAAGGCCCCAATTTGAAATGAGTTTGTTTTAACGTTTTTTGTTAGATAGCATATAAACCGATTGAAAATTAAGGAAAATCTTGAGTACCCACCATGGACGGACGGATGGATTGAGTGAAGTTGAGGGATGTAACTTTTATGGAAAATCGGGATAGGAAAATACTAAAATTTAGTTTCATTGTTTTTCAGCTGTTTACTGAACAGTCCCTGACCATTAATGAATCTTTTTAAAGTTATTCATCATCTTAAACGCAATAGATTTTAGAATGCACACCCATCTAAAGCCAACATTGTTCATGTCAGGATTAGTGCACAACAACTTCCTACCTGCCACATGCTTCCTGACCTTTCACTAGAACTTTCCTTGATCCATTAATATATCAACTCTTTTAATTTCATCCAAAAGCACTCCATTACAAACTGACCTCTGCTAAATGTACCCAAACTCTGTTTGACAGATGTCTGCTGTGAACAATTACTAAGGAATTTGCAAACATAACGGGACCCTTTTGCCTCAGTTAAATACACCTCTCATCATTATTTCAACGTTTCACTTCAGAACCATTTTTCCTACTCTGGTCTGACCTCGAAAACAAATGTTCTAGCTGGAAGAACCTCAGTAAATCAACCGACGCATGTCCATATAAGATCCTTCTTGTTGGCCGGCAGCGACGGTGCCATTTCCAATGGGAATTTGTGAAAAGCCCCAGCTGTTCTGGACAGAAGGGCAGCACTATCAGCACATTGTGTTTCTGGCTGAACGTAGCATTGAAGTTATACAGGGTCGCCTTTCCATCGCATGTGGCTGTGCGCTGCTGGTCAGCTGCCTGAAATTATCCCGGTCCGGATTTTTGATTTTGTAGAGCACATATGAAATATACGAAAGAAAATGCAGCTGGGGAAGCTGGAATACCTGCGACGCATTGATACCTGACATGCTATAGGCTGCAAAGAAGCCAATCCAAAAGCAGCATTCAGTTTCCTTGGTGCTGATTGGCTGTACCTTCGAGCGTAGATAAGGAAGACTGTAGATGTTAGCTTCTGTGGTACTGCCAAGATGGGTACCATTGTGTATATTAATGCATACCAAGGTATTTTTTGGCATTTGAACAATTAAAATAGGCAGTTATAAATTATTTCAAAAGGAGTTTTGAGTATTAGCTGTTTTAGCTACTTGAGGAACGCTGTGGCCCCTAACCCCTTCGAATACTGGGGGTCCACTGTACTTGTTGTTGGTTGCTGTGAAATTCTCATAGTTTATGTGACATGGAGTAACATAACAATACAGATTATGAGCAAATTACATATGACAGATCTTTAATTAGCATCAAGAAGCCAGAGCATTCCTCCGCTTTTGACTAACACAATAGCGTACAACATTTAGCAAAACTGGATGTAGTAATTAGCTTTTTCACAAACTTTGTAGATAAAATAACTCAAAAATAAACACCAAAACTACATGTAGCTGCAGCTGAATGCAATAAATGTATCTGCTAGCAAGCCAAAAAACTAGCCACATGACAGCCAAAGCCAACCCAGCTAATGGTGCTTCTGAAGCCCTTTTGATTAACATTTAAGCTAATTTTTTTTTTTCAGCCACAGACGCTTTATTAATTCTTTAAGCCTTTTATTGTGCTTAATGTTAGATTGGTAGGAATTGATTATTTAAGTCAGTATTTAAGTTATCCATTAGCTGCTACATAAAAAAAAAAATTCCCCTTCCCAGTTTAAAATTCTAGGTTACTGTGGTGATCCTCTTCTGCAGAGGAATCTTTATGCAGTCTCATGAGTGGGAGGCTTTTCATAGTGAGAAAGGTAACCAGGATGTGACAGAAATAAAGTGAATCCATTTTTTCACTCAGCCTCCATTGCCTAGAGCATGGGATTATGAAAAAAAGATTGAATGTGAATGCTAAACATTCAATTCAGCCTACGTAGAGTGTGACAAAATGCAGCCATAACGAGGATTGAGTTGCTGTGTAACACAGGTGCATGCCTGTGTGAAAAAGAAAAATAATAAGAAGAAGAAAGCGACACAAGGAGAAGTTATTGAGTTTAGTCTGCAGGAAGTTGCCCGAGTATGAGGAGGTAAGTGGGAGGAAGAGGATTTCTCACACTTTACCAACCTCAAAAATAAACAGTGTCCTCTGGCTGTAGGACCTAGTGTCAGAAAGAAACCACAGGACAAAGAAAAAAATATATAATACATTTATGCAGGATGTCTAAATATATGACAAGTCTTTTCTAAAAACCATGTACCACCAACTCATTTCCTCCTGCTTATGTTCTATGCATTCATAAAACCATAATTATTGCTTCTTCTGGCAGTTATTCTCTAGCCGTTTCTCATATTTCCATTTCCTAGTCATGGCTGGATGGGTTCTTTTCCTGACCAGAATGGATCCAGAGGTAAATTCAGAGGTTTCACCTCACTCGGTTCTTGGACCTCCATAAAAGAAAACTCATACTGCAAGAATGGTATAGCTGAATTGATTTTTCATTTTGAAGCCGTTCAAAAGTCACGGCACATCTTGACACACCAATAACCAGCTCATACAATCCTCAATCTCCAGTACCAAGCAGCAAACACTGTCAGACAGCAGGTCATACAACAACAAAAATGGTTCAACACACACAAGTAATCTGATTACTCCTACAGGTATCCCCAAATTAAACTCAACACTCACTTTAGCTAGTATCTATACATTATTACAGCTATATCAATGAATTTTGCTTTCTCGTGAAAGTTTTCCACTAATCTACAGTTTCCATTCTTGTGGTCACTGCCCAAGAAATAACTTGTCAAACACCTGGTATTTTCTTTGCTTCCCAGTTTGCATTCACATCTTAAATTTTTTATCTTTTGTACTCACTCGCCATTTGCTGACTACCTTTCAGATTCTCCTTTCAGGCTGGTTGGTCAGATGTGCAGTTGGTTCTTATCAGGATGACCTAACTGTAAGCTCTAACTCAGAAATGCTTTATACATTCCAAAGGGCTATTAAATGTTGTAACTCATCAGCCAAGTATCTTCAAAGAGTTGTGGATGGTGATGCTGTGGGCAGGGAGGACCAACATTGCAACGAATCTGACAAAAGCCTCAGACTGTCATGACATGCTAATCGCAGCAGTGACGATATTCCACATTTTCCGTCCTGGATAACACTATCAGTTGCTGGCAAGCTCTGCTAATCCACCTCATTTGCTTTTTCTGTGGTCCTGCTTTGCATCCATAAAGCCTTCGTTCAACTCCTCTGTAATTAGGAGCTGTAGTTCAGGTATTAATTGAGTTTTTGAGGTACTAATCAGCCGTTCCCAGTAAAAAAGAGAATACCTAGTTGCCATGGTTGCATATCATAGCTTTCCAAAAGTCAGTGTGAAAGTCCTTCCAGTTGAACAGCATTCTCCAAAAAGAACAAATCAGAACTAAAGTAACAGAGGAACTCCAACATGCTGTCACAATGAGAGTCATAATTCTGTAATATCATACATATTAACTTCATTTTTTGAGATTTGCAAGTGGATGTTTCTTAAACCTCCCAAAAATGATCAGCTCTTTGCTTTGTGTCATATTATAGTACTGTGATGAGTGTGTGTTGGGTCATTGTCTTCAGCCCCCCATACTGGCCTCCACAATGCGTGGTCATTGCAGAAGGGAGACGGCTGTGGGCTGGAGATTTGATACGCTCGGCTCAGGAGACCTGCTTCAACTGAGCCAATTAACTGTCTGAATGGCTCCATTGAGCAACATCAAGAAATGACATTTTTGTGGCCAAAGTCTCTTAAGACAGTTGGTTACCTAAATGTTCGTCAAAACATCTTCTGCTGTTTCAAGGATATTGTGTTTTCCGATATTTCAGTTGAAATATTTCATAGCGTTAAGAGAGAGGCTTCAGTAACCCAGTTTCCAGGGCTTTATCCTCGCCGTTCTTTTTCAGCAGTGTGCTTGTGGGCGATTATGGGTTGGGGCCAAGAAAACAAGATGCTTTGAACTCCCCTTCAGGTCTGAAACTGGGGAGATCCAGACTTGTTGCCTTTGATGTCGACAGAGTAAATTACAGCGTTTCTCTCTCGTCACCTTAATGTTTGCACCACTTCTGGTTGCCAGCCACTGTGTTTTAGAAGCATTAGACATTCATGTATGGCAATAATGACTTGTGGATATAAAAACACGACTGTTTATCTCATAAAAACTTTATTAAGGCATTCTTTATGTCCTAGTTTGACCCAGATTATCCAGTCACAGCGGCTCCATGCTTTGGAGTTTCTCAAGGAACTCGGAAGCACATCTCAAGCCAAGCCATGACCTTGGAAATGGGATTTGTGGACTGTCCCCATTGAAGTCAGTTCCAGATTCTACTCAGCTGAGACTCAGCAGAGGCCAGCAGCGCGAGCCATCCAAACTGCTTAAAAGGTGGCGGATTAAAGCTGCATTTTGACTCTGTCCAACTGGGTCACTTGGCTGGATGTGTATCTACTCTCCTGGAGATTTGAAGTATCTTAATTAAGAAGTTAAGACTTTCTCTTTTTAAATGTGGAGTCCTTAAAGGGCTTTATGAGTAAACGTCTATTTGAAGACCTGTTAAAAGGTCGGGTAGCACCCAGGTAGACAGAACTGTCATCAACATCCAAACACCTCTACTGTGGTATACTGCTGTTGATCTGGCATTTGGAAAGAGTGTTGGTTTGTTTGTTCACACGTCAGAATAAAATTAAAAGGCTTCAAAAAGTACTGCTAATGTACAACCTAACGATAGCTTAACATTATTTATAGTGTAAGAATCAAGTCTTTCTCTCTAGTTTTAAATAAAAGCGAAAAGATCATCTCAAGGTAAGCATACTGATAGAATCTCTGGTTTCGGGCCTGAAAGGAATAAAACTTCAGCTGAAATGTGAGTGTGTGTCCTATCTGAATTACCTCAGTTCCCTCACACAGCCCCCCCCTAAATACGGCCTCATTCCCCTCAGGGTTCAATCGTCTAATCCTAGTGCTAAGCCAGATCCCGAGTTCACATTATTCTGGGCAGCCAGGGTAAGCATATCCAGGTAGTAAAACCAGCTGTGACCCCCCCTTACCGCTGCTCGGCGATATCTGGCTGCCCATCACAGAAATGCCACCGTGTGCAGACAAATGAGGATCTTGTAAAAACAGGAAAGCAGCCTACAGGTGCAATTTTAAACCTTTAACTCAGAGCGGATTCTTGCATAATCGGCACCCCTCCACCTTAAAGCAGTCTCCAAATCTTCCTTTGTATACTCCCCCAAACTAACCTCTCGCTGCTAAAATAAACAGCAACGATTTTACTGTCAGGTCCAGTAATAGCAAGGATATTATTACTCAAAAATATAAATGTTTGACATTAAACAAAAAAAAAAAAAATAGAAGTCCTATAAACATTTTTTTGTCACAAACCCCCTAAAACCTGTGAAACAGATTTAATCAAATTTAGCAGCCAATCAGAAGCTGAGTCAAAAAACAACAATACAAGACAGGAGGAGCAGAGGAGCAAATCATAAAAATAGGGGTGCACGATATATTAGCACTAACATCAGTATTGGCTGACATATCGGTATCAATCCGATAAATAAAAGGCCGATATTAACAACCAACATTCATTTGAAAGGTAGAAATTATTTTATACATGTAATATCTGTAAATATCAGTTTTTCTGCCATAATGGCAATATTAATATCAAATGGTCATGTCGCTACGTATGTTCATATCGGAACATCCTTAAAGAAAAAACAAAACAAAACAAAAACCCTTTATTTTAGCCATTTTTTAAAACCTGACTTACCTATGAAGTAATCTGCGACGTTTAATGCAATATAGATCCCAGGAATAGTAAAATTACTACATACTATAGGACAAATACACAGTAACAAGCTACACGCTGATACTCGACCTGCAAGTTTTTGTTTTTTTTACTGGGTACCAAAGCTCACGTGCGTTCTGTCCTCCTCGCGCTGACATGCGTCACTTTGACCAGAGCGTTTCCTCGCGCTAATATGAAACTAAAGCGAGCAACAAGGCCACGTAATGAATGACTCACCGATGTCCGAGTTGCAGAAGGCGTCCTGCGGGTGCGTGAGCGCGCACGAGCAGCCCTCGGTCAGCTGAGGGACCTGCAGGCTGCCGAAGACGAACAGCAGGCTGATGAGGTGCTGGTACACAGACTGCATGTCTCCAAAGTTCCGCTCCTCTCTGTGCTGCTGCTGCTGCTGGAAGAAATAAACTGTTGGAGTCCGAGTGGGTCCGCTGCGGCAGAAGAAGCGGAGGTGGCTCTCTGTTAGTGTGTAACCTCCAGGAAGGAGAGGGAGCTGCTGCTGCTGCTGCTGCGCACTGCTTTATGTGAGCGTTTCCTTCTGACTGTGGACAGCAGGACAGCCGCTCATATACTGCACCCCAGACACGCCCCCCTCTCTCGGACTCTGTAGCTCGCGGCCGCAGCGGCCAATCAGAGCCCGGTGATGGCATTCAGTTTTTAAAAATGACGTCGCTCTTGAAACTTTCCTACTTTGCCCCCGCAGTTTAACCAAAAAAAAAAAAAGTAACAGTAAAAACACTGAATCACCGTCACCTAAAGAAGGGTAACAGCAAGAGTGTTGAATTAAAAAATAACAAATTTTGAAAGGCAAACTTGCCTTTCAATATTTATTTATTTATTTTTTTCAATCAGATATTTATGTCTGATTAATTAAATCAGAAAAAATGTGTTTAATACCATATTTTGAGATAACTAGACATGGCAAAACATGGCTTGTAACTTGCATAAAACTATTAAAAACAAGCAAAAACACTGTACTTCCCTTAAAATTTAATTTCCCCCTAAATAGTTTTTATTTTTTTAATTTAACGGGAAAAATCCAAATATATCTGGAGATATCGAGTTTAAATCCCATATAAAGCAGTTTAGTGAGTACAGTAAATCCAGAGAGCTTACACACTCGTGTTAAAATGCCTATTCTGGGGTTGTTTAAAGAAATTAGACATCCAATGATTTTCCACGTTTTCTTAACCTTTCATCTGATATGTATTTTGAGCAATTTGAGAAACAAAAGAAAAGTGTAAAATAAATAAATCAAATTTAAAAATCCATTGTTTATACCCCCATGTCCTTGCAGTGTTGCGTGGGGCTTTGTATGGAGGACCAAAACAAACATAATTAAAAATAGAAGCAGAAATGTATAAGTGACTCGATAGAAAATGCACTTAAAATGCACCAATTAATTTAAAAAAGGGGTATTTTACCTCATGTTTTATAAGTTGACACATTCAAATTTTTTCAGCTCAGTTGCAACAAATGGTATTTTTAACCACATAATTTAAGGTTACAGTTTTTTTCAATTTTATTTATTTTTCTTGTTTTTTCTTCTACTTAAAGATGCATTTGTGTCTTCAATTTGCCACAACTCCTTTTATTTCCATTTGTTCTTTTTATATTCTTCTGCCTCCTCTTTTTACTTTACCTATGCATTTCGGCATCATTATGCAAATGAGGACTGCAATGTCTTAAGGCTTCAACTTCTTCTTATTGGTTGGTTAGCATTACACCAGATGTAGCTCCAGTGGGCTCTACCAGCCACAACAAAGATGGCGACCTTCGACCAGTTCATCAATGAAATGAAGTTTAAAGACTTAATTAAAAAATAATGCTGTAACTCCTGACTTCACACGGACGCTCAGACAGTTGGTGTTTCAGTTAGCGGCTCTCGTGGACACAGATGTGAACTGTCTGGTTATTTGTAGTTTGGACGAAGCGGCCGCTGAAGTTGGTTTCCCTTTTTTCCCTTTGTTAATAGTTCAAACACCAAATTTACTTTAATATTCATTAACATGTTCAGTGGAAGCTGTCTAAGCACTGCTACAGAAGCCAACATTCATGGTCTGCTCTCCGTTGTTGGTGATGCAGCCAATCAGTGCTGAGGAAAACGAATGTCGCTCCTGGACTGGCTTCTTTGCAAACACAAGTGAGTCGAGTAGCAGTGTGTCTGGGTGTTTTTTTACTTCCCAAACTGCATATTCTGTGAAATATTTTAGAAAAAAATATGTGGAAAAGCAAATGTTTTTGCAAATACTGAACCACAAATAGGCTGTCCACTCTCCATATCTTAAATAACATTTTTTGTTTGAACTAGAGCGGATGTGTGTCCTCCACCCTTTCCTTAGTAATAAGAAATGACACAGTCCAAAACAGCTTTGAAATTTAACTCACCTTCAAAACTGCTGAATCAATGCAAAGGCAGCCAAAGCCTAGTTGATCTGTTTTTAAATGAGCTTTTGTGTTGGTTACTTTTGTATTTAATGAGTCATTAAAGTTCTGAATCTTCAATAAAGGGGCCGAATACTTAGTTGTTTTGACCAAACCCGTTATTTTATTTTGTTCTTTTTCTCTCTGATCAGACTTCATTCAAGTTCCTCTCAGTGCAAATGAGCCAATTAAACTCCCCTCCCTCCCTGCGGTGGCGGCCTTGAGCGGAGCGGCGTTATCGCTGCAGAGGCTTATCTGGCGCGGGACAGAGGGAGCCGTGTCAGGAGTCGGAGCTCCTCGCGGTTATGTGAGCGACCAGAAATAATCAGGTTGGGGAACTCTGACCCTTAATGTGCTTTCATTAACGCTTATCTGAGTTTAGGGAGGCTGCACGGCCAGATGGACACTTCCTTTTGCAGTTACAAAGGTTAAGCTTCAGGTCCAAGTTTCTGTTGTGAAATCGAGCTTAATTCCACCATAACCGCTAAAGGTGAATGTTTGTAAAAGATTACACATTTACGAGTCACCGACTCGTATTTAAATATTAAAAAAAGACTGAGTTTCATTTTGATTTTGTATTTTGTGCATGTGCTTCATTCTGGATTCAGACCAGCAGATAAAGAAGCAGGACCTTCACCATCTGTGGAAATTCCACATCATCATCATTACAATCTTGGTATATCAGAGCCACGGCCTTTTCGATGGCACTCATCAGCTGCCATTAACCATTAATAGAACTCCCGTTCGTGTTATTTCAACCTCCTGCCTTCGCTCTGAGACATTCCTGAGTTAGACATTGTGAAAATTGGACTAAAAAGAACCATGCATACAGGAAGTTAAGACTGATACATTAAACGCAATGTGACATCACTCCTGTATGAAGAGGCGAAGCTGTGTTCCTGACATACATCTCTAAGACACCAGATTCCTTCTGCTTTAAACGGGAAAAAGCAGTTATTAACAGGCATTTAGAACATGCAATTTCATTGATTAAGCTGTCGTGGTTAATGGTTTTGTTACCACTAACAGCTGAGTTGTACATTGTCAATTAGGAGGAAACTTGCAAACTTTAGATATTTTTCTGTTGGACCAAACAGAATTGGGATCAAAGAGAAATTTTAAATGAAGATGATAATTTCCCCATTCTGAATATGTATCTTTGTTTTGGTGAAACAAAAGCAGTTACTATATGGATATAAAGTGAAACTGATATTAAAGGGGCAGTGTTACGTAAAATCAACTTCTTTGGGCTTTACATCATGTTATAATGTTATTCCCTCATAAAAACACACCCTGAGTGTTGCCTTGATTCTTTCCTGCATGTTTGAGAAATCCTTTAATCTCCATGGCAACCACTCAGCTGTGCAAAAGGCCTGGTTGGACATAGCTCCGCCTTCGAGACGCAGCTCCTGAAAGCTGGAGTTTCCGAGCTTCAGTCTCTCAGAGCAGCCATCTCCTGCGACTCCCCACTCGGCTCCTTCAGACTAGCCAGCAGCAGTTAGCAAACACCTGGTGGAACTGCACATCTGCTGAGATAATTATAGGAGCCACTGTACTTCTCTGTGCAATGCTGGTAAAAACATTGTTAAAGAGGAGCCATGTTTAATATATACAGCAATTCTATAACTGCTGAATGTATTTTAATTACTTAATTGTGCTATAAAATGACACTATGTGGCTAGAAAACACATAATACTTTCCTTTTTATGGAATAAGTAATTAGTCTGACTACATCCGACTACATCACGGTGACGGACATAATCAACTGTTGGTCAGCACTGCTAATCCGCCTCATTTGCTGTTGCTGCTCCTCATTAAATCTCTCTGGCTGTACAGTTAGAGAATGTTAATGTGATGAAATGTAAAAAAAACAAACAAATTTCAGTGGGTGTGGATACTTTTGCAATGCGTTGAATGACCTTCTGTAAAGCGCTGTAAATGAACTTGAACTTGCACTGTCTTCCTTTGGCTATCTGCTCTGTTTATGTTCCTTCTAATCTGGACAGAAAAGCAACAAGTTAAGCTCGTCGTCTGGTTTGTGTCAACAGGAATTGTGAGAAGTCAAGAGAAAGGCTCTGTGACGGCTTGGGAGGGTAAACTGCCGGGAAATGGCTTTAGGATGAAAGACAAACTTCATTAAAACTGATTTCTTGGACTGGAGCAGGCGGCAGCAAGTGATTTACAATCCCTTATTAGATTACACCTTCACCGTACGCTTGTATTTACCAACAAGCCTCCCATAATTCAAGCTAAATATTTGACCCATTTTCTTTTTGGGACAAAGAAGCAAAGAAATTTAAATGAACTCAACAAAGTCTGACAGAAACATTGTCACACGTTCGCCCCCGATTACACTAGAGCCTTGTTGATGTTCACGCCGTTGCCGAATGCATGTAACCTGATTATTTGAATGCCACGTTCCACTTAAACTCAACAGTTGGAAATGGGTTAGCGGTCTGGCTATGTGTGTCTCTCACAGCTTGCCATTGCCACTTGAAACTCGCAACAGAAATAAAAAAAAATTAAAAAAAGACCCTGTGGAAATGATGTCGCCGAACTAGGCCAGCATACGGTAAGCATAATGCAGGCGGAGGGGGGAGTCCAGTTTTATAGAGAGGAAAAGGCTTGAATTAAGAGTGGCCAGCTGTCATTGTGTCCCACAGGTCTTTAAGGCCTGGGTTGACTAAAAGAGAGCAGAGCGGTGACTCAGAGGAAATACCTTTCATTCCACTGACAAAGCGCCACAGGAAGAGTTGGATGTTGGAAAGATGGCACCGCCGGGAGCGACGGTCACCGGGAGGGCGCCGCCTGGGCCGGACTAACTCATCTCCTGGTAAACAGCCCACATGTCCTTCCTGATAACTAGGACAGACGAGTTGACCCATGCTGCGGAGCTCAGTGGAGGTAGTAGTAGTCCTCCCACAAGGACAAACAGTGACCAGATATTTATAGGCATACATATGCGTAGCGTAGCCCTTAGGAGAAACATAAAAAGATTCATTGACTCTATATTGGTCCCCATCCTGTAATAGTGGAGATTTTGGACTGCTTAGCTCTGAAACGAGCCGTTTTAAGGAGGTTCACGCTACGTTGTTGTTTTTCCCAATTTATCTTTGACTGAAAGCGTGAATGAGGAAAGCCACAGAAATTTATACACACTATAAATTACAGCTGCTGCAGTTATGGTTTCATCTTCTGAACAGGACAGTGATGTACCTGATAGTTTTGCAATATGCAAAACATTTTCTATTATGAGCTTTGGACAGTCGATCTACCCAGAGAAATACAATAAAGTGACAAATTAGATCAAAAATGTTCAAAATATGATTAGGCACTGTCATATATATATTTTTAGGACTAATCATGGAAAACCAGAAAGCATCAAAAATGTAAGGAAACATCTGAAAATATCCTGGAATATTAAGGAATTAGCTTATCCTAGCTAGCCAAATGGCATTCTTAAGGCTTCCAGTGCCTAAACCAATCAAAACGCTGGAAAGAATATGTTGCGACAGTTGGCTATTGATGATCTCTTATCTATTGCTGTCAAAAATGAATTCTTTGAAAAATCTGTTGACTTAGCAGGGAGTTTTAGGGATATTTGAAAAGAGAGAGCATATAGATGCAGAGCCAGTTCACCACTCCACTACATCGTGATATCTAGAAAGTCACAGCAAGAAAGACCTTATGACGCCAGAAAGGCCAAGTGCTCTCCGAAATATCTGTATCTTTGTGGTCTGAATTGTTAGAAATGAACTCAAAGTTCATTATCTGAGAACTTTCAGCACACTTTGATGGTGATTATTGTTGTTGTCCACACCCTGCTCATTGAATTGCACAAAAATGTCAAGGCCTGGTGGAGACCTTGTCCGCAGTGCCCCTGAGCAGTCCAGCAGATGTTCACCGGTTTCCAACGCCGGCATGTCATTCATCTGTCTCAAAGTTAAGACATCAGACAGAGGAACACAACCCCGGTCCTAACCCACGATCCCTTTCACTGCCGGACTCCCCCTGCAATAAAATATGATGAACGGTCAGCAGTTTGCCACTCAGGCGGGCCAAGTGTAACCGCAGCGTTCGCTGTTCAGACGTAGGGTCCCCCGCCATACTCCACTGTCCATATTTGGTGTTTGTGTGGTCAGGAAACCCCACAAAATGACTACGTTATGTTACAGCATGAGACAATGAGACACCAGGCCTGACCATAAACATGGACTCATGACAGCATGGAAATAGTTTTCTGGAATTCCTCACCGGTGAGGGAATGCTTCCATGGGTACAATGCTGAGTACAGTAAAGCAGGAAAAAGCTGGAAGTTAGCATAGCTTCTGCAAAGAAGCAGTGTTTAGAACTCATTGTTATCTACAAAACACATTTGCCCATTACGTTATTGTTAAGGAACTTGACTTGTTTTCATGCTAAATCTACGATCAAAAACAATGTGTTTCCAGAAGTGTAAAATTACATTAGTTATGACATATTGATATTATATTATATTATATATTATATATTATATTAGGACCAGCTGTGGAACAGCAGACACGCAGCAATGGTCTCCAACGTGAATTTGTGATGATTCTAGTTTAATTTCTGGCATTAAGTTATGTATGAAGAAGAGGTGGAACAACTTCTATTTCTGGTGGGAGATGAAAGTAGAACTGCTGGTTCTTCACTTCAGAAGGAGTCAGGCATGATTTGGACATATGATCAGGATTATAGCCCCTATAAGGTGATTTGATTAATGACAGGTCCCAAGTTATCTTTCTATCAGTAGCTGGCTTTGGAATGGCACCGCTGAGTGCCCAATAGTCTTAATTTGCCCAATAGGATGCCTGAAGGGTGCCTCCTCACCCTTGTGGAGGTTTCCTGGGCACAGCCTAATGGAAGGGGACCCTGGAGAAAACCCAAAACTCACAGAAGGGACAATACTTCACCTCTGACCTGGGAACACCTGGAGAATTTTGATGTGCAGAGGGATCTCTGGGGTTCTCTCCTAAACCTGACCCAATCTCCAAAAGGCAGAAGAGGATGGATGGATGGAATTCATCTTTGTGCAGTAAACATTCATGTTTGAAAAGTAACTTTTTAAAAAAGATGTCTTGGCTCTAGTGGCCTCTTATTGACCTGCAGTTTGGCAGGAAAGAGGGTGAAAGCATTCGGCAAATGGCCCAAGACCGGGAATCAAACCCAGGACAACTGCGTCCAGAACTGTTGCATCTCCACATGGTGCATCTGCTCTACCAATCGAGCTACCCAGAGGCCCAAGAAGTTTCATTTTTGGCACAAAAAAAAAAAATCATTTCAAAGCAGGTTCAAGGTGGATCAATCCCCACATCGACATACAGCCACCACCATGTCTCAATATAGGGATGGTGTGCTGATGATGCAGCATTTATTTTTGTCAAACCTTAAAATATGAATTTGAATTTTGCTATCCTGTTGACATAGAAAACTGCCTGGTGGGTCCACCAGGCTGTCACTTTTGCAGTGACAGCCTGGTGTTTAAATGGAGCCCCAAATGCCATAAGCTTAAGGTTGATGTCCTAGTGAAAGGTTAACAATTCTTTTTCAGCCACTCATTGGCAGATTAGTCCCAGACAACTGGTGAATCATTGAAGACGGGCTTCCAAAGCAATTTAGGGCCCATTTTGAAAATGAGACATCGGCTGATAAGTGTGTTTAGCTTTTCTGCTTCTCTATAAAGCGTGTCCCGTTACATGTCCCAACTGGAAGCCATCTGGGCAATGCAGTAAATTTATTTGGGTGTCTTCTGCTCTGAAAACGGTAAAGAATCAGTGTTTCCCAGAAACCTGAGCATTGTCAGGAAGGTGTGTGTGGGAGAAAGATCATTTAAAGATGCTCAAGTGAGTCACAACCAGGTCAGAGGTTGACAAGTGAACAGGGGTGGGGCGGGGGAGGGTCTGACACGAAGCTGACAGCTCAGTGGCCCAGAGAGGTGGGTTTATTTTAGAGCTGATATCACTCATTACCTCCCCACCCTGATTTAAACAAGCTTTGCTGTATGTGAAGTTTCAGTTTGACCCAATAGCTAGACTGTGTATAACAGGAAACGACTCATTTCACTTTTGGAATAGGAAAGCTATTATTTTGAAAGCAACGTGTATTTGCAGTCTCTGTGGGTGGTGAAGAAGTCCAGAAGTAACTGCTTCCCATCGAAATAAATGATTCCTCTGGTCTGAGGGAAAAAGCTCTTAATTCAGGCTATAAATAGAATCCGTATTACATTCAAACTACATTTAATCAGCAGTAAGTTTGCTTATATAAAGGACTTTATCACTTTCTGCTGTCTCTGATTAACGCTGCTTGGATCCAACCAAATGTCCTTACTCACCTCATGACAGCAGCAAGACAGGCCTAAAGTATAAAACACAAAAGATGAGCTTTTAAATAGAGGGACCTAATTACCAAGTAAATAAAGCAAAAAAAAAAAACTGAAAAAAAATATGATATTTATCTGTCTACTAATAAAATTGCGTGTATTTTAAAAATTTTTTATATTTAATCCATTTATCCTAATTCGGATGTTACATTTATGTGAATACCTGGACATCTGGAGAGCCTAACGTTTAGGTTGCAACCAGAGTGAGAAGTGCAGAATGCCATAGATGCAGCTCTATGTCCTTAAAAATATATTTAATCAGTGGAAATAAGCAACGGTTTTCTGCTGAAGCGCTCCACTGTGAAAACCAAATTGTGATGTTGTTCCGATGGCAGCGCAGCTAACTGTTAGAGGAAATTAGAAAAACAGCAGTTTAGAACTTCCATGAGGCATTGCAAATCTCTTCTAGCTTGATTCTTTTTAAGGTTTTGTTGGCTCTAGTGGCCTTTATTTGAAAGTAGTTCAACAAAGAAGGTAATGAGAGAGGAGGAAGACATGCAGCAAATGTCGGCAGGCCGGGAATTGAACTTGCGACTTCCGCCACGAGGACTAAGGCCTCCATACGTGGGTCGTGTTTAGCCCCTGCGCCACAACAGCACCCCCTGCTAGCTTGATTCTTAAACATAGATACAGAGTGTCGCACTTAAATACCTCAGCTTCATATCTGTAGGTTCAGAATAATTACTTCATGAGGCCGAAGGAAGCATTGACCACATATGGATTGTGCAAAGTATGAGCAATGTTTTTATTGTGATTTCACCATTACACTGCACACTTTCCCAGATTGTCCATTAATAGCCGCAGTAATGATGAGTCATTTGTTAAATCGCTTAGAAGTTAAAGGAGTGGCAGCATGCTCTTGACTTTTACATAACAAGTACTTAATACTAGTTTTACAGAGTATGAGTACCCTCCCCCTCCATTTCTTGTAACTAGGCTGGTGTTGTATACATACAATGTGCGCTTAGATGAATATCAAAGAACTCTTCTATGAAAAATCTCACGTATTCCAGTACTATTTGTTTTGGACTACCGGTAAGTGGTTGTTGGGAGTTTTCCTTCTCTTCTGGATGTGTCACTCTTTCTGTGGGTAGTGATCAGCCATCCTCTGGTCAGACCAGAATGTGTGGGTTCTGTTGACCATTGCTGACCACGCTTTGCTGTACAAACCACAGCAGGAGGTAAGTCAACCAGCATTTATTTATGTTACCGGAATCCCCCATTAGGCTGACAAGGGACTGCAGAAACATTTATCCACAGCGTGGTAACAGGGTCGCCTTACGCAATTATTATTTTAGCTGTTAGGAGTTTCAGAATGGTGTTTAGACAGCTTCTAAAACAGACTTTGTCAGGCATGTCGGGGTATCTGCCTGTTATCTCAGTTTTACCACGGACAATCGGCCTCTTGGTGTTTCTCCTCATTAGTTGTGCATGGGTTGGTCATTTCATGGAAACTTGCGGCCGTTTTGTTAGCCTCACTGTGCTTTTCATCTGGATTTTGGGACTTAAGGAAGGAATGTTTCAGTTTGGACTTCTGGCTCAAGGATAACTGAATTACAGTGCCTTGAAAATGTGTTTGCTCCCTTAAAGGCAGAAATAATACAACAGAGTATCAGAGCCAGGCTAAACTTTTTGTTGTTTTTAAATTGCGAGAATAAAATGAGATTGTTACAAAAACAAACTTGTACAACAATAGTCAAAAAAAACGAGAGAATAAAGACGTATTAATACGAGAGTAAAGTCATATTTCCAGACCAGTTGTAACAATGTGAAAAAAAATTATTATTAAAATAATAAAGTTGTAATGATGGAAGTATACGGTCATATTACCTGAATAAAGTACCATAGAATATCATAATTATACATGAATAAATGACCAGATTAAAGTCGTAATAATGAGAATAGAGTCGTATTACCAGAATATTCAGACACTCTCAATTGTTGTGTAAAAATTCACAAGCTGTGGACTGTGGATGAGTCACACATTGATGTCTCCAGGACATGGACTACAACTCACATCTGTCAAACCCAGAATAAATTCCATCTGAGGTTTCCGATTCTTGAGCGTCAAACACATTGAAGTTCTATGTTATATCATTTTTAGACAAATAAATCCCTTAATTGTTTTATTTCACTTCTCAAAATGATTTTTTCTTCCCATGAAGAGGACTTTAAGCTGATCTGAATGACTTTTCACGTAATGTAGCGTTCCACTACAGTGCACTGTATTATACAACCCCCCCATTTATTCCGGCTGCTCGCACAGCCGGAATAAATACAGACTAACTTCGCCGCATCCAGCTGTTCCCAAACATCTTCCTCCTTGATGTTTCCCCCTGTTATCCTCCCTGTGTGCTGTATTTTAATTGAAAGCAGCGCCAGCGCTAACATTTGGGCTGAACCCTGGTATGCGCTCAGGCGAAAAAATCTCAACCGCCCTTCCTTTGCTGTCAAAGAAAAAAAGAAAGAAAAAGTTGCTGACTCCTCTTGCCTCGTGCATCGACTCTTTCTTTTTTTCGGCACGTTATCAGCAACGCAAAGAAGGAAACGTCATTTTCTAACGCTTTGTGCTTGCACCCATCGCAGTTTTGTTGCTGCATCGTTTAATTCTGCGAATGGATTCAGGGCTTGGGCTGCAGTCGGCGTAACATTCGGAGCTGTAAACACCTGGAACACTGCAACAAAAAGGTTGTAAAACCTCAAATTGAAAGTGGAGAGGAAAGATTCGAACGCTGTTTATCCTAACTGCCACGAGATCGGCATTAGATGGTTTTGTAGGGGAAGTCGGCTGGATGAGTTTACTCTTTAAACAGCATGTGACTTCCCTCTGTTCCTGCCTGTTGCTGCATTTGAAAATAGCTCCTCACCAGCTCAGAGGGTTGTGATTTATGCCCTGGCGAGCTGTGATCTTCCGGACGGTGTTGCACGAAGCTGCGGCGAACCGCGCAAGTTTAAAGCCCCGTGGAAACGTAGTTAAGTCAGCAATCCGTCCACTCCATCAAATCCAGACTCTTTCTGTCTGTTTTACGTCTTGGATGTTACAGTAAAGCTGCATGTTTACAGTTTTCCTAATTCAATGTCTTTTCTGGAAACTGGATGTAAAGCAGGAAAGGGGTGGGGAGGATGGGGAACCAGGAGGTTTTCTTGGAAATCGCATAATTCGGGAAGGTTGGTGGCAGCTGAGGGATGGCAACAACTGTCAACAGTTGGTCCCTGTGACCTCTGACCTTTGTTTGTGTGAACACACAGGGTAGTGTTTGGAAAAAGCACATCTAGCCTTCTTCATGTGCTTGGATAGTTGTCCCCAGCATCACAGGTGCAATGTCTGGATTGGTGATTGTTTTCGCCAGCTAAAGTCACTAAGCTGAAAGGATCGACGGAATAATTCCATTCCCTCCATGGATAATGGGAGTGGGAATCCTACACTGGCCAGACCGATTCTTTCTCCGCCGCTTTCTTTTCCGAGGCCTAATATAGTCTGGAAAATGGGAAAGACATTTCACTTTTCCTCTTGACTGAGAGGAATGTGGGACGTATGGCCTTTCCAGGGCTGGGTCACTGGAAGCCCAGCTGTTCTTTCTCTTCGTATAAAAAGAAAAATATGTCGTTGAATTGATTAGTGCTGGTAGGACCTGCTCAGATTCCTGTTAAAGCAAAACCACAGGGAAGCAGGATATAAATAGCAAAACTTAACAATCTGGACATCTACTTAGCATTGACTTTTAGACATACCTTTGTTTAGTTAAATGAAGTGCGCTGGGTTGTTTGGGTTTGAAAACATACTGGCTGATCATTTACAGTGGCTTTAATGTTTTTAGACTGAGTGTTTTCACACCTGATAGTCCGGTAGACTCGGTTCAATTGGTGAAAATTGCAACATTTGTTACATTTTCAGCCGCTGCGTATCAATCTATCCAAACCCTTTGAAAAAGCTGTTTACTCAGGTGCCACTGAAGAAATAAGACAAAAACCTCTGAAGAAGAAACTGAGTGCAACTTCCTTCTTCATAAAAGGTAAACATAAGTGGAGTAGCGTCAGATTTTAGAGGTTGTAGGATTTCTGTTTTGTTTTTGGTAAAACCCCCTCAAGTCATTTTTCATGCCAGTGATAGACTCACTATTTACCCAGAATGCCCTACTCTACAGTCCGCTTCCTGCTTTTGGAGCGGTCTCTGGTCCACTTGGCGTTCACATATGCATTCGAACAGCACCAGAGTTTACTTCAATCAAACCGAGAGACCTAGGATCAGAGTTTACTGTTTTGGTCCGCATCAGAGTTCGATTGCGTATTCACTCCTCCCTCAAATGAATCAGACTTTCTAGGCAAATTGACTAGAGTTCTATCAAAGTGGACTAAACGGGGCAGTTGTGAATGCACCCTATGATTAGTTTCTCCCTTAACATGGCATATGCTATCTTTCCTAAAGTATTCAAAATCATTTAATTCCGGTATTTCAATCACTTCCATAGCTACAGCTGTATAAATATTCCTTAGTCAACTGGACATGATTGTGGATTGCAAAGACTCGGTCATAAAGTGGTAACTTCAGAAATCACTAACATTTTGCAGTCACCTGCTACCGACCTCCGAACAACATGTGGCCTTCAGACGAACTCAACGACAGTGAATATATTCATGGAATAGGTTTGCATAGCACCTGAGCATAGCATCAGCAGGTAGAATGCAAAGTGTCAGACGCTGTGATGGAAAGCGTGTTAATATTGATATAGAACAGGTCTTCAGGGCCGGGGATCCAACAGGTCTGAATCACCTCTTCAGTAAGTAGTCAAGCCCTCCA
This sequence comes from Xiphophorus couchianus, assembly GCF_001444195.1. Lineage (NCBI taxonomy): Eukaryota > Metazoa > Chordata > Actinopteri > Cyprinodontiformes > Poeciliidae > Xiphophorus > Xiphophorus couchianus. The sequence goes on along the minus strand of NC_040244.1, from coordinate 15,885,648 downwards.
TACTTCTGCTAGTGACCGGATTATTTGACTCAGGTGTTGAAGCAGAGGCACATCAAAAAGTTGTAGGACACCGGCCCCTGAGGACTGGAGTTGAAACTAGTCTGCATTTGCTGATTTGCAGGACAGCAGAAGTTGCCTGACTGAATTCTATGGGGTGTCTAGTTTAACGTAGTAGGACTTTGTCCTGTAACTGGTGGTTTGCCTGCTCAGTCTGCCTCAGTCTTTGTGTCTTTGGGTCAAGGACACAGTGACTGCTGGTGGTGGTCGGAGGACCTGGTGGTGCCAATTGGATGGCGCCTTTAAGTGGTTTTATTGTTGATCCATCTGATCTACCTACATGCATACGTTCCTTCCTTCCTTTCCTTCTTCCTTCAACTCATTTCTCTATTGGCCACTTATTTGTTTCCCTTGATTGAAATGAACCAAAAATGTACCGAACCGTGAACCGTTGTACACCCAAATAGGATACATTGTCTATTTCTGGATCTTCCAAACACAAAATACAGTAAGGTTTGATGATAAAGCAATGGCTGCCTCCTTTGCTTCTCCATTACCACCTTATGTTTGTCAGAAAGCGTTCACCCTGGAAACTTCCATCCTCCAGGACTAACTTGTGTTTTCCAGACAGCTGGCTGCCTCATGGAAATGCACAGGAACAGACTCTTAATGGAAGACATATGAGCTCGAATTCCACAACATCAATTACCAAGACACATTAGGTGGCTTTTACTACACTACAGTGGCATGTGCTGCTGTTTTGGTGTGGGTGTTAGCCCTGTGGGTTACTATGACAACTTGTAAATGTCTTTTATGGCATTGTAAGCAGGAACTACTGTATGAGTCATAAGCGTTGCTTTTACGGTAGCTCTGACGTATTGTTTAGAGCTAAGGTAGAGGACTTTTAAAGACAAAAACAACATGATCCTGATAGTTGTAATATTCCTACTTTGTGATCAACTGAAGCCCGATATTTGACCAAACTTTGCAATTTCCTTTGCTTTTCCATAAAAGCAACAGAGCCAAATTTTGCTGAAACAAGTCCTTCTGTCAGGTGTATAAATTCGAACTCTAAAGGGAGTTTCATCATAGCCATTACTTGACTCTTGAAGCGCTCCTAATCCACAGGCGGCGTTTGATGTGGGAAGGCCGTCTTTGGTGTCGCTGCAGACGGACACTTGAAAAGGCTTCTGGGTCGGGGTCCCCCTGCGCTCGCCGTCTGCCTTAACCATCGTGCCTCATGTCTCCCTCTTGATGTGGCAGGTTTGAGAGGCCATAGTAAAAATTAAGAGATCATAAAGGCGAGATGGATGCGCCATGTGTTTAGGTTTATGCAGCATGTGCAATCCACCGAGGGGTTTTACTCCCACTGCTCTGCGACAAACGCAATAGGAGCTTAGCAGCTGAAAGTCTAGGTTTTGGGTTCAATTTGCTCGGCTGGTCTTTGAATAATGTTGTGGTTTTATGATAAAAGAAACTGAGCATAAATAACTACTGTTGAAACCAAGTATTTATTTCACAAAACAATCTTTTTTAAATAAGTGTGATCTTTAAAGTTTTTATTAATATTTGTGCATTGTTTTAGACGGAAAAACCGAATGTTTATAAAGAGTGTCTGTAGTATAATACTATTATAGTACATATATATTTTTTCTGTATTTTAAACATCTCATGTCTGGCAGTGCAACACTCAGAGCTGAGTGTCAAGGAAAAGCACAACAGAACAACAGGTTACAGAAGCATTACGGCTTTTTTTAAAAAATGCTTCACTTGATTAAACTTTAGCTTTAATATCATAAAGCTACATAATTCTTAAAGTTTAATCAGTAATACTTTTATAACAAATTTATGTCAGATCATGATTTCTTGGTTAATGTCCAGTTGTCATGACGAAAACATTTTGAATAATGTCAACTTTGTATTAAAAGTGTCATGATTTGCCGAATGACACTTTATGACACCAGTCATAAATATTCACGAAGACTTACTCGTGTTCATGACAGTAAGTCTTGAACACGCTTACGTCATAAACGTGTTATGTCACATTTATGACGTCAGTCTTATTCACAACCCGTCAAATAAAGTGTTACCAAAAAAAACGATCGGAAATTGCCTTCATTTTATATCGAATGCAATGACACAGAGATGGAAGAAGAAGGGAAAAGGAGAAAAAGCACTGGAGGAGAGATGGATCAAAAGTTAAAAATGAGAGAGGGAGATAAGAATAGAAGAGAGGAAGAAGGATAAAGAGATTACTAAGATAGCAGTCTGCTTCTACACCTGCAGAAAGAGAGAAAAAATGAGAACCAAAAAAACCACAGCAACAAACAACATGTGCATACAATGTATATATAAAGTATTCACCCCTTGGATGTTTTACCCTTTTTTATTGTTTCATCAATCATGATCAACTAAATTTAGCTTTTTGGACAAAATAGTACAAAGTTTCGCTTCAAGTACTGAGTTATTAAAACATACAAACTTTTCATTTACCTTCAAATTTATCAAATATGACTGGATGTTGTTTGGTTTCTCCTCCAAAATGGTAAAAATCTTGATTTGTCTTTGTCTTCTCACACCCCTGTTTTAAACAGGAAACATGAACATGAAGGCTTTTAATGCTTTTAGTCTTAGCTTAGAGTACTTTTGTAATTTTAGCAATGAAAACAACTTAGCAGAGTATATTGCACATCACCATGATTCACCACCAATCCTGGCCTGAGCATCAGTCTTTGTTTTGACTTGCGTACAGGGAGCTATGCAAATCCAGTCTAACTGAGGGTTGTTGGTGAATGGGTTTCCCTGAAGTACTCCGTATGATCCTCAGCCATATTTACTGAAATTTGTTTAAGAAGAAAACCTAGACTGGTGAAGTAACCCACCATATAATTAGCTCTTTCTTAGCCTTTTTGACACACAAGATGCCTTTTACAGATTTTCCTTCTCGGAATCAAAGGCTGAGGGGTGCAGATGAAAGCAGGATAGTGGCATCTGAGGGTCTGCGGAGGCCCCCGCGCGCCAACTTTCTCGAAATAGCGGAAACTTGTTTTGTTGAACAGTCTCGTTATATGTATCAATTTCTGTAAAAATAAAGACTGCTCCCATAAAACTGACTCCCTCATGTCTGAGGCGGAGGATGGAGTTATAATGCACATCAGAGGCGCAGAATATTTTCTTACAGCTCTGCTTGGTGGCTTGAAGCTTGAGCTCGGAAAACTGTTTAAAAGCCTGTTCCAATAAAGAGGTCAATTGATATTGAATTTTATTTTTGGTTTGTTTTAGTGGAGTTGCACTTGCAGGTTTTTCATGTCTTGATCCTTCTTTGCTCAAAGGGACTTTCTGCAGATTGCCTTAAATGGAAGAACCTGTCAAGGGAAGTGCTTCATTTCAATGAGTGTAAAAGGAAGGGAAGACTGACAAGGACAACAATGTGTCTGCCTCGATAGAAAATGCTCAGCAGCTCCACAGATGATGACAAACACTCGTGATGTCCGGTTGAAGTTCCTTCAAAGACTGCAAGTATTTCCCCTGTCAAATATTGACTTATTCCTGAAACAGATATTTTTGTGGTCAGCAAAAACAATATGGCGGGGCCCGCCTCCGTCTGATGGTTCTGTCTGATCAGACACAGAGGATGTGGTCGTCTCACCTCGACCTGTCTGCCGTCATTGCCATGACGATGGGAATGACTGGAAGGAACGTGTCCAGACAGAGTGGGCGGCTCCTCCTTCCCCCTCCCCTGTCCACCCAAAACACTCTCTCCACGAGGCCAACAGAGATCCCCCTCTGCCGAGCTCTTCTCAGATATGTGTTGAACCTCAGGCTCCGTATCATGCGTCATGTGACGCACACGTTACTCCTGTAAAGGTTGTAAATTCCAGTAGACCCGGTGCTTTAGGCGGATCTTAAAGTTGTGAGAAACAGATCTCATATAAACACTACAGTCAACCATCAGATTGGTGCAAGGTGTTATTCTAGCCATTCATCTTTCCAGTGTTTCAGGCACTCATGATCATTCATGGACTTTCTTTAGAAATGTGGACTGTGGACGTTGACATTAACATTGGGGACGTCTATGCTGCTGCGATTTGTTTAGCACTTAAATGCTGCTTTAGGTTTGAATAGCTTCAGTTATAGGCTAACTGCTTTTAGTCTTTCCCAGTGTCCTATCAGATCATTTTTAAGCAAATAAAACCCCCAGTGGGCCAGTAGAAGGAGCATGCCATCCATCACTGTTAACTACGGATGTTGCTTTTTTAAACATTTTTTAAAAAATGTTTAACTTTAAAATAGATGTAATTACCTAATCAAAGTGAACGTGTTAAAGTCCTGACTTTAGTTTAAATGTCCCTTTTTTAAGTTGTGTTTCAACCACACCCATTTTTTTTATCCATTTCCTGGCAGGTAACAATCAGCCAGCATTTTCATGGATATCTCATGCTTTTTTTGTTGCTAGAAAAATACACTCCATGTTTATTAGAAACAGTAAGAAAACGATCTCAGTTTTTCATTGATTCAGGAAGCTTCAGAGCAGATAGCGACTTTAGCTCCATAAAAGAATGATGCTGTGTTTGTCTATTGACCCTTTGCAACCACATCACTTAATCACATTGAGGCATCATGACGGACGTCAGAATGGTAGTATTTAACGGACTGTGATTGTTTTCCCAAGTTGTTTTTGCCAGTTAAGCCATGTCTTCTACTAGTTCAAGTCAAGCTAGTCTGTCTGTGGAAGCAGCAGCCTGAATGGTCATGTCCTATTTTGAATGATGTTAATTTTTCTCCTACCTGACATGTAGATGTGTACCTTCTTTTACCTTGTAAAATCTTCACAGAAAATCCACAAACACAGAGGGCTGCCAGTCCTCACAGCTGACGGCTGCTTCCCATCGCCATCTTCTTTTCTCATCAAAAGGTTTACAATAAAAGGACAAGTTTGGTTTAAAGTGGAGAAGGTCTCTTTATTTTTGAAATGGTGTTGTTGACAAGTAATCTTTATTGTTTCCCTACATCAACTGAAGAACTGCTTCCCTTACTTCAAAATAATGCCTACAAGTCAAAGAACACACCTTGACGTGTTTCTTCTCATTATGAAGGCAGCTCGACTTCACTCTGACGGGACGCTGGCTTTTCTACATAACAATTTGTTCTTCAAGTGGAGACGATCAGCTCCCCTCATATTTCATCTCGCCACTCTGCATATTCTCAGGAATTTCCACAATTCTTCTTGATGCGGTGGCAAAAGTGACAACAGGGAAACCTGTGCAGCCACTGGGTGCCGACAGTTCGCCGTTCAGGCCTGTGTGGTCACAGCTTGTCAATATCAGCTGTACTCGCGCACTCCATCATCTCGGTCAGTCAAAGGCCTGAAACAACTTGGCAGCAGGCCTGCGATGTGTGGCCCAGTCTACTGACAGGGAAGGGTGTGCATGAAATGATAGCATACTTCCTTCCTTGTTGGAATGTCTGTTCTTATGTTTCCTCTGTCCATTTGGCCTGTTGCCATCTTTGGGATATGTATTCTTACCGCTGTCAAACTGCTGCGTATCTTCCCTTCCATTCAGTGGAGCAGGAAGTCTTGAAGCCAGAAGATAACAATGTATTTCATACTGTAGCGTACAAGACTATTGCCGACACCAACGGCCACGGATTATTTTCAGGAGCACAATTGTCCTGCTTTTACACACCTACTGGGCCCACTGCTACAGAATCAACACAACTGTGCCTCAAACCTTCCAGCCATGACTCAATGACAGCATTACGTGCTCTGATTATTTACACTGTGCAAACACTTTACTCACCTTGGCATTCTGAATGCGTAAAACTGAAACCTAAACTGACAGCAAGGCTTGTTTTTGGATTAAATTGTCTATTTTTTGACCACTTGCGACCATTTATGGAACATTGATGTTTATTTCCCAGGTGGTCAGTGAATATTCACTTATTTTGCCATATTTAAGTTACTGTGTGGAAGTCTGGGGTAACACTTACAAATCTTCACTTCAACCATTATGCACATTACAGAAAAGAGCCATTAGAATAGTTCACAAAGTTGATTTTTATTGTCATACCAACAATCTATTTATAGATTCTTATTTTCTGAAATTCCCAGATTTGGTAGAGTTTCAAACTGCACAGTTTTTGTATAAAGTAAGAAACAAATTATTACCAGGAAATATTCAAAAATTATTTACTGATAGAGTGGGGAGATATGATTATAGAGAAAACCTCAACTTCAGAACTTTATATGTTCGAACAACAATGAAAAGAATGTGCATTTCTGTCACTGGAGTGAAAATTTGGAATAAACTCACCAAAAAGCTGAAGCAAAGTCCAAGCATGAGCTATTTTAAGAAAAAACTTAAAATGGTTACTATTCAAAAGTATAAGGATGAACAGGGGTGATGAATTTCCTGAGAATTACAGCACTGTGGATGCAATGCGGTGCAGGCGTGTGTGTGTGTGTGTAAATATATGTGGGTGTGTAAATAGGCAAATGTTATTTATGTATATATTCAGGTAGATGCGTATGTATACTGTATATATATGGGTGTATGTATTACTTTCATTTGGTTCAGGAAAACGTATTATAGTTATTATTATTGTTTTATTGTTTTGGAAAGGATACTAGAAATAGAAAGACTACTTATGCTATAAATTAATGAATGGAAAAGGAGAATGATTATATAAGTTAAACTTCATCATACTCCCTTTCAGACTTACAGTCACCGAATAAGTTTTTACACGTATTGAGTATGTAAATATGTAAATTTGATAGGTATTGTATTTTACACTTAGAAACATGAAAGTCTTCTTTATTTTGTTTGTTGGTGAGATGTCTGTCTGAAATAAATTATCATTATCATTATCAAAATTATAATTATATTATATGACAAAAGAAAATGAGAAGTTGGTGAAAGTTCCAAACCTACTTCCGACGGAGCATAACACTGAAATCCACACCCTTGATCCCAACACAGATGCACTGTTCAGAACTGGAACACTTCAAAGGCGACTCGACAGTCATAGGATGAGATGATATTCCAGGAAAGATCCTTCATTTCTCCGTATTTCGAGCCAGGTGTCAGGTTTTTTTTAATACAGCAGCATTAGAGAATTTACAAGAAGTCAAAATTTCTAATAGTTACATTCTAAATGTCTGCAATAGTAACAACCCAATACTTTTGAATAGTTATGTACACACATATTTTTAGATGAGGAAATTTACCTAAAAGTCTGTTGTGTAGCTGAGTATTGAAGGGGGGGGAATAAAAAGCTCCCTCTTTAGAGGGGTTCCCATTTTCCAGTCTTATTAGAGCAATGCTTGGCTTGTAACCACATGGAGGTTTGAAGATGCTTCGTCTACTTCAACTCTACAAATGATGAAAAATGGCATGTTTGTGGTTTGCCTGGCACTGTCCAGACGCTTCCCAGTGACATGTGGCCTTCCACACTGCTTCCCAGAACCTTACACCAGAATGGAACTAACCATCATCATTCCCCAAACTCCTCCCAGTGCCAGTCAGCGCTCGGTTTGATGGGACGGCCTGAAAGCCAGTCTGTTTCTGGACAATCCAAATCCCAAACAAGCGGGAGAAGTTTCCGCTTTTGATCGTGTCTCTGTGTGGTGTTTACCACACGTCTGTCTTCCTGGATATTTAAAGGTCTGAGTTAATATATAAACCTCCTTAAACCCTTTGTCTGACAACTAACTGACCTCCCTTTCCAGGATTTTGAGTCAGAATTTATGTTCCCTCCTTTTTTTGGCACAACAGAAATCCATCATGTTTTTGTTTGGCTAGTCAATGTCTTTAAATGGCCTGAAAATATACATTAAAAATTGGTTGCTGTTTAGACCATATGTGCCGTCAAAATGTAGCCTAAACAGAGATGTTGAAAGTAAGGCTGGGTTAACCAGTTTGATGTGTCATATTTTCACCCCAACGACTGATATTTAAACACATAGATACTCTGGTATCTTATGTACATGTGTTTTTATCCTCCACTACATACATGTGTTGTCTACGCTAAAGGTAATCCCATCTTACATTAAAATCTTACATTAACTTTTTGTAAAAGTGTGAACACTATTTCTGCTATAATCTCATCTACTGTGTAAAAACGCACAACGGAACTGTTTAATTTTATTTACAGTACTATTGGAAAGGTGTTCACATTGGCATACTATTTTTTTTATATTCTAACACCTAACAACACCACGTTGTTAGCCGTTGTTCTACTTAGCTAACAACGGCTGATGTTATTAGCCGTTAGCTAAGGAGAAGATAAAATATACTTTTGGTCAAGCTTTATGTTGTTTTCTTGGAAATAACTACTTTATTGTATTAACATTTAGCAGTAGGATTTCAGTAAAAAGTCAATCACTGTTGCTATGTTCACTGTTAGCTTTGTAGTTAGCCGTTAGCTGCTAATATTTTTTCTAATTAATACGAAAAGAAATGGAATCGATGCATTTCTGTTCCTGAATTAGTTTCACATGTTGTTTACACTCATTAGGCTAAATAAGACTTCTAATTCAATGACTCTTGTGTTGACAACTAGACTCTATTGCGCACATGTTAGCAAAAAATTCTGTTTTAGTTCAAAATGTCAAATTTAAGCGGGTTAACAAATGATGTCAAAGTAACCAGAGCCAGGAAAAAAACAAACCTTTTATTATTATTAATGGTTTTTTATTATTATTAATGATTTTGTGATGATGATCCTGTCTGCAGATCACAAGCCCTTCGTTCCCTGTGGTGGTCAAGATGGGGCATGCTCATGCTGGTATGGGAAAGGTGAGCTCTTTAAAACATTACAACACTTTCATATGGGTTCATTTGAGCTTTTATCTTTGTTGTAATTGAGCGTTTTAGAATCATGTATTGAAGTTATTGTGTTGACTTTAATGCTTGGAACTCTTCTTCTCTGTAATTATCTCCAGTTACAACAGAAAAACATTTTAAAGAGTCAGAACGGTCAATATGTGTCAGACCCCTATTGAGTTGGAACTAAAACATTATTTCTCACATATACGCAGCATGTCTCTGAAAGGACACCATGTGTTCAAATTAAGATGCTATCTAAATAAATATTGGGTATTTTTAGCTCTTCTTGTCTGGGAGTTACTGAAGGGAGCCAGAGAATTTCCAGACAAACTCGCAGGTTTGATTCGATCGCTCTCAGGTAAAGCCGACGTCTTTTTGCAGACGACTCGGCGAGTCTTTGGTTCCGACAGGAAACAGAAATCAGACGGATGTGGTGCAGGCCGACTCAGCCTCTCAGTGGACTTTAAACAAACACTTGTTCTCATCTTTCACAGTTTGACTGACTGAAGTGACTGCCGTGACAAAATCCCTGTTATGTATGCTGGTTACATAACGCCCCGAAGAATAATACACAAGTCTTTCCTGACAGGAAAAAAAAAAAGCTATTGTTATTTATTCGTGAGATGGAGTTACACAATAGTTGTGACAAAAGGAAAGTTATCAGATAGATTATTTATTTCATTCTGACGGGGAGATTCCACTTTCATCTGTCTGGCGGATTCCTGTCAGGATTTAGAATATTCCAGAAAGCTCAAGAGCCTCCATGAAGTCATTTGTTCTACCCGTCCGATTCTAAAGAGTTCAGAGGGTGTGCAGCTAGTAAGTCATGGTTGTGTCATTGTCAGTAATTTGCTCCTCTGTGTCTTAAGCTAATTTGTGAAACCAAATGACTTATTAGCTGCTTCAGCTGTTGGTTTTAACAAGTATTTTCATCTTATGACGGTAACAACACTGTTAAGTGGAATTAATGGCCCGCCCTGCTTTTGAAACCTTTTTTTTTTTTTTTTACAGTTTTGGGAACATTCTGTCGTGTTCAGTTTCCCCCCTATTTATTATCCTAGTGTTGCTTCTATTGCGTCATTGCTAACAGGGGCTCTTTGATCCACCCAGAAAATTCATATGACTTTACTGGTGCTTTTTGGACTTTGTCTTTGAACAGCCTTAGAAACCACCGAGAACCTCCAGAATCGTACAGTTTTTCATGTAGATGCTCTTTCCTTCCTCATTTAGTGCAACATTTAAATCTAATAAAAGGAGGAGAAAAAAACAAACAAACAGGGAGTGTCATAGCAACAGATCAACTTGTTTCGGCTTGCATGACCTTGATGAAGGACACTTGCCCAAACACGTGGTCTGTTGTTAATATTTTCTCCCCAACAGTGTTTTTATGAGCTGTGTCATCAACCTCAGCTACAGGCGCCGCCATTTGTTTTTAACTAGGCAGCACTTTCCGCCTTTAATTGTTTAATATTATTACGGAAATTTACCAAATTAAGCAAATAGGTGGTTCTACTGTTGGCAGTATCATCAATATTTTTAGATTTGACGTATTCCCGGGCGGTTCTGGTCCCCAACGCCTGCCAATGCTCGGCGTCCTTTTGTAGCACGTAAACAAAGCTAGAGTAAATATAAAATGCCGTTTTAAAATGATCCTCCGTCACATATTCTAAATAACAAATTACTCGAGATAGATCTGGTTACTACAGAAGCTAAATGCTGCCTGTTTAGGTCCAGATCTGGGAACAATCAGTGAGAAGATCTGTGACAACCTTAGGAGTCTGCATGGTTCAAACTAGACAAGCAACTCAATACGATTCATTTGACCCCATTTACCACATTATAGACCAATAATCGATGCTCCTACAAACAGGCATTTAGGAACTGATGTGACACGACTCCAACAAACAACTGTAGTAGTAGCTTAAGCTCAGGCATATCTAAGATATCGACAGGACAAGGTCACCTGTGAATGAAGCAAATAAACTGTAAAAAAAGGTTATAAGATGGCCTAAACAAAGTGCAGACCCACATTCAATAGAGATGCGGTGGCATGAATTCGAACAGAAAACAAATGGTTTAGAGGACAGTTACCAGGCAAACGTATGCTGTGAAAAATGAATGTCGTGTTGCAGACATGTTGAGTGTTGATCATTTCCCTCCAGTCTGTGCTTACAGTCCACAGCCTAATAACTCCATAGTGACGTAGTTCAAAGCCGCCCCTGGCCTCGTTTCCATCCAGGGGCCCTTCATTACTCGGCCTGTGTACAACTGTTAGATTCCTGCGGGATTCGGTAGGAGCCACTGCCTGCTCTGGCAGCAGCGCCTTGCTTTGTGATTAGCTCCTCGCTAATGAGCGGCGTCTCTCCTGCAGATTAAAGTGGAGAACCAGCAGGACTTCCAGGACATCACCAGCGTGGTGGCCCTGGCCGGGACCTATGCCACCACCGAGCCCTTCGTCCAGTCCAAATACGACATCCGCATCCAGAAGATCGGCAGCAACTACAAGGCTTACATGTACGAGGTTTACCTTACGTTTGGTTTGATACAAAGTCTGATAGAGTTTAGAGATAACAGATGCATGGAATACATGAACATTACCAGACGCATAGAGCTGATGATTGTATTTTTACGATTTAATTCAAGTGCAATTCCTGGGCAGAATGCCTTCTTCTTAAGTTTTTTAAGACTCAAGATGTTACTGAGTGCCTTGAAAGAAATATTCATTCCCCTTTGTCAGATATCTTTATCTTACTATTTTTAATGTGCTTTATAAGGATTTTATATGGCCCAACAAAAACGTTGCCATTCTTTTGGGGGAAAACTCAAACACACCATCTCCATGATGGAACATGGCCGTGTCGTCTTCAACAGGCCTGAGGAACCTGGTCAAAAGTAACGGGAAGATGGACAGATTGAAATATAAGGAAACCCATGAAGACTGCAAAGGACTTGAGTCTGGTTGGTGGAGACAATGTCCCAAACGTGAAGTCAGAGCTGCAAAGGAGTTAGGTCAAAGCAACTTCATGTGGATGTTCTCTTTCACTTAGGAACCGCAGCATCTTTGTGCAAACAACTGTGGTGGGTGGAATTGTAATAGCCAAGAAAGTAATATTAAAATTGTGGAAAACTGACAAAGTTCCTCAGTTTAAAATGTGGGTAACTGAAATAACTGAGAAACTCCATTTGGAGAAATTGCAGTATGACATCACGCTCTCCGCTAATAAGTTCTGTACTATCTGGCAGCCGTTTTTGGACCTTCTCACTCAGCCTAAGATTGATCCCAATGCTCACTCCGCCTCTAAGTCTATAAAGTCCCGTGTCTTTATAGATAGGCAGAACCATCCTAAAGTGTAAACGGTAATCAGTGCAGAGTAGCCAGTTATTTAGATAATTACCCTGACTCCTTTTTATTTTATTTTATTATTCTAATTTCTTTGTCGTTGTCTTTGTTTTCATTTTGTCGTACTGCCAAGAGTACATTTTTCCTTACACAATAATCTGTAAAATATATATATATATGTTTTATACTGTTGTGTATGATTGTATTTTGAAATAAAAACTTACTATATGTATATATTTAAAAAAACAAAAACATCTTCATGTAATAGGAGACGTACCCTGAAACACGTGCAGTCGTAATGTCAGTGGTTATGACTGCAAGGCTTCAAAAAAAAACCCACACAAACAAAAAACTGTTGTGCAAACCAGAAATTCATTACTTTGTGTTGATCCTTCATATACATTTCTAGGAGATTGTGTTGGTAAAACATGACCAATAAGAAAAAACAAAGTCCATGAACAGACCCTGAAATCTGCTCCCTGTGCTAAGATGCCTCTCAAATCCATCTGGCTTTAGCCCGTAACCTTGCAGGTGTCCTTGCTATTGATGTCAGAACAAGCCAGTCGCTAACTTCATTTTCCAGTAGTATTTAACTCACACCCATTTGGAAGCAACAGAAAGTTCTCTGCAAAGTTAGTCGAGCGTGAAGAAGCAAAAAGCTCCAGTGAACACCCTTCTAATTTTCATGTCTGCGTATCTCGATAATTACCAGTAAAAAAAAAAAAGAAAGAAAAACCAGAGGAAAATGATAGAACTTATCTGATCCCCCCGTTTCCTCCAGTCTCACCAATGAAAGCAGGGGCCCGTAACTGGCTCCTGACGCAAACAACATCGTAGGTGTGGACGGCAGTCACCGTCACTGATGAACGTGTGATAGCTGTCTCATGAGGTTAGCTGTTCAAGTGCTTTTTCTTTTCTTTTCTCTTTCATTTTTTTTAGGAGGACCTCGATTTCTGGCAACTGGAAGGCCAACACGGGTTCTGCCATGTTGGAGCAGATCGCAATGACGGACAGGTCAGCCGCCCCGAAGTTTCCCACGAGAATGTCCACCGTCACAGACAAACGTGTTTCTTGGATATTTCATAACTGCTGTCAGTTTCTGAGCAGAAATCCAAGAGGTTCTGACAGACGTGCTGTTTTATGACGGGGTGTACTTTCCGATCCTCCAATCATTGCTGGTTGTTGAATTGTCTTTTGTTTTTTTTTGTTTTTGGGGTTTTGTGTGACTCGTCCAGATATCGCATGTGGGTGGACTCCTGTGCTGAGATGTTTGGTGGCCTCGACATCTGCGCCGTGAAGGCTGTCCACGGAAAAGATGGCAACGACTACATTATTGAGGTCAGTGTGCGTTCCCGAAAAACAACACGCAGGAAAAGGATTTGACGCAAAAGGCGGCTGAAAGCTGCTGCGTTATGCAACAGCGGGAGCCGTTTTACGCAGGTCTTTTACTCACAGTGCTGTGAAAAACTAATTGGCCAGTTATGGATTTCTTCTGGGGTTTTTTTGTTTGTTTGTTTTTTTTTATCTAACCAGACGTCTACGTCTAAAGTTTTCCCTCGAACATCTAAAACCTGGAATGCAATTCCAACTAACGTACAATAAAGATAATAATAATAATAACAAAGACTCAACTTTCCCAGAAGAAAGTTATAAAATGACCAACAGAAAGTCTCCATGAGAGCAAATAAGATTTAAGATTTGAGGTAGCTACTTTGTCTAGTTCAGGATTTTTTTTCTTCTTAGCACTTCTCAGTCGTTTAAACTGCTACTGATAATAATTTGATGCTGATGTGTTAAAAGATGAAGTATTTACTTATTTGTGAAATAGATACCAGAATTTAACTTCAAACGGGGCTCAAGATTACTCATTTTTATTTGAATTTTTTTTTTTTTATTCACTTTGGAATTCTCATAAAATTACTACTTAATTCTTTTATCATACGATCTTATTCTGGTAATATCATGACTCTACCCTCTTTTTTTTTTACTTAATCTCGTAAAATTTCAACTTTTTTCTCGTAATATTGAGTTTATTCTTGTATTATAATGACTGTATTCTCATCTTTTTTTAATACTATGACTTAATTCCCAAACGAGTTTTTTCTCACTGTATTTTATAATTTTAGTCTCATTCTTACAACTTTTTCTCCTAATACTATCAGTTTATTCTTGTATTATTGTGACTTTATTTTGTCATTTTATTTTAATTGACTTTATTCTGTTAATATTAGGCTTTATTCTGGTGTAACGTTCTTCTCATAATTAAATTTTTCTTCTCTACCAGTACCATCACAGGCTTAGATATGTGATTTCCCTCACTAAATTAAATCCTAAAGTGTTTAAAAAGTGTTTTTGGTATATGCTCATGTCATCTTAGCTTGATGTTAATATTTGTGTGATGATCTCAAACGTGTGTAACAGAAAAACAGAAAAGAAATCTGTTCAGGGGCTCAAGTACCTTTTCACAGCTCTGAATGCAGGCTGGAAACATCAGCTTGGACTTTGTCTCTTTTTTTTTTGTCGTTTTTTTTCTTCTCCTGATTATACCAACAAGTAGGAAGGTCACAATCTGAAGGCCAGCAGACATGGGTGTAGCCAAACTTGGTGGCACATGATCAAGAGAGCCTTGAAAGAATAATTAGTCTGTAGACCAAACACAGTCAGCACAATGAAAGCAACATCGGAAGTGAGCGGTTGTGTCACGCCGCTGTGTGTTTACCACTCTGCTGGAGTTTCAGTTTTGACTCGGAGGCTAGCAGAGCGGCCCTGGAGCCGCTGGATGTTTGGGTTCCTCCTGCAGGAAGGCTGCCGCCGCAGCCATGTGTCAGTGACATTTAACACATAAAACAAAATCTAACTATTTATTCCAATTAGAAGTTCTGACATTTTTTTTTCCCCATGTGTTTACAGTGGTTCTTAAATGCCCCTGTGAAAAATGTCAGCTTTATGTAATGAAACAAAACTCCCAGATAAATGACTAATACTTTTTGTACAGGATGTAGAAGTGTGCGCACCCTTACAGTAGCACTTTGTGGAAGCAAAGTTTGAGTCAATTCTATTCAAAAGTACTTCATTCATATTCATCAAACAGGGAAATAAAATGTTGTGGTAACTCATGTCATCGAAGTATCTTCAAAGAGTCGTGGATGGCGATGAAGATGATGGGGGCAGGAAGGATCTCCAGCAGCAGTCAGTCTCGCAACGAATCTGAAAAGGCCTCTGACTGAAGACTGTTCCTGTGGCAGTCTCATGACTATCATGACATCCTAACAGCTCAGCTCAAGATAATAAAGCACAGTGACATGTTCTGGATGACGGCATCAGTTGTTAGCAAGCTGTGCTAGCCAGCTCATTTGCTTCGTTGCTACAGTTCAGAAAAAGTTGTGAGTCATTCCAACATGGTGAAGCCGTAACTCTTCTGTAAAATGGCTGACTACAATTTCCCTAAAACGCCGCATACATAGCCACTGCCAAGTAGGCTGGGCTTGCCTGAATAAGACGCTGATGTCTCCTCTGATGGCTAGTGCCATGATAGAGTTATCAATCTAATATAACACAATATTAATGACCTATTGCATGGACAAACTTATTCACAGGTGATTTTAATATCATTTCTTATCTAATTGACACAGCAATTGTGAAGCTGCGGTTTTGTTTGGGGTTTTTTTTTACATTAGCATAACATCGTCAAAGATTTGCGCACATTTGTAACGGAAACGCGGCTAGAGACGAGCAGCCGGACGGTGTGGATCGGTTTCTAGAACAAGCTGCTCTGCCTTGAAGTCTGACTCGCCCGTATTTAGCCCGAGAGCAGGACGTCACCCTGCTCTCTGTCTCCCGCTGGGTGAGGTCAGCCGTGGAGAAAGCACTCCGACTGTCTCGGCGAATACCCTTCAGCTCCCTGGAGAAGCGTTGCCTCAGAGTTTTGGACGGAGAAAGCGGTTACGCAGCGAAGTAGCAGCTCTACCCTGTCCGTCCCCATCTGGACGTCCCATGATGCAATGTAGCAAACCGCAGAAGAGATGTCGGCGCATCGGCCTTGGATTCTGTTTTTAGTTCAAGACAACGGCGGTGCGACTTCTCCCTCGTAAAAAAGTAACGAGCCGCTCAGAAGCTCTCGGTCAACTCCTTACTGCTGCTGATTTAATCTGCTGCCAACTGCAACTTTGTGGCACCTCCTGATGGGGAGACGTGACTTGGCTCAGCATGAGCAGCCGCCGCTCCACGCAGTCCGAAGTGGGTTTATTTAATACATCAGCCATGTGACATGAATTAAAACGTCATATATGAGAATGATGTAATGCTAAATGATGTTAGAGTTGCACACAAAGATGCAATGTCAGAGTAATTTAATACAGTTTAATGCTAAATAACAGTGACGTTAGTCTGAATTCTACTTGACTGCTTTAATCTGGTTTCTTGCTCCTCTTGTTCAGACTCTGATCTTTACTTCCAGACCTGCAAAGTTAAATCTAATGTAAAACCTGAACAGAAACAGTCATGTGCTTTCACATCATTCTCTGCAGAAATACTTGTTTAAAAGGAATGTATCTCAGTAAACAGTAAATTGTAGTTTATCAGGTTTATCTTAAAGACGAGTAGCACTCCATCTCATTTATGGTGGAAACTGATAGTGGAAGTATTAAGATAAAAAGTATTATTAATGCGTCAACTTGAATGGTGATGCTTAGGACTTCTGGTTCATTTCAATTGTGTTTTACTATTTTTAGTCGTCTCTTTGAGAAACACTTCAAAATCCTTCAGATGTTTCTTCCGGCTTCTCAACAAAAACCTTCAGATTTTATGGCCTTCCTGTCATGGTGTGTAGAAGATAGGACCCAAGTACAGGAAGATGTAGAAAGCAAAGAGTTTTAAATTTGAAAAATGAACAAAGGACTGTGGGAAGACACTGATGAGGAAGAAAGATCGGAAAACTGGCAGGGAAACGGCAAGAGACGTAGGAACACGTATGTAACAGTGCAGAAAGGAAGATTTATAAACACTGAGGACGGAGCGGAGAATCACAGGAGAACCAGAGGAGCTAATCACAGGTGAGTAGATGTAGCTGGAGAAAGGGCAAGGTGCAGGTGAAAACGAGAAACAGCTGGGAAGGAGAAAGAGATGGCAGACTGAGGGAAAGATGAGAAATAAAGAGAATACTTAAATTCAGAACCTGAAACGAACATTAAGTAAATAAGTACAACGTGCAAAGACGCAGTCTAAGCGAATGCCAGGAATGAACTAAAATTGAAGATCTAACAATAAAGAAGTGATCACAAACCAGAACCACAAATGAAACTAAAGTTCCAGCACCTTTAGATCATGACACTTCCTTCAAGGACAAAAGCAGGTCCTCAAGGTTAGCAAGCCATGCTATCACCAGAGGCGTTGTGGTGAGAACTTCCTGTCAGGTCAGAGGATCTTAAGAAGCTCCGTCCTCTGCACATTCTGCATGTTGGTTTCTGACTTGCTTACTGAAGCCACTCGGCAGGCCGTCCCTGGTTTTGAAGGTTTCATGCTTGGTTGAACAGTCCACACCTGACACACTGTTCTCTTTGCTCGGACTGCGTTTATAACGTCGTACTCCATAAAGTCGGGACTGAGCTTGTACAAACTCTTCCTTTTTTGGCCGGTTGGAACCAGCTTCGTCATGCTTCTTTGTTTTAAAAACTTCTCCATTAGCTTTTTCACAGGCGAGCAGCTGGCTGAAAATCTTCATCCACTTAGTGGAGATTGTTAAACGACTGGCTCATGCATGACCACCACCAAGTTCCCTAAAGAAGCATTGCTACTGAGTGTCTCGTACACACTCGGTATTTCAGTGGCTTCGTTTGCTAATCTTCGCCATCCCGCTCCCCTTGTGGTTCACAGGTGTAAAATGTAATGTTTCTTTGTGGCCCTATAGATGGCGCTTATGGCCCAACTGGAGACCAGGACTCCAGTCCATTATTCTTTAGTACCAGAACAACCATGTTTACAAGTGCAGCTGCTCTCTTTATCTAGCTGCTACATCTATGTAACAAAAACGGAGCAACTTGGATCATATAACACTTAAATAATTTTTTTTGTTGACTCAAAAGTGATCTACTTTTAATGTGACATTTTCTGATGACACGTTTTTATTTCTGCTAATCATCTTGTGAAGACGTGTCACAGAATCTTGAGTTTAGTGCCTCACAGGACAGCTATGTGAATAAATGGAACGATACGATGTCGAAACTTTAAGCAGTGTCCAGATGAGAACTTTGTGATGTTCCAAAAATAGTCCAAGTGATGGCTCGGCTACATTTTGATACTTTAAGGACTAATGTGGATACATGTTTAAATGTTGCAGTAATGCCAGGACTCGCAAAGATATGCACAATCTTACTCAATTTTTCCACAGCTCTACTAAAAAGAGAACATGGGTGTAAAACTGTTTGTTTTGTGCTGCCAAGCATTGTTTTTGTTCAAATGCTAACAGTCAAGCTTTTGGCCTCACTGGCCTCCCTGACTGGCTCCTGTGTTGTCTTTTTGTCCATTCTGGAGAAACATCAAGGTTCAGTAAAAATATGGTTGTCTCATCATTTCTCCAGGTATTGATGATGAGACAATGGACCACTGTCTATTTGCGGTACATTATATTTAGTTTTATATTTTATGGATAAATGACTCCATCTAAATTATTTGAAAATAAAATCTTGACGTGGTGAAATTTGAAAAAAATATTAGCTGCTTGGCTGGGCGTTAACAAGCAGCCAATCCAGGAGTATCATTCATTTTCCTTGTTGCTGATTGGCTGGTCCCCGAAGAGCAGAGCTAATGAAGACGGGGAATGTTAGCTTCTGCGGTAGGGCTAAAACTATTTCCAATGTGTTTATTAATGCATATAAAGTATATTTGATGTTTGAACTATTAAAAGAAGACAGTTTTTAGGTTTTGAGTATTTGCACATTTTAGCTATGCACAGGCGGTTATGCTTACTAAACCCCACAAATACATGAGTGTTCACAGTGAATATTCTGTATATGTCTGGGGTTTTTGTACCCTTCTCCTTCTCATTAAAATTTTTGGAACTTCTCTGTCAAAGGGACAGAAATGAGACCATCAGGAAAATCTTGTGATTCAACAAAGTGTTGGTTTAAAGGTGTGCACATCAACGCAGCCAGCTCACTGCAGCTTGTTGTACGTCTTACTCTTTTAAGTGAAAAGCAAACTTTCATTTCAAAAGGGGTTTAAAAACGCTTTGAGGATTAAAGTGTCGAAAGCGGATGCCACTACAATGTCAAGAGAATTCTCATCAATTGCGGTTGATGAAGTTCCAAAATAAAAGTGTCCAGGAACTTTCCCATGGGACAGAATGCATTGTCCAGACAGACGGACTTCTCCTGCTTTGTGAAAGCCTAGAAGGCAAGGCAAGGCAAGGCAAGTTTATTTATATAGCACTTTAAAACAGTACCACTGACCAAAGTGCTGTACAATCACAAAATTAAACAAATAAAAACAAAATTAAAACACATCAAAACCAACAATGCAGTGACGTAAAACACTCTATATAATACATAAACATACCCAGATAAATACAGAAAAGCAGCATCTCAAACTGAATCAAAGGCCAACCGAAAAAGGTAAGTCTTAAGAGCAGATTTAAAAATTGCTAAAGAGGGGGCCTGTTTTACCAACATAGGTAAAGAATTCCAAAGTTTGGGAGCTGCAACAGCAAACGCCCTGTCTCCTCTCTGCCTCCTGGAAGTCCTCGGCACCTCCAGGTTCATTTGGCTCGCTGATCTAAGAGCTCGAGGAGGACAGTGTATATGTAACAGCTCAGAGAGATAGGAGGGAGCAAGGCCATTTAAAGATTTAAAAACAAATAAAAGAATCTTAAAATGCACTCTGAAATGTACCGGCAGCCAGTGCAGAGAATATAAAATCGGGGTAACATGTTCCCTCTTCCGCGATCCAGTTAAGAGCCGAGCAGCCGCATTCTGGACCAGCTGAAGACGGGACAAAGAAGACTGGCTGACACCCACATATAAGGAGTTACAGTAATCCAGTCGTGTTGTAATAAAAGCATGGATTAATATTTCAAAATAATCCACTGGTACAATATTCCTAATCTTAGCAAGCCGTCTCAAATGGAAAAAGCTCGTTTTCACAACGGCACTGATTTGTTTATCCAACTTAAAATTTGCGTCCATTACAAAGCCCAAATTTGTAACAAATGGCTTTACGTAATGTGATAGCGGACCCAAATCCACAGGAGTGGACTTGCAGGTAGTACCAGGGTCAAAAATAATAGCTTCCGTCTTTCTTTCATTAAAATTCAAAAAATTCAGAGCCATCCAAGTTTTTAAGTCATCGAGGCACTCCATTAAAATTGGTACTGTATTGACTCCCTTACGATTGAGAGGCACATAAATTTGTGTATCATCCGCATAGCAATGAAAAGCAATATTATGTTTCCTAAATATTGACCCAAGGGGAAGCAAATATAAAGAAAACAAAAGAGGTCCAAGTATCGAGCCCTGCGGTACTCCACACAATAAAGGAGCAGACGATGATCTAAAATCATCTATGTCAACACAGAAAGACCTATCCGTCAAATACGACCTAAGCCACACTAAGACTGTGCCTTTGAGACCTACATAATGCTCTAAACGGGAAAGTAAAACATCATGGTCCACCGTGTCAAAGGCTGCAGTCAAATCTAAAAGAATTAAAATCACTGGATCTCCAGCATCAGTAGCCAAAAGGATATCATTAAACACCCTCAACAATGCAGATTCGGTGCTGTGTAAAGTTTTAAAACCAGACTGAAAATCCTCAAGAATATTATTTACATCGAGATAGGCCTTTAATTGATTATAAACAACTTTCTCTAAAATTTTAGACATAAATGGAAGCTTTGAAATAGGCCTAAAATTAGATAACAGAAAAGGGTCTAAGCCAGGTTTTTTGATCAGCGGTTGAACTAATGCCTGTTTAAAAGGTTTTGGAACCACACCAGTGATCAGGCTACTATTTATAATAGCCGTAATAGAAATCCCTAAAATAGGAAGAACCTCTTTAAAAAGTCGTGGGGGTAAAATGTCAGCTGCAGAACCTGAGGCCTTAAGATGACCTACAGTCTCATGAACAACACCTCTGTGTTCCAGCAGCGGCCCCGGCTTTCTGCTGGATGACTCTGGATCCTAATAAATCAGCAGGGTGGATCCCGGCTCCACTTGCCACCACACACTGTTTGAAGTGGAGCCTGGGGACAGTTTGCCAGGCCTCTGCTCAGTCCTGTGCGGCGATGACTTAACTGACCAGAACACAGTGCCACACCCCTCCTCACCACCAGAGGTTTGCCAAGAAAATGGACACAAACAGGGAAAGAATTACTCTAATTTGTGCTTCAAGTGCTTTCAGTTTCCCACATTTTGTTTTTGTTTTTCCGCATTCATGATTCTTTTATGTCTTCGGTTGTGTCTCTTCCCTCCAAAACCACTTTCCCATCTGATCTTTCCATACTTAGCCCATGCACTGCCAATCTATCATTAGCCACTTGCTACTCCAGCTACTTAACAAAGTCGTCCAAATTGTGAACCTTATTTGAGAAATTAAAAAGAAAAACAGTTACGTTTTTTTAGAGGTATTTTAGGCTTATCCAACTCAGTGTCCCATCAAATTGTTTTTTGAGGCAACAAGGCAACAAAACCAAGAGAAGCAGCTTTGCTTTGCTTCACTGCTGTTAATGGATGCTGTTTGTGCGTCAAATTCACTGCATTATGCATTAAAATCTACGTATTTAATTAATCAAAATTAATGCATTAAATTCCCAGCCCTAGAAGAAATATATATACATATGTATATAAAATATCAGTAAATATTGATTATTGGCAATATCAGATATTGATATCCACCTTACGTTTTCATGTAGATGCATGTGTAATTATGATTTTCTGCTGACAGTGTAATTTGGCACAGATAATCTGTGAAAACTTTGATCTCCTCCGTGAGTTACCCTGTGAAGAAATGCACCATACTCAACCAAAAACAACCAATCAGAGCCAGGAGGAGGGCCTTAGCGCTGTCAATCAATCATGCTAAATGTCCTAATGGCACAGAAACAATGTGTCATTCCAGTAAAACTGTTTATCTGCTGTCGTTGGTGGCCATGCTAACTAGGATAGCATTCACATGTTCTGCTAGCTGCAGGGTACCAGAGAGCAAAGGGTGAGGTTTGACAACGCTAAGGCCCTCCTCCTAGCTATGATTGTTTGGTTTTTTGGTACTAGGAGAAGGCAGAGTAGCTCAGTTTTTTTCACAGAATGTCTGTCTTATATACTGTTACAACATAGCAACAGTTTCAACTAATATGTAAAAAAATATATACCATTTGTTGGTTTAGAAGGAACGTTCAGTCTGACAAAGGAGACTCATCAGAAAGCACTTTCAAATTTATTGAATATGTCTACAGGCTTTTTAATGCTCTCCTTTATAGTCTTAACAGATAATAGCTCAAATTAATGTTGCTACTTTAAGCTTTTAAAGGTTCCATATAAATGTTTGTGGTCTGAACCGAGGCACAAGAAAAATCTTAGCAAAGATAGGTATAGCATTCTACTTCCGTAACAATTTATACATCCCTTAACTGTTTTTTTCTTCTTTTTTCATTTCTATTTTTATGCTAGTAAAGGTCACGTAGCACTTTAACAAACAACAATCCTGTTGATGTTTAGAACTGTACAGGACCCCTCTTGAGACAGTATTTATCCAAAAGCGCAATAAAAGCCACAGCAAGGAGTTGCCTAGCAGGGCTGTAACACATGACTGGCCTGTGCTGGGTAAATACCGTGAACCAGAGGACCGGCACACGCATCCATGCCCGGAGCCATGTTTACAGCCTGCGGCCGGGGCGCGGTGCGACCGCCACGGCGGGAATCCGCATCGCAGCCGGCCGCGGTGCCAGCAGAACCAGCAGTCGCCATTTCCCGCTGGTGCTTCTTATGGTCTTTAGAGAGGAAGTCATCGGGTCTCCAGGCCCCCTACAGTCCGTACATTGGCACTATGACCTGAGGGCTTTGGAATTTTGTTGACTTGAATGTTTACGCTGTAAAGTAATAGTAACCTATTTTAGGTTTGTGAATTGTAAGCTCGTTTAAAGTTCACCTAAATGACAGAGGCATATAAATCTGGGCTTCAGTCCGTGAAAGTCATTATTAGAGCAAAATGAAAGGCTAAAAAAAAAAACCATGAAATTATGCGAGGTAGCCCCAGTTTATATCCGAATAAAAACTACTGTAGGAAACCAAAGTGGTTGTCCCAGTTCGGAGGACATACTGGGAGATATCCACGTTGAGGGCCTTTCTGGTGAGCAGTGCCTGGAAACATCCAGAGGAGTCAATCCCATCTGGCTCTTAATTGGACTTGAGGTCTGCAGAGGGTTGTAAAGCTCATATCCTCTGACCTCAACGGCAGAGTGACCTGAAAAACGGACTCATCTTTATTGTGTTGGCCTTTATTCACTGTCACTGAACTTTCTGCGTTATCAAAGTGATACAACAGAGCCATCTAGTGGCGGGTTAAGATTTTTTGTTAACATTTCCTGTCTGCAGGTGATGGACAGCTCCATGCCTCTGATTGGTGAGCACGTAGAGGAGGACAAACAGCTCATTACAGAGCTGGTCATCAACAAGATGGCGCAGGTGCTGCTGGGAGTTGTTACACCTCAGACTTCTGCTGTGAAGGTACAAACTGCAGCTGTTAGAAAGGCTCGTTCTGATAAAAGTTTTTATTTTAAATGCGACATTAAAGGTTGTAATGCTCACTAATGAAGCAGTAATGGATGTAATCACCACTATATGGGCATATAGAGTGCTGTTAAAAAAAATGTAGCCGATAGGTTTGACTTTTTTAATTGGTAGTATAATTTGTTTTTGTTAAAGTGAAATGTTTCAGATCATAAAACTCATTTCAATACTGATGGGTTTTAGTGCCAAGAAGTCAAAATGGAATAAAACAGAACTTTGCTGACATGTTCAGTTGTTAGTGCAATACATGTGTGTTTCTCTGAAGGAATCATAAAGTCAAGTTATTTTGACCTACAATAATTGTGATTTTGATTTCCTGCTATTGGTGAGACTCGATCCAAATTTTGAATCAAGTTTATTGCAGGTACTGTAATTACTTAATCAAATTTTAATTGAAAACTATTGAATGTTTATCCAAAATAAGCAACATTTTCAATTCTGTTTATGGATGTTTGTTGTACAAGAAACATACACATTTTTTTAGATGACGGTTTATGCAACCTTTGTAAAAAGAAAAAAAGAACAGTAATTAAATTGTGTTATATTTCTAACACCTGGAATTCCAGGTAATCAATAAATTGAAATGAATGTGATAAGGTTCTGAGCTTATTGTCTACATCATCAAGAATCCCCACAGACTGTTGAAGTGGAAGGATTGATGTAAAAACAATCTGGAATATTTATCAGTATTGGGTGAAATAGCCCAACATTTTTAACTCTTCGTTGTGATCATTATATAAGTGATGATAAAAAAAAATGAAATAATCACAAACTGTCTGCATTCAGCATTGCAAACATAAAAATAGCACCAAAAAATAAAAAGTAACATTATTCAATATTACTTTATAACTAGTAATATTAAACAGTGCAACCGTTCAACTTAACAGCCCACAGTGTTTGTATTCAATCATACTTTGAATAACAAGGGCAGCATTTATTGATGATACGAAAAAACATTTTGAACATTAAAAGCAACAATCTGGGGCGTGCTGTGGTGGCGCAGGGTGTTAGCACGCCCCACGTTTGGAGGCCTTAGTCCTCGACGCGGACGTCGCGGGTTCGATTCCTGGTCCCGACGACCTTTGCCGCATGTCTTCCCCTCTCTCCTCACCCTCCTTCCTGTCTGCCTACTGTGTAAAAAATACGAGCCACTAGCGCCGCAAAAACTCTAAGGAGAAAAAAAAAAAAAAAAGCAACAATCTCAACCATCTGTCTTCGGTCTTTGCAAAAATAATAAATTACAGTTTAGCAATATTTTCCCAATGTATATGATAAACGATATTGTAATACTAGGGGATTTAATAAATTTCTTTATGAGTGTAATTTTTGTTGCAGTTGGATTACAAGGTTCTCAGTTTGTTGCAGTTTTGGATGCAAAACACTAGATGTCAGTCTATCTCACTCACTAGACCTTTAATGAACTACTGTTAATATCGCAATGCATCAAACGCCAGAAGATTCAGAGGATTTTTTAACGTTTCTTTTCCAAAAACGTAACCTTTCTCCCTCTCTCTCTGTGTCCCTCCATGTTCAGACCACTCAGCCCAGGCGAGGTGAGTTCAATCCTCAGTGTAACGCTGACCTGTGGTCGACACACTGAGGTAAAACACAACGTGTGTTTCCAGGCGGACACCGCTCTGCTTCGGCCTCTCCGTCGCAGTCGGCCCAGGGCTCGCCTCAGAGAGCACGCTCCGCCACCACCTCTCCCAGCCAGGCCTTCCAGCCCGGCCCCATCCCGGCCTCCTCTGGGCCTGGATCTCAGAAACAGTCCCCTCATCTCAAGTAAGTCCAAACTGCAGAGCGCCGGCTTTTTGTCATCTTTTCATGTCTGTAATCAATGATGTAAAAAGTCCAAAATGGATAAAACCAACAAAAACACGGTTGGGGGATACTTCAGTCGCTTTCTCAGCTGCCCTTTCTGTCCTTTGCAGGATTCTCTTCTCAAACTAGATGAAGGGTTGTCGGTGCTCTTCCCCATTGCACTTTCCTCATTACCCAATTATGACTGTTCTTTCTGTTGTGCAGCAAATCCCAGTCACTGACCAACACCTTCACAGAGACGTTACGGGGAAGCCTGACCGACGACGAGGCCAAGGCCGAGACCATCCGTAGCCTCCGGCAGTCCTTCGCTAGCCTCTTCTCTGACTAAAGAAGCTCCGCCCCCCTCGACCTTCATGTTGGACGTCAGATCAAAGACTAAAATAATGAAAAAGTGTGGGGAAAAAAACAAACAGCTTCATCTGTAAAGGAGTCTCTTCTCTCTTCCAAACTCCAGCTTTGTGTTTTTTCTTTGCATTAATCCAGTTGTCCATCTGCTGTTCTCAGAATATTAGTGAAGTTTAGAACTAGAACGGCCAAGAGAGCCTCAGGGTCTTAGAGGAAGTTAGAAGGAGCCAAACTTTCAAAGGTGCCATTCAAAAGTATTCTTGACACCTTCATCACGTTAAAACCAAAAAACTTCACTGTATTGCATTGAGATTTTACAGCAGAGATCAGCAACTGCTTCCAATTGTGAGCAGAAGAACGTTACAAAAAGCAAACAGATAAAATAATAATAATAACCATTAGAGTTTATGGATGTAACGTGACACAAAGTAAAATTGAGACATTTACAAGATGTTTATTCACAGCTTCATAAATTTTGCCATAACTGTCACTGTACCCGTTTACACCTTAAGGTTTGATCACTTGAGGAAGTCTGGCCTTTCTAGTGCTGACTGCTGTAACAACAGAAAATCCTCATGTGGTAGCTTGTGCTGCTTGGTATATTATTATTCTGCATCCTCCCTGTGCAGCTGATACAGCTATGTTCCTGTTTGTCTTTCATCTTTACCCATTTTATGTGACACGCGGCCTCCGGGTTATTTGCGGACGGCAGTGCGGTTCCACTTTGGTGTACGTGAACGTACCAAACATTCACAGTTCACCAGCGAGCTCTGAAGCCCCTCAGCCAGCAGTCGCAGACCTTCTCAGACATCCAGAGTGTGACGCAGTGACTCCTCTACCCCTATCCTAACTTTACCAAAGTGCTTTTCAATGGCAGATATAAAGAAACCCCTCTGCACTGGGTCAGGAAAACAATCAGCTGGTAGAAACATTTCTACCCGGTGCGAATGCTGTCCTGGCTTATGGCCGTCGTCTTCCACCACAGCTCAGTTTCTCTTTATCTTTCTAAGCTCGGTTAGTTTCACCTTTAAGCATTTGTCGCGCTGGATTTACATCACACCTGCTTCTGCTGGGTACTAGTGAGCAGCGAGGCTCAGTCGAGACAGAAAAGGTTCTCTTGTATTCCGGAATGTTCCATATTTTCTCTCTGTTCTCTGCAGCCCTTGTCAGCTGAGTTTACAGGTGCTCCGCAGTACGTCTTGTTTTGGAATTCAGAGCCGTATATGGACTCGAACTGAAAAACCGAGGCAGTCGTAACTTCTGAAGAGTTGTGATGTATTTATAGGTTAAAATGTTTCCTGGAAAGTGAGTTGACTTCAGGAATCCTTTTCGTCTCGCTGCGTGCTGCAGGTTTTCTGAGAAATCAACGTTGGTGAAGGTCAGATTTGCAAACACAATACAGCCTTTGTGTATTTATCTGTCATTCACATGAGGAAAAAAGGCGTTCAAACCCACGGCTGAACGACAGCTTTGCTTTAAAGGGCAAATATTAAAATTTTCCCACTGTTTTCAGACATGTAGAGTGAGATTTTTTTCCATTTCCACCAAAGAAAACAATGGGAACATAGAGCTGAGAACGTAGCTGAAAGGTGCAGAAGAGTCATGACTCTACATCTGGATACCTGGGCGCAGGAGTCACATCTTCCATCAAAAACAACAGTAATGGTAGCCAAGTTCTCAGCTTGAATTTTAGTTCATATGGTGAGGATTTCTGTTGTTGTTCATCTACTGAGGCAAAGAAAGTCATGAGAAATGTTATGTGACAGCAGTAGCATGGAGACCTATCAAACCAGCACCCTGTGGAGGGCTTAAGAAACTCTGTATTGAGGCCAGTCTGCCTTCAATTGATAGCGTGTGACAAAAATTGTAATTCAAAACATTAGATTTCAGGCAGCATTCATATAGACACTGTAATTTCTGTGTCACCACAATATTCGAAGAGAGTTTTACTTTTTCCTCTCTACATAATCACTTGGTGTTTTACCAAATATGGCTTAACCACTAACATAGCTGTCAAAATGGCATTCCGAGGAAACCTTCCGATCAAACTCGATCAGTTGAAGCTAGTTAGCAACAATGAACACACAGGAGGATCATTCAGAGAGAATGGTTAGCATAACATGATATGTGTAGATCAGGAGACGTTTTGTACTGACTCCTAAAGCTTGAAAAGTAAATATTTTCTTACACAGTAAACTTTATGCTCACAAACGATAGCTGTGGTTGCCACAGTGTCCTGGCTGTCCTCTCCCTGCTTGAGCTACCGGTGGTAGCCCTAGTCCTAAGCCCTTGTCCAGGTATTTCATGTCCCCTGGGCAAGAAGTGTTTCCAACAGAGAAACTGTTTTTCTCTGTTGCAGATTTCAACATATACAGGATGCTTAATATTTCAAACGTATTAAGTTCAAGTGAAATCAACAAATTTAAACTGAGAATAGAAATATGATCCTGTTGCTTACACAGCTGAATATTTATCAAATTATTAGAGATAAATTAATTTCAGTGGCTCTGTTTTTCTGGTTTTAAATAGTTGCATGTGTGAATCATAGTTACATACTGTAGTTTGTGTAAATAAGTAAGAATGCTGAGGGTCAGTTTACTGATGGGCAATAGCAGAAATTATGCTATGACACAAAAATAAGCAGATTTTAAGAAACCAGTTTTAAGGTTTTCAGTTTTTATGTAAGGCATTAGAAAATCAACCATCTGGTCGAACACACTCGGTAGCTGTTGTTAACTGTATCAAGAAAATAATGTGCTTCTTTTAAAGCGCTCTTAAATTTTCAGAATTTGTCCTTCATTTTGGGAACCTCTACAAATGTTGTACCCAAGCTATCATGTTTTTAAAATATTTCATTTCAGAGAAGCTGTTTTCAGAGTGGTTAGCTTCGTTAGCCCTCTCAAGCTAACCAATTTGGACACCCTGATTCCTAGCATCTACGATACTAGCATACATAAACATGTTCCAAAGCAGAGACAGAACACTTAACTTTAGTTAATATTTGTGCTGAGTTTTTGTTTTAATACTTTTACAGCGAAGTGCATATACTGTATATATATATATATATATATAAATATATATATATATATATATATATATATATATATTTTTTTTTTTTTTTTTTTTTTTTTACCAATACCAGCAATTTACCAAAATGATTTTTTTAAAGGGATTCTTTCCACTTGATTTGCTTTTAACTGGGCATACATTTTAAATACATGACCAAGAAGAATTTATGCTGAAAAACCAAAGCTGGCGTAGCTTAGCCTAAATGTTAGTCAATGCTAACTGAGAGGGTTTTATTAGCCAGTTATAAATTAGCATCATATTACCTTCGCAGACATTTTGTTTGAAGTTTGAAGGGAGAATCCTTTGAAGAGCAGTATGACGTTAACAGCGCTAACTGTCCTGAACCAGCTTTGACCTAATCAATATTTACCCTTACTTTTTACACACTTTTAGTCTGAGATGTTTTTCTACTGCTGAATAGAGATAAATTAATGCTGCATTAATATAAAGAGCTTTTATTCACACCAATAACATAAAAAACCCTGCTAAAAAAGTTGACCTTTAAAACTGCAGATGCAAAAGCCCTAGTTAAAGCAAGCAATAAAATAGAGGAAACACAAAAACACATTTAAAAAAATACACAACCGTGCAGACCCGTGTAAGCTTTGTTTGTCTGTTTTAAAGCCTTGGCATGTAAAAGCTGAAATTACTTCACAAATGAAGTCCTTCACTTGTTTGTTTTACATCTGAGGTCCCATAATAATGTGCAAAAAGCTTTTATGTCCCAAATATAGTTTGTTTTTTTGTAGGAAGCTATTTTGATGGTTATGCTAATGTTAGCTTTTACTCTAAAGATTCAATAAAGCCATGGTCTATTTTTTTTTATTATTATTGTAATACCCACCAGCCAGGACAAACAGTTTTTAATAGTGAGTGTAATACGGTCCAAGTTTGAGCTGATATTGTTCAAACTTGGACTGTATTACTGTATTACTGTATTACTGTATTACTGTGTTACTGTATTACTGTATAACTGTATTACTGTGTTACTGTGTTACTGTAGCCATATTTTTAGTTCCAACGCTAACCGGACAGCATCTGAAAGAAGCTAATATTTCAAGTTTATGCTAGCTTAGAAATGATTGAGTCAGACAGAAGGTAAACTGAATTCCACTGGTTGAAATTTGTTTTTAACTTTTCCACCTACCCATACGTGACTTTATGGATCCTCATGAGTCACCATGACAACCAGCTTCATAAATGTGTTTAAGGTTGTGGTGGCAAGCAGGGCAGGAAAAGGAGCCAATAGAGGATTTCTTTGGGCTTACATTTTGACACTATATTGATTATTTATAGATTTGATGCAGGACAACTGACTTCATGGGTAAAAATGTAAATGTGGCCCATATGGGTCCCTAATGTGTAACTGATTTTCTTAATGTCCATTTCAGCTCAAAGCTATAGCTGTCAGCTGGTTCTGCCTATGTGAGTTGTATTTAGTCAGACCAAGTGGATCCCATATGTGAAGCCCATTCAGAGCCCAGGCCCAGTTAGTCCCCATCATGCCTGCACTGAACCCATATGGGGCCCACCGCCACCAATAACTCTGCCTCAGAGGTTGCTCTGCAAATTCCGCGTCTTGTAATTTCACTCTTTTGCGGTCACTCCTTCTCTGTTGTCACTGTGTCAAGACGGACCAAAATACATCTCATTATCTTTACTGTAGGGATTCCTCCTGCTTAGCATGCAACACCAGTATGAAAAGCCATAATCGAGCAATGAGGATTTCTATCCCTTGTGTGCCACGCAATAAAGCTGTGACATCACTCACAAAGCGGTGCGTTAGCTGTTAGCTACTGTAATCACTGTGTCCGTGGCTGGCCTCTCCTGCCTTGCAGAGAAACTCAGCAATTGTTGCTTCCTCCTTTTGAAGGTCTCCCGTTTGATTTCTGTCAGGAGAGCATTGGATGTCACTTCTCTTCTTTTCGCTTCAAACTGGAAGTTGAGTGAAAACTTAACGACGACTTGGTGTCGTATAGCTTCAGTGGTCACTATTTTCGAGCTGAGGAACATAATCTCATTAGTTTGACACACTCGATGTTTGAGTCGTTTGAAACCAAGCTGGAAAATGTCTCAGGCTTAGCAGTGCTTTCACAAACTGACTGTACTTGTGGAGATTTTGTGAAGCGAGGAGTGTTTTATATAAGGAGTCTCATGATCTGTGCAAAGACATTCAAACTCCTTTCACCAGTTCGACCTGCAAACTTTAGAAAAACAACGTTCTAGTGTGTGCGATATTAACCTAAGGATGATCACCATCTTAATATCATATCCTGTATGATTTAAAATGAAACGGGATGGAGCCGGTGTGCCTTGCATGCAACAATTAGTGGAGTGTGATATACCAAATGACCAGGCACTCCCAAAACACTCAGTCTCCTCTAGTGGAAATTTACTGAAGCGCCTCAATAGATTTGAAAATAATTGAAAATTTTATTTGACTTAATGAAGATAAATGAATTAAGGCTCATATATTTCTTATGCAGACAATTATATTGCAACTGTTATGTGAGTTAGCCTGAGTAAAGAGTTTTATTTATTCAAAAACGTCCAAACCAGTTGGCCCAATGTGAAAATATAATTGCCTTCCTTGTCAAATCCTGAACTAACTGGTTTGGTTCCACTAGCAGCACACATGCCTGCTTATTGACAGATCTGTAGAATAATAAAACATGTTAAATAGTACCTGTCTGACAGCACGAAGCAGGTTGAAAGACAGCAAAAAGAATCAGAAGGAAAGTTTTTTGGAATCTATAACAAAGTCATTACTAAGGCTTTGGAAGTTCAGTGAGTGGCTCAAAAATGAACAAAATGCAGTTTGTGCAATGGCCTAGTCAATGTCCAAACCTCAGTCCATTTAAGGACATGACTGTAACAAGCCATTATTGCTTGAAAACCATTTATTGTGGCTGAAGTAAAACGATTGTAAAAGACTGAATGCAAGTTATCACAAAGCAGGATTTAGGTTTAGGGGGCATTTACTTTTTCACAAAATTCAAACACAACTTTTTGTTTTTACTCAGGTTATCCTTGAAGAAAATAAAAAGAAACTATTTCATGATCTAATATGGACAATGTGTAACAAAAGACCAGAAAGACTTTAAAGGCAACATATCTTTGATAAGCGTCTTTTTTTATATATAATGTTTTTTTTCTTATATAATCCAATTCCAAATTAAATTTGAGATTGTAATTATCTTTAAATATTTGTCCAAATAATAAAAATTAATGCTTTGTGCGGTAAACATTTTTCCCCCTTTTTGAATTTAGTTATGAACAAACCCCAAAAACCTCTGGTTCCATCTGGTCCACTGTCAACAAATTGTGTCAGTTCTTTAACTTCACTGTTTAAGTTAAGAGTGGGCTTCCTATAACATGGATATTTTGCCACTTGCTGATGAATTTTTTTTAAAATGTGTGTTTAAAAACATCAGTAATATCTTGAGGTGTCCTGAGGGGGCCCAGACCTTGTCTTTCAGCCCAGAACAGCCTGGCCGGTTGCTACGGCCCTGCTGCTGGCCTGTTTTGTCTTTTTTTTTTTTTACTTTTAACTTCAAGTATTTGTGCACCTGTTTTGCTTCTTTGGAGAAAAATAAAAAACGCAATACAGCTACGTTTTATTGATCATAACGTTTAAAACTAACTGAACTAATATGCATTCAAAGAGCCTTGTACTGCAAGCTAACTCTTAATGTGATGTGTGTGTACAGCATGGATTTCCTTTGGCAGTCATCCGGTCCACTGTGTTCCTTCCTCTCCACTGAACGACGGCGTGGTGTCGTGAGGTTTTTCAGTGTATTAATGTTCTGTATATCGCTGTAAACATGGCATGGAAACCAACTTTTCTCGTGTGCCTGAGGTGTGTAAATTTAGTGATCATGTGACCTTAATGTCTGGCTGCTTGTTTGTGAGACGTGTGACGCATCTCTTGTGTTTCCGTAATTTATCATTAATACTGTTATTATTCACATGATCTCTCTACTTTTATGAATTTCTTTTTTCGTGTGTGTGTCTGAAAAACAGGGTTTCGGTTAATAAAGCGTAACAACTTTTAATATACCTGTGCTTGTCCTCTGGTCTCTGCTTTTCAACATGAGGGGTTTTTTTTCTCCATTTATGGTCACTCTGGGAAAAATCCTGGGTCTCTATAGAAAACCCGCAACAATCAGAAAATGCAGTGATAATCCTAAATATCCCTTCATCTTAGATTAGTTCTCTGTTTTATTCCTTTTGGCATGAAGCTCGGCGTGTTACAAGCTGCCTCAAAGAGGAACCTGCTGGACTGCAGCGCTTCCTTTCATCTGCTGCCTATTTTAAATCACACTCTGAAATGAACCACATTAGGCCGTGGATGCATAAAACACACTCGCTCACTTTATTTTTCAAACAACACCAGATGTCCTTCATTTCTGAGAAAATTGCACATCTGAGTAGAAAACTATAGACGGCTATGCTTTGATCAGGAAATATATGCGCTCCCTTGACAAATTTCTTCTATTGTTGCTCTTTTTTCCCCCCCAGACAAACACCTGGATAAATACAAAAACTGTTTTCAAATGACAATTTATGTCATTAAGAGAAATATGAACCAATCAAAACATCCTCAACGCATGCAAGAAAGAAAGAAAAAAGAAATGTAATTGCTCCCCAAATTAAATAATTGCATTATCTCCCTTTGCAAAATAGTTTTAATTAGTCAAACTGGTAGGTTTTAATCTGTATTTTTGATGTCATGCCACTTCAAAACCTTCATTCTGCTTTTTTGTTGTGCTCTTGAGGTTGAGGTCATGAGTTTATGGCCAGACATTCAGGATATTTTACTAGAGAACAGAGCTAATAGTTCACTAAATTATGCCAAATCAACCCCAGATCATCACAGTACTGAAATGTCTGACTCTGTCTGACTTCTAGTATGATATATTTTGTCTAAGGTGTAGTCAGTGTTACGCTGGATGTCCAAAAGGTTCCAGTTTTGACCCATCACTCCACAGATTGAAGTCTGTGGGATCATCAATATGTATTTTTGGTGGATGCTTTGCAGTGGTTTTGTTCTGTGACTCTCCCATACAGGACATGTTTGCCCATTCTTTCCTTCCTGTTGTTAAATTAACAAACTGACTCTAGCTGAGGCCGGTGAGACCTGAAGTCCTTTAGATGTGACTCTGGGTTCCTTTGAGACTTCCTCGATGACATGTTGATGCTTTATTTGGAGCAACTTCGGCCCTGGAAAGGTTCACGATTCTTTCATTTGTGAAATGATTCCCACAATGATTCACGTAAACCCTTTCACCATTGTCAGGTCTCACTCTAGCAGGTGATTGTCTGGTTTGGTTGTGACCATGTTGGGCGTGTCTCCTTTGGTGTTGTGTTCCTCACTATGTGGGTGTGAATTTGAGGGGGTGGTAAGCGCTCAAGAGCTGTGGTTGACGCTCCAATGATGTCTTTATGTGCCTTCGTTGACTGGAAGGGTCAACCCCGTCCAGTTGACCTTGAATGCGCTCTTCTGTTACAACTCATGAAAAGGTTTGGACCTCCAGGTTTGACCAAAAATTATTTGATTTGCAGCTCATAATATTTCCAACTACTATGATCTTGTCAGGGTTTGAAAATGGTGTTTGAGATGTTCGAGGAGTTCGGCCCGAGGATTCAGGTCAGTGGATGAGCAATCAACAAATGTAGTCTTCAATACCTATCTTGTACCACCCCTAAAGTTATTCCATAAAACGAGGAGTAACCGCACAGGATCTGCAGATGGAGACAAAGCTGAGATTTTCGAAGTTTCCTGCAGCACACCCAGTATGATCATCTATTTTAGCTAATATTAGGTTAACAAGTCACTGAATGCGTCTTCAAGATTGTCTCGCTTCTAACAACATGACTTGTTAATCTCTAACAAATCTTAATAAAAAAAAACAACATGGGGATGAGAGGCTGAAGATGAAACGCTGTGCTGTTTTCACTAAAAACTTTGCAACCATCCAGTCCGTGGCCGCTGATTTACGAGGCCATTCAGATAAGATCCAGTGTTACGCAACACGTCCAACATTTCATTCCTCTTACTGGTGCTTTTATCTCTATCGCCCGTCACTCTGATCCAGTTCGCTGCCATGTTCAGCAAGCTTTCACCTCATAAGAACAGATTTATGGGCTCCTTACAGAGCCGTTGAACCCTTCCCTCCTCCGTGTGTCAGTCAGCCTCTGAGGCCCCTTGCTGCTCCCTGCGTCCTGAAACGTCCTGCCGCTCACATTTACCCTCCCTCCCCCTCGACCCAGTCCAGAACACGTGTTGCATACCAGGCCCCTGGCAGCCTGATGGTAATCTGCTGCCAGTGTGAATTCTTTTGTGGTCTTTAAGGGGGGATGTGGGAACCTGTGATGTACCGCAGGTCCCTGCCTGCCTGTGGGATCATCCATCGACACGACACCGGCAGTGAATGGGCCCTGACGGGAATCAAACCAACTCAGAGAGACGAATATACTGTATATGACGACTGGGGTGATGTGGTGGCACAGGGGTTAAGCATAACGCATATAAAGAGGACTTGGTCCTTGATGCAGCCGTTGCAGGTTTGATTCCCGGACTGGTGACCTTTTCTGCATGTTTTCTTCTCTCTCTATTTAACTACTTTCCTGTCATAGCTCTTTCAAATAAAGGCCACTAGAGCCAAAAAAAAAAAACCTTTAAAAAAATCTACGACAGCCTGTTAGGGCCATTGTAAACAGCTGTAAACAGAGAAAAGGAGTACATTTCCACCAGAAAAAAAAAAAGGGACCTTGTCGAAAATTTATTTGAGATCAATCTCTAAAACGTTCTGCGTTTAAAAAGTTCAAAATGTTCTGCTTTTGAAAATCAGAAATGTTCTTGTTTGGTTTTTGTTTTTATTTTTATTTTTCTAGAACATTACTGAGATTAACCTCAAAATTTCTGAGTTTTTTTTTTTTTTTTTTTTTTGCCTTTTTTCTTTTCTGGTGGAAATTTACTCTCTTGTTTAATTTCCTTCTACAGTTTCCCTAACATGCTGTGGGCTGATTTCCTTTTAAATAGTACTCTAATTTCACCAGCAGGGGGCGTTCTCCTTCCACGCTCAAGACTTTCGGATCCCTGTCTCGTTACATTAAGTTCCTTTCATTTCCTCGTCACTGTACCATATTTAAGCGCAGCTGTTCGTCTTTTTCTCGGCTCTTCAGTGAAAATGTTTCCTCCCGTCTCATCTGATGACGACGTGATGATGTGCGCTCAGCTCTGAGGAAGCTACAGACACATCTGCCGAACACAAAAGTGTTTATGTCCTTCCCTTTTATACGTACCTGACAAAGAGACGGTGCTTAGCAACAGCTGGAACAACAGAGTACAAAATTTCACCAGAAGAAAACATACAGGTCGCATTAATTACTGCGCATGCTAAAACTGTGAGAAAGCTTCATATCAGATAGCTGGAAAGGTGTCGTCACAATGAAGATTTTTTTTTTTTTTTTTTTTTTGCTACAGTAGCTCACTGAGTTCCAGAATGTCACCAAGAACAGAAGCCACCCGTGAAAATAAGTCGGTGTTCGATACTGCGAATTTTATCATCGATCTGATGCCAAATAAATACAGGGCCAATATCGCCAATACAGATACAAACAATTTTTGTTAATTGAGTTCCATATGTCAAGGTCTATAAGTGTCTATAAAATACTTTCACAGCATATTTATAAGAAAAGCAGAAATGCAACACAACTCATTTGTGTGCGTTTCCCTTTAAATAAAGTGCAAAAAGTTGTCATTTCAGAAAAAAAAAATCTAAAAATTTTTTTAAGGTAGAGTTGAGAAATGGAAATTTCAAGAGGGAGTCTGAAATTAAAGTATTGATCCGATACTGATGCTGACTTGGTATTTATGGATTCGATATTTGGATAGATTCTCCCAACGTTGCTGTAAAACATTCCCCAGTGAGTGGAAAACAGGAGCAACAGCCATTTATTTATCTGCAGGAACATCACAGAGCTGCGTCAGCAGAGCAGAGGTTCCCGGCTACCTGCAGTCATAGCAACAAGCCCTCCAAACTTCATGTGACCTTCAGATTAGCTGCAGAACAGAGCGCATCATGGAATGGCCTGAATCCAAACCTTGACTTCAACAACAAGGTGAAGTAATGAAATATGTCACCACTGGACTCTAAAGCAGCGGAGACATGTCCCCTGATGAGACGAACAAACAGCCTCTCTATGGATTTTTTTTGAAGTGTAAAGTTTGGTGGATGGATGATATTGGATTTTAATGCTGTCTCGTGCAGCGTAGCTCTGCAGAGTTGCAATATAATGTAGCTTTTCTATTTAATTACAAGTCCTGGGATAGCTGTTTAATTTCTGCCAGTGATATAGGCATGTCATTGGCAGAAAGATGCCGAAATTTGTCATTGTTGTATTGGGTTCTGGGATAAAAAACAAACAAACTTTCTTCCACTGAATAAATGTATTTTTGGAATATTATTAAAATTTCAATCTGAAATTTTGCTACTGCAACCAAAGATTCATTTATTATTGTGTCTAAACCTGCAAACTGATTAAACCCCCCAAAAATTATAGCTGCAACGGGTGAATGGAGAGTTTCATCGTCTAAAATCACTCCATTATTCACAGGTTTGAGAAAAAGATGCCGTACCATTTTCTTTCACATTTTTAGAGTGAAAATTAGGGTTGTCCCGATCCAATACTGATATCGGAAATCGGTCTGATATCATCCAAAAAAACGTGCATCGGATTATATTGGCCTGCATTTGAAATCCTCGACACAAGCGCTCCAATTAGAAGCATTCCGCTCCAGAATTTCTATCCAGCAGTGCTTGTATCCCATGGGTTAATAATAAATGGGTCAGTTGTCTTCTTACCTGTTGCTGTTGACTGTTGTTCTCTGTTTGAGTAATATCACTTGATCAAGCTTTTTCTAACAGTCCTCACTAGTAATAGAAGTACATACGATTTGTGCTGATATCGCATCCGGTCAGTATTGGTTTGTAATCAAAGCTGCAATATCTGGATCACATCGGAAGTAAAAACATTGCATCAGGAATCCGAGAGGAAACGTCCATTCATCTAACCAAACAGTGACATGAATGCTGGAGAGCACATTTCCAGCATGGTTAATGTTTTGGTTAATGTTGTCGGTCCCTCACCCTCCGGCATGAGAGCATGGAGCAGCAGGGACTGCATTCATCTGCTGTGGGGATTTTATGTTTAACCTCGACGATGTTATGTTCAATTAATTTATATAAAAGTCTCAAAATAAAAAATATGGCTTCATTGTGGCACTTAATGCATTTAATGTCTGTTTGTGTGGGTAGATCTTTGTATGTTTACCTGGAATAATCCTGCGTGTGTGTGTGCGTGCAGAGGAAACCCTCGGCCATCAAAGAGAGTTTCTTTAATTGCAGAGAAGACCTTGGTTGTCATGGGGACAGTAATGCCCTGTATAACACCGATAGGCAGAGAAAGATAAAACTTCCCAACTATTTGTGTCAAAGAAGTTCAGGTTCCTTTTTTTTTGCTCTATGCAAACAGAAACACTGAGGAAAATTCTGTTCATCTACATAAACTGGATCTGAATGCGCCGGCGTACCACCAGCAGACATATAGCAACTTCATTATCCAAGTATTACAAATAAAAGATTAGACAACAAAAAGTTCAGAGTAAAGCTGCTAAACCTTTAATGGCAGTAGTAGTGTTTTAGTTAAACCGTCCAATATTCTTAATTTGGGGTTGTTGTCAACTCAGCCATTTTATTTCACATCTTTAACTGTTGCTGAAGGACACAAAGTCCTCAACCACCTGGACATCAAAGATCCACTCATCAGTCGGGTTTGAACTGTTACTAAGTTGAATTTCTCAGTGTTGTACTTCTTAGATTCCTGCTAGGCCTGTTTATCCGTTTGGTTCCCAGTCCTGTATTGTCTCAGGTCACTTTCCATGTCCAGCTCATTGGACCCACCTGTGCTGCCCCGTCTAACAGTGGACAAACTTTAAAAGCATTTCCAGAATGAAAGATGTGAATTACCTCATCTGCTTCTTTTTGTCAGACAGATAAGGTTTATGTAGGGTGTGGTACACATGGTAATAAAATCACTTATGTCCTAAAATATTTGAAGAATACAGATTGATCGGAGCTGAGGAGGAATTTCTCAGCCAAATCAGAGATGCTGGGATTCCTCTGCCTCAGAGTGTAACCGACCCACTTCCAGTAGAACTGTGTGTTACTGGTAAGAGACTGGACTGAGGTAGAGTAGAGCTCTGGAGAGCTGGCCTGTTTACACAGGGAATGTTATCCCTCTGCACACTTTTCATTTCCTCTGCTGTGAAGCTCTCATCCTTCCCTGATTCCCTGAGTTTCCTTTTATTCTGAAGGAAAACCTAATGCCGTGTCGAGAACACGTCTGCCACCGAATGCATCCTCAAAAGGAAACCCAGAAAAGCTCGCGCAGCGCCTTCTGTCTGTGTGCAAATGAATCGTCGTCTGCTGGGTTCCTCTCAGTCACACTGTCAGTCCATTTAAAAACGGACTGAGATCCCCGGACTGCTCTCTCTCTCCCCGTGGCTGGATGTCTAAACAGGAAATACGGACGCTGGTGGGAATCATTTTCACTCCAGAGACGTTTGTTTCCCTTCAAAAATAACGAGGAAAAATTCACGTGTCCTCATGTTTACTAAATATTTTCGTGTGGATGAGTGTATTGCCTCAAATGGGAGTCCAGTGAGGCTGAATAATGCAATAATAAACAGCTGTGACAAGAACCTAATCTATGTAGGTGTGATTTTAGAAGAAATTGAATCTTATATAATAGGGCAGTCGAAAACAAATCTGTATTTAAACAAAAAAATATGATTTATTTATCAAAACTGTTTAACCTGCCTGCAGCTTAAAGGCCAATTTCACCAAATATTACATAAAAATGTATCCAAATTCATGAGCTCTCTCATTAGAGCGTTACCAAAGCGTTTCTTTCATCCATCATAATGGAAAAGGATCGTATCCCCTACTCCAGCATCTCTCTGTTACACAAACTTAAAGGGGAGTGGCAAAAGCAAATGAGCTGGATTAGCGTTATCATCCACAGATTCTTTGAAGCTACTTGAATAATGTAAGTAATATGTTTGGTTTTTTTCACCTTTATTTATACATTTTTAATTTTAGAATATTTAACTTTCATTCGGGATAAGTAAAGTAATTAGAATTTTAATTACTGTAGAATCGAGCAAATAGAAATAACTGCAGTAAGCCCCGTTCTAAAAGGGGAACATTTTTCTTGTGATTTCGTGTGGAAGATTTCACCCGCAGCAGAGGCATCCCATCGTTTTTATTTTATTCTGGAGCGTCTAAATATGGAAACATGAGGACAAAGTCCCGTTGATATTTGCACATTTCCAGCGTGTCTCCCTGAACCGGTCGGCTCAACACAAACTGGAAGCAGGAGCCGAGGCCTCTGGAGAATATATTACTGTGAAGGCTGAACAGTGCGGCAGGAGGAGGGAAAAGCACTTCAGGCTGAGAAGCAGGAAGACTTTCCAGTTAGCCTGACAGCAGGCGGCTGTGTGGGAGCTGTCAGCACAC
Organism: Xiphophorus couchianus; assembly: GCF_001444195.1. Lineage (NCBI taxonomy): Eukaryota > Metazoa > Chordata > Actinopteri > Cyprinodontiformes > Poeciliidae > Xiphophorus > Xiphophorus couchianus. Next base: position 15,844,889 of record NC_040244.1, on the reverse strand, counting down.
TCTGCTCTGAGCAGCCACTGCAGCGTGCTGGAAGCTAACTTTAATACCAGAAGTTGCTTTGCAATTAGTTGAGTTGATACAGATTAAAATATAAAGTCTGATATTGTTTTTTCCACCCAGCTGCTCAGGAAGAGGAGGAGCTCTGTGGCTGCGGTGAAACCTTCGGCTAGTAATCCTCTGGCCGATAGAAAGCTGCTCCTTTCTGCTTCACCTTATTGTTTTTGTCTTTTGCTTTTGTTTTGTTTTCATTTTCTCTCCTCGAGCCGGTCATCCATCTGAAGTAACACGGTGTACTGTGGGGAGGTCTCCTTCCCTTTAAAACAACCAGAAATGAGCGACGTTCAGCTTTGCTGGTTTTGGCGAGAGCATGAGTGAGGAGAACAAGATCATAGATCTTTAATCTGGACCTTAGAGGAACAGAAATGGATATTTAAACTCAAATTTAGGACTCACTTATATTCCAACTCTAGATAAAGTTCTGAATGCCTGTAACATGACCAGAGGAGACTTTTAAAAGAACGTTTGTTTGGTTAAAGAAAATGACTGTGAAGCTATCGCTGACCCATACTGATGCAGAGTTGGGTTGTAATTAGATTTTGTGATTTTTCACTCATAATCAGCATGGGGTGAACTTTCTGCTATACTAATGTGACAGCCCATGACCTGACAAAGCATTTATTTCCATCAAAAAATATGAATCATAATACACTGAGCTATTTTATGGATCATCTTTTTTTTCTCTTGTGGATGATTAGCTAGTAAGAAACTCCAAAATCCCCTCTTTGTTCTGGTCTGTGAATGCACCATACTTAAAAGCCAGCAGGTACCGCTAACATTTATACTTTTTGGTGTGGAAGTTACTGAAGGAAGTAGACTGTGTGCTAATATTATGTATTATTGACTTTTTAAGCTTTCCATCATGCTATAACGTAATTCTCTCATCAACAACATACCTGGAGTGTTGCCTCGATTCGGTCATGCATGTTTGAGGAATCCTTTAATCTCCCGTGGCAACCATTCTGGGACGCATAAACGCTTGGTCTCATCAAGCTCTCCTCAGTTCCTCTAGACTAGCGGCACCACCAATTATCAAACACCTGGGAACGTTTGTACACTGCGTAATGGAGAAACCTTGCTGTGATGACTTAATGGAGGCGGAGTGTGGGAAAGAGCTGGAGCTTCTTAAAGAGACAGAGGCCCAATTTTAAGGCATCAAACTGCATAGTCAAATTTGGTTTATGTTTTATAGCATTTTTATAACAACTGGAGGTTACATAGTGAGTTGATTGTGCTATAAAATTGTACTATGTGCCTGGAAAATTTCTCATACTGTTCCCTTAAAGGCACAGACCCCCAGCACAGGCCCAACAGAGCCTGCTGGGCTTCCGCCCGGTGGCTGCTGGGTGTTTCTCCTCTGCTCTTCCTTGAGGGAGGGTCACTGTTGTCCCTGCGCTGGTCTTCCCTGGAATCACTTGCTGCGGTTCCTCACAGCCACTACTGACCATTCCTATGGAGAAACTCGATGTACCTGAGTGCGGTTTCACACATACACACATTAGCTTTTAATCGTCACAAGAACTTTGCATTGGTTACCATTCAGTTTTCACCAGTTGTTAAAGACTAACCCTAAACCTGATCTAAACTTGATCCACACCTTAGTTCTACACCTAAACCGGCTTAACCAAAGTACAGCACTTCATGTTATGGGGTCCAGAGCCATAACCTCGTATCTATTGAAACAAATAGGCATTAAAAGGTGGGAAATACTAAAACACACACTCTCATACATACACACGCAGATATTCACTTGGTTCAGGTGTGTACACCATGTTGGGCTGTGGCTGCCACTGAATGCATCTCATCACTGAGCATCATGAGCCTTCAGTGACGTTGTTGTTACATGCATAATGTTTGTCACTGAGGTTTATTGCCTCTCTTTTTTCTCTCTTTCTGCAGGTGTAAAAGCAGATTCTTGTACCTTTCCTCACGTTTTTTCTATTGCGTTTTTCTCTTTTTTTTCTCCGTCTCTATCTATTGCATTTGAAATAAACACAAAGCAATTTATCATTTTTATCTTTATATCAAGTGGGGCATTATAACGAAAGCTGTAACACTCTACTTGTGAAAGTAAATCTGTTGCGTTTTTCAATTCTGAGTGCCGCCGCTGAACCGTACAAGGGAAAATGAATATATAAGTACATAAAGCCCATGCATGCAGTCATATATTGACATTATGGTCACCAAAAACGCTGTTATTTTTCAGTGTACAGGTTGGATACATCAGTGTTTAATTCCAAGTGTACAGCTGATTGGTTTAGATCAGACAACAAGCACAAACATTGCATTTAATAGATGCTGCTGTTTAAATAAACAGAAGGAAATCCTCAGAATGTGCCGTCGCTTCCCTTTGTATATTTACAGAACGCAGCAGGGACCTACAGTCATGAGCTCTGACATGATCTGGACCTTTGCTTTGGTGCGTCCCAGACAAACACAGAGGGCCTGAGAGTCCGCCGCAGAGCCGGAGATCTTAATCCAACTTAGACCTATTTACTACAGAGCAGCTTTCCAGGATGGAGGCAGAAATGTTCTACCTCTTCGTCTGGGAAAGACATGGGTGAAGAACACTGGGATCCATCCCCAATCGAGCAACACTCCTCTGAACTTGAAGTTGTTGAGTTTTTTTGTTTTTTTTTACCACTGTTGCCAGAAGAGTTCTCATGTTTGTTGAAGCAGATCACATTTATCCCACTGAGACCGGCTGCAATAAAGCAACTTTGCATGTCACGTTGGATATCCCGCCTGCATCAGTTTCATAAATCCCTCGGCTTACAAAATAATTTAAAGGGAATTATAGAGGGAATTATGACCAATAAAAAGCCAAAAGACTCGACTAGGCATGTGTCCATTACCACTATCAGGTTTTAAAACCACTAAAGTTTTCCATTAAGCCGTTCTTTTAGATCAAAGACTCCAGAGAAGTTCCGGAGTTGGGTTTTTTTTTTTTTTTTTGGCTGGATGGAAAACAGAGTAACACAGGACTGGCATTACCCCAACTGATGCTGCACACTGCTGGTCAGTTGGAACACTTCTCTCTGTTCCAACAACTACAAATTCAGTTGACGTGGACAACCGACTAAACTAAAACAGCGTCACTTCTCAATCTTATTAAGGTAACACCTTTTTGAATTAGGAATAACGGGCCGTTCTGGACTAAGAAACTGTTTTACATTTTTGTGTAACACAAAACACACCTCTGCTCATGCCAGAAATATCTGAGCCTCAACATATAACTGATATGCCACATTAAGTTACCATGTAACACTGAATTAGCTTAAAGGTTTGAATAAGGGAACATCAAGAACTCAGCAGACTGACGTCTTCTGGCTCCTCCAAAGAGAAGACTCATAGCCCTGCTGACTTCTTCAATGTCAATCAGTCATAGAACACGGAGATTCCACTATAAGTTAGCCACATGTCAATCATTTCGCAGTCAAAAATTGTCTCAATTATTTCCTTGAGAAAAATAGAACATTTCCATTTATCACTGGGCACCAGCAGGACTCGTCCCTAGCTGCTTATCTTGGTCAGCATCTTGTTGATGGCTTGCTTGACATGCGTGGTGGAGCTGCGGCGACGGGCCTTGCCCTGGACGGCTTTGCGGCGTCTCACCTCCCTGCACAGCTCGTGGAACGCCTCGGCCACGGCGCCGCCCTCGTCGGCGCAGGCCGAACACTCGTAGAAGGCACAGGCCATTTCAGCCGCCAGCCGCTCGCCTTCCTCTGTGGGGACCTGGCGGACGTGGTCCAGGTCAGACTTGTTCCCCACCAGCACTAGAGGCACGTTCTTTGGTTTCTTCACCTCCTCCAGGAGAGTTCGGAGAGGGGCTACCTCCTCGAAGCTTCCCCGATCTGTGATGTCATAGACGACGATGAATCCGTCGCCCCAGCGCATGTGACCTTCCTTCTGCTGGATGTCCTCCTGTGAAGAAAAAACGTTACTGACATGGTCTTTACAGTAAAGGTTGCACAATCTGACCAAGCCAAGACAACTTACCACTAAATCAAATTTGACCAAAGAATCCAACAATTACAATATTAGTTTAGGTGTCTTTTAATTCCTTTGGCACCAATTTCGAAGAAACATATTTGTCAATAAAAAGTTTTTGCTCTTGGGTCACGTTGTTTTTCAGCCGTATCAAAATTTGTGTGTTTCACAAAACTGCAATGGGAACACTTTTTTCACATCATGAGTCACAGCAGTTTGTATTTATTTTCAGGCACTGGCCTCCGGGAACAATTTTCTCCATCAGAGGTCTCACAGTTTGTCATTTGAAAATGTTGAATCAATGGCTCTTCTATAAAATTCTTCCATACAAAGGAGCTAGCTCCTTCTGCTAATGAGGCTGCTAGCCAAGCTAACTCCTAGCCAGAACAACCATCAGCCACACCCATAAAATTTCACAAAATATCAGATGTTTGGGTATCATTTCACTCTGTTGAATGCTAAACAATAATTGTAACCTCCCAACCCCAATACAGCAACAAAAATATGATTTTATTCTCATAGCCAGAGATGATAACATAATGTTGTTAGATGTTGTAAAGTAGTAAAATCTTTTTAACTGTTACTGGAAAGCAAGGAAAACAAAAAGAAAAATAATAGCGGAGCTAAGCATGAATCTCCCTTTATTGGTTCTGTTTACAGGCGAAACCAAGCTAGCCCTGCAGCACAGCTGACAAATGCATAAAGCAGAGAAGTGGTTTTCTATTTTATGGACAAAATTTAACGAGAAAAATGAAAGCCTGGTTAGTCCACAGCTGAGATAGATAACTTCTCATGCTAACAGAGCAGCTGGAGACAAATAAAATCTCACAAAAATATTAAGGATGCACGCTTTCCGGAAACATGAATGTCAACAAAATACTGTCAGCTAACACACTGTGACAGGATCTCCTCTTTTCAGTTCAGTTTGCTGGTAATGATGCACATTATCTTGGCAACTTTTTAAAAAAAAAAAAAGAAGCATTCTTTTTGTTTTGCTTTCAAGCAGAGCCCAGGCAGAAGAAACTCACCCAGGCCCTAAATCTCCCCATAAAGAATAAAAAGCTCTTGGGGCCCCGGGGACACCACTGAGATTTCATGATCTCTCCCCCTCATCTCTTTCCAGGAAAGGCATTTCTTTAAGGAACCTAATCCAAGCACAATAAAACAGTTTATGAAACCCTTTTTATTCTTAATCCCTGGGATAGAAACTGAGCTCTTTGGATAACTTCTTCATTAGAACATGCAATTGTTGAAATCTAATAGTTTAGTTTAGATACAAACATAACAAAACTGTTTTCCTCTCCAGCATTTGAAACTATATCCAGTTGGAGACAGTATATAATATGGATACTTAATTTGTGTTGATGAATTTTAAACTTATGTACTAGATGTAAGTATTTTCATTTTGGCATTATTTTCTCTATTTGTTTATAAGTACAGAGTCATCTACATAATAATTTGAACACACGCTACTAGAAGTCATTGTCATAATCCATCCAAGTGGACTAATAATTCCCCCCAAATTATTTTATTTAATTATTTAATTGAATAATTTATTTCTCTGGCAATAGAACATCTAGTGTGAAATGTTTTAAAAGCAAAAACTTGTCCCATGAAATCCTCTAAATGTTCCTTCCTGCTGCTTATTAATGTCTGGCTCTGTCCATTTTAATCCTAACAGATTTTACTGCTGTATTTTGTTCTGCCTGATGTTTCTTTCCCATGAAAAGGTTGTTTTTTTCCCCGCACAGAGTCATACATGTCATTAGTTGATATTCAGAAATGAAAACTGAAGTGGCACTTCACAGTTTGCTTTCCATTTGTAATATTGTGGCATTAAAATAATTTTCAATGAAGTCAAATTATCTCAAGATTTCTTCTTTTTTTTTTTTGAGAATGCAAATCATTCTAGGTGAGGTGATTTTGACCTATTCTTACTCCGGAAAAAAAAAAATTTCAGTTTCTGAAAACTTAACGGTCTGAACTTAAGGGGACGAAGACGATGGGGGCCAAAGGCAGCGGAGGGGCCTACGTACAGACTGATGGCCCAGTGACCTTCAGACAGTGAACTAAATAACATTAGTTTTATCACAGTTAGTTCATGATTAAACATGGAGGCTAATTATATTTCACACATGGATGTGTGGGTGTAGGTAGCTTAGGTTTAATTTATCTAGCACTGAAAAATTATTTAAATGATTTGAAAGATTTAAGTGCGATATAAAAAACAAACAGGGAAGAAATAGATAATGCAGAAAATACTCTATAGCCAGTGTTTTACAAGCCAATTCTTCAAAACCTCAAAACCTTCTCATAAACTGAATTCTGCAGCCATTTTAGGAAAGCATCTGCTCCGACTCCTATAAGGAACACTCCATGCACCTCATCCTCTTTTAAACCTGAGATTTCTGCTGTTTCTGGAGGAATCCTGCTCAACGCTTTGACCCAATCAGAGCAAAGGAGATTCCTGACATCCGGCGCCGTCTGGTCAGTAAACATGCAGGCCTCGTCCTAACGCCCGACTGAAAATAGCCCTCTCTGTAATGACGGTGCGATGACTGGGCTGAAGTGTCGCAGGGGGAAATCAGCCTCCAGCAGAACACCTACGCAGCACTGCGGCATATTTATCTTCTCCTGAGGACTTACGCAAGCGCTCCAACACTCCTGCTGGGCTGCAGGAAATTACCTTCCTGGAGGACCCTTCACTTTCACATCCAACCAACACTCCTTCTAACAACTGTTGCTTCTCTCCAAGTAACGGTGCTCCACAGAGCACTTGAGGACACTTAGAGTCATATTAGGCACAGGTGGAGTATACACACTGAGGCTAAATGTTCAGCGTAAAGCCAGATCAAGGTCGCACCATTGCAAAAGGTCTCTAAATATGTCCTCTCATGGCTTCCATACAGTGCCTCAATCCAGTTTTTGTTTTTGAGGCGCCGTCTGAGTTAGTTATCGAATAATGCCTTAAGCTCAGTAATTATTTAACTTTAAAAAGTTGTACAATATTTTATAATAAGTTTAGTAACAAACATCTGCAAACCCTTCCAACTAAAATAGTCTAATCAACAAGCTCACTAAGCCAGAAACACTCAACTAAACTACGAAGTAAAAATGATTGATTAAAATAATAAATGATCAAAGCAAACAGTAAAAATTAACAAGTGACATATAGTTTGAACTGTGAATGTTTTAAAACAAGGGTTAATTTGAGAAATTTAGAAACGAGGCAAAATTACCAATCAAATAATTATTATTAGCTTGCACCAAAATGTGTCAGAATAAAACATAAAATAACTCATAGAATCAGAGTTCAGTAAAGACATGCAAATGTTGCAAAACCATGATTAGTAAGAAGAAAAGTAAAGAAGTTTAAATTGTCGTCAGACTAATTAAGATTAGCTTAAGACTAAATTACTGGCAACACTGTTTACAATGCGTAGCAGAAGTAAGGATAAAACCATTGTTTTGATATAGGAATGTTTCAATAACGGATTTGCTGAATTAGAAATCAATAGTCGCTTAGACAACTATTCTAAATGCATTAACTACGGGGGTGGAGTTTTGTTTAAGTTCTTGGCTGGAGCCTTCTCAGTATTTTTAGGCCTGGTGTTGTGACTGGCATCTCAGTTTCCAGATGATGACAGATCAGAGCCTCAGTGGTTCCTGGGTTGGTTTTGTTTCCTTTAATCTGAAGGTTTTCAGTGAGACGTCTGAAACTGAACACAAGGAGGCGCTCCGACGGTGATCCCCAACTCAGAAAAGCTGGTTTTCGGTCGTCGTATTTCCGTATTGTGTAATTAGGTGACCGCAGGAAAAGAACAGTTCAAATACAGTAATAAAATGAATGTGATGTCGACATGGTTGTGACATCTGAAAAAAAAACATTCTGACCCAGGGGCCCCGGTTTCAATCAGGCCAGTGAATGGTTTTGATTGGCGAGGATGCTGGAGCAATTATCCAATCAGACATTATTATGGTCAAAGTTAATAAGACCAGGCCGGGGTCAGATGTTCTTCAGTGTTAGATAACGGAATGTTTTCTTTTCAAATGAATGTAGTATAATGTAGGTGTACAAAACATGCAGAGTGAAACTGATCCTCAAATCACATCACCCTGCTGTGTGTCTTAGTATTCAGTTGATAATTTATCCCACCTGGCCTGCAGTGTCCAGGATCTCCATGGTGACAACCTCATCGTCAATGTTGGCTTGGTGACGATACGTAGATTCTGTAAGGCCACAAAAAAAGGAAACACAATCAGATAGTTCTTTTATTTTTTATTTTCAGCTCTCCTTCAAATATTTCTGTTCGGTTATGACTCATCAGTAGATGCTGACAAATCCTGACGTGGGAGGAGAACTCGTCCTGTTGCAGTTTTAAGTTGGTCAAGTCAGAGAGAAGGAAATTATGATCACCACTGAAATGGAGGGAAAAATTCCTCCACAAGCACCAGTGTTGACAAATGACACAGCGCGTTTCTACAGCTTCTGCTTCTTTGTCACACTTAATGTTTCAGATCGTACAGTAAATGTTAAAATAAGACAAAGATAACCTGAGTGAGTACAAGAAGCAGATTTCAAATGATTCCATTTCTACAGGGGAAAAGCTATCGAAGATACCCAGATATTTCTGGCATGAGCAGAAATATGATGGTTTTTCTGTCATTCACGCAATAATTGAAAACAGAAAAGGTGTTTTTCTCTTAATACAGAACAGTCAGTTATTCCTACTTTGAAAAGGTGTTTCCTTAATAAGATTGAGAAGAGACACTGCTTTTGTTTACACACTATGATTGTCCATGTCAACTGAAAAAATGTGTAAAATATACATTTTTTGGAAAGCTGAGTACATTACTGGACACATTATTTTTAGGCCTACAATTTTTCTTTCCCAAAACTTCTTTTTCACAGAAATTTGATTTACATAGATTCTTCTTTATTTTTTTTTATCAGTTTAGCCATAAGGGCCAAAACAGCGGATCATTTATGCTGAACAATGGTGTCTAAAGTTTTGCTGGGTGCCTGAGAGTGAGAGACAGAAGCTTTGTTGAACTAAAAGTTGTGATTTCAGAAATGAAAATATTAACTTGCTCCCTCTTTCACCACAGCGGCGGACAATCTAAACAATTGTAGGAAACATCAGCTGTAGACTGTTCTAAACTAACATGACTGAAGTACAATGTAGAAGCATTTTTAATCCAATGGTATATAACATTCGTTTTTATTAAAAGGTGTTTTTTGGCTCTAGCGGCCTTCATTTGAAAGTGCTCAGACAGGAAAGTAGGAAATGAGATTGAAGGAAGACACATGGCAAAGGTCACCAGGCCGGGATTCAAACCTGCGACAGCCACGTCGAGGACTAAGGACGCCTTATGTGGGTTGTGCGCCACCACAGCACCCCGTGAAATATAACATTATTTGGCTGAATAACTATCAGAAGATGAGAAGACGGTTAGTAATGCCCAAACGGGACGCGGTGTTCAAACACAGCGGCAGACCCAGAGGGTTGGAATAAGCCCTAATCATAAACATTAGTTCCGTTAACACTAAAGCATTACACCAACACGGTATTTATAAAATAATATTAGCTCTGCTATTAGCACTTTAGTGTGCCCACTGATATGTGTGTGTACACACATATGCTACAAAAGAGGACGCCTTTCACAACATCTACCAACACAGTGAGGTCACACTTAGCGGAGTGTGAGGACCTTTTCCTGGGCCTCATTTAATCATTTATTTATTTGCAGTTCCACTGCACTCTACTGGTTGGATTTTGCGGTCTGGTGTGAATTAAGTTTTGGTTTACTTTGTTAGTGTTAGGAGTATGTCTGGGTTATAGGCATAAATACAGTTGCTGAAATGAATGGAAGTCGATACAAAGTCCTCAGTTTGTATAAAAGTACAAGGATGTGTGTGTATATATGCAATATGATTCATTTATTTTCAAATTATGTTTAATTTGTTGAGTTTTGGATTTATATCTTCTTTTGTTAAAGGGAGGCAGGGTTTTTTCTAGGTGGCCACAGAGGTCACCATCCAGTGGTGGACACAGTCCCACTGTTTAAACTATAAGCTAGGTAGTTTAGCTTAAAATCAGATCCTGATATCCAGGGCCATGCAGAGACCTTTGGAGGGGCAGGGGCCCAAATTAAAAAAAGGGGCACATTGAACAGAAACACTGTACAACAACAGCAACAACCCATATTAATCAAGAATCTAATTGGATCCTACTATATCATTGCCATCATGCCGGGACAATGTAAAGCAAATGCATATTTTCCCCAACAGGTATAAAGTTTCTGTTTCTGCTGCTGACAGTCCTGGAGGGCTGAGTTGATCTGAGACTGTAGCTGTTAAACAGACCAGAGGAGAGAAGGTCAAAGGTTATAAAGTTATGAAATAAGCTAATTTGCTGCCATTTTACAAATTAAGCCCTAATAATATCTATTTAACCTCTACAGGATGCTAATCAGAGTTTAACGCTGGAAAAAAAGAGACAGCTAACGATGCAAATCAGGATGTTAGAAAACCCAAGCATTGAAACCAAAATAAACCACTAGTTTTGACAGACAGTCTACCAGATAAGTTCTGATACGAAGCTCTTTAAAATGATCGTAATTCCTGAAGACTGAACTGAATAGACGCAGTAATATTTACTCGGATTGCGTGCAGGTGGATACGTAAATGTTGCAGATAACAATCAGTGCCCTTATCAAGGATCAAAACAAGCTGATGTTTTCTTTGCTGAACAGTTCAATAATACATATGTTAAGTTATATTATTTGCTTTTAAAGGGTTTTAATAAAGTTTGTGCTTATAACAGGTCAAGGTTGTAATGAAGTTAAGTTGCAAAGTTGCAACTTAACTTCATTGCATTTTAAAATGAAGTTAAGTTTTATATTCAGACTATCAAAGACTCTGACAGAAACTAGATATTAAAACAATTGAAATCTGTATTGCTTTAAATGAACCCTTTGCTTTTTCTTTATCTTGAATATGTTTATCTGTATTTATCTGTATTTGATTTTCTGGAGGCAGAACAAATGAGGCATATCTCTGTCGTTATGCAGTGTGTCTGCGAATAAAGTTTAAAAAAAAAACATCTCCCCCTTCCCCCCCACCACACCCAACAGACTTCTTGTGGCTTTGATGTGAAGCAGTGATGTCACTCATCCTGTCTTTGACATGGTGGTCCCCGGTGGTTGGGGACCACTGCTTTCATGGACAGAATTTCTAGGCGCAGCCAAGGTGTTGAGGGTGTCAAGAAAATCCGAGCTCATCCCACTTCCCCATGCTGGAGATTTTAGTTTAACAGTAATAATAAAGTTATCTTTAAAATGAATCACTCAAGTGACATCAAGGCCCAACAGTAGACTTAAGTGTCAATAAAATAAATCTAGTTGTGTGTGTTGTTTTTGTCTCATGCAAACTTTGCTTTAATTCTACTTTTTTCTATCTAATCATAAGAAATCATAGTCAGTCAGAGAGAGTCATTAAACAGGAAAAGCAGGTTTCCTGGAAAAAGAGGAAGTTTCCAGCCTGCAGATTTATAAAAATAGCTGAGACTATTTTAAAGCATGAAAGTTTTAAAAAATTAAATCTAAACATTATTAGTAATTGGATAAGATTCAAAGTAAAATACTTATATGAATATTGGTTTACTTGTAATAATACTTACACTTATATTTGTGGGAACTACAAGAAAAACAAGTAACTGTAACTTTAGTAGTAAATAATTAGAATCATGTATTATTCTTGGTTTCTTTTCAGAAAAACATCTGTAATAACTCACATTAAGATCATAATAAGAATAACTAATAAGTTATGGTTATAAAATCATAAATGAATGATAGATCAGAGAAGCTGAAGAAAATAAATGTGATATAAGTTATGGTTATAAAATTATAAATGAATGCTAAATCAGAGAAGCTAAAGAAAATAAATGTGATATAAATGTGATTTTGACATTGAACTTGAAATGGTGTAAAAGGTTGTAAAACTGCAAATAAACATCACTGATATGTTGGAGGTAGATGGTAGGTGAAAGGTTGTGCAGGCAAGGGACACAGGAGGTTGAGCAACCCTGAGACATTGGCACAGACATCAGGAAATGTCTGTAAGACAGTGACGGATATGAGATCATCTGTCTAAGCAGACAGATGAACCCTATATAAGGTGGGTGCAAAAGAGGAACCTTTCGTTGGATCCTCCGGGCAGCTTTGAGCCAAGATCGAGATGGACAAAGAACTCTGCAGCTGAAGAAGAGCCGGGGCCACGGAGCCGGAGACTGTCCTGCACATGGAGACCAACCCGTCTGGCCCACAATCTGTGGCTTCGAATCGCACTTCTCTCATCGGCTGGGTTCTGACCCCAAAGACAAAGATGAAGACAAAGACAAGGAAGAAGAACTGGTGCCTTTTTTCCTGCCAGCACCAAGTCCTGTGTGACCTCAGCATCCATGCGGAGAGGAGGCTCATCAGACCTGCGGAGATCCTGGCCTTCATCGATCAACATCTTCCTCCTGTTGCAACACCTTCTTCATCATCGTGCCAGGTCTGGGGTTCGAAACGCCAAACTCCGTCCGTCTCGCTCTAAGGTTCCTTTTTTAGTACTCAGTGTCAGCAGTAGGGAAAGATAGACTAGATGATTGATTTTACTTATTTGATTATTTCTGCTACTGAATTAAGCTGTACTGACCCTTGCAAAAATGCCTTACTAATAAAATATTTAGCATAAAGAAAATCTAAAGATGTTGTGGACATTCAGTTAATGAGTCACCTTAAAGTTCTTTGATGGTTGTAAAATAGCTGTGATGTTTGATTCTGGAGAGGAAGAGGTGGAAAATGTTTTTAGGTTGCTGGTAGCCCATATTTAAAACCTCATCCTTGGGACTCGCCCGAGTCACTAAAACCTACCTGGTTCAATAACAAATGCAAGTTGTAAAATAGAGAACGAGCGACCGTTAACAGGTGTGCTCTGTGAAACTAGTTGGCTGTAGGCTGCTCAGTCTGGCTAATTCACAGGGGGAAGAAGGGTGGGACACCTGGATGTAGGCCGTCAGATAACCAGGCGAATCGTTTCTCGAAACCAGCTTAAACAGAGTTTACTTCAGTTCTGGACAGGGTAAATCCCAGCAGATTTAGGAAACTCAACGTACCCGTTAGACGGAGAGCTGGTAGCACATCTCCCCTCTCAGAAGAGGAAGTACGAGAGTGAGAGAGTAAAGACAGAAAGGAGGGGGGGGGTGTTGCGCAACAACAAGTGGCGCCCAACGTGGGGCCCAGTCCAACGGAGTAGGAGGGCCCTATGGCCAAGTTAGTAAAAACAGATGTGAGGATCTGAATAGCTCACTTGGTTTGTTAACTCTTAGGGAATAGAGTTAATGGTGACTGATAAGGCCGTCAGTCACAACCCTTGCAGTAACTGTATGGCATACAGGTGAGGGAAGGCTTCTACTGAGGATAAATGACCGGATCCAGACAGTGAAGCTAGTAGCCAACATAGTCTAGACCCATCCCTGCTCGAAGGCTAAAGAGAGGCTTTGGGGGATAGACAACTCGAACCGACAGAGAGACGGAGTGATGGATGATCACTTCGAGGAGGAAAATCTGGGGAAGAAACCGGAGGAAGCCGGCCGTCCAGATCGTTTGGAAAAGGAGGAGACCTCAACAGAACCGCATCAGCTTTCTGCACAGCTACTGTGACTCAGACCTGAAGCAAGTGGGGAAGTTGGTTCCAAGAATGAGGAACTGAAACATCAACCCCTGACAAAGGAAAGTTGGCTCACTCTTGCTGGAGTGGTTCGTGATGTAATGCTGACCAGACCAGCCAGCAAGCATGCACAGGAGACGGAGAAAGGTGTCATCAGCCGACGATGGATGAGGAAGCACACCGCGTCCTCCACTGCAGCCATCGAGAAGACATCCGGCAACAGAGGAACAAACACCAGCAGCTGACATCATCCCACAGACGCAGACATGGTTAAAGTCATCACACAGACCCGAGAGAAGCAGCTTGAGAGCGCGAGAGGGAAACAAGTAGCTCATCACAACTTATGGAAGAAGAAAGCAGAACTGAGGCTCCGCCCGAAACTTGAGGTGCAGCGACAAGGCGCACACCTGAGAAGAAGCCCTATGGAGGGGCAAAGATGACGACCTTTCGTGCCACTAAGAAAGGTTGTCTCTGCCGGTGTCGAGGTGGGACAGAACACCTAAGGACAGGTGGTCCTAGAGTAGCACGGGGACCAGGTAGTACGGTGCGTGCATAAGGCCCTCGAATATGCAGGCGTGCTACACCCCCGTGAAGAACTGAGCAAGCAGGACTGCTGGATGTCCCTTCAGCCCATCCGATGCAGCTGTGTGACTTTGAGGTATGTGGTCGATACGCAGGGCACCCAGGGCAGCGGATGGAAGGTTTGTTCATCAAGAGCACAGTCCCATGGGGTTCAGTCTGCATGGATGTAGCAGAGCCAATGGGGATAACAGAAAAGAGAGGTGAGAAGTACCTCTTGGTGCTGATGGACACAGTGACAACTGCTAGAAGAGCAGGTCTTCCCCTGCAGAGGAACTCCGTTCACGTCACAGAAAGCAGGGAGGCGAAGACACTTCTCCTTTTTGCTTAGAGAAGGAAAAGGGAAGTTGCAGCTTGAAGTGTCACTGAAAACAGGGCAGAGAGTTTGGATTAAAGCTCAAGATCGGCCTGCAACTACGGTGATCAAGCTGAGATTCAACGCCCAAGATTTTGTAAAGTAAGTACTGAACTTCAACACAGTACTACTGATGAAGAAAGGGGTCCATGAGGAAGCAGTGCTCAAGCCAGTTCTTAGCTACAGCGAACCAGAACATTACAAGAAGATGGCCAGAGAATCAAGCACCATGCCATCCTACATTAGACTGGCCACTATTACAGGAAGGTTGCCGTTCAAAGAACAACTTCAAGGCTTTGGACTGGGAGGGCCGTGAAGAAATTGGATTATGCTAAAGAAGAACTCCTGTCACAACCTGATGGATTAAAATGGAAAAGGATCATGATTACGGATAAAGCGTCATGATGCTTATGCTTTTTGCTTTGCTCTGCTGAACAGCCAGAAAAGTTTTTTTTTTTTGAGGCCTTCTGTCTCAGCCCATCTTCCCTAAAGAACCATTCCACATCCTGAAGAACCGACAGTTCATCCAGCGAAGGTTCCTGTAGAAGAATCAGAGCGATCCAAGTTTTCTTCGACATTCATCACCTCATGGGGGAAATCAAAACTCCAAAGAGGGGGGTGTCAAGAGAAGTGGAGTTTTGATGACTACACTGAGCCCTCTGTGAAAACTGAGGATGAAGAATCTGCATCTTCACATCCCAGACGAACCTCTTCTCTTTCTAGTGGATGAGGACGGCGAACTGCAGGAGGGTGATGGACTCCCAGCATGTGAAAGGTCTGACCTCGTGGAGGGGGTGTCAAGAAAATCCGAGCTCATCCCACTTCCCCATGCTGGAGATTTTAGTTTAACAGTAATAATAAAGTTATCTTTAAAATGAATCACTCAAGTGATATCAAGGCCCAACAGTAGACTTAAGTGTCAATAAAATAAATCTGGTTGTGTGTGTTGTTTTTGTCTCATGCAAACTTTGCTTTAATTCTACTTTTTTCTATCTAATCATAAGAAATCATAGTCAGTCAGAGAGATTCATGAAACAGGAAAAGCAGGTTTCCTGGAAAAAGAGGAAGTTTCCAGCCTGCAGATTTATAAAAATAGCTGAGACTATTTTAAAGCATGAAAGTTTTAAAAAATTAAATCTAAACATTATTAGTAATTGGATAAGATTCAAAGTAAAATACTTATATGAATATTGGTTTACTTGTAATAATACACTTATATTTGTGGGAACTACAAGAAAAACAAGTAACTGTAACTTTAGTAGTAAATAATTAGAATCATGTATTATTCTTGGTTTCTTTTCAGAAAAACATCTGTAATAACTCACATTAAGATTATAATAAGAATAATTAATAAGTTATGGTTATAAAATCATAAATGAATGATAGATCAGAGAAGCTGAAGAAAATAAATGTGATATAAGTTATGGTTATAAAATTATAAATGAATGCTAAATCAGAGAAGCTAAAGAAAATAAATGTGATATAAATGTGATTTTGACATTGAACTTGAAATGGTGTAAAAGGTTGTAAAACTGCAAATAAACATCACTGATATGTTGGAGGTAGATGGTAGGTGAAAGGTTGTGCAGGCAAGGGACACAGGAGGTTGAGCAACCCTGAGACATTGGCACAGACATCAGGAAATGTCTGTAAGACAGTGACGGATATGAGATCATCTGTCTAAGCAGACAGATGAACCCTATATAAGGTGGGTGCAAAAGAGGAACCTTTCGTTGGATCCTCCGGGCAGCTTCGAGCCAAGATCGAGATGGACAAAGAACTCTGCAGCTGAAGAAGAGCCGGGGCCACGGAGCCGGAGACTGTCCTGCACATGGAGACCAACCCGTCTGGCCCACAATCTGTGGCTTCGAATCGCACTTCTCTCATCGGCTGGGTTCAGACCCCAAAGACAAAGATGAAGACAAAGACAAGGAAGAAGAACTGGTGCCTTTTTTCCTGCCAGCACCAAGTCCTGTGTGACCTCAGCATCCATGCGGAGAGGAGGCTCATCAGACCTGCGGAGATCCTGGCCTTCATCGATCAACATCTTCCTCCTGTTGCAACACCTTCTTCATCATCGTGCCAGGTCTGGGTTTCGAGGCGCCAAACTCCGTCCGTCTCGCTCTAAGGTTCCTTTTTTAGTACTCAGTGTCAGCAGTAGGGAAAGATAGACTAGATGATTGATTTTACTTATTTGATTATTTCTGCTACTGAATTAAGCTGTACTGACCCTTGCAAAAATGCCTTACTAATAAAATATTTAGCATAAAGAAAATCTAAAGATGTTGTGGACATTCAGTTAATGAGTCACCTTAAAGTTCTTTGATGGTTGTAAAATAGCTGTGATGTTTGATTCTGGAGAGGAAAAAGTGGAAAATGTTTTTAGGTTGCTGGTAGCCCATATTTAAAACCTCATCCTTGGGACTCGCCCGAGTCACTAAAACCTACCTGGTTCAATAACAAATGCAAGTTGTAAAATAGAGAACGAGCGACCGTTAACAGGTGTGCTCTGTGAAACTAGTTGGCTGTAGGCTGCTCAGTCTGGCTAATTCACAGGGGGAAGAAGGGTGGGACACCTGGATGTAGGCCGTCAGATAACCAGGCGAATCGTTTCTCGAAACCAGCTTAAACAGAGTTTACTTCAGTTCTGGACAGGGTAAATCCCAGCAGATTTAGGAAACTCAACGTACCCGTTAGACGGAGAGCTGGTAGCACATCTCCCCTCTCAGAAGAGGAAGTACGAGAGTGAGAGAGTAGAGACAGAAAGGAGGGGGGGGGTGTTGCGCAACAACAAGGGGATCCGATTTGGTGGCCTTAGGATCTCATCTCTGATTTTTGCAGACGATGTGGTCCTGTTGGCTTCATCAGGTCGTGATCTGCAGCTCTCGCTGGAGCGGTTCGCAGCCGAGTGTGAAGCGGCCGGGATGGGGATCAGTGCCTCCAAATCCGAGGCCATGGTCTTGAGCCGGAAAAGGGTAGAGTGCCTTCTCCGGGTCAGGGGGGGTGTCCTGCCCCAAGTGGAGGAGTTCAAGTATCTCGGGATCTTGTTCACGAATGGGGGAAGAAGGGAGCGGGAGATCGACAGGCGGATTGGCGCAGCGTCTGCCGTTAAGCGGGCGCTGTACCGGTCCGTCGTGGTGAAGAAAGAGCAGAGCCAAAAAGCGAAGCTCTCAATTTACCGGTCAATCTACGTTCCCGCCCTCATCTATGGTCATGAGCTTTGGGTCATGACCGAAAGAACGAGATCGCGGATACAAGCGGCCGAAATGGGTTTTCTCCGTAGGGTGTCTGGGCTCTCCCTTAGAGATAGGGTGAGAAGCTCAGTCATCCGGGAGGGACTCAGAGTAGAGCCGCTGCTCCTTCACATCGAGAGGAGCCAGTTGAGGTGGCTCGGGCATCTGGTCAGGATGCCTCCTGGACACCTCCCTGGTGAGGTGTTCTGGGCACGTCCCACCGGGAGGAGGCTCCGGGGAAGACCCAGGACACGCTGGAGGGACTATGTCTCTCGGCTGGCCTGGGAACGCCTCGGGATTCCCCCGGAAGAGCTGGAAGAAGTGGCCCGGGAGAGGGAAGTCTGGGCCTCCCTTCTGAAGCTGCTACCCCCGCCACCCGACCCCAGATAAGTGGAAGAAGATGGATGGATGGATTATCCAACCATCTTTACTATTAACAAAATTGTGGAGAGAAGAAAAAAATCTTTTGTGCCAAAACATCTTGTATGTAGCGCACATCAATGTGAGTCTGTGGGGGTCAAAGGGCACGCCAAAGCCGAAATCTTATCGGTCAGTTTGCTTTTTCTGTGAGCTAAAAATGAGTGGAGTTTGAACCTCACATAGTTCTAAGATCCCGCCTGAGCTTTTTACAATGAGCGGTTCTGGCGGGTCGCCGGTTTATTAGCTTTTTTTTGTGGTGTCGCAAACTTAAAAGCTGACGGGTCACCTGCTGGCTGACACCAGCAGATGTCAAAAAAAAAAAAACTATCACTGCACCTGACCTGCAAGAGCACAACCACCTCTCCAACGCTCATCAGGTGCGTGTCGCACAAAACTAAACACTAAAGCAGCGCACCTTTTTTCGTTTTTTTATTTTTTTTTAATTTTAAACACAAACGATGCTAAGTAATAAAGACATGGAAGCGAAGCCTACCCGTGAGATCCACGGAAAGAGGAGGATGTTGATTCCCAGGTTCAGGTGGTGTCAGACGTCCAAAGGAGGAGAAGGTGAAGCAACAATTTTTACTCTTTTGGGGAACGTTTCGACTAGATTAAATTGTTTAACCCACAGTCTTAGTGTGACGCTCAGGAAGAGCAACAGATGTCAGCTAACAGGTGACCCATCAGCTCTCCAGTTCAGGAAACGTCAAAGAAGCTCATAAACCGGCGACCCGCCAGAACCGCACAAGGTAAAAAGCTCCAGCGGCATCCAAACCGCTCTTAGAACTACGGGAGGTTCAAACTCTGCTCATTCATTTTTAGCAAGCAGAAAAAGCGCCAAGCCACCAAATAAACCAAAGCAAACTGACCAATAAGATTTAAGCTTTGGCGTATTATTGATGAGGAGCACAAACAGGCCTTCTGACATACAGATTTAAAAAAAAGAAGAAAAAAAATAAATAAATACTTTTTTTTTTTTAAACTCAAAAAGGACGCTAGGGGCATCAAGGATAAAAGGGGCAGGGGCTCAAGCCCCCTTTGCCCCCCTCTCTGCACGTGCCTGCTCAAATCTAAATGTTGCAGCTGAATTCAAAACTAACTGGACCAATCAATGTTTTTCAGTCATCATTGGAAATGTTTGGTTTGTAGTCTCAGAATTCTGTGGTTTGCTAACAGGAGCAGCACGCTGAGCCTTATGCTGCTGTAGCTCATCTGCTTCAGCATTAAAGAAATTCTGTGTTAGATGTAATTAGCATTCATTCGAGTTATATTTGCATTTGTAACACCTCGAACCAATCTCTTCTAACCTGCGACATCAACAGGTTTACTAATTTAAAGATATACTCCATGGTGCAGCTTATTGACATGTTCAAAATGTCAAGTTCATAATGGACAGCATAGATTCTCAGAGCTGAGCAGTTTTAAATGTCTGATTGTGCACGCAGCCCCTGCTGCTTCCCAGGTGGAATTGCCCCCCCTGGGGACAAACTGTGTACCTGTGACGTAAATGAAATGTCACTGGGAGCCAGAGGAAGTAGCGTGTGCAGCTGTGTGGCTGCGAGCGTGAGCATCACGCTGCGACTGCTGGGACGGCAGCCTATTTCAGGAGCCATCACTCTGTCAGCTGGAGTCGATCTAACCCTGCTTATTGTTTCTGTTGCTCCTTTCAGCGCTTTTCAGGATTTAAGATGCCTTGGAATGACTTGGAACAAAGTGAAATATCTCCTGAAGGTGGGCTAAGTCCTAGACAAACAAAGTGTCACTCCAGGCTCCATTTAACAAAACTACTCACAGTTCAAGTTGTTGATCAAGCCCGCCAACACATCCACTCAGAAGCTTTAAATTATCCTTAGCTCGCACACGCTCCACAGTGCTTCCGTCTCCAAACTGTTCTTGCAAAAATTCCCCTGAACTTTGGGAAGCTGCATAATGCGCGACGCAGCTGCTGCAGTGATGTCAAAGCAGAGCAGAAGCAGCGCCGATTCCTCTCTGTGTACCAGCAGATTAAACTCTGCTGGAGGATATGTGGAAAGCAATAACCATTCCAATATTGTGGCCATCTACATTTACGATGGCAGCTGTTCCCCACTCTGGTGCTTTAACTCAGACCCAGTTGGACATCTTTTAGCATTTGTGCACACATGGTGGTAGTTGCTGGTGCCGGCCAAGGACACCGTAAACACAGATCAAAAGATGGGCTTTGTAAAACATAAGTACCAGTATCTTTTTTTTTTTTTTGCATTCTGAACTCTAAAACACATTAAGTATGAATTTATCAGACAGAATAGTCTGTTCATTGTTCAATTTTTGGTTCTTTGCCAACAGAAGGGTTTTTCATTGCTTCGCTACTAATTTGGACATTTGGATCTTTAACACAAATTTTAAAAAATATCAAGAAATTAAACATGCAAACAATAAAAACTTAAGAACAAACCATTTTAGAGTTGTAAATGAAAAATCTAATTAAAAAAGTCATTTCTGATGATGAATAAGTGAAGACACCCAAACATTTAGTGGCATTGTTATGATGAGAGCGTTACTCAGCAATTTAATGGGTTCCAATATGCCAACCTCAGACATTTAGTCAAGCGCTCCTGACTGTTGAAGTGAGATCCAAAAACCTGATTCCTTTGTGCGGAAAATAGTTTACAAGATGAGAAGATTCAGATCACCTGTCAACATGTCCGGGTCCAGCTGTTCAAGTCCAGCATCAAAAGAGACCACATGACCGTGGCTGAAATCGATGGTAATTTTACTGTGTGTAAACTTCTAAATTTAAAAAAAGAACCAAAAAATAAAGGAAAGTTTAGTGAATGTAAATATCTAGTTTCAGCTGTGCGGTGTTGGACAGACGTGCTCCATTCGCTTGCTGCAAAAAACGGCAACATCTGAGTCTCTTCACAACTTGGGTTTGACAGTACCGTTTTATTGCTGCTATGATGAACTTCCTGCTTATGCTACATTTCTATATTTCAAAATCTAATTTGCCTGCAGTCTGTAACAAAATTAGAGCAAATAAAAGTAACATTACACCAAATTAACGCTTTTTGTTTGCAGCCAATTGTCAGTCTCAACAGTAGTACTCCATTATAACTAGTGGAGTGACTTCTGTCACTTCGTCAAAAGAACACTCTACACTAGCAGATGTGGGAATATCCAAGGTTATTCTCTGTCTGTGGGGGGGGAAAAAACCCTCAGCGCTCATCAATAACCCTGAATCAAACAGGTAGACAATAGAGACGGATGTTCAGTCGTAGCCGCCGGCAGGCGCATTGAGATGGATGAAGCAGAGCCCACTTTCTGGCAGCAATCTCCACTTTCTAAGATTGGCAGTCTGCACGCACACCCCCTACCTGTGTGATGTACTCATAATAGCATTTTAATAATGTTTCGACCACTTCCTGGGTAGTTTCAGCCAGAGAGTCTGATTGGTAACAGACACCCACCAGCAGTGCTGTTATTCCCATTACGGACGTCATGCTGGGCTTTCTTGGTCATGACGCCAAAACCTTGTGGTAACCAAGGAGGCAGTTATTATTCTTTTCTTGATTTCAGCGCTTGGTATTTACACAGCATACACCCAGAATGAGGCTGGCACCCAGGACAACATTAAATCACTTTGGAAGTACAACATTACCCTGGAAAAATAACCCCCTGCCAGAGAAATGTCACCTTAGTTGATTTTATAACCTCTAATACTTAAATCAAGTTCATATCTAAGCCATATTTGTGATATATGATAGACTGTATGGCAATATGTTTGTGGCCATTATGTGGTTTCCGAATAATGCAATAATTTCCGGAGTGCTTTGTGTTTTTGCAGCTGATTGCTCTTCATGTCACCAAATAAACTGAGGTAGGATTGAAAAGAGCACCGAGGGAAACATTTAGTGCCTCTCATCTGCTCTGTAGAGCCAGGAAATGAAAAGGGCCTGTCAGATGAGACACTTTGTCTTTGCTTCATATAATTACAGTGGAGGAAAGCAATTTGACCAGCATCGTAAAGTGAAAGGGCCAATCTCGAATGCATTAATCCAGACTTTCTGATGTAAAAGCACATTGCTTTAAATCAAACAATGCAGTCCATTGTGTGTTTATGTTTTGTGAATGCCCCCCGCTCCTTTTTTGGGAAAAACTGAAACACTTTCAGGATGTTATATGGCAGAAAATATAGTAAAATATGTATAATATAATGTTGACTATGGCGCTTTAGTTTAGTTTTGGGGAAATAATGTCACAGTTGAAGTGATGATGTATCGTGTGAGCGACTATAAATGGAAGTCTCACCCAGTGTTGGATCGTACTCCCAGATAAAGCGTCTGGTCAGGAACCTCACCACCAACGCTGCAAAATCAAGAAGAAAAACTGAGTTTGACATGAAAATAAGACTAAAACTGAGCAGCTAACAGTGATAAATAAAAATGTTAAACATTTTTTACCACACCAGATTTTGTGTCTCAGGTGTTTTCAGCCACAACATCATAATAGCTGCAGTCTTTATAAGCAATACCCAACTCACCAGGAAACTGTTGGAACCAAGCTACTTTAATCTAAACGCTTATACCTGTTTGACTGGCTCTGCTTGATTAAAGCCGAGTTCTGACAGCCTTCAGGAGGAGACATCAGCTCCAGAGTTCATCCGGAGTGTCTCATGTACATGGTTAAAGTAATATGGACGTCCTCAGAGAGCCTGTGACTCACTGCCCTAATGGTTTACCATCAGCAAGTGATCTGCTGCACGGAAATGTTGAGCCCCTTTACTCCGACTGAATTAGACTGTCATTTTCTGTTTATCACTCAGACCAAACAGCCCTGTGGGAGAGAGAGGGAGGCTGCAGAAGCTGCATTTTTATCTGAGCGTAACAAGGTCGGCCTTTGGTTCAGGTAATGGGTGGGAAGGTTACCACAAAGAGAATGGAGAAAAAAAAACATAGAATTCAATATGGGAATAAAAATGGAAATGACATCAGAGTGCTGTAAACACTATTCATATGAACTCGGCTTTAATCAAGTCTAACTATTACATAGTTTTCCAAATAACCAGTAAAAGTAGTGATGTTTCTTTCTCTAGAAAGACATACATTTTGCAAATTACACTTTCAATGTGCAAAAGGAAATCTTGCTTATTAGCAGGTCCATTCAATAATGAAAACAATATCAGACAATACTTCTGTACACCTTCGGCAGTGGATGATGTTGAAATCGCAGCTTATAATTTACCAGTACTTTAAAGGGCTATTTTGGTGTTTTTAAAGGAGTCTAAACTACAGTTACTATTTGCAGTTCAAAGTCATACTGCACTTTAATATACCGTAAAGAACAGAGACAGCCTGAAACATGGTTAGAGATTTGAGGGAAGGAAAGAGGAGCTGGCCGCCTAGCGCGGTTCATTCACCCACTGAGCAATGTTAGCAAAAAACAAACTGGTTCAAATTTGTAGGAATTAAAATAAAATACATTGGGTGCCTTTGCGATTCTATAAGTAGGTATTATCTTACCTACAGCAGATAAGAAAATCTGCTCAGTTATTTTAAGATATTTTTTCTTTCTCAAAATTGAAAGCTAAGGGTTAATAATGACTAGGAAAAGAGAATAAACTAAACACTCCTCACTTTAGCTGTAAACTTGTTTGTCTGTTGTATGTTGCAGCATTTGTTTCACATTGTAATGATCTATTAGAGTCTTAGAGCTAGGGTCTTCCACTCCAGTCCTCAGGGGGCGCTGTCCTGCAGCATTTGGATGTGTCTCTGCTTCAACACACTCAAGTCAGATAATGTGGTCATTAGCAGGACTGCACTGAGAAGGTGATTTGAATCTGAATTAGACTAGCCTTTAGCTTTAGTCTCCTGGAGGAGCTAAAGTGTAGCACATAAAGCATAAACAATATTGACTAGTTCAAGTCTCAAAGAACTTAACTTCAGGGATTTCTTTAAACTGCCTTTCATTCAAACAGAAAAACAGCTGTTAATACTCCTGTTGCTATTTTATTATGACATACTAATTACGACAGTTAAAGTAGCGTTATCTAGAACTTCTGGTCGATGATAATTGAACTCAACTGTGTTGTTATCTTGATGACGTTTAGACTCTCACCCAGGAGGTCTCTTCAGTTCTGACAGGTAGGTTGGAGGTATCAGACCAGAAACAATCACATTGATCGGACAACAGAGGCCACTAACAAGGCCATTGATATTACTAATGAGGTCATCAAGATCATGAGACGGTGTTAGAAAGATAAAACCTGAGGTCACCTCCTCTGTTCAAGGCTGCTTTTCCATGTTCACAAGAAATCTCCATCATTTCTTCAAACATATTATTATTCCATTTCAAAAATACTTTATGGGTCCCAATGTAAATGTTGTTGGAACTGATTTAATGAAAGAGTTCTTGTAGATGGTGATGGCTGTGAGCTGGAAACATCTCCTGTAGCCGTCTTTACTGCTACGGATTTGATGAATCCTCTGACTGAAGTCGCTCTGTTTTTCTATGAGGATGGTCTGGGTGTTCCATCTTTTCTTGATTTTATGTAAAATCCTTCTTTGCACCATCATCCCCAAAGGTTATGTAGTAAACATAAGGACTTTAAACCACAGGTATCATGTATTTTTCAAAATTTGGCAGTTTTCACATCATAACTCCAAAGCCTTGGTAGACCACGATACCAGTAACCTGCCCAAAAGTTCAAAAGGTGGTAACACAGCTAAGAAAATTTAAATGGTAATTTTCCTCTTTTATAGCGAGTTCCAAAGGGGATGTTTTACAACCAAAGTATACCTTGATTCCAGTTTGGTGGGTGCTGGGGTTCATATTTTAGAACAGACTGGGTATAGTATATGTGAACCATAAAAACGTTTTTTACATAATTTTCTGCTTGCTTTAAGAGTACGTAATGTTGAAAACCACTTCTTCTTCTCATCTGTAACTCATTTCTATGTAAATGATCCACATGCAAGGGAGCAGGATCCCACTGCAGAGCTCCGCTGCTACAGATTGGCAGAGCTTCAGTTCCCTGTGAGAGCCGCCGTGTCCTGAAAGTGTTTTATGATGGACTGGGTGGTCCAAGTGAGTATCTGTGTCCTCATGTAAACTCGACCCATTTGGAGGGGGACGATGAGAGGCAGCATTACTCCTGAAAGCTCTCTTTGAACTGTGACCAAAGATCCATCTTAGCCGGGCCTGTTTTCCAATTAGGACAAGGAAGAAAAACTGTTGTGTAAGCTGGAGTGTCTGTGTCACGATTCATTACACTCCTAAAGAAGTCAAGCCTGGTGATTTGAGAGCAGGGGAGCTGGGGCTGACCACCGATCTGGCTGTGCCAAAGCTACGAGGAAAGGCCCGTCTCATTATCCAAACAGGTCCTGCACTCGGCCGTGCCATTCCTCACCTGTCTTGTTGATTCTGTTCCCCAGTAAATCTCATCTACCTTTCTCCTCTAACTCCTCGTGTTTTCATGCGCTAAAAGCCGAAGAGCAGCAGATCGTTTGTCAAGCTGTTCCGTTGTTGTTTGGGCCTGAATTTCTGCGGCGGCGCCCTGGATTCCAGGTAGACGGAGCGATCAATGGGGTGTGAAGTCCTCTCCTCATTCGGGGTAACTGTATCTCCTGCTTTTCACCGCCACTTGAAAACAAATGTACACATGGCAGTGAGGAGCCTTAGTTTCTGTGCATCAGCTTGGACACATATTGAGGGAAGAAAGTCCCCTACCTGTGTACATACTGCTGTAGCTCATCATAAAATGCATAAACAGAGATGAAACAAGAAAAAAATGCAATTTTATACAAATGGAATCCCTAGTGAACTAATTCTAATTTTGTTGAGGACGTTGTTAGAAGTTGCTCCACTCAGTGCATCTTTAATCCAGTTTGTAGACTTGCTTGTGTATGTATATATATATATATATATATATATATATATATAAATAATTGATTGGACTGATGCCAGACATCTGAAAACCGTTTACGAAAGGTTACTGCTTGTCTGATTGATCCGTTTCTTAATCCGACTTGATTTGTGTCGTATGTCAAAGTCCAGTTGTGTCTCAGCTGTTGGATCGCAGTTGTTTTCCATCTTTAGTGCTTAATTCATCTGTTCCTCTGTTAGAAAAACCAGCCCATACCATGATGCTGCTACCAAACAGCTTCTTTTTTCCAGTTAAACCATCAAATTTTCATTGGGGTTTCTTTCCTACAACATTGTAATCAAGTAAAAGATCAAATTAGGGCTTCACCCATTGCAGTTTTCTGGCCGATCACCAACCTTTAAAAAGTCCGACCAGACCAAAAAGCCAATACCGATTTTTTTCCCCTCTTTTTTCTTGACTGAAAAGTCACTAAATATCGCAACAAAGTATCTGCATTGGCAACAGAGGGGTGATTATTTTTAACCGCAAACGTCCAGATGCGACCTGGTGGGCGAGTCTGTCAGTCCTCTCACAATAGAGCAAAAGAGGACAGCTGATTTTCAGACTTTTTCAGAAGTAGATAAGATTGGCTTCACTATTGATCTGATCGTCGATTTAAGAAAATCTGGGCCACTTTGACAGTTTCCAGGCCCAGTGTACACACTGTAGTCTGTAGAATCATATTAGAGCTTAACTGCTTCTTAAATGGCAGAAAGTGGAAAGCATTGTGGAGATGCTATGATTTTTAATCCACCTTAATATCCACATCACACCTGTGTGTGGGTTAAATGCCCCTCATAAAGTACTGATATGGAAAAAGTTGCAGTATTCAAAGACTGAACGTGTCTAAACTCTTGGTGTCGTTTCTCCAGAACAAACTGTTGAAGAAGCAACTCCTTTCTATTGTTGTCATAATGTATCTGTTAAAAACAAACTTGTTGTGATTTCATGTTTCATGTTTTCTGCCGTTGTGAGCTGCTTTCCAGTTTGTGCCGAGACTGAACCGATCATCAAACACCTCGTCCGGGGGGGACATGTTTTCCCTAAAACCTCCTTTATCAAAAGTGACCTAATCGCATTAGCAGCAGAGCGCTGGACTAATTACAAACAAAGCCGGAGCAATTAGTGGCGCCTATGGTTCTGTTCTGGGCCGGTGCCGTGTTACTCATTGAACGGTCCCTATTGATTTTCTAAGGGCGTCAGACGGACACCCACAGCTCTTTGGTTCCTTCTTGTAAGAAAAATGTCCCTTCAGAGACTCTCCCAGAGAGAGGCTGCCATAGTCAGGTTCTGTACTTATTGTATTAATGTCATGTTGGGTCATGTCATACAATGAGTTGTGCTGATAAGACCCAGAGAGAACTGGATGGACCAGAAAAATGCCAGAAAAGAATGAGAAGCAGAGGTCGGACGACTTAAAGGCAACAATTAGAAGAAAATCTTTTTAAAAATCAATTATAACACAAGTCAAAATGAGGACCAGATTTCATTCGGTTTTGATTTTTGTAACACTAAACTCTTCACATGATCACACAAGTGTTAATGACAGACAAAAGTAACATGGGTAGAAAAAAAAAAAAGCAGTTTTCCGTAAATGATTCCAGGCATTAGGGAACAAAAATCGATCCTTGTTAAATCTTACATTACCTGTGATTCAGCTAGAGGGATTCAGGAATGGAATGATTGTGAGAAGCAAAACTGTGTTTTTCACTCTTAAAATAAAGCAAAAGTGTAATTAAAAAAATCGATTGCTAAACAGTTTCTGTCTACTGACTAAGATGGAGTTCCATGATATATTTTAGAAAAACATACAGGAAAGAATCTGCTGCTTTGATTTTGATGATACTTTAGTGAAAGTATAATAAGCTGGTGCTTTTACATCCACGTCTTTCCTTGCAGTCTTTATGTTCTTGAAATTAACAGTCATTTAAACATTGTTTATCTGTTTGTATACTAGTTCTGTTTTATTTTTCACTTTTGTGTATAATGTTTTGGGTTTTTTGACTTCGGTATGGAAAAATAATAATAATAATAATAAAATTAAGACCAAAGAATAAATAAACTCAAGCTATTCACATTTTTGTGCTAAATCGCATTCTGGAGTTCCTCTAAATGACCTTCTCAGGACGTCGTGAGACAAATCCCACACTTCTACAATTAGAATGTTGCAGATTGAATCAAATTGCTGGAACTTCACACAAAGCTGACAATGCTGTCACCATGATGGGGTTGGCGCCTTGGTTTGAGGTCAGCAAATTCTTGATGGCCTCAGTGGTTCCCTCACACATCAAGGTCTTTGATGTGCTGCCGTTATATTTCCCTATTTTCAGCCTAGGGCAAGACATGTAGTGCTATAACTCCAATAAACAGCCACCACAATGCTGAGAAAGTTTTGCGTTCCGTCAAAAACCCTGGGGAACTCCCGATCGATTGTTGCTCAAAGTGTTCTGCATCTGTGCCAAGAAGACTTTACCAGAAGTCGGAAGAATATAAGTCATGACAGATTTTTGACAAAATGGTAGAGTCTCCATGGAGTGGGAAGTTGTTCTTAGCATTTCTTCTACATTCAGTAGTGTGATGGCTCCCTATTCTAATGGAAAGTTTAAGTAAAGACCGTCTTTCACCATTTAGGCAGATGGCTAAATCTGATGCCCAGGTACAACCACGACACTTACAATCATGTGACCATCGTGGCTCAGTGGGTATAGTAGTTGTCTTGTAGTGTAAAAGCTGTGGGTTCGACTCCAGCTTCCTCCTGCCAGTCCTGCAATGTTTAGATGTGTCTGTGCTTCAGCACACCTAACTCCAATATGAGTTTATTAACAAAGATCTGTTAATGAGA
This sequence comes from Xiphophorus couchianus, assembly GCF_001444195.1. NCBI lineage: Eukaryota > Metazoa > Chordata > Actinopteri > Cyprinodontiformes > Poeciliidae > Xiphophorus > Xiphophorus couchianus. The sequence goes on along the minus strand of NC_040244.1, from coordinate 15,815,798 downwards.
GTAGGACTGTGTGCCAGTGAGGCAGTTTAGTCATTGAATAAAAGCATGTAGGACAAGGGACACATTTAAAAGTTGCAGGACTCTGCAGTTTGAGACCACTGTGGTGGACACTTAACCCCAAATGACCCATTGTTCTGTGTGTTGCATTGGTCTATGAATGTCTCCGCCTTTGTGCATGTGATTGGTGTGAACCGCTTTGCTTGGTCAGTATGACTAGAAGAGCTCTCTGTATTGTCTGTTCATTTACTATTTGTAGCAAACATCATTGCAAAATCAGGCTGTTTTCGAAAAGTGTACTAATAGAAAGTGGATGTGCATGAACAAACCAAAACTCCTCATTTTTTGTACCACCTCTGTCAAACAGATAGATAGTACCTGACTAATCACTGGGTCAGTAGACCGTGAGATGAGAATTAATGTGTCGAGCCGTCTCCTCCAATCAATATCCGCTCCGCTTCTTATCAGAGGCATTGACAGCCGGATTGTAGATCACATTTTCTCTTGCTCTAGTTATTGATTTAAGGCTTTTCAGAAAATCCAATCAGCTGCTAAAGGAAACATTATGAGAGCTTATAGTCATGGCGACAGCTTTGGCGAGCTTCAAGGACAATTGCTCACTCGGGATATCATGAGGTGTAAGTTTGCAGACTGCAGCTCGGGACGAGCGTGATGTGTGAATTTATTAACAGGAAGAGAAGAACTGGAGCAGGCACTGCAACATGAAAAGAGATCAGAAACACTGCGGCACCATAAGCTTTTTGTGCTTCGGTCTTGAAGGAAATAGCAGACTGAACTTTTTGAACGTTAAACAGACTCAACTGAACTGTTGATTGTCTGAACAATTTAATCACAAAAGCAACAATATCACCACTTCCTGAACAGGGGGTCAGACCATGATTCCCAATCCAGGACCTTTCCCAGAATTCCTGTCACCACCACTCCCTCCCAGGGGAACATCTCAATCCCAAACCACAAGCATGGAGCCCTGCTAGACCTGACTGATAGTCATAAGGCCTTTCTCTTGATAAGGACAAGCATGTATATCTGCCGTTGGGGTAGGTGGGAGTCTGTGGGGCAACGGCAGAAAAAAATCCAACCTATTTTTACTTCCAGACATAGATAGAAATCAAGCCATACATCTTTCATTACCATTCCACATCAGATCGTGGCTCACCAATCAGCGTGCTTTCAGCCCCGTTTTCCCTCTGAGGAACCCTACTCTCGAACAACGGATGTGGGAAGTCCAATGTGAGCCGTGTAACAATAACACACAGGGCAACAGTAAACATGTCATCTCCCACGATTAATGGTGTTGCTGTTTGGGCCAGACGAGGACAAATAGTTCACTCTGTCAGCTGGGGATCAGGAGGATTTATGGCCAAACACTGGCCTGGAATCAGATACGTGACGCAGGAAAACAACATCTCTCAGAACACAAACAGTCAGCAGCCCTGCTAGGCACTTTCTTTGAATAATGCCATTCTTATCCTCGGAACATTCTGCTTAGTTGGAAACCAAATGGCCAAAGGGGAAGCAGACGAAATCTGAACCATGGCTGTGAAAGTACAATATTTGCAAACATCGGTCCTAACAGGTTGATTCTGTGCAACCGCTGTTGATATTATATCTTTGCTTCTAAGAAAAACTAGTTTTGTGTCGTCTTGAAACTAAACTGTATATTAAAAAGAAAAATCCTTGCATCCTTTCCTTTAAGATAGTTTTTTTGCACCTTTAATGCTTCTCTGACTTAATTTTCGAACCCCTTATTGATTCTGAAAGTGGCAAACTTTGGTCTCCGTCCGTCAGTAACAACTTCTACACCTCAAAGTGTTGTTTTTAGCATAACTGAATGCCGTTAGGTCTGCTGCGTTCCCTGATCAGAAAACCATTAGGGAACTGAGCATTTGACCGGTTGGTCACCCGTCAGTTCTGATGCTAACTGCCAGCAGAAACTTTACTATTGGGCCAGTTCACAAACAGAGACCGATTGGACCTGACCTGCTTTAACAGCTGCTAATGTTAAGACTGAAGGTCTACATGCTAATATCAATGTTGGCTTTTCTTAGAATAGTCCAACTGGAAGTGGCATTATGTGAATGCACTAAAGATTTCTTCAGTTTTCCTTGTATCCACACAGAACCAATATTTTAGGATAATATTTCAGTATTTGTGGATGTTTCTGTGGAACGTAAACACCAAATAGCCTGTTTGGGATTCTATCATGTATGTAAAATGTTCAAAGGAAAATGCATCTTGGGAGGTTAAACTATGTAGGTGCAACGCTAACCGACATGCTATCTGCTGATATTTACAAACCAGCCAATCCAGGAATGCCATTTATTTTCCTTGGATCTTATTGGCTGTTCACCAACAGCCAATAAGATCGGAGATAAGAAAGACTGTAGATGTTAGCTTCTGCAGTAGAGGTATTTCCACTGTGCGTATTAATGCATATTAGGGTATTTGGTATTTGAGCTATTAATAGGATGTTGTGAGCGATTTTAGAGGGGCTCTTGAGTATTTGCAGATTTTAGTTTTTCATGGGTGACTGTGGTTAGGGACAAGAGAGGTATACCAAGGACTCACTGTATTTGTTGGAAACAGGTAACATAATGTATTCTGAATTGCAGCCTGGCATTCTGTGTGGTTGAAAACATATATCTGTGTTTGGGCATGATGACGATGTGTGCTTTATGCGCTTGTTTCTTGGATTAAAAAAAAAGAGCACCAATATTAGAAACATAAAATGGTTTTATTTACGATTAGCACAAAAAAAAAGCTAAACAAAACAAAAAAACATTGTTTCTGCTTTACAGCAGGTTAAGACGTTCTTATTGCTGGGCAGCTTATACTGTATGTTTCCTCTGGTATTTAGGAAACTGGTCTTCGTTCATTAACTTCAAGTCTAATTTCCAGATTCCCTTCAAAACTCCAGAATGTTAATAAAAGTTCCAGTCTGGAGAAAGCGATCAAAATTCAAAAGATGACCTCCACTCTAAACCTGGTGGGGATATTCAGTTTAACTATATATGTTTGTAAATATAAGGTATATTTAAATTTGTTAGTGTTCATCATTGTGCTGTATTGACTTTAATGTTGTTCCACTGTGCTTTTACTGAGCAAGTAAAGAGACAAAAAAATATGCATAGTTAAACTTAGGAATCTCTGTGACTTTGTACATTTGTATATGTATATTTAATAAGCACACATAAGAATGGGGGTGTTAATTGACACTTACAAAGCTGCTTTGTTATCTCCAGCGATATTGTACCCATTTCAATTTGATTTCCCCCTGACATCAAGATGACAATAAAGCGATAACAATGCAGCAAATTAAAGTCAGATGCATAACTTCCAAAACACGGAACCAGTAACTGAACAAATCTCATCATCTCCGTCGGCCTCCAGTTCCAATTACAGCCGGCTGATTATCAGAGCATGAGTCATCACTGCCTCTAAACTCGTTAGTGGGCTGGAGACACAATTTCATCTAATGAGACGGTGGGGGGGAGTGAAATCAGGGCAAATGCTCATTGAGGACCAGGTTTGCTTTTTTTCCCCAACTTCGTGATATTATAGATAGTTGGTTATGAACATGATTTAGTGAAGCAGCTGAACCGGTTTTGGTGGCTTCTTTCTCACATCTAATTTACCAGTTTGTACAGTCATATGATAATGGTGCATTGATAACAATAAGGTGGATAGGATGATTTTGTTTTTGTTTTTTTTTTACCTTCAAGCTATTTTTTTTATTATTTTTTTTGGAAAAGTGGGACAAAACATACATTCTGATGACGCAGAATATATTTTCAGTCTTTTTTTTTTTTTCTATAGCAGCTGAAATGTCAAATATACCAGAAACCAGAAAGATTCTAAATACTAAGTGAAGTACTTTTTTTTTTTTTAAAGTGCTTTGAGGAGATTGAGATAACCCATCAATGGTAACAAAGAGCCGACAAACACAATACCTCACCTTTTAAAAGCTTTTGTTTGGACGCACTTTGAAGGCTGAAATGCCTTTGTGTAAACACAACGGTACATATCGAGTTCATTTTGAATGACAGTAAAGGTCAGATAAACTCCCCCTTTTTCCCCCAAGTTTAGTTTTTGTGAGCTCATAAACTCCCACAGACAAGTTGGGGTAGGACTAATTCTCCTCGGGGCCCTGCGGCCTTCTAAAGCAGAACACAGCGGAGGCTTTTTGGATCCCGTCTCTGGATGTGCAAAAGGACAAAAGCTGTCACTCTTGGGGTTTCAGCAGGAAGGGCGTGAGGATCCAAACAACCTTTTCATCCCTTTAATTTGGCTTCCAACAAAAGCACCACAGAGCCACTCACAAAGGCGGGGTTAGATTAGGGCTGAAATGATGAAACCACACCTTAGCGAGCGATCTCTTCTCCGATTACAGACGGAGGTGGCATCCTCTGGACAACCAGCAGCTCAGAGACAAAGGAGCTGATGTGAGAAAAGGTGGCGTCGTTTCCGACTGCAGACCACTGCGAAACCTTTCCAGACCAGGTCCAGTGGAGCAAACAGAACAGAGTCCTGTGCTGGATATAGTAGAATAATCCTTTATATGGTCAAAGTGGGGACATTTCAGTGTTTCATCAGCAAAAGTTACAAATGAATGTAAAGTAAGCAAAAATAATAAAAACCAAAGTAAAAAAGAAAATGCAGTTGAAATACAAGGTAACAAAACCTGTACAGTTATAAATGAAATAGAAGAGGCAGGACCTAGAAGAATCAGTAAGTGTTTGAACTTTTACTTTTGTTTATGTTCCATTCTGATAATTTTTACATTTTTTTGTTTCCTGTCTTTTAGTGTTTGAGGTTTTTGTATCAGGTTCAGGTTTCTTCCCTCTGTTCACCTCACCCTCTCACCCTCAACCTCCCATTCTGGTCCTCTTCCCAGCTGCTTCTCATCCTTCCCACCCCCCATTCACCTCCACCTGCTCCCTTCCCTAGCTGCATCTACTCACCTGCCATTAGCTCTTCTGGTCACTTCCACCTCTAACTCAGTATTTAAGAACCTCCAGGTTTTATTAGTCCTCGCTGGTTCGTCCATCTATTTTTGCTGTTCTGACAATTTCCCATTTCTAGCCCCAAATCTGAGTCTTCCTGCAGTCTGTAAGTTTACTTTGTTTATTATTTATTAAACATTCCCTTTCCTGCAAATCTCTCTAGACTTGGGTTCTTCCTTTGCGGAGGTGAGAATGCGCAATCAAACTCTGATGTGGACCAAAAAGGTTTCCATCGGTGGTTCTTAACGCAGCGCCACCGCAGGTGAGCAGGGTAAACGGGTTGCTCAGAGAGTTTGGTCAGGTTCTTCAAATGCCTTTTTATATCCAAAACACATCATACCTGAGAGTACTATTCTGAAATTTCAAAAGCTGTGATGATGTTCCTATTATTAGGTCTTTAGAAGGAGAACAGAAAATAACTGATGACTCACACACCGGCCAGGAACAGGCAGCCTTCAGACGGCATGAATGGAAAATGGACAATAAAGTATCAATAAAGTGTAGTTGAGGAGAGTCAGAAGTGGATTCTAATAATAATTCAGAAGGTGAACGCAGCACAAACACCCGGCCGCCTGCTTGTGATGCAATCTCTTACATTACAAGACCAGTTGATAAGGTGGGCTTTGGACTGAGTCAGAGCAAGAAACCCTGGTTAGCCTTCAGTTCAGGGTGAACATCCTATATCTGGTAGAACCCAGTTTTAGCCAACTCTGTGTGGGTGTGTCAGGGTGTGTGTGTGTGTGTGCCAGGTGAACAGAAAGATGCAGGAGGTCTGGGCCGGGCACGCGGCCACAGAAAAGTTTAAACAGAACGTGAACGTTGAAGACACTGTGTTCTTTTCTGAGGAGAAAGGGAAGCAGCAGGCAGCAGATCAGCAAGCAGGAGAAAGGAAAGTGGGGGAGGATGGAGAGAAGCGAAGTAAGAAAGTACTGAAGGAATTAAATTCCTTTGACATTGAATCGAAACCTCGCCGTTATGGATGACACCCCAACGCTACCGTTAGAACGCGGGATTCTGGAGACAAAATTTAACGTTGCCAACACCGACTCCAACATGGACTTCAAAAACTGGCTGAATTCCCAGGTGTTCATGCTAGAAATCTGTCTGTAAAAGTTTTCATTTCTTGATGTCGCCGTACGAGAAGTCTCACCGAGGACCACCGGTGGGACGTCTCTTCGTCTGCTGGACAGTAGAAGCTGCCAGATTCCTTAAACGGTGATCTGAGAGGATCGGTTTGGCTGTGGACTCTCTCAGTTTCAGATCTGCTGTGTAACAACTCAAACGCAAATCTTCTGTTTCAATTTAAGGCTCGTTAGTCAAGTGCCCCAACCTTACTCGGGTTATTATTTGAACAAATTTGAACATAAGAATGGCGATGAAAATATCCCAATAGTTGTGTGTCACGACTTGTTTTTGCTGCTTTGTTTCTCTTGTCTGGCCTCTGAATTACTGTTTACATTGTACAGCCAGCTGAGTCACAGTTCACTCCTAACACCAGAGAAAGCAGACACTGGTATTTCACCGGCAGACGCATGCTGGCTCAGTCCATTGTTGTTGCTCTCCTTTTTGTTCTCGCGTTGCTCTGCTCTGTTCTTTTTCGCTTTCATACCCGTTGAAGGAAGGCGTGGAGGTAGAACGTGTGAGAGAATTTTTTTCACTTTTGTTTTTGAAGAACCTGCAGGGCGTTCTGTAAAATGCTGCCAGGACCATTTTAAATCACAGAAAGCATTTGCCTCCAAACAGATTGATGCTTTTCACTTAAATGGTTTGCGTTATTCCACAATTTTGAATATCAAAGATAATCACAGCAAATGAGGTATTTGTTTATTAAATTAAGATTATGTCCAAACCAACCAATCACAAATCTCGTAAGGCTGCTTTCAGTTTCTCCCAGGCTGGACTATTTCAGACCTTCAGGATAAAGAAATCGCTTAGACAGAACCCGACAACATGATAGCTTAAACGGTGGGACAAAGCAACGGATCAAATCTCGATCTAAAAATATTCAGCAATGGATGTGAAAGAAGACGTATCCCGCCTCCTACTTCTGGAGCGGTATCCGGTCCGCGTGGCATTCATACCGACTGAGCCGAAGTGGAACAGAGTTCGCTTCTTTGGTTCATATCAGAGTTTGATTGTGCGTTCACATCCCCATCCAAACAGGGCTGGTGGGAATGCAGCACCCTTAACATCAGTGCTTATGGTATCCAAACAGGACAGAAAAAAGTCTCATTTGCCAGACACAAGAAGACTTTTGGAGAAAATATTCTGTGGACTGAAGAGAGAAAAGTGGAAGTCTTTGGACGGTGTGTATCCCGTGACATCTGGCATAAAACGGACAGCAGTGTGAGGATCTGGGGTTGCTTTGCTCATTCAGAAACCTGGATATCTTGTCATAATTAAAGAAACCAAAAATTCTTTCTACCAGAAAATCCTGAAGCAGATTGTCAGGCCGTACGTTTACCACTGGCAGCTTAAGATTTGGCTCCAAAAACAAAACGAAGGTTCTGACTTTAGTCTAAGTGCAAATATAACATGAAAGACTCAGTAGCTACGCTTCCATATGATTGTCATGCGAATTTTGAGCAATAATAATAATAAATAGGAAGTAGAGGTTGCAAGCTAGCATGGACCACTCATCTAAAAATTATGGAGAGTCCTCCCCTCTGAGATGGAGGCCTGGATTGGATTTTTCCAAGTTTGATGGTTCTGGTGAGACAGAGACCCACAGGAGGATGGGAAAGTTTGCTACATCAGAATATGTTCCCATCATGTTTCCCTCTCCTGATTAGTGCATTAACTTTTTTTGGAATCACCAAAAAAAATGTTTAGTTTTTTTTTTTTTTTTTTGCTAAATTGCAAAGGTTATTTAGGAACCTTGATGGAAATGTTTCCATTTCCATTTCCAACCTCTTCTAATGCGAAGCGTCAAAATGTGCATAAACATGGTTGGAAATATGTTGTTTGCCAGTTAATTTCTTCGGGGGAGAGCTAATTACATTCTCACTTGGGATAAGTTGGTATTTACAGCTATTCCCTCCTTAAAAAAAACAACAACTTTTTAATAACTTTGCTGTCTGATAATAAAATGTGTTTAACAATGCAAGACGTTTAAGTCTGATGAAAAAACAAGCAAAGGCCAAAGGAATCTGTGAGGAGGCAAAAATACAGTTTCACAGCACTCTACATACATGTACCGAAGCCAAAGATGGAGGATCCTAATTGGTAAAACGTTTCTTATTTCCTCTGCTCACTTTCCGCTGCTGAGTCAATAAAGTGAGAATCAGTAAGGTGCCAACAGAAGCCACACTGGGGCTAATACACTCTGCTCTGTGTTAGTGCAGAGCAGCAATGCAGGAGTCCAGGTCAGAGCAGAACCAAACACCCTGCAGGTATGAAGCCGACGATTAGAGATGATCTCCAAGAAGTGAAAAAAGAAACCACTGGCGCCACATGGTAGTGCTGTCTGAGGTCAGCGCAGTGACAAAAGGCTCATTAACGAGGGCTGTTTAACACTAACGGTGCTACGTTTTTCCCCCACAGGCAGTAAAATTTCCAAAAGTGTTGCAATTGCCTTTAGTGTTGTGTTCTCTGAGGCGCTAAAAGCATCTTCAGTGGAATCCGTGACCCACAGCAGCAAATGCAAATCAAGAGCTCGGCGCTCTCCCTCCAACACCGACGCTAAACAACAAGTAAATCAGCTTCGGTTTCCCTCCCTGCTACATTGTTCACGAAGCGGGAGAGTAATTTACTGCCTGAATCCACATGTTTGCAGACTGAGGACAAAACAAATTCATTAGCATCTGTAGGCTTCCATTAAAGGTCTATGTTTAGAGGAGGGCGGCTTGTTGTTGAAGAGATCACTGGGGCTACATGTAGCATCAAGTGTCAGAAACGGTCGCTTTCAAACTGCTGGGTTCCACTTTTCTATGTGAAATAGAGGAAAGGGAGTCTAAGGGAAGAGTTAGGGAACAGCAGAGCTGCATGTTCTGCAAATAATAGTTTATTTAACACAACATCAAGTACCGTACAGCGTTGGTCTTTGTTTCATAACATTAGCTTAAACAGTAGCAGGGTTTCCCCCAGAAAGCCTGCTGAGCCCGGCGGACGGGATTCTGTATGGTAGTCCGCCAGCTGTCTTCTGCGTTTTTGTGTTAAAAAGTGCTAAAAGTTAACAGAAAAGTAAAAAACATAAAGAGGTAGTTATGTGATATTGGACACCAACTATAGTCTTAAAAAGGGCAAGCACAAAAAAATTTACAAAAACAAAACAAGTGCCGATGCAGAGCTACGGCTGTGCCAGAACACACATTAAGCGTGTGTGTGACATGAAGAATTATACACAGGAGATGGCCCTTGCAACATGCTAACATCCAGGCTAGCTAGCACGCTACATCACTTAGCCACAGCTCTGCTAACGTCAACGAAGTTGACTCGATGGCACGCGCTCTCATCGTTCAGCTGGCTGAACCAGAAGCGTCCAACGTGTTTCGATCCTTTACTCATGACATGGCGCTTTATTTGGTGAAGTTGCTAACATGTAGACCGGTAGAGACAGGCTGTTGTTATAGAGTTCCTGTGATTAAAAAGAAGTCTTTACTTTGTGTTCAAGTAAAGACCATAACATGTCACCATGGCACCGTTACACCGAAGATACAACGCTTTAGCCTGGCAGGAGAAAGTAAAGACTAGCTTACAATGCACTGAGTCGGGTATTTAGTTTTGCAGCTGTATTACAGTTGTAAACATTTGACTCCGGGGCTAATTTCCTTCATGATAGATATTTGCGATGCGGTGCAGCCAGACTGTAGATGTGATGAATTTGATACATTTGGTGCATTTCATTTGATGGCTAACCGGGAGATCAGGGAATCCCTCTGCGATAATGGCCGGCGAAGGAAAGGAGAAAGGAGGGGATGCATCAGCCAACAAAAACAGACAGTCGTGTTTTCTTCCTCTTCTTTCTGTGATGTTTGAGTTATGAAAATGTTTCTGCGTTAAGAAGGATTTACTGGCCCTTCAAATTCAATAACGTCCACTGGGTGTTCTATTTGAAGGAAAATGGGCTGTTTACTACAGCAAGGGGCAAAGCTGGATCATCACCTTCCACTTCCTCCCTGCTTTCACTGTCTCCTGTCTGTATGTGACGATGAATTAAGGCAGACTGACAGGTTTTCTGGGGAAGGAACTCGACTCAATCAGGCTTTGATTGCAGAGAAAAGCTCCATCTCAAAATCTTGGAAGGACTCGACGTTTGACAACATTGGCTATGATGGCCATGTTTTACAGCCTCTCTTGCTCTGTAATTACGCTTTTGAGGACTGCACTGGAGTTGACCTCCTCCGACATTTTAACGGCCTCCTTCGGGGTGGAAGGAATCCAGAAGCAATGTTTTTTTTGCCATCTGATTTCCACGCAGGAGCAATCTGTCTCTTCAGCTGCCAGGAAAACATGCGGACCGCGTTACGGCCGAGAAAACGTACGGAGCGCCAGCGGAGGCCGCGCTCCCTGGGCTTACGGAGGAACGCAGCTGAAAATGAGCTGTGGGAGTGAAGGCATGTACAGAGGGACGGTAAACAACCACCTACTCTAATAATGAGTACGTAAACGGCCGGGGTATGTGCTGATGGAAAAGGCACAACAACACCGGTAATTGAAATGAGGCAGATGAAAATATATGAGTTAACAAGCAACCATCAGCCCTCAAACTGTTGAGTTTACTAAAACTTTTATTTATTTATGTAGGCGATCTTGGAAGAGAAACAGATGTCAGCATGGACCTCCAATTTGAAGTTCCAAACATGTTGCATTTAAAGTACAATACTCTAGAGTTAGAATACTCTATGATGGCTTTTGCATAATATTTTTTTATATGAAAGTGTATAATCTGATTAGATTCACTGGCATTCCAGTGGTCCAGTGTCTGAGATGTTTCTAAACCGTCATATTTGCCTTTCTGGAAAGACAAGCTAGAACAAACAACAGAAACAACAAACAAAATGAACTATGAAGATTCTGCAAACAAAATGATGCAGGCTTACCTGATTTTCCCACTCCCGCCTTGCCGAACACGGCCAGCTTCACCTCGGGGCTTTTGGCCATGACAGCAGCTGCGACCAGCAACGCTCAGCCGGCCGATCGGTGAGCTCAGACTTCAGCCAACCATCCTCTGATCCGGCAGCTAAGGAAACAGGTCGATGAGAAGAATGACAGCTTGAACGACTCCATTACAGAACCAACAGATCCATTATGGACGAAACGCACTTTTGACTTTTCCCTGTCAAAAATGATTGTGATTCTTAAATGTTAGTTTCTTGACAGCATAGTGACGCTGTAATTTGATTAGTGAGAGTGAAGTAAGTGAGTGCTTTGTTCACTTTTCAACGATTGACCAATTCCTTGATGAGTCAGGCCGACTTTGAGGCGTCTGAACACAGCAGCGTTTAGAGAAAACGGTTTCTAGGAGACGGATTTGATTGGCCAATTGTCCTTTGTGTTTCCAGCAAAGAGATGATTGTTGCTTTTTATTCTGAAGTTTGGCAAAAATTAGGGTGAAATCACCTTTAGTCCTTTAGGTAAAAAAAGGATTGCAGTACTCACACACAACGGCTCTGCGTGAAACGGAGAGACTTTAAGGTCATCCTTCTATTTTAAACCCCCATAAAGCAACACTGGACACATTGTTTATGTTGTTCTGGCAAAAAATATAATTTCTTTGTTTTTTCCTAATTTTTCCTCCAATCCTTCCCCACTTATGGTCAATTATCACAACTGTGTGTTTGATCAAACTCTCCTTTATACTCTAAGCAACAAGCATTTTGTAACTTCATTCAGCCCCTGCCAGACTTTATAATTGTTGTTGGATAAATTGTATTTTTAGTAATTATCAAATATTCGTTGTATCATGTAGCTTTGTAGTAACATTTAGATAATGTTTAATTATATATTTTTTCTCTTTTTCCTCTATTCTAAGTAATGTCTCTGTGTGTTGAATAATTATGATTCCTTCCTGTGACCTCTTTGAGAAAGAGAGCAGTGAAGCCTTCGTGGAGATAGCGGAGACAACTCTGTCTGCTCTCCTGTGGTACTCGACGCCGTGTCTGGTACTCGACTGGAGCAGAAAGATTTAGAGTGTAGATAACATGTGTCTAATAGTAAATGTCATTAGCGCTGCAACAATGTGATAAATTGTTTTCCCCTCCCTTTGAGAGTTAAAGCGCTCAGTGTAAGAGGGTCCCCTAAAAAAGCAATAAAATAGAGGGAGCGGGAGATGTGTTTTCAGAGCGGTTGGAGATTTGTAACTGAAAGCATCTCTCTGTCTGCTCTCCTCGCGAGTACAAAAAGAATTTAACTCTCTTGTCTTTCCTGTGTTTTGTTTAATAGGTATTTAGACCCAATAATTGTTTTAGGGGCTTTTTTGTCTTCCAAATCCCTAATTTTGTGGCGCTACTATAAAAATATTTGCAAGGAAATTTGGGTAAAAGATGATTAAAAGTTTGGACAAACAAATTTATATTCTTGAAAGAATTTATGCAGCTAAAATTTTGATTCGAGTGATTATGGATTATAACTTTACTTCAAGTAGGTTGAGACAGCAGCATAGAAGAAATACAAAATACTGCCACCTGCAGGTGGGAGGCAGCGTGACTTAAATCCAATGTTTTTGATTATACTCTTGGGAAATTTGCATGAATTTACACAATGGTGCAATCACAAGATACTGTTTATTCATCCATTTTCTTTTTAACGCACTTCCTCCCTTATCATTGGATGACACTTTAACACGTTCCAAGATTTAAGCTGAGCTTTGCAGAGAAGCTGCGTCTTTCCTCCACGATTGGAGGTAGAAGCCACAAGCCTCATGACATGAAGAAACGCTGACGGAGTTTAAATTGCCTTTTGAGAAGGAAAACACAAGAGCAGCCTGTTTAAACAACTAAGCACCCGTCTGTTTGATGAGAAAACAAGCTGCTGTGAAGTTTTCTCCCCAGATGATTAAATCAGAACCTCTTTCCTCAAACCAGTCTGTTTTTCCTCCTGTTTTCTTCTCCAGTTGTTTTTGTTTTACAAGAAAACAAACACTGATTGCAGTCTGATTAAAAATTGATACTCCAGAGGAAAACTAACGAGCCTTTCAGATAAGTCACTTCGCCCAGATAATAGGTCAAGTCCAGGTGTTGCTGGTACAGATTAGAGCACATGCAGTTGGTAGTCCTCTGATCAAACAACCAAACTGAATCCCTCTGCTAATAGAGGCTCAATAAAACCTAGAATGGTTCAATAGTTGCAGATTAAAGCAACCTTTACAATGTGGTCTAATTCAGAAATGACGCAAGCAAATGGAACATAATTCCAAATCACAGATCGTGTTCTAAAATTCTCACTTGATGTGTCACCCGTTTTACGTTTTGTTGAAGACTACATATAAAAATGTTTCAGACTCCATCAATAATTAGATAAACGTTTCAAATGTATAAAATCAGTGCAGCGTTTGCAGAATGACGCTCTGTTAAAACTAACCCGGCTCCATTTCAAAACAAGCCAACGCTCTGCGTGTTTCTTCGGATAACATTTAAGCGGTCGCATTAGTACACACAGCGCTGACATAAAAGCCACAAACCAAGAGTGTCCCTGCTGTTTTCCAGGCCTGGTGGGGTTTCTGACGTACGGAGGAGGCGTACCGTAACACTGCTGTGTAAACCCCGGGAACAGGGCCAGTCCAAAGCTGCTTGGGGCCCGGAGCACCATCTGGTTTTTTGGGATCCACTTCCAGCTTTGAGCATCGACCGCAGCACCACTGACAGAATGACATCTTATACCTGCTGCAAATGTCTTCAAATCTTTAACTATTCCACATTTCCTAAAAAAAAAAAAAAAAAAAAAAAAAAAAAACGACCACTTGCCCTACTTTCTGAATAATTCAGCAAATATTTATCTAGCCACTCGAGGGCACTTATAGAGCAATGATGTTTCACTCAGTTACTTGATTATTAATTATAAAACAAAAATAATGGGCAGAATGGACTGGTTAGCACTGAACTCCACACCCTTGATCCCAATACACATGTACTATTCGGAACGGAAGCGCATAAAAAAAACGACACACACTTCAAGGACTCGATGGTTCACAAAAACTCCATTTGCTTTGTCACGTTCAGATCCACCAAGCATGTTTTTCAACATGACCACATATAGGAAAGACATACCAGAGGTAAGACGTGCTTTGAATTCAACAGAAAATGAAGTAATATGACATTATCCTGATTTTTGCTTTAATCCACATAAACCTACCATTTATCTGCCATTTATTCAACTCAAAAAGTGAATTAGCGAACGCCTGCTGTGTGGTTAAGACTGAACATAGTGGGAGTTCTTAGTTTTGATCGCTTTAACAAATGATTTTAATTTATTTATTTATTTCAACATTTAGGCAATTAGAGCCAATTGAGGAGAAAACTGAAGGATTCAGATCTTAGGCTGCTAATCGGTGCAGCCAAACTGAAAAAGGGACAAAAATACGTTTGCGATTGCCAATCCAAACGGCCTAAATAAAGTAACATTTCTCAACACCAGACTGCTGTATGTATCTCTGGAGTGATTTTTAAGTCGTCTATTTCAACAGAATTTAAACAAATCGGTAAAAGTAGCCTACAATGTGAACAGTTTGTTGTTCGTTACCGAAGCATAAAAAGCAGCGATCACTGCCCACCGTAAATAATGAATTATGGATTTATTCTGAATGAAATTATAATGCCAGGAAGCAGCGAGCGAGCAGTTCAAAGTCTAATCATGTCGTGTACAACAGCAAAACACACACACACACACACAAAAAGATGGCAGGAGGCAGAAAATTTCCCAACTAACAAAAATCTCATGACATCAATTGCTGTTGGGAAAAATAAAGCCGTGTTCTTACCCATTATAGCCTTGGCCGAATGAGATGCAGTAAATTAACGAGAGCAAACTTCAGTCAAACTCCAGCATCTCTGCCCAGAAGAAGTGAACCTTTGAAATATGTTTGGGTGAATGTCGCTGCCAAGAAATCTGTTCTTCAAACCGGCTGAAGTTATGAAGTGGCAAGTTTCCAGTTTTTGGTTGTTTTTTTTCCCCTCCTGCTTCACAAACACACACAGTGCATCAACCTCCACATGCCTTGATTATGGTGTCATTTGTCCGTCATCTGTAGCCATGTGAAAAAATAAGGAGAGCCTCTACAAGCAGCTGCATGTGGTTATGACGTATGCAGCAATCCACTGATCTCCATATACGGATTGGTTGAAAATGTGCTATTAGTCTGTTTTTTGTTGTTGTTTTTTCACATACTTAGATATGTGGACATTTGACATCATTTTGATAGCGGAGTTTTTTTGTTGTTTTTTTTTTGTTTAGCGCTTTTTCTCACCTTGAAATTGCTTAGCACAGTTAGCTTCCCCTGAATGGATTGTGTCTGAATAAATTCTAGCGCGTTAATTCACTGTGCTGCTTTGCACGTTTTCAGTTGAATAACATTTGACATCTGTGCTGAAGAAACAAGAAACACACAGGAACTAAATAAAACACGGACGGCGGAGAACAAGACATAAACATGACGACAATGTGGCAAGACATCAAATTATAATTTCAAAATGAAATTGGTGCTCAAGTGTTGCCAGGGCAGATATCTGAATTGGAGGTAGCACTTTAGCAATAGCTTCCGCTACAAATTGTGTTGGTGTAGCGCTGCAGCGTTAGCGGAACTAAAAAATAAATAAAAAATTCAGTTAGCAATCAGCTATGTCACTGTACAAGGAATAGTCTACAAGTAGGAGTGTCCTGACCTTCTCCATAGCATGAAAATTCATTTTGCTGACAAGATTAATATTTCTTGTATATGTGCAGATTAATTACCTAACACAAAAAGATTAGACATCAATTTGTGAACGTTTCTTATTAAGAACTGAAAACGGTATTGAACGCTGTCTTAAGTTTTTCACACGCCAGCAAGGATGTCTCTTCCTCTACTGGGCTTATGATGGCAAAGTAACAATGTAACCAGAACAAACGCCAATATTTAGTTCTGATATCCTGTTTCACTGCAAACCTCAGCACGACTTCTCTCCCAACGTCTCAAACACAAACAGTGTAGAGGAAACGTATTTCTGTCCACGCAGGGTTCTGGAAAAAAGTTTACAAAGAAAAGGGGGCGAAGAAAAATGTGACATTGTTGTAAACTCAGGTAGAGTCAAAACAATAACCATGTCCTTGCTGGAGCATTTTTTATTTTTTTTTTTGGAAACAGTGGTGTTTTTGTTTGCCACCCTTTGCGTGTCAGGGTGATCATTATCCACTTTATCGCAGCTCCATCCAGGCCGGGGGCGGACGCGCCAGGA
This sequence comes from Xiphophorus couchianus, assembly GCF_001444195.1. NCBI lineage: Eukaryota > Metazoa > Chordata > Actinopteri > Cyprinodontiformes > Poeciliidae > Xiphophorus > Xiphophorus couchianus. Next base: position 15,799,408 of record NC_040244.1, on the reverse strand, counting down.
CAGGCTGTGTTGAGCTTAACTCTGCTCATGGAGTCAGGAGAATACATTTGGGATGGCAGAATCAAAAGTGTCGGGTTTCGGGCTAACAGGACGTGGCACGCAAATACACTTGTTTGCTTTTTTTTTTTTTTTTTTCCGCGACGCAACACATAAATATGGAGTACAACAAAAAAAAACTCTGAGGAGTCAAAGGTCTCTGGTGACGGCGAAAATTCAAACTCGCTTGCAGAATATGTCCAAATAATGTGAACGTTAGCTCTGTTTCTTGTGACAGGAGACATGCTGAATTTGATTTATCCAAGTCTGATTCCTTATCAGATAGGTCCGGTATGTTTAAGAGCGTCTCTTAAAGAGTCCTGTTGCCACCGGTGCAGAGCATGCCCCATGTCGGCAGGACGAGGGAGTGAGAGCAAGAACAGAATGGAATTCTGCAAGACATACAAAATGAACCTTTAAGATTGATTCTGGTTCTTCTGAGGAACCATTTATCAGGAGAAGAACAGTTGAGCCGTTCCATTCCTTCCAAACGCTATCTGATCGATGTTCAGATTTCTATCTCGTCCAAGAACTGGGCTTACTCCTCCATAAAGAGTGGGATCAAAGTGTCCGCAAAGAGCAAATCCAAGTACACTTTTATGATGTGGTTTTTTTTATGATGATGATGAAGAGCCATGTCACCAAGCCAGAGTCAAGATAATGTGCTTCCAAGATTGTGACGTTGAAAATCTAGTCCCATCATCAGGAAACTCTGAATGAGAAACTATGTCTGTTGTCAAGAAGCGAGTGAACAAACAGAAGTCAACAAACTGATCAACTCGATCTGTATCAGTAAGGTCCAGGTTTATATCTAATATGCCGGAGACAATCGCAGTTATGAACGCTGTTAATATGAAGCGGTGATCTTTCTGTTGGCCGCTCTTTGGTCTATTTTACATAGACACGAGTTCATTTTCTCAGATCCTGCTTGGGTAAAAGCTCACCTGAACGCTAGCCTGGAAAGTTCAGTTTGTTTGGGGATGTGTGAATGCACAACGGGTTTCTAGTGTGGTCCAGCTACAGGCATCGGCTCAGTTGAAGGGAACTGCGGCGCAGTTTGGCGGCATGTTAAATGGATCGTGGCCTTTTGCTGAAGAAGAAAGAAAAATCCTTCAACCATTAAAATCTGACACCACTCCATTTTTGCTTACATTTTGTGAATACAAAAGTTGCTCTCTGGGTCTTTTTCAGAGGATTTCATGGCGCTTACTTAAGTGGTTCTTGGTGCAGTAATATGGTCAGATTTGCTGTGTGTGTTGTTTTTTTTTTTAAATCCCATTCAAAGCAAAGAAATTAAGAAAACTGTGAAGAATAAAGGTATTTTAAGGCAAGCTTGGGCAGCCCACAAATGTAGAGATTTGATTTAAAAAAAAAAATCAAATACAACCTCTCAGTTATTTAAAAATATATTCATTTATTCTACTGCATTTCAATTTGTCATATTTTATGTTATAAAATCATCTTAATATCCAGTATAGTCATCATGGCTTTGACTAAAATTATTGTCAAAAACTTTGGAGAGAAAAATGTTGATTTCAGAAAAATATATGTATAAAAAAACCCAAAACGTTTTATCCATGATGTGCAAGTTTGCTGTTTTTGCTCCACGTGGAACTGTGCGTCCAAATTGGCAAATGGGGCACGTGTGTATGTTTCCTTTCTCCTTTCTCCCCCCAATCTGAGTGCCCAGCTGGGTTTTGTCTCAGTTTTACTTTGAGAAATGAATCTGGGTGGTGGTGCTGTGGCTTTCAGAGATTACAGACCGTAGAGCTCCAAACCATGGGAGGAGATCTCCTGCGCCACCGACTATAGAAAGACGGCAAACCACACGGCTGTCACCAAAATACACACAGGGAAGCGCAGAGCAGCAGGAGGAGAGTGAGCAGAGAAAAGCTTCCTACGTGTTAGAAAGGTTAAAACTAAGTTTTCTTTTGTGACATTTGTAGCTTTGTAGCCTTCTCAATGGAAGAACTAACCTACTACTTACTGCAAGTTAAAAAAGACAGTCTGAACCTAACAAGCTGAACTCAGTCTGAACCCGTCTCTGTGTTTGCTGGAAGTCGAAAACCGGCATCAATGTACTTATGTACCAGTATGATACTGTACACTTGTTTCTGAAAGCAATGTTTCAAAACCACCAGAATAATTTTACTATGATTTGAGAGCAAAATGGAAAAGAATAATAACAATAACAATTTCAGCTTGGATTGAGCTTAAAGACCTGAATGGCTTGAGGACAGTGTTTTAAAAGTACATCCGATACGTTTCAAGCTGCGTCTTTGTTAAATAGCCAACAATTAGCTTGCTATTTTAGCAGGTAGCTTGTCTAAATAACTGGCTAATACAAACAGCAGAAAAGTTTAATATTCTAAACAATGAGTGCTTGAAAGCTACTGATCAGATTAGTTGGGTTTTCTTTTCTAAATTAGCGTTGTCTCAAAACAACAGAAGAAATCTGAGGTCAATTACAACCTTGATTCTCCATTGGGCTCTTTATACTCCTGGGTGGGGTGCCAGTTTATTTGGTCTCCAAAATACTGCTTACAGACTTCTCCTGACTTTATGCCTTCTGAACTTGCTTTCGAGTTGTGGAAGTTATTAGCTGCATTTTCATTGGCCATAAAATGGTATAAATTGGAAGTACACAAATAAATGTACTTAATGGAAATGTACACCAATTTTGGGTAGAATTCAGGTTTTTCAATAAAAAGGTTCGGTTTTCCAGTCGTATCAAATTGGTGCATTTCGCAAAACTGCAAGCGACAGTAACAATAAGACGCAGATGTTTCCTCAGGCTGAAATATAGATCTCATGTTTACACCTGTTCCTGCCAAGATTTTTGATGACTTGTTGCATAAACAAATTAACTCGCATGTGATTTTAAAAGCATTTCCTGTTTAATGAAAAGAAAAGACCGGAGAAACTGTGTTTTTTTTTAACATGATCAGAATATAAAAAAATGAATAATTCACTCGTTTGTAATGGAAATGCAATTCAGTGAGGCTACAGTTCATTGTTCCAGGCGTTAAATTGTAATAATTATGATTTATACACTTTCAGCACATTGTTTTTTTTTTCCAAATACCAGGGATAGAAACTGAAGTTCCCATTGTCATCCCTTCCTTTTATTGATCTATTTTTTTGGCTGACATGAGTCCTAAGCTCCAACGACTGAACCCAGTCCAAATTGGTCTGTATCTTTCCTGAGACAGAACCAAGATAATTTCTCGGGACTTTGGCAGACACCTACCTGTGCAGTGGATGACTCCTAATCCCATGAGGTCTGGCCCGTTATGTAACACTAGGAGACGCTCTTGAATGCCAATTAGTACATCCTGGATCCTGAAGTGGATCCAGGATGTATTAATATATATATATATATATATTTGCATCTTTTTTTTTGTCTTGGACTAGTCTGATTTCAGTAACCGGTACTGTAGTCCATAACTGTAATGTGCAAGAAAAACAATTACATGGGAAAAATTTTAACACAGACTCCCTGATACTTTGATTTCCTGCAATGAAACCCAGAGCCTTCAGTTAGAAACTAATACTCGAACCTTTTTGCCTGAAAAAGTGATTTACTGCACAATTTAGAGTTTGCATACCCGAATTATACTAGATAGTTTCTTTCTCTGCTCTCCATGCAGTTTATTTCATCTGTCAGTTTTATTTTTAGCCAAATTTGATCATTAAATGTTAAGCTTTGCCATAGAAACAGCTTTAGTCTGTTTTGCTTGGAGACAATCTTTGATCTCACAGAGAACATGCCATGACCTTCCTTTAAGGTTCCCCCTGCAGGTAAAATGTTAAACCTCCTCAGGTCCGCTCTGCTCCACACCTTAATAATGCGGAGCTGTCACATATGACACACCTCCATTATCCACCTTCAAGAAATAACAGACTCACCGGACTGGAGAAATAATCCCCGCGGATCTGGAGGGGATAAAATGTGTACTGTCGCAGGAGGGGAGGAACGGAGAGGAAAAGTTGGCTCCGTGGATGAAAGGGATGTTGGACCTTCTGAGATGGAGATCCGAACACGACGCGCAGCAGGATTAGGAGGGATGGAGACAGATTGGTGGACAGACGAGTGGATGGACGGTAGGACGCTGTCAGAGCAGACCGAGCCGCAGCTCTGGCAGAGATGAATGAATCCTGGAAACACCGGATAGGCGGAAATATACAGAGGGGGGAGCGGCAGGAGTCCCTGTCAGGAGTCCCCGTGACCGGGCGGCTGCCTCTGCTGCATGCAGCCGCATGTCGGTACTGAGAGGGGGCAGTGACATCTAGTGGCAGAACGATGTAACACACGCTCCTGCGCTGGAAAAGGGAGATTCCACACACTTTAGCTTTGACTCAAAGTCGTACGCGCTTAACAGCCACAAAATTGCTGGTACTAAAATTTATAAAATTTCTTATTTATAACATAAGAAATTATGTTAGAAAATATATATATAAAATCTGATTGATTGAGATCTTGAAGGATTTTCCTTGTGTTTGTTACGATATTGATATGAACAATATTGTAAAACATTTAAAAATGCATCCAAAACATTAAAAAAGGTCTTCCATAATTGTCATTTCAGGAAAGTTTGTTTACAGGGTTTTGAAGTTTGTTTAGTTTAAATTCAGTCCTTGTTCAAACATTTTACTCAAATCTGCTTTCAAGTACATGTTGTTGGATATGTGGTTCTATATGTGACTGAATGGAAACCTTGTTTAAAAATAAAAAAATTCAATTCAAAATGTTTTATCAAGCATGTGCATGGGGACTGGAGGGAACTTGAGCTTCTGTCCCTTTCATTCTTGATGCCCCGAGTGCCTTTGAGGTCCCCCCTCCTCCGACTGTTTTACTCTCTGCTACAGGAGGCGGCGTGTTTGTGCTCAACAGCGTTCACACTGCTGCTGATGGGGCCCGGGCTGGAGGTGAGCGGCTGTGAATATTAGTTACTGCAGAAGCTCAACTGTTTAAGATTCGGCCCGTAGAATTTGGAGCTCACAAAATATCACAAGCAATAGTGAAAATACTGCACCAATAATTTGGAGCGCAGCATAAAGCATATCTTTCAAGTTTCCCGTTTTGGCTGGAAAACTACCATATATAACCCCCTCTTCCCACCTTGCTCCCATATTCATATTTTCTCGTAAATGTCCCAATGTCTGGTATTATACTAATCATGTCGCCAGCCCCTAATGTAGGTCACATGTAAAACTAGACAGCTTTTCTTAGCATTAATCCAACTTTATTTAAAATTTTATTTAGAATTTGTTTCTTACACATTCAAAAGACATTAAAATTCCTTTCACTGGGTCTTGCAGTTGCCATCGTTCCAGAAGTCCGGTTTTTCAGCAGCTGGTTCATCTGCAAAGAGACAATAAAATAAAAATCCTAAGAAATGTACATAAAAACTGAAAACTCAGCTCAGACTGTAGACTTCACAAGCAGATTGAAATCTAGACTCCTATGTCAGAATTTGGAAATGGCACAGTAGTTTAGAATTAAGAACCTACCGGGTTTGATTCCGAGGTTGGAGTTATCAAAGAACTGAGTGGGATAGTTTCTGGTCAGCAGCTCTGAACCTTCACCTGCATTGAAAAAGCTGCTTTTGGGAGAGTCCAGCAGCGAGGCTGCACTGACCAGAGGTTTCCGAGGAGAATCCAGGGCTCTCTTAGGAGGAAGGTAACTTTTTTTAGTGGGGCTGAACAACAAGGTGCTGTCTGAGGTTGGACACAGGGCCCTCTTCTTAGGAGTACAGGGGGAGGTCATCCTGTCCTGCTCGGCTTTGCTCTTCCCTTTAAGACTGATTGCTCTGTTCTTCCACTTGGTAGTCTCCTCCTGCTGGCAGGAAACCAAGCTGATGAGAGAAAGGTCAGAGGTCAGAAGTCTGAACTTTCCCCAGCATCACAACCAACAGCACTGGTGCATTTTCTTCTGGTTCAGTGACAACTGCTCACATTTATTGCAAGTTTTTATGATGTAAAGCACTTTGAATTGTTGCTGAAATGTGCTACACAAACAAACTTGATTGACTGAGATCTTGTTTAGAGTTGAATCAATCTGAGGCAGAAATCCCAACTCCAGTCAGGTTGTTTTAAAGTGCATCCAAACCAACCACTTTCTGACTTTGTCTACAGCACATATGGACATAAAAACCAAACTGGATCCCGTTACCTTTCCAGCTCAGTGATCCGCAGCAGGAGCTGTTTCACCTCTTCTTCCAGCTTGGTCTTCTCCAACAGAATGCTGCTCTGGATCATCGTACCTCTGGGGTTGGTTAGTCGAGCGTGAAGCTCCTTCCCTGTGAGGACTAAACGGAGAACAAAAAGCAACACGTTTCCAATAGTTACTGGATCCAATCGTTGGTAAATCTGTGGCCCTCTTTCAAAAACCCGAGTCAGAACTAGAGTTATAACATTCATGACTGATGTTTGCTTCTATTCCTACTCAATTTAACCTTGAATTATGAGGGGAATGTAGTGAAATAATTGGTTCAAATCCAATAGTAAAACCTTCTGCGACGTGTTGAGCCGATTCACTACAGACTGACTTACACGACTCCTCGCCCTGATGCTGTGATCTCAGATCCTGCTTCAGCTTCCTCAGAGACTCCTCCTTCACACTCAGCACCATCTTCATCTTCTCCATCCTGAAAGCAGAACTAACATTAAACGCATTACAGCAACAAGCAGATCTTAATCAGTCGTAGCATCTCGCTAGTGTCTACGGCCTCTTCAGTCCAAACAGCCAGTTCTGCTCTTTGGACTCTTCTGAAATCGTTTCTGGGCAAGATTGCATTTAATATTCTGCTAGTTCTTCTGACTTTCCATGCCATGAAAAAAAAAAAAAAAAAAAAATCCAGCTAATGTGTCATTACAAAAAGAAAGCCTCCCACTTTAAGAGGGCTTCACTGCTTTCAATGAAGAAATCCTCAACACACACACTGATGCCTCAACTCTGCAGAGTCAGAGCTCAAGAGTTGAAGTAAAGAGTGGGGGTAAATCCAGGGGCTCTTACTCTTGCTGGTGTTCCTGTGTGATGGAGGCCAGCTTCACCTCCTCCTCACGGAGTTTGCTCTGGAAGTTTTTCAGCTGAGCTGCACTGAGTGATGCATTCTTCTAAACGAGAGAGAACAACCGCCTTTAGCAAAGTGAAGCTAAAAAGCTCAAGCAGAACCTGTGCGGAGAAACGTCAGTCATACTTCAGACTCTTCCAGTTTGACCTTTAAGGTCAGGATTGTGTTCTCCTTCTCCTTTACAAGAACTTTAGTGTCCAGCAGTTCAGTCTGCAGGAGCTGAGTGGTCCGTTTGTGGTTGGACCCCATGTTTTTGGCTTCAGCCTTCGCCTCCTCTAGCTGCTCCTGCAGAACCTGAAACGAGCATATAACAGGTGTTAGCATGTTCCACCCAGAATGTGAAGAGGCCGACCTCTATACATCAGACTCACTGTAAGCTCTCCTGCTGCTTGCTGAAGCTGCTGGTAGTCCTGGACTGAGGACAGGTTTGGTATCGCAGGCGTTCCCTCCAGCTGCTGTAGCAGGGATGACGTCTTCCTCCTCTCTTCTCTAAGCTGACCATCTCTCCGTTTATCCATCTGCATTAGTTCAGCCAAAATCTTACTGAGCTCATCACTGATGACCTACCAGAGCCAGTCAGAGAGGACAGACAAAAAGTGTTAAAAAAAAACTAGCAAAACGTTAGCATTAGGGAATATTCAAACTCAGATGGATTGAACTCTTTCTAGGAGAAACTAAACAGTTATTGGTAAAGCGCACCTGTAAAGGCATCGTCCCGTTTTGGACCACAAGTCGCCTCCGTTCAGCTTCTTGGCCGAGGATTCGCTCCAGCTCGCTGATGACCGGTGGGCTGGAGGCAGCCTCGATAGACTCGTTGAATTTGACCCTCTCCTGAACTTCAGCCTGTCGCACTGCGATATATGAAGTCAGGTTGGCCCAGAGCCTCTCCAAAATGCTCTCCATTTGCTACAGAGTAAATCGAGATGCATAATGTTAAACCTCTCGTTTCCAACAAAGAGCTGAAAGCAGTCATTCAGACCCACACCGTACTCGGGGTGGATGCTGAACAGCAGTCTTTACCCATTTGGACAGCTTTAATGTAGATCCAAAGCAGAAAGGACAAACTCCACCTACACTCACTGCCGAGCCACTGCAGCTCCACAGGCAGATACTTTAACGCCATAAAGTCGTTAAAAAAAAAAAAAAAAAAGAATCAAATTGCTGGACCACAGTCAGCAGGTATAACTCGACTTCCTCCGATCAGATGGATACTCCTGGATTTTTCTTTACACCAATAACTTCAGCTTTTCTTTTGAATGAACGGCAGTGCTGATAAACTGTTTACATGCAGTACCTTGTGGACCACAGTTGGAGAAAGACTGATCCAAGGGGATGCTATGAATGTTATGATCGCTTTAGGGGAAAAAACAAAAAAAGTATTTTTAGTTTTGCTAAATTGTTTCTAAAAGATAAATGTTGCAGTTTTCAGTATTTCTGAAAGTCTGACCCTATGGAAAAATAATCACGGATACATCATTGGTTTGTGGTGCTCAGACTGGCTTGGAGCCCTTTTAGAGCGGCTTGTAGTAAAAGGGTCATCTGCAACTCCATGTTCACTTTATAAATGATCCTAAATGGGTTCATTAGAGGAGCAGATCTTACCTGCTGGTAGAGCCGACGTTTGTCCAGAAGCTTAGAGAGCCTCTGATTCCACCGGGAGTGGAAATCCTCGATGTTGACGGAAAACTTAGGCGCGCCAACTCTGGACATCAGCAAGTCCTGCAGCCGTCTCTCCTCAAAAACAGCCAGGTCTATATTCACCACCAGCTCAAATGTTTTCATATAAACACGTGGATGCACCGTGAGCTGTTCCTAACAATCAGAAGAGCAGAAATGTTCAGTTTCCAATGGAAGTGGTCAACATTTTTTTTAATTGCTTCTAGAAAACAGGAACAAGAGTAATAAGTACAAGAGTCTTTGTGAAACTGCTGCAGGTTTGAAATCCCAGCTCAAAAACGTCACCGAAGACAGCCAGCCTGGACTTTGGAAGGTCCTTCAGGTCAGAAAGCTTCAGGAAACTCTGGACTTTCAGAACGTTCTCCAGGGTTTCAGAGGCCGTCTTTGTGCACATTTCTCTAAACTGTTGGAATTTTCCAAAGGTTGCCTAAAATGACACATTTTTGCGGTTTTAGGAACATAAGAGTCAGAAAATATCATCATCTAGCATCAAATGGTGATCGGCCGGATTGCCTCTACATAAATCAAACCTAAACATGAATTACATCAAGATGATCAGCCGAGTCCTGCAGGTGTGACAGAGTCTCCCAGAGTGCATTGGGCTTCTGCTCCAGGTTGTTCAGCTGCTGTCTCAGGGCTGACAGAGACACGTTTGCTTCATTGAGCAGCTGAAAATATAAAGATAAATAAAGATGACTAAAGTTTGGTTTGAAGAGCCAAACACCAGAACTTTTTCCACAAATGATTTTCCTGTAACGACCAAAAGCACAGCTGGGACTGAAAAGCATGTAGTAAAGGTGCTGGGAATTTTAAAAAAGTAAAAGAATGTGATTGTTTGCACAAACCTGCTGGGAGGCGTCGCGCTGGGCTTCAGACTGAGCTCTTCTCTCCCTCTGCAGTTGCAGCTCCTTCTGCAGGTTCTGCAACTGTCAGCAGAACACAAGCAGAGCTCAGAAACCACCAGGCTGGACTGGAGAAGCTTAAACGCTCAAGAATTACTTCATCCTAACGCGCAAAAGTAAACATATTTTGGTGTGTGTTTGCTAAGGTCATTACAGTTTGCGATCAAGCTAAATTCAAAAATACTTTTTTGATACAGAAGGGAATTAAATGTTGTAAATCATTAAAATTCAGATCCTTTAAAGAGTTATCATAGACGGTGATGGCTGTTGGCGGGAAAGCGCTCCTGTAGCAGTCTGTATTACAATGAATCTGAAGAAGCCTCTGGTCAAAAACACCGTTTTCCCCAATAGGCTCATGAAGGCGATAGTCAGGGTTGGCCATCATTTTCTTGATTTTACGAAGAATCCTTCTTTGCCTCATCGTCTCCAGACGTTCCTCAGCCGTCCCCAGAACAGAACCAGCCTATTTAGATGAAAATTATTTTCAAGCTGCACTTCTATTGGGACTGATGGAGGCATTAAGAAGTAGTTGCAGCAGTTCGCCACTAGTGGGCGTAACGAACAGCGAGTTCTCCAAGTGACTGAACAGTTCAGGCTGTACCGGCTGATCAATGAGGCGATCACTGTTGCTCTTATCAGTCAACGGTAAAAAAAAAATAATAATAAATTTAAAAATCCCACAAAGCCTCTGATCAGTTACTACATGATTAGAAAGCAGAGTGTCAGTGATCACTCCTTGTCGTGTGAAGAGTTTTTCCTGCTGATCGTCTGAATTCATTCCTGCACGTGAAACTTTGTTTGGCTTATGACTGATGCCCCGATTAAACTAAAGGGCTTACATTTTATTAGTTTAATTAGTAACAAATTGGTTACAATTAATTACATAAACCAAACAACAACCAGAATTCTGATTCCCAGCAATACCGATGCCACCGTGTGAGGTTGGGACAACATTTTTGGCTTCCACAGTTCTTTCCCAACACGAGACTAAAGCAGTTCAGCTGAACTGACCGAAAGCCTAAAACTGGAAAATAAGAAAATGACTGGGAAAAAAAAAATACTTTTTGCTGAAATGTTGCTTCTTGTTCGTCTTTTTCCGTTTGCTTCTGCGACATCAGCAGCTCCTGCTGGGTGATCTTCTCCTGGAAGGCTGACGCCTACAATCAGAGGTCACAGGTCAGTTAGTGTAGGTATTCCCTAAAGCCCATTAGTAGTTCCTTTAAGATCAGGAGTCCTCCAGAGGTGCCATACCAACAACTTTCAGATGCATTTCTGCTCTGAAAGTGCCAGAGTCAAAAGGTTTGATCCAAGTGTGTCAGAGAAGGAATGAATCTAAAAGCTGCAGGATGGCAGCAGCTCTAGAGGAAAGGACCACGTACCATGTTGATGTTGTGCTGCAGCTGCGCCTCGAGCTGCTCCTTCTCCTCCTGCAGCAGAACGCTCTTCTGACTCAGAGCCGTCACGCTGAGCTGCAGCTTCTCCATCTCTTCTTTGTGCTTCTGCAGGTTCTCCTCTTTGTCTGACAGATGAAAGTCTCTCTCTGCTTCAACACTTTCCAAGTTGTTACATAATTCTGTTATCTGTAACAGAAAAGTAAAGCAAAAAAAAAGGGCGGAGGGGGGTTAGTGGAGCCGAACAGCTCTGGAGGAGAGATGAAAACAAAGCCCGACTTTAACCTTCTGCTCCAAAGAACGTTTCTCCTCTTCACTCGCTTTCTTCAGCTCAGAGTTCACGTTTCTTTGTTGGCGCAAGTCATACTGCAGAGCCTTCAGAAGTTCTTCTGTTGAGGAAGCCTTCAAAGAAAAGCAAAACGATTGAATGAGTTCACACCAAAACCTTCAGTGAGAACTGAAAGCAGGAATGAAGCTCACCTTTTGTCCAAGTTGCTGCAGTTGCTGCTCCTGCTGCCTCTTCTGCTCAGTAACATTCTGTACAAACGCGTTCAGCTCCCTGACCTGTTCATACAGAGACGGTGAACAAGATGGCAGTTATACACAGCTTGCGTTTTATTCCGTTTGCACTAAAACCCTCATATAGATACAGTGTGCTGGATGTTTGAGATGCACTAAAGAATGACGACATCAGCAGCTGGTATCGGTAAACGAGACTCGAGTCACAGAGTCGACGGTAGGCCTGTCACGATAGCAAATTTTGCTGAGCGATTAATTGTCTCAAAAAATTATTGTGATAAACGATACTATTGTTTGAAGACCTTTTTACACTGATTTAATGGAAATGACGTAATAATGCATGTGATTTCCTGCCAAAGATAGATACACTTTATTTTCAAAAGAATATTTAGCACTGGAGCTGATAAACAAAACAACCAAAAACAAAATGGATTCTCAGTCTCCATTAACAAAAAATGTACTTGATAAAAACTAAACAACATAAAGCCAAAGTGGAAATAAATACTGCATTCAACCAAAAGAGGGCAGATTATGAAGTCTGTATATTATGTTGCCCTTCAGTAATAATTAGATTTAAATAGAGAAGATGGGCACATCCACTACCTGATGCAATAATTCACACTACATGATTTTTTGCTCCTATTTTTCCCCTTATGACAATCTTAGCACGTTGGTCTTTCTAAGATTGTGTGGTGTGTTACGGTAGATCTTCGTTGCCCCTCTGATCTAAATCAGGGTTTTCCCCCGACTGGGAGCTTCAACTCCACCTGTTGAATGTGACAGGTAGCCAATCAGAAAGCCCGGATTCTCCTCTGGCTTTCTGAGAGGAAATTACGGAGGGGAATCCCAAACAGCTGATACGGCATAACCAAAGTCCAGCGGACATTGGAGATGATATGTGGAAACAACATTAATGTTTATTCAACATGCAAAGAATATAGAAATGACAAGAGGAGGAGTTGGAGCGAAACCGGTAACTTTTCAGCTGTTCTTCGTTAACGTGACGTAAATAGGTTCTAATGATTTTCATTCAGTCAGGACTTTACACTGACACTAGCAACATGCATTGCAGGTAGATTGTAGTAAAGCATTGATTAATGCCTGGTTTTAAAATTAGTTCACTGGACTTGTAGCCATTATTTTGTCCCCATTGTTGGACACCACACGGCAGGATCGAATAGTTATACCTAGGATTTCTGTCGGCTAATGTGTGGACTGTCAGGTTTTAAAAATGGGCCGACAATCGGCTGACAGCTCTAAGATGGTGTAGTGTGCGCTGGGCTTTACACTAAGGAAATGAGGAAGGAGGGTCAGTGGAGAGCACCGGAGTTGAGCCTTTTTTCATTCGGTGTCATTAACAGAAAGAGAAAAAGGACGGAAGAGACGATAATGCCGATAATTGAAATGACGTCGATAGTTTTAATTTATCGTACGATTAATTGATTTATCGTTTATCGCGACAGGCCTAGTCGACAGCGTCTGTTCTGTTTGTTGCCGTTAAGCTTTTCTGCAAGGTCAAGATGGGGAAATAAAATGCACCACGCTGAAACTTTAACTAGACAGAGGAACTAGCTGATATTTGAAACCCCAAAATTATGAAACCAATAACACTGGTCAACAGAAAAAAAATAAATAAATAAACTTGTCTGTTTTTTTTTTTATAATTATGGTGTCTTGTAGAACTAAAAACAAAGACATTTTACTGAGGGCTGCAGAGTTGGGAACAGAATTTCTCTATGATCAAACCTCAGCCTCCAACATCTCCGTTCTTCTCTGCAGCTGCATTTCAGCTTCCTGCTTCTGTCTCAGCTCCTCCTGCAGCTCCTCCCTCTCCTGACCGACGGTATCCAGGGAGCTCTGCAGCTTCTCCAGCTCCTCCTCAAACCGCTGGCTCACAGCGTCCCTCTGGGCCAGCAGAACCTCCCTCTCTGCTTTCACACACTCCAGCTTCTCAGCAAACTTGGCAAGAAGGAGAAATGAAGAGAGAACATGGCCTTTTTTTATAGATCAAGATATTCAGGAGCTAAACTATTTGTTTAGTGCTCTCCTCTGTTGTACCTGCTTGTGTGTGTTGCAGCTGCTGCTCTGCATCTCTACCAGCTGACTCTTCAGCTCCATCATATCTTCCTCCATCCTTTCCCTGCTCTCCTTCAGCACCTGGAGCTCCTCCTGCTTCTCAAGCGTCTGAATCGGAGAACAAATGGTTCAACGTCAGGCTCAGCAGTCTCCCTCAGACTGCCGCCTGCTTTCAGTGGGTGAAAACCACAGTGTGTGTCTGAGAAACGGCTCACCAGCTTCTCCTTTTCCTGAAGAACAGACCTCAGACGCTCCAGCTCCTCCAGCTGCTGGATCTGGAGCCCAGAACAGACAGGAAACCATTTGGGTTGAACAGGAGAAAAGCAGACGTAACCAGACAGAAGACAAAGCAGCATGAAGTTGAACCTGCTTGTCTTTCAGTGGATTTGCTTCAGAGAGGAGCTGCTGCTGCTGGATCTCGCACTGCATCTACAAGAGAACAGGATCTATGAGAACCACTGAGGCTTTGGGTGGCACCAGGTCTCAGTCAAATGAAGGATTACTCCACACATAAATGATGTTTGTTGCAGTTGGGCTGCTTCCGAGAGTTTTTACCATGTGGGTCTTTACCTCCAGCTGTGCTCGGAGCTCCTCCTTCTCCCCCCTCAGCCTCTCCGCTGTGTGCAGCAGCTCCTCTCTCTCCTCGGTAAGAGCAGCCAGTCTGCCTCGCAGCTCCTCCAGCTCCTCTGTGGTCTGAGTGGCTGCGCTCTGGGAGAGCAGTCCGTCTTTTTCTGCCTGGGTGTGCCTCAGTTCCTCACTTAAAGCAGTCATCTGTTGCAAACGGGAAACAGAACCTTAATATGTTTTGTGAGCAAAGCGAGCCCTTATCTGATTTTCTACGAGAATCTTCGACACTTGACATGAGTAGAACCTGACAGGTTGACTCTAGTTCAGTTCTTTAGCTGCTCTACTTTTCTATTCTTTTTGTCTGCCCATTCTTTAGTGTTAGATTATTTGCTAGTCCCCTCCATCCTCTCCCTCACCGCCTGCACTAGAACCAGCAGGAAGAGGACAGAACTGTTAGGCAGCTTGCCTGTCCGTAGAAAGTGTGTGTAGATAGTGTGTGTGTGTGTGTCTGATATACTCACACTTCCCTGTGCTTCCTCCAGCTGAGTGTCCGTTTCAGTGGGACCTCCATCCTGCTTGCAGACGTTTCCAGACTTCAGAAGTTTGATCTGCTTGGCCTGCTCATGGTTCTTCTCCAGGACGCTCCTCAGCTCGTCCTGGTTCTCGATCATCTGCAGAACAGACGAGGTACGGCTTTCTGACCGTCATGGCAACAGCACCTCATGCTCAGGTATTTTTAGACGCCAGGTGTTTGATGCCGATACATGGGGACGACGTGTTTGTTTACCAGCTCCACATTTTCCTGCAGGTCCTGCTTGAGCTGATCTCTCTCTGCAGTCAGAGAGGCGACCGCAGTCAGCAGCCTCTCCACCTCCTCTGTGGAGCTCCTGCCGCCATCTTGGAGCTCCTGTGTTAGCCTCAGCATCTGTTTGGAGCCAGAGTTACCGTCACTGAGCCAGAGAGGAGAGGGCACAGTCAACACTTTACTCACATGTTCCTTTAACTCGGACTCCTTCTCTAGAAAGGCCGTCTTCATGTCAGAGTGCCTCTGCTTTTCTTCCCTGAGTTCTTCCTGAACGGACCTGAGGAGGACGTCCGTCGCTGCGTTTCCATCTTCAGCGGAGCTCTGAACACGTCGTTCCAACAGCAGAGCCTCCCTCTCTGCTTCTACACCCTGGAGGGCTTCAATCGTCTGCTTCAGCTATCGACACATTCATATTGACCCAGTCAGACTACTGGCAACTCAAGTTTATTCAGGAAACAGAACTGCATAAGATGAGGATGCAAGATGGTGACTCAAGCTGCATTCACACTGCAGCCTGAAGTGACCCAAACCCGATTTAATCACGTCTCATCTTATCGTCGTGGTCGTTCACATACAGGTCGCATATATGTGGAAGTGTAATCTCCTGGGTGAACCACAAATGGCCTGAAAGCGCAGTAGAGGACGCAGTAACGTCACACACACACACAGAGCGTGCTCAGCGTTTTACCAACCGCTGCAGAAGTGGTTGGTAAAACACCACAGAAGTGCAGAATGAAGAGACCAAAAAAAAACTGCAGCATGGAGTCAAACTGAGCGATCCTGAGTCCTGGTTTCTCGCTCACCTCTGCGTCTTTCTCTTCCAGAGAAACTAAAAGCCGGCTCCTGTCCAGGACGCTCTGTCTCTGCTCTGCTTGCAGTGCGTCCAGCTGCTGAGTTAAATCAGCACATTGTTGCTTCAGCTCCGTCTCCTGAGCAGCCAGACCTGACTGGAGGTCGTCAGTCGTCTTGTTAACATCCTGCAGCTCCCCTGTCAGGTCTCCATTCTGAAACAGGAATTACAGACTGAGATCATGTGGCGGTTCAGTCATGGTGCAGCAGAGGAGCCAGCAGGAGTTAAGTGGTTCCACCTGATCTCCAGGAGTCTGAAGTGAAGCCTGTTCCTCCTGCTGCTGCTCCCTTAGTGCCTCCTCTGCCTCTCCACACAGAGCCAGCTCCTCCTGCAGGCTGATGACGCCGCTTTCCACTTTCACACTTCCTAACAGATCTGGAAACATGGAACGCTTTAGAAACACCCATCTGATGTCACAGGTGGAAAACCGTCCCGATTCATGGTTTATTACTTTGTGGCAGCGTGTCATCTAGAGCGCTGAGCTCAACGTCGTCATACGAAACATTCTGATGTTTTTCAGGATGGCTTTCCACCGCCATATGGAGAACAGGTCCAGTCAGCTCAGGCTCCAGATTCTCCTTGCTGGCTGTCAGGGTCATCTGGCGAGAAAATAATCACTTTAAAACATTTCCTCTTGGCTCAGTGACCCAAACCCTGACCTAACAACTAAATCCTGTTTATGAGGGGAAAAACAAACTCAAAACTATAAAAGTAGGACCAATAGTCAGGTTAGAGTGAAGTCGATCAGCAGCCTCTGTGTTTTCCACCTGTACAGTGACAGACTGGTGGCTGCATTAGGGGCTCTGCTGGGGATTCAGCTTCAAAACGGGCAAAGAAATGATTGAGCTCCTCTGCCAGTCAAGTGTCGCCAGAGATTTCGGTGGAGTTGCTGGATCTGAAGTGGGTGATGTGCTGGACCCCTTACCAGCACATCACCCACTTCCTCCTCAGTCCTCTGCTTGTAGTTGGTCTTGGCCTCTCAGTTGCAGCTGTACAGGTCCCCGTCTCCAGGCCTGAACGCGCCATTTGTCTCCTCAGCAGTTCTGGTTCATCCAGGGCTTCTGGTTGGGGAAAAACACCAGGATGCGTCTGTCCACTGCGAAGGCGTCAACACTGTTGGAGGTAGCTGAACACCTCCAGGTCCAGGTGGCAGAAAATCCTCACATGCAGGTGCCGAGTGGCAACCAGGCTAAGATTTCACTGTTGGTATTTTGGCAGATGTTCTTTTCATTGGTTTGTACGCCAGCAACATGGGATCATGTGGTCGTCTATCCACGCTTTAAGTTGGAGGAGGTTAACTCCACTGGTGGAACATGTAATGTACTGGTGGAATTTAGGGAGCGCTACGTTTAATTTAGCATGGTTAAAAATTTTTTTTTTTTTAAACTACCTTTATTTCCAAGTGAATAAACTTTGAAAAATCCGCACTGATATGAATGTTAATAGAACACGCACATTAAAAAGGCTGCATCTTTTTCCGTTTGTCTTCAAACTCAGCTCACGTGGTTCTCTGCGCCTGAACGGAACCTCAGTGGTGTTGGAAGGATCTGCATTTATTTCAAAGGTTTGGAGACTCAAAGCTTCGGAGCCAGAAAAACATGGGGAGATCTTGTGCTCACTGTTCAAAATGGACACATCTAACAGTTTAACGTCACGTCTACAGACAACAGGAAGAGATCGTGCCATGACTAAAGTGAACACACGCGGTGTTCACTTGGCTTTAAATGATATATTGAAAGAGGTTACATGAGAAATGTGCCAAAGTATCACAGCCACACTTTAAAACATTACCTCCGGTTGACGGCGCTGATGTTCAGACAATTCGATGGCCTTCTTTAGACTCGATATTTCCTTCTGTAATTCACTCTGCAAATAAGCAGTAAGAAACAGTTACAAAATAGTGAAATTATATTAATACAACAGTCAATTGAGCACATCATAAATCACTAAATAAAAGACTGATTCTCATTACTTTATTGCAGACAAAGACGTTCAACTGAAATCTACCTCCTGTTCCGCCATGAACTTCAGCTCCAGACTTTTGAACTCTTCCAGATCCTTTTTCTCCTTCAGCTCTTGGTGGAGAGCTGCATTTTCCTTCTCCAAGCTCTGCGTGTGCTCCAGGAACATCCCCAGCTCCTGTTTCAGGTTGTCTCGCTCGGCAGTAACCGCTTCCTGTGGAAAAGACGCAGGACATGTGACCTTTTAGGTTCCTCCTACCTGAAATATCTGCACATTCATCCCTCGCTGGAATGACGTGGTCAGCAATGAAACCCCCCAAGACGTCCTCCTCTAATCTCATCTCAGATAGTAAAGTAAAGTAGTAGCTTATTGTTAGCTTTAGATGCGTTATCATATCATTTGGAAGAAGCTTTGAGTAAAAGAGTTTGCTAAAGATTAAATAACCCAATGGACGTCATTTCTTATTGGGACACTTAACATAACGACAGAATATATGGAGTTGCTATAATCATTCTTTCTATTGTAGTTGCATCACCACACTGGGAGGTTGTGGCTCAGCAGCAGCAGCTTTGGCCAGTGTTACCTTCTCTGACGCCAAGGTTTCACACAGCTGAACACTCTCTGCAAATCCTTTCCTCATCTGGAAGACAAGACTTTAGGATTAGAGCCCAAACTGGTACACTTTATATCCAGAACCAGCATTGCAGTTTTTATTTATTTACAGTCCTACAAAAGCATGCAACATATGAAATACAAACAAGAGACAATATTAAGTACTATAAAAACTCTACCCGCTCAACATTGCTGCTCCAGAGAGCAGCTCCTGATCTAACTGTCTACCTGCTCAGACTCGGACTGCCTCTTCTCCTCCAGCTGCCTCTCCAGCTCAGACACTTTGACCTCCAAAGAACTGGAGGTCAAAGTGGCTTCCCGCTTCTGCTGCGCCTCGGTTTGCAGAACCTCCTCCAGCTCGGCAACCTTCTGTTCAGCGGCTTGCACTTGCAACGAAGCATCCAGCTTCTGCTGGGTTTCGTTTCGCAGCTGCGCCTCCAGGTTTGCCAGCCTCTCTTCCGACTGCTTCTTCTCTGCCGCTTCTTCTTTCAGCAAAGTCTGCAACTGGACCTGCAGCTCTGCGACTCGGCAGTCCAGGGTTTCGGCCTGTCTCACAGCCTCCTCCCTCTGCTGACGCTCCGTTTCGAGCTGATGCTCCAGGTTGGATAGTTTCTCTAAGAGAGCACATCTTTGATCAGGAGACGCCAGGTCACTGGACATAGAGAAAGATAAAAGCATAAGAAGCTTATTAGTTGCCTTTTACCAAGTAGGACAAGTTATTCCAAAATTTAGCCTTTAGTTTAATAGTTTGTGTAGTATGATCACTGGAACTGCGTGATCCACTAGTGACTAGGCCCGTCAACAAATGTTGCTGGATGATAATTGTCCCAGAAGTTATTGCTGTAAGCAATAAAATTGTTGTTTTGAGATCATTTTAAAGTAATATAATAGGAATATCAGCCTACATATGCAAGAACACATTCTCAAAGAGCAATAAACTTTAAATTCTAACGAACGTTTAACACTGGAAATGGAAGGCATTTTAAATGAAAAAAGAAATAAAAGAAAAGAAAAGAAAATGAGTCATGAAGTCTCTAAACAAAATTGTCCTTCAAAAAAAAAAAAAAGAAGCTAGTTGAGTCCAAAACACCAGACAGAAAACTTTAATCATCCAGTTTTTGGTAGAAAGAAAAACGAGAGAATCGATAAATCATACAAATGGAGATTATCGAGTATGTTTTAGTTTATCGTGCCATTTATTGATTATTTGCAACAGGCCTACTGGTGACCTCATGAAGAACCCACCTGTCCCCAAAGCTGCGAACAGTCAAAGAGCTCTGGCTCATCTCCATCTCTTCTGAAGGCTCCTCAGGAATCTCCCAGTGAGGGTAGAAGTCTTCATCAGCTACAAAGTGCAGTAAGCTCAGGTCCATCATCTCACACGAACCATTCAGAAAAGATTCCCATCTTCGGTCGCTCCATACCTTCAACTAGATCCCCGGAACAGAAACGATTAGCTCTCCTCTTCCTGCTAAAAGTCACGTTCATGTTAGCTATCCCGTCGTCGTCGCATGCCGGCTGACTGCCGTGGAGCATCTTTCCTCCCCACGTCACCCGGCGCTTCGGCATCTGATAGAGAACACAGCTGGCATGTTAGTGAGTAATTAACCCTGATGTTAACCAGGCCTACAGCACCTTCAGTTAACCAGCAGCCTGCTGCGCTTGAGTTAAAGGTCATTATGTGATATTGGATGACAACAATACCCAAACTATAATGTCTTACAAAACACTTTTTTTTTTTTGCACTTCAGTTGTGGTTCTAATTAAAGTGTTTTTTGTTTTATTTTTTAGCTGTGGCTTGTCACGTTATTCGCTGACGTTGCTGGTGTGCATACTGGTAAAGCTAGGCAGTGGTTTGGGTTTCTGTTAAAGGAAAGCAAAACTCTGCTGAACGAAAAGAAAAAAAAAAAGAAAAACAAACAACTCTCCGCTGAATGACAGACAGACCTTTGGAACAGAGACCAGGTTGGAGCTGGTGACCAGCAGTTTGGTCAGGTTTCTGATCCGGTCCTCTTGCTCTCTCTGGAGCTGATCCTTCTCTTGGAGCAGCTGAGACAGAACCTCTTTTTCCGTCACTGTGGTCTGTGTGACCGAAGACACCTGGAAGAGATGAACGTGCGAGTCGAGCAAAGCAAAGCGCTGCACTGAAGGAAGTTTGATCAGAGTAAAAATCGGAGAAGCCCGGTGACATTAACAAATCATTCTAACCTCGTTCAGTCGACGCTTGAGGTCTACAATCTCATTCCGATACCTCTTGAGCAACGCGCCGTCATCCGATACCTCCGTCACATGAGGGTCGTTCTTCATTTTCTTTGCGGTGCTGGCAAACTGAACATGTGGAATTCACCTGAATACTGTTGTGCTGTGCATTTGGACAGCTTAACTAGAATGTCTCACGTAGAGTAAATGTTTAAAGGCAACGTTCAAGATTATGTTGGCCTATGAAATGACAATGAAGACAAACCTGCAGAGTGCCGAGGGTCTCCTCCAGAGAAACGGGCGTGATGGTGCTGATGATGACCGTTTTAGCATTGCCTCCCAGGGAGTTCTGCAGGATGCGGGTCAGTTTGCTGTCTCTGTAGCTGGTAAAGCCTCTGGAGAGTATTGACGAGAAATCCAGCAATCAGTGCATCCGAAAATAAAGGATCTATTCAGAACTAAAGAACTGTATTGATTTTGTTTAAAATACAGTAACCCCCCCCCCCCCAACAAATCCTGATTCAGTTTTGGCCTATTTGCAGATCCTTTCGTACAGCATCTCTAAAATATTCCACAGACTCATGAAGCTGAAATACATACAAACAATGTTACTTGACTGAGGTTTGGAAAGCAGCCAATGCTGAGTGACATTCATTTTAGTTTATATTCTAGAATTATGCTGCTCAGGATGAAGTAGCTCTGGACTTTAATTGAGATTTTTCTTTTTTTCAAAGCGTCATTCTTGCCTTTATGGGGGCAGGGGGAGAAATGCTTGTCTTCAGTCAGAGGCTTCTTCAAATTCACTGTAACGCAGACTGCTACAAGAGATTTTCCCTGCCAACAGCCATCACCGTCTACAATAACTCTGAAGAATTTGAATTAATACGAGTTTAATCTTCCTTTGGGATCAATAAAGTATTTTTGAACATGAAGTAATCCTTGGCACTGATTGGCTGCATCCCCAAGAATAGAAATGGCAAACATAAATGTCAGCTTCTTTGGCAGAGTCAGGATGGTTTATAATGCATATTAATATTTACATTTGGTGTTAGAACTGTATATTTTGATGGTTTAAAGCGTTTTAGAAGCAGTCTTTGCAGCAGCTGTGGTCCATAACCTCAGAGTACCAGTCACTGTAAAATGAACGGCTGGACTAACAAGCCACATTAGCAAAGTCAAAAAATATACTAATGCCATCTGTCATTTTATTCCTAACTATATGGTTCAAAAATAGAATCAGAATCATTTTGCAGCAAGTCCTAATACTGGAATATAAACTGAAATTTAAAACTTTAAGATAAATACAACTCTGCAAGGCAGACCTGCTAGCTGGTATACAAACAGGACAACCTGATTCATAGACATTTTATTGATAATATTTGTTTGATATACTGAAGTGTTCCATTTGTAATTTTGCCCAATTCATATAAAGTGAGTTGTTAGAAAAGCGCTATGCAAATGAAATGAACCATTTCATGATTACTTTGTTTTTAAATGCTACATTTGAAAAATGAAGTTAATCATTATCGCCTCTGTAGAGTCAGAGTGTTGGAACACAACCCTAATTACACTATTGAGAGAATTGATGAGTAATCTAAATGCATCTGATGTAAACTGAATTGCCATGGTTACTCACTTCTGGTTTTCATCAGTGAGTTTCTTGATCACCTGTCCAAGTATAAACAGACTGAGATTGATATTGCATCCTTCTTTGAAACGAGTACCTGTGGGTTTGAAAGAAAGTGCGATTAAATGAAAGAAAAGTTGAAATGTCAATTCAAAACATGATGATTAAGTAAACCTTTTAAATGAAATCAAAACATAAAGGTGGACAGTAGTAATTCCACTTTACCTTCCGTCCCCGTTTGACTGGCTCTCTCAGATCCAGCGAGATCCACTAAATTCTGCACACAAACAAAAATTATTAACTTGCCTCTCCAAAATCAAAAGCATAAATATTTAAAGAATCAAATTTGAAAAATAAATAAATGAAAAATAATTACTAAGTGGGAAACAATAATGGCTCCATCAGCATTTTCCCCAGATGCTGGATCACTCCTTTCTCTGCTCTCCAGGATCTAGATAAACATTAGCAAGTCAGAAAACGCCACAGCAGCAAACTCCATCTTATCCTGCATGCCGAGTTGTTGCTTACCATACGGAATATGGTGTGCGAGCGGCTGCTCCGCTGGTTCATTTTAGTCTTTCCGTAGTGACGGTTCTCTGGAGGCAGACGAAATAAAGACACCATGTGTTGACAGGAAGCTACAGAGAAGTTCACAGCTGTAAACGGCGAGCTCTTACTTTCTCCCTTCCTGATCCAGGCGAGGGCTTGTGAAGACGTTGTGACGAGCTCCTCAGTCAGGTCAGCCACGTAGACCGTTTTCTACACAGTGAACACAAATCGGCTGATCAGAGACCGTCTGTTATGCAGCATAGTTTCTGCAAATATTCCCATACCGAACAAAAACCATTTAACCCACTCACATTCATAGTTTCCCGAATTTCCAAAGGTTTTCTCTTCCAGCTGTCAACCAACAGGTCCGTCACAGTTTCGTTGTAGATTTCCATGTAGGACACTCTGAGAAGGAATTCCTTGTTTGGAAACTTTGGATGAAATGAGGAGAGATTGCTTAACAAGTGGCCCCAACGCGCACGGCCAACAGTAAACGGGCTAAACTAGTACTGCGACTTTTACAGCGAGTCTCACGGAGCTGCTTACCGTTTTAATAGTTTGGAAGACGTCGTCTACGGCCAGAGGAATGACTCCACGGTTACGGTCACTGCCCATCATTGTGAACGTCTTCCCCGAAGATGTCTGACCGTAGGCAAATATGGTTCCTGACAAACAAGCGCAACAGACACAAAAACATGAATCAAACGAAAGTCGTGCAAATAGAGCGAGACTGTTTTGTCTCGATTTGTAGTATGAGGATTCGCAGCAAAGCAGTGAGCAAAACAATCATTTCTATTACAAACCATTGTAACCCGCAACGGTGGACACAACCAGAGGCTTCGCGATGTCCTGGTACAGCTGGCTTGTAGATTCTTCAGCACCAAACACTCTGTCTGAAAACAGGAGAAAATTCGACAGTAAAATCATCTTAGTGGGTCACAACACACACAGTTCTAACGCTGTATATAATTTGATGCATACCAAAAGTGAAGCACTTGCTGGAATTTCCATCATCAATCTGACGAATTGATTTCTTGTCATTTTCCCAGAACAGCTGGACGGGCTTTTCTGAAGCTGCATTTTTTTCCCTTAGAAAAATATTGGGAGGAAGAAAAGAACTTAAAAAAAAAAAAAAAAAAAGCTGACTGCAGAGAGATACAGACATACGTCAAGCAGCTGGAAATTGTTCTCAAAGATGAACCAGACTTGTGCTGCTCTACAATTCTCTGCCTGATAGCTTATGACTTTCTCATTGTGTCAAACCAGAAAGCAGTGTGTTCCACATGTGAGCCTTTAAATAACTAAAATGTGTCAGTTTCCACAGCCATGACATCATCCAGACTTTCACCATTTAAAGAGAAATTTATCATTCTGTGTGCAAACTTCTGATTTTTAAGAGCATAAATAAATCTGACATTTCTCACTTTTGTAATATTCAGCAAATAGAAAAACTGGCAATTCTAAAGCCTTAAAACAAAAGTTTGGTCCAAATTAACTTCAGACAGTGAGAAGAGCAAAAGGTGGATGTGTCTATTTGATGTATGTAAACCTCCAATTTCAACTATATGTCTAATTTATACATCAAATCTTTACTTTATTACTCTTGCCGACAGTAAGTTCAATTACTTATGTGGGTTATGGTGAGAAATGCTGATCTATATAGATACCACAGTGTGTATTGGTAGTGGATCAATACTTCTGTTCACAGCATCTCCTCCATATGTCCAGCAGTTTCCTCATGCATCAGTGTATGTGCAGGAATTAAAATGGCAGTCCAGTAGAACAATTTAACATTAATTTTGAGTCAATGGTCACATGACATGGAAGTTATTGAAGAAAAATATACATCCTTTTTTAATATTAAAATGATTTAAAATCTTGAAAATGACTGAAGAGTCAGATTGGTAGTTGAATCTAGTAGCATGAATTGGTTTTGTGTCAGCTGGTCACGAGGCAAGACGTCGATATTTGTTTCTAAGGAGTGTTTGGTTCGGAAATTTGTTGACGGTCCCTATATGTGAACCTCCGGGCGAGAGAGGAGAGAGGAGAGAACGCCTGGCCGAAGTTAACGTTCCTGAATCGGATCAACCTTGAGCTAGACGCCTCGAAAATTTCATATCCAACTTGAAACTAACGTCACCGCGGTCTTCACATTCTGTATAGGAGCCACAAAAAAAAAAAAAAAAAAAAACATCTCCCTGCTGTGTGAGATACTAACAGCTTCTGTCTCACACCAACAGCTTAGCAGAATATAAAAAAAGACAACTTCTCTGTAGTTCTTATTAAATTCTAAAATGGTGGAATGCAAACATTTCAGGCAGAAACATGATACGGTTAACGTCAGCTTTGGGTGAGGAGGGAAACTCTTCTTCTGAGTGACTCGGTTCTGAAAAAAACTCACCTCTCAGCAACAGGACGAACACGGACACAAACTTTAACAGCAGACTCCGCCATTTCCTCTCCAGGGAACTTGAGGGAATAACTGGAGGGACGAGAGAACAACATTTTAAATATGCACCGCTTTAATTTGATTGGACAACGTCATCACGCGGACTGAACCACACACGGTGGTGGGGAAAATAAGGATGTAGCATTTTTGGAATGACTATTTATGTTTTGTCTTCTAATATAAAATGCCACAAATAGGTCACATATGAGCTGTAGTTATGAATTAATAATTGATAAAGAATAAATAGATAAGTATCAAGAGATAGTGGTTAGTCGGTTAGTCGCGTCCAGAAGATCGTCAAACAAGTGCGACGGACTTGGTTGCGTCATAAGCCCGCGTTTGATGCACGTGAATAAGAATGAGAATAACACACAGTATGGCGGCGTTTTTCTTAAACTAGGACAGAAACTATTTGAAAGAGGAGCGAGTATTGGGTCTTGTTGAGTCTAAGTAGTTGGTGACTTTTCTAGGAGACATGCGCCGCTGTTGGTAGTTTGAATTGGATTATTTTAGTTTCAATGCTTTGGTCTTCCAGCAGAAATGTCTCTGTTTCTTGTCAACAGGTAAGTACAACCTGTTAGTGCTGGAGCATCTTGTGTCAGACTGGGTCAGTTTATAGTTAAAACGCGATAAAACAGCTAAAAAAA
Organism: Xiphophorus couchianus; assembly: GCF_001444195.1. Lineage (NCBI taxonomy): Eukaryota > Metazoa > Chordata > Actinopteri > Cyprinodontiformes > Poeciliidae > Xiphophorus > Xiphophorus couchianus. Next base: position 15,773,464 of record NC_040244.1, on the reverse strand, counting down.
ATAAAATAAACATCAGCTTAGACTGGGTAGATCAAAAACTGACTCAACAAATATGTTTTGTAGCTTTTGAATAGATAGAACAGAAAGCAACAGAAATCCAATATCGATCTACTGAAAAGTTTATAAGTCTGTAGTATTGAAAGCAGCCAGTAGTGGTGGCATCAGTTTGTTTATCTTTTCAGGTATCTTGGAGACGAGGAGGATGGCGTCATCTCCAAGGTGTCCCATTCCCAAGCGCTGCTGACCAAACTGCAGCAGAAGGTGAAGCAGAAACAAAAACAGATCTTAGCAAAGCAGAGAGAATGGACTGGTGAAGAAGAAACCGAGCAGCAGGAAGTTCCGTCAGAGACCAAAGACGAGAAACGAAGCAGCGAAGAGCATCAACAGCAGCAGAAGAGGAGGAGGAAATCAAAAACGGGAGTTTTACTTGATGCAGATTCTAATAATTCTGAGCCTGCGGGGAAAAAGAGGAGAAAGGGAGCTGTGGATAAGAAGCAGAGGAGTCAAGAATCAGGTGGGATTTTCTCTCTCTTTGTTAGGCTCACATGTTTCAGATTATTATAATATTTTTTTTTACTGCTATGCTGTCTCTGGGCCCTGGTTGATTTAAAGTGTTAGTCATTCATTACTGATGTGGAAGAGATCCCAGTCACAAAGAAGTCCCTTCAGCTGACCAACTGGAACGAACTACTAGAACTGTTTCACCACAAGCAGATGGAACTAACAAGAATAAACAACAGGGATGCACAATATTGGATTTTTGGTCAATAGCCGATATACTAAAACTCATTTGGCCGATAACCGATACCAATATTTTTTCCTATACCTACTTTCTGAAACTGTATGGCTTTCTCTACTGTGGAATTAAAATGCTGCATTATCTTTGTCAATTTCGCCTGCTACCAAATGCAAATGCTAAAAAGGAGGCTGAAAATGATGTAACACTTTCAACTGAAATTTATTCATGACAATTATTCTCTCTAAGCCGACGGCAACACTCAAAAAGTGCAAATTTAATGTTGTGCTGTGCTGCAGCAACAAAAATGTTGTTATGATGTCGCGTTCTACCTGATGGCCGAGTGCGAACTCCAGGTGCAACAAACCCAGAACATGTAAAATGTTTGGCCTCTTTATCTCATCCATGAATTCTCCCAGCGGTGGAGCTAGTCGATGCTAATACTTCTAGCATTATATATGAGACAGAAGAAACAAAAGTTATTTGAATGTTGTCACGCAGTAATGTTTTGACGTTTTCTTACTTTTTGTGTAACTTCTGTTCCATACATTTTTTCGTTTTATCTTTGGATCTCAGGTCAGTCAGTGGCGAGTGTTTCTCCAGAGAGCTGCAGGCGTGAAACGGAGCGGGAACAGGAAGTGGAAGAGTCAAACAAGGACTCGTCTGCAGCGACAGGATTCCGTGTCCTCGGAGGTTTTGAAAGCAGACCTGTCAATAAGGTACAATCATGTAAGGGGAAAAAAATCGTCATGGCTTTAGTAAAATAAAGATTCCTGCCATTAATTCCACATTCTTTGTTTTTCCCCCAGGCGACGCGGGTCCTGCCCCAGTGGCTCGCTGAGCCCGACGTCATTCACAGAGACATTAAATGCAATCTGGTTCCTCTCTCCTCTGTTTCTGGGGTTTCTGCTCAGCTGCTCAGGAAGCTGGAGGCGAATGGAATCCAGCACTTTTTTCCAGGTACGGTAGACTCACCTGGGGGTCAGCCGGGCTACTTTGGGAAACAACTATTGACAATGAAGCCTGTGTTATGCTGCATCCTTGCGCTGCTTATTAACTTCAACCCTGCAGATAGGAAATGACTTGCAGTGAGAGTAAAGTACAGCCACAGCAAGATCCTTCATACGTTACAAAGTTAATCGAATGTAAAGGGATTATATAAAACTGTATTAAAGGAATAAATAGTGGCCCATTTTCTTTGCCTGGTGTTATTCATCAAGTTCTGTGTGTCACAGAAAAAACTGAGTGATCATTCAGTCCCACTAACAGAATTCTTCTAAAGATTCCTCTTGAGTAAAAGAGCAGCTTTTACTGTCCATGTGCTGATGTTGTTTTTTCATATCTTTGTCATGATTAAGCTGAGGTCAGACTGTGAGATGAGCAGCAGAGTTTAGCAGAAGAAACTCTGGTCTGGAGCTTAAATTGGTATCAAAGCAGATTTGCATGCTGCCAAAAGCATACTTGTCATTTCTGCCAAAACTTAAGTTTTTCACAAGTTTTCTTATTATTATTTTTTCATTTTGTTCGTTTCCTCTGTTTGGAGCTGAAGGTGCCCAGTGTATTTGACCATTCTACCTGATCCACATGTGCATTATTATTGATGTTTGCATGAGCCCAAACCTTGTTTAGGAAAGTAAGCTGTGCTGACTTAAAGCTGGTTACAAACTGTAAAATGGCCAAATCTTTTTTAACCAAATTGTATGCAAACTGACTGTTATTGTTATTTTTTTTTCCCTGTTTGCCTTTTATGCCTCCTAAAGATTCTAAGAAATACAACCTTTGAGTACAATCTTCCGATCTAACCAAATATGGCCTAGAGCAAGTTTCAGGCAGCATCAGACATGGTGGTACAGATGTTTCAGTCCTGTCCTCATGAGCTTTTCTACCGCTCTTGCCTTTTTCTCCTCATTTTACTTAACAAAAGTGGCTGATGGTGCACAGTCTCAAGTCATAACACTGCTGTGATCTGTTTTCAGTGCAGGCAGAGGTGATCCCGGCCATATTGGAGGGCGCTCAGCATGGACTTCTGATTGGCCGAGGAGGCTACAGACCCAGAGATCTCTGTGTTTCTGCACCAACAGGCAGCGGAAAGACTCTGTCATTTGTCATTCCTGTCATTCAGGTGAGCAGCCAGCATTTCCTCTGCGGTGCTTTGATCAAGCAATGCTGTTGGGGTTTTCCCAATGACGTGTGTGTGTGTGTGTGTGTGTGTGTGTGTGTGTGTGTGTGTGTGTGTGTTTCCTGGCAGGTGCTGATGGAGCGGACGGTGTGTGAGATCCGGGCTCTGGCCGTGCTGCCAACCAAAGAGCTCGCGCAGCAGGTCGCAATGTTCTAACCATTTCTGCACATTTTCAAACCCTCACGGTGTTCTGAGGTTAATGTGCGTCTGGTTCAGGTCTACAAAGTGTTTGCGTCGTACGCCGAAGGAACTCCTGTGAAAGTGGTCATGCTGGGGGGTCAGAGGTCGTTTGCTGCAGAGTGCGCTTCGCTTTCGGAGCAACGGTGAGGACGGCAAACTAAGAGCCTGTCTTCAGTTATTGGTTTGATCCTTAAATTTAATGTCCGTTTTCAAGTTGAGTAACTTTACTGTGTAACAACTTTCCACCTTCTTATGATGTTATTCCCTCATCAAAACATGCCTGGAGTGTTGCCTTGATTCTTTTATCCATGTTTGAGAAATCCTTTAATCTCCATGGCAACCATTCAGCTGTCCAGTACGGCTGGTTGGACTTAGCCCCGCCTTCAAGGACAAAGCTCCTCCTCTGAGCTGCAGTTTCCAAGCTCTGGTTTTCTTCCACCTCACAGAGTTCCTCTCCCCCTGTGCCTTCCCCACTCAGCTCCTTCAGACTAGCCAGCAGCAATTAGCAAACACCTGGTGGAACTGAGCATCTGCTGAGATCATTATAGGAGCCACTGCTCAGTGAAACACTGGTTAAAAAAAATTGTTGAAAGGTTAATAGAGGAGCCATGTTGTGATGACTTCCTGAAGGCGGAGTTACAGAAAGAGTAGGAGTTTCTTAAAGAGACGGAGTATTGCAAATCCAAAGCCAACAACCTGCTGTCTGTTTCAGAGGCAGTGTGAGGTGCAGCGCAGCAGACATAGTCGTCGTCACTCCTGGTCGACTGGTCGATCACATCAGCAAAAACCCCGGCTTCTGTCTGGAACATCTCCGGTTCCTGGTAGGTTCCTAAAAATCCCCGCGTTCTCGCTGCGTAGAGCAGAACTCTTTGGTTTCTGATGTTGTGCCGTGTCTGTTTTTTTCTGTCTGCGTCTCAGATAATCGACGAGGCCGACAGGATGATCGACAGCATGCACCAGTCATGGCTCAGCCAGGTGCTGAAGGCGGTGTACTGCTCGGCGGCCGGACCAGAGGCCAGAACCCTGTTCAGGAGGACGGAGCCCGCATGCATCACAGCAGCCAGGTGGGTCAGAAAATACCAGCTGTCTGTCGGCATGGCAGCATTCAGGGAGGCTCCAGATTAAGGTTCATTCACAAATTATTCAAAGTAGCCACAGAGGTTCCTGTTTAAAATGTCGTTAACGTTCAGATGTGAGTCCTGTAATTAATTCTGTTACTTTGTTTTACTCTACTTACTACTCAGTGAAGCGGCTTGGAGGAGAAGAAGAAACTTACTTGACATTTTCTGCCTCGGCTTTCTTTAACATCATTTCCAATTTCCGCCTGATCACACGGGGTTGCAAAAATATTTTTGGGAAGTTATCTATGTTTTTTATTTCAACTGAATTAGGACTATTTTGCACCTCTGAATCCTAAAAGTGACATCAATTTTTCTCAGTCCGTTCAAGTTTTTATTGTGATTTGATTTGGAGAAATCTGATCTTCTGACTTTAATCAATAAAATTTTTTGTTACATTAACAGTTCAGTTTCGTTCATATTTCTCATCCAAAAAAAGGTTTTAGGAGAAAAAATGTTTTCTAACAAAGTGTTCTAATTAAATGTTACAAACTTACATTTCCGTAATTTGAGTAATAAACACCATTAAGTGTAAGTACATGTGAATTGAACATTATGTCTTTGTCTATTTTCTGTCCTGTTGGAATCTCTCCTCCTGCTCATCACTTATTGATCGGATTCTCCAGATGTGAGAACAAGTCTTGCATTTTGACGCTCATGTTGCTCCATAATTCAGAAAGTTGACTTGATTGAGCAAAACCAATGTGATTTTTGGATTCAGCTCATCAAAATGACCCTAAAACAGTCGACTAACCCCAGACAATTTTTTTTTTGGGCTGTTGACCGGTGTTATCTACCTCGTAATAATAAAATAAATCAAATGCAGGAGTTCATTTGATTACTTCATTAATCCAGATTCCTAAGCTAATGTACGGCTGCAGGCTGAGCTTTTCGGCCCAAAACGCTGTTAAACTGTTCGCGTGTCAGAGGACTGGCGGTGCGTTGTGGAACTGATTGAGTCGTGTTGTAAGTGAAAACGTCAACATCGTGGCCTCGCGTCACGTCTGCGTCTCGTCTCAGTCTGTCTCCAGGTCAGATGCCGCTCCAGAAGCTGCTCTTTTCCGCCACGCTCACCCAGAACCCGGAGAAGCTGCAGCAGCTGGGCCTCCACCGGCCCCAGCTCTTCAGCTCCGTTCACGGCCCGTCCAGCAGCACGACGGCCGCAGACCCCACCCACAAACACGAGCGCTTCGACTTCCCCCAGGGCCTCACGGTGAGACGCTGCCTTTTGACTTGATGGGCAAACCCATAACTGAAACAGGAGAGTGCAATTCTGAGACGCTTCCTCTTGGCTGTCTGCAGGAGTTTTATGTTCCGTGCACGATGAACAAGAAGCCCCTGCTCATCCTTCACTTCATCCTGTATCTGAAGCTCCGCCCCATCCTCTGTTTCACCAACTCCAGAGAGACGGCACACAGGTCGGAGGGACTGACGGACGGACAGACGGACTCGCCTCAGAGCGTCTCAGTGTGTGTCGTCTGATTCCGTCTCCTCTGCTTTCCAGACTCTACCGTTTGGTGCAGCTGTTTGGCGGAGTGCAGGCGGCCGAGTTCTCGTCGCGCCTCTCTCCCGGCGAGAGGAAGAACACCCTGAAGAACTTTGAACAGGGGAAGATCCAGCTGTGAGTCACAAGCACACTGGACCGTTCTGGAATCGTTCCAGTAACAGAGAGCGAGCCGATTCGGTTTATTCCTATGGCGACAGCAGCATTTCACAACAAACGTCACTTACAAAAACAGTTGTTTCTATTCAGTCACACGTGTTCCTGTTGATCCGAGTTATCAAACAGTTCATTAAGCTCAATTTGTTACTCAAATGTAAAAACTTTTCCAACTCAGTGACTCGGACCGCATCGAGTCAGTGACAGGCAGCACGACCGACTGGAGGTCTGAGAAGACGGAGCAGAAACAGAATGAACTGATGTAGGAGAACGTTCTGTGTGAAAGAAATGCAAAATGTTAATAGCAGGAGAGAGAATGCTTGTTTGTTTTTTTGGCAGCTTTATCTCAGCCAATCCCATCCTGCAGCAAGAGGCCGCAGCCAAATCAGAACACCAGGCCGGGGTTCGCTTCTATGAAGAGAAAAAAAGGGGAAAGAAAACAGAAAATTAACAGTTGAAATAAGAGCAAATATTGTAAGTTAGAGAGTAGAAGAAGAAGCAAGTGAGGGAAAATATTGTCAGTTTGTCCTCCATTAGCCTGTGGTTCTGTATTCATTTCCACATAGTGGCATGTGCCATGTTGTGATGCTGCAGCTGGTTATTAAAACCTCTCTGCTCTCTGACAATTTAATGTCGAGTTCTTTCGTCTCCCTGTCGAGTTGAGAGAGCAAAACGACCATTTTACATCACTAATATCCACACAGCAAAACTGAAACGACGGCGGCTTTTCCTGAATCTGACGTCTCCGTTTCTCTGGTATTGCTTTGTTTGTGCTGCAGCTTTATATGACTGCTCTGCTGCATTAACCTGATCTGTCCTCCACACAGGCTGATCAGCACAGACGCAGCTGCCAGAGGCATCGATATCAGCGCTGTCAAATGTGTGGTCAACTATGACGCGCCGCAGTACATCAGGACCTACATTCACAGGTCAGCAGCCCCCGCTGTCTCCTCCTACAAACTGTCCCTTCTGTTCCCGTCTGTTCAAAAAGTCACGTTTGTGTCTGTGTCATCATGTAGGATCGGAAGAACAGCAAGAGCTGGAAAACCTGGACTGGCCTTCACCTTTCTGCTGGGGGTTCAGGTACAGTCACTGATCTGGAATGAAGAGCTTCACGGAAGGAGAAGAAGAGAGCAGGGATTTCTGTCAAGAACAAATTAGGACACCCTTACATTTATTCCCACTTAAAATATGTTCATATGGTTAGCACATGATTGAGTGTTGAAGGAGGTTTTCCCTGTTTTAACCCTTCCAGGCCGAACGTAGACCCGACAATCCAGCCAAATGTGCAGTACCGTTATTCCACCACACTTTGTGCTATCTGAAAAATTCCACCTGTTTCTGAAAGGAGAGACGTTGCACTTTCCAGCCAATATCAGGTTATTACGGTAATTTCACTCCCGCTGTAGCAGGGAGTGAAATGAATCTGAGGGACATTCTTTTAATAGACTGTAAATTGCGAAAATAACTTGCTGGATATTGAAAGTTCCAGTTGTTATGGATAAATGGGCAAATATATATTTACTCACAGGACATTTAAAGAACTGGCCACAATTAATATAAATATCCAGGAGGAGATTTGAAAGTTAGGTCATAACGGGTTAAATTCTGGCCAGAATAAGAGTGTCGGTGGTTGAAATGATGATTGGTAACAAACTGACTGAACGGATGTTTCTCTATAGCAGTTTGAGTTTCTCTTCCCTCCCTCAGGAGAATAATTTCCTTCGGATGGTGATGGAGGCAGGAAGCCCCGGGGTTCAGAAGCAGCTGGTAAAACCAGAAAGCCTGAAGGGGATGGAGGAGCGCTACGAAGTGGTGCTGCAGGAGCTGGCTGATGTCATCAAGGTAGACGGAGTCACAGTCGCCACCTCACCGTTTCACTGTTCAAGCTGCTTCAAACTCTTGTAAATTATATTTATTAAAACACAAACTGTATTTTTTGTTCTTCCTTTCTGCAGGATGAGAAATCCAGACGTTGAAGCTTCAAGTCGTCAGATTTTCACCTGAGCTTCGGTTTTAATGCCGTCTTTGGAAATGGTCACAGATGGGTTTTTTTTTACCGAACAGCTCATTTAATAAAAGCTTCTCTAATCACTCCAGTTATGTTTCCTTTTTTTCTTCATTGTGGAACTTCTTTGCGGAACATTTTTTGGGTTCTCATATTCTCTAGTTCTCTTTGGGATGAACTCTCTAGTTCCTTACGGTGGTGGTGTTTCAAATGAGTCCACGATTCTTTTTTCCTGTATCTGTAATAGCGTCGGGCGATTGAACCAATTTATCTTCCATAGGCTCCTCCCTTCACTGGTTGTTTATTCTTTTAAGAGAGATTTCTATTTTTTCTATTTTTTTTATTATTGTTATTTGGTTGCTGTACGGAAGCCAAAGTACATAGCTCATAGAAAAAAATAACTAATGCTGTTTTTAATGGAACACACAAAAACTCGTTCAACTGCGAAGTGTTTATTTTCCTCCAAGTGCAGATTTATTCACTCTGTCTTGCTTATCGCCCAACCTTAATCTGTACTCATTTCCACCAGCAGGGGGCAGATGTGCACCGAGCCTTCTCTATGTGGCGGTATGCCCTGTGGGCTTTGAACGCACCACACAAGTGAGTACCGTACCGTCACATCTAGTCTAGTGACGTGGTGCCACACAGGATTTAATTTTTCAGACATTTCTTTAAAAAGAAGCAATGTCTTCTTTTTAAAGTATATTTTTTTATCTAACGCTACATTTTCTGTTTGATTTATATGTTAGGTTTTTTTTTGCTATCTAAAATAAAATGACCTTTATTATCCCATCTAATAGTAACTTTCAGCCGGGCTGCTGAATGTGCTGATAGGCGAACGCGTCGACAGCAATATTGGTCAACCTCTTGTACAAACACTTCACAAAGAAAGATAAAGATATGACTTACAGAAAGCACAGCACAAAGATTTCCCACATACACAGTGCCTACAAAACGTGTTCACCGCCTTTTATTGCTTTTAACAATCAAACATCAATAAAAATGAAAAAAAAAAAACAACTCAAAGTGTTAAAGTGAAAACTGACTTTGACAAATAAAAAATGTCAGATGAAATAAGTGATTGTATAAATATTCACCTCCTTCCAGCCAGTGTTCAGCTGTAGCTCTTCATTTTACCTTCGTCCTTTCCGACCCTCCCAGGGTCTGTGTTCTTCTTCTTCTTCACGGTCTCTCGGGTTGTGAGGTCGTCTGATCCAGGCACATCGTCACAAAGGTCACAATCCTTCCATTCTTTGACCTGAACCCAACAGGATGTTCACAGCCTTAAGAGATGTTTTTTCTATCCATACACTCTCTCCTCTCGGCTGATCTCCATGCCACTGGTTGGGAGACGACTGTCACCACTGGGCTGGACCTCTGCTGAATTAGGTCACTCACTTTGAAGGAGGTGAATATTTATGCAATCACTCATTTCTGCCACAGATTTTGAAATATGTTACATACATTTCCAAATATCAACAAGCAAGCGTAAGACAAAGAGTAAATATATATTTTAAAGGATCTAAGATGCATATAAACCTGTTTAGTTTTGCAATATTTGTCAGTCTATACATAAAATCAACAGGATTATCATTTATGCCCTTGATCACATTTCAGATTTCATTGTTACTTGCAATAAGCTAGAAAAGAATTTGTATGATACAACATGCAATCTCTGATCAAGATGATTTGACATTAACAGGAGAATTACAGAACAGAACGACTCCACCTCTCAGTTCTTTTGATGAAGCTGAACAAACACACAGCGGCAAGCTGCTAGGCCTCAGCGTCTGGAGATAAACACCATGTTTTACTCTGGCAGGTTATTGAGTTACATTAACCTGCTGCAGTTTTCTCCATTATTCTAAACTATAACTCTTTCTACCATAATGGTGGTCACTCAGAGGCTGTTGGCTTTTAATATGGCAAAGAATTTGCGGGAAATGAAAACATGGAAGAGGTTTCCCACTTACAAATTACAAAACTGTTCAACATAAAGGTAATCCTTGCGAGAAGCTATGTCATATCTAATATCAATGAATCCAACATTTCATAAATGACATATTTCCTGGAACTCTGAGGATGAAGGACGCCAAGGATCAGGGCTTGTTCTTCATAGCAAGGCACTGACAGATAATCACCAGCACTAAACAGTGGACAGATAAAAAAAAATGTCACTATTTACATCAAATTGACATGTGAATCTATCTATCTATCTATCTATCTATCTATCTATCTATCTATCTATCTATCTATCTATCTATCTATCTATCTATCTATCTATCTATCTATCTATCTATCTATCTATCTATCTATCTATCTAATCTAGGTTGAATATACCCAAGTTACACAGCACACACTCTTGAAATTTACCTGCAGTACCACAGGGAACCAGCAGAAGGCGCAGCATCAGAAGGTACTGATCAAACAGAGGTGGATTCCCCACCTGAACTGTCATTAGTCCATATTTAATCTGGAGGAAAAAATGACAACACTATATTAAATTGTATTTTTTTTTTTTTTTTTTACAAAAGGTTGTATTTGTACTCTATGACTTCAGGTCAGCATGAAGACTAAACATTAGATTTAATGGCTTACGCTAAATTACAAGCAGCACTGCTGTACACTAGGACTGTTTGATGTATCGCCACGCAAATGTTCAGATTGTACGTTGCCGATTAATAATATTACCATTAACTGAGAAAATTTGACATGAGTTGTGTTTTGAATTTGGCAGATGAAATAGTTTGCCCCAGTATGCGTTTTATTTTTGCCCTTCATGATGCAGGGGTATTGCTTGCCATCCTTTAAGCCCCACACTGATAACTCTTCTGTTGTCATCTCCAGGCCCCCGTCTAGACACTGAAGAGAACAGAAACAAATTACAACTGACATTTCCATCACATGTAGATACTAAAAGTAAAACAAAATCACCTGGATCATAACTTGGACATCGTTTCCTGTCCTCCTTGATACAAATGTGGGAAACTGTGGCTCTGGATGGTAGTTTATTGCAGAGCAAGACAATGTTTCATTGGCTACTTTCAAATACAGTCTGTAGGACCATGAGGCAGTTCTTCCGTCAAGTGTTTCATAGGTGAGATTCTGTAAAGAATTTAAAAACATTCACAGTTATTACATTTACCACCAGAGGATAAGAAGGTGAATGTGTTGGTGACTGAAGTGACTATTAAACAACCTAATGTGATAAAAAATCTTAATAAAATAAGCCAATAAAAACTCTCAGGCATGAATACGACGTCGGAGATCATGGAAACTACATGTCAGCCAACTTCTGCATGTCTTCTTTGATGCAAAGACCAATCTGAGTTTTTCTATTACTGACAAAATTACAGATTTTCTTTTTAGTATGGATGACTGATTACCAATAATTTAGACATTTCTGCAATAATTAATTTTTTTTTTGGTCTGTTATCATAGTCTAATGTTAAATATCATGTGTTCAAACCTGTTAAATGTCAGCCTGTGGGAAATTAACCTACATAATGTGTTTACCAAGTGAACTGACTTACTGAAATACATGAACGTTTCATTAATATTCTAATCTACTAAATATGACTAGTTGAGAACTAGTGCCTCTGCTTAGCTACTGCTGCCATCAAGGCAGGTAGGAGGAAAATTACACAGGAGAAAATAAATAACATCTGAAATATCTTGAAATAATTCCTGAAATATCCTTCCTGAAAAGTCAAACATGCAAATTTGTCTGCACAAAAATAGCTGATGTGCATTTCACTTGACTTTTATTTTAAGTCAGCTTCAAATCAGTTTGAATCAAATACAACGTGGTGCATACTTTGAATTAAAGAGTTTATGTCCCAACTCAATTAGAATTGGTAAGAGAATTGATGAGGAATCTAATCGATAATGGAATTGGCATTGATAAATTCTTGTCAGTTCCTATCTCTAGCTAGCACTTAGCATTCGTCAACAACTCGGTGACAGCAGTAAGCACATTGAGCAACACAAATATTTGTTCAGTTGAAACACATTGTGCTAAATAGTTAAACATAATTTAACGAAGCTTCAAGGCACATAATTTGCCTCAAGGAATTTCAATAATTGAGGTACTCAGATCCTACAGGCCTCGTATAGAAACAGTTAGGAAAAATGTCTGTTAGGCATAAATGCAGTTACTAAAATGAATGGAAGTCAATACAAAGTCCTAAAAAGTCCTAAAATACAAACCTATATGTGTGTGTGTCCATACACCCACCTCAAAGGTTTTGTTCTCAGGAACTGTTTCTTTGTAATAGTTGTCTGAGCCAGCATAGTGCACGACCATTTCCACAAAGTCCAAATAAGATCCAAAAATTGTGACCTTCCTCTTCCCACTGTATGATGACGGAAACAGTGAGAGAAGAAAATCATTACAGTCGTCTAGACCTGTAAAAATGATCCACATATGAAATGATTTTGTCTTCATCAGGCCTATGTACAATAGGAAATATAATAAAACATAAGATGCTGAAAAGTTCCACTGTAAGTATTTTGTAAACATTAGGAGCAAACCAACTGTGGAATCATTTTTAGATGAATGATTGGTTTGAAATCTTTTTAGGGTGCGTTAACTATCCACTCTCCTTTACAGTTTAATCATTAATCCTTACTGGTGCTGATTGTATGATCAATACTGATACTTTACTTAAAGTGACACTTTATAGGAAACCTTAAAATCATTTGTCACCATATTTGCATTAAATGAGGCAACACATGCTAACTAGTTTAGAGTTTCAACTCGAGTTGTGCTGCTGCTTAAATAGTGATCTCTCCCATAATCTGTGTAATATATCCAGCTCTTTTAATACCCATTATAAAATGTGGATATTTCTGCAATCACATATCTTCCGTTACCTTCTCCAGGTAAAGACAGGTAACCGTTCAGTACAAGATGGCGCTGACTGGTAGGTTATATCAGCTTCGCCGTGGCAACTCCCATCAGACAGGACAGCACACACTTTGGCTTCAGCTTCATTGGTTCTACTGGGAATGTGGAACGTCAGACTCTCACCAGTGTTGTTCCAAACTGGAGATCTAATCAGTCAGACATGTTGGAACAGAGGAAAAAGAACCTAATTTTAGATCTCATTATATCATAAGAATGAAAATCAGACTCACAAATGTCAAAGGCTGGCATTCTTTCTGGATCAATAGGTTCCTGAGCACTTTTAAACATTTTCACTTTAGCTAGATGATCACAAAATGGTAGCTTAGCATAAAGAGTGACTTACTCCTGTGGGGAACAGTCCATTTCTGCGTGGACCTTGACGGCAATCACATCTGTGAGGTTGTGACCTCTCAAAGTAGCGTTATTTCTGCCGTAGTAAGACACACGACTGGGAAAGACGGAGATGTTCCCCGGCCGCTGTCAGAAAACCCAAAATAAACTGCCTCAGTGTTTTAACTTCTCTGGTGTTATTCTGAACTTGGGTGAGAGTCAGAAGAACCGTGTGGAACGTTAGACTCACCACAAGGTTTCCCTGAGAGGTGGACTTTCGGCAAACACTGTCCTACGAACCAAAGAACAGGAACAAATTCAACAGGCAGAAATGTCTGCTTCCATTTCCTAACCTGCTTCTTTTCGCCGGTCAGTATACAACTGTTTCAGGCAAATGTTGGTTTAAAACTGAATGCATCACAGGTAAACTTGGAGACTTTTCTTTAAAAACCATCTGAAAAGGTCTGATTACATTCCGCACTCCTTCACTGTCCCAGGTACAGCGGCTCTCCCTCCAGCCACATCCGGCTCTGATGCACTGCTGACACCTGCAGAGAAAACAACAACATAGTTGTAGTAATATATCGGTGCACAACAATGGTAACGATTATTACAAACGGTACAAAAACACACAATACATGTCGATGTCTTTTTTTTCTCTCGTCTTAATGACTTTTTCACATTCGCCCAGGTTTATTTAGGACAGTTTCCTTCAATAAACAAATAACCACGCTTATCATTTGAAAACGTTTGGAGTTGAGATTTATTGTTGGCTGATTAAAATATCTTGAAATTTGAAATCTGTAAAGCGTAAATGAACTTACGAGAGTGAAATGTCAGAACAGTCGAATAGCTTTAGATGCTTCGTCAGTGTTGTTTTGTTGAATGCAATATTTACAGTGACATCAAGTTCTGCAAATGGAAAAAAAAAATCACAGCAGTTATTTTTGACAAAATACTGTACAGTAGGAAACATTTTAATACACTGTACAGCAGTGTGCACATATAGACAGCAGGAGGCCATTTTAGTTAGTCAAACATTAAATACATGAATAAGACCAAACAAGCTGGGAAATGTTACAATTCATACGCTACTGAAATTGTATTTAATAGATTCTCAGATTCTGTGCTTTTGATTGCAGTATGGAGCAACATGGAGGTTTGTACTGACATGCGCTGTAGGACACAGGAAGACTTCACTACTACTTACACTATTTAGCTCTCACCAAAATATTTGGTTCATTTTGGTGAGCGAATACACACTTGTGTTACACTCAGCAAGTAAAAACAAACAAGTAATCTTTGTACTATTGAGATTATGTAACTCTGGGTAAAGTAGATTTAGTCACTGGTTACCCAGGTAACTGGTTCAGTGTTTCTTACCAGGTAGATTGATCAGATTAGCCTGCTTTGATGCATAATAAGGTTATATCAACATGATAGGAAATGAAGCATAGAGTTCCTTGGCAGAATTGCACTGAATATAAAGTTGTCTTCTTTTTTTAAAGGTACAATGAAAGATTATTTCTTTTTTTGCATCTTTACATTGATGACAACAAGATGAATAAGAACCAAGCTGATAAATAGTTCTTATTGAGTATTGCAACAGATAAGTGAACCCTGAGAGATTTCAACAGAGTTGCATTTTAGTCCAGCCTCATGCGAACTGTGTCAACAAATAACAGTTCCTACTGGATCTTGATTTAGGATTTTTAGGATTTGCACCCTGGTTAAATTATATTTGTTCTGTCAGAAAGATGGCTTTCACACAAGATTGTAATAATTGGGCTCCATTATGACTTTACTGTCAGCTATTTCTGATTTTGAAATATGTGGTAATCAAGATTAATGTAAATTGTAGTTTTTATTACTGTGGTTTTCATTTGTAATATTTAATGATAAGCCAGATGATAAATCATGCAAGCCTAGGAGTTTTGCAATGACGTAGGGCCAACGACAAATTTATTTACCAAACGTTACTGACCTTCAGCATTAAACTCGTCAGAGAGAATGCAGGTGCATTGTGGGTACTGAGGTTGTGGCAGACAATGCCAGCGAAGGTTTGTGACGAACTCACAGGTAAGTTCAGACCGAATCTTCTGTGCCACAGTCAGGTGAACTTTGATGACTACTTTGACCTGAGGAAGGAGCGAATAAAAGAAATCAATAACTTTTAGTTCCAACTGAAAAAAGTCATCAGTCTGTTATTGATCCACCTGTCCAGTGGAGTCCTTGTCAGCTCTGTAGGAAATCACTTCCTGTTGGTATTCATCAGGGATGGACATCCAGTCGTCTTTGCACTCATCTTTACTAAATGTGCAGCTGAAAAGAAATTCAAACATGTCGTCACGACTTTCAGAATTTTCTGGAGGATTCAGCCGCACCTGAAGTTTCTCTGACCTTTCCTCAGAGACACACCAGACACAGAATGGATCCGTACGACACTCCTCCGCACTCGTGTATTCTCCGCAGTTCAACACTGTTACGCGCTCAATCTGGAAGAAAACTCAAAGATTCAGACACACTTTAACATGCAGTTTAGTAAAGGCAACATGAAAAACTAAAAAACAAAAGTGGTTACCTGTTTTTTAAACTGCAGATATATGTATTTATGATCCACTGGGTCCAGAAGGATTTTTGAAAAAATTTTCTCATTACCACTGGCCCTGTAGTGCTCCTTTGGACATGCTGGGCGATTGTTCTTGTCCACAGGAAGCTGACAACAGCAGAACAGATATTTACCATTTTTGTGTGTTTTTTTTATGTGAAACCATTTAACCTGCCTTGTTGCTGAAATGTGCTAAACAATTAAACTTGATTGATTGAATTGTCTCTTTGGCGTCTGAACTCCTGCTGGGTTGCTCTTGCTGTGGTAGGCATTGGTTTCTGTTGGTCTTGTGCTGAAAGTTTATCACCTGCCTAGATAAATACCTCTGTAACTGTTCTTCAGTCCAGCCTCTTCCAGCCATTAAAAAACTTCTTGGGGGCGCTAATGGGGGCTGTTCGCCCATGGTGCCAAACTGGCTAGGACCGCCTCTGGCTGTGGCTATTATGTAGTAGCACCACCATCAGTGTGAGAATGTGTACTGTTAAGTACTGTGGCGTTCAGAGGACCTCTGAACTAGCTGGTTCTTTCAAACATGCTTTACTCTCTGTAATTCTGTGCTGGTTACACAAGACCAGCTTTGCTTCTGTAAGCTGCATCATCATGGGCCAATGTTGCCTCTAGGTTCTGAAAGGAGTTTGCGTGTCTTTATGCTATATAAGCAAGCATCTCTGTTTCTGTGGTTCAACACTTACTTTGTGATCTTATCTAGTGATAGATGAGCTGAATTTACATCTATTAGCAGGCTTTTGAATGTACTAACAGTTTTAGCCCAATTGTAGTACACCCAAATTTTGGTCGATTTTCAGTGTCGTTCACTTATCTGGGCTCAATAATTGGGGCTTGACCCCTGCTGTCTCTTTTCATTGACTGTCTCAGTATTTATAAGCAGGCAGTGGGTTAAAGAAAAGCCGCAGAAGCCTCCAGTTTTCACTGGACACTTTAGTTTTACTATGAAGAAGCTTAAAGCTACAAATATAGCTTATATAGTTTAAGCTAAAAAAAAAACTTAAAATGGCTCTAATACACACAAACATTGATATGATTCTGTACAGAAGTTTACATACAATTATGGACATTAATGTTACATTCATTTTGAGTTTTTTATTGTAGCATTTGAACTGCTCTTTTTACAGAATGGAGAAACTATGAACAATACAATACAACTATATACAATTTCAATGGTTACTAAAAACTAGAACTGGAACTGCATATTTGAGTATATTGTGGATTTTCTCCACACACTGTCAAACATTTGCATACAGACTCAAATACATGCATACACTACTTCTACTGGTATCTGGATAATGTGCTTTTGTAGGCTGCAGCAAAACCATATGCTTTTGTAACCAACAAGAAACCATTTGTACCCTCTCTTTATCAGAACTTTTTGTTTAAATTGGTTAGTTTTCTGGGTTATGTTTTAATAAGGTTGCAGCAATTCCAGAAACGTATTGGTAGCCAGCTTAATCCATCCAAAATTTTGCCTTGGATTTAAGTTTTGGATCATGGTTCAGCACAGAATGAGCTGAAAGCTAATAAGGCTCACAACTGGTAGCAACTGGAAACCAAAAAGACATCTGATGACAGACTTGACTTGACAACTAGACAGATTAGACAAGGACCCGACGAGGAACAAGGAACACAAGTGGGATTAAATACACAGAGGGTAATCAGGGAACAATCAAGGGGTAGACAGGACAACACGGAGACTCAATAGACACAGAAACCTAAAATAAACACAAAGAAAAACTCAAATCCTCACAAAGATGAGATATAATATCTGTTTCTGAAACACAACCACTGACCTTAATGAGCTGCCCGTTGCTTGTTCCAATGAAGAAAACCGTCCAGCTGTCCTGCTTCACCGCCAACACAGAGTTCATGTATTTCTTCTTGAACAGAACAGCCTTCGGTTCTAGGGACTTTGGTTCTGACTAAGAAATAGACACATTATTACATCTGATGACTATTGATGATCTGATAAATATTTTACAAATCAGTGAATCTTGAGAAGTGGGACAAAATGGGTTTAAATTTTCCCCTTTTTTTTTTTTTAATTATTCCTCAAGCTTATGTATACAAATATGACAAATAATGTTTTGAAAATGTAAAGATGCTAAAGTGCAGGCTCCCAGTTGCAAGTTTTTTGAAAATTAATTTTTTAATGGACCTGACTCAGAACTTTGTCATCACCATCTGACAAAAATTTATATAAAACAAATTTTTTAATGACCTATTAGTGATATTTTTACTCAGTTTTACAGACAAATGCTTCTCAAGGAACAAGAGAAATATCATTTAAAACAAAAAACAACATAAAGTCCATTTGACAGTTGACACAGAACTGAAGGTGGTGACAAACTAGTGAGTAAAAAGAAATACTTAATACATGTGAAGTAATTACATTTATGTAAAATACATTAAAATGAATTAGCTGCACATTTAAGTGAGATTTGTCAACACTATCACTGAAAGAGTCACACTGTCAGTTAAAAACACTGATCGAGTTGACTTAATACCAAACGACCTCAATTTACAGGATGTTACTCATATTTAGCTCAATATATGAGCTAAAATATATGAGCTCATATATTGTAGCTCATCAGGTCCATGCAATCTTTACAATATACTAAAATTAAGCATTTAGTTCACAAAATTTCATCAAAGTTTTGTAAATTGTCAGTTATGGTGTTGACACATCCTGGTTGTGACGAACAACTTAGGAATAAAACGGAAGAAAAAAACTAAATAACATAAGCTAACTGGAGCTGCCTAGCCCTTAGCAAAGGAAGAGATCATGGGGTCCTCAAAAGTTTTGATGTACCCCACTAATGCCTGATTTTTTATTTTATTTTATTTTTTTTATATTCTTTTTATGTCTGACGGTGTTGACAAAAACTTGGGACGAATTTCAATTGAGTTGAAAAAATATATAAAAATAATTTTTAATTAAATTTATTGATACTTTTGTAATTATTTATTTGAATACTTATACTTAATTGTCATAATATATTATCTCAGTATTCCTTTAATTGTTTTAAACTATTATAATGTATAGAGTTCTGCTCCAGGACAAAGGATTTTAAAGACACCATCCACCTGCTACAAAGTTTAAAATAAAAAATATTCTGCAAACATTGTTGTGCTCACATGGCCCAGGTTAGTTTAGTAAGATATTTGAAAAAAAATCTATTTTGTGTATATAATTTTTTCAAATTTTGTGCTTTATCCATAGGACCTGTTTTGTCCCTCTTCTCAAGAGTCACTGAAATATATATATATATAATTGGGCTAAATGTAAGTTGAGTAAATATGGTTATATTTGTTTATATTGGACAGAAAGGCAAATTCAAATATGTAAGTCCTACTTGAACACACGTGTCTTCAACTAATAAACAACAATGAAGATGGTTTTATTTAACTTATTTTAAGTTAAAGCCACTGACGTGAATGGCATGATGTGAATGGCTACATGCAAATACTATTCTAAGGAAAGAGCTCAAGTTAACATTATACACATTAGTCACTACACTACCTACCCACTAAAACACTGTTAGGTTAAGTTACAATAGTAACTACAGCAGTAAGTTAAGTTACTACCAACCACCTGGGTGACACTCATCCCACTTCATTCTACATCACTCCTCTAACTACCAGGATTCATACCCCCACCCTGTATTCTCTGTTTTGCTTTTATGAAATGGTCAGAGATCCAGCGCTACACTTCTCTGCCGACAGCCTCCTCTGTGGACAACACTGTCCAAGGAGGACAGTTTCCATCCAGGAGTAACTAGCCATTTTCCAGGCTTATTATAATAGTAGTTATTTAGTGTAGAACCATACAAATGTGCATAATTCCTCACTGCATCAGATAAATATTCCTCAAAAGTATTTATGTCTCCCACAGATACAAAACCAGATGGTGGAAGCGGACTAGTTGAAGCAAAATATCAACATTGCTGTCCAAGTTTATTTTCTTATACAACGTCTGACCAATCACAATTATTCACCCTGGCTGGTGTTGAGTTCGGCAGGCAGATGCCTCTCTGTGAACAAAATGACACAGTTTTCATCACTGGAGTATGTCAGTGAGAGCGAGTTTTGGCACTTTGAATGAAGTATGTGAGAGCCTTTCTGCCTTCATTTAGTATTTTACAACCTATCCTTACTATGTTGGTATTTAAACACAACTGAGAATGAATAGAATAGAAATATTCTTTGGTAGCAGCGTTTCCATTACAAATGGGCACAAATCTTTGTCAATATTCTTCTAATGTTGAAAACACAAAATTGCGGTGGTTCCATGACGAAATTAAATTAAAATTTGGTCATTTAAATTCAAAATTAAAACTGCTTTATGCTGGCTTGTATAAACTTACAAAATTTAAAAATTTTGAAACGTAATGACTTACATTGCTTAAGAACGTAAGTCATTAAAAATCAGAAATATTTCACTATGACAAAAAAATTAATTGGAATAAATATGTAATTCTGCGCAGCATATATAGCAACTCACCGGGTTTTTTGGCTTGTCCACCAATGTATAAAAGTCAGGATCTGTGTTTGCCTCCCTGCTGAGATCAGGACTGACGTCAAACAGCAGCAGCTCAGTGTTGCTTTCTCCTCCGTCCACACTGAACACTCCACTCCACAGGACCTGCTGTCCACCTGGGACGACCGAGGAGGCCAGCAGTCTGCTGCCTCCAGAGGAACTGAGAGTCGCTCCATGAAGAGACTCCAGAGTCTGAGTTTTGTTGGTTTTAGCCTGAAGCCAGATCAGACGGACTTTGTTGGTTTTACCTCCTGATGCCACGTTGGAGAACAGATACACTGTTGAGTTGATCTGGAATCCGTCCACAAACTCTACATCAGCTTCAGTTTGGATCCCAGGTTTATCACCTGATTGACCAGACCAGGAAAATATTTCCCCAGGCTGGTTTTGATCAGTGTTTTGAAGGTTGATTGTCTTTAAATCAGTGCTACACTTTGTCTTGTCTCTCGGGTTCTTTATTGCTGTCAGAATGTAAGTCTCAGTCTGACCTGAATCCTCCTTCACATCCACCAGAAAGCTGACAGACCCACTGCTGCTCCTCTGAGGTCCCACCTGGATGGATTTACTGTAAACAGTTTTTTTGATGTTCTTCTGGTCCCGAATCTCACAGTAACAGTTTCGTTTTTCATTCACACCACAGCTGATCAATCTGTTGTTCTTATCAAATAAGAACACGTAAATGCTAAAATTTGCGGGAAGCTGAGCCGTCTCAGGGCTCTGGCTGGGATCCACATTCAGGTTGACCCACCGATAAAGTGTCTTTACTGTAGCGACATAAAGACTGTTGTTAGCCACGGCCACCTGTTGAATGTCCTCTTTAACTGTGAACTTTTCTTCCTTCAGACTCCAAACAGGTTCTCCACAGATCAAGTAAAGCAGACAGAGCAGCAGAATCATCTTGTTCTAAAGGAAGCGGCTCTGAGATAAGGACGGACTGCAGGTCGGTTTGATCCTTGTGTCTCTGCAGAAATGTGGGTAAATGTGCTGCGTCTGTGTCAGAAGTGAGAGGGAGGGAGCTCAACTTCACGTCATCTTCTCTTGTTACATGTCAGCCAAAGTCCTATTCAAAGAATATTGAAGGCAAATTCATCCAAAAGCTTTGTTGTTCAACCTTTTTAATAAATGTATTTTTATGTGCTCACTTTGTTTCTACTCCTTGTGATTTAACTGAACAGATTTTTATTGAACTGTAAAGTCAACAATTTAAGTTTTTGTATTTCAAATTCAAATTGTATTGCAATTCAAAATCTGGAGCATCAACTGTTTTGTTTGTCCCTGGACATCTGGAAATTTCTCAGTATTTTTCTTGAGGGATGCAGAGAAATATATTTAAAGTTTCATCCAATTTGTCAGTCAAAAACAGAATTTCTTATAACGTCGAAGTTAAGTGAAATTATAAAAGAATTGTAATTCTCCTTGTACTTAAATAGAAAATATAAACCTTTAATCCTGTCACTTTATTGTACGATCATTTATTTTTGTTTATCCCCTTTTTGCTATAAAACACTTCTGCTAGTGTGACCCAAGCCCTTGTGAGCTCTTAAAGCCATAGTTCTTATTCAGATCTGTAAAATACATAGCTGAAAATATGGCCCATTGTGAATATTGCACATGTTGAATCCACCTAAACATAACTCATTTTGGCTCCAGCTGGAATTGATACATCACTTTTCAACATCTCTCAGAGAGATTTGTATTTTACTGTAGTACACTGCACTATTTCACTTTATTTTAGAGTCACATAAAGTCAGCCTTTAATCACCTGAGAAAACATCTCCAGGATTAGAGGACTAATGTCTGAGCAAGATCTAGAAACTCATCCATCTTTGGTCGCTTTGATAACTGTAACAGTGTCTTCTCAGGTCTGCCTAAAACAAATTAATCCTCCAGCTGCAGCTGATCCAGAACGCTGCTGCTGGTGTTCTGACTAAAACCAGGAAGGTAGAGAACATCAACCAGTTCTACGGTCCTTCCACTGAGAGAATAGACTTTAAAATACTGTTGGTAGTTTATAAATTATCACCACGACACATTAAAGATCTGCTGTTGCTGTATCAACCTTCCAGACCTCTCAGGTCTTCAGGTTCTGGTTCTGCTCTGCATTAGAACCAGAACCAGAACCAAACATGGAGAAGCAACATTCCGTTTCTGTGCACCACAAATCTGGAACAAACTTCCATAAAACTGCAAAACGGCTGAAACACTGAGTTCCTTTAAAACAAGGCTAAAACCCGCCAGCTGTTCAAAGTTGCTTTTGAACTCTAAACAATGGAACATTGACCCATTTATATGATTTTATCAATGTCGTTTGACAAATGCAAACAACACTGCATTTGTCGCCATTGCAATGTTGACTGTTGACTTTTGAAAACCAGTCAACAACTGGTTTTCACAGCTGTTGACTGTGTGATGGGTTTATGATGTTTGTTTGTTTTCATGAAGTAAAGCTCTTTGAACTGCCTTGTTGCTAAGATGTGCTATGTGAATAAACTTGATTATTTCAAGATAAAATAAGCTGTCGTCAGCATAAAGATGACACTATTCTTAAACATAGCATAAAAATAATTAATTAGGTCAATCCAAGTCTAGAACTCTCCGGAACAAGCATTATTTGAATCTTTTAAGCATTGTTTTTCTTCTTCTTCTTAATGTTGTCTCTGCAATAAAATTGCGATAAATGGTGCAGTAGCTCTGAGGTTTAACAAGATGCATACTCAAGATCCGTCAGATACACAAGAAGCTCGTTATCACCATCCATCATGGCTGTTTCTGAGCAATGATGGAAGCCTGACTGAAAAAAAAGGATCTGCCAGACAACGTCTCTGTAAACAGGAACAATAACTGCACAGATTCCTCTAGAAGTAATGTTTATAGGAGAAAACACAAGAATAAAGTGGCGCATGGAGTTATAAAAATGCTTTCTTAAATTTTCTGTTTCATCAGGAAGTCTCTGAGAAACTCTGTGAGCCAACGTTTACACCAACTGCTGTGGTGGCTACAGACATTTTACATGGCTCTTTGAAATGTTGGTGGTTTTAACCACATTCTAGATGTTTAGACAAAAACTGCAAAACACAAAATTTTTTATGACTACAGTTCTTGAGAAAGTTATACAAATGTATCAATATTGGTACCATTTAGTCAACATTCTTAACACTTTTCTTTTTAACAACTGTAAGGTACATTTTTAGAAAGACACCATTAGTATGATGTCTTTCCTTTTTTGACACATTTGGGTCAAAAATAAGTAGACGTCATATGTGTAGATGTTGTTGGTCTATGTTGTTGCTATGTGTCTTTGGTTGACTCATATGGTCTCAATGCTTTATGGATATGTCGATGTCGCATATGTAGATGTTGCATATGTATGGGGTTCCATTTGTGTCAAAAAGAAGTAGAAGTCATATGTGTAGATGTCGTTGGTCTATGTTGTTTCTATGTTGCATATGTAGATGTTGCAACATAGACATACACAACATCTACATATGCATCATCTACATATGCTTCATACGTACGTTAGCTTCCACTTGATAATTCCATCTGTGGAATTTTTGAGATTATTACTATATTCCATAAGGCTCATGCTAATACAAATTTGAACACTACGTACATTCAGTTCTGCCAGTGCTATTTTAAACAATGCAGAATTCATCATCTTACACGAATAAATATTTTCCATGAGTGGAAATAGAATCTGTATCATCCATGACATCTTTAGTACATCTGTGCATCTGTGTGCAGAGAACTTGCAACTCTGCATTATGTCCCCACTGATATAGATTTGTATACTAGCTGTGTTATCGACTTGATGCATGAAGGTATTATTATTAGATGACGTTAATCTACAGATTTTCACCACCCAGGATACTGGAAATAGACATAGACTGCTTCTAATAGACACCAGAGCATTAAAGATAATAATTGGGAATGTTGTCCTCAGTTTAGGCAACAAAGCAGAGAGCTGGCCTCTCCTAAGTAATAATCTATTTATGTATCAATTTCGGCGCATGGGAGCCCTCAGGGGTGTTTACTCAGTCCTTTGTTTTTTCCCCTCTGGTATCATATGACTGCCTTCTTATTTACTACAAACATTAAGCTTAATAAATGTGCTGATGAGGTCATAGTTGTCAGACAGATGAGCACTGGCAGTTTGTGATACGAATGACATGGGCAGCCGCCCAAGGTGGCTTCCCATCCCGGAACTGCCTCCAGGTGTTTCTTTCTATTGCAAATGTTCTTTCATAAATCATTGCTCCCTGTATCAGCAATGATAAGCTAATAAAGGCAATAAATGGATGGATAGCAGCTGAAGAACCAGCAGATTTGTAACAAATTAGAGTCCTGTCACCCCAGTGAGAGCAGGATGAGGTTTCAGCTTCGGTGTAAGGACATCGTGGCCACATAGGCACTCAGCAGCCACATGTGATAGATAAGCTGTAACTGCCGCTGCTCGGCTCACCACATCACAAACAGGAACCAGAATGTGGTGAGCTCTGATGTTTCATCACACGCAATGAAGAGTACACCGTGTTCTTAGTGAACTACAGAACAGATCTCACGTCTGGGCTGGTTTTTAATGCACAGTTTTAGTACTTTGGAAAGGAAGCCAAAGATTTCCAAAGAAGCGGGTGATATAAAACTGCAGCCATCAAGTCGATAAATTTGTCATCACTTTCAGTTGAAATAACAGACAAAACAAATCACTAAGTATATATAAATAACTTGGAATCACTCCGGATCTGAGAACTATTTCCTCATCAGCGCATGTAATGACCTTAAAGTGATCAGTTTAACAGGCGAGTCATATGCCAGCAGAGTAAAAAGCTAAGGACTGGGCACACATCCCTGAGGGTTTCCTTTATTAGTTTAATAGAACATCCTGGTTTATTTTCAGCACTAATTTCCTGTCTCATTTCTCAACTACCACCTGTAATCAGCCTCTGCCACACCCTAATGCAGAGTTAGTGCATAAATCTGTATAGTTGTGAACATCATTCTGCGTAATATGTTCTTTGAACACAATTTTACAGATTTGGCAAAGATGTCTTGAATTCTGACAACGGATCTAATTGCACATATTTTTAATGCATGCACTTGAAGTTGTTTACCATCAGCCTCGCCTGAATTTAACATGCATGTAAAATCCAAACTTTTAGAAGCATGTTTTCTAATGTCTAATGCTAATCTAAAAAACTCGACAAACAGGCTCATCTAATGTTATAACATATCTGTAAATATTTTGATTCGAGGTTGTATCAAAGGTGTGACGAACAGGTACAGAAACTGTTAAATGTTGCCTAACTTTCTGAAGTAGTTCTCAGGAAATCATGCATCTTTTGCAGGTATTTATCTTGACATCTAAAACGGAACCGAAGCAGAGATATTTGTGTGCAGTTTTTTTTCTTTTTTCTAGTTACTGCAGAAGGTAGAGATAACACTGGGTCGAAAAAACTCTCACAGATGAAGAAACTGTCAGATGACACAGAATATAAATTTAAGAAGATATTCAAATTTAAAAAGACCCAAGATATCATTTAACTTGTGTTTCTATTTTATCATCTTCACTCCTTGAGGAAACTGTTCTAAATCTAAAGAAGCGATTACATGTTTTACAGTCATCTGAAGTCATCTCGGTGGTTTCCAGGCAGCCAACAATTGCCTCTAATAAGCTAAAGTACCTCTCTTATGGAAGTTGGTCCACATAGGAGGGAGGGCGAGCTCACAAAGGTGTAGTGTTTTTATTTTTACAGCAAAAATGTACAAATGGCAGGAGAGAATTGGCCCCATCTCAACTGCCAAGAGATGAAATGTCCACTGAGACTCCAAGATGGGATCAAAAATGATAAAATCAGTGTAATGCTAACCTTACGTTACATGCATGCTCTCTGAGTAAAATGCCATCCTTACGCTAACGATACACAACTTTATTTGTGTTAAAATATTGTGAAACAAACCTGCCTAATAGATGTTCAGTTATTTTAGAGTTCTGGGGAAATCAATGACATTGTGAGCTCTGTTAACTAAAAGGTGAAAAAGAGAATGATGGGGATGAGTTGTGAAAGGTTTTTTTTTTTTTTTTTTCTATTTAAACACAAATAGGGGGACTGTTGGGGCCCAAGGCCTTTCCTCTGGGTCTCTAACATCTCTGTTTCAGAGCTCCTAATTGGTGTGCTTATTGGCAATGGAGGCAGCTGGCCGGTGTCTCCAGAACAACATCAGATCCAGCTTAAGACGCACCACTCTGTCACTCACCCTGCCCATTCTCTCTCTCCTTTCTCCCTCTCCTTGCCCTTTTTTCTCCAGCCAGCTGTTATTTTTGCTAAATAAATCTAATTTTAAGTCATCCCATGCGTTGCTTTCCCTTAATTTGTTATGGTTCCAGAGCCAGACCATAACAAATTGGGGGCTCATCTGGGATTGAAACCCGAGACGAGCTGTTCCACAACTGCATATGGCCCAGAGAACTTGGCCTGAAATAGTGAACTCACAATAGGAAGTAAGGTCAGTACTGAGAACCTGAAAGAAAGACACGACATTCAGCGTTCTTGTCATACAGACGCTTCATCTTTTCCTGAACAGATGATATTTTCGCTTTTGTCAGCAGTGTAGCAGTAAAGAGTTTTGGTCTAAATTCATTAACGTAATGTTTCCCTTTAACTTGTTACGGTTCCAGAGCCAGACCATAACAGGGATGCTCCTGTTTATGAAATGAAATCCAGTTGAAGTTCCAGGTCCCCAGGGATGACTGAATACTTGGTTTTTAAGCAGATCAGGAAATGAACTCCCTTTAAAACTGGAACATCATTTTTGACTTCACAGTTCAAACTGATAAAAACTTGATCAATTAAATGACTCAATGAGCATACAGCATGCAGTCAGTAACTTAAAGAATTATGAAGAAGGTTGAACATCAGAGAGCATCAGATTTACCGTCAGTGTTCTCTGAAAAAGAACTGAATTATGAAACACTTTGATGGAATCTCACTGATGCAGAGATTTTGCTGAATGCAGCTTGAACATTTAGATTTTATCACTAGTGAAATTGGAGATGCTGTGATTTTGCAGATGGCCCCTCCTTCTCACATTCACCACTTCTTTAAAAAGAGACGCAGCACTTTCACTTGTTTCACAGCAGAGATACGGACATCAAATCAACCTGCAGTCTGTCCTTATGTCAGAGCTGCTTCTTTTAGCACAAGATGATCCTGCTGCTCTGTTTGCTTTGCATGATCTGTGGAGAACCTGTTTGGAGTCTGAAGAATGGTGAGTTCTCCTTTAAAGGGGACATTCAGCAGGTGGCAATTGGCTCCAACAATCTTTACATCGCTACAACAGAGGCACTTTATCAGCTAAGACCCAACTTTACTCTGATCCACAGTCTGACCCTCAGAGGGACTTTACAGAACGGAGACCAGCCAGGGAAAGAGAGTTTTCAGCGGGTCCCTGAGAATGGCAAAATAACACCAACTTTCAGTGTTAATGTTTTATTACCATTTGAGAAAAATGACACATTGATCAGCTGCGGTGTGACTGGAAACAAACTCTGTGGTTTCTGTGAAGTTCTGGACCTGAAGAACATCTCTAAGCTGGTTTACAGTGAATTCATCCAGGTGGGACCTCAGAGGAGCAGCAGTGGGTCTGTCAGCTTGCTGGTGGATGTGAAGGAGGATTCAGGTCAGACTGAGACTTACATTCTGACAGCGATAAAGAACCTGAGAGACAAGGCAGAGTGTAGCACTGATTTAAAGACAATCAACCTTCAAAACACTGATCAAAACCAGCCTGGGGAAATATTTTCCTGGTCTGGTCGATCAGGTGTTAAACCTGGGATCCAAACTGTAGCTGATGTAGAGTTTGTGGACGGATTCCAGATCAACTCAACAGTGTATCTGTTCTCCAACGTGGCATCAGGAGGTAAAACCAACAAAGTCCGTCTGATCTGGCTTCAGGCTGAAACCAGTAAAGCTCAGACTCTGGAGTCTCTTCATGGAGCGACTCTCAGTTCCTCTGGAGGCAGCAGACTGCTGGCCTCCTCGGTCATCCCAGGTGGACAGCAGGTCCTGTGGAGTGGAGTGTTCAGTGTGGACGGAGGAGAAAGCAACACTGAGCTGCTGCTGTTTGACGTCAGTCCTGATCTCAGCAGGGAGGAGAATAGAGATCCAGACTTTTATACATCGGTGGACAAGCCAAAAAACCCAGTGAGTTGTTTCTTATGTAATTGTTTTTTGTGTGTGTATTTATTCAGACCTATGCAGATTTGCTGTGTTCTTCCTTGTTTTGTCACACTTAAATAGTTTTGGATTATCAACGATACATAGGGGCACAGAGTGAAATGTCAGAATAAGGTTCCATACAAGTTGGGTGGCATTATGCTACCAACTAATCAGACTTCAGGTCCAGAACCCCCCAGTGATGTCCGTCGTCTCCAGTCCTGTCTATGAACAGGACTTTTAAGACACGGTCACAAAAAGAAGGATGTTTGGTTGGTGAACATTGGAGTTTCCACTTTGCTTTTTGCTGGTGTCGTGATCAGATCGTGTGGCTGAAATGAACTTCCTCAGTGAGGTGGGCTCAGCCTTACAGACGCAGACAGAATCTGTCATCACCTGCCCACCTACTGGTGGTTCATGTGTACGTTAACAAACTCTTTTCTTATTTCAACTCAATATCAATTGCACATAAATGCACATGTAACTTAAAATAAAACTTTAACCCTTTCTGTTATTCTTCAGAAAGTGTTGACATTTTGTTTCAAAGTTGTAATTTTGTCACTTTCTTTGATACGACACACAATAGAGATGGAGAAACATGGCTGACTTAAAATGTGCCTGCAGCAGGACCAGCTAGTTTATGGATATTATTTGTATACTTGTTTCATAAACCTTTCATGGTTATCAGTTTTGATATTATGTCTTTGTTTCTCAGTCAGAACCGAAGGCCCTGAAACCGCAGGCTGTTCTGTCTAAGAAGAAATACATGAGTTCCGTGTTGGCGGTGAAGCAGGACAGCTGGACGGTTTTCTTCATCGGAACAACCGATGGGCAGCTCATTAAGGTCAGTAGGATAGTTACGTTCTCATTTAGGGGTGGGGGGGAGATGCATTTCTTTTCTTCTTCTTTTTTTTTTTTACATAAATTAAACCTCATGTCAAAACTCTATTTTTGCTCAGTAACGAGTCAGTGTGCACGTATGAACAATGTCAGTGCAGTGAAGAGCCAGGCTGCTCTCAGTCAAAATGAGGCCTTGTACTAAATGAACAAAATGGCTTCACTGCTTCTGAAACCGTTTCTGTGAGTCCAGGTAAGTGGATAACTCTGAAGATTGGCCCTATTCTACAGCATCCCTAGGATGACCTTTGACCCTTTAAATTTTTTTTATTTATTTTTTTGCTTTTACAATCAGACAAGACAGACATTGTGTAATCAGAGAATTTGAAAGCCAAATTGCTGCATCAGTTTCTTGTGCTGAGAGGGACTGTATGATCACCCAGTTGTAATGTACTGTAAAAATGTAATTATTGCTGGCCGCTGATTCCCAAAGCTATTTCTTGCTGCTGTTCATGCTGACTCTGGAGCTTTAGCACAAAATCATCAGTTTTGTGGGGCAAAACTTGTGGGGCAGCACCATGTGCCATTTCATGAGAAAAGCCTGGCATGAGTTGGTGATCTGTTGGTACCATTGTGGATCGTCACGCTGGTAGCCATTTGCCATTATTCCTTTGTACCTATCAAGGGTATTGGTATGAAATTTCTATCATGGCACTGCTCACGGCCCAGAGAGTGAGTTCCACTCCGTCTGTCGGTCCGACCTGTTTACAGTCGCACCAGGACTCCCAGGTTGTGCTTGAGACTCAATCCTACTTTTTGCTAATCAAAAAACAAGACAAGAAAGCTGTATAGTGACAGAAATAGAGATTGCAAGAGACATCAAACAAAACAAAAAAACTTCAAGAAATACAAATTATCTAAAGAAAAGAAATGGAGAAGATGTGCAAAGGCAAGGAGTTACTGGTTCAAATCAATTCCAGGACAACCTCTGAGATCTTCTGTCCAATAGGCTGCAGTCCTACTTAACAAAAGCTCTGTAGGAGGATATGAGCTTGAAATGTACCTGAGCAATTAAAAAGCACAAGTGTAGAGTTTTTAGATAAATTATGCACAGTAACTATATCTATGCTGTTGTTGTCAGCTTCCTGTGGACAAGAGCAATCGTCCAGCATGTCCAAAGGAGCACTACAGGGCCAGTGGTAATCAGAAAGTGTTTCCAAAAATCCTTCAGGATCCAGTGGATCATAAACAAATGTATCTGATATTTAAAGACAAGGTAACTTTTTTTCAGTTTTCCTTGTTGCATGTACTAGACTGCATGTTAGAGTGTTTCTAAATCTTTGACTTTTGTTCTAGATTAAGCGTGTGCCAGTGTCAAACTGTAGTGAATACATGAGCGTAGAGGACTGTTGTACGGATCCATTCTGTGTCTGGTGTGTTTCTGGGAAAAGGTCAGAGAAACTTCAGGTGCAGCTGAAGTCTTCAGACAATTCTGAGCTTCATGATGACATTTGTCCGTTTATTCAGATGTACATTTAAAGATGACTGCAAATACGACTGGATGTCCATCCCTGATGAATACCAACAGGAAGTGATTTCCTACAGAGCTGAGAAGGACTCCACTGGACAGGTGGATCAATAACAGACTGATGACTTTATTCGGTTGGAACTACAAGTTATTGATTTCTTCTATTCGCTCCTTTCTCAGGTCAAAGTAGTCGTCAACGTTCACCTGACTTTGGCACAGAAGATTCGGTCTGAATTTACCTGTGAGTTCGTCACAAACGTGAGAAGGCTTTGTGGGACACTATCTCAGTACCCACAATGCACCTGCGTTCTCTCTGACGATTTTCACTCTAATGGTTCGTAATTATTTGGTAAATTATCCAGTAAAAACGATTTGTTATTGAGCCCCACATCACTACAAGACAATGTGTTTCATTCATATCAAATCCAGTTATATATACATGTATATATAAATATGTTCAGTACAGTGTCCAATGTTTTTTTTTTAACTGTACAGTATTTTTGCTAAAGTAACTGAAGTGATTTTCCGTTTGCAGAACTTGATCTCATCCTATCAGTCAGACTTGAGGCAGTACTGACAAAGAGTCTAAAGCTCATCGGCTGTTCTGATAGTACTCTGTCGTAAGTTCATTTTCACTTTAACCTTAACTACTAAAGTTTTTAAGTGAAGAATTTAGTTGCTTATTTAGGTCCTAAATAACCAGGACCACCAATCTGAAAAAGAAATTAACCTCAGAATGAAACTCATTCACATGTATTGTGTGTTTTTGTACCTTGTGAACCCAGGTTAATTATTGTTGTTATATACAGTATATATATATATATATATATATATATATATATATATATATAATTGTGAGTATGTTCAGCACCATGTTGTTTTCTCTGCAGGTGTCAGCAGTGCATCAGAGCCGGATGTGGCTGGAGGGAGAACCGCTGTACCTGGGACAGTGAAGGAGTGCGGAATGTAATCATTCATTTTCAAATGGTTTTCAAAGAAAAGTCTAAAAGTTTAACTGTTATGGTTTTAAATTTCAAACCAACATCATAACAACACTTATATGGTACAATACTGAAGCAGGTTAGGAAACGGAAGCAGACATTTCTGTTCCTGTTCTTTGTTTTGTAGGACCGTGTTTGCCAACCGCTCGCCTCTCAGCCAATCACTGCGGTGAGTCTAAATGTGGATTCTTTTCCAGCCTAACCCACGTTCAGAATAACACCAAGATAGGGTCGTGTACTGGGGCAGTTTATTTTGCATGTGTTTTTTCTTTTTTTTTTGACAGAAGCCAGAGATTATCTCCGTGTCTCCCAGTCGTGTGTCTTACTACGGCAGAAATCACGCTTTGCTGAAAGGTCGCAACCTCAGAGATGTGATTGGAGTCAAAGTCCAGACAGAAACGGCCTGCTCAAAGGAGTAAGTCGCTCCCTAGTTTAGGTCTAATTTTCAGAAAAGTTATTTCATATGTGACAGAAGGTTGGCCTGTCCCACAGTTCTTTTATATCATGTTTACAATTTTCCCTTTATCTTCTGAAAAGAGTAACTATTCAACTACTCTGATTAGATCTCCAGTTTGGAACAACACTGGTGAGAGTCTGACGTTCCACATTCCCAGTAGAACCAATGAAGCTGAAGCCAAGGTGTGTGCTGTCCTGTCTGACGGGAGTTGCCACGGCGAAGCTGATATAACCTACCAGTCAGTGCCATCTTGTACTGGAGTTTCACC
The DNA here is from genome assembly GCF_001444195.1 of Xiphophorus couchianus. Lineage (NCBI taxonomy): Eukaryota > Metazoa > Chordata > Actinopteri > Cyprinodontiformes > Poeciliidae > Xiphophorus > Xiphophorus couchianus. The sequence continues at coordinate 15,740,883 of NC_040244.1, read as the reverse complement.
ATCCGTTACCTGGAGAAGGTAACCGTGTGTTTAACAATACCCTGTCGCATTCCCCCATTTTCTAACACTATAACCACAAACAGCAGTTTACTTTACTGGAGTTTTATATGATAGACCAACTCAAAAGAGTCAGTAATTGCAGTGGAAGAAAAATGATAGATGGCTTTAGTTTATTGACACCATTTTGTCTGATTTGAAGAAGGTGCAGGGGCTGGTTGATCTTTCATGACTTCTGGAAACATTTCTTAAAATCTTTAAAATGATAGCGGCACAAATAAAAAAAAATTTGAGGTCTGATTTTGTCTGGTTTGAAGAAGGTCGGAGGGGCAACGTCACTCAAAACCATCATCAGTCTCAGTTCATGCAAACGACACAATGAACGACGATTCTAAGTGTTTCCTTAGAGTCCAGAATTGGTTTATCAGAAAATGCTTGCAATGAAAAATCTGCTCTTTTTATCACTATGGAATTTATTATGGAGTATTTCCAATCATGGGAATAATGCACCCGGACATTTTTATATATTTTCTGCTCTTTCGGCTGCCGCCCTGCATCATCCAGTGGGAAGAGGAAGATCACGATCACAGGATCCTACTTGGACACAGTGGAAATGGTCACACACAACCAGGATGTAGAATACCATGTACAGAAAGAATACCCCCCGCAGCTACAAGTACCTCCTGAACACATCAACTCTACGGTGGGTCTGTGAACACACACGCCCACACACCCCCACACACAGTGCTCTGTCAGACTTTTTCACATAGTTTCGGTCATTTAAGTCATATGTGTGACTTAAACTGTTGTTATCAGGCTTAATCGTAGTCAGAAATAGCATGAGACTAAATATAGTTTTCATGTTTGTGTCTAACTAGTTATTGTTCAAATCCTATGATTTGTGTGAAATCACGTTGTGACCTAATTTACTCCTTCTCATCATTATTTGTGTTTTATTTGTTTAGTATAATCACGTCAATGTGTCAGATCAGGTCGGGGCTTTTTTAATTGTATTCGACAATGAATATTTATAAATTCTCCACAGACTCTCATCTATAAAACACTTCCTGTTGAGCCCTCTGAGTGGAACAGACCTGTGGTGAAAATAAAAGTAGCCAATCAGACGTTGAGCTGTTCAGCAAAAATGTTCCACCGTCCAGACCCGCTGTTTATCAACTTCAGAGCCAAGAGGACAGGAGATAATATCAAAATCACCATACTGGTGAGTTGGATTCTTTTTTAAAATTATTTTATTTATCATTCTTCATGACAATTAAATTACAAAAGATTTTTTTTAAAAGCAGTAATGTTTTTTATTTATTTATTTTAGAAAATCAAAGACAAACTGGGGGCTGCACAGTGGCGCAGTTGGTAGCACTGTTGCCTTGCAGCAAGAAGGTCCTGGGTTCGATTCCCGGCCGGGGTCTTTCTGCATGGAGTTTGCATGTTCTCCCTGTGCATGCGTGGGTTCTCTCCGGGTACTCCGGCTTCCTCCCACAGTCCAAAAAACATGACTGTTAGGTTAATTGGTCTATCTAAATTCTCCCTAGGTGTGAGTGTGTGTGAATGGTTGTTTGTCCTGTATGTCTTTGTGTTGCCCTGCGACAGACTGGCGACCTGTCCAGGGTGTACCCCGCCTCCCGCCTGGAACGTAGCTGGAGATAGGCACCAGCAACCCTCCCGACCCCATTAGGGACAAGGGTGCACAGAAAATGGATGGATGGATGGAAAGACAAACTGATGATGACAACAGAAGAGTTGTCAATATGGGGCATTAAGGACGACAAGCAGTATCCCTGCATCCTGCAGAATGAAGATGATGATGGTGAAACTACCCCTAGTTATGAATATGGGAAACACAGTGACTTCGAATATGGATCACAGATTCTGGTCTGTGAGATTCAAAACACAACCGATGTCATATTTAATCAGCTAAAGGTAAATCACTTTCTCAAACAACTAACTACAATTTGAACTGTCTTGTAATTGTAAGACAGAGTGCTGGAACAATTATTATTTATAATTACAATCATTATTATGTTGTTATTATTATTATTTAATGCCATTATGATTCCAACTTACACTTTTTTAATATGCTTTTATTTTTTTCCATCTAAACATTCAGTTTTAAATAACATTTCTCATGTATCTCCAGATTATGTATGGAGAAACAATAGTGCGGGTGTGGAATCCATCTTTATTGCATCAGGTCCTTCTCATCCTGCGCCTGATGTTCCTCCCCTCTGTTGCTGTTGGTAAGTTTGCTTCATGAACATGACTGATAATATGGTCCACTTACTGATCGCCTCATTATTTAAAACGGTCAATTTTAGTTTTTTTCCACTATTCTATGTACCACAATTCCATGTTACAAGAGCTACCTACACTAGTCAGTGCGACGGAGAACTGAACGGAGGATAACTGTTTGTCCTTCAGTGCTGATGATCATCTGTCAGTGCCAGAAGAGACGCGTCGTCCAGAAGACCAAGCTCTGATCGTCTCTGCTGCGCCTCAGGATCCCTCAGTAGTTTTCCAGCGGGTTTTCCAGCTTCCTCGAACGTCTGGGTGAAATGCCAGATGTTTCGGATGGAAAACGTAACGAAGGCTTAAGACAGGCGTGAACAACAAAAATGAAAACCTCGCAGAGTGTCAGTCAAAAATAGTCAAGTTAGCATAGCATACAATGCAACAAAAAAGCAAGTTCAGTCTTCCAGTGTCACTGGTTGACGGGGAAGTAAATGTTATATAATCTAATTTGGACGTCCTGGTAGAGGAGGGAGAGAAGGGGAGTTGCAAATGAATGCCACGCTTCAGTTTTGTTTGTAAAAAGTTTGCTTTTGTAAAAAAAAACATGCATCTCTTCCGTTTCGCTTGACAACTATGCACTGATTTGTGTTTTAACATGACAAAATATGACAACATCAAGAACTATAACTCTTGCAAAGCTCTGTAAGTTTACAGATATGCTGCAGAAGTTGTTTTTTTCCCCTCACACTGGTTATATCTTCTATCACTTCCTGGCAACAACTGGATGATTTTAATTGGTGAAAAAATGTTTCCCACTAGTGTAATGTACTTCAAGAAGCTGTTATTTTGAAGCATAGTCTTCCTGTAGTGACAGATATTGCTAAATATACACTCAAGATTTCTAACCAGTACTAGTTATACATGCATGTATTTATCTTGACATCAGATTATGGTCACACCATCAACATTTCAGCAACTTCATTTGCATTTTTTCTATCACCACAGAAGTTAGAGATAAGACGCCTTTTGAAACATTGCCACAAATTAAACAGAACATCAAAAATAGTATTTTATCATATTTCCACTGCATCCAGATAAGCATGTTAGTAGTTATTGTTTTAAATTAGATTAATCTAAAAAAAAAAAACCTGCTGCTTAGTGTGCTTTTCCTAAGCAAACGTCCGTCATTACGCTGATGATACTCTGATGTTTATAACTGCTAAATAATTCTTTTGAAAAAATATAATACAAGTCTGCCTGATGAATGGATGGGTAATCTGTAATCAAGTTAGCGCTACAGTCTTTGTGATGTTTTGGCCCCAAATCTGGGCATAGATCTTTGTAACCTCGGTAACAACCATGTGGATCCAGTTTTAAAATGCTGCAAAGAAAAAATAAAAGTGTTTGCTCTGAACTCTTACATCACTTCCTTCTATGCTTTTTTTTTGGCTCACTGAAATGTTTCAAATCATAAATTTCATTGTAATATCAGACGTCGACCAAGCTGGTGCTATGTGATATAAAAAGTCAAACTAATAGCGGCTCATGCCTAAATCTAAAGAGGAAGCAGTTTATTCTTATATGCTAAAATCAATTAAAAGTCTGCTTAGCAGACTTCGCTGGCCTTGGAGCAGGAGCGTTGAGTAGAGGAAGAAATCTGCAGTTTAGTGGGAAAACACCACTCAAACCCAAAATTAACCCAGAACCTTAACAGAGGTGATTTCCTGCCTTAAACGGAGCAACCAGCAGCAATCCTGCTTAAAACATCACACAGGAAAGCAACTTAAATCACCACGAAGGCCTCGTCTTGTTTTAAGAACCGTCTTTCTTAGAGCCCCTGGTCTTAAATAAACATTTGCCACATATTTGACATTTTGACAGGTTCCCATTTAGGAATCAACAGTATTCATATTTTTCTGCCATCTTAACCCCTTCTCTTAATACGATTAAGGTTGTACAGTAAAATAATGTATTTGCGATGCTGCTGCTAACTCAAAGCATATGGTTTGAAAATGTGATGCCGCATGTTCTAGTAGAAGTATGATATTTGAGGCAGCTGAAATGTTCATTGTGCATATCAGAAATGTACAGTTTTTACTAGAGAAAAAATGATTTATAGATATTTGGTATTATCTCCTCCCTGGGCAATTAAATGTTGAAACAGCTTGCCATAGCTCCAGTACGGCAGCGAGCTGTTAGGATGTTGCTCAACGTATGAAGTGAATGCAGCAGCACAGAAAACATCAAACAGGAAGAAACTATGAAACTCTGTTTACAGAGAGGATTTACATGTTTTTCTGATCACATTTTAGTCAGGAAACCACATACTACTCAAACATCTTTTTTGCTTAGCTAAAAAAAAACATACATGGAGTATGTTAGAAATATTTGGTCATATGTGTGACTTAAGCTGCTAAGTTATCAGTCTAAGTTATTATTGTCATATTTGCCTGATACGTTCTCCTCTTGGGGTCTTTGCTATGTTCTTCCTGTATACTTACTTATTTCCTGTGAATGCCTGCAAGGGCTCTGAAAACTGTCCACACCCGACCCCTGCTAAAATGAAAGATGAAAAAAAAAAAAAAGAGCAGAAAAATAATTCCAAAATTATTTCCATCTAGATTTCTCGACCCACTAGTTTTCTCCTGGAATGTTTAAAATAACTGAATGAACACCGTGCTGAAACAATCTTGAGGTAATTAAATAAATAAAAACAGGTACTCAGGTAACCATTTGCTCATATCATGATAGAAACCTTCAAATATGTTTTCCAGTGGTGGAAATGGAACATATTGATTCGTCTAACAAATCAAATGCTGGACCTTTCATTTGCCTCTACATGGAGCCAGTGACCCAGCTCACAGAAGAACACGTCTCTGGTTCATTGGTTCAGGATTTAGTAGATAACTATGTGGATTTGCTTCTAGCATTCATCACATTTAGGCAATTTTAGACCCAAGATGATTTTCCTCCTTGTCCATCATCGCAATTAAAGAAGCCAGGAATTTAAAAAATGTAAGCAAGGAATATGAAAGACAGCAACAAATATTCATGAAGAAGGATAGGCGCATGGACTTCCTATAAACAATAAGGTAACATCATACATGATTTTCAGTTATAATAAAAAGTGCTTGGCCAAATAAAGTCGTAAAAGAAAAGTCAGTGTTTAACATAATGAATATTCCCGTAATGTTTTGTTGAACAGTTTGGAATTGATCAAAGTAAAATGTTTTCACATCCAATAAATGTTTCATTTACGGTCCGAACGTTTTGTGTAATGTTCATGCTGACCTCCTGCAGTTAGTTTTCATTCAGCTCACCTGTGACTTCCCTTCGTTCACCTGCGCTCTCTGCTGTTTAAGCTCCCCTCAGTAGAGGAAGAAGTTTTCCAGAGTTTTTTTTTTCCCTTCCCAACGTTTGTCTGACGGTCAGGTCTCTGGTAGTGATGTCAGAGATGAAGCTTCGTGATGCACTGTTTGACTCACGAGCCAATATTTGCTCTACTGCGACATCAAGTGGAGAGTATGTATAAAATCAGTGACGTGATGTATGAGGCTTTAAACTGAAGAAACGAATAAATTGCCCATACCATTACATGAATTCTGAATATGATCTGTTTATATGAAACAATGGCTAGATTAAAAGAAAAACCGGAAACATGGAGGAGAGGGTTATGATGTGAATGCGCTTTGTCACTAGAGACAGTTTTTCATTCCCACCCAACCTCTTCACACTCAGTTTAATCTCCTCCCTTCAGGTAGGAGATATGATCCTGAGTAGGTGTAGAACAAATAAGATTGAGCAACTCTTATCTCCACTGTAATAAATTTTTCAACTTGTACTATTAATTAGTTTGTCTTTCTTTCCCGACCTTCTTGTCTTAACAAAAGTGACAACAGTTTTTTGCCAAATTGCTGTGTGTGTGGGGAGGTGCGGGGGCGTGTGTGTGTGTGTGTGTGCCTGCCGTCTGCAGCAGAGTGTGTCTGAGCGTGTGTGTGAGCTCTACATGTCTGCGAGTTCAACTATATATAGATATAGATATTCATTGTTACAATGGCAACTCTCTCATTTATCCACACCTCTTTAGCTGATTTGCCTTAATGGGCCACAGCTATAGAGTCTGCACCTGTAGGTCAGACCCTGGAGATAAAGAGGATGGAAACAAAAAAACATCCTGCATACCTCTGTGGATATGACGTTTCGAAAAAGAAACTTAAAGGTACAGATAATTAGGTGGTTGTCATGTCTGTCAAAGGCGTGGAGAAGATTGTTGAAATATTCCAGATAAATAAGACTGCGTTCCTAGAGCGAGACTGAAATCAGGCAGAGACGACGAAGCAGGTAAAATCCACCCTTCCTTATATATTTAGATCAAATTTAAGGAGACAGTTTTTTATCACTAGTGATGCTGCGAGGAGGTCAGACCTACTCTGACCTTAAATTGAATATGGAAACCTTAATAATATAAAACATGTTATACACTAACTGTATGTACCAATTGCAGAAAAAATACACTTGTGCTGTACAGTGTTGACTAGTTATACGTAGTTAATGCAAGCATTTCAAATCAGTAACATTTATTAATATAGCAACTGTTTATATTCATGGAAATTATTATCTGGACCTTGGCATAATAGACAAAGTAAGTGTTGTGCATTTTAACATCTTTATAACAAAAACATTCACAGCAAATTGGTCATTATTCATCATGTAGTTGTCAACAGACTTCCCGCAGCTCTTCATGAGTAGCACTATTGATTATCAGGATCATCAGTTTCTCTAGAAATGTTCCCTCTTTAGAGTAAGAATGTGAACATATTGATTGGATTAAGTGCATAGTGCTACCTGCTTGATATATTGATAGGTCCAAATCCGAGATTTTTGTCCATTGATGGGCGGTCTGGGAAGATCGTATTTCTTGTAAAACTGCCATCCTTGCAATAGTCAGACAGCCAGGAATTTGAGGTTGCATTTTTGCATTGGTATCTTCACTGTCACTCCCCACAAATGGAAGAATACAAAGAACCGGTTGAACCGGTTGTTCAAACCGGTTCTTTCATGTATTGTCATTGGCTCCACATCTAACTGTCAAAAACGAGGTCCATCTGTCACCAAATTCTGTTTTGATATTAATAAGGCAACAGTCAAAAGCCTCTTTTGTGCTTAGAATCTTTAACCATGTACCAATTTCAGAAAAAAAATATATTATTGAGAAGGTAGATCTAAAATCACAAAAAAGCAAATTTTTGGCATTTTTAGTAGCTTAAATTTGCGAGTTTTGACCACCAGGGCAAAACATTTGGACACCACTGGTCTAAAGCCGACTGAGAATCAGTGGTTTGGAAACTGATGTTATTGATGTAGAAAACTATGACATATAAAACTAGAAATAGTCAGTTAACAATAAATGTAATTGACCTCAGAGTATTCATAGGGTAAATGGTAGATAAAGAAATTTGTGTTCAGAAATGAGTACCAAAAAAAACCAAACATTGTTACCCAAATTATGCCATAAGCTAATCAGTGAGAACAATGAATCCAAATTTCTCCTCGACTATAACATTTATTCTTTTGTTTTTAAGGAAAATGGCGGCCCAAACGTCCAAGGTGGTGCTGTCTTTGAACGCTAAAGAGGTGGACTCGCTCAAAGACGGAGTGAGCTTCAAGAAAAACCCAGAAGATGGGAGATGTTACATCATCTACAAGAGCAGCGGTGGCTTCAAAGCCTGCAAGAATCAGTGCAAACACCAAGGAGGGCTGTTCATCAAGGACATAGAAGACCTGGACGGCAGGTGCGGCCATTTCTCCAGAACAAAACAGCAGAGTTGAGATGACAAGACTAATAATTCCAGCTGCTGTTCTCACAGGACGGTGAAATGCACCAAGCATAACTGGAAGTTAAACGTGTCATCGATGAAATACGTGAACCCGCCCGACAGCTTCCTGCAGGATGAGCTCGGTAAGATGAGAGCGCCGCATTCTATTTGCATCGGTAATTAAGTCATTAGTGGCTTGCTTGTGAATTGACAGTCACATTGAAAAGTTATAATTTAGTGACGCATGCAAACACCAGCTGAATCATGATCTTTGCATAGGCGCCAGTACTGAATGGTTCTTAGAACTGTGACGCTCAGACAATTTGCAGTTTCAAGAATTATTCATTCACACCCAGTAGGACAAGAATAGAATAGAATAGAAGTACTTTATTCATCCCAGCAGGGAAATTACTTCGCAGTTACAGCATAGAGACAAGACACAATAACACACTGAGTAGTAGTTGTAGATAAAATAAAAAATAAAATATAAAATGCTATAAATTGTAAAAATATAAAATGCTGTTAATATAAAAAGCAACTTAAGAGCAGTCCTTGCAAGATTCAAAAAATGCAGATATGTATATGTAAATATATGTACAGCAAATGTGCCACAGTGCAGTTGTGCAAAATTGGACTGATTAGTGCAGAACAATGATTTAGCTTTTATTGTACAGTGAGATGGCATGTGGCAGGAAGGATTTCCTGTATCTGTCCCTACGACAGCGGAGCTGGAGCAGCCTATGTGAGAAGGTGCTCCGCTGTCTGTCCACTATGTGGTGGATTGTTTATTGTCCATAATAGACAGAACCTTCTTCAGTGTCCTCCTCTCCACCACAGTTTCCAGGGACTCCAGCCTTAGTCCCAGTACAGAGCCAGCTTTCCTGATGATTTTGTCTAGTCTATTAGAGTCGCTGGCTCTGATGCTGCTTCCCCAACACACAGCAGCAAAGAAGATGGCACCAGCAACAACACTGTGATAAAAGGTCTCCAGCATCTTGCTGCACACATTGAAGGATCTCAGCTTCCTTAAAAAATAGAGAACGATTCCTCTCAAAACTGGTTCAAAGCTGCGTATCACCACCTGCTCTATGGGGGGAGTAGTTTGTAATTTTATTGCGTGCCGGTGGAACACAATAAACAAAATACACAAACGAGGAAAATGGAAGAGAAATGCAGTGGAGTAGAAAGTATTGAGTTTAAAAAAAAATAAAATTCTCAAAAACTATTAAGTAAATTTACTTCGCTACTGCCTGTTTTTCTTTGTCCAAGTCTTCACAGATTTGTTGAATCTGTGAATACTTGACAACATATGCAGGGTATTCTCTTCTCTTTTTTGATTTTTCAGAGCAGATGTACATTTAAAAAATGATGACCAGCCAGTTTGAGATTATTTTTACTAAATGTTTTGCAGAAAACTTATAATAAAGTGGCTTTTGTTTTTTACGTTCACAGAAGTTGAAATGTTGGATGATGGAGGGATGCAGCTGGTTGAGCTGAGCCCCATCGACCCCTGGCTGGCTGAGCCCAGAGAACCTCTGGAGCTTCAGGAGGGAGAAGTGAAAGTAGGAGCTTTGTCTTTCTACACTTTGAGGGGAAAAGAAACAAACAAAAAAAAACCCTAGTCCTAGAGGAATAAACGCTGTAACCTTCCCTTCCAGATAACATACCTCACCCACGCCTGCATGGAGCTGCAGCTGGGACAGAAGCACTTCCTGTTTGACCCCTGGCTGAAGGGTCCCGCCTTCGCTCGAGGCTGGTGGCTTCTCCACGAGCCGCCGGCAGACTGCCTGGACCGACTCTGTGCTGCAGATCTCATCTACATCAGCCACCTGCACTCCGACCACCTCAGGTAGACTTTGGAAATTTTGGAAGCATTTCCTGTTGCCATGTCCAGATATATCAGAGCAGATGTGTCCAAACTTTCCCCCCACCAGAATCGTGTCAAAACAACTGAAATCAAGCAAGCAAAGTAGTCCAATTTTTTTTGTCTGGGTTTGTTTGGCATCAACCCAAAATTTCAAGATTTTTTTTTTTTTAACATTTGATGTGATAAAAAAAAAAAAGTATCCAGTTTTCAAATTCTTTTGGGCTCAATTGAACAAACACAGGATTTGGGTCACTTTCTGTCAGAGCACTCACTCGTTTAATAAATAAAATAAAAGCTGATTTGGCTGCAGCACACTCCGGTTTTTAAGTAAAAGTCTCTGGATTGATGAGGTTCTACTTGTGATGAAAGCTTGGTTACACTGTTGCTTTTCACTTAAAGTTGTTCTACTAAAACTGTCTCTTAGTAGTTTTCACTACTTGTTAACAATTAGTTTAGTTGTTTTTTTGGGGGGGGGGGTCCTGGAGTTATTATTTTGCAGAACTGCCTTTTATTTTAAAAACAGCTCTGGATATCTAGACACTGAAATTGCCACCAATTCTTCTAATAAAAGCTTAAGCTCCAGAAGGTTGGATAAGAAGAATCTCTGAACAAATTTCCAGTTGGTTTGGGGTCTGGGTTTTGACTAGGCCACTCGAACACATGAACATGCTTTTAGTTGAACCGTTGCCATTATCGTCGTTACCCAACACCTAACCACATCAATCCTCCCATCAGCTCTGATGACTGACTTTTGACTCCTGAAGACAAATGTTTCCCCAGTGATGGTTTTTGTTACGCAACAATGTTTTGTTTGACATTTTTATCAACCGAGTGACAACTGATAGAGCGGAGAAATTTAGAAGTTTTTCCTCAATGTTTGCAACACTTTGTCACCCACAAATAAAATCTTTTCATTCCATCTGGAGTTCTGTGCTGCTGTGTGAGAGTTGTAGAGTTCACTGAAGAAATGCAAAGATTAGAGGAAACCAGTTCATCTTCAACAGAAGAGCACAACGTTTCAATAGCATTTTGGGCGGCCACTCCACTAGAATCATTAGTGTTTCATGTAAAGTAGTTGTTATATACTTATACTTTTAGTAACAATGGCAAATTATACTGATGGTAGTCAGTGATTTTGACCATTAATATCAAGGGAACAAGAACAAGAAGCGTCTAAATTTTGGTTCGACCAAATCTCTTCTGCTTCTCTTCCAGTTATCCCACTCTGAAGGTGTTGTCAGAACGGAGGCCAGACATTCCCATATATGTTGGTGACACATCCAGACCAGTTTTCTGGTTAGTAAAATGATAACGATGTAGTTTCATTTATTGACCTATGACCTCAACACAAAGAGATATGCTAAAGGTGATTTATTATGCTTCCTTGACCAGGTTGGGATAGGTCTATGGGCGATGCAAAATATGTTAACAGTTCTTTGCAAAAAATCATCAAAATACATCCAAGTTGAATGACGTTTTAAGAATAAAATATAGTAATTTTAACTGCTGGTGGGACTTGATTAAAAATCTAAATAATTAGAGCTTTCGTAATTAAATATTTCACCAGAATTAATCTCATATTTATCACATTTTTTTGCGATTACTAAAAAATAAAATGGAAAAATTATGTAGATTGAAAATTATTACAAAAACGTCTTCATTCAGCATACATTTACCCCCCTTTATTTGCTTTAATACAACAGGAATTTGGAAGAAAGCAAGGTCAAGCTGACCAATATCAGAGTCACTCCTTTTGGTGTCTGGCAAAATGTAAGTTTTTTTTTTGTGTGTGTGTGTTTTTTTTTATATACACTGCTTATCAAAATCAGTTTTTACCAGAAAAGATAGTTGATCGTTTTGATTAGTCATTGCTGATCTGCTTTTGTTGTGCTTTTGCTTTTACAGATTGACGATAACCTGAGGTTTATGATTCTGATGGACGGTGTCCATCCTGAAATGGATACCTGCATCATTGTTGACTATAAGGGTACCGAAGATTTTGCCGTTGTAAAACACCATCTGACAATTTTTTTTCTTTTAAAGTGTATTACTTTTTTTTGCAGGTCACATAATCCTGAACACGGTGGACTGCACCAGGCCAAATGGGGGCAGACTACCAGAAAAAGTGGATCTGATGATGAGTGATTTTGCGGGTGGTGCGTCTGGATTCCCCATGACATTTCACGGAGGGAAATACAGCGGTGAGCTGAACACTGTACAGTGCTGCCCAGAAAATATAGTTGGTTCTTTTCTTTTACTATAAAATATAGTAAAAAATGAAAGAAAGCCAAACACCATCAACAGATTGTGTTTATGCCAAAAGGCAATTCTTTGCTGCAGTGTATGAGATTGATCTGGTTCAGACCATCACTGTTGGTAGTGTTTCAATGGATGGACAAGCAAAATGTCTTTGCCCACATTAAAGTTTGAGTGAACAATGGTCACTCAAAACCATTTTGTTCCTGGCAACAAAATGTTTTTACACAGAAGTTTTATTGATAAAGACTCAAGTAGGAGAATGGAAAGCACAGTGGGACTAACAGTGAACCTTGGGGAACACCTTTCGCAGAACAAAGGGATGTTACAGCAATGGCACGAATCACCAAAATGTGAAACAATAGAGAAATAAAATTATGTTAATAGTTGCCAAACAACATTATGTTGCACTAAGGTATGTTGTTATCAAAAGGAAATGTAGTGTCAAATGTAATGCATCATTCTGATCTAAAAGTAAAGAATGAATTCAGATTTGGAGAGCTGTGGAACAACGATCACCAAGTTGTTGTAAACGCCCATCTAGCCAAATGTAAGGTCCCAGCTGTGAACAATTCCAGGAAACTCTTTTATTGCTTCAGCAAAACGTGAGTCAACATGAGATTTGCATCAACCAAAGAAGGAACTGGACTGGTTAAGAACGCCACACACACACACACACCGACAGATTTGAATATAAATACGCGCTGCTCTCTGCGAGAGTCCAGGGTTTCTGTGAGAATATCCGATTTGTGTAGTGCAGCAGAACCCTCCAACGTTGGTCCAAAATAAAGCAGATCTAAACGTAGTCCGGAGTGGTGATTGTTTTGTTATTAGGCACCTTTAACTCCCCAACAAAACAAATCACAAAGACAAAATTTTTTTTGTTGTGCACGACACTGACATTGTACCAATGGTGATGCTTGCCTCATTCTCAGACTCGTGGAAGGCAGAGTTCATCAAGAACGAAAGGAAGAAGTTACTGAACTACAAAGCCACGCTGGTCAAATCCCTGCAGCCGAGAATCTACTGTCCCTTCGCTGGATATTTTGTGGAAGCTCATCCATCAGACAAGTTGAGTTTACACAGCGGCGTTGGGGAGGAGTTGCACCAATGATTAATGCACTGGGGTCGAATGAGAGGACCTAATAACATTCTACTGTCCTGATGTCACAGCAGATGCAGCTCGATAAGCCCTATCTCAAAGATAATGAACAGTATAGACAAACCAAGCCATGGCACATAAACAGTAATGTATGAACAGTTTGTTGTACACTTTGACCTTCCAATATGTTTTTTTCTCTCTTCTAAATGGGTGAAGGTACCTCAAGGATACAAACATCAAAAACAGAGCAGAGGACCTCAATGCACTCATCAATCAGCTTTCACCAGACACCAAGACGTGGACTCCCAAACCTGGCGCTGTGCTGGACCTCGGCCTCACACTCAAAGACCCCACAAGCAGGTGGACCATGACGCAAAGTTGATTTGTGTAATGCAGTTGCGCCCAGAACCTGCATTGCATTATGCTTAAAACAGGGGTGGGCAATCCAGGTCCTCGAGGGCCGGTGTCCTGCAACTCTTAGATGTCTCCCTGGTCCAACACACTTGAATCCAACAGCTGAATCACCTCGTAAGTGCAATCACATTTTCCAGAGTCCTGCTAATGACCTCATTATTTGACTCAGGTGTGTTGAAGAAGAGATGCATCTAAAAGTTGCAGGAGACCGGCCCTCGAGGCCTGAAGTTGCCCACCACTTTACCGTAACCTTTCTAAAAACAATATCAAGAGTGGAAATGCTCTCTCATCGATTGGCTGAGAATGCTTAAGAAAAGCTTCAAATGTCAACTTAAGATGGAACATAAAGGTTCGGCTGTGATCTCCAAATAGGCCAGATCAAAGTAGCCATGTGAGGTGTCATGTGGAGTGCAACATTACTTGCGTGTAGTTGTGAAGTTGAAATCTGAAAAGTACAGTTCATACATTTGTATTCGACCTTATTTATTTTTCAGCCAGTCGCCTTCACGTGTCACATTTCAGGGTTTCCCCAGTGCAATATAAGCCTGGCGGGCCACCAGGCTTTCCTTGTGCTCCCACCAGGCTTAGCATAGCTTATTTTTTAAAGTCTTTTTAAAATGTTTGCATTTTTTAAGACTTTATAGTTGGTGTTCAGGTATTAATCTTCCAATCTTTTGACAAGATAATTGTCAAGTGATATTTTCAAATTTTCTGTCAACTTTAAACATTCAACTCAAAAATAAGACGGGACACCAGATGAATGACTGCCCTAGTGCAGTCATTCACCGGGCTTAGAAAGTTTTTTGGGGGGGGCGGAGAGGGGGCAGACTATCTATTTAAGATAGTCTTTGGGTATGTCTGAGAAGTTTCACATCCTAAAATTATTTTTGACTGTTTGTGAAAAGGAGATAGTACCCAGTGAGAAATGTCGACACTAAGATGTGAAAACAAAGAATGGTTAAAACTGCTACATCTCAAGTCTTTGTAGTTTTATGTTTTCCTTCACTGCTTCCTTTGCTGTGATCAATTCCAGTGGGGCCATTACTGATCCTCCAGCCAATGCCAAAATCTACAAGGACAGCTGGGAGTTTGACTTGTATGTGGATGAGCTCAACAGCGCCATCAGCAGTGAGATATTTAAGCATGAGAGTTGGATCCAGTTTTATTACAACTGGGCAGGCTTTCAAAACTACAACCTGGTGGTGCGGGTAAATATTATTTGACCAGAAGGATTCACCTCCAATCTTCTTCAAAAAACTGTCACAGAAACTCTTGGCTCTTCCTCAATCTTTTTTTTTTCCTGTGGCTGCTGGATTACTTGATTTTTCTTCTGTATATTTTGTTGTGAGAGATGATGCCTTTACTCTTGATCCCTTTGATATCCAAACTTAAAATATTTTAAACTGACATTTTACTTTCATTTAGATGATTGAAACAGATGACAGCTTTAAACCAGTCAGTAATGGCTATGACTACCTGGTGGACTTTTTGGATTTGTCATTTCCTTCCACAAGACCGGACAGAGAGCACTCCTACCTTGAGGTAAGCTCCTCTTGTGTGCGAAGCAGCAAAAAGGAGCTGAACATATTTTTAGAACTTAAAATATGCATGGGTAAGGCAACTGCCCACGGACAACTAAAATCATTTGAAACTGTGTCTGCCTATTGTAATAGTAGATGTTCACACTACTCCAGAAGCTAACATCTACAGACTTCCTTGTCTCTGCTCTTGGTGGTACGGCCAATCAGCACCAAGGAAAATAGACCGCACTCCCGGTTCTCTGGCTGCTTTGTGACTGGCTGCTTTTATTTCTGAGAGAAATAAAGATTGTTTACATCTGTCTCTGTTTTGCATCAGCTGCAGTTTTGTAGCGTGAAGATGTAAACAAAAACTTTTCATAACTGATTTAAGTGACCATTTCTAACCTAGCATCTTCTGCATTTGCCTAGAAGAGTTTCTGACCCATTCACCCAATATTTTGGACGGACGGACTCAATGACCTCATAGGAACACAAACAGTAGACAATAGATGATGGAATAATTGATGTTGCTGTGCTCTGTAATAAGTTAGTGAAATAATACTGATGTTGACTAAAAGTGGCCCGAAAACAGAACCTTGAGGAACCCCTCATATGATCATTCATACCAAATTGCACAAAGCTGTTCTTTAAGTAAGATCTGATACATCAGGCTTAAATTGAAGGCAACTGGACTTGCACAGACTAAGTCAGATGTAAATTGATGATCTGCTCATTCCTCACCTAGCTTGTTGGGTCTCTGTGTGATTGGTCACTTGCACAGAATGTAATGTTAATCAGTGAGTGCTGCAACTTAGTTATTAGTCCTGCTGGAATTCCTTGGCGATTCTTCAAGGTTTGATTGGTCTGAACAATGTCTACTGCAGCTAAGATGATATTAACTCTGTGCCTGTTGCTAAAAAAGGCTTTTTCTCATATACATATCCACTCATAGACATATTGAAGGTATTAAACTTCACTGTTGCAAGGCTTCAAAGGAGATGTATATTTTGTCAATCATGTTTTGTATGACTGGCAGGAACAGCCTAAAGTTTCTCTGTGTTTAACTTTAAGATTAAAAACAGAATCGGCGTGATGAGGTACGTGGTTCTGCACGGCGGCCTCTGGGACGACCTGTACATCGGCTTTCAGAACCGCATCAGCCGAGATCCTGACACCTACCACCACAAGTATTATCACACAGGGAAAAAATTGACATATTTGCATTTTAAAGCTTTTATTTCTTCTAAACCCATAAAGCTCTTTTATTTTCTTTTTCTTTTTTTGCGGTTTCATTTTGGCCTTCAGGTTCTGGAACCACTTCCAGACCCAGTTACCTCTTCACAGTCCAGACTGGGACCAGTTTCTGCAACGGGTCCCTCCCATCCAGGAAACAGACTCATCAAATTATGGCCTATTGAATTATTGTTCCATTTTATAGATTTGGAAGGAGGGAATGTGAAGGAAATGCTGCAGATTTCTTGGTTTAAACCAAAGTAAAATGATAAATTGCATGTATTAAGCCAAAGTGGAATTTCCATGAAGCCTAATGGAAGTTATCTTCCTAACGGAAATTAACCTTCTGGGATTTTTTTATGTTATTTTCTTACTCATTGAATGTATGAGTATTCTAAACCATCACCCCATGTATAAATGATTTAGATATTTTAATGTTTTAAAGCAATGCCACACATCAACTGCATTTCATCGCACTCCAATCCCTCATATAGTACATTTATTCTCACCTCAGGCCTCCTTTTCCTCTCTCCCCACCAACCGTGCAAATCATAGTTTCATATATTCAAGAAAAATGGAGGCATGACATCTCATTTACACGCAACATATAATAAATGAGCCAATCACATGGCAGCAACACAAAGCATGTAAGTGTGCAACTGGAAATCGACGACAAAAAACAAAAAAAAGTTCCATTTCACAAATCCAGTTACTCCATCTTACCAAGTCCATCCTATCCAGTTTTATTCAGTCTGCAGAATTTGGTTGAGTCAGCTGATACACTACTTATCAACAGACTCCAATGATTAAACCCAACTTTTAAAAAACCATTAAAAAAAACACTTATCTTCATTCCTTTTATGTTATTACAATATAAAGTGCATGTTGATGTGGTCTGGTCTTTGCTAATGAAATATCTGCACAACATTAATTAGAAAATGGCCTTGCCGTCTTCTCAGTTAAGACGGTCGCAATAATGATTAACATTTTAAGTGGTCACACAAAGCACTATGTATTGTTTAAAGTTGATGGTAAAGGAAAAACAATGTTTATAAGTGATTCTACAACATCAGAACAGATCTGAGAAAGGATTTGGTGCTGGTATTTATTTTTACAGTGTAAGAAGTTATTTTACATTTAGGCTGTGTCAGTGGTGGTGGTATTTGTCATGATTTTCAAGTTGAAGGTGATGTTTTTATGGTGTAACAGTAGATCAGACAAAACCTGTCCTGGTTCAGGCGAGTAGGGATTATCAATGTTGTTTCTACGTTCTAAATGCCACGATAACCATAGGGAATTTTTAGAGAATTTTTACTTTATTTAAATTCAAACGTTTGCATATCTTTCGTCAAATTGCCTTTTTAAAACAATTTGGAATTCCTTACCACATTTTCAACCACAACACACCCGTTTTGGTAAAACCAAACTCTACTGTATGATAGTTGGACACTCTAATGCTTGCCTATAATGGTTTAAACAGATAAACGTGGCGCCTTCAACACTCCAGACTTCTGGATATAGTGAAGAAAAATAGGTTATGTCTTTTTTTTTAACTGTACTTGACTTGCTGAATGTACTCTAATAATAATAATCATTTTTATTTGTAATGCCCTTTATTTCTCCAATTGAAATCTCTAAGGGCTCATTCATACACTGGTGAGGTGAGCTGCTGCTTTGTAGCTACAGCTGCTCTCCGGCGTTCTGAGGGGAATTTTGCGTCATCGGCCCAAAGGTGATGAACAGTTTTGCCTGAGGACGAGCAAACTGGGAATCGAACCAGCGATCTACTGATTACACAGGGCAAACTCCAATCACTGTCACCACCACTGCTTCCTCATTTGTATTTCTTTATGCTTTTAGGAAATAAACCAATTTAAATCCAGATTTGGTTGTACATTGACTGATCCTTTGTCATACCATCTAATTTCCATGGTCAGCTTAGATTTTAAATTACTCATGAAAACGCATGCAAAAAGGTCAAATGAGTGTATAGAATCCGTTATTCACACCGATCAGACGAGCTTCATCCCAAATCCATTCCCTTTCTTTAGTATTAGACATTAGATGGACATCATGTGTTATTTTTGTTCCACCCTGTGTCTAGGCCAGGGGTCGGCAACCAATGGCTCCGGAGCCACGTGTGGCTCTTTCATCCTTCTGTTGTGGCTCCCAGTGACTTTGGGAAATAGAATATTTTATTAAAATTAAATCATTAAAAAATTATAAATTAAAATCATTTTAAAATAAATTTCTAAATCTGAAGATTATGGTAAACTTGTAACATTAAAACAAAAGTTTTGAACATTTTTAGCACCCAAAATATACGTCATGTCCGCCGATGTGCGACAGGCATTCCTGGCGAACCCCACATGTCTGGCAGACCGCATTTTTTTAGTGCACTGATTTATTAACTTTTTGATCCTTGCCTGGAAGATACATCATGAATAAATCCAAGAAAAGGAAACATTCTGAAGATGGCAGAACATTTAATGCTACGTGGACAGATCATTTTGCTTTCACCGCTGATGAAACTGGTTCACCAGTCTGCTTAATATGTGGCGACAGACTGGCAAACAACAAGAAGTCAAATGTTGAAAGACATTTCGAGAGCAAACACTCTGTCTTTGCTAAAAAATATACCGAGGGAGAGGAGAGTAAAAAGGCCGTTTCGGAGCTGATGCGAAAGGCTGAAGCGTACGGAGCCCACTAGGGGACATGGGAATTTTTTTTCCTTTTGCGTTCCCTCGCAAAACCTTTTGTGTTCCTTCGCAATACTGTACTGGTCAGTTATGCAGCATAATTGAATACTGTAAGCCTTTCTTACGGTGGGCGCCGTACTTTCTGCTTTAATATAAGGTTATGTGAGGTATTTCCATGAATGTTAGTATCTTTTTGTGAAATATCTGAAGTTTTATATCTTTCTTTAGGATAGAAAGGTGCCACAAACCTACAATATAAACAGAAACTTTCCGTAAGTAGGAAAGAAATAAAAATACATTATAATTTGGACTATTTCTGAGTTATTATCGCAGGTAATAAGTCATCTGACAGTTTTGATTGTGTCTCTGTTGTGTTCGTAACCTGAATGGTTTAAAGAGCTGCTTTCAGTGCCGCTCCATCTTAGCCTTAACAGACATAAACATGCAGGAAAAAATAAATCGATTTTCAATTTGTTTTTTGCACCAAACAGTTAATAATAATAAACAAGTTTTCACTGAGGCTCTGTAAGAGCCATATGAATGAAATAAGTAATTATTGATATGACAGGAGCAGGCGGCTTTGACACTTAGGTGTGTCGACTTGGGAGTAGGCCTGTCACGATAGCAAATTTTGCTGAACGATTAATTGTCTCAAAAATTATTGCGATAAACGATAATATTGTTTGAAGACCTTTTTACACCGAAAATGACGTAATAATGCATGCGATTTCTTGCCAAAGATAGATACACTTTATTTTCAAAAGAACACTAAACACTGGAACTGATAAACAAAATAAACAAAACAACCAAAAACAAAATGGATTCTCAGTCTCCATTAACAAAAAATGTACTTGATAAAAACTAAACATAAAGCCAAAGTGTAAATAAATACTGCATTCAACCAAAAGAGTGCAGATTATGAAGTCTGTATATTATGTTGCCCTTCAGTAATAATTAGATTTAAATAGAGAAGATGGGCACATCGACTACCTGATGCAATAATTCACACTACATGATTTTTTGCTCCTATTTTTCCCCTTACAACAATCTTAAAACGTTGGTCTTTCTAAGATTGTGTGGTGTGTTATGGTAGATCTTCGTGCCGCTCTGATCTAAATCAGAGATTTTCCCCGACTGGGAGCTTTAACTACACCTGTTGAATGCGACAGGTAGCCAATCAGAAAGCGTGGATTCTCCTCAGTGTTTTCTGAGGGGAAATTACGGAGGGGAATCCCAAACAGCTGACACGGCGCAACCCGAAGTCCGACACGGCGCAACCCGAAGTCCAGCGGACATTGGAGATGATATGTGGAAACAACATTAATGTTTATTCAATATGCAAAGAATATAGAAATGACAAGAGGAGGAGTTGGAGCGAAACCGGTAACTTTTCAGCTGTTCTTCGTTAACGTGACGTAAATAGGTTCTAATGATTTTCATTCAGTCAGGACTTTACACCGACACTAGCAACATGCATTGCAGGTAGATTGTAGTAAAGCATTGATTAATGCCTGGTTTTAAAATTAGTTCACTGGACTTGTAGCCATTATTTTGTCCCCATTGTTGGACACCACACGGCAGGAACGAACCCGATCAAACCGTTATACCTAGGATTTCTGTCGGCTAATGTGTGGTCTGTCAGGTTTTGAAAATGGGCCGACAATCGGCTGACAGCTCTAAGATCGTGTCGTGTGCGCTGGGCTTTACACTGAGGAAATGAGGAAGGGAGGAATCAGTGGAGAGCATCGGAGTTGAGCCTTTTTTCATTCAGTGTCATCAACAGAAAGAGAAAAAGGTCGAAAGAGACGATAATGCCCATAATTAAAATGGTCGGTAGTTTTAATTTATAGTATGATTAATTGATTTATCGTTTATTGCGACAGGCCTACTTGGGAGTGACGTCACCAGGTATGAATGGAAGGATACTGGCTTTGTGTGTATTAGGAAGCAGGTGAGCGGGGCGGTCAGTCCTTGCAAAGTTTGGAGCCTGATCATCAAAATGGAATAAATCGATAATTGTGACAGAACAAAGAGGTTTGGAGTTGATTGATACACGGACAGATGAGATTCCCCGAGTTAACCCAGTGAAGCCCTTTACCATCATTAGTTTGTCATGTTTTTAATAATAAAAACTTGTTAATAGTAAAAAGCTGTTT
This sequence comes from Xiphophorus couchianus, assembly GCF_001444195.1. NCBI lineage: Eukaryota > Metazoa > Chordata > Actinopteri > Cyprinodontiformes > Poeciliidae > Xiphophorus > Xiphophorus couchianus. The sequence goes on along the minus strand of NC_040244.1, from coordinate 15,719,576 downwards.
GGTCTCATGTTGTATTCCCAGCCTATAGAATCAGTCCTTACTAACTCATCACAAGCAGAGTTTGGGCTGAGAGTTTTATGCCACGCTTTTTCGTCTAGTCGCGCTTGCCAAGAAGAAGCAGGAAGTCCCTCTCTCTAACGCCTGGGCTAGCTCGCTGGGACTCTACAACACTACAACTCAAGTATGCATGCACACACCCCAGGTGATGTACATAAATCACAAACACACACTAGGCCTGTAAAGCTAGCTTCTCTCATTCACTGTCAATCTTGTCTGAGGCACTTTTATGACTGCTTATGTACTCTTCTCTTCAAAAAAAAAAAAACATTACTGAATATACGTATTACTTTCAGGTAAATATGTCATCATTAAACAAAGTGAAGCAGCATGTGCCCACGTGTATAGATGAGCAACGATCCACACACTAGAAGAGTTGCATTTGTGTGCATGCAGATGACACTTCTTTACCTGAAGCAATGTTCACAATAGACATTTATACAGTTACTTGTGTATGCATATTTGTGTCCTATTAATCCTATATATGCGTTTTCCCCCTGCGACATATGTTCACAAGGCAAACACAGTCTGAAGTATATGTACACATAATTTAAAAAAAATCATAAACCTTGATCTGTGGTTGATCATGTCTGACTGGTTGAACCAGCATAGGTTACTCTTGTAAAACCTCTTCTCTTTGTCTCCAGCTGTCACATTTAAGTACAGGAAAATAAAGTCGGCAGTCATTGAAACTGAAATACCATACACATCAAAAATCTAAACACCCCTAGTTAAACTGTCAGGTTTTTGTGATGTAAACAAATGACACCAAGATAGGTCTTGACATGGTTTTTCTTGACATGTTCATGTTCTTCTTATCTCACCGCAAAAGTCAGAAGAAGAGTTTAAAAGAATTTTCAAGTTAAACAACAAAACATAGAGAAGACAGATATCAAGTGGAGAGTAAACAGGAGAACCTGAATGTTCTACAACGTATTTTAAAACTCAAGTAAATGTACTTGTTTACTTGCGTTACATACTGTCATGCAGCCATTGGTGCAGAATTCTTGGAACTCGGAAAACAGGATGACTCTCACTCACGGGAAGCGAATGCTGCGGACGGTGATAAAGGCCGGGCCATGACAGCCAGGAAGTCGCTGGGGAAAATGTCCTTTGATGTCACTCAAGTTTGAAGGTTCAAACACCCAACATCAGTGGGAAAGAACATCTCTGTGGAAAGAGTAGCACCAGAAAAAAAGAAAGAAATAACACTCTGAAGTACCACTTTCTCATTTCAGAAGTTCTCCGTTCTCCTCATAGCACCTGCTCATAGGATAGCACATCTCCTCAGGGTTCTATCCAAAACGTATCCACAGGCTCAGTGTTACTGTTTACACTAAATTGCATGCACGCACACACAAGCCTTCAGTCAGTGTGCCCATCCTAAAATCCACTTGTCTTGTTTGCTTTGGATACAATCAACTGTAAATTGAGATTAAAGCGTGGCAGTTTCTTTTTTAGATTGTAAATCAGCCAAAACCTCAAACGCTGTTGGGACTTGTTTTCTAACAGCAGTGTTTGCCACTGCACTCAAAAGCTCACATGACTCAGATCCTTTGATCCTTTAATGACTTTATAGGATCAGCCCCTACAGTGTGCCACACAGATGAACTGATGAGCGTATCCTGGCCTAAATGTAAAATAAAGCATCCTACGGTTACATTTTTTAAATTTTCAGTCTCATTTAACTTGATTTTAAATGAAGTTAAATAAAATAAACTGTAAATAAAATAAACTGTTTGGTTTTCCACATCCCGAGGACCCGCTTACCACCAAAAAAACAAAAGAAAAAGAGCCTTTTACTGCGTCCGGAAACACGCGATATCCCACTCATTCACCCACGCATTCGTCGTTATTGCCTCTGATTGCCTCATGTCGCATCTTGGATAAAACCATCCGAGTAGTGATGGGATTTTCGGCTCCTTTTCGAGATGCGGCTCTAATGGCTCTTCTTACTGTGGAGACCCGGCTCTTTCGGCTCCCCATATATATTTTTGACATTATTAATTAATTAATAGCTTAAAGCTAATTTTATAATATTTTGTTTCATTATTGACATTGTTAAGCACTTATGATGAGTAAAAATGCAGCATAACAATGCTTTATAAATAAGCCTTTTATTATAACCAATTAAATTATCACAAAATAGCACCACTTCCACAAGAATAACTTAAAATAAATTAAACAGTTAAATATAAATACAAACACCCACCACAATACGAAAAAGTATCAAAGCAGCTTCATAACAGAAAAGGTGCCACAATACAAATATCAAATAATATTCAGTGCTATGTGTGATTGGTCAGATGTGTGGAGCACACGCTTGACATGAGGGCAGTGGACCGACCGAGGGGAAAAAAACTCTCTGCTCTAGCAGAAGAGCAAAACGGGCAAGGAGAGGGAGAAGGGGGAGGAGAAGGACGGTCAAAAGTTTTAATCGACTCCTAAGTTAGAGCATTTTTATGTTCTTAATCAGCAGGATTTTCTTGTTAACTGCAGCTGGAAATGCGACGGAGCCAGCCAGTTCATTTAATAATTTGGGTTATTGGTAATAACTCTAAATATCAATGTTAGGAGAAATATTAAGATCAACGATTTAACTAAACAATAAACATGCTGAGAAGGTTCACATTCCGACCTCCAACGTTTAATGATTTCCGAGGCACATCTAAATGGAAAATATTTTGAACCAACTATAACCACTAGCAACATCTCACTGGTTCTCGTTTCAGAGTGTAAGGAAGTGGTGTATGTGTGATGTACCGAGGTAACAGCAGTGTGAACCTGAGCACATTTCCAACCACAGTGAACCAGAAAATGCTCTTGGAATGGTGCGTTTGGACCATTTCGAACTCAGGTGGTTCGGAAGTTACTTGCTGCACCTTCAACAGGTTACAAAGTAGAGCTTGTTGGCTGTGATTGATGCAATCACACCGGTGATTTGCAAATATTTTTAAAAAGTTCTATAGATAAAATAAAATTTTTGCTTCCTGGAAGCGTGACCGGTTCTCAGGTTTTATGTTTTACCCAACGGCTGACGTCTGTCTGTGGCGTATGTAACACCATGTTCTTTATCAGGAGATGAAACTTGTTAAATTAACCCAGAGGTGCGTCAGCTTCCCAAGCTGCATTTCTTTTTAAATTTCTTTTTAAATTTTTTTTACGTATGGCCAACAAAATGTAACGAGGTTGACTAGGTAAACTTTCTATCAATAATTTGAAGTTATGTTCTGTTGGAATAACTTAAGGTTTATTATTATCCATTTGTTTTACCTTTGTACTTACATTTTGATGGTGTGCTTTGAGTGTCTGAAAGTGTTTGCAGAACAGGTTCCTGTGAGAGGCGGCCTGCTTAGAAGTGAAGAGGAGGGTACCATGAACGAGACATTCCAGCGGTCATGCCCTAGAGCACATGTGTCAAACTCCAGTCCTCCAGTCGCTGTCCTGCAGTTTTTAGATGTGCCACAGGTACAAACCAGTGGAATGAAATGGATTAATTATCTCCTCCTGGTGTAGATCAGTTCTCCAGAGCCTTAATGACCTAATTATTCTATTCAGGTGGTGCAGCAGAGGCACATCTAAAAGTTGCAGGACAGCGGCCCTTGAGGACTGGAGTTTGACACCCCTGCCCTAGAGAAACTGCAAATTGACATTCTTGTCTTATGAAATATGCTTTTAAAGAATGTATAAATAAGCTGTGTTCATGTGAGTGTGCAGCCGCGCTTTGCTCCCCTTCCCTTCAGGGCTGCACACTAATTCTAATAAAAGCAGGGTAAGACTCAGTTGAAGCTTCAGAGCATAGGCCGAAATCTGTAACTGGGTTTCAACTGTGTTCTCCCTACAGGTAAAACTGAGTTCTGACTCTTGTCTCTTCTTTGTGTCTGTGTTCAGGTTATTTAGACCTAACACGTTCAAACACACAAAACTCTATAAATAGGTGAAATTGGGCATACTGACCTGCATGAGTCCACTGTATTTATTTTATACTATGGCACCAAGAAAACGTTTGAATTATTGATTAGGACTAAGTCAGTTAATCTCCATTTGTTCTCAGAGGAGGGAGGATTACTTTATAGGCACTGACAGATTTTGCCAGGTTTCTTGGTTTTCGGTGGCTTTCTGCATCTCCTTTCCTCCATTTGTTAATCTACTTTTCTACACAACTTAATTTCTAGAGTTGCTTGCTTGGTCCATTGTCGGTCACATGTATTCTAAATTTCATGACACTGACGCTACAATATGCTGACATAATCACAGACCTATTCAGTACTTGTCTGAGAGTGTGCTTTGTCAAGAAAACTGCTATGAGGTTGAGATCTATCCAGGTACACACAGAAAAAGGTGCATGAAGGCCTGAAGGAAATAAAGCAATCTTGTGTTTTGATTTATAATGATTGAGTGTTTTGATAATGATTAAGTTGAACATGGATGAATACAATAGGTAAAATGACTGTATGTAAGTAATTACTGAATGATTCTGAAGTATACGAATCATGATCTGTAATAACATGACGACAATGAAATGATTAAGGTTTGATGATTTATAATAAGTTAATGAGGTGATTAATGCTTATGATTAATGCTTAATGGAAATCAGCACATAAGTTTTTAATATTTGACTGTGTTTAAAAGTGAATCAGAGAAAAGCACATAGTTTTTAATGTCAAAAGGAGAAGGGGAAAAAAGGAGAAGGGAAACTTGTGAGTTCCTGCTGTCGCAAGCAGTTCTGAACAGATGGCCAGACGCACAGGATGGGTGGGGTGGTATGGTTGGCTAAGAACAACACGCTGAGGAAAGGGCGGTACTTTCCATCCCAGCCGGCAGACAGGAGGGGCCGAAACCACGTAAACTAACACTCCCCATACACATATATGGCAAAGAACTGTATATAAGCAGACGGAAAAGGAGAAGTTCTTGTTCTTTGTCTGCGGCACCGAAGTAGAGCTAACAGAAGAAGCAGATCAAGGAAACAACAGTAGACCACACCCTGGAGCCACGGGAGAAAGCTGAAGCTTCTTGCCGCCAAAGGGAGACAAGTTCCAATCGTCCAACCCGGGTTCCTGATTCGATCGTCGGTCTTACCTCAACCCAAACATTGCAACAGACTTGGAGAAAGGACAAAGGTCCCGGAGGGATAAAAGAGTTGGGTTTTCAAAAGCAATTGAACCCTCTCTACTTTGCTTCCATTCTAAAGAGGATTTTTTCACACAAAGGATAAAGACTCAGACCAAGGTTTTCGGACGTTCCTGTTGCCAAAGATCCACCACCAACTGGGTATGAGTTGAATTCGCTTCCTAAAAAGCTATCTCAGAATCTGCGACATAGGTTAGGGAAAGAGACAGGAGGGCATGATTATACATGTTGATCTTATTACACTGCTCTTGACTTGTATACAATTGATTATTGATTTGTACGTCACATACCCCTGCTTAAGCTTGCTTAATAAATTCTTACTCCAAAATTCTAATGAAGTTGGTGGACATTGAAATTAATTGAGTCATTTAATCATTTTTCAGTTCTTTTAATAAAGGTAAAACTAAGGTACATGGTTCTAGTGAAAAGGAGGCTTCATAATTTCCTTTGGTGAGAGTAAAATAATGACCCAGGGACTTACATCCAGGTCACTAAATTTAATCTAGCCGGTTCCAAGAGCAAGTTATATTTTAGAAAGCGAGCTACCGTTAACAGGAGTGGTTATTGGAATTACGCAGCTGTGAGGGCTACTCAGCTGACTGTTTCTTAACTGAAAAGGGTCGTAACTTCTGGATTGGAGGTAGTTAGAGCTAGACGAATCGCTTTCGATACCAGTTTAAATAGATTATCTCTTATAGATCTCTTTTAGGGTAATACCCAGGTCTTAGAGATTTTCCGGACCTGTTAGACAGAGAACTGGTCAGTAGTCAGTCCCGGAGGGTTGTGATGAAGTGGGCGGGGCTAGCTATTGCAGGATAACGGACAGCTTCAAGATGATTTATTTAGTTTTATTATTACTTTATTGTGAAATTAGGACATTTAATTCAAAGATTAGGGAAGCATATAAGATGATTTATTTTTGCAGCTAGGTTTATAAATGTGGTTGCATGCAGGGTCAGTTATTTAACAGTACTGGTCTCTACTTAAGGAATTGTGCTTTGCCTTTAAGAGAGTCATTCATTGCTTCTTCAGTGTTTTTTTTTTTTTTGAGGACTGTTGTTTTGTTGGATATAAAGTAAATATAAAGTCTGGACAGAGACATTACTCTGCCTTGGTGTGCTGCTCTTTCTCTCATTTTTATAACCAGAATACCTCCGCACAGCAGAGCTACATTCACGCGATTATCATTTACTAGCAATAATTCCAGAACAGAGTTGTAATATCTGCAGCAGGCTCCAGCTGTGGGCTGCTGGTTGAAACATGACCACTTCCTGAGAGACGTGTTTGTCACCCGAACGCCTTTACTGGCACAGAAACCAGAGGCGTCTATTTGCTTCCAGCATTGGGTTTTTTGTGGAAACGGCAGGCAGTTGGCCAAGCTGTATAGCGTTCGTCGGCAGGTGTTTATGTACAGACACTCACTCAGCGGTCAAGAAGCACAGAAAGAAGGGGAGTCAGTGTGAGAACTGAATAGGTGAAAATAAATGAGTGACAGAAAACGGAGCAAGATTTGGACTCATTTTAATGCTACATCAAGCTCCAGGGCAGAGTGCAGACTGTGCAAAGTCAGCATTTCCTATCGTGCAGGATGGACAAACAACCTGCACATGCGGACATCACACGCATCAGTATTGCTATAGCATTGTTATGCGGCATTTTTACTCATCATAAGTGCTTAACAATGTCAATAATGAAACAAAATATTATAAAATTAGCTTTAAGCTATTAATTACGGCTCCCCATATATATTTTTGACATTAAATGTCAAAAATATATATGGGGAGCCGTTTGGGAGCCGAAAGAGTCGGCTCTCCACAGTAAGAAGAGCCATTAGAGCCGCATCTCGAAAAGGAGCCGAAAATCCCATCACTGTAAAAAAACCAATGCTGGAAGCAAATAGACGCCTCTGGTTTCTGTGCCAGTAAAGGCGTTCGGGTGACAAACACGTCTCTCAGGAAGTGGTCATGTCTCAACCAGCAGCCCACAGCTGGAGCCTGTGGGCTGCAGCTGTGGGCAAAGCGCGGCTGCACACAGGGGAGCAAAGCGCGGCTGCACACTCACATGAACACAGCTTATTTATACATTCTTTAAAAGCATATTTCATAAGACAAGAATGTCAATTTGCAGTTTCTCTAGGGCAGGGGTGTCAAACTCCAGTCCTCAAGGGCCGCTGTCCTGCAACTTTTAGATGTGCCTCTGCTGCACCACCTGAATAGAATAATTAGGTCATTAAGGCTCTGGAGAACTGATCTACACCAGGAGGAGATAATTAATCCATTTCATTCCACTGGTTTGTACCTGTGGCACATCTAAAAACTGCAGGACAGCGACTGGAGGACTGGAGTTTGACACATGTGCTCTAGGGCATGACCGCTGGAATGTCTCGTTCATGGTACCCTCCTCTTCACTTCTAAGCAGGCCGCCTCTCACAGGAACCTGTTCTGCAAACACTTTCAGACACTCAAAGCACACCATCAAAATGTAAGTACAAAGGTAAAACAAATGGATAATAATAAACCTTAAGTTATTCCAACAGAACATAACTTCAAATTATTGATAGAAAGTTTACCTAGTCAACCTCGTTACATTTTGTTGGCCATACGTAAAAAAAATTTAAAAAGAAATTTAAAAAGAAATGCAGCTTGGGAAGCTGACGCACCTCTGGGTTAATTTAACAAGTTTCATCTCCTGATAAAGAACATGGTGTTACATACGCCACAGACAGACGTCAGCCGTTGGGTAAAACATAAAACCTGAGAACCGGTCACGCTTCCAGGAAGCAAAAATTTTATTTTATCTATAGAACTTTTTAAAAATATTTGCAAATCACCGGTGTGATTGCATCAATCACAGCCAACAAGCTCTACTTTGTAACCTGTTGAAGGTGCAGCAAGTAACTTCCGAACCACCTGAGTTCGAAATGGTCCAAACGCACCATTCCAAGAGCATTTTCTGGTTCACTGTGGTTGGAAATGTGCTCAGGTTCACACTGCTGTTACCTCGGTACATCACACATACACCACTTCCTTACACTCTGAAACGAGAACCAGTGAGATGTTGCTAGTGGTTATAGTTGGTTCAAAATATTTTCCATTTAGATGTGCCTCGGAAATCATTAAACGTTGGAGGTCGGAATGTGAACCTTCTCAGCATGTTTATTGTTTAGTTAAATCGTTGATCTTAATATTTCTCCTAACATTGATATTTAGAGTTATTACCAATTACCCAAATTATTAAATGAACTGGCTGGCTCCGTCGCATTTCCAGCTGCAGTTAACAAGAAAATCCTGCTGATTAAGAACATAAAAATGCTCTAACTTAGGAGTCGATTAAAACTTTTGACACAACTGAATATGCAATAAGAGATTTTCTTGTCGGGAAATTCAAAGTCAGCTCGCTGTATGAAAGTGATCACTTTGAATGATTTGGATTCTCTTTTGTGATTCTTCTCTCTGTGTAGAATTGACATACATTCTGTGGATTAATATTTTTCCTCTGTTGGTTTTATCTCCCTGCTTTTCCCCCCTTCTGCTGCAGCTGACCAGTAACCATTGTCCCAGCACATCTAGACTCCTTTTAATAAAGTTTTAATGGTATAAAAAATTTCATTTGTCATTCAGTTCACTAAGTGACATAGGATGAATGTACATCTCAAATCTTTTTAAAAACATTCGATATTTTTGTCACTATTCTCTTTGCACTTCAATTTTTGTCCAAAAAACAAAACCAAAAAAACCCCAAAAACTAATGAATTGTGTATTTGTTGACCAACAGATGAGTCACTCAAAATGTGTATTTGCAGCAGTAGAAAAAAAGCCTCCTGCCCAAAACACTGTGTTCGTACATGAACAATAATATTTGAGCAAAAATGCTTTTTCCATTATTGTCAACATTTCGACGTTCAAAGCCTTTACACAGTGCAGAAGCATTATTTGCACACACATTTGTTATCTACTACAATAATAGGTAAACAGTGAAAAAGAAAACAACAAAACGGTTCAATCAGCAAAGGTGCAAAACAAACAGAGCCGGCCCAAGGCAGAAGCAAACTAAGCCACTATTTAGGGGCCATAGATCATCAGGGGCCTTCCATAAATATATGGATTTGAACACAAACATATTTTAAAAATTTGGTTATATAGAGAATGAGAATATTAAGTTTGATGTGAAGGTTTCCACATAGTTAAATTAAAAGATTTGAACATCTAGAGTTGAGTAGATTTAATCTACTCAACGTTTACTTTGTAAAACTGTAAATCTTCACAGTGTGATTATGTTACCGTTGTTACAATCTGATGCTGCGACTTTAATGTTTTGTGTTTGATTTCCTGTTTGTCTATAAATACATCTCAGCAAATGACCAATTATCTCAGATTGCTTTAAGCTCCGCCCCCTTACCCGGATTCCACCACTTCCGGTCTCTGATGCTGTTAGTGGCGCTGACGTTCTGAGCAGCACAGACCCCCAATCAAGTTCTGCTTAGGGCCCCATATGACCTTGGGCCGGCCCTGAAAACTGATTTCTTGATTTTCTGAGTTCATTTCTAAAAACATGACGTTTCGGAAAGACAGAGGTTTAGGGTTTTTAATTCCTCTAGATACACAACAAAAGAAATGTCACAGAGCATAAAGCATTCAAACACCAAGCTGTTCAGGAAAAGAAGAAAACACGCCTCTTTATTGGAGTTCTCCTTCCAGAAACTGTCAGGAGATCAGAGTTTTGTCTCAGCCGTGAGTCCGTCTTTCCCACATACAAATAATCACCTGCACTGGAATACAAAGAGGTTCTCAGTAGGAACTTTGACCTTGATTCAAACAAAACTGCAAATAAAAATGTCCTGGTGTTTATTTCAATCCGATTGACTAATCATACAATATGGTATTCATTGTGTCGGGAAATGCAGATAGAACGTTGTGTGTGATTTGGCATTTGCCGCAGTCACTGGGTCAAAACAAAACATCCGTCATGCTAATGTACTTACCGGCAACAACGCAGGGTACCAGCAAGAGCCGCAGAATCATAAGGACTTTATGGAATAAAGACAAAATCCGCAGATTTATTGTTTTCTTTCCGTAATTGATCTTGAAAAGAGAAATACAGCTGATTTAAAAAGAACTTTAAATTTGAGCTGCAATCAGAGGAAAAGATAAATCTGTAAATAAAACTCCTGCATCTCTGAATTTTTTTTTTTTTTTTTGCACAACAAATAGGCTGGTTGGACTATCAATAACTATTAAGCTCTAAGGGCAATTATTAATAAAGGTGGTCACTTTAATCAAGATTAAAAAGTTGGGACACCATCTGATTATCAGGAATTACTAGGAATTACTATTCTTAGTGTCATTTATTGATACATGAATACCTGCCTAGTGAATCAAGTACAGAACAACAGATGGAGCTACAGCTTCTTATTGTCAGCCATTTTGATCAACAGTGGAGCAGATCCAGTGAGCCATGGGTTGGATATAAACATTTATAGTGTTGGGTCGAACAACATACGGTCCTACAACACATTTATTTCATATATTATAAGCAAACCCACACATTTTACCGTTATATCCAATTTGGTGAAGCATGTCCTGTCCTGTTTCTTGGTTCATGTTAACCAAGTAATGTGAGACACTGGTAGGGAAAGCTGTTGTAGTTGCAGCTAAAAAACACAGGACTTCAACAGCACTTCAAATTATTAAACTTATACTACCATAAATTTAGCATTTACCTTGACTATATCAATGTCGGAGCTTTGCAGTCCTTTGATCTCACAGATGAAGGTTTCTGTCTTGTTGCTTATTCCTTCGGGTTTTATGAAGCAGTCATGTTCAATTTCATTCTGAATTCCCACAACTGACAGCTCTGCTTCTGTCATCTGCAGGTTATCTGCCTTTTTCTGAAAGATCAGAACCAGTTTCCCCTTCAATAATATAACATCAACATGTCTGAGTGAACCACTGTGGACGGAAACGGCCTTACCTGAATAGTGATGCGGACATCTTTCCCTTCCTTCACGGCCGTGAAGCTGGAAAACTCTGGGTCAGGATAGTAAGTTATTTTCTGAGCGCAGGGCAACGTTTCATTGACGACTTTCAGAAACACGGTGCTGCTGGACACCGGAGGGCTTTTGGCTGCAGGCGTTTCATAGATGAGACTCTGTTGGAAATAAAAACGGAGCATGACGTAGTTCACCGTATGCTGATGACAGAGTTTCTGTCTGCAGAGTTACCTGATAGCTGCTCCTCATGGGAGACATGACTTCCTGCTGGGCGGGGCTGTGTGTGATCCCCTCCACCAACTCCAGGTGAGTCCCAGAAATAGTGACCTTCCTGCCCCCACTGGAGGACAAACACACTTTACTTCCCTGTTATTCTGACCAGCTTTCTCTGAAGTGTTCTGCTAGTTTTGAGCTAGATTTAATTTGATATTCACCTCCCACATCTTGCCAATCCACAGAACAGTTTTCACAAGTCTGAATCATCAAGATTACTTTTATTTTGGCAAATCAGCTAAAGTAAGATCCAAGTGGAGAGGAAGTGTCAGCACACTGCAAAAAGCCAAAGTCCTACCAAGCATTTCTGTGTATTTTCTACACTTGAAATGATTCATAATCAACGTAAAAGTAACTTTTCAGTAAGATATGTAAGCTTGTTTTAAGTCAATGATTCTTGAATATAGATACAAAGTTCTCATTTTTTTCCACCTATAGCAAGGCATTTTTCATTTCAAGTGAATTTCCTAGTGGAGCTAACTCGTTTTTTTTTTTTACATTTATATTCAAAGATTGATTTATAACAAGCTCCTACTGTATGTTTTACTGAAAAGTTACTTTTAAGTTAGTTTTGTCTTATGTCTGTCTCAAGTGTACTAGGATGTTTGCACAACAAACTAGACAAAAATACTTGGTAAGAGTTTTTTTGTTTGGTTTTTTTGCAGTGTAATCCTGTGAAGATCACGTGTGCAGGCTTCCTTAAGCAGAAATATTTCTGTATAAAAAAATATATATACAGAAGGAATAAAGAAATTTCTTCTTTATAAGTTTAAAGAGGTCCAACAAACAACTTTTGGTTTAATAAATAAATTAATATTACATCAGTGCATGGTTCTCTGCAGATGCTGGAAATTGTTAATCTATATTATTTTTTTTGCAAAAAAAAGTTTAAATACCTTCTCCAGCTGCTGCTTGGTGTAATATCAGTGCAGATTGGTGATGACTGATAGGTGATGGTGAAGTTGCCGTGGCAACTTCCATCTGGAAGGAGAACGCACACTTTGGCCAGGCCTTTAGCTTCTGTGCTGGGAATACGGAAGGTCAGACTGGAGCCGTTGTTGTTCCACACCTGGGATCTGACCAGAGAACACAGAGAGACAAAAACTGTTCAACTATAAACTAGCGTCCTATGCATCACAGGTCAAATCACCTTTATTTGTGTAGCAACAAGGCAACTCATAATGTTTTACACCAAAAAAAATCACAATACAGTAACCAGTTATGAAACAAGCAATGAGCTGTAAGCAAGTTCACTCTGAAAACCGACTGCAAGATGCTAAAAAAAAAATCTCCTGAAACAGGAATGTCACCACAAGGCCTACAAGCTCCTGCTGCTGTTCATGTGAAAGTGCATGTCTGTACAATCAGACAGAAGCTGCACAAGTGTTACTTTTTCTGCCACACAAGGTGAAAGTCGAGATTAGAGAGGAGGGTTACTGAACATTTTTCTCAGTCAGAAAACACACTTTTAAGTCATTTAATGTTTTCTCTGTAATCAAATAACCTTCTTTACCCTAACAAAATGAGTGAATATATTTTTGAGCAGACATAATGTTTTCACACACTGAGCAAAGAATAAAACGACTCACTCCTTTGGGTCACAGTCCAGGTCTGCTTTAATCCTGACTCCGGTCGCATCTCGGAGGTTACGACCCGACAACACAGCCTGATTTCTGCCATAGAAAGACACAACGCTGGGAGAGATGGAGGAGATCTCTGGTTTCTGAAGGAGCAGAAAATACAAATGTCTCACATTACAACGAGTTACACTGAAAATAGAACTCGTTGGTTATAGTTTCAGTATAACTGAACTCAGATCAACTAAAATGCTGACTCACAGAAAAGTTCCTCCCAAACTGCCCAATGTTTGCACAAATGTCCTGCAGAAAGAGAGAAGTGGCATTTATCAGATCATTTTATGAAGCCGTTCCAGCTGACATTAGTCCAGTTTAACACAGAAACTGAAAAAAACAAAAAAACAAACAATAGATATTTATGTTAAGGAAATGTAATTATGTCTAACAAGCACCATCTGAGAAGAAACGCTGCTGACTGCGTCGGTGGCCCAGGAGCAGCTGTTCTGTCTCCATCCACATCCTGCTCTGACACACCGCTGACACCTGGACAGAAAACAGTCCCAGTTTGATCTCAGCTTTACTCAAACATCACGACACATGATAGAGATTTATTTAGAAACAACAAGCTGCAGTGATGACATGATTCCTGTCAATGAAACATTGTGAAGAATGAAGCTTCTCAGGATTCAACACTGATTCTTTCCTTTCAGCTACAACAGGAAACAGATGATTCTACTAGTGGGTCATCGGTCAGATTTAAATATCAGCTACAATATTTGTATTATTCAGATTTTATGCAGAGTAGAGTTGTTATGAAAACACTGGAGTTAAATTATGCTGTTAGACTTTGGGATGATATCAGTTGTTATTAAATCTGTATTATAAAAGATAAATGAGCTTACAGGTGAAAACTTGGTTGCCCCTGGATACTGGAACAGTTGACCATCTTTATTTTTCCTGACAGAAATGTGTCTCCAAGTCTGATCGTCACGGTAACGTCAAGATCTGTAAATCCAAGATAAAGTATGAAACTTTAACAGCTGGAACAAAATGTTTAAAGACTTCCTGACCATCACTGACCATCAGCAGGGAAAGGGGCATTGAGAATGCAGGTGCATTGTGGGTACTGTGGTTTTGGTCCCTGTTTTTTACAAAGCTGGGTGGAGGTTGTAGAGAAATCACAGGTGAAGTTAGGCTGAACCTTCCTTTCCGTAGTCTGGTGTGATTGGACGACTATTTTTATCTGAGAAAAGAACAAATATAAGATGATAATAACTGATAGTTCCAGATGAATACAGTCAAAAATATATGAATTAATAACCCACCTCTCCTGTGGAGTCCTTCAGAAATCTGTGAGAAACTATTTTCTGCTTGGATTCATCAGGGATGGACAGCCTCTCTGAACCTGTGCAGTCGTCTTTAAACGAGCAGCTGAAAAAAATGTAAATGTGTCATCATAAAGTTGAGATTGAAGGATTGAGCTGCAGGTGAAGTTTCTCTGACCTTTTCTTAGAGACACACCAGACACAGAATGGATCCTGGGCAGAAAGACAATCCTTCACATTTTGGTAAGTTCTGCAGTTTGACACTGGAACACGTTTCACCTGGAGCAGAACACCATGTTTCAGAAACACATCAACAGGCAGGGCAAGTGAACGCCACATGAAAAAGCTCCAATCTACCTGGTTTTTAAACGGCACATAGAGATGTTTCTGATCCACTGGATCCAGTTGGACTTTTGGAAACACTTTGTTGTCTCCACTGGTTCTGTAGAGGATCTGTGGACAGGAGGGCTGATACTTCCTGTCCACAGAGAGCTGATGACAACAACAACAGTGAGGTTGGAGATACAGTATTTATCAAAGAAACAGGGTTAGCTAGATAGATAAAAAAATATTATGGCAATAACTCAAGATAAATATTAGTTAAAGTTATGCTAGACTAACCACACAGTTGTATAATCACTGACGTTACATTCCCAGACATAAAAACACTGACATAAAAACAATATGGCACATAAAAACAATATGGCACATGGAAACAATATGGCACATAAAAACAATATGGCACATGGAAACAATATGGCACATAAAAACAATATGGCACATGGAAACAATATGGCACATAAAAACAATATGGCACATGGAAACAATATGGCACATAAAAACAATATGGCACATGGAAACAATATGGCACATAAAAACAATATGGCACATGGAAACAATATGGCACATAAAAACAATATGGCACATGGAAACAATATGGCACATAAAAACAATATGGCACATGGAAACAATATGGCACATAAAAACAATATGCCACATGGAAACAATATGGCACATGGAAAAGTAACAAAGTTCGGTCATGACACAGCAGGACACTGTGATTTCCTCACCATTGATCTAATTACTGTATAAATGACTTTTTATGACTGAAAAGGCCTGATAAGCCATAATCAGTCCTGATGTCAGGACTGATGGGAAAATCTCTTACAATACAATTAGTCACATATCCACTCAAATCAGATTTTTTTTGGAAAAATTGCTAAATAAAATCTATTTTTGAAACTTTATTTGCAGTGAAGAGAAACCTGTGGAAGAAGGCTTTTTATCATATGAAACCAAAATGTAACTTTTTGGCCTTAGAACTAAATGTTGTCAGTGACAAAAAACTCCCATCTTCCTCTTAGCAAACATAGTGGTGGCAGCATCATGATATGGTGGAGTTGATGGGAATGTGGGTGGAGCTAATTACAGGGCAGTCCTGGAAGAAAACCTACTAGAGACTAATGTGTTTTATAGTGGATGAGGTGGTATAGCACATATTAAAGTCTAGTATATCATCTGATCTAATGTCTGCTCAACCCCAATAATTGTGTAGTAATTTTGTTTATCTGTTGTCTGTAAAATGTTCATAATTCGACATGAAAACATATAACATGTAAAACCTGTATGTCAAAAATTAGCTAGAGAGCCAAAAATAATTAAACAGTTTCACTAGAAAACAGTTTTATACGTCAATGTAACTTTGTCACTGTGTTCGTAAACGATACAATTCTGTTTACTTATTTTACTAGAACAATTTTTTCCTCTCAGTTGTTAGTTTTCTACCCACCTTGATGATCTGTCCATCTGCTGTTCCAATGAAGAAAACCATCCAGCCGTTCAGCCTGACGGCCAGAACAGAACTCATGAGGTTCTGCTTAAAAAGCACAGCCTTCGGTTTCAGGAGCACAGGAACCGACTGACGAACAGAGAGAATCGTTTCAACATTTTGTTTTGATCTTCACCAAACTCAGGGAAGATTTATAGTTTTATAAACAGCGACACAGAAGGTTTGGGACAGATACAGATGTTCAAAGCTGGGATTTGAATGACTAGATTTTATATCTAAAATGACACTCAGAAAACTAAAACACAAAAACGTAGACACTGCCAAAATTCATAAAGGTGTTAAAATTAAAAACTGTTGAAAATTGGATTACTGAACACAATAACCGTTTATTTAAAATTACCAAAATTATTCAACAATAAAAAAAGACTGATCCATGAAACCATACCAATCTCTATTTCATAAATAAGTATAAATTATCCAACCTTTAATCTTATTGAATATTCTGTCTGTCTCATCCGAGTCATGCAATACTCTGCTGGAGACTCTTATTCATCCAGAACTCAGTGAAACAACAAGATATGAAACATTAACACTGAAAGTAGATTATGTTTAATACAGCAACTTACTGGGTTCTCTGGTTTGATGGTCGATATATAAAAGTCTGGATCTCTATTCTTCTCCCTGCTGAGATCAGGACTGACGTCAAACAGCAGCAGCTCAGTGTTGCTTTCTCCTCCGTCCACACTGAACACTCCACTCCACAGGACCTGCTGTCCACCTGGGACGACCGAGGAGGCCAGCAGTCTGCTGCCTCCAGAGGAACTGAGAGTCGCTCCATGAAGAGACTCCAGAGTCTGAGCTTTACTGGTTTCAGCCTGAAGCCAGATCAGACGGACTTTGTTGGTTTTACCTCCTGATGCCACGTTGGAGAACAGATACACTGTTGAGTTGATCTGGAATCCGTCCACAAACTCTACATCAGCTACAGTTTGGATCCCAGGTTTAACACCTGATCGACCAGACCAGGAAAATATTTCCCCAGGCTGTTTATGATCGGTGTTTTGAAGGTTGATTGTCTTCAAATCAGTGCTACACTCTGCCTTGTCTCTCGGGTTCTTTATCGCTGTCAGAATGTAAGTCTCAGTCTGACCTGAATCCTCCTTCACATCCACCAGCAAGCTGACAGACCCACTGCTGCTCCTCTGAGGTCCCACCTGGATGGATTCACTGTAAACCAGCTTAGAGATGTTCTTCAGGTCCAGAACTTCACAGAAACCACAGAGTTTGTTTCCAGTCACACCGCAGCTGATCAATGTGTCATTTTTCTCAAATGGTAATAAAACATTAACACTGAAAGTCACGTTTAAGACAGCCTTCATGGGGTCTCTGTAAAACTCCTCTTTATCCTGTTGGTCGGTGCTCTTTAAGATCCCTCTCTGGGTCAGGTTGTAGATCAGAGTCAGGTCACGGCTCAGCTGGTAAAGATTCTCCTCTGTAGCGATGTAAACAGAGTTGTTGCCCACAGCGAGCTGACGGAGGTCCTCTGTAAAGTTGAACTCTCTGTTCTCCTCCAGACATTGTGCAGGTTCTCCCCAGATGGAGCAAAGCAGACCGAGCAGAAGAAAGATCATCTTGTACCAAAGGATGCAGCTCTGACATCCTTTGGTAGACACTTGTGGTCTCTGTGTTTCTAAAGACGTGGCTAAAAGTTCTGCTGCTTTGCTGAAAGATGTGCTGAGAGCGGAAGGAAATGAACACACACCACAAGTTCAGATATTAAGCCCCTTTTAAAGTGATTCAAAATGGATCCACTACTGTGTTTTCATACAATTACATTTGTGTCTTTAAGTCAAGAGCATCAAGAAAACAAAATACATATGATGGGTTTCATAATTAACGTTTTATGGTTGCCAGCTCACTAAGGAAACCAAACAGCAGATGGAGTTGCAAAGGAGGCTGCTGGAAACTCATCAGTGGATTTATTTGTTCATTTTAGTAGAACAGAAATAAAAATGTTAAGTAAGCAGAAAATGAAAGAAAAATGGCAAAAGCAATGGGAGACAGAAAGAAAGGGACGTTGGTTTTATAGAATTCGTTGCCATGGTGAATCACGTTATCTGCGCTCTGTTGATGAGGGTTCCTTCTATACTTGTGCCCACTCTTAACTCAGGGCTAACTTGACTCAGAATTGAGTTACCTAGTTAATATTTCCTGTTCTGAAACCAAAAGCCTGAGTATCACAGAGCTGGGTAGGTTTTATTCCTCAGAGCTTTTTAATCCTGCATTCTGAAACCGAAGTTTCATTATAATTATTTTGATATTAGAATTTGTGCAATATCTAATTGCATAATGTTTAAAATACTTGCAGATCACATTTTGTATATAGTTCAGGTAATGAAACACAAAACATGTTTTTAAGAACAAAGCACAGAAACTCCAGATTTTAGGATTCTAACCATATTTACAGAGACTGGTGCTGCACAACATGAACCATCTCAGTAAATACTGACACTTTGATGTATCAACATATTTGAAATAACTGTTGCTAGCTAGTATTGCTAATAATAGTTTGAAATGTACAAGCTTCATGACTTAGTGACAGTTTTCCATTTGAGTCTGGGTGTGATATCATTTCTAGATCAGTTTAGAGGGAAACAAGCAGCCAGTTGCTATTAGTGTCTGTTTTAGTATCTGAACACTTCTCCTTTTTTTTGTAGCTTCTGTTTAAAGCCAGCGTCAATGTGCTAGAACAGCTTGTATGTATAGCTTTGTAAACCGCTGATCAGTGTAAGTCAAACAGTTCCATAAGCAGTAATACAAACTCAGATGATTGCAGATACAACAGTAGATTTTACTTTGTTGAAAATGAGAAATGCAAATAAGGGACTAATTTTAAATTCACACGTGGTACAGAACTATAAAAGTAATTATTACAAGTATGTTCACATTTTCTCCGATGTTTCTAAAAATGTATCAAATAGAGACCACTGAGATCAATAATTCTTTCAGATTCCAGCTCATCATTAATCTGTTTAAAATTTAGCCATTCAGAAAGCAGGCCAGATATTTTAATAGAAATTCAACAAATGTTATACAGGATACATATGATGGGTTTCATAATTAACGTTTTATGGGTGCCAGCTCACTATGGAGTTGAAGGAAACCAAACAGCAGATGGAGTTGCAAAGGAGGCTGCTGGAAACTCATCAGTGGATTTATTTGTTCATTTTAGTAGAACAGAAATAAAAATGTTAAGTAAGCAGAAAATGAAAGAAAAATGGCAAAAGCAATGGGAGACAGAAAGAAAGGGACGTTGGTTTCACAGAATCCAAAAAAAGACTGGAGAAAAGAGAAGAACAGGGAGGCCAAGGAGAGAAGAGACAATTATTAAAATATTAGATTTGGGCACACTGAACTAAATAGCACTCTTTTTATTTTAGGAAAACATTGCAATGGTAAATGTGACAATTGTGGAGTTACTGTTATGTTATTCTGTCAAAAGTATGTGGAAGAAAGACAAGAGTTGATTCAAACATTAAATAGATTTCAAGTTAAATTAGATTTAGTTGATTTATTTAGAAATAATTTGAAAAGTAAAATGTATGAGATGATATTTTGTTATCTTAAATTAATGCAGTTATTCAACAGAATTTAATTCTTGAGTGACATTCTGGTCCGCTCTCCAAACCAGTTGGTGGAGGTAAGGCACTATTTTTTGTTGTTTGCCAACCGACACTAAATATTGAAGAAGATGGAAATTCAACAAAAGAAGAAGACATAAGGTGGCGCTGCTGCTCTAAATACAAATCAACTCAGACATTGAGGTCTTTTTTGGAGAACATCTCTCAGTTCCTTTGAATAAAGTGAAGGTATGGGGAATTGTGCTCTTGACTTATGGCAGTAAAATTCCCCCATATAAAGGCCGCAGCCTCTTTGTGTTAACTTTGTTACTGTCTTCATTATTGCTTACTAGGTCTTGTCATACATGTTGATTCTTCTGAATTTTGTTTCTTCATTTAATCTCGAGTTCTGTTTGTTGTGTCTTTGACTTTAGTTTCCCAGAGTTAGCTTTCTTTCCTTGGTTTATTGTTTATGTCCTCAGTGCTTGTTTGCCTTATCTCACCCTCCTTCCAATCAACCACCTGCCTCTTGTCAGCCATCAACCTTCCCTCCTGTCATTCTTGCTGGATTCTTCTGCTCTCCCCCCGGCCCGCTGCGTGTGTTTTTGTAAATTTTCATTTTTATTAATGTATTTACTTTGCTAGTTAGTCTCAGCAAACTGAAATCCTTGCTAACCGGAAACATATCCCTGAATTGAATGGCTTGAAGGGTTCCTTATGTATGGAAGCCCGTTTCCGCCACTCTGTAAAAAAAAAATAATAATAATTAGCATCTCATTATAATGAGATTATTTTATTTATTTTTTTTTTTTTACAGAGTGGCGGAAACGGGCTTCCATATGGAGGAGAAGTCTGAAGCAGCCTATATATTCTCAGATGTCAGATTGACGTTCCGTATATGTATGCTAGGTTAGCTCGGGCAAGAAAATAAAAACTGCGTCATAAGAAGATCAAAGGCTGCTGAGAGTTAGCCTAATGTAAAAAGAACTTCCTAATAAGGCAATTCTCTTCATGTGGCAGATAAAAAAAAGAGCTATACACTAATACGGGTTTGCTGAATTCGTACGTAAGTAACCTGGTATACATTGTTACTGTTCCAAGGGTTTTTTCTTTTTTTCTCTCTTCTACTTAAGTTTGGTGAGACAACATAGCCTAGTAGCCTAGCTTACAATGTCGGGTACGTAAAATACAAAAAATGAAAGCATATTTTTCTCAGGATAAATAATTAATATCCCTGTAAAAGAGAATTTAAAAACATTTAAAAGAGTTTTAGACATTGTGTATAGACATGTTGTTACAAGAAAACAATTGAGAACCGAACCCAGTTGGGATAAATTGTAAATTTTACCGTTTTTATTTTATTTTATTTTTATTTTAGCCAACAAAATTAGCTTCCGAGGTTTAACACTAGATGGCACTGTTGCCATAGCTGGAAAGTGATGCTCTATGTTTGCTGATAATCAAAAGTAATTTAATATCTGCCATTTCTTGACAAAAGCTGAGATACATCGCACATTGTCACAGTTGTGAACCCAAATTAAGACAAAGACAAAATTAACGCAAATATAAATACAACATATCAAGGATATATTCTCTATTTCTACCTTGAGCTAAAAGAAATGCACATTGAGTTGCCATGTGTAACAAATAAAAAAAACCATTGTGATATACAGTAAATCTGTATTTATACTCCAATCTTTACCGGCTATGCAAGAACAACCATGTATTTTAATTTGTTGTTCTGCTTTGTGGGCTCAGTTCCTCCCACATTTAGCACCTCGAGCTTTAGCTCTCATGTCTGTGGAGACCCACAGATCAGTGTGCTGCAGTGTGTCGGTTTCTCAGTCAGAGCTGAATCCTTTGGTGCAACATGATCCTGCTGCTTGGTCTGCTTTGTGCTGTCTGGGTGGAACCTGCTTGGAGTCACAAGGAAGATGGAAGTTTCAGTTTTGAGGGAAACATTCAGCAGGTCTCAGTGGCCACCAACTCTGTTTACATCGCCACAGAGGAGAAGCTGTACCAGCTGAGCCATGACCTGAATCTGCTGCACAGCCTGACCCAGAGAGGGATCTTAAAGAACGACAATGGGATGGGTGATGTGGAGTTTCATCGAATCTCAGAAACAGATTTGTTAAATGCAAGGTTTAGTGTCAATATTTTAATTCCATTTGCTAGGAATGATACAGTAGTCAGCTGCGGTGTGACCAACAATTACTGTGGCTATTGTGAGATTCTGGACCTGAAGAACATCTCTAAGCTGGTTTACAGTGAATTCATCCAGGTGGGACCTCAGAGGAGCAGCAGTGGGTCTGTCAGCTTTCTGGTGGATGTGAAGGAGGATTCAGGTCAGACTGAGACTTACATTCTGACAGCGATAAAGAACCCGAGCAACAAGACAGAGTGTAGTGCTGATTTAAAGACAATCAACCTTCAAAACACCGATCATAAACAGCCTGGGGAAATATTTTCCTGGTCTGGTCGATCAGGTGTTAAACCTGGGATCCAAACTGTAGCTGATGTAGAGTTTGTGGACGGATTCCAGATCAACTCAACAGTGTATCTGTTCTCCAACGTGGCATCAGGAGGTAAAACCAACAAAGTCCGTCTGATCTGGCTTCAGGCTGAAACCAGTAAAGCTCAGACTCTGGAGTCTCTTCATGGAGCGACTCTCAGTTCCTCTGGAGGCAGCAGACTGCTGGCCTCCTCGGTCGTCCCAGGTGGACAGCAGGTCCTGTGGAGTGGAGTGTTCAGTGTGGACGGAGGAGAAAGCAACACTGAGCTGCTGCTGTTTGACGTCAGTCCTGATCTCAGCAGGGAGAAGAATAGAGATCCTGACTTTTTTTACACACCAAAAATTACAAATTCCTGGGTAAGTTACTGTGAATGTAAATATAAAGGAAATAAGTTTAGTCATTTTATGTTCAGTTGAATATCTTATCTTGAACGTACTATTAAATTTCCCTTTGTGACAAATAAATTATTGAATTGGTAAAATGTAACAAGAATGTTAGATGTCCAATCTAAAAGCATTCTGCATTAAAATTTCCATTTGATTAGCTGAGAAGGCGTGAGACCAAAGGTTTCTTGCTGTGGTTCTGATGTCTCAAAGGTTGGCATTTATTAGTCACAAAGTTTCTTTATGTCCAATTATGTTTAATAATATTCTAATATTTTTACCAGATTAGCAAAGACACATTTACTTTGTTAGTAACTTGCAATGAAACTTCACATTTATTATTTAATGTATAGGAATAAACACCAGTTGAGCTTGAAGATAATTGATACCAAGTCCTTTGTGACATTTCATTGCCAGAGACACATGGTAAAGCTCTTATCTGCTATAAAATTACATTATAATAATTTTTGTTTCACTGTTGATCATGTTGTCTAAAAGGCATGAGATGAATGCAGTTCATTTTACTATATTACTCCATGAAATGGACATCAATGAAGTGAGGACATTTTTCTCTTTGTTCACCAGAAAAGCTCCTGGTGGCATTTTAGCTTTTCTTATCCCTACACATCGATTCTGAGCAATAACAGTGCTTTTTTTTTTCTAACTGCATTTGAACTTTCTGTGGACAGTATTCATTACGGCAACAAAGTTTTTCATAATTGAACTGTTTTGCTACACTGGTTTCTGTTGTCTTTATAAAAAGTATGTTCACTCAAATACTCCTGTGGCCTCAACCCGAACCATTAAAAACTCTACATCATCTAACACATGACCGTATGATCATTGATACTCTGCAGTATCATCGGCTATTCACCCTTCAATAAATCAGTTTTTTGAGACCAAATGTTTTCAACTCTTCTCTGTAGGAAGATTTCATAGACTTTAGAGCTACTCACTGTTTCTGTTTCTCAGTCAAAGACTCTAAAACCAAAGGTTGTTCTTCTGAAACACGATGACATGACCTCTGTGTTGGCGACGAAGCAGAAGGCCTGGATGGTGTTCTTCATTGGAACAGCAGACGGATTGCTTATGAAGGTGTGTAGAAAAATACTGAATGCTGCCGTACTGCTGGAGATGGGAGGATTTGTTTCAGTGGAAATGAGTTTCTGCCTTTAAAATGAGTATGTTGTGATTCTCTTTCCCCACCTACTAAAAAAAATCTAACTCTACACACAACAGCCTGACTAAAAATGCTTTGGAGTTTGGACACATTTTGATGAAAGGTGTGAGAGTCTTAAATGCAAGATGCTTCTAACGTGACAGGATGTCCACCACCCGTTCTTCTCCTTTGTTCTAATGGAGAAGAATTACATTAAATCTAAAAAAAAAATACCAGGGGTTATGCATTGGTTAACAGAATGATACCTGATAAGTATAAAAGCATTTTTATTAAAAGATGTTTTTGTTTTCAGCTCTGATAGCAGGTTTTATTCCTCAGAGCTTTTTAATCCTGCATTCTGAAACCGAAGTTTCATTATAATTATTTTGATATTAGAATTTGTGCAATATCTAATTGCGTAATGTTTAAAATACTTGCAGATCACATTTTTTATATAGTTCAGGTAATGAAACACAAAACATGTTTTTAAGAACAAATAACAGAAACTCCAGATTTTAGGATTCTAACCACATTTACAGAGACTGGTGCTGCACAACATGAACCATCTCAGTAAATACTGACACTTTGATGTATCAACATATTTGAAATAACTGTTGCTAGCTAGTATTGCTAATAATAGTTTGAAATGTACAAGCATGATGTAGTGACAGTTTTCTATTTGAGTCTGGGTTTGATGTCATTTCTAGATCAGTTTAGAGGGAAACAAGCAGCCAGTTGCTATTAGTGTCTGTTTTAGTATCTGAACACTTCTCCTTTTTTTTGTAGCTTCTGTTTAAAGCCAGCGTCAATGTGCTAGAACAGCTTGTATGTATAGCTTTGTAAACCGCTGACGACTATTGAGTACCACCAACGATGGCTAACGAACAGTTTTATTTTACAGGTTTTAGAAAAACGTGTCGCCTAGACAAATAAGTGTGCAATATTTCAAGTAATTTTTGCAACATTTAAATGAGAGATGCATACATTATTATGTGCGCAGACACAATTCTAATGTTGCTTGGAACTAATGGATGCTTTCCTCTTGGGTAGGACAAAAATATGATTTAGAGGACAATGTGATGGTGCATTTTCAGAATGAATGTGACTGGAACAACTTTGACAGAAACTTGAATTTAAATGTCTTCATTACTGCCACAACAAGTAAATTTACTTGGGAGTACTGTATATTCTTTTTTGTTGTTGTTGTAAATATTCTTAGAAATTTCCAACATGAAAAACACACATAACAGGTGGACTTTCAGATCATGTGCATAAAATACATACAGAGTTCATATTATTTACAGACAAACAGGTGTTAAATTGCAAAGTCATGTTTGATATATGAAGCATTTTTATAACTCATGATATTTAGTTGTTTTGTTAATCAGGTCATAGAATGGAGAGTGGTTTGTATAGACAAATCATTATATATTATCAGATTCTCAATAGTATTTCAATTGGGGGGGCATGTAGAAAAAAATGTATGATCCCTAGGAGGGAGCATAACAGAATGTAATTGAGAAACACTGACTTGGGAGTATTTAACCGAAGATGCAATCTGGAAATATCCTGTTGGATTTTACTAAAACTCAGCAGAAGTTGTTGCTAAACTCAACTTGAGAGATGGGCCAACAGCGTAGAGAATCGTGTCATTGGCATAAAGGTGAATAATATGAATCAACAACAGAAATGAGGCCTAGGCGTAAATTCGAACTGAAAGACTCTTCAGCCTCACCTGCATCATCCAATCGCAGCGTCACGCACATCTACCACAGCCAAACAGCAATGGACGACACCTCGTCATAGCCAATCATTGAACAAGCCTCCATTTATATGGACCTCCATCCATGGCTCCCATCTGCTCACCAACTAAACTCAACCTCCACCACCAGTGTCCAGGCCCGGGGCGGGGGAGGAGACATCTCAAATCCTGATCACAAGCTTATCTAAATTCACAGCACCCGCATATTCTGCTGGAGTCAGCGCACCAAAACCTTAATTCCTTAAATAATTGGAACTAGTCCTGTGTGGGTCTCTCCAGGTTGAATTTGCTACATTAATATAAACGGAGAAAAGGGTGTTATCAAGTATTGATCCATGTGGTACAACATTGTCTATGGAAACTATTTTTGCTGAAATATAACTTTGACAAGTTCAGTGCATATTTTTCCCATAAATACTGTAACTATGATCTATATTGTCGTCAGCTTGCTGTAGACAGGAACTTTAAGCCCACCTGTCCAGAGATTCTCTACAGAGAGAGTGAAAAACGCAAAGTGTTTCCCAAAATCCATCTGGATCAAGTGGATCAGAACCATGTGTATTTGCAGCTCAAAAACAAGGTTAGTGTTTTATTTATTTATTTTTTCTCATTTATTTTTCATGAAACGCGCCCGTACTGCGTTTTCGGATGTTAAGTGTGTTTTTGTTCCAGATTGAGCGTGTTCCAGTGTCGAGGTGTAGCACTCACAGAAATGTGAGGGCTTGTCTGTCGGCACAGGATCCCCTCTGTGTGTGGTGTGTCTCTGAAGACAGGTCAGGAGCTTCTCGTGCCGCTGAATCCTTCACACACTTCTGAACTTTCTAACACTTCATTTGAACTTTTCCAGCTGTACATTTGAGGACCACTGCACAGAATCAGAGTGGTTGTCCATCCCTGATGAGGCTCAACAGGAAGTGATTTCCCACCGAGTTGTGAAGGTTTCCAGTGGAATGGTTTGTTTCTAACACTCTGACTGAATTCAGTTACATTTCAGTTTTCTTTTAGATGATGTTATTCTTCTGTATTCCTGTTTTCTCAGGTCAAAGTATTGATTCAGACCCACCTGACTGTGCAGCAGAAGGTTCAGTCTAACTTCACCTGTGAATTCTCCTCAAATTCTAGTCAGATTTGTAGGCAACAGGGGCTTTCAGCACAGTACCCTCAATGCACATGCATCCTTATCGACACTCTGCTTACTGATGGTAATCAGCTTTTGTTAACTGATCAAAGTAATGTAATAACCTGATCATTTAGAATATATAAAGGTCAGTTCTTTCTAGTAAAGTAAAAACTAAAGACAGAAACAATGTGATAATCTGTAAAATAACATTTTCTGTTTCTGTCTTTGTAAATGTAATATGGCAGAAAACAGGTTTGAAGTTTGAAAAGTCATCCTCTGTTTTTCAGTTCTATGACAGGACATTTTATCAATTTGAAAGTTTCAGATTTATGTTTTTTCCTGTTTCAGTAAAATCTGTTAAAATGATCATATCTTAATGTGTTCTCTGCAACTTTAAAGGTTCCTTTGTCTCAAGAAAACAGATTCAAAATGGTTGCCATTTTCAACGCAGTATTTCAATTACGCTACCCAAGTTTATATATTCTTTGCTAAAAAAAAAAAGTGAATTATTGCTTTCTTAAAGGAAGTTTTGTAAAACTGTCGTAATTCACAGTTCTGGATGTCGCCATAAAGATCGGCATTGGGAAAACTGAGCTGACAGAGCAAAGAAAACTAATCAACTGTTCAAGTATTCATGGACAACCAAGTTCTCCTCTGTAAGTTCATTTATATACTCAAAAAACTAAACTTGTGGGTTTGGGTTGTTTTGTTGTTGTTGCTTTTAAATAATGACAAGAAGGCTGTTGGTGCAAGTCTCATCTCAAATGAGACGTTTGCTTGTCTTCTCCTTGCATCAGCAGGTTTTCCCTGAGTTTTCCACTGTCCTCCAGCAGTGAACAGTGGATGTTGGGTTTGTTGGTGACTTTAAATTCGGCCTGAGAAAGAGAATGTTTGGTCGAATGTCTGTGTTTGGTTGGAGGCCGTTAGGATGTGGGTGGGATGTTCATGTTTTGAATGATGCACCTGTAGCTCATCCAGCGTTTCCTCAGGGAGAATGTCTCTGCTCTTGCATTTAACATAATCTGTTTCAACAAGTTTGTGGTGTTAATGTTTTCCAAAAGCTGAGCTGAAAGCCAGTTTCATTTGTTTTTCTCTTCAGGTGCCGACAGTGCATCAGCTCTGGGTGCCAATGGATGGAGAACAGCTGTTCCTGGGCCAGTGAACTTACTCACAATGTAAAAATCAACCTGCATTTCTCTAATATGGATTTCTTAATGTTATTGGTTACTGTCATGACCATCATATTAAGTCTTATACAAATCAGTAGTAACCTGTCCAGAACAACATTGTTTATTTATTTCAAAGTCTTCTGTGCAGACCCAGAAGGATGTTTGCCTGGAGATGGAAGCTGGGAGGAAAATTTCTGTGAGTCTGAATCAGTATTAATGTACATTTTTCTTAACACTCATCCTAAACCAGGTTTCTCAATCTAATTCAGTAATGTCATCAAATAAGCATAACGGATGAATGCTAAATATCTTTTGTTTCCCTGTCAGTTACCAGATGTCATCTCCGTTACACCTAGTGTTGTGTCTGTATATGGGAAAAACCACGCTT
Source organism: Xiphophorus couchianus (assembly GCF_001444195.1). Classification (NCBI taxonomy): domain Eukaryota; kingdom Metazoa; phylum Chordata; class Actinopteri; order Cyprinodontiformes; family Poeciliidae; genus Xiphophorus; species Xiphophorus couchianus. The sequence continues at coordinate 15,691,319 of NC_040244.1, read as the reverse complement.
TGCTGTCGGGTCAGAACCTGAGCGACGTGATCGGAGTGAGAATCTCGACGCACATGGACTGTAGTCCTCAGGAGTGAGTCACTCTACGGAAAACTACGGCCAGTCGGAATGTATCTTATGTAAACTGATGGAGGAAATAATTTGCCAGAAGAACATTTGTTTGCACAGCCAGTCTAGTGACCTTAACCTTACCATAGTTGGCGCTCCTGATCCATCAGTGAACTGGTGAGATGAGGGGTACACAAGTCACAGACCCATAACCAAACAGTAGTTCAGAAATATTTATGTTTTGCCTAGTATTGACTGCTTAGATAAACGTTTTTCCGACCCTCCCACATTGTTATACTGAAAACATTTGCAAACAGATACTGTACATACATAGTGCACTTTTTCTACAAGCACAAGAGCCCAAAGAGTTTCAAACCAAACATCATTCTCAGGCACATAAAACAACTCATCTGTGCAAGTGGCCTGAAAGCTGTGAAACAGAAGCTCAAGTGTCAAGAATGAAAAGCCAACACTAAACAGAGGAGAGGCTTCACATAAGAGTGAACAGGAAGTTTTGACACTCAACAAGCATGAACATTTTGAAGGTTTTCAATCAGCAAGCGTCATGCATGTGACCCTATAGAAACCGTCTGGCCCACCACATAAACACTTATAAACCGCAGATGCACTCTGATCCACTTCATTGGCAGCAACTTTTAATTTGCTGCCAAACTTCTATGCACAAATAAAAACATTTTGCTAAAAACGGTGACAGCAACTCTAATTTTTATTGATTTTGATCAATCAAAACGATAGAATCCCCCAAAATTAGCTATGCTTGGTATTCCAACCTTCTTTTTCTTAAACCCTCCTAAATCTACAACATCATCTGTGCCGCCACCATTTATAGTCAGTTTGATCATTTACCATTTATATAAATGAAATGTACAAAGTTTTCTGTCGGCACATTCTGTTTCTCAAGTTCAGTCAAAATTCAAATGTCTAACATAAAAAAGGAATATATTGACAATTAACAAATGGACAGAAAGATATTTATGTAAATGGAAAGAAATGACTAAAACAGCTGAGGTGGCAAACTAAAAATACAACTTGCTTTAGCTTTTGTTTCAGAAACTCTCCATTCGGTTCATTCACATTCACCACAATAACTGCACCCATTTCCTTATGATGCTGTTCCTTGACAACCACCAAAACGACAATCTATGTTTAAAATCCTACGCAGTAGGCACTTCTAACATTTACTACATGCCAAGTAAATGGGATGTTTTTTTACATCTGACTGGAATGTGGAGCTTCCAGTTCTGCTTCCAGAACTTACAGCTCATCGTTCTTATAACTACCTCACAAGGTGGATCAGACGTTTCACGTCAATGGGTCGATTTCAACCCTCACGCCATAATTGCAAGGTGTAAAAAAATATGCATAAATTATGGGCAGAAAGGATGACCTGAAAAGGTGGAACGAGAAAACCTATTTTCTTACAGAGGAAGGCTTTCCTACAGATTCTGAATAGAAAAATATAAGCAAATTGAAGGCTACGGCTGCTGTTGTAAATTTCTTTAAAAATGTGAACAAATAGGAAGTTTCTCTGTCAGCCTTTCAGTGTTCTTATATCTTCTTGTTTCAGTTTAACTCTTACTATCTTGCTTTCTGTGTGTTTTCCTAATTTTTCTGAACAGATCTCCTGTGTGGAACAACACTGGTGTCAGTTTGACCTTTCACATCCCCACCACTGAAACTAGAAGAGTGGTCAAAATGTGTGTTCTTCTGCCTGATGGTAGTTGCCACGGAAACACTATAATCTCCTATCAGTCGTCCCCAGTCTGCACTGACATAGTACCTCGGAGCAGCTGGAGGAGGTATTTGAGCATTCCTGCAAAAGTTTCCATCAGCTACAGATGGAAACCCTTAATTGTCTAATTAATTAATTGTCTAATTAAGGGTACTCTAGTGTAAAGTGCTTTGAGTAGTTACTATTACTAGAAAATGCTACAGAGTCAGTCCATTTATGACCACAGAGTATCCAACATCTGTATGTACGTCTGGCAGGATGATGTACCACATCACAAAGCTCAGTTGTAAACAAGACCATGAGTTCACTGTACGTCCCCAGACTTCAGATTTTTTATCAAAAGCACTTTTGGGATGTGGAATGATTGATTATCTTGGATATGTTGTTGACAATTTGACAGTAACTGAGTTATGCTGTCATGTGGATATGAACCAGAGTTATATTCCTTGCTATGCTCATTTTTACCACTAAGCAACTAGAAAAGAATGATCATTCCAATTTTCAAAAATTAAAGTTACTGGGTTTTTTTGTTGTTGTTGTTTTACAAAGCTGGTCATCCTAGTACAGTAATTATCTGTTGTTCTAAAGCTACAGCTTGCACATAAAAGACTCCTATAAATATATGAATATAAGTGAATTAGGTATTTTTAGTGACTTATCTGTCTATGTTCCCAACAATGAATCTCACTCTGGAGTCGTTTGTACTTACAATGTTTGGAACGGATTTTTAATCCTCCAGTGCTACAGTATGTTTTTTGTTTGATTTTTGCCACAGAGCAGTAGAATATGGTTTGTGATTCTTAATGTTCTGTTCATGGTTAATTTGCCTTTGAACACTCTGAAGCACGTCTATGTTTATTCAGTTGGCTGTTTGTAAGCACATAGCATTTCCTATGAGCACCTGGGACTTAACATTTTATGAGGAAGTGTTAGTAGAACGATGAGTAAAGAACACCTTCTCTGTATATCAAACGTCCTCTAATCTGACTGCGCTTCATGCCCTGCAGTGGGAAGAGGAAGGTCAAACTCATTGGGACACACCTGGAGTTTGTGGATGGGCTGATGCAGAGCCACGCCCAGCATCAAGTGTTGCTTCCCAGGAACAGCAGCAGTCAGGAGGTAGTTCTGCAAACTGTCTGTGGTGAATATATTTTTAAAGGCACCATTTTGAATCCAAGATCAAATTACAAATGATATAAAACAACTGCTATAATAAAACACAGAAGTGAAAATAAACTGCATTCACAAATTAGGTGAATGCTGCTACTACTAAAGTGGAGGTGAAGCATGATTAAAACTTAGTTACAAATGGTCAGAGGTGAATGGGTGAAAATGTTTTGGGGCTATAGAATTGAGTATCCTGTGCATAACGGTAAAAGTATTGTCTTTCTGGAATAAGAAATACATATTCACATATCTGTTTATGTTGAACGGTTAAATAATGAATATAAGGGGCCTTAACACTGAGCCTTGGGGCACACCAGAAGAGATTTTAAATTTACTTGAAGGATGGGAGGATGAACGGTTTGTGGCTGAAAAGATACAACGTTACATGACATGTTGTCTGACTATTGTAAATGTTTTAACATAAAATCTCTTTGACCGAACAATTTTAAAATAATTTGCAGACTCTCACCTATGATACGCCTACAGCAGAAAGCAGTCAGATTTGCTGCAGCACCGTTTTTATGAAAGTAGCCAATCAAACAGTGGCCTGTTTGGTCAAACTAACGTACTATCCTGATCCGGAGTTTACCGGCTTCACTACAGAGAGGCTGAGAAATGATGCCCGTGTTGTTATTCACGTAAGTATTTTTTTTTTTTAAATTACCCAACAAGTGACTTGAGTTTCTCAAAGGTTACAGTTTGTTTCTGTTTCATTTCAGAAAAGTTCAGATAAACTGGAGATGACAGCAGCAGAGTTGTTGGTGTGGGGCATTGAGGGTGAAAAACAACATCCCTGTGTCAAAGTCAAAGAAAACCATAACAAGACAGACTCCTTTATCTGTGACATCCAAGGAGTTAACAATACTAACTTCAGGGCTATAAAGGTAAGTTATTTTTAGTATTTGGTTGTAATTTAACAGTTTAGTTGCACTTTGTTGGTGTGGTTGTGTGTTTTATGCTTGTTCAGATATTTTTTGGGATTATGATTTTCTGTTGCTCACCCTGCTGGGCTGACCGGGTTTGAACAGAGGAGCAAAGACTGAAAGACGGGGAGGATACAAGCAACTCCCAAACATTCTCTCTGAAAAATCCCAGCTGATTTGACAAATGCCTAAAAGATCTATAACAGCCAGATGTTTAAGTGCATAAAGCCAACAGTTCTGCTAATATAACCACCGAGGAATCAATAGCTGCCATTTTAAAATCCAATACCACTTTTGCACATACATAAACTTGTAAATTGGGAAATTTTGAAATTAATCTCTGTAGCTTGTTTTTGATAATTTTGACTAAATCTTTAAAGTGCAGCTTACAACAAGGGTTAAAGCAAGAGAGTTAATCAGTGAATTCAAAACATACTAGATGCAGACTTTTACCACATAATAGAAAAAAAACCTTTTTTATTCTTTTCTTGCAAGAATGTTCTTACTGGTTTGAACCAAACAAATGTGTCTTACAGTAAACTACACAAATATGTCATGTATTCTCATCTTTTCATAGTTACTGTCTGAAGTTTACCTCAATATATCACTCACAAAAATGTTCTAATGCTGTTTTAAATTTGACTCCAGATTAAATATGGTGACACAACTGTGTGGATGCAGACTCTGACTTCATTACATGTGGGCCTTCTGATTCTACATTTTCTTCTCAAATGCTCTATTCTTACTGGTAAGTTTTCTAAATGAGCCTAATAGCTACACCAGAATATATTTTTCTATTTACAGTTTTTTTTTCAATGTAAATTTCATAAATCAAATAGTCAGAGTGGGGTAAAGACCAAGATGCTTTTGTCTTTATCCCAAAGACAAAAGTTCTATGGTTCCAATTAAAACCTGATTTTCTTTCAGTGCTGGTGGTTTTCTGTCAGTGGCAAAAGAGACAAGAAAGTTCTGATTACTGATCATTTCTCAGCCAGAGGATCACTGAGAACAAGTACAGCCCAAGGATTCTAAACGTGTACATCGTGATCTTTGCTTTGTCTTTACATTTTTAAACGTTGCAGTATTTTCTAACATCCTTCTGTGTCATCCAAATGTATCCACCCTGAACCATAAGTGAACTAAATGGCTGAACAGAACACCTAGGAGCTGTTGAATTGCCTTAAGAAAAGTCACTGAAAGCACTCGCTATGAAAATACAAAGACAACCTCCAGAAAGTCATATATTATCATTTGTGTTACCATGACAACTGACACAACTATACATTACTGTCAGCACATGACCAATGTCCCTTTTAGTCAGCGTGTTGATTTCGATGAGTGGATGGACCAGAACCTCCTCCAGTTTGATGAAGAAAACAAAGTTGTCATTATTTTGGGTCATGAAAATATGAGGTTATAAATCAACACTCCATTATACATTATGAGAATTAAAGTAAAGAATACTAGAAATCTATGTGTGCCTATGTAGTTAGGTTTATTTTAAACACTTTTTACTAAATTGCCCAACTTAAAAATAATTGCTAGTGTTAGGGATTTCCTGTCCAATACATAGAGGAAAAACTGGTGAGTGTTTTAATTTTTATTATGAATTATTTTAATGTCTGTGAAGATTCACATATAGCTGCAGCACATCCAGAATGCTGCTGCCACAGTCCTGACCAACAACAGGAAACCGGATCATGTGACATCTGAGTTATTAAATTACTGCACTGGCCCACTGCTTGGAAAGATTATATAATTTTAAAGTGCATTATAGGATTAGACTAGTCAGGACTGTAAACATTGACAGAAGTGGTAAAAATCTTTTGGTTTTATTTTGGTATTTTTAATCTTATATTAGCTGTTCGTTTTCTTAAAAATATATTTTTGTATGGATTTTTTTTCCATACAATTCTTACAATTATGCATTTATTGTACCACATATTTTTATTCCAGTTAATCTTAAGTACTGCTCTTTTTTAAATACCGAAAAGTACTTTAAATTCACCTTGTGTATGAACCGTGGTATTGGTGACCTGTCCAGGGTGCACCGCTGGAGATGGGCACTAGCACCGCTGACCTGCAAAGACAAGCATGTTGGCTAATGGATGGATGGGAAAATAATGAATAATGGGATAAAAATAAACTTGCCTGGCAAATAGTATAAAATTTCAACGTTTTTTTTTTTTTTTTTTTAGTTTTCCTTGATGAAGAATAGTGTAATAGCAAAGACTTGTGTAAATCACAAAGACTTGTGATTCTTCTCCTGTTGCTCCACTCCATTACTGCTGGTCATTTTTTAAAATTAACAGAGTTGGTAATTAAACGTTAATCCCTTTAATCTGCCTTTAATCTGCCTTTATGGTCAGTCTTCTTTACAATTGGAAAATGTTCAAATGTCAATACTGGCTTTATTATTTGATAAAACTGATCAATTCAATAAAAGTAATTAAATATGGTGGACATGTTACCATGTCTGGATCTGTTACTCACAGAGTAACCCTAGAGTGGGGATCTTTTTTCTTTTTTTTCCTAATATGACTTAATGTTTATTGAATTGGCTTACATAATTTTATAGGCAGGCCAGTGCAGGAAATAAAATATAACCCTGTTCAGCAACGCCATCTTGTGGTGCAACCTCTATTATATCACAATTTTAATCGCAAATATCTGTCCAATTAATTTGCACTAGATTGTCAAAGAATTGTTTTAGCTCTGCCTGAAACTGACCTTTTGATTCAGACCATATTACCAAGATGTAATTATTTTGGCATAATTCTGAAACTGATCATTCACATGAAGAAAGATAGCAGCCAAACAAATAGGTTAAAAAAAAAGTCAAATGTTTATAGAAATGTGGTGGACAGAAGAAAAATCATATTATTGTATGTATCTCATGAACAACTTTGTCAACTTATTTGCAAATCAACGGTTTAAATTTAACACAGGACTTGATAAATAATGTTCTTATTGTCTATTACTTTAAATGTGTACCCAGATTTACAACGTGTTCCAAATGATTATACGAGTGATATTTTCTCAGATTTTCTTAAATGGTCAATGCAAATGACGGTCAGTATAATTTTCAAGTCATGAACTATTACAGTATAAATCAAATTTTACTGAACAAAGCTCCCAATGAGAACAGAATTTTTTTCAAAAATAAAAAACTCAAAATGCACTGTTCCAAATTATTATGCACAACAATTTTTCTAAACATTTTATGGATTATAAAGAACTGTAAACGGTAACAGACCGAGTTACATGTTATGTATCACCTGCATAATTCTTGCATCCATTGAACTTGTGAGTTTGTGGAAAGTTTCTGCTTGAATTTCCTTGCAGGATGTCAGAAAACCTTCCCAGAGCTGCTGTTTTGATATGAACTGCATTCCACCCTCAGATCTTCTGCTTGAGGAAACTCCAAAGGTTCTCAATGGGGTTGAGGTCAGAGGAGGATGGTAACCACACCATGAGTTTCTCCCCTTTTATGCCCACAGCAGCCAATGACACAGTGGTATTCCTTGCAGCATTCATTGTCATGCATGAAGATGATTTTGCTACAGAAGGTTCGGCTCTTCTTTTTGAACCATGAAAGAAAGTGATCAGTCAGAAAGTCCATCTACTTTGCTGAGCTCATTTTCACACCTTCAGGGACTCTGAATGGGCCGACCAATGATTCTCTCCCCATGATTTCAGCCCAAAAAATGACTCCACCACCTCCTTGCTGACGTCACAGCCGTGTTGGGACGTGGTGGCCGTCCATCACCAATCCACTACTGCGTCCATCTGGACCACCCAGGATTGTACAGTAGTTATCAGTGAGCAAGTCTGTTTGAAAATGAATCTTCATGTATGGCTGGGCCCACTGAGACAGTTTCTGCTTGTGAGCTCTGGTTGGGGGGCCGAATAATAGCTTCATGCACCGTAAGCCTCTGGAGGATCCTCCACCTTGAGGTTCCAGAGGCACCAGCAGCTTCAAATAACTGTTTGCTGCTTTGTAAAGGCATTTTAACAGCTGCTCTCTTAATCCGATGAATTTGTCTAACAGAAACCTTCCTCATTCTGCCTTTATCTGTACAAACCCATCTCTGTTCTGAATCAGCCACAAATCTCTTCACAGTACGATAACGCTTCAGTTTTTGTTAAATATTTAATGTTTTCATACCCTGTCATACGGAACTACACTATCTGATGATTTTCGTCAGCAGAGATCCTTTCTCTTTCCCATATTGCTTGAAACCTGTGGCCTGCTTAATAATGTGGAACATCCTTCTTAAGTAGATTTCCTTTAATTGACTCACCAGACAAACTAATCAACACAGCTTTCTGAAATTAATTATAGTGATTCAAAGAGCCCTGACACACAATATTATGTATAAATTTAATAGCACAACAAAAAAAATTAAATCTTTATGACACTTGAATCCAATTTGCATAATAATTTGGAACACGGTGTAGTAATGCACAATAAAAGTAGTTTCTCCCCTCCAAACAGTTTATGGTCCATAGTGAAGCCTGTTCCACGAATGACACTTGTAATACGGCGATTGTAAACTTTCTGAAGTTGTCATAACTCATAAAATCCTAGGAAATACCTAGCTTAGCATAATTTTTTTATGTGCACATATTAAAAGAAAGTAATTATTGTTATTTTAATATTAATAATGTAACACTACGATGTGAGTTAAATCTGTGTTACCATAAAATAAGAGGTCGTGGGTGGAGAAAGAGCAGAACATTGAGAGGGAATAGCGTAGCTGTCCAGACTTTTATTCAACCTCCATTTTAACAGAACAGAACCCGTCTCGGGCACACCTAAAAAAAAACAACGAAGAAGAAAGAAACAGCTCCTCTTAAAGGCACTGCACAATTCCTTAGCTATAGGTCTTGTATGTAACCACATTAATTCAAAAGGAAAAATAAATCATCTTACAATAATATATTAATTATTTTAAATGATGAATTACTAAAATAATTCATTATTTTAAGGAATGAATAATGTCTTCTGCTGGAGGTCCTGCTGCTGGATGCCTATTTTCAAAGTTAATAGATAAAATAAGTAGCGATGTTTATGTAAGCAAATATCCACCGAAATGGGGGTTTGTGTCTGTCATGGAAACACAAGCCCGGATAGTTGCCAGAACACCAACTACACCTTGACGATCCTGTCCACGAACAGAATGAATTCAGATGTGTTCTTACATCAGGTAATCTGATACTAGGCAAGTAATGAAGCATTTCACCACCTACCGGATGGGACGTAACCGGGAAGGCTGCATCAGCTTAACGGTCGGAATCGTTGAGGTGGCAGTAATGACAACTTCCCGACACTAGAGGGCATTGTTGTTAATGAAATGTATAAAAACTGATCTCTTTATGCCAGAACAACGTTTCGCCTTGATTTCAGAAATACTCTTAGACTTTTAGAATAAGTCGGTTCGGACTATTTCATGATGGCTCGTGTTCTATTAGCTTTCGGAGGCGCGCGACCATGTAAAAATGTCATTCAAAAAACGTTAATTTCAGCCAGGTTTACGCAGTATTTTTACCTGGGGAGCGCGCGCTCACTCAACAGGTGTGCTGGGTTTTTTCTCGGAGCTTTACGCGCTTTAAGAGTTTGAACCGGGCAAATTAATTTGTGTAAACACGCAACATAGGTACTAAAACCTTTATAAATTATATGTTGTTTTTATTTCCGGTTTCGCTCATTTCCTTCCAATTTCAGCACTTCTTCTTTCGGCAAAGCCGCAGCGCATTTACGCACATCTCTATGGACACAGAGACCACAGTGTACTGCAGTCCATCAGTGTCTCACTGTCTCAGTCAGTCTTTGGTACAAGATGATCTTTCTTCTGCTCGGTCTGCTTTGCTCCATCTGGGGAGAACCTGCACAATGTCTGGAGGAGAACAGAGAGTTCAACTTTACAGAGGACCTCCGTCAGCTCGCTGTGGGCAACAACTCTGTTTACATCGCTACAGAGGAGAATCTTTACCAGCTGAGCCGTGACCTGACTCTGATCTACAACCTGACCCAGAGAGGGATCTTAAAGAGCACCGACCAACAGGATAAAGAGGAGTTTTACAGAGACCCCATGAAGGCTGTCTTAAACGCGACTTTCAAAGTTAATGTTTTATTACCATTTGAGGAAAATGACACATTGATCAGCTGCGGTGTGACTGGAAACAAACTCTGTGGTTTCTGTGAAGTTCTGGACCTGAAGAACATCTCTAAGCTGGTTTACAGTGAATCCATCCAGGTGGGACCTCAGAGGAGCAGCAGTGGGTCTGTCAGCTTTCTGGTGGATGTGAAGGAGGATTCAGGTCAGACTGAGACTTACATTCTGACAGCGATAAAGAACCTGAGAGACAAGGCAGAGTGTAGCACTGATTTAAAGACAATCAACCTTCAAAACACCGATCATAAACAGCCTGGGGAAATATTTTCCTGGTCTGGTCGATCAGGTGTTAAACCTGGGATCCAAACTGTAGCTGATGTAGAGTTTGTGGACGGATTCCAGATCAACTCAACAGTGTATCTGTTCTCCAACGTGGCATCAGGAGGTAAAACCAACAAAGTCCGTCTGATCTGGCTTCAGGCTGAAACCAGTAAAGCTCAGACTCTGGAGTCTCTTCATGGAGCGACTCTCAGTTCCTCTGGAGGCAGCAGACTGCTGGCCTCCTCGGTCGTCCCAGGTGGACAGCAGGTCCTGTGGAGTGGAGTGTTCAGTGTGGACGGAGGAGAAAGCAACACTGAGCTGCTGCTGTTTGACGTCAGTCCTGATCTCAGCAGGGAGAAGAATAGAGATCCAGACTTTAATATATCGACCATCAAACCAGAGAACCCAGTAAGTTGCTGTATTAAACATTATCTACTTTCAGTGTTAATGTTTCATATCTTGTTGTTTCACTGAGTTCTGGATGAATAAGAGTCTCCAGCAGAGTATTGCATGACTCGGATGAGACAGACAGAATATTCAATAAGATTAAAGGTTGGATAATTTATACTTATTTATGAAATAGAGATTGGTATGGTTTCATGGATCAGTCTTTTTTTATTGTTGAATAATTTTGGTAATTTTAAATAAACGGTTATTGTGTTCAATAATCCAATTTTCAACAGTTTTTAACTTTAACACCTTTATGAATTTTGGCAGTGTCTACGTTTTTGTGTTTTAGTTTTCTGAGTGTCATTTTAGATATAAAATCTAGTCATTCAAATCCCAGCTTTGAACATCTGTATCTGTCCCAAACCTTCTGTGTCGCTGTTTATAAAACTATAAATCTTCCCTGAGTTTGGTGAAGATCAAAACAAAATGTTGAAACGATTCTCTCTGTTCGTCAGTCGGTTCCTGTGCTCCTGAAACCGAAGGCTGTGCTTTTTAAGCAGAACCTCATGAGTTCTGTTCTGGCCGTCAGGCTGAACGGCTGGATGGTTTTCTTCATTGGAACAGCAGATGGACAGATCATCAAGGTGGGTAGAAAACTAACAACTGAGAGGAAAAAATTGTTCTAGTAAAATAAGTAAACAGAATTGTATCGTTTACGAACACAGTGACAAAGTTACATTGACGTATAAAACTGTTTTCTAGTGAAACTGTTTAATTATTTTTGGCTCTTTAGCTAATTTTTGACATACAGGTTTTACATGTTATATGTTTTCATGTCGAATTATGAACATTTTACAGACAACAGATAAACAAAATTACTACACAATTATTGGGGTTGAGCAGACATTAGATCAGATGATATACTAGACTTTAATATGTGCTATACCACCTCATCCACTATAAAACACATTAGTCTCTAGTAGGTTTTCTTCCAGGACTGCCCTGTAATTAGCTCCACCCACATTCCCATCAACTCCACCATATCATGATGCTGCCACCACTATGTTTGCTAAGAGGAAGATGGGAGTTTTTTGTCACTGACAACATTTAGTTCTAAGGCCAAAAAGTTACATTTTGGTTTCATATGATAAAAAGCCTTCTTCCACAGGTTTCTCTTCACTGCAAATAAAGTTTCAAAAATAGATTTTATTTAGCAATTTTTCCAAAAAAAATCTGATTTGAGTGGATATGTGACTAATTGTATTGTAAGAGATTTTCCCATCAGTCCTGACATCAGGACTGATTATGGCTTATCAGGCCTTTTCAGTCATAATGAGCCATTTATACAGTAATTAGATCAATGGTGAGGAAATCACAGTGTCCTGCTGTGTCATGACCGAACTTTGTTACTTTTCCATGTGCCATATTGTTTCCGTGTGGCATATTGTTTCCATGTGGCATATTGTTTTTATGTGCCATATTGTTTTTATGTGCCATATTGTTTCCATGTGCCATATTGTTTTTATGTGCCATATTGTTTCCATGTGCCATATTGTTTTTATGTCAGTGTTTTTATGTCTGGGAATGTAACGTCAGTGATTATACAACTGTGTGGTTAGTCTAGCATAACTTTAACTAATATTTATCTTGAGTTATTGCCATAATATTTTTTTATCTATCCAGCTAACCCTGTTTCTTTGATAAATACTGTATCTCCAACCTCACTGTTGTTGTTGTCATCAGCTCTCTGTGGACAGGAAGTATCAGCCCTCCTGTCCACAGATCCTCTACAGAACCAGTGGAGACAACAAAGTGTTTCCAAAAGTCCAACTGGATCCAGTGGATCAGAAACATCTCTATGTGCCGTTTAAAAACCAGGTAGATTGGAGCTTTTTCATGTGGCGTTCACTTGCCCTGCCTGTTGATGTGTTTCTGAAACATGGTGTTCTGCTCCAGGTGAAACGTGTTCCAGTGTCAAACTGCAGAACTTACCAAAATGTGAAGGATTGTCTTTCTGCCCAGGATCCATTCTGTGTCTGGTGTGTCTCTAAGAAAAGGTCAGAGAAACTTCACCTGCAGCTCAATCCTTCAATCTCAACTTTATGATGACACATTTACATTTTTTTCAGCTGCTCGTTTAAAGACGACTGCACAGGTTCAGAGAGGCTGTCCATCCCTGATGAATCCAAGCAGAAAATAGTTTCTCACAGATTTCTGAAGGACTCCACAGGAGAGGTGGGTTATTAATTCATATATTTTTGACTGTATTCATCTGGAACTATCAGTTATTATCATCTTATATTTGTTCTTTTCTCAGATAAAAATAGTCGTCCAATCACACCAGACTACGGAAAGGAAGGTTCAGCCTAACTTCACCTGTGATTTCTCTACAACCTCCACCCAGCTTTGTAAAAAACAGGGACCAAAACCACAGTACCCACAATGCACCTGCATTCTCAATGCCCCTTTCCCTGCTGATGGTCAGTGATGGTCAGGAAGTCTTTAAACATTTTGTTCCAGCTGTTAAAGTTTCATACTTTATCTTGGATTTACAGATCTTGACGTTACCGTGACGATCAGACTTGGAGACACATTTCTGTCAGGAAAAATAAAGATGGTCAACTGTTCCAGTATCCAGGGGCAACCAAGTTTTCACCTGTAAGCTCATTTATCTTTTATAATACAGATTTAATAACAACTGATATCATCCCAAAGTCTAACAGCATAATTTAACTCCAGTGTTTTCATAACAACTCTACTCTGCATAAAATCTGAATAATACAAATATTGTAGCTGATATTTAAATCTGACCGATGACCCACTAGTAGAATCATCTGTTTCCTGTTGTAGCTGAAAGGAAAGAATCAGTGTTGAATCCTGAGAAGCTTCATTCTTCACAATGTTTCATTGACAGGAATCATGTCATCACTGCAGCTTGTTGTTTCTAAATAAATCTCTATCATGTGTCGTGATGTTTGAGTAAAGCTGAGATCAAACTGGGACTGTTTTCTGTCCAGGTGTCAGCGGTGTGTCAGAGCAGGATGTGGATGGAGACAGAACAGCTGCTCCTGGGCCACCGACGCAGTCAGCAGCGTTTCTTCTCAGATGGTGCTTGTTAGACATAATTACATTTCCTTAACATAAATATCTATTGTTTGTTTTTTTGTTTTTTTCAGTTTCTGTGTTAAACTGGACTAATGTCAGCTGGAACGGCTTCATAAAATGATCTGATAAATGCCACTTCTCTCTTTCTGCAGGACATTTGTGCAAACATTGGGCAGTTTGGGAGGAACTTTTCTGTGAGTCAGCATTTTAGTTGATCTGAGTTCAGTTATACTGAAACTATAACCAACGAGTTCTATTTTCAGTGTAACTCGTTGTAATGTGAGACATTTGTATTTTCTGCTCCTTCAGAAACCAGAGATCTCCTCCATCTCTCCCAGCGTTGTGTCTTTCTATGGCAGAAATCAGGCTGTGTTGTCGGGTCGTAACCTCCGAGATGCGACCGGAGTCAGGATTAAAGCAGACCTGGACTGTGACCCAAAGGAGTGAGTCGTTTTATTCTTTGCTCAGTGTGTGAAAACATTATGTCTGCTCAAAAATATATTCACTCATTTTGTTAGGGTAAAGAAGGTTATTTGATTACAGAGAAAACATTAAATGACTTAAAAGTGTGTTTTCTGACTGAGAAAAATGTTCAGTAACCCTCCTCTCTAATCTCGACTTTCACCTTGTGTGGCAGAAAAAGTAACACTTGTGCAGCTTCTGTCTGATTGTACAGACATGCACTTTCACATGAACAGCAGCAGGAGCTTGTAGGCCTTGTGGTGACATTCCTGTTTCAGGAGATTTTTTTTTTAGCATCTTGCAGTCGGTTTTCAGAGTGAACTTGCTTACAGCTCATTGCTTGTTTCATAACTGGTTACTGTATTGTGATTTTTTTTGGTGTAAAACATTATGAGTTGCCTTGTTGCCTTGTTGCTACACAAATAAAGGTGATTTGACCTGTGATGCATAGGACGCTAGTTTATAGTTGAACAGTTTTTGTCTCTCTGTGTTCTCTGGTCAGATCCCAGGTGTGGAACAACAACGGCTCCAGTCTGACCTTCCGTATTCCCAGCACAGAAGCTAAAGGCCTGGCCAAAGTGTGTGTTCTCCTTCCAGATGGAAGTTGCCACGGCAACTTCACCATCACCTATCAGTCATCACCAATCTGCACTGATATTACACCAAGCAGCAGCTGGAGAAGGTATTTAAACTTTTTTTTTTGCAAAAAAAATAATATAGATTAACAATTTCCAGCATCTGCAGAGAACCATGCACTGATGTAATATTAATTTATTTATTAAACCAAAAGTTGTTTGTTGGACCTCTTTAAACCTATAAAGAAGAAATTTCTTTATTCCTTCTGTATATTTTTTTTAAATACAGAAATATTTCTGCTTAAGGAAGCCTGCACACGTGATCTTCACAGGATTACACTGCAAAAAAACAGAACAAAAAAACTCTTACCAAGTATTTTTGTCTAGTTTGTTGTGCAAACATCCTAGTACACTTGAGACAGACATAAGACAAAACTAACTTAAAAGTAACTTTTCAGTAAAACATACAGTAGGAGCTTGTTATAAATCAATCTTTGAATATAAATGTAGAAAAAAAAACGAGTGAGCTCCACTAGGAAATTTTTTCACTTGTAATGGAAAAATGTCTTTTTATAAGTCGGAAAAAAACTAGAACTTTGTATCCATATTCAAGAATTATTGACTTAAAACAAGCTTACATATCCTGCTGAAAAGTTACTTTTACGTTGATTGTGAATCATTTCAAGTGTAGAAAATACACAGAAATGCTTGGTAGGACTTTGGGTTTTTGCAGTGTGCTGACACTTCCTCTCCACTTGGATCTTACTTTTGCTGATCATCATCAAGGGAATAAATACATTTCATCTGAATCAACTAAATAACCTGTGGTCAGCTGAAAATGTGAGCAGTTAAACCCTGCTGATGAGGTTTCTGAACAAACAGCCGTGTACCCGGTTTCCACTTTCATTCCCAACTTGTTCCTTTTTTCAAAACGAACCAAAGACCCCCATTATTTAGTTTGACACCCACTCCTTTGTAACTGGTGAAATTTACAGAAACCCGTTGAAGCAAACTGTCGTAGTAACAATTACACAGGAAAACTGACACTTCCTGAACAACCCATTTTCACTTTGACATTACTTCCCCTTTAAATGCAATGACTGAATCCATTAGTTACTCTGCAGTTTCAGAAACATAATGGACTACTTCATTGTAAAAAAAAATATATAACAAGAAGAATACCATAAGCATTGGTGTTTCTGTCATTTAAAATTTGAATTCCTGCAAATGAAAAGCATTCATTGAATATTTTCTACATCTGAATGTTTTTTCAGCTTTTTACTGTTTGACACACTTATTAATATGTCAGCCAGTACTTGTAGCTGGTTAAACTCCTGAGGAGGAAGTGAAGCACCATGTGCCCAGTTCTAAATGTATTTGGACAATTTATTGCATGTCTTCCTCGTCTTGTTATGCGTTTCTTTCCTGTCTACCATCTGTCAAATGAAAGAGGCCCAAAAAAAATGGAGGAATTGAACAGAGTACAAGAACTTTGGAGCAAGAAGCTAAAACTTTAAAGTCTTCTTAAGATATAGAATTTCAAAAATTAAGAAATTACTCATGTGGACCAAGTTTGACAACATGAAACGAGCTAAAAGAGCTCAAAAACAACACACGTCTTCATGGGTCAGTTAGAGTTCAAACCAAGGGTGAACTTGGTTTGTGCATTTACTGCATTCAACAGGACAGTGAAGTATACAAGCAAAACTACAACTGATTTTACTTGTGGCCTATTCAAAGTCTAGATCTAAATCGGACTGAAATGTTGCGGTGTGACATTACGCACAGAGTTCATGCTCAAAAACCAACCAGAGCAGCTAAATTAAAACTGTTCTGCTTAGAGGAGCAGTAAAGTTCAACCAGTTATTGTTGTCTTACATAGAGCCTGGCTGGTTTGTTTGAAAACCTGAACCATTTAAATGTGACGAAAGCAGGAACAGAATAAATGTATGAAGTGGTGAATACTTTTTCACACCACTGGATGTAAATAAAAATCTACAGTCACAGGTGGCGCGCTGTCAAACAGCTGGTCAGAATAACAGGGAAGTAAAGTGTGTTTGTCCTCCAGTGGGGGCAGGAAGGTCACTATTTCTGGGACTCACCTGGAGTTGGTGGAGGGGATCACACACAGCCCCGCCCAGCAGGAAGTCATGTCTCCCATGAGCAGCAGCTATCAGGTAACTCTGCAGACAGAAACTCTGTCATCAGCATACGGTGAACTACGTCATGCTCCGTTTTTATTTCCAACAGAGTCTCATCTATGAAACGCCTGCAGCCAAAAGCCCTCCGGTGTCCAGCAGCACCGTGTTTCTGAAAGTCGTCAATGAAACGTTGCCCTGCGCTCAGAAAATAACTTACTATCCTGACCCAGAGTTTTCCAGCTTCACGGCCGTGAAGGAAGGGAAAGATGTCCGCATCACTATTCAGGTAAGGCCGTTTCCGTCCACAGTGGTTCACTCAGACATGTTGATGTTATATTATTGAAGGGGAAACTGGTTCTGATCTTTCAGAAAAAGGCAGATAACCTGCAGATGACAGAAGCAGAGCTGTCAGTTGTGGGAATTCAGAATGAAATTGAACATGACTGCTTCATAAAACCCGAAGGAATAAGCAACAAGACAGAAACCTTCATCTGTGAGATCAAAGGACTGCAAAGCTCCGACATTGATATAGTCAAGGTAAATGCTAAATTTATGGTAGTATAAGTTTAATAATTTGAAGTGCTGTTGAAGTCCTGTGTTTTTTAGCTGCAACTACAACAGCTTTCCCTACCAGTGTCTCACATTACTTGGTTAACATGAACCAAGAAACAGGACAGGACATGTTGATGGAAGCAGATAAACTAAACTGACTATAATTTTGCGAGAAAACTGGGCAAATTCAGAAAAATAAAGTCGAACCAGGAACAGACAAAGAAACAGAACAAGAGCAATGAGTTTGACCACATAACCAGCAGGACGTAGGACTACTGTAGAGCTTTGGCTGCTCAAAGAACGAAACCAGGAGTTACAGAGTACAAAGCTGGCCCAAGTTTCTCTGCAATCTTTATGCGAAAACACAAAATGAACTGAATCTAAAAAAAGAAGGAACATTTTTAACTGGCATAGTCAAAGTTTGCACTTAAAACTGAATGAAATATCATCTGTATACTCGGTATGAGGGAGTGCTGTAAAGTTATTGACACAATGCTAAAAAGAACCAATCTTTTTTAACCAATTTGAATAATAAACGGATCTTGACTTCATTAGTCGATAACTGGAATCAGTTGGAATGTACAGAATCTGTTGGACTTAGAATTTGTCTGTTCGTACCAAACTTCCTCCTCACCACTTGCCAATTATTTCAAATGATTAGTGGTTGTTGTCGGCACTTGGGGAGGCACAACCTGTGTTCAGTTATTTGTGTTCAGGGAGATTTTATTTTCACATTTGAAAATAACGAAAACACCAGATCAGGTTCTTCTGGAAGCAAACCCAGTGTCATTATGTTGTAAGAAAGTCTCATTCAACCTGTTAGCTTGATTTGTCTGGTGGCTCATCACGACTCTTTATGCTTTATGTTGTGGATGCTTTAGAGAGAGTTTTGGCTTTACAACAGTTTCAGCATTTAGTTGGTGTTTGGGTGTTAATCTTGCAGTCTTCCAATAATGCATAACTATCAAGTGATGTTTTCAAATTTCCTGTCAACTATAAGCATGTTTTACCTCATAAACATGGCAGGCAGCTGGATGAATGACTGCGCTAGCGCCCCGAACAACCCTGATCTGTCATGAATGAACATGAATGACTCTTCATAAATATTTTACGACTGCTGTCACAAAGTGTCATTCGGTAAATAATGACACTTTTAATGCAAAGTTCAATTAAAACTTGCATTAAAAGTCATTTAAAAGTGTCAACTTTGCATTATTTACCAAATGACACTTCATGACAAAAGTCCTAAACCTTCATGAAGACGCAACTTCATGTTCAAGACAGGAGTTATGTCCTACTTACGACAGCCTCATGTCAGTCTTCTGCACACCCCTTCAAATAAAGTGTTATCAACTATTGTGACTATGGTCTGTTACAGGTAAAATATGGAGATGAATCTATAACACTGAACAAATCATCTTCGTTGTTTTTTTTAATACTGATCATCATATTCCTGATCCCCATCACCCTGGTTGGTAAGTGCGCCACGGTTTAGGCCTCCACCGACGACACTGCTGGAGATTTCTCTTTACGTGTTTCCTCGTTCATTTCAGTCGTGTTTTTCGTCTACCGAAGACAACGGCAGCAGTTCACCGTCAGGATGAACAAGTTGATGGAAAACCTGGAGTGTGACATTAGGAACGACATCAGACAAGGTCAGTCCTTTCTTCTGAGTCTGGTATTAGGTTTGCTTTTTTTCCCTCTGTTACCTGCTACATTCATCAGGGCTTAATGTGTATTAATCTGATCCTAAACACGTCCTACGCTTAGGTCAATTAGTTTGGCTCAACATTATTCATACTTAGACTTAGGTTCTAAGTAATAGTTTAATTTGTTCAACATGTTGAAGGGACCCAATCATAGCACCAACTCTGGCCTTCCTCTTCATGAGGTTGTCATAGAAACAGTGTCTTCAGTAAGAGGCCTTTTCAGTTTGCTGCTACAAGAGATTCTTTCTTCCCACAGCCATTACCATCTGTAATAACTCTTTAGAGAATCATGAATAAATTGAGTTACAGCAACATTTAGTTTCCCTGTGGGATCAATGAAGCATTTATCATTTGAATTGATTGAGAATCAGTGGAGGCAGCTAAAGATTGAGGTGTGTGACGGCTGTCATGGCACTAAAGATTGTTCCACTGAACATTGTGATTGTTAAATGACTCATAATTTTTATATAGTAGAAATTAAAGCAG
Organism: Xiphophorus couchianus; assembly: GCF_001444195.1. Classification (NCBI taxonomy): domain Eukaryota; kingdom Metazoa; phylum Chordata; class Actinopteri; order Cyprinodontiformes; family Poeciliidae; genus Xiphophorus; species Xiphophorus couchianus. The sequence continues at coordinate 15,671,568 of NC_040244.1, read as the reverse complement.
ATCATATTCATAATCATTGATTGTTTCATTATCTTAAAAGATGCCCATCTCATTTCCTATCAGGAAGCAAACTTCCTGCTATGAAGTCAATATAACATCCTGAGTGGATTTGTTGTTGTTGTTGTTGGCTTAAATCTTTCTCAAAATAGAATTTCAGATTCATTTTATTCGTCTCTTCAGATGATTCATGAACCTAACTGACTGAAATAGATGCAGTGAAATGTTAATATTTGCCGTTTGTTTTCACCTGCCTTCCATGGAGACGGAGTGTGTTGTGTCCTGGTTCAATGAGGAGAACAGAAATAAATCATATATTAAAGTTTTTCATGTTAACACACATTCTGTGTGACGCGCTGCCTCTCCAGTGACAGAGAATCGGCTTCTGTTTAGAGCTGATAATGAAACATGTACACACTTTGTCCCTTAACCACTTCACTTTCAACTCCTCCACCTCATTGGGCATCTAAAACACACTCAGTTCCTTTTTGAAGCGCTTCCTTTTTTTCACAAGTTAAAGTTGCACAAATTGGCCTGACGGTAAACGGAAGCCACTTTCAGAAACCCTTGCTTGACTGCAGCTTTTGCTGAGCCACTCAGATGTAGTATCATTACACTTTGTGATGTTGCAAACTGATTGTTGCGTTTCCGTGTTGCAAGCGGATAAGACGGAGAAATGTTAGCCGTTTTGTGAGTTGTTAGTGTTGCCTTTCCTACACTGTGTGTTTCCGTCACAGGATTTATAGATCTGCAGACAGAAAAGGCTGACCTGATGGAAAACGTGGGAGCCATTCCTTTCCTGGACTACAAGCACTTTGCTTCCAGAACCTTCTTCCCTGAGGTAAAACCAAGCCGTGTGCTGCAACACAAATCACACCGATACCCCGGGGATACATAACAGTTACCTTCTGTTTTCCAGAGTGACTCTTTAATTAAGCTGTGCATCAAAGACATTGGTCAGGTAAGCGTGGATAACAGCTGCGGCTCTTTGGACGCTCTCACACAGCGTCAGTGACGTTTGTTGTTGTCTGATCTGGGAATCAGGACGTGGAGAAGGTGGAGCTGGATCAGCACTGCCAGAGGTTCTCCAGGCTGATCCAGGACCAGCTGTTTCTCACCACTATGGTGCACGCGCTGGAGGAGCAGAAAAGCTTCACCGTCAAAGACAAGTAAATCCGATGGCCCGCATGGAAAAACAGAACGCTTATCACTGCAAAACACGTCAGATCCTACCAAGGAGTTTTTGTTTCTTGTGCTTGAAATAAGACAAAACTAACATAAACGTAACATTTGTGGAAGATATTGGAGCTGGTGGGTGCAGTATGTAATTTTTAATAATAAAAAAAACACACACACACACAAAAAATGTTTTTTCTAAAACATTAAACTGTCACCATGTGGTGAAAAGATTGCTCTCCACATCCTCTTGAGCTACTATTACCATCTGAAGACAAAAAACAACCAGTCAGTGCCAGGAGGAGGGGTTTAACGCTGTCAATCCTCCTCATGTATACGCTGAGCAGTGCCATATGATACTGTAATTGGCAGCGCTTTTTTTGAATACTTTTTATCTATACTCAAGCATTATTCACTTAAAACAAGCTCCTATATCTTGCAGGAAAGTTCCCTGTGAGTTAGTTTTAATCTTATTTGAAGTGTACTGAGATATTTGAACTAAAAACTAAACAAAACAAAAGTACTTGGTAAGGTTTTGTGTTCCTGCGGTGGACGGTTCAGTTAACATCTCTCTCCTTCAGGTGCACACTGGCGTCTCTGCTCACAGTGGCGCTTCACGGCAACCTGTCGTACCTGACGGAGGTGATGGAGGTCCTGCTGAAGGACCTGATGCAGCAGAACAGCGCCGCCACTCAGCCCAAACTGCTGCTGAGACGCACCGAGTCCACGGTGGAGAAGCTGCTGACCAACTGGGTGTCGGTCTGCCTCTACGGCTTCCTGCGGGTCGGTCCAAGAAAACTGTCCCAAACCAGCCTGATTGTTCCCGTGTAGCTAGACAGAGACCAGACTGCTATGATCCCAGTCAGATGATTCTCACTCATTTATCTCCATCTAAGACTTTTGATGCACATCTGATGATTTCTGTAGTTAAGATGTAAAAGAATTGACATTGAAGTGAAGACGCCTTTGGTTCAGACAGTTTTTACAATCAGAAACTCTTTGAATTATTTATTTTTTACCTAGAATTGCAGCTTAAAACATCTAAAAAAAACAACAAAACAATCACTTCCCTGCTTGTTTATAGGAAACGTGACTGTGGCTACGGACAGTTTCAGGTATCAGAGGAGACATAAAATTAGTGCATCGTTCAGTAACTTCATCTCTTATCGTAAATTCTGTGAAAATTGTCTGTTGTCTGGTATACAGTACAGGGTTTCCTTCAATACAGATTATCTCTGTTTTTGCATGTTTGTCACACTTCACAGTGAAGTGTGACATTGTGTGATATAAAAACATTTTTATATCACACAATGATAACTTAAGAAAATCAGCAAATTAAGTAAATATATAATAACGATTTAATTTACTTAAAGATAAATCTATCCAGAGCAAACTGGCCTCCTGGGAAAAATATTCTAACAACATGAAAGCAACATCTAAAGCACTTTGTCTCACTTACCTCAGCTAAGGTCAGTGTTCATGACTCAGCAGTAAGAAAGAGAAGTGACAAAAAGGCGTCAGATCTAACGCCAAAACCACCGCTGACCAAAGAGAGCACATTGTTCCCTCACTAAATCGTATTTACGATCACAAAGACCTTTTAGAAAATGGTCTGTGAACTAATCTGAACATTTTGGGAGGTGTGTGTCCTGTTACACTTTAGAAATGCAAAAAGGAAAAAAAAAAAAAGAAAGAAAGAAATGAAGATTTTGGAGTGGCCTAGTTAACGTCTGGGTGTGGATGCTTGGAAACCTCCCAGTGTGGCCAAAATAAACCAATTCTGGGAAGAGAAACGGTCTAAAACTCCTCCACAGTGATGTAAAAGATTCACCACCTGTTAGCAGCAGCACTTAGCAGCTGCTGTTACCAGGGTGACGAAGAGATTGCAGTCGGAGGAGCCATTTCCTCTTTCACATGCCAGTTGTTCACTCTTTTTCGCTCTTAACAGTAATTATTTGAGCACATCTTTTTATGTTTACTCAGGTCATCTTTGATGTTAAAATCTGTTTGATGTGAACTTTTCCAGATAAATAAGTGCAAAAAACCCATACAGCTTTATCACAGCTATATATGTATTTATTAACGTGTCTCTAAGCTGCCTGCTAATTGTGGCTGATTGTATTTGAAGCCAAACGTTTTCTGGAACCACAAGAACCACGTGCAACAAAGAGCTCAAAGTAAACTCCAGCCTGCACAAACCTGATGCGTGTAAGATGGCCAGCTGCTGATTTTCTCATTTTTATTTTTATCTCTGGTGTCGTGCAGGAAAGTGTTGGGCAGCATCTGTTCCTGCTGGTGAGCGCGCTCGCGCAGCAGATCTCCAAAGGGCCGGTGGACTGCGTGACAGAGAAAGCTCTGTACACACTCAGCGAGGACTGGCTGCTGTGGCAGGCTCAGGACTTCAGCCAGCTGGTACACACACACATACACATCCACACACACACACACACACACACACACACACACACCGAGGTTTGTGATAGTTAACTGAAACTAACAAAAACTGAAATTGAGAAACCATTTTTGTTAACTGACATAAATAATGTTTATTTTTGAACTGATGTGAAATTTTTTACCCCCTCCCCTCCCCCAGTATCCATGTCAGCTGTCGGCAAATAGGTCATTACGATACTTGGAGGCTAGTCTGTAAAACTGCAATGGTAAAAGTAGGAAGAAAACACCAGGGTCAGCTGGCTGTTCAACATTAATAAGTGGTTAATTTTTTTTAATGTATCTTCAGTTGAGTATTTATTACCCAATCAAGTTATATATGAACACAATAAAATACTGTGGTTCAGTTTTAGATGCAGAATTTTAAAGAAAAAGGTCCAAGTATGAAAAAACTCCTATTACAAGTTATGAAAACTAAACTAAAACTAAACAATATAATAACTAACGAAAACTAGAAAACACTCTAACAGAAAGTCACAGCGAAATTCAATCAAACTGTAATGGAAAACTCAAAACTATTTTAATAGTGTTATTTATAATGACTGCATGGCCTCATGGTTCATGCTAAAACGCTGCCTGGTTCTTGGCATGGCGGGCTGCGCTTCCACAAACCGATGCTTCTTAATTCTCTGTTCTGTTTTTTGTTTCTCTGGGTTGGTGAAAACAGAACTACAGAGTCTAGATCGAAAACTGTCGAGCAACTAAACATTTTCAAATGGACTCATTTTACACTTTTGTTTTTATTGTTTCTTTTGACCAAGTGTTAGTTTTTATTATCGTAAAGCTATTAAGGTTTCAGTATAATCACTGAAGTGAATGCATTTATGAAACTAAGCCAACTTATTAGCAGGAACAGGAACTGATAACTAACTTCCTCTCTTGCCTTTGGACATGCATAGCACAACAAATTTACTCCCATTTACCAACTTTTCTATATAAAATCTGCAGATTCATCAGAAAACATCTAAATGGTTTGGAAAATCAAACTACAAACTTGATAAGGCCATATTGTGAGATGTTTGAAGTGTGATAAACTGCTCGGTTTGCTGGTAAAAGTGGTTTTTGACACATTTGGCCGCACTCAAATCAGTACTGCCAAATGCATTTATTGCATTTAATGCATTTACTTAATGCATTAAATAAACTGCATTAAGTGTTTAATAGTGCTGTTCAGTAGTTTATCATTCCGAACACAGCTGTCAGTAAATGTGTGGCCAATTACATCACATCAGTGATCTGTGATAAATAACATCAGATGTGCAGTTGCTCTATTTTTCTATAGTTTGTCTGGTCCTGCATCTTTACAGTCAGGAGTGACTTGTATGTTTTTTTTTACTCTTCATGACACTTTTTCTTTGACTAATGCATTAAATATTAACTCATACTGACGACATGAACCAAGGACATCACCATCTGCAACCAGAAGGAAAGCTAATTGCAAACAGCTTAGAGGACCACAGCTGAAGATGACTGTAAATGATTTTGCAGACGGGCCGTCTTGTTGTCATTGCTACATGCACCCCAGATATACTACGTGTGTCTCCCCTTCGCCCTGTCCCTTCGCCGGTGGAGCCGAGTGGCAGACATTAGAGTGTCAGAAACGGCCAGCAGACTTTCAAGCCAAAGCTCATAGTTTCCCTGAGTTTGTTGAAAAGCAACTGAACTCAGTATGTCACCAGATGATTCCTGTTAACATGGAAGAGGTCATGACCTTTAACCAAATTGGTGGGCTGGCATCCTCCTCCAGGATTTTCAGAATTAAGTGTTTGTGACAATTATGAGAAATCATCCAGATTGCAGACGCAGACCCAGACCATCGCCCTACCACCATATTTTATTTTCAGTTTGTCGTTTTCTGGATGCTGTTGGTTTTAAACCAGATGCAACAGGAAGCACATCTTCCTAAAGCTTCCACTTTTGTTCTGAAGTGGTTTTGGTCTTTAGAACTCTGTTCATGATGTGTTCACACATGACCAGGTGGGTGTGGATAGGAGGGTTTTTCCCCTTAATAAATAGTCATTATTTGAAAAAAGTATTTTTATGTTTTTATTCAGGTTATCAATATAAAAATTACTTGAAAACTCCAAAGTATGACAAAAAAGAAGCAAAAAACATATATGTTTGACATTCTAAATATAAGGCATAAATCCTTTATTTGTATTATTCAGGCAAAGAGAAAGATGAATGAGATCTTGTCTGTGTTTGCGCCTCCAGAAGCTGAAGGTTCTGTTCGCAGTGGGCAGTGATGGAGAGGTCAGCGAGCCTCTGGAGGTGGACGCCCTCAGCTGTGACACCGTGGAGCAGCTCAAAGAGAAGATCCTCAACACCTTCAAGACCAAGTTTGGCTTCGCATATAACACCTCTATTAGAGACGTCAGTGTTGGTGAGTGAAACTGACACTAATGTGCTGCAGCACTCACACCTGCTGCAGCAGGGTCCTTCACCAGGAAGAACAAGGGAGCAGACAAAAGAGCTGATGCACCAAAAACAATGACACATGACATAAACCACAAAACAAGGAGGAAATGTTAAAATGGCAATTTTAGGAAAATGAACAAATCTTTGTGGTTCAGATGTAGTAAAGTTGGGGTGGTGCAGGAATTAAGCTCAACCCAAATATGGAGACCTTCTCTTTCTCTCTCTCTCTCCATCTACTTTCCTGTCTTAGCATTTTCAAATATAAAGGCCACTAGAGCCAAAAAAACAACCTTAAAGCGATGAGGTCTTTAATAAACTGAGGGCTGTACATGGTTCATACCAGACCACCAACTCTGAAATGCATTTAGACCCAAGAAAAGTATTCACCTATTTAGTGTTGTCCTCTTTTGACCACTACAGTCCCTGTATCAGTGATGGGCCACGTGATGTCAAAATCGGTGTATCATCAGTACAGATACTGCAGGAGAAGTTGTAATACTTCACAAAACGAGCTAACAGTATCATGTTAGCTCGTTAACAATAGCCTAACAACGCAAACTAGTTCTGATGTGTGAAGTAAGATGTGAACCAGGTTAGCACCGTGTCAGACAATCCTGCCCACTTTGAACCACAGCTGCCACAGTACATAGTAGATTATTATCAGAGCATCCAGATTATGTCTTTAAATGAGTTTTAATTTCCTGCAGTTGTCTTGTGGAAAGTGAAGACTCTAAATCTATAATATTTCAGATGTAACACAGATGAAGACTTCTTGTAGGATCCGTGTAAAGTGAGCGGGTTGGGTTTCTATCAGATCCGTGATTCAGTGGATTAAAGAAAAGAACTATTTACCAGTGGTGGAACAACCTACTCCTGGTCTTATTTTCTGGATTGTATCATTGCCAGACCTACTGACATATGTTTTGAGAAACACTTTGTTTAAAAAAAAACCTGCTACAATTAGAGGTGCACGGATAAATCAGCCCAGATTTTCTTCATTTTGGAAAATCAGCTGCTCTTATTTACCTCTGCGGAGGCCTTGAAATCAGCCTCTGTCCCCTTTTGCTTTGCTTTGACCTGTGTGCTGTTAACGACAGTCACCCAACTGTTGCCAACTCAGCAACTTTTGTTGCTACATTTAGCAACTTCTCCGACAAAATCAGGATCAGCAGGTCGGGCTTTTTACAGATTTTTGTCGATTGGTCAGAAAACTGCGATCAAATTCATCCTCTGGTCAAAATGCTGAAATAAGTGCAGAAGAAAACCAGTTCTTTCTTTTCATAATAAGGTCAGTTTGCATCAGTTCAACCACTGACCCAATATCACCAGAACTATTTAAACCACGGCACCAGCATCTGTGACAGGAAACCAAACTCTGTGTTTTATTTTTACTCTGCTCTGTAGCAAAGATCTCTTTTCTTCCCGTTGGAGGAACTTTGCAACTTTTTCTGTGTTAGGAAACAATCTGTTTTCTAGAAAAAAAAACCACACTGGTTAGGGTTTCCTTCCTGCAGTGACCCGTTCGTGGCCGGAAGGCAAAAGTGTTGACACTTTGTTCTGAAACTAAAATATCTAAATAAGGTTGTTGTTTTTTTTTCTATATTCTACCAGAGTACGAGAGGGATGGATCGTTCCTTCCTCTTCAGGAAGTGGACGGAGGCTCAGAGGTGATAGGGGAGGTGATGAAGCTAAACACACTCAGGCATTACAAGGTGAGTTAAAGCGGAACACACACGTCGTCTGTAACAGGGAGCAAACACAGACCAAACTCAAACTAACATATTGCTGAAAGTTCATCTGAAGCCATCACCAGATTTGGTCTGAACAGAAGGGCTTGCATTAACTAAGGTGAAGGAGAAGGAGCTGCGCTCACTTCCACTTCCACTTCCACTTTCTTTCAAACTCCCGGCCCCGTTTGCACACGGAACAAAACTTTTCGTCCTCTGAGCCGACAGCCTGCTGCAGAGAGGACATGGGAAGCTCCTTTCATCTTTTTTTTTCGTCATCGCATCCAGAAAGGGGTCAAGCTGTTTATCGAAAATAAATAAATAAATGAAGGCAAATGGATGAGGAGAAAGTGGCTCCTAATGGGATGAGGGGCCAACCGTCTGTCGGTTTCGTCGCTGTGTGGGGAAGATGCTGGAAATGTGAAACCTCACAGCCTCAAGACCTGAGCTGACTCCTTCATGTGGCTTTTGTTCACATGATTAATCTTGGATACAACAATGCATGTGCCTGCAAACATTATAATAATGCGTACATTTTGCTTTTTTTCACACCGCCAAAAGTTCAGCCAGTGCTAATATTTAAATAAAAGTAGAAAAAGGTCAATAGGGTTCAGGTATAAGTTTATACATCTCTGTTGTTTTTCATTCATGATTTCTTTTAATTGTTACGTGAACCATTAGTATTTATAAATGAGTGAATAAGATAAAAACAAAAATGGAAATTGTATATTTCTTTCATACACAGCTACAATAATTAACTAAATCTGAAGGAATTTAAAAAAAACACTTTCTTGAGTCTGAACCATCATCCGATAGTATCATAAGCTCAAGTTATGTGAATTATGTTTTTCACTTCATGTGGGCTTTGATGTGTCCAGACAGGTTGGGTCGAAACAGCAGCAACAAGGAACAACACAGGCAGTGTGTGTGTTTGTGTGTGTGTGCGTTTGTTTCTAATACCTTGTGGGAATCATTTTCCTGACTTATACTACGTTGTGGGGACACACTGCTCTTTGTGGGGACCGAAGCCTGGTCCACACAAGAGGAAACGCTGTTTTTGAGTCAGGGATCAGATTTAGGACTAAGGTGTGAATTAAGTTAGGGTTAGGGTTAGGTATGTAATGGATAGGGTTAGGATAAGGGTAAGGGTACGGTTTAGGCTGTAGAAATGAATGGAAGTCAATGGAAAGTCCCTGCAAAGATACCTGCGCAAATATGGGTGTGTGTGTGTGTGCATCGCTGCTCAGATGTATCAACTGAACATCACCAAAAATCTATCAAAAAATTTCAAAAAATCAAAATTTCTCCACGGTGGTTTTATTGTGTACACACATCAAATGGCACATTGTACAAAAATAAAAAATCCCCCAAAATTTTAATGAACGAATAGCAGCAGGTATATCAGAGGCTTTATGTGAGAAATACATGCTTATGATGCAGGTTGCCAGAATAAACCTGGTCTGGAGTCATTTAACCTGACTGGTTAAGAAAACATGACCTTATAGAAGGAAAAGAATCACAAACTATATATCATTTTAATGCATCATGTTTATCTATGTTTTAGTAGCTTATAAAGATATGCTGCCTCAGTAAAATAACGCCTCTGCATCTGATAAAAATAAATCAAAAGTAAATAAATAAAATCTGTTCTATGAAGTCTCTTAACTCCAAGACTAGTGTCTTTGCTGCTACCACAAAGTCAACGAAGTCCTACTCCAATGTTGCAGAAACCCTCCAATTACACTCTGATCTCATGCAATCCTACGCAGACCCTCAGTCTGCACTGATTCACTCATCCCAGCATGTGAAAGGCGTAAAGTAGCTCCAACCAACAGACTTAACTTGTAATTACTTCAGTTAATACTTGTTAACCACTCAGGGAACTCTGACATTTAAATGTGTGAGAAATAAAGCAGCTAAAATAACATGCAGCTTCCTGAAACAGCAGAACAAACCGTGTGTGTTGTATGTTTTTGTTGTTAGCAAAGTCGTGACGTTCGACAAAATCTACTTCAGGTCCTCTCGTTTGGACGAATATGAGATGTTTTCTCGGCACGCCGGCCACATGGAGCAGGACGAGTAACAAGTGTGACAACAACTTGTCTGATTTTTACTAAACTGGAAGCTCGGAGTAGCAGAACATGCCGTCATGTTTGTGTGATTACAGAGTGAAAAAGAGGGTTTTCAGTTTTGATACGTCAGTGAAAATGGGGGGAAAAAACAGATTTCAGTCTTTAGCCGCTTCAGAGGCATTTTCTGTTTCCCGTCACCGGCCAGCTGATTGGTTAATTCTGCTGTGGTTGTGCATTTCCATGTTTAACATATTGAGTTTGCTCTGCTTTAGGTTAATGATGGGGCTACTGTTAAAGTGCTGTCAAAGAAAACTCATCCTCCACTCAGCCCACAGGGGAGTGTGAAAGGTAAGAACTAAGTTTCTGTCATGGCTTCACTTTCAACCACGGAATGCATTTGTGGCAGATTCATATTCCACGGTTTTCTATCTTTGAGCCTCTGAGGTGTGACAAATGTTCACACCTCAGTGGAGGTGTGAACATTTTGTGTTTATGGAACCCAAATGCCTAGCAACGGCCCTGTCAATTTGAGTTATTATTATTATTATTATTTACTATCTGTGTAGTGGATGTTGGAGTGCAAGACCCTTCCCAAAACAAGTCATCCCTTTTTCTGCTGCACTTTTTCTTTCCACTCAACTTTCCATTGCTGCACTTTGAGCCAGGCAGTTTCCTTAACAGTGACTCTGTGTTGACGACTGTCAGCTAGACTTTTGTCAGCTTTTCTCATTCCTGTAACTAAAAGTCCTTTATTGGTCTTTATTTTCCAAGTATCAAGTCTTTCAAAAATTCTTTCTGGATGAAAAATCTTTTTGTCAGGAAGCTTCATTTACATACTTTATATGCAAATAAAACTTCCTGTTGAACATATGCATACTTACTTGCAATATTTAGTCTTCATTTCAGTTATTATATTAAATCTAGTCACTACCAGGGGAACATAATTCTTATTGACAATCTCACTATGAGACAAGGCTGTGTTCTGTTTATCATTTATTATATCCTAAACTAGTAGAATAACATCATTTATTTTAATCAACATATTTCTGACATTGCCATCAACATCTATCAAGTGCAGCGTCATCATCTGTTGGATAAAATATTATTTCAGATCAACATAATCAGGATGAAGGCCACGTGTGCAAGATGCTCTGATGTCTGATGTTTTGCTCCGAGTCAAAATAATGCATAAATAATATATTATAACAAATTATAATCTGTTTTCCTCACCTAGATGATGAGAACTTCACTGGAAAATACTTCCATTTGGTAGGAGACAGTTTGCATTTTCTGTCAAATGGACCGGCGGTGGTTATTGCGTGGATCTGATGTGAGGGTTTGGTGTGGTGGTGCAGATTGACCCCGACGTGGTGGAGGACCATGGGAAGAACCCAGAGAGGAAGAAGCTGAAGCTGAAGGAAGTGTACCTGACCAAGCTGCTCTCCACCAAGGCAAGAGGAAACGTTCCCCGCGCAAAACAGAACCGATACCTGCTGAAACAACGGACAACGTTTGGATCATTTCAGTGTGAAGCGTGCGTTACCCGGTGTTGTCCTGTCTCTTTAAGGTGGCCGTTCACTCATACGTGGAGAACCTCTTCAGGTCCATCTGGGGGGTGACCCAGAGCAAAGCTCCCCTCGCCATCAAGTACTTCTTTGACTTCCTGGACGCTCAGGCAGAGAACATGAAGATCACCGACCCAGAAGTCCGACACATCTGGAAGACCAACAGGTACGGATGAGCTTCCCAGCGTCTGACTGGACAGTGACGAACTCTAAGGGAACCAATTAAAGCAGACGCTGTTCTGTCCACACCAGCTTGCCGCTGCGCTTCTGGATCAACATCCTGAAAAACCCGCAGTTCGTGTTCGACATGGAGAAGACGCCTCACCTGGACGGCTGCCTGTCGGTCGTCGCTCAGGCCTTCATGGACTCCTTTTCTCTGAGCGAGACCCAGCTGGGGAAGGTGAAGATGTTTTGCACATTTGTCTCGTATTGCACAATCACAGGAAGTGCTGTTTCCTTCTTATTTTTTGTCAAGACAGATGGCAGGACTCCAAGGTACGACTGCAAAACAAATGACTTCTAATGAACCTTGATGTCTTACAGCACGCACCAACCAACAAGCTGCTCTATGCCAAAGACATTCCCAAGTTCAAGCAGGAAGTGAAGGCTTACTACAAGCAGATCAGGGAGCAGCCAGCAGTGAGCGATGCTGAATTTAAAGACTTCCTGAAGGGAGAGTCCAAGGTAAAGTCCAGTCTTGCACAAATCCAACGAGAAATGTATGTTTATCATTAAATATTTCAGCAGAATCTTTCACATGCGGATACGAGAACCAAACTTGCCAGAGATTTTCCCAATGTCTTTCTTTTTTTTAGAAGAAAAAACAAAAAAAAAACTACAGACTGAAAAAAAACAAGATGGCAGCCATCATGGTCATATAAGAAAACTAAATTTGCCGATGTCAGACAAATTGGGTAGAATCCCACTGAAATAATATTTACTGATTTTTTTGTTTGTTTGTTTGAGTTTTCACGATGGCCACCATGGTTGTCATGGAAAATTATTTTTTGCACTGCAATCAAAAGTTAAATGAATGTTTGAAATCAAATCACAGCCTCCATATTTTTCAACCATAGAACTCACATATATAATTTTCTTGATCTTGTGTTTCTTTTTTTCTGCTGAATATTTTTCAAAATGGCCACCGTAGTTGCAATGGAGAATATGTGTTTGGCAGTAGTTATTGGGAGTGGTCAGCACAGCTAACCAGTCAGCTTCACTAAGCATTACTTTACCTAACAATAACCTTAGCTTTGTTAATGCTAAACCGCTAAAAACATTTTTAAAAATTTGCAAACTCTAATGCCACGAGGAAGGAGCAACGATTGGTGTGTTAGACTCATTAGTCTTCAGTTTGTCTTAGCTACCTATTATTACTTTATGGATGTGATAAAAAGCTCATCCAAAAAAAAAGCGGATTACACTTGTATGGAAATAATTGGCTGGAAAAGGCTCAAAATTGGAAGCCATCTTGAAAAATGTCATGTCAAGCTGAAATTCAAGAGGCAGGTCAGAAATATGAATCTGTGGGTGAACGCGCTCGTCCGTACCTGAAAGATTTTTTTTTCCAGGGGCCGTGAACGCTGTGGGCACGATGGACTTGTAGGAATCCGTTTACAGCTTACACAGACAAGGTTGTGCAAAACCAAACCTACCCCTCACTGAACATCAGTGTGGCTGTATAAAAGCTGATTTTTACCGGAACTTAAAGGGGCAGGCCGACACAAAACTGCGCTAAATTTTAAAGTGGAAGAACGACGCAGGATGAGTTTTAGAATACGTACATTAAAGAACTGATTGATATTCTGCTCACTATATGTACAATCATAATGAAATAAAACCCTTGATGTTTGTAGTTTCAGCAAACCTCGAGTCAGTTGCTGTGCAACCAGAAACTATCAGTGTAGTTTAATAAAATAAATGTCTATTAACTCAAAGGTACAGTATGAAGAGTAGGTGGCAAATTTACTCTACAGTAGGAGGAAATGAGATTTCCTCCAGTGGTTCGGGCAGTGAACTAATCAGGTTGTGACACCTACAGAGACGAGATGGCAGATTATTGATTTCATGGCAGCCAAGATGACTGACATCCCTATTTTCTTGTTTTTTTCAGAAACATGAAGGCGAGTTCAACGAAGCTGCAGCCCTCAGAGAACTCTTCAAATTCATACAGCGATACTTCACAGAGGTCAGTCTTCACGTCCACCTCAGCTCCACTGCTCCAGCTTCACGGATGCTTTTACTGTTAGTTAAAAATCCCCCATTTTAATGAGTTGTGCTGCAGATTAGAACCATTATGCACTGCCAACAGATAGACTGGAAGCTGAGGGCAGAATCACAACCTAATGGAGCTTTTTGCTTCCTTAATGACCACATATCTCCCCATCTGATTTTTTGCTGGAGACAACAAATCCAAATTGGCACAAACAGCCTAATGCAGGCCAGGAAACGCTGCTGGATTACATTTACTCTTCTGATAAATCCCCCTCTCAGAAACATGGAGTCACATTCTCACAGTGTTGAAACTATGGCGGTAGTTAGTTTGCTCTGTGGGGTCTTCTGCTGTTTCCACACGTCTGTCAGGGATGTAGAAAGCTGCAGCAGCAACTCGAGTTGTGAAACTGAATGTCACATGAAGCGCTGTGCAGAGGAAATGAGTAGAGCTTCTTTTGCTTCATGTCAGCTTGTTGTTTCCGTTATGTTCTACAGAGCAGGACTTCTTTCTTATCAGCGTTCCAGATGTTTCCAACAGAAGATTCAAACGGACCAGCATAACAGAAGCTGCACAAAACACGAGCGACGAGAAATCTAGTGTTTATTGTTGGTAGATGAGTTCACATTGCATCCATCTGGATTTTTCCACAGATTAAAGAGAAGCTGTCCAGTAATGGCGCCCCCGCTGAGCTGTTGGAGCAACTGCAGCATGTCAAAGATTTGTTTGATGGACTGAAGAGCTGCTCCTGGAACTGAGCGCTGATGCTGAACTGAAGTGAACTATGACAGGAAGGGAGGAGCTGCTTCCAAATCCAGGATGACAAACACTGAACTGGCAACATGTGTGTCGCCTCCTGCATGAAGCTGAAACTCGGTTTCAGAGATCAGCTGCTTGCATTTAGGGGAAAGTTTGTGACCAACAGAGACAGAATCTTCTGCTCGAATGCCGCAGAGAGACGATGGAAACTAAACCCTGTGAGGTTTCAGGAGCTAAAACAGGAGTCACCTGATGAACGGTAGCATTTAATATCACACATTAGGACAGAGGAAGCCACAAATGAGTCACAAACATCCCTGAGTGATTGGGCGAGTAAAATTAACAATCTGTACATCTCATGTGCAAGTTGCAGCATGTAGTGCTTTTTGTCACAACTGCATACAAATCATTTCCTCTGTAGTTTAGACCAGGGATCTGCAAGCTGATACTTTCTACACCACTTAATGGCACAAGAGAATTATATATATACATATATACATACATATATGTATATATATATGGTAAAAGTACATTGCATTTTTCCATTTTGCATAAATATGAATTGTTCCCACAAGGAACATTTCTTTTATTGTAAAAGTTTAGTTTTTCTATGATATGAAATTGTTTTTTTAGCCATAAAATAAGCTAAATTTGAAAATGCTAAGCAGGTTTTGTTAAGCACCAGTGAGTTTCGGACCCCTGGTCTAAACCAGATGTAAACACCTTGAACCCTGAGTCAGTTCTGTTCTTTCTGTGCAGAAGAAAAACAAGAAACTGGTTCACTTTTAGAAAAATACATCTCTGCAAACCATTTTCATTCACTTGACTTGAAAAGCACCGTCTGATTACAAAATATTTATAAGTCCAAAGTGACAGGGTCAGGGGTCAGGGGGTCATGTTTGGGAGGTTCATCGTGCTCCTTTTGCACCAGTGATCCCAGTTCCTCCAGCTGCTGCTGCTGAGCGTTCTCCAGACTCTCCAGTCTCCTCTGCAGCAGAGAGAACTCTCCCTCCTGCAGGACACACACAATCACCCCATCATCTCCTCTGCAGTGTTTCACACACAGCTGAATGTATAGAAAAAGCTTCAACACAAAGATCAGGGGGTCGAATACTTTGAGTTTTGTCAGAACTTTAGATTCTCTGCCTACATCAGGGAAATAATCTACAATCTACTGGTTAGTTTTTATGACAGTATGGACATTTAAATATACATTTTGTACATTTCTATTTCTTCTTTCTACATGATCTATGACACTTAGACTAGATTATTCCAGATTGAGTAGGGATGACATTAAATCCCAGTCAGTCATTTCTCCATAAAGTAGGAATTTCCACGCAGGTTCCAGAACTCAGAACTAGTGAGTAATGAGTTGAACCAAAAAAAAAAAAATAAAGTTAAGACCTCATCAACATTAAAATGTTTTTCTAAACTTCCTATTAGTATCTTGTATATAACAGTATGAATACTGACTTTCCCCCCAGGATCATTTTTTAAATAATCTCATTCCAGTTCCAGAGAAAAGAAACATCAGCTGCTTTTTTTCAGCCTCATATTTCGATCATTTCCTGACACTCAGCCTGCGCTGCGCTGAGCTTCCTTCCTCCTCCTGAGGGCTGCCTCAGGGTCTGAAGCTCACCGGGTCAGCAGCCAGTCGCCCTTCGACCCCGAGGGAGAGCGTGGAGGTCATGAGGGCGGGGCCCTGACCGCTCAGCAGGAGGCAGCGGAACTCGTCGTGTCGTCGCTGCAGCTCCTTCAGCCTCCGCCTCAGCTGCGCCTGCTCCTCTGAGAACGTTGACCGTCTGGAAGAATAAAATATTAATAAGAAGTGACGTGTGACAGAGGAGCTGCAGACATGATGGAGTGACATCCACCTCTTTGTGGCAGCAGCAGCTTCCAGCTCCAGCTGTTCGATTTTAGCCTCCAGCAGCTGGATCTTGTTGTGCAGCTTCTTCTCTCTGTTCTCTGTCTGATGTTTCCTCTAAACGACAAACAGCTGCAGCGTTCACGTTTCAGCAGCAGTGTCTAAAACTCCCAACATGCTCAGATTTAAAAGCTAACCTTCTTCTGAGCCACTGCTGCTCTCTGCAGCTTCTCTTTAGCCTGAGAGTATTTCTGCTGCAGCTCCGCTTCTCGCTCCTGCAGCCGGTGTTTGTCCTCCAACCACTCAACCCGCCGATCCTCCACCATCCTGCAGGTGGAGCCACACACACACACGTGAAGACGTGGAGACGCACAGAAAGCGGCAGAGAGCGAGAGGGCCGCACCTCTCTGCCTCATGCTGGCTCCGCTCCGCCTGGGCCCGGGTCGCCCGCGCCTCCTCCCTCACTCTGTCCAGAGTCTCCCTCAGTCTCTGGTTGGCGTCCGTCAGCTCGCCTTCGGAGCGCGACAGCGCCCCCAGCTGGACGCCGAGGTCTTGGTTATGCTGTTGTTTCAAAGAAGATTCAGGATAGAAATCAAATCCATTGAAACAAGAAACAGAGAAAAGAGCAAACAGATGCAGACTCACCTGCTGCAGGTCATTAATCTCTGCTTTCTGTCTCTCTAGCGCCTCTAGCTGTGAACTCTGCTGCTGCAGTTTGTTTCTAAGAAACACAAAACAGGACTTTCTAGAATAAATGAAGACCAGGTGGTTTTGTGCTGTGCTGGCTGAGAGGAACCTCACATCGTCCCCAGACTTTGAAACACTGAAGCCTCAAACCACAGAAACAGGAACAGGAACTTTAACTAACCAGGCCGTTACTTGGGGCCGTTTGTGAAGGATTCAAATATCTCGTCTTTATGTGTAGTTATCTCATATTTGTTACATCGTTTATATGCTTATTATTATTACAAAATAAAGATGTAAAGATTAACTCAGGTTGTTTGTGCATCCTTAAAAAGTCTTACATTTATGGGGGGAAACAATAAGTTGGCCTTGATGTATTAGCATGTTTAATAATTAACTGCAGCCTGTTATGCTTGTAAAACAGAATGTGGTATTTTGGTGGATCATCTGTGTTGTAGTTTAATAAACTAGGGGCCCCACAGAGCTATAAAGGGCCCCGGTTGTGGTGTACAGTTCCGGCCCGGCCCGGCCGACCTGAGGTTCTGCAGCTCTCTGCGGAGCGACTCCTCTCCCTGCTGAGCGCTGCGCAGTCGTTCCTCCCACTCCTCCTTCAGCGCCTGATCCGACGAGTCCTGCAGCGCCCTCTGCTGTTCCAACACTGCCAGGCGGTTCTCCAACTCCAGCCTAGAACAAACCCATGGAGAATGATTTAACACGACTTGCTCGTTCATGTTCGCTCGTTCTGGAGCCGGTTCATGAACAGATTCTCACCTCTCCTCATGTAAGGTGGCCATCTTGTGGAACTCCTCCTCTCGGGCCGACTGCACCTTCCTCACCATCTCTCTCTCTTTTTCCAACACAACCTCCTTGTTTCGCTCCAGCGCCACGTTCAGCACCTCAACATCTGCCTGCAGACCTGACACACACACACACACACACACCAGATACACACATTGTATGCTTCCTGTCTTGGAAAATATGAACACAGCTTATTTGTGATGTGTACAGTAGCTTTTATTAATGAATTGACTTTAGCTGGGTAAGACTTTAGGAAAGAAAAACATTGATTTAGTGTTTCTTGGAAAATTATTTTTCTTATGCTAGAAGGAAGTAGAAAACTGACAAACTAACACAACACATGAAGCAGACGCCAGTCAGAGCTGAGCTGGTAGAAGCTCTGCAGACATTAGACAGACAGACAGACAGACAGACAGAAATTCTCCTCCCAGCAGAACAGATAAACATTCATGACCAATTCATTTGATTCAAGTTTGTTGCATAGAGGAAACATTTAGAACATGCAGACATCAACCCTCAACACTGCCCACACCTGCTGTGGATCGAAGCATATTGAGGTATTAAATGGTCCAGTCAAAGTCCAGACCAAGTCTGCTGTCAAAGCTGAACATTTCTGTTCACAGACACTTACCATCCAGGAACTCTTATTTTGACAGGGCGGTTTCCTGTAACAGTTTGTCTGGATCTGGTGAGTCTCAGGTCTATTACTAATAAAGTTATGAGCCAACAAAAACCTTATTGGAGATAAAAACAATCATTGTAAACATAACAGCCACTTATGAGCTTTTTAATGTCACAGCAGATCTGGCCGTTCAAGTAATCATTTCTAATTTTATCCTTAAAACTCCAAAGTTAATGGCATTTTTAAATTTTTTTTTTTTTTAAATACAGTAAAAATATCATAATTAAATTGTAAATCAGGTTTAAAGTTCTATTGGTCATAATCAAAATTTTTATAACTAAATGAAAAGTGATGGGTAATAACATTACATAACGTGTCACATATTAACCGCCAACCGCACCAGTTTATCAATCAATCAGGGCCCTGTGTGTGTGTGCGCGTGTGTCTCCGTACCGTCCACCTGTCCCTGCAGTGCGTCCCTCTCCCTCTCCATGTCTCCTTTGGAGCGAGCACAGTCCAGCCTGACGCTGGCCAGCTCCAGCTTGTGTGAATGTTTCAGGCTGTCGATCTGCCAGCAGCCAGAGGTGAAGAGTTAAAGCAGCAGCGACTCCCTGAGGAATCAGACTCAGACCGGACGCTGAGCAGCGTACCTGAGCGGTCAGAGCGCTGGCCTCCCTCTCAGCGCGGTGCAGCCTCCCAGTCAGCTGGCCGTTCTGCTCGAGGCTCTGCTGGAGCTCGCTCTCCATCCTGTCCAGCTGTTGCCGCAGCGACTGGCGCTCCGCCTGTTGGGAAACATCGTTCGTGACGTTACGTCTGAGCCTACCGCACACGGCAGGGCGATGAAAGCGGCTCCACCTCTTGTGACTTGACTGCAGACTGCAGCTCCGTCAGCTGTCTGATCTGGATGCGCTGCACGCTCTCGGCCTGCTGGCCAGAGGAGTCCCTCTGGGCTCTGAGCTCGGCCACCTCCGCCTCCAGGCCTTTGAGCCTCTGGTGGAGCTGGGCCTTCTCCCTGAGCAGAGCCTCCACCCGCTTCCCGTCACACATGGCCTCTGAGTCCTGATACTGCGCCACCAGCTCCTCCCGCTCCTTCTCCAGCCGGGCGACCTGACAGCAGGAAACCAGACGGTCAGCGGATCGTTTATACCACCATCCACCTCCGACCGAGCCGAGGTTGTTATAGTTAACTAACAACATAACAAAAACTGAAACTGAGAAAACATTTTCGCTCATTGAAATAAATAAAAACTGTAATTAATGGGAAAAACTATAACTAACTGGAAATTCAAACTGATGTGAAATTGACTTTTTTTTCTCCCACATGTTCAGTTTCCATCAGCTGGTGGTAAATTACAGCCCTTCACCATGTTGGTCTGTAAAAATGGTCGGAGAAAACTCCAGTCAGCTGGTTGCTCAACAATAACTGAATCGATTCTTTTTGAAAATGGTATTTTACGTTGAGCATTTATTACCCAATCAATGTAAACATAATCACAATAACTGCCTCTAAAAAACTCAATTAAGACTAAACAATATTTAACTAATAAAAACCAACAAACACTCTAAAAACTAATTCAAACTAACTGAATTAGACAAAAAAAAAAGTCAGAAAGAAATCAAACTAAACTGTAACAGAAAAAGCTGAGGCTGGTCTGAACTCCCACCTCGGCCTGATGGAGGATCCTCCTGTCCTCCAGGGTGCGGCTGTGCTCCTCCCTCTGGTGCTCCAGCTGGGACTTGACCACGGTGAAGTCGTAGCGCAGCTTGTTGTACTCGGACCGATACTTCTCCGTCTCCTGCGGAGCGATCACACACAGAGCAGAGGGAGAGGCGCCATCAGTCCGACGGCGGGGGAGGGGAAAAGGCTGCAGCTGATTGGCCGCTGTCCGGCGTCTGCCGTCACCTCCTCCAGCTTGTTGAACCTCTCCCTCACCGGAGCCTCCATCTCCTGCTGCACCTGAGCTCTGAGGAGCTCCAGCCGCTGAGGGGTCATCACCTGCTCACCGGGAAAAAAACAACAAAACGATAGCAGTTTGTTTCAAAATCCCCTCTGCATATAATTTTTTTTTTTTTTTTAAATAAACACAACTCCTTCTCCTTCTTCTTCTTGTACCTGCAGGCGCAGCTCCTCCAGCTCCCGGGTCTTGTCCAGCAGCTCTCCCCGCAGCTCGGCCAGCAGCAGCTGCAGCCTCTCCTGCTCGCTCCGTTTCTCGCTCAGCAGGCGCCTCACTTCCCCCTGCGCCTGAGTGAACTGCGTCTGCAGGCTGGAGACGGAAACAAGACGCAGAACCTTTTTTTGTCTTCTTCTCCCGGTTGGGAAGAAGAGACGCGGCTTCGGTTCTAATTATTAGATCCAAACGTGTCTGCTTCATTCTAAACTTGATCCTATTTTTTTTATTATTATTTTGTTTTAATTTTTTTTTTTTTTTTTTACAGGAAAGGAATAGAGAGAATGGAACAGAGGATGAGAGTCGACTGTAAAGTTTCTGCCCGACTGATGCACAAAAACTCTGAACGTCACTCTGATCGTTGATCTGCACCTATTTAAATTATTTTAGTAATCAATTATTCCAAACAATTCATCTGATAGACAAAAATGGTCATTCCGCAGATTTTCATTAAACTACCGAAGCCTGTTTGATACAATATTAGAAATTCATCCATCCATCTTCTTCCGCTTTATCCAGGGTCGGACGGGGAAAAGAAAGACAAATGAATAACTCGATTGCTTTTTTAATAGAAATATCATATTACCTAAAATACAACAACATATTCCTTTGTTGATCATTTGTAGTTAAAACAAAGCTCAGCATCATTACACTGGCAATTAACCAATTAATAATTGGATAGCAAAAGATGCTTAATATGAGATCATCTATACAAAATTTGAAGCTAAAACGTTAAGTGGAGAAGTTCTGGGAAGAACCTGTTTACAGATAGAGAAGTTGTTTTTATTCTTGTTTATTTTTAATTTTTTACCTTAATTAAACACAAAACGTAAATATTTTTTGTACAGTACATTTTTGGCTTAATTGCGGCTCTGAGTGTGTTGTTCTTTCAGCAAATGCCCTTTTTTGCAGCTAATGCTTATTCAATTACTAAAATAGTTTAGGATCGTTTCAATCCGACATTTTTATCAGTCTTTTAGCAGCGATGAAAGCGTAAGTTGCATTGTTTTTTTTCCCCATCAAGGTCCATATAAACGGAACCCTTCCCCTCCTCAGTACCTGGTGTGCTCAGCCTTCAGGGTCTGGTAGTTGGTCCGGTGGTTTTCACTCTTGATCCTCTCGTCGATGAGCATCTTCTGCAGCTCCAGCTCCGCTCCCCCCAGCCCGGCGGACAGCCCCAGCGCGGCTGCAGACTTCCCCATCCCCGGCACGAGGTTGGCGACCAGAGAGGCCGGCTGGCCGCGCGAGGCCATCTCACCTGCGGCAGGTGCAAAACCCGACAGTAAACTAGCGGGGAATGAAGCCGCACAACTTCACCGCGGTCTGTGTGAGTCTTTACGCAGTTCAACGGTGAACAAACTGGCTTCAGCTTCACGTCTTGTTGTCAGTAACCATGGTGGCTTCGAGTCCCTAAAGCCTCTTGTCCCAATCAGCTCTCAGCCCGGAATCGGTCTCAAGTGATTATTTCGCTCGTTTCCCCGGCAGCAGCTGCTATTATGGATACAAGAGTCTGTGATTACAATTAGACCAACTCTGCTCTGAACCTGGTCACGGCCACTTCACAAGCCTCTGGATTAATACGGACTGTCAGCGTTAGAAAGCAACAAAGCTCACAATAAGTGTCTTTAATTAGAGAAATAAAACTGTTCCAACTGCGAGTTTTTAATTCCTAATAATTGTAACGGGGGAAAAAAAACACACATTGAGGGTAATGGCTACTCTGGAGGTTAACGTCGTCGTCCACTGTTGTGTTTGAATGTCGCGCCCCGAAGCGTGACACGCTAACTAGCTTCTACGCTGTGTGCATTATCGGACACTCTGCATCTTTGCTCGTTTCTTTTAACAAGTACATGCAGTAAGTCTGAAAAATACATGAATTCTGAATGTTATGTTAAACACAGCGTTCATAACTGAAACATGTTGAGGCAGCGAACCGAACTGCTGCCTGTAGAGTAGGCTAGCTTTGAAGACAAGCTAACTGTGCTAACGTGATTTACAAAAAATGACTGGGTTTGGGAGTTAGAAGGATATTACAAACAACTGCATAAACAGCATTGTAAATGCTACTTATTCTTTGATATGTTTAAACTGTCAACAGAACAAGATAACTTACCTTTTGTACAGAGACACCTCTATTTTGTAGCTCGCTAGGTAGCCTAGCTGGCAAGCTGCTCTGAACTACAAACTACGGAATCATGGGAAACTCTTGTCCGTTTCTTTTTCTGTTCCTGTGTACAGGCCCTTAACTCAACAGGAGATTCTTCCTGGTCACAACTAACCATCTATGATAACTTCAGGAGAAATTGAGAAAATAAGAACTCCCATTGTCAAAATTGACTTTGAAATTATTAAGGACACATTAAATTGAATTAAACTAAATAATAAAACCTGAACTTGTGGCTGCTTGGCAAACTCGAACTTTGCGAGTCGGAACTGTGACTGCAAGTCTCCTCTTGTATGAAAACTGGGAGAAATGTGACAAGATACAGAAAAAATGCTACAGGTTATAAAATACAAAATGTGCACCAGCTACACAAAAATATGCATTTGCCAAGTCTTATGTGAGAATATAAGGGCTCGTGGAGGCCCTCTCCTGGCCAGGATGACCTAAGCAGTTGCTTGGTTTATTTAAGCCTCAGTCCAGCCTACCTTTAGAACTTGAGCAAGAAAAAGCAAAGCTGTTTTTTCTATGTGAACTCTTCCATCTTTGCTTCTGGTCTACACTGTAAAACACAGCTGCTTCTGCAAACAGTTTGAGAGTGTAGGACAAATAAGGGTGTGAATACATTTGCTTGTTGCCACATGGACAGAATAGCACACGACTAACACCACCGTCCCAAAACAGCCTCTAATAATCAGGAAACGAATGTACCTCCATGTTGTGGGATATTATCAACTTTATTTATCTTGAATAAGAATACATTTAGTTTTCTCTGTTGCTTGTCCAGAATTGACTAAAGTTCATGTAGTTCTGGGGAAAACTGATATTAAAAGCTTGGCCTCTGGAGGCAAATTGAAGAATTGACTTTCACAGAAATATATATATCTTTTTAAAGCATAAAAAACATTTGCAGATAAAAAAAAAATGGAAGAAAGTAACTCCAGACAAGCTAGAGATACAGTACAGAAGACTGGTAGCCAAATGGAGCACTGCTAAATAGGAAGACAAATTCATAATCTTGGATATTTTGTAATAAAAATCGCTGGGGGAAAAAATAAAGACAGTTTTGTATTAAACTACTATACAATTCAATATATAGATCGCATTATAATCAGAACTTTGTTTTTCCCCTGAAGGCGAGTAAAACAGCATCACTGAAGTCGACTGCAGACAGTAGAAGAGCTTGTATTTCAGGCGTCCTGACAGGAAGCCGAGATCCCGTGCCGTTCGCATCAGTTCCTGTTTGTCTGAGGTTCTCTTTAAAATAAACAGTCACCGACGACAAGAGCTTCCCCTTTATCCAATACGCCCGGCACACACACACACACCCTTTATGCACATATCACTGGCACTGATAGATAGAGGCAGAGCCAGCCTAACCATGTGCACTGCTGTTAGGAGTCCTCCCACTTAAGCTTCAAATTATTAATCATTTTTATTGTGAATTTGACTTACAAAATAAAAATTTTAAACAAATGGGCCTTAAGGGAACTCCAAATAAAAGTTGAAATAATACAGTAGTAGCATTGTTTGATAGTCCTGCTACTAGCTTAATCAAGCAAAAAAAAAAGAGCTTCTGTTTCCCCAACATTACCAAGTCTTACAGTGAACATAACTGCCACATCAAATGAATAAGGCAGAAAAATGACCCAATTTAATAAATAATGTGAACTAGAATGGGGGTCCAAACTGAAGTTCTCCCTAGGCCTCCTGCCATCTTGGACCGGCTCTGCCTTTAAACACAAGCTCTTTTACAATTTGCTGGAGTTGTATTTTTGTGACAAAATGGAAGGCAACATTTTCTTTCATTAGATATCTAAAACTAAAACCAGAACTCATGTAGACGTGTGAAGTACCATGCAGTTTAAAAGGAGAAAAAAACAACAAAGTGAATTAGAACCCAACCTCTGCTGGAACACAGATTTCATTAGCTTAGTGTTTCCTCCTGGTGTTTCAGTCATATCTATATATAATTATTTATTATTAATGATGATTAAATCATCATCCAGGTCTATAAAAACAATTACTGAATGCATCTCACCTGACAACGTCTTCATATTAGAGATTATTTCATAAAACAGTTGCTAAATAAAACAGTTGGAGGTAAAATCGGCCTGTGAATCTATTTACAGTTTCATCAGAGAAAAATAAATTAGGAAAGATGTTTTAAGAAATGTTCAGTTCAACTTCCTGAGGGAATTTTTTTTTTCCCTGTAGCTGGTCCAGAACCGCCTCAGCTGGAGCTGCAAGGTGAGCAAACAACATGATTCCATGAGTTTAAAGGAAGGAAGGAAAACAGGAAGGAAAGGGAAACTAAAGGACCAGAGGAAGGAAGGAAAAAAGGTAGATAGGTAAACTTGGATCAGGAACAATCTGAAAACACGTTTTTTCCTAACTAGATTTTCTTTTCCGATCCTGATAATCTAACTCCAGTCTGTTCCAGACTGTTTACCTGTCAGCTGCGTCTGGATCAGCGTCAGCGCTGCCGTCTGGTTTGGCAGCAGAGCCCCGCAGTTTGATAGGATCTGTTAAAACCCAGAGATCAGAGGTGTTCAGATGGAGATGGAACAGGAAGTCGGGGGGGATGTGCAGCAGGAAGCAGTTCTACCTTGGATCCAGCGGATCTGCGTGGCCGGTCCGTAGCCCTGCTCGTTCTTGGCCGCGATGCGGAAGACGACGGCGGGGCGGCAGGACGCCGAGCTGTCGATGTGGGCGTTCTCCAGGTGGGAGGAGCTGACCGAACAGCTGGTCTTGGTGCCGCGGTAGATCCGGATGAAGGCCATTTGCCCCGGGCGCTCCGAGCCGGACCGGCTTTTCCTTACCGCCAGGTACATGGAGTACTCCAGAATCCGACCCGACGGAGACGTCGGCGCCTCCCAGGTGATCTGGACCGCATCACTGGCCTGAACACAACGCACCGGACCAGAACCTTCATGACTACCAGAATCCTCCAGCTAACCTTTTCCTCCCACCTAGCTGCGTTTCCATTTCAAAAGTGCACAAAACTTTGTCCATATTCTGCTAAGTTATTAAATAAATAAGAAACGCAATTAAATTCACACACGTACAAGTTTCTTTACATGATAAGTCATTAAAAAACTACTTCCTGTCATCTTCTTCATGGTTTGCAGCAGTAGCAACATCCGGTTGTTGACCATATGACGTGTGTGATGCAAAAAAAATTAAATAAAATACATTTTAAAAAATGTTCCCATTGCAGTTTTGCTAAAGAAACCAATTTTGATACAACCCCAAAAAAACCAAAAACATCTCATAGAAGCACCAAAACTTTTGTCAAAAAACGAGAGCTTTTTTAAAATTGTCATGTTTCCATTAAGCAAATTTATTTTTGAAAAGTCAAATTGTGCAAATATATGGTCAATGGAAACGTAGCCACTGAGAGGAGATGCTGTTGCGTTACCTTGGAGATCTTGACGGCGGCAGGCGCTCCGGGGAAGCCGGGCTGGCAGGTCTTGAACTCGCTGGCTGGGCTGAAGTCTCCCTGAGAGAAGCAGTTGATTCCAGCCACCCTGAAGCGGTACATCTGACCCGCGGTCAGCGGCTGTTTCTCCCGGCCCGGGTAGTCCTGAGGGCTGGGCAGCTTCCTCTGGTGGAAGGCCTGACAGAAACACAGGTCGGTCAACGACACGCTAACACTCTGTTAGCTCGCTACCGTTCAGGAGTCCCACCTGTTGGTCTTCAGCTGGCAGGAAGTAGTGGCTGACCTCGCAGTAGAGCGTCTTAAACACGCCGACATCGAACCACAGGCAGCCATCTTGGTTCTCCTTAGCCTGAAGGCAGCACAGCACATCCAGATGAACAAGCCGCAGCGCCTCGATAAAAGTCTTCACACCGTTTAAGCTTTTACCAAAACCAAAGTGAAAACAAGGTCAGATTGCTTGTTTGTGTTGATAAACGGGATTCTGATTCAAATAAGGCTCACTAGAGGAGTGCCGCAGGGTTCAGTCTTTGGGTCACTTCTCTTTCCTGTACATGGTCTGTTTTCTTTTTTCAAGCTATGTTTATCAGTGATTAATAAAGACCAGGAACGTCCAGAAGCCCACAGGGAGCGCTGTTAGAGAGCACATTTTTATTTTGCTTTGACTGTTCCACTTATTTTGTTTGAGACTATGATACTTTTTGTGAACATAAAATCTAGATCTGGACAGATAAATCGGCGCTGATCTCTTTAATTTGGTGAAATTTTGACAATTTAGCAACTTTGTCACTATATTTAGGAACTTTTCAGGAGGAAAAAAAAACATTAAAATCAACCGAAATCGGAAATCTTTTTAAGGATCGTCGATCGGCTAGAAAACTGCAATCGGTTCACAGTATTTGGCATGTGACCTGACCTGATCTGTGCTGGCGTACAGATCCCCCGTCTGGTCACTTGGAGCGGTTTGTTTGTCTGGAAGCAGAAAGAGTTTAGTTTGGATATTTCCAGGATCTGGTTTCTCTGTGAGCCTCTTCCCTACCTGGCTGCTGCTGCTGCTGCTGAGCTGAGCTGCTGTCCTCCATCGCTGCTCCTCCTACAGCATAAAAAGACAAAAGCTGAAGCAGAGGGAAGGCAGGTGATCCTAACTGACTCGATTCCTGTTGGACAGGGAAGAGAAACCAACCGCAGTGTTTGGACTCAGACTCTCTCCTAGCACTCTGCTCCTCCGCTTTGGTTTCATCTGATGGTGCTGATGAGTCCTGGAATTATAAGGAAACATTCAATCCCACCTCAGTGCGAGTGAAGACCAGGGTGAAGGCGTTAGTGTTCAGTCTGGCTTCACGCTGATGAGTCACACCTACCTGGGCCGATGCGTTCTGTCCTGGACCGGACGGGTCCTCGTTTGGATTCTGAAGGGACTGAGGATCTAAAAAAATTACACAGGAACGTCATCAGCTTTGATGACGTTCAAAGCCGAACGTAATCACTGGCGCCATCACAAGGCGCCAATGACAAACAGTTTCAGTTCAGTCCATTTTAAGGTTCCTGCTGGAAAACATTGGAGCAGCTAAGCAAGCACCGGGCGACAGTGGAGAGAAACCAGTCACTTTAACAGGAACAAACATCCAGTATGACACATGGGAAGACAAAAAAACTAAATCTCTGGGTCGGGAGTACTTTCTGTGGAACAAAGAAACTGGAGTAAGTAGAGAATGTCTGGGCCAGGTTTTAAAGGAGGGCAGATCGATCCAAATATCCATGATATCAATACCAAGTCGGTATCAATATTGGATTCATACTAGCATGATAAAAAAAATCAATATTTAGTTTCAGATTCCTTCTTGAAATTATATTTTGTCTTTGTGTTACAGTTTCTCAACTCTACCTTAAAACAGATTTTGCTCTCAAATGATAATTTTTTTGCATGTATTTGGAAAACAATGTACACAAAACTGTTGTTTTTCCTATTGTCTTGGTTTACAACATTTTGTAGACACCTGTAAACTTTATTTAAATTCTGTCCTAGGTTTGAACAAAGGAAAAATAGGAAAAACACCAAAAGATAAACGTAGTATGACGTATCAACCTTAAATATCTTTGTATTTAAAATGTATTGATGCCAAAACATGCGGCATCGCACACCGACTATTGACTGCAACACCGGAATGAAAACTTCATTTTGAGCCTTTGTTGAGTCTTCTCACCTGCAGGACATTGACCTGTCCCAGTTTGTCCTTCTGTTCCAGTCAGCTGAACTGGTTTGGTGGTTGGACAGCGGACCACCGGCTGGATCTGCAGGATATAGAAGTCTGCTGCAGCCAGGGGGCGCCACGCCACGTGAAGCACGCTGACCGTGGACTTGATGAGCATCACTCCCTCTGGCGCAGTCGGACGATCTGGCAGCAGACGACAGGGATGTCACTCTTCCTTACCAAAGGCTGAGCTGCGCCTCCCCTCCGTCCTCACCTGTCTCCAGGTACCAGAGGTCCTTGCAGCACACCTGGTAGTTCCAGCTCTTGCGGTAGCCGTCGCGGCCGCTCCAAATGTACAGCCTGGAGCCGACGGCAGCCGAGCAGTGGCCAGCTCTGGCTCGGGGCCAGCATGCGGACGGGTCGTCCGCCTGCGGGCCCTGGTTCTGGTTCTGCAGCTGGGACTGGAAGTCTTCCTGCTGCTCCGGGCCGACGCACTCCCAGCACATCGAGTCTTAGGACGGAAAAACACCGGCAATGGTTACCGTGCCAACCTCCGGCTGGGATGCTAGATCAGTGTTTCTCAAACCTTTTCAGGCGAAGGACAATTTAACCCATTTACTAACACTCATGTACCACCTGACTAACCGCAACAACATCATCTTAATATGTACAACCTGAAATGAAAATATTAATCTCCGTCTTGTAAATGTGACTTGCTATAACAAGAAAAACATGAACAAGTCTATTCGAGTTATTCCATGTGGATTTTTTTTGTAATTCAGAAGTAAAAAATAAATGAAAAATAGACATTACACAATGTTTTCTTTCAGTCTGTTGTCAATAATTATTTTTACTTTTGGTGCTACAAATGCAGTTAGTCAGTGTTGGGCGCAGCGCTGCTCACCGCCTCCAAAAACGAAAAAATATTCCTGCAGGCAAGAATTCCTCAGCTTTTATTTAGAGGCCCCCAGTCTTAAGCCACTTATTCATTATTATTTTTAAACACAATCATTTGGTAAGCTAATTGTATTCACTGCACTTAGTGCTCTCGTCACAGCTAACAGATGGTTGCTTCTGTGCAGTACCATTCGGACCACTAGGGGGCCCCAGTGGACCACAGCGAAAGACAGATCTGAGAACGGATGACTCACCCAGGTTCAGAGAATCCAGCGAGTTGGAACAAATCCACTCTGTTGCCGTGGTGACCCGTTTGTCCGTCTCTGGAGCAAAAGTCCAGCCTCCAAAAACAAACATCCTGCAGACAGATCAATAAAAGGGAGTGTTTAGAGGCGGAACCACTCGGATTTTACTGCGTTTCACGGCCCAGCCTGCAGCACCTGTTTCCAACAACGTTAGCAGAGTGAAGGCTTCTGGGAAGAGGGGTGGAGCCGCTGGTTTCAGGCATGGACCAAACCATGGAGCCTGAGGCAGAGAAGAAGAATACATCAGTTTTGTGGACATGAGCCGCTAACGGATCTCATGAACAACCGGTAGTCCTACTGAGGTCGAGCTGCCAGAGGTCGTTCAGTCTGCAACCCTGCATGCCCCCAAACACGTAGAGCTTGGGCGAGCCGAGGCTGGCGTACGCCACACAGGTGTGCGACTCTCGCGCCGACGGACCGCCGCCCTTGGTGTCAGGAACGTTCCAGCCTCTCGCTCCCATCAGCGGCTGCAGCTCCAGCTCATAGAAGTCCCCCAGGTACCTGAAAGCAACCACAGCTTAATCCGCCACACCAGAAACCACCAACACCAAGAAAGTTATCGCCACGGCAACCTCTTCTGCAGAAACATGGAGTCTGCTAAACTAACCGGAGCGCTGACGGATAAGACTTCGTAAGATTAGCAGTAGGTGTGCCACAAAATATGGTTAGCATCTTAAATCTGCTGGCTAAAAACTCAATTTCAACATAAGAGACAACCAAGCAGCCCAGAAAGATGTTTCGTTACCTTGGTACGTTCCCGTTGGGGTCTTCACTGTCATTGGCCAGGCCCCCGAATAGGTAACACTTCCCCCCCGCCAGGGTGAAGCTGTGTCCGATCCGAGGGCAGGGCAGGGATCCGTTCCTGGGCGCTCTGGGCTTCAGCTTCTTCCAGAGCCACCGGCTGGCCTGAGGAGGACACAAGCAGCTCTGGAAGGTTCCATCACCTAGCAACAGCAGCGCTCAACTCCACACCTGACTTACCTGGAGCTCATAGAGGCTGTTGGTGTACTTTCCGTACTCAACCATGCCACCAAACACCAGGATCCGGGTGCCTTCGCAGACGAAGCCATGAGCGGCGCACCCGGGTGGGATGTCCCCCCTCACAGCAGGGAGGAACCATTGTTTGGAGACTGAAACAGCAACACAGATATCAAACCAGCTGCTGCTTTAAAACATGGTTCCACAGCTTTGACTTGGAGTTCCCACTTGACTTGATGCTTCTTGCTATTGTCAGTGATTTTCTGGCAATAAAGTGGCAGAATTAACTTTTGTCAGAAAATGTGGAGCTCTTTGAAAGCCAGTGTTTAAGCATAGTCCAGACATTTTGAACAGGATAGGATCATTTGCTTTCTTAGTTCGAAAACTTAACTTTAAAGTGTCCAGCTTGACGCTGCCATCACTATGTGTTTCTTAGGATTTAAAGTCTCACCTTAAATGATTCAAATTAAAGGTGCTTAGATTTCTTATTTCACCCTGGAAAAAAAACTGTTCAAATATCCTTCAGGGATGCAAAATATAATATTAAAGTCCATTACTAATGCATGCGACAGACGGGGAGACAGCAGAATTTAGCCACTTAAAGTAATATTACTGAACCCAATTTAACAAACTGTCTTTAAACAAAATAAAACCATGACAAGTGACAGAAGATGGTAGTTTCATGGAGGTAAACAAACTTCGTGTCGAGAGCTGGGCCACTTTCCTCCGCTACAAGCTAAAAACATTAGCAGCTAACGTTAGCTTACCCGTGTTGTAGACATGGAGGTCCTCCGCTATCCCTTCATTCCCGCCACCGAATACAATGATGAGCTCGCGGATTGCCGCCGCCCGGTGTCCATGCCTGGACCGGGGAACGACTCCGGTAACGGAGTGAACTTTCCTCCACTGGGGCCCCGCAACACTGCCGCTCATTTTCCCCTCACGAAGGACCCCGAAAGTTTGGCGCTGTTGACGTTTCAAAGATGGAGGCGGGGCCGAAGAGGAAACAGGAAACTCAACCGGAGAGAGAGAAAAACTAAAGACCTCTCACTCTGTTAAGTATTGGTTGTATCCAAAAAAAAAAAAGGGAAAAAAAAGAAAGGAAGGAAGAAAAGAAGAGAACAAAGGAGATTCATCAAAAGCAACGACCGAAGTTATTTAGCTTAGCAAACTAACCAATAATTATTATTGTTAAAAATATGAACTGTCACCTAATACACCGCACTGCTCACTTCCTCTCTGTTTATCCTCAGTGAGCATACCTTAATATTTGCTGTAATTGTTTCATAATGCATTAAGAATTACAATTCTTCATACCATTTCATACAATACCAAAGAAAATTTCATTTTCCTATCCCTTAAAAACCACTGTGGCATTCAGTAATCTCTTCCATCACATTTAACCTACACATCTACTCTGAATAATCTCCTCGTGTTAGTAAGAGACTCTTTTTAGTTAAGAAAGAAAGCCCAAACAAGCCTTGTTGTGCGGTATCGGTGGCATCCCGATACACACTCCAAAAATAAAAAATGGTTTAGAGCAAAGTATATTCATTTACTAGAATGGTCCAATCAAAGTTCAGACCTAAATGCAAATAAGAAAGTTTTACCCAGACACGAAATTTGCCATTGACAGATGCTGACTATGCTTTGAGATATGGTTTCGAAAAATGAATGTGCAACACCCGTGGGCTTTGTAAATCATATTAGAGTCTGTGGCTTATTGGAAAACCTGTGGAACATTCAGGTCACCGCATGAACACACCGAGTTGTTGAGAAACTGCTTCTGGGTAGCGTCATGTATTTTCTCTACATGATTTGTTTTTCAAAAACGATTTCAAAACACAAAATCTGAAAAGTGCGACATTCATGCACGTGTGTTCAGTCCCCTGGTGGTGGCAGCACCATGCTGTGGGGATGCACTGGAAAACAAAACAACAACAAAAAAAAAAAAAAAACAATCCTAAGGAATTGATTGAAGTGGACAAAATGTGAAACACTTTTGCACTAAGTCGAGTTTTTAATGTTATCTGAGCAGTAAAACGGTACATTTTTTTAAAAAAAGGAACTGAAATGCTGGGCTGATTTTTTCACATTTCCGGTAGCTCGGCTGACCTAGGTCGCGCGCGCGTGTGTTTAGAAACAGGAACAGGGTGACGTCAGTTGTCACTTGGCTCCGAGCTCTCTCTGTGTGTGTGTGTGTGTGTGTGTAGTAGTAGTAGTAGTAGGAGAAGGATTACACTATCAGTGTGTACAACGTCTAGTTGTGTGATTTGCACGAGCGTGCGCGCGCATGCATGCGTAGGTGTGTGTGCAAGACAGAGAGAGAGAGAGTGGTTTAAGGGGCGTGTTTATAGGAAATAGAGATTTTTGCGTGGGGGCGCGTGTGTGTGTGTGTGTGTGTGTGTGTTTACACAGACGGGAATACTGCTCCAGAGGAAGTGCGCTCGTTCTCCGTCTGCGCGTCCCGACTTCCTGCTCTGAGGCAGGAGAGAGAAAAGCTGCGGATCCGCTTTCAGACAGCGGGGCAGCAGCAGCAGCAGCAGCAGCAGCATGGAGCCCCGACACAACACACACACTCTGCTTTAAGAGCCAAACTCCCACGACACGCGCGGACAGACGCACAGAGAGAGAGAGAGAGAGAGGAGCAGCGGCCGTTCACAGCTGGGTAGGTGCCAACTTTCCTTCCGTCTCCAACTTTCTCAAAGTTACCTAAAGGCAGCATCGAAGTGAAGTAGAAAAAAAACAACAACTTGTGATCCGTTCAAAAATCCTTTCTGAGAGCGCAGGAGGCGCAAATCTATACCGCCAACCTGAAAAGCGCAACAACAACAAAAGAGAGAGAGAAAAAAAAGCCATGCGTAAAATGTTAAAGCCGTGCGTAAAAATGAGTAAAAGGTTTCCCCAACCAAACAGCGTTCTTGTGCTTGACACTATCACATATTTAAAGGGCGGGGGGCTAGAATGAGGTCGGTGTGACGATAGGTGAGGGAAGGGAAGTAAAAAATGAGCCGTGGCTCCTTTAAAACCTGCTAGTAGACTTTCTGGTTTGTCTGGACCTCGCAGACTAATTGCCATGCGCTTCCGGATAGAAGCTGGCAGCAGACAACATCTTGAAAATGAGTCACCGGCTGCCGCAAAACAAAGAGCCCCCTTTTACTCCCTCCTCACGCAGACATATTTTAAAAAAATAATAATCAGAGCGGAGGAAATGGAAGGAGAGTCATGGTTTGGGTTCTTCCTGCTGACCTGAACAGAAACACAGAGAGAGGCAACAGGCTCAAACGGCGGGCTTTTATTTTGAAATCAAATTTTCAAACATTTACTTTAACAGATCAAATAATTTGCTAATATCAGCACACCATTGTGCGATCCCAGTGTTTATTTTAGCAGAAGCATGATGAAATCTGAAAAGTGTGGCATGCATGTCTATCCAGTCTCTTTTACTCTGGTACTCCTAAGGCAAAAACAAAAAACATAAAGTGGTGCAACCAGGTGTCTAATGATTGAAAAGATGAAAAAGCAGGTGGTTTGGTCAGACGGTTACATTTTCTGGGCGACATGGAAACGTCAACCAGAATAATTCATCATCATGGAGTACGGTGGTGGCAGTATCATGATGTCAGGATGCTTTTTAAAAAAATGTTCAGCTGATGCTAAATACAATGTGGTTCTTGGAAGACTTGGAAAGGTTCAGCTGGTAACATTCGAATTATAAAAGTTTCCCCAAAACGTGTAGAAGCGCGAGCACACATGCGCGTGTGTGAGTGTGTGTGTGTGTGTGTGTGTTCTTAAAAAAAACCTTCTACATCTGCTGGGTGTTGTAAGAACTGATCTCTATAAACAAACAGCGAATGTGTGCGCTTGTTCCCGGTGCTTCCCACCGACAGGAAGTCCTGGACAGCCTCTCACCGGGAATGACGCCCCTGAAGCTGAATGACAGGAAGTCCTCCTGTGGACAGTTAGACATCACTGCAGTTCCTCCGTCACCTCACACACACACACATACACACACATGCACCAACACACAGGAGCACACATACGTACAGGAAATAGGAAGCGAGAACTCGGTCAGTTGTGCGCTTGCGAGGCTGGTGGGTCATTGTTTTGTACTTTCCCCTCGTTTTTTGTCCTGCTGCTTGGTTTCCTTTCAGAGACAAACAGATTCACAGACAGTCGTCTCTCATGTTTCCACCGCTGCCGCACAATATGTTGTTATTATGAAGGCAGGTGGAGCTACAGTTCTCAGAGAGCGCACAGGAACAGACGCACACACACACACACACACGGCAGGCAGTCAGCGGTTTCCAGGTAAACACGTCGGTTAGGGCCACGCTTGTCTTGGCAGAAGGGTCACTAACCACATCCTGTTTTATCACCATGGAAACATCTGAAAGCCATCTGACGCATGGACCTTTCTCAGTGACTCTCATAGTCAATAAGAAACTGTACTGAGGGAGGAAAAGCCTGCCAACCGCTGTGAGCAACAATTATTGCGATTTGTTGTTCCACTCAGTGCCGTGCAAAATGTTAATAATCTTTTAGACTCTTTTGCATTTTTCAATCACAACCTCTGATGTAGTTTAGTTGAATTTTGTATTGTAATATTGAAAATGGGGCATGCTTATGTATTCAGCCTCCTCACCATCCCCTATGGTGGTGGCAGCATCATGCTGTGGGACTGCTTAATTTATCTGTGGAAGTTGATCAGAGATGGATGGGAACATGAGGAGGAACCCTTCCCTTGCTCGTAAAATCAAGTGTGTGGTTGTAATAAAAAATTTAAAGAACTTCAGGGGAGTAAGAATTATGTTTACAAGGCACGCTATCTGTAGTCACAATCCAACAGGGGTCAATTAGTAGAAAATGGTCATACCAGCTGTTTACAACCTGTGGAAGGAAGTAGAAAAACCGCATGCCACCATGTCTGCGTATAGTGGCATGTGGAAAACATAAGCTCTTCGGTAACAAAACCCAGAGGACATGCGCTAACATTTTTGCTCTTATGCTTACTTTCTCTAGAGCTGCTAACTTGAAGAGCACTGCTAATTTTAGCACGCTTTAGCTTTTGCATGGTTATTTTTGATTATCTCCATGCAAATGTATCTCAAGAGATAATTGTTAAAAACTTGCTTTTGCCATCAAAATTAATGGCAAAAAATTTCCAACAATTAAAGAATTTCAAACAATCCACGAGCTACAATTGTTTTTGAGACTCGTTAGCCTCTGTAACGTCTGTAGACGCGCTCCGGATCTCTTCTTTTTTTA
This sequence comes from Xiphophorus couchianus, assembly GCF_001444195.1. NCBI lineage: Eukaryota > Metazoa > Chordata > Actinopteri > Cyprinodontiformes > Poeciliidae > Xiphophorus > Xiphophorus couchianus. The sequence goes on along the minus strand of NC_040244.1, from coordinate 15,635,815 downwards.
AATTCTGATGATGCTAATGTTGTTGTCACCATCTACTGGGGCGGAGTAAAGACTCCACCTTTTTAAATTCAATTCCCAAAGCTTGTGTAGATGTAGACATTTTTAAAAACAAGAAAACCCTTCCTGAGCTGTGCATCCAACTCCTCTGTCTAAATGTTTGAGAGTTTAGCCCTTAGCTTAACTAGCTTAATTAAGCTAACCAGCTAGATGTTGCTCGCTAGTGAAATTAAAGTAGCTAGCTTAATTACCTAAATTAAGTTAGCTAAATTAAACTCGCTTGATGAAGGCAGATAGCTAAAGTAAGATAGCTATTTAGATTAAGCTAGCTAATAATAATAATAATAATAATAATAATAATAATAATAGTCCAAATTTCGTACCACAAACAAGCAAAGCTGGTATGACAATAAAAAGAATCTTAGAATCCTTGGATCCTAACTCTGTGCTTTTCTAATTCCCAGTAGCAGAACCCCCGGTGTCTGTGTCGTCATGGAGAGCTCCATCACCCTCTGGCAGTTCCTGCTCCAGCTGCTGCTCGACCAGAGCCACAAACATCTCATCTGCTGGACGTCCAACGATGGAGAGTTCAAACTGCTCAAGTCCGAGGAGGTGGCCAAACTGTGGGGGCTGCGAAAGAACAAGACCAACATGAACTACGACAAGCTGAGCAGGGCGCTGCGCTACTACTACGACAAAGTATGCACACGTGAACTGCAGCACAAACTAAACTGCTGTGAAATGGAGGTTCATGTTGACTCGTCTGGGTTTTGTTTTTTTTTCTTCTTCCCTATTTGCAGAACATCATCAAGAAGGTGATTGGTCAAAAGTTTGTCTACAAGTTTGTCTCGTTCCCTGAGATTCTGAAGATGGACCCTGCAGTTGTGGAGTCGGGTCGCAGTGGCGAGGAGGTTGGGGGGACGACGTCAGAACCTGAAGCTGAAGAGGAGGATCGAACTGACAGAAACCAGTATCGCCACTCCAACTTATACTCCTCCTTCACCATCAGCTCCCTGCAGCACGCTTTAGACCAGCAGCGGCCAATCAAACAAGAGCCCAGATGCGAGGAAAGCTCCTCCGTCATCCGGTTCGTAACCAACGGCGGCCACTCGTCCCTTCCTCCAACACCGCCTCCATCCATGACAGACAGCCCAAATTCCTCCGTGCTGTCCCCTCGGTTGGCCATCTCTTCGTCCCCATCCCAAAGCCCCGCCCACATACGGGCAAGGGGGCAGAGCCTTAGCGCTGATACTGAAGATGTCGAATTTAGCGCTCAACCTTTAAACTTGTCATCTGGTCAGAGGGAAAGAGAGAAGCTACGGTGCACACGAACATCAGAGAGGAGGGGGTTGGCCAACAGTAACCCTTCAAAAGGCAGAAAACCCAAAGGTTTGGAAATCTCTGCTTCTCCTCTTCTCCTGACAGGAAGTGACCTCGTCTCCATTGCCCTCAACAGCCCGGCGCTGCCCTCTGGGTCTCTTACCCCCGCCTTTTTGACCACACAGGTACGAATCGACATTATGCAGCCACTAACGCCACCGAACCTCCCCAAGCTTCCCCTTGAAGCACAGTCTGTAATAGGTAGCAGGCAGAGGAGAGGAAGGAGACATTTTTGATGCGGAAAGTCAGACAGGGAGGGGACGGAGAGAGGTGAGCGGAAAGAAAAGGAGGAGGGGAAGGAGGATTGAGGAGGTTTCTAAGTGAACCCATATGTTCTTGACGCTCCTGATTCACTGGCAGCAACTCGCTGACCAAAACAGGACAGACTGACTACATTCAGGCCCTCAGCTGACATTCTTATCCAGACTGAGTAATCATATACTGCTGTGTGTAAATCACTGACAGAAGCCAAAGGAAGTGGAGGCCGAACTCATTACTCAATATGTCAATGGTAACAGCTACTCCTTTTGGTAACTAGAACCCCTTCCCTAGCAAACCAACAGGAAATACGGTTACAGAGATTTGATACTTTCTTTGAAAATTGTCCCCATTTGCTTTAAAACCAAATCCAAAATAAAGGTCCTTGTAGTGCCATGGAAACCAGCTCAGATAAACCAACAAGGCCAGTTCTTTCAGGAATTTTTAAAACTAAATGTAAAAAATTGCTGAAAGAAAAATGAACAAGAATGACCTAGTGACAGAAGAAATGGTCTGACTGATGAATGACTAATAACTGACAAGGAGACGTCATCAAACCCCGGCTTCATAACTATTTACAGGACGAGTGAGGGGGAACTTTGTTGCATTTAAGGCATGCTAGGAAATCTCGGTATGAAATTAGCCTGAGAAAGAATGAGTTCCTTCATTTGAGCGAAGTTTCAGATGAAAAGCTGTTTTTTTTGCAACTTTTATGATTGAAGAAGCTATAAGTTGGTCATCATTGCCAGAATTAACCATCTTCTCCAGACACTATGTGGATTATTTTACATTGTCTGATTTGTTTTCTGTATTTTCCCCAACCTTCCAGACTCCATCTGGTCTGTTGCTAACTCCCAGTCCTTTGCTGTCCAACATCCATTTCTGGTCCGGTCTGAGTCCAGTGGGACCTCTGAGCCCAGCCCAACTGCAGAGCCATGCCCAACTCTTCCAGGTAATCTTCCGTTCTTTTGTTTGAGGCGATATCCTTCAACGGACGCCTGGTTTTCCTAAACACCCCTGGGTTCAGCTTAGTCAGAAATACCCACATCATCTGACTCGACCCCTTCAGCTCATATACAGGTAGCTAGTCAATTTTATTTTAAACCTTGTAATTTGTGTAGAACCAAGATAACCCAAATTCCTCCTTGTTGTCAAAATGTTGTTCGTTCGTCTGCTGTTGTAAAACCCAAACATTTACGAGGTCCACCTGCATCTACAGTATCTTTACCCGAAACCCAAGGTTTGTGGGTATTCAACCAAAGCCGAAATCATAACGCTAACAGTGCTTGGCCTTCGAAGATGACGCCATGCATAGGTTGCTTATTGATGGGAAGCTGGTTAACCCTAAAAGCTATTCCAGCACTAATAAGAGTCATTGGGCTATAAGCATACTTGTTTATGAGTAGGTACCCTTTGAACTGTAGCTGATCTTTTATAGTACGAGGTTGAAGTGGACTTCAAATAAACCAAACACATCATAAAGGGATTCTGCCAGCAAATCAAGTCTACAGAATATTGCCAAGTACATGGATTTCTTTCAAATACCTCTCTCTCTCAAAAAAAATAAAAAAACAGGCAGAAACTTTAATCCCCACACACTCCGACTTAATTTGTAATCACAAGAATGAACTGGTCGATGGTAGAGCACTACTTGCTTCTGGCCAAGACACGTTTCATAAATTGCTAAAAAAGTCTTTAATGTTTCTTATTGTGTACTTTCCTAGTTCCCCACACTGATGAATGGAGCCATTCCCATTCCTCCTTCCAACATGGACACGCCCTCTCCTCTGCTGCTCACGTCCAGCTCCCACAAGTCCTGATGCCAGCAGGAAGCTGGTTCCAGAGGGGATGAGGACGGTCAGACCATCATCATCAAGGAGCAGACCATCCTTAAGCTTGGATGAAGTTCAACCTGACTGAGCATACTTACAGCTGAGACTTCTACCTTCATTCCAGAAGAAACTGGAGCTCCACTCTGAGGATTTGCTCTCTAAGAAGAGCATAGTTTGGTTTGTATGTTTACTTCAGGGTCCCCACCGTACTTGTGGTAAAACATCTGACATGGCGTCAGAGTGTTCCGTGTCTCTCATCTCGTTTGATTGCCAGTCTCTGCCCAAATGTAGTTAAACCTCAGCAGAACACAAGTTTTTTTTTTTGCCATCTTCTGTAGCCGTCGTGCGTAACTCTTGGACAATGTGTGAAATAAAAGGAGGAAGCAGTAGAGTTTAGAAGTAACTCTGCTGTGAAAACTTTTCCCAGCCTTCCAAGACTAAATACAACCCGAGTTCCCACGTCTAGACAGCACATTAAGGCTTATGCTTTTTTCTGTATTCAAAAAGTTTTAAATGATCAAGTAAGTTATCAAAATGTGTTTGATAGCTTAAAGTTTATCATCACTAACAGGAACAATAGGTGCTAGTGGATATTATTATTTTTGAGGAAGTTGATGTTTTCCCACCTTTTTGTAATCTTAAAGCTAAGCTAATTACTTTCTTGTACCTTACATTCAGAAATAAGTTGTTTTTTGCTCAAAAAAGGTTAATGGTTCCAACAAAAAACAAAAGAAAAACACTTAAACAAGTTGATAATACAAAGTAATTAAAAATTAAGAGTCTAGCAACAACAATATCATGAAGTTTTCTGTCACTTTAGAACCGATCTGGCATCCTTTTCTGTCTCATTTAACTGCCAAACGTTTTTTAATGTTCAGTTTCTCTTTTCTGGATACGGAAAGGCTCAGGATAAAATTTTATCAAACGCTGGAAAAAATAAAACTGGGCTACATGAGATGGGACCGTAAGCGACTCCTAGCAAAGCATCTGCTAGCCAGAGTAAAAATACAGCGCAAAATTGACGCACAGTTTTCTATCCTTTTTATTATTTTGCACTGTACTGTACTTTTAATCTTTGCTGTAGCTTTTATGATGAAAGATTTCTGTAAATGTGTCAAAAGCTTTATATCTTCTTGGCCAAAACTGCACAAATAGCTTTTTTTTTGTAGCTGTGAAATTGCTCCTGTTTTTTTTGGTTTTTGTTTCGTTTTGTTCTTTAGGAAATATGACAGCAAATTATTTTTCATGTTAGTTTCTTATGTTGTGTTTTTAAATAAATGACTTTAAAAAAAAAAGTATTCTGATTTCCAATGTGTTAACCTTGAAGACCTTTTCCGTCGTTATTCAGAAAATGACTGTTACACACGCGTTTTATGAAACAAATTTTTACTTCTGATGGTTATGAGAAATAAATAGTTCCAGTAAAAAGAGTCACACATCAACTGTTCACCGGCAGCTCAGTGTTTCAGAGTTTGAGTTGACAACACAGCAGGCCTTCCATGCATCAGGCACACACATATCCACACACACTCGGACATAAAACACATACAATTAAATCATCCGTTCATCTGAAAAAAAAAGTACAGTTTTACAATGATAAATATTAAACCGTTTTAGAAATCTCCTTTCGTGCATGTTACTGCTGTTCATGTACAAAAAAAAAGTCATATTAGCAGAAACACAGTTTGCAGTTCACAGGGAAACAATCCTTAATTTGGATAAAGTGGAATATAAACAAACAAATTATGGAAAATCTAGATGTACATGGTTCCAATTTCCAACTTAAAAAGAACAGGCCAACGTAATACAGGAAATATACCATTAATATAATGACTTCCTGTTTACAGTACGTCACGTATGTAGTTGATTGTGTAATCACAATTTAATATCTCAAATTAGTGAATGTTCAAATCATTTAGATAAAAAATATTGGTATTGTTTACTGGATCATTGCACCATTACCTGCAATCTGTGTTTGATGTTAATATTATTACATTAATGATTTCAGATACAAGTTTATCAAGCTTTACCAGTGCTTCCAGCACTCTTCTAGCATGTGCTACCTAATCTGAAACAAAGAACACTAGTGTCGCTTAAACAAATCTTTTCCTGTCACAAAATAGTTTTCAGTCGGCCGCCGAACAAAAGAGCAACAAGAAAACTTCCCTCTGATCCCCCGACAAGTTTCAGTTTTATTTGGATGTCTAATGCACTCCCAGTCTTTTATTTTTAATACGCTTTTAATATTTTCTGATTTATTAGCAGTTCATCTTGTGAAGCTGTTATATTTAAATTTTTCCCAGTTATGTATTTATAACAAACAAAAAAAAAACCAACCTGCGCTTACATTTTTGCCAAGTGTTCAACAAAACTCTTTTAGCCATATTTAAAGCTAACTGGCTATGCTAAACTATAGCTTCAACTGCATAGTTATTCACACCAATGATGTACCTCTTAAGTCAAAATGCCTATATTTTTCTTTATACCAGAGATTAACATTTAAACAAACACTTGTTTATTGACCTAAATTTGTTTGAATGGATACCTCATCATGTATGTTTAGCTTTAGCGCCTAAAGTTAGCATAAAAAGAGAAATCTGCCAAAGCTAACCTAGCAGGGAAACATTGTTCACCACACATCCAATGCTGCTTCATAATTTTTCACAAAGTACATATCAAAACAGGGTTTAGCTTTTTAGCCATATAAGCGATAGCATTACATTAGCTAGTGCAAACTGTATTTTCTAAGCTTAGCAAAATGGCTGCGGTTTGATATTTAATGATGGTCAACACGGGAAAAACAAACCAAGCCGACCCCAGGAATGCAATGAACATCAGTTGTCATGTAAGAAATATTCAGGGACATTTTCTTATTGCTACAGGAAACGTATTTAAAAGAGAGACTCGCCAACGGGTTTAATCATCTTTAGCATCACTGTCAGTCGCCAACAACACATCAGCAGTAAAGTCTTGAGTTTTAATTTGAAATGTCTGTGTTGTAAAAATGCTGTGGCTCGACGTGACGTGGGAAAGCATCCACGTCGGTGCCGTTTTCCCAAGAAGTCACGGAACGCATCTTAATACTGTTGGGTAAACTCGGCCGTGTTGAGGCCCACGTCCCTGATGAAAACAAAACAAAAAAAATCTGCAAACGCTTGGAGTGCAGGGTAAAATTTCTGAATGTACAGTTGCATCGAGGCTCTCGACAGTCGGAGGGTTTGCAGGCTTGTCCGAGCTTTTAACTCGGGTTCTGGTTTTTCACATTACTCAACAATGCCGTCCAGTCGTCTTCCCAACAAGGCCTGGGCTGGTCTCTGGTATGTTGCTGCACCAAGGTTTCAAACAGCTACGGTTTCAAAAACTGCTCATTTTTGTCCCAGTGATAAATGAAAACCCAGATTAAGGAGCAACCAGAGCTTTCTCCTGTGTATGACGGGCAGAGAAATGCAGCGCTGCGTCATTTAACTCAATTAAACGAATCCGGATGTTTGTGATTTTCTCGACTGGAACTATTTTTCAGACAAGCATGGTGTGGAAACCAAACATTTCTGTATTAAATTTACAGCTGGCAGGTCTGTAAAGCAGCAGGCTGCAGGCTACCGGAATAGATTAACCAGGTAATTAGATTTCTGTTTCTCTACAAAGAGCAGAGTGTGGTCCATATTAAATTTAATGACCATTTATTCCATATTTGTATGAAAATAAAAATATCTTAAAGTAACATAACCGTAATCATCAATATGTCATATTTTAGCAAATGTAGTAATAGTTCCTGCTGTTCCACGTAAATGAAAGATTATGTTAGGAAGTTTTCCTAACACACAGGGATACTGTTTAGTTTTTTAATCTTGGGTATCATAGCAAATCTCACACCAGCCCATGCCCATTTCCATTTTTTGTCTCTGTCAGATTTGGTCCTATAGATTTACCAGAGTGAGCAGAAACCCAGCGGCTAAAACTGTTAGCTTTGCTCAGCCCTCAGCTGCCAGGCGCTATGCTCAGACTTTCAGTGGAACCCCCGACGGCAGCGGCCCCTCAGAGAAACACAGTTCTTCTGAAATGCATTTGGGGGAAAATAATAAAAATCCATCATCATCATCATCATCACCAGTCTTTCTCGTTCCCCTCATAGCCAACACCGTCGTGTGCTGCGGCTTTTTGAAATGTAGAAATCTTGTATAGATCAGTCACGGAAGCTCGAAGGAAAGAGAACAAAACAAAACAACAAGAAAGAAAAAAACAATCTCCAAATATACATGTACATATATACACATAAATATATATATATGTATAGATATACACAATGCATAAAAAGTTTGAAGAAACTGCAGCTGTCGCTCTGTAAGCACAACAATGAAAACAATAACTTCATCACAGCGTCGACATCAACATCCGTTGAATTTCAAACTACACATACCAAAGAATTATAGTCAGGAGAAATAACAGTAACCTAAACAGACTGCTTAACTGTGCATGGAGTCCTCAGTTCACATCATGTGCGCCAACACACATGTGTACACACACACACACACACACAGACATGTTATATAGTAGACAGTAGTAGTTTAGCAGCAAAATAAGTTAACCTCACACCCCAATAAATAAACAGTCTCCAAGCGTTTTGACTCAAAATCACTCATTCAGAGGATGTGTGTGTGTGTGTACGCGTGTGAGTGAGTCAGGAGAGACGCTCCACAGGGAGGTGGGCTCATGCGAGGAGTTGCTGGGAGGTGCAGATGAAGCTGGCCGGCTGACCGTCCTCTTCAGGAAACATTAGAAAAGCATGCTCTGCCTTCTGTTGATGTTGCCGTTACCTGGAACAACACAATACCCATGATGCCATGGGCCTCATTACGCTAAAATACAAGCACATCGAAAAAAGTGAACATTGTGATTTTCTTTGGTCTCATTTCAGAAATTTAAACCTGCTATATATAGTAAAGTACTTTAAGCTATTATTTCTTGTATTTTTGATGATTATGGCCTACAGATAATTTAAACTAAATCTTTTTGAGAAAATCAGTTGATTAAAGTGACACCATAAGTTTCTAATATTTAACTTTTTTATAACATTCTACTTTTATGAGAGACTGAATTTAGGGTTTTTATTATCTGCAGACCATCATAATCAGAACTACAAGAAACTCCAATGATAGTTACTGATGATGTCAGTCATCTGTGATTTGGCTTGAAAACTAAAATGGTAGAGAGCTGAAAACTGGAGGTATTGTTGCTAAAAGGCGGAAAATTTCTGATACAGGAAGAGTTTCAATTGATACTTGATTCCATTTGAATTATGGGAAATGAGATTAGATTCACGGCCCACCTGACTCGGGGTACGAGGAGTTCCTGTAGCCGGGGTCCCTCTGAAGCTGCAGCTCTTTTAACGTGAACATCGACACGCCTGAAACACGGGAGACAGAAACTCAGCTAGCTTAACTTGATAACTTTAGCCAAAAGCTAGCTGTATTGCAGACAGCTAGCTTCATGCAATACGTTTAGCTACCTGAAATACAGTAGAGAAAGAGACTCAGCTAGCTTAACGCAAACCCTTTAGCTAGCTGAAACAGGCGACAGCAAACTTAAAGAAACACGTCATCTAGCTGGAACACGATCGACACCTAGCTTAAGGCAACACACTTAGCTGGTTAAGACACTGGAGAGACAAACACTCAACTAGCTTAACACAACATGTTGAGCTAACTGAAACACAGGAGATAGCCAGCTTAACAAGCATTTTTAGCTAACTGAAACAAAAGAGACACCTAGCTTAATGCAACAGATTTAGCTAGCTGAAACACAAGAAACAGTTAGCTCAATGCAACACATTTAGGTAGCTAAAACACAAGAGACAGCTAACTTAACACAACGTGGGACAGGAAATCAAAGAACGAGTGATGCAGGAAGGCCTGAGGTGAGCAGACAGCAGCTGGGATTGCACAGGACGTGTGTGTGTGTATACGTGTGTGTGTGTGTGTGTGTGTGCTTGCTCACTTTCAGGCAGTGTGTGGACTCTCATCCCGAGCTGCCTGAAGTAGGAATGTTTCATCGCCTCATCAGCTGAAATCCTCGCCTTGGACTCGTACTGCAGAGACACAGAAGTCCAACGATACGTCACCCACTAGAGAAATGTGAATGATTCACATTCACTCACATTGTGAGTCAGAGTGCTGAAACACAGCAGAGTAAGCACATGTGGATTCCAAAGGGTGAATAACTGCACTCCCTGCTGGCTGCATGTGGTACTGACTGAATTCAAATCCAACATGATTAAATCTGGATAACTGATGTGACAACACGAAACACTAATTAGCACCTTTAGCAGCGATATGTAGAACGACTTCAAATAAATGCGTATTTTATTTCTTTAGAAATTTGAACTGAACATTTCAGAAAAATCAAACCTATAATTTATAATTATTCTACATTCAGGGTTCTTTCACATGTTTCAGATTTTATATCGGTGCATTTTTACTTTTAAGAAAAAATGGCATGAATAATTCCTTGAAATAAAAGAACACGCTCTCTTATTAGCGGAAGATAACTGAGCCACCAGATATTTTGTTATAAACAATTACTTCTTAGCATGTTTTTTCCTCTACTGACTAAATGAACCCCAAAATCCATTTTTCATTATTAAACCTTGCAATTCCTGCGATTTGACCCGGAAGTAACCACATGATGGATGTAAAAATGCTAATAAGACTCTACTACAATAAAAGAAGAATTTATGGAAGGATTTCTACACGTAAAGGGGCGGCAATAAATATGTTCAGTTCTCTAGCGGATCACCCATCTTTAAAAAGATTGATCTGCTGATTCCAATTTGAGCCGACGCAGATTTTTTTTTTAATCTCAAAATTGCTAAATATATTGACAAAGTTGCTAAGATGGCAATAGTGGGGTGAATATTGTTAAAGGAAATTTGGGAAAAATTATTGGCTAGTCGGATTAACGATGCGCTTCTACTTGTATTCAAATACTTTTCAGGCTCAGCCTCTGGAAAAAAGCTTCAACATTATTAAATTCATAGTTAAACAACTATTTACCTTCAAACATCCTGATGGAGGACTACAAAGGATTATTACTAAGCATCTTATTTGTGCCTTTAACATGACAACCTTCCACTAAATGAATCTTAGTCCCAGACGTGTGCGCTGTGCGTTGCTTGACACTTACTCTGAGGAACGCCAACAGCAGCTCGATACCTTCGCTGTCCAGCCTGAAGGAGAAGAGAAGAGCAACAGCTCAGTATCTGCCAGCAGAAAGGGCTGATGGGAATGTGGAGGACTCATGGGAGGAAGGAAGCGCACAGCCGGCTTTAATGTTTGGCAGGATTTCCTGCCTGAAATGGCCAAACACGCACTCAGAAATGCACAACATCACTGGACACATTCAAACCAGCCGGGGGCTGCATAACGAGAAATAAACGAACACAAAACAAGAAGCAGCAGCAGCAGCAGCAGCAGCAGCAGCAGCAGCAGCAGCAGCAGCAGCGTGTACCTGGGTGCGTGGTTGATCAGCGGCTGCGGTTTGTATTTGGGGAAGTTGTAGGATTTAAACTCTTCAATGGTGGAGATTCCTGGCCATTTCTCCTCTGTGGGTGTGCCTGAAGTTGCAACAGTCCAATCAGACACAGTTAGATGGCTACCAGCTAGCGTTACCATGACGATCGCGTTCAGGATGGGATCCTCACCCAGCAGCCTGAAAATGAGATGGAGCTCATCCTCCACGGTGGAGCCGGGGAACAGAGGCCGACCTGCAGCCATCTCGTAGAATATACAGCCCACACCCCTGGAGAACAAACAGCCAATCAGCTGGCAGAACAACAGCGGGCTGGAGAAATGTCACTGAGGCGACATGGTGGGAGCGTGAAGAGGAGGAAGGAAAAAGCACCGCGTGGTCGGATGTTTCTCTGGGTTTAGATATATATCTGACTCCGTCTGCTTCACTGTTACTGTGGGGGAAACTGATAAAGAGGGGCATGATGGGAGATTTACCACATATCGATCTGTGTGGAGTACTCCGAGGATCCTAGGAGGACATCCGGAGGCCGGTACCAGAGAGTCACCACCTCGTTGGAATACGTCTTGGTCGGGACAGACTTTGCCCTCGCCAGACCTGCAGAACGTCAGCACACATCAGCAACCTGGAACTGGAGCGTTTCCATCGGAAACGGCTCCCTGCATTTAGCAGTTTTGGAGCTGATTTTTCAGCCAATTTAAGCTAAACGTTTTTTGCCTTCCTGTTATCAGCTCTCTCTCTTTCACACAGACTGAAAGAACTACAGATTTACTTTTTAGCAACAAACAGGAGCTCTTGAGGTTCCTCTTACCAAAATCAGCCAGCTTCAGTTCCCCTCTTTCGTTGATTAGGAGGTTCTGCGGCTTCAGGTCCCTGTGGAGAACTTTCCTCTTGTGACAGTAAGAAAGCCCTCGTAAGATCTGGAACAGGAAGATCTGGAAACGCACATTTCAGGATCTAATGAATTTACTGTCGTCTGAGCAACCATTTAGTCTGGGCAACTTTACAAATTTTAGGATGTTGAATCAGATCTAAATATGACTTTTTTAATCTTACATTTAAAATCCTACTATGTCAAAATGTTTTATCATTCGAATCTCTCTCTCTCTCTCTCAAACTATGGTGGCCCAAAGAAGTCAGCGAAATGCAAAAGCCATAACACAATAGCAAAAGCCAAAGTGGCTAAGCAACGCTACGCTAGAGAGACTTTCAGCAATTCTGTTAAATACTAAAACAGAATTGAAACTAATATGGAATTTATACAAAAATAGAGTTTATGCTAAAATAGAAGTGATGCTAATCAAAAGTTATCCTAGCAAGTTTATCATAATCAGGTTTTTGCTAAAATGGAATTATGTAGAAACAGAATCTCTCCAAAATGAAAGTTATCTTGGCGATGTTATCACTTCCGTTTTAGCGTAGCTTCCTTTGTGGCTTTTTTTGCTGTTGCGTTGTGGATTATGCATTTTGTTGACCCTTCTGAGCAACCATACAATTCAGCTATTATAATTCATGCGTGAATAACAGACTATTACAACGCTTAGCTATTAGAGCCTCCTAAGAAGAGCATAACTCAACTGCAATTAATACAAAACTCAACTGCAAAGATCAGAAAGCACTTCTACCAATATTACGTTTCATAAAATGGAAACCTGTGAATTGATTTTAAGGTGCTTCTATTGGATTTTAAAGGTATCACTGGTCTAATCCAGCCTATGTAATCACTTTCCACCATGCAAATCCCCCAATTCCTTCCTGATAGGCCTTCTGTTGTTAGAAGTCAAAAGTCAAATCTAAACCTCATGATGAGGCATCGTTCCTTTACTACTGCCTCAACATTCTTCCTGAAAACCTGAAAGCAGCTTAGCGTGACTGCTACTTGAACTTTAGGAATTCAGCTTTATATTGGCCCAAATGAACTTAGCTTAATTCAGTTTAATTTGGTTTTAATCAATTGATTGTTAGTCAGTTAGTCAGTGTAATCTTTTACTACCATTTTATTTCATTATAAATGAAATGAGTCATCATGATTTATTTGTCTTGTGGTTCAATGAAACTTTTTTATTTATTTATTCATTTATTTAATAGTCATGTTTTTGCATTGCCGGTATCAGTTTCTGGTATTTCTCATTCAGTTCTGCAGTTTATCTGACATTTGTTGAAGTCGTCTATTAATGGTATGCCCACCTTCACGTTGTGCATGCTCATGATGTTTCCACAGTCGTCCATGTACTGCTTCAGATCCTTATCCTACAAGAGGAGATCACACCATAACTACCATGACTGCCACGAATAGTTCATCGTCTGCTCTTTCCAGAGAACATTGCATATTGAGCAAACTTAAACAGGAAGTGGCTTTGACCTACAGAAGACTGGAAACATCAAATGAAAAAAATAAATAAATAAATAGTAGAAACGAGCGACAATATAACAACTAAAAACTAGAAAATGTGCATTTCCTGGGAAAATGCAAGTGTGAATGCTGAGTGCTTCTGTTGAAGATGCCAAAACATTTGAAGTGAACTGCTGAAGACTTGAACAAAAGCAAGAAATAGGCAGACGCACCAGAACAAATTATAATCCTGCAAAGAGCCTAAATGGGATTATTATAACAAAAAAAAACTGTTGAAGAGGAGTAAAAGCTTTTGAATAATGGAAAAATTCCACCTAAACAGTATTAGAAATTGTTGGAGAACAGTGGTTTCTAACCTAAACCGTAGGGTCACCACAGTTTATAAGGTAAAATTATATAAAAGGCTAAAAGTAGCTAAAATACTAATGGTTGCATCTAGGCTTCCACTTGCATGTTGAGTTAGTTTTAAACTGGACGATTGATCGCCATTAATAGACAGGACCTAAAACATCCACTGTGAAACCCAACGGACATTTTATATTGTAATTCTCAATTCTGCCACAGGATGGAGCGGTTTCCCCCATGGGGTGAAAAATTCCTAAAAATCTGGATATTATAAAAAGTACAAAGGTTATGAACACAAAGAGATGTAGCCGGCATTAGGAGAGCAAGCTGAATAGTATAAAAGTTGAATGGTGAAAATGGCTAAACTAAACTAAATAAAATAGCACAAGTTAGATGACTGCTTTTGGTTTTTCAAGGAAAAACCTAATGAAAGCATAGATGGGTGGAAATATTTTAATGTCTTTAAAATCGTCAACACAATAAAGAACAAAGGATGGAGCATCATGTCGGGTTCTTCTTGTTGTGACATCATGCTTACCAAATACTCAAAGACGAGCGTGAGGCTCTTGTCCGTGTGGACAATGTCGTGTAACGTCACGATGTTGGCGTGTTTCAAGTCTTTTAGAAGCGACACTGCAGCGAAACAGAAGAAGACGACGAAACAACAAACACGTCATTAGAGGAGAACACTTCCTGTGTTCACTGGAAAATTATGGCTTTGGGAACATTCTACTTGTAACAATTAAGCACTGCAAATGTTTTATGTAAAAATTCAAAAACTTTTCCAAGCCTTCCAAGTCCTTTATGTTCATTCGAAAATATAAAATCCAAAGATTCACTGAATTTATGGAGGAAGTGTAGAGCAGGCAGGCTGGGTGTACACCAAGAGAAACCAGAGACTGAGAGGAAGGAAGGATGGAAGGAGGAGAAGGAAAGACGAAAGGACAGATGGAAAGGAGATTGAAAGCAAGGATGGAAGGACAGAAAGAAATAAAGGACAGAAGAAGTGCTTGAAAGAAAAACAGAATGAACAAAGAAGCAGAAGGGAGGAAATAATAAGAGAGAAAAAGAATGAAGGACAAGGACACATGGACAAACCCAAGAAAGAAATGGAGGCAGAACACTAGGAAGGTAGCAAGGACAAAAAGAAGCAAGGATGTACGGAAGAATAAAGACAAGAAAAGATGAAAGGACAAAACGAGGAAGGAAGGACGGAGTAATAGAAAATAGGACACAAAGAAGGACTTAAACAAGAAATGTTTAAGTCTTTGCGTTTAAAATACGCATTTTAGTTGGTGTCTGAAATGGAAGTAGAAAACCAAGAGGGAGAGAATAAAGGAAAGGAAAACGACAGAGAATTAGGGAAGGGAATAAAAGAGAGAGGATGGAAGGAAGGACACAAGGAAGAAATAATTGAAAAAAGGATCTAATTGAGAAAGACGGACACAAGTAAAGGGAGGAAGTGAGGACACAACGTAAAGACAACATTTAGCAAAGGAATGGTGCTAACAGTAGTGTCATGACGGTTCATCAGACTGCAGCAGTACGCCACCCGAGCCTCAGCTCTACATGAACGGCGAGGGTCACCTTCTCTGATGGCGGTGCAGGGAGCTCCTTCCTCGTGCTCCAGGCGGATCTCCTTCAGCGCCACCAGGTTGTCCGTCAGCTTACTGCGTCCCTTAAACACTGTGGCGTACGTCCCCTAAACATGACAGCAGGGTTTTAACGATTCCGGGGAAGAAACGGTGACCATGTGGAGCACAGGTGCGTATGCTAGCACCTGTTCCTCTAACGCTACTTCAAGGCTTCCTCACCTCTCCAAGCTTGTCCAGCTTGATGTACGTCTCCAGCTTCCCAAAGCCAATTTCAGACTGGAGAGAACGACAAAAAAATGATTCATCAGGTTGTGAATGTGGCATTTTTAAAAATTTAGCTACTGACAGTTTCAACATGCTGGTAATAGCCCCCATGCTAACACTAGCCTGATGGCTAAAATAAGCATTTAAGCTGGTTTCTGATTTATTAGCTGTGTTTATCATACTAAATGGAGTATGTCAATGTAAGTTCACATGCTGGTGATACCCCATATGCTACCGACAGCATTTTGGCAAATTTTAGCTTATACACTAATGTTAGAATACTGAGTGCAGTAAGTCAACATGCTAGTGATAAAACCCACATCCTAATGTCAACATGCAAGTTGTTATGCATGCCAGTAATAGCCAGCATGCAGAGGATGTTAATGCTAACAGATTTATTGAGTCATTTATTGCTTCTTAATAAGAGCTGTCACATTTTTCACTAGCGAATCTGCAACAAAGCAACATGATCTCCCCCAGCAGAGTTTTATAATCTGATCTGATGGCGAGCTACTGGGACTCTTTGCCTCTCGCTGGGCCAGTTGCCGTGGAAACCAGCCCAGTGGGAACCTCGGTAATGAGTGTGCGAGTGCAGGGAGAGGAGGCTGCAACTGACCAGCGAGGCGCGGCGGGAGCGGCGGCTCAGCGGCTGGTCGAAGGGCGGGCTGCTGAGCTGCAGCTTCTCCAGGTAGCCGTCTGGGATGCGGATGTCAGCAGGCAGCGACAGACGCTTGTTCAGGTCCTGAAAGCACACGGGGTCAAATGTTTATGTTTAAACATCAATTCATTTCATGGGGACAGCAACGTCCATTTTCACCAGCTGGATTCAGTAATCTTTGATATACACGGTTAGGTACCAACAGGAGCTAATGGCTGATAGCCACTGTTGCTGCTCTGCAATCTGCTCCCATCACAGCATGAGGACAGACTAGCTTCTCCAACCTGGCTCACGCTACATGAATATATGTAGTTAGAGAAATATTCGCACCCTTTTTATGTTATATTACATCACAATTATAAACTTCTAAGTGGTTAATTGGGATTTGATTTAATCGACCCACACAAAGTAGCCAAATGTTTTATCAAGGAACAAAAAAAGATGGATTTTTGTCATAATGTGCTACAAGTGTGGCAGACACATAGAGATTCTATGGAAGCGTTTAGCTGCCAAAGATTAGAAATGCATTCAGGAGCAGTATCTCATTAAATGAGAAAACTGTAATGTGTCAGCGCAATGAGAAACTCTCAGTTTAACTGGTTATAGCAAGATTGTTTCTTGTTTTAATCCGTTTTGCATCTCGTTATAACGAGGTTTTCTTGTTAAAAAGAAAAATCTTCTCTTTTCAACAAGAAAAATTTTAAATATAAAGAGATTGAAAACTTGTAAGAATGAAAATTTTCTTGCTAAAACCATTTAATTTCACTAAGTTTTACATCTTGTTATAACAAGGAGGTTTTCTCTTTTAGACAAGTTGCTGCTCCCAATTTTATTTCCAAGCTCTGGCAGTTAAACCCTTCAGTAATATTCAGCTCCCCTGAGTCAAAATGTTGTCTTTGCTGGAAAAAGGAAGAAAAAAAACCTTACTGTATAAACACACACACACACACACACACACACACCTCGTCATCTGAAGGCAGCAGGGCCCTTCCTGTCTAGAAGTTACAGCTTCTCCTCAGGATCAAAGCTAAACACCGGGAGGCGTGACAGCCAACAACTCATACTGTAGAGAAAACTCTCTGAACGTCTCACCAGCAGAAGCTGAGCTGTCTGAAACCGAGGCAACACATTCATCTGACTGAAGAATAATGATGCTCAGTATAGATCGGACTTCAAATATTCTATTTATTACAGAAATTTCCACCAACTTAATTCTCAGTTAAATAATGGAACGATGTTCTGGCTTTATTTCTGTCATTACCGACTATTTTTGGACTCCGAATGTCTCCATGACAACCATTAAACACCATCTACCAGCTGTTTTGTGGTTATGCCAAGAAAAACAAAACATCCGCAATGCTGACTTCACCACTGCTTCTCTACTCCAATTAAACTACCCATGATGCTGCGCTGCATCACCGTCAAATGACCAACCTCCAGAAAAAAAAGATATGAATTGTTAATATCGGCACAGTTCTATTTATCGGACCAATACCAATATGATAAAAAAAACTGATGAATATTTGGTGCCGATATATTTTGCATTCCTACTCTGAATCATAAAAGTTCAGTAAAAAAAATAATAAGAAGAAGAACAGGAAACAGGAAATAAACTGCTCTGTCACATTTATCACATTTCTAGTCATTTTATGAGGCACAGATGAATAAGTAAAAAGTTAGTTTTTTACAAATTTGTAAAATTGTTTTGGATTAGTTTCTATATTTTTGAGTGTTTATAAGGACGAACTGTGTTCTGAACAGAATTACTAAAACAGACTTTTTTGTTACTTCCACATAACAGGCCCAATGTGTTTATGCTGATTGTGTGTGTGTGGGTGTGTGGGCGTGTGTGTGCTGAGTCAAGTGATCATTACCACATCCTTGAGTTCCTCTTCTGTTCTGCACCCAGCATTCAAAACAAGTGAAAAATAGGTCAGTGTGTAGTTGTGAGTGAGAACCCACATTAGCATCAGAGGTGCTGGGTTTTGATTTGTTCTTTTCTCTTCTTGGCCAGCAGGGGGCAGTACGCCTCCAGACTGAGTGGCTGCTGGAACACACACATTTCTGGTTTACCACCTCAGCTGGTTGCTTTAATCACTAGAGAAGAACAACACACCAGCAGGTAGAGCAACATAGTGGTGCTGAGGGTCAGAGTGTGCGTTCATAAACCCATAGAGAATTTATCCAAGATGGGAGCTCTTCTTGTTCTTACAGTTGAGCTGGAAAAAAGGACTGAATCCATTCATCATATCTGACACCTCAGGGTGGTTCTCTGGATTTTCTGCTTGATAAAAAAAACCCCTCAAAATTACTGATTAGATCTAACACGGCTGAACCTGACCACAGAATAAAAATGGACCGCGCTGGTTTCCAGCATCAGAGCTGGTGACGGCCAAGTGTTTAAATGCCCACTTGGTAGAAAATCTTTTTTCCAGTCTGCTCTCGAGCTGTGACAGCTGACATGGAGAAAAATCGTACAGTCTCTCTACCAGATCCTCCAGGGAGCATCGCAGATATCAGTATCCTCACCATCCAGAGCCGAGGAGTCAGTTGCCGACCCTGCCCCCCTCTTAGCCCGCTGCAGTGTGTGGGCGTGTGGGTGTGTGTGTGTGTGTGTGACAGGGTCTCACCTCCATGGAGATCCGGCGGTGAACTCTGTTCCTCAGACAGACGCCCGTCGGGGACTGGACCTCGTCTGAAGATGTTCCTGAAGCCTGGTCGCTTTCCCCATCAGAACCCATCTTCAGGTTCTCATGGACGATGTCTGGATGGAGAAAAGTAAACCAACCGCACGGTTATTTCAAATAAAATTTACTGAGGGCCCCTTAGTATGAATCAGATCTGCTCCAGGATGGGTGTTTTCACACTTTGATAGTCTGGTAGACTCTGTTCAACGGAGGACTAAAATCCCAACCTTTGTTACATTTCCAGCTGCTGCAGTTCACTTTCACACTCAACTGTGTCAAATGAATCAAACCCTTTGAAAAACTTGTTTACCCTATAATAAGTGGGGGCGCTGCACCAGGAACCACTGAAGAAAACAACATAACGACATGGAAGTTGCATTATGACATAACACAACTTCCTTCTTCACAAAATGTAAACAAAAATAGAGTGGTGTCAAATTTTAGTGCTTGTAGGATTTCTCTTTTTAAAAGACCTCAAGCCATTTGTCTTTGCACGTTTGTTTACCCAGAATGCCCTGCGCTGTATTCTACTTCCTGCTTTTGGAGTGGTCTTTGGTCAGCTTGGCATCCACGTATGCATTTAAACAACATCAGAGTTTACTTCAACTGAACTGAGATCGAGGTTTGTAGGCAGATCAGTTTGATTTTTTGGTCCACATCAGAGTTGAATTGTGGATTGACACGTTCCCAAACAAACCGGACTTTCTAGGCAAACGGACTGGAGTTGGATTAAAGTGGACTAAACAGAGTGAATGCATCCTAAAACTCCGTAGTACTCCTGTACATCTACAGGTGGCTTTCATAAACTCAGGTTCTCCTTCAGCCTTGATTGACACAAAGTCAGTCGTTTTAAACCTTTCAATTGTTGCCCTGAGCTGAGCAGGTTTAGAGAATTAGCTTCTCTATTGGTGCTAATCCTGTCTATTGAAGATCCAAACATGACAGTGTTAAGCGTAAGGCACTAAAAAAATTAGCTGGGGGCTGCATTTAAGCTAGTCTCTACCTCAATAACATGTTTTCCTGTCTTTCCCTTTTTGAGAGAAAGGGCCTCCGAGTCATTTCCTTTTTACACTTAAAGTAGGCAGTCATTGATATGCAAATCATTATCATCTTCAATAAGCGACATCTTCTAATGCACAACAACAATCAGCACTGGCGTCCCCCAGTGGTGTGTTTTCGGCCCACTAATCTCTCTCTGCACAAATGACGAAACCTCAGGAGACCAGTCTGTGGGTTTGCATACAACACCAGCTATTAGTCTGACCCAGGACAGAGGTGAGTCTGCATACAGGTGGAAGGTGGATCAGCTGGCCCAGTGGTCTGATCAGAACCGCCGAGAGCTCAGCCCAATAAAGAGAAGACGGTTGACTTCTGAAAACACTCTGGAAGTCCTGGATCACTTCTGACTTCTAGAACTCTCCATTCAGGAGATGTACAGGTCCAGGGTCAGGCAAAAAGCGCAGATAACCTCTCTGCAGACCCCGCACAGCCTGGACACAAACCACTTAAGCTTTCACTATCAGCAACAGAGCATCATTTGCCTCAAATGTTGCTGCAGTTTTTCTAAGGCTTTGCATTTAGTTAAAGAGAGATTTCATAGCAGGCGTTTTCCCACCTCAAACATTCACTCAATGTCTCGCTGCTCGACACAGCAACGGTTATCAAACGAACATGGAGCTGAAAGTCCTCCTTCCAGGCTACGACGAGAAACCACAGCCTGCTCCATTTCCTCCCAGGCAATAAAACTCCCACCACTACTGAAACCCAGCTGGAGAAAATGTGTGTATGTACATGCCCCATGCCCACCCTCTCCTCCATTCACACACATATACACAGTTAATGAGTAGATATGGCTGAGCAGCTCTGTCATCAATGTGTCAGTGCCACAAAACAAGAAGCCTGTTGTCAAACGTGACGCTCAGAGAAGGAATCAGATTTAAATGAGAGATTAAATTTTGAACATAACCGTTGCATTATTATAGATGAAATATTAAAACGTCTGCCACCTCCCGCTATGATCAAAACATTTCTACCTTTTCCACTCCATTCCGCTGTTTCCTACTGTTCGACGTAACATATAATTACCAGTTTAGTTTGCTGAAATGACCTCCATTTATTTAGAAAAAAACAAAATGGAAAGAGGAAGAGGTCTGAATCAGACAATATTTCCATGCAGGGGTTTTGTTGAGTGCGCAGAGAAAGGTGTGGGAGGAGAGGAGGAGGAAAGGAGCCAAATATGAGAATTTCCTGCTAGGTTTGCAGTCAGAGCAGGAAAAGAATGGCTTTTGTTCCTTTATTCTCTTTTGCCCATTTGATAAGTCATATTTGATGAGATTTGTGCAAGAACCACAGAAACACATGCGAACGTTTAGATTTGTCTATAAAATCAGTGAATCCATCAAGACACCACCAGTCATGATGATAAAACTCTGGATTTCTGTACATCCCTGAAGGGCGTCAAGAAATATAGTCATCAATAAAACACAATTGCGTGTTTGTTAGTTGTTGTTTTATTTTTTACATGCAACGGTCTTTCTTGAATGTTTTGTTCTAAAAATTAATAAAAACACCAATTAAAAAAAATTAAGTTGGTATTTAGCAGGGTTTTTTTGGCATGCGTATCATCATGTTTTGACTTCACTAAACCTAAACATGAGCAGAAGAAGAAAAACAACTAACCTCAAAGAAAAACACACGCAGGATTCCTGTCCTCCACATTCTGAGCCATGCTCAAGTTATCGCCACCCAGCAAGAGCATTTCAACATTTTGGATTTAATTTCACAATCCACGTGGGCAGATTTTTTTTTTTTTTTTAAATAATCATAGGAACACATGTTTCCTTTTGAATAATAACTTTAATACTGCGTCCAGGGCTTTAACTAATGCTTATTTTTGTTTTCAGTTTTGGATCAGGCTTCATCGATAAAAATCCAATTTTGTTCTCTTTGTTTTATTATCATCACCAGGACAGTTTGGCATCGGAAATCCCCATCAGTTTTCTCAAACTTTTTTTATTGTTGAATCATTTCATTTATTTTCCATTAATAAAATCATGTAGTTGTAGAACTTGAACTTTACCCTCAGAATTTTGACTTTTGGAAAAAAAAAAAAAAATCATTTGAAAACAGCTTCCTTTATTTACTCAGAAACTCTCAGTCTGATATTAAAACTATTATTGTTTAAAGGGTCTAAAATATGTGAATCTGACAAAAAAAAGCAAGCAGAAAAGCTTATTTTATAGATTTATAATTCAGGCTGTATATTTAAAATTTATCCGTTTTACTTGATAGGCTCTGCTCATCTATTGTTTCAAAAATCATTTCAGAACTGTGTCAGATTTTCAGTATTTTTGCCACAATTTAATCCAACATCGCAAATCAAATAAACAGACTGATTGCTGTTATTTTAGTAAAATGACTGATCACAAATGGAAAATCAAACTTAACATCTTTACTTTTTTTTATTTTTTCTCCCCTATGTCTCTCCCAATCTTGTTCCCCCTTTGGTTTCGCCTCCTCTTCCTCCTGAGGGTTCAGTAGGCAGCAGCTTATCTCAGTGCTGCTCTTTAACTCGTGTACATCTTCCCCAGTTACTTTGGCGTGATTTAATCTGTCCTACTTTCCTTGCTGCTCAACCTTCAACTATTTTCGCATACCTCTCCGCCATCTCTTCCCTCCCAGAATTCCTCCTGTGTGAATAACCCAGACTTTGTGTTTTCATTCCATCAGCCGGCTCCGTTAAAACATCCACATACCGCTTCTCCGTTCGCTTCTTTTGTTTGGCTTTATAACCAATTTCTCACCCAAAAAAACTTTCGTGAATTCACTTTGCAGCTGTTTTTACTCTGTGTTTCATCCTGAATAATTAAACTCAACCTTTTTTTCCTTTCTCATACTGAAGCTCTGAAGCTTCCCCTCTCTCTGCTCCTCCTCATTAGCATGTCTGATAATGAACACAGAGCGCAGCAGCTAGATGTGGAACATCCACGTCCTACTTAGCTGTCCTGTTTTTACATCCAAGTCCCTCTAACTGGGACAGGGTCCAGTGTGGGGCTCAATGGGTCCTTTTAGCATTTGTTGGACAGAACGGTTCTGACAATCCTGCCACAGCATTCAGGAAGGAAGCATGCTGAGGTACAGATGACTGTTTTATAGCAACCTAGGAACATGAGGAGGATGATGACTGATGTCTAATGTATAGGTAGTTGGGAACATTGGCGTTTCTTTTACAAGCAGAGATTTGAACAAAAAACTATTGGCTGCACTCTTTAAGAGGACAGAATCACTGCAGGATCTGTGCATCACTGCTGCAGCACAGCTACAGGACAGGAGGTTAGAAAAGGTATGGTTTTCATATTTTCGAAGTTTGAGCGTTATGAATTACAAGTAACGCTCAATAATAGACGATCAAAGGAGTGGGTAGAAGAATAAACTTAGGAAGTTAGAAAGGTTACAATTGATTTTAATTCAGGGTATTTGTATAGCGCCAATTCACAACTGATGTCGTCTCAAGGCACTTTAAATGAGCAAAGTCAATTCACTGCAAAAATTCATTGATTCATTACTTCAAGACCAATGCACATAATTCTGTTTCATTCATGTTTCTGGATTTATTTTTCCTTTTAAATAACCTCATACACCATCTTTTAGGCTTCACACCATACTGAGTCATCGTCTCTTAGTCAGAGCTTCTGTGTTTCTGTTGGCCAAATAATTGCGCAATTCAAAATAAAAAAAATAAAAATTGCTTAATGAAAACATGGCAATTTAAAAAAAAAAAAAACAACTGTCGTTTTTTGATAAAAACGTTTGACACTAGAATGAGATGTTCTTAGACTGTATCGAAATTACTTTATTTTCCAAAACTGCAATGGAAACACTTTCTGAATCACAGGAGTCACGTGATCAACAACTGGATGTTGCCACTGGCGCAAACCACAAAGAAAAAGGTGACAGGATGTGGTAGGAGGATTTTTTTTAATGACTTATGTAAACAAACGTAATCACGTGTGATTTCAATCATAGTTCTAATTATATGGAAATACCGCAAACGTGAAATTGTGTTTTTTCGACATTAGCGTAATACTGACAGAGTTTGTAATGGAAACACAGCTAGTGAAGAGTTATTAGAGGTTAGGGCTAAAGAGCGGTGTGTTTATAATAGGGGGAAAGAAAAAATCTGATTTTGCTTTAGTTCCCAAGCAGCAGATCACCGCTTGGGACCTAAAGCCAACCTTGAAAATTAGCTGATTGTAGTCACTCAATGATTTCTTGGTGACTACAACCTTGGCTTATGTTTAACAAAAACTTTAAACCAAAACTGCAAGGTAACCAAATGAATCTGTGATGCTAAATCCACAACGCACATGATGCAACATTTCACTGGTTAGAACTGAAACAATGCAGCTGCTGCTCAGCAGTGTCAAGGATGGATCCTCTGAATTACCTCATGGTGATTCCTGAAAGTATTGAGGCAATGCTGTCATCTGAGAGGAAGTTTGGGGTCACAATAAATGGGCACTACTGTCTACAGAGCTGCTGAAGGCAAAGCTGATCTTCTAACAGCGCTCTGCATTACAATCATTTTATCTCAGGGCTTTTTTTTTTTTTTTTTTAAAGGTTTTTATTGGCTCTAGTGGCCTTTATTTGATAGTTAATTGACAGGAAAGTGGGTAATGAGAGAAGGGGGAAGACATGTGGCAAAGGTTGTCAGGCCGGGAATCGAACCTGCAACAGCTGCGTCGAGGACTAAGGCCTCCTTATGTGGGTTGTGCTTAACCCCTGCGCCACCACAGCACATCCCTCTCAGGGCTTTAAATAAAGCGGTTTGCTTTGTGCTCTGAGTGACATCATATTTTGTTTATTCTATGTTATATTTAGAATCCCTAATTGCTCTTTCTGAACCATTTGAAAGAAGGTTTACTATTCTACTGTTCTACTTCTAACTGCACTGACTGAACAAATTAAAGTTATGCTGCTTTTACATGTTTAACCATGTAAAAGCTCGTGAAGCTGTTGGTGTATTTAAGTGTGCTGTGCTGCTGAAGAGTTGTCAAACAAATTTGTAATTCAGTACATTTATGTTAGTGTTTAAAAAAAAAAGTAAAACATTTTACATCAATTCAGCTGTTTTTCCTGTATTGGCCAATACTAAACCTCTCATATCGATATCGGTATTGGAAGTGGAAAAAGTGGATCGGTGCATCCCTATTCCTAGTCTGATTACTTTAGAGCCTTTTGTCAACTGAACATTGACCATAGAAGCGTGTAAATAATAACATAAATGATAATTGGTTCTTGTGTCCTGTGAATCATCTTGTCACCCCTTAATGGCTGTGGCTTTGACACATTCTGTTGCGTGGCTCAGCTGAGATGAATCAGCTCACACAGGAAGCTGTGTCACGTCTGCCTGGGTCCCACATCCAGCAGCCCAGGCAGGAGGGTGGGGGAGAACAGGGGAGCGACAGGGAAGCTGGCTCATGGGAATGACGGCGAGTCATTCTGTCGAGTGTGTATCTGCATATGTGAGGAAGGACGGTGGAAATCTCAGCATCATGACACGCTTCCTGTCTGCTGCCGGATGCCATCTGCTCGTTTCCTTCCGTTCCTTCGTGTGTGTGTGTGTGTTGTGTTGTGTTGTGTTGTGTTGGCGAGGCTCACCCAGGCGGCTGCCGTTGTTGCGGGGCATGGCCATGAAGGACCCCAGGCTCCCGCCGATGACGCTGTGCGGCCGGCGGAGCGGCGGCTTCTTGAAGGAGCCGGTGTACTGGTGCAGGAAGGAGTGCATGCTGTGGGAAGTGGGGGGTCGGCCATTCCTCATGAAGGGCTCTGCAGCAGAAAAACGAGGGCGGCCAAGTTAAAATCGATGCAAGAAACAGGAGAAAGACCTTCAGGTAGAAAACCTAAGCCACAGTCAAACTCTAATCATCTCATAAATCACATATAGAATGGATACATTCATAACAACAAAATATTACATTAAATTTAAGCCAACATGTTTAAAACAGAACCAATAAACAGCCTAAACTATAAAAAGCCACATAAGTATGTGTCAAATGAAAAGCTGCAAATGTTTTATTTTAAAAATTTAATAAAGCAAGTAGGCAGCATAATTGTTTTGTTCCATAGACACATGAACCAATAAACTGAACATTTAATCAGAAAAATACACTTGACTGCTTACAGATTAGAGGTTTGTCCTAGTGCTGTACAATGACAGGCTAACCACTTTAGCATTTCCAGCCAAAACCAAGTTAAGCCAACAGTGGCTTCAACCCTTAATGTTAAAAAAAATATATGTTAACAAAAGTAGGCAAGTAGCTAGCCAAGTCACCAGCCAAGTCAATTGGTATTTAAAAAGACAGCTAATACAGTGACTTTGACATGCCAAATATGTTTCGCAGACTTTCTGTCGATAAAAACACAGATAAACTGGGCGTGTCGTGGTGGCGTAGGGGATAGCGCGACCCATGTTTGGAGGCCTTGAGTCCTCGATGTGGCCGTCGCGGGTTCGACTCCCGGACCCGGCGACATTTCCCTCAGGTCTTCCTCCCTCTTCTTCCCCCTTTCCTGTCAGCATACTTCCAAAAAATAAGGGATACTTAAGCCCACAAAAAGACCCCCTGGCGGGGTACAAAAAAAAAAGAAACACAGGATAATTTAGGAAAAAGGGTGAGCTGCTTTGGTGTTTCCTCACTTTAGCAATGCTAATGCTAAGCTACACCAGTAGAGTTATGGATCATGTTTACCTTCTTTACTTTGAAACCAAGGTAGCCACTGTAACCCCCAAAATAAATCTTAACAAGGACTAGATGTGTTTCAATCATGTAATGTTGAAAGTCTTTGATGTTATCGTTATTAGCAGCAGTAGCTAGTAGCTGTCCTAATTATTCTGCTACTTAAAAGAAACCAATGACGGGAACACTGGCAGAAAATATTCTAAGCTCGTTCATAAAAGGTAACTTGACTCTTTGTTTTCTATAAAAGCAGGACAGCAAAAAATGTTTGTAGTTAACCCTGTAGCATCTTTACCAACCAACAATTAGCACATTGCGTTTATCCAACCAAAACATATGATGGATTGAAAGAAAAGCAAATGTACACAAAGGTTACAGACAAGGTGAGCAAATCCCTTCAACTGGATCTTAACATTAATATCTTTACCTCCTTTGAGAATGATGGGCAACAGACAACAATAGGCTATAAGCCTTTGTTTATTCATTTGGAACTTCAACTACAAACTTTGGTAAGCAAGTAACCCAACCAGGTTTTCTGTCAAGATTGGATGAAGCAGCAGTTTCAACACTAAAATTCATACATTCTGTTTCATTTTGACTTATAAAAGTAAGTCTCTAGTCTGCGGATTATCTGTCTGCTCACACAAACCATCTGCTCCATGTCTGCTCTTCAAAACTGTACGTTCAAAGTCTCTGTCATGTTCCTACAAGCTAGCCTTACATTTAACAGCATGCTGCCTTCAGGGGCTAAAACACAGGGGAATTACAAGATGAACGCATCTCATTTCTAGAGGTGGTACAAATCTTAAAAGTGAGCTTTTTTTTATGGAAATCCTGGATTTCAGTGGAGTGACTGTTTAGGTTCACTCTACTCTCAAGTATGAATTTATGTGTTTCTGCCCTTTGAGATGGTTTGAAATCACTGGTGCCCTGTTAGTCAAACATTTTGCTTCTGAATGGAGTAGTTTAGCCTCGTACTGCTTTATGCAGCTCAAAGACGTGAAGATTCTATGGTTTGACCCAAACACCTGCTAAAGTGCCTCTAATTCATGTGGTTTCACTAGCTGCAGCTCATCGTTAAACTCTGTTATTAGTGAGTCATTCTGAGCAGAAAGCGACAGGGAAAAGGCTGAAAAGGCAAATGTGCTGGAAAAGATGGATGCGAGTCCATTTATTCTGAAAGTTGTCGATAAGTGGCAATAGACTACTTTCATGCGTCAGTCAATCCAACGGCTTCTAGCTGTGTGTAGCTGTGGTACCAAGAAGGATGTTATATAACTGTAAGGATGAATAAAAGCGGGTCTCTTTCTGAACAGTGGGTGTCTGTTCTCTACAGATTTGCTGCTTTTTGTTTGAGTGGGCAATACCAGTGTCTGCAGTCTGTTACTCCGTCACCTGGGTGAGGTAAGGTGCAGAGCACAAAGATGTGAAACATGTTCATGTATAGGATGAGGTCAGGGTTTGGCTACGTTTGAGTTCAAGTGAATCAGGAAGAAAGTAATAAAAGTCAACATAACATCGTCTGAAATCTCAGATACAGGACTCCTTGTGTGTGTGTGTGTGTGTGTGTGTGTGGGGGGGGAGTGAAGTAGCTCCATTCTGTTACATAACTTGATGCAGAGCGACTCGGTGCAAGCCGCTGCAGCTGCAACTGACTCGCTCACAGAGCCATCTTTCTTAATTCATGGACATCAGCGCTTCATAATCTCAGCACCCCTGAGTGCTGTCAAGGCCCAGAAAGCTCAGCGGAGAGCTGTTAAATGTCTGCTGCTGACAGGCGTGTGGAGGGAGAAGCTTTACTGCCGCTCCTCAGGCAACAGTATCACCTTAAACCATGGATTCATTTTTATTATTCCAACAATTCCAAAGGGCTAAAGGAAATAATACCAACATGTGTTTCTATGTTAAGGGCAATAATGCGATTGGACACTTGAAAGGTAGTTGAGAGATTTTTTGGCAGGTTATCAATTTTCAGAAAAAAAGAAAAGTGCTGCTCTTTCTATGGTAGAGGTAGTCGTTTGGAATCCAAAAGGATATTAAGGAATTGCAAAATGTGTTACTGTGACAGGCCTATTAGACGCAAGTATAGCTAAACCTGTCACAATAAGTAATAAATCAATTGCATGATGATTTCCATTTGGACAACAGCTGATAAAGAGATGCTCTCTTCTGGTGTCGTTGGAAAGCTGCCATTTTTAGAAAACTTTAGTAACTAGTTTGCACTACCCGACACTTTTGCCGTTTTTACTGTCTAAGCTGAATGGTGTATTTTTCTGCAGTGCAATTATGGTTACAGAGACTTCACAATCCATTCCAACTATTGTAGTTTTGTCCATTTATTTTGGATATTTAAAATGTTTTCCCGTCCCAGTGTTAAATGTTCTACAGAAATGTACATTTTGTGACCTTAAAGTGGGTGTACTCAAATCGTTATGCCATTATTATTATTATATTAGTTTGAAATGGTCTCCAAATGACAATATTGTCGTCTATCGCAATAATTTCAGGGACAATTTATCTGACAGGATGGCGACTCAGCAAAATTTGCATCCCACTTTAGGTACCAGAATAAACGAGGTTTTACAGTGGACTGTCATCAGGTTGTTACCGTTGTCCTTCGTCCCACCGTCCTCGATGGTCATCTGCTCGGCCAGTTCGGACAGAGATTCGTCGATGGTCAGACTGGGCCGGACAGTTAACGACAGGCGCTTCTTTATCCTCTTCATCTTCTCCATAGCAGGGCAGTTCACAGCCTGTCAGACACACACATCCACACACACACACGGTCAGCTTAAAGTGAAGACGTCCAGTATTTTAGGGTGGTTTTGCTGAATGTTGCGATATGCCAGACGGGGGATTACACAAGCACCGGCACAGTCCAAAATATCCCCGCTCATGAATAACGGAACGCTGCTTTTAATCCAATATTCATTCACTTTGCAAATGCCTGAACAGAGCATGAATAAAGCATGAAGACGGCATAAATAAAGGATGTGCATCACAGCCTGCAACATAGCCGTTTTTCACCTACACACACGTTCACATGGGTATGGAGGGAGAAATTAAGATCTGATGAGGAGGGGCTGGCAGACTAAGTGTGTGTGTGTTGTGTGCAGTCGTCCAGGTCACAGGAAACACCTTGCTCAATCTGCTCCGAGCCAGTCCCTGCTCATTGTGTCACCCTCTGTTATTGCGATAGTGTGTCTTTGCGTGATTATTCCGTGTGTGTGTGTGTGTGTTTGTGGGTGAAAAGGGCATGCGAGCACGGCTCGAGGAAACGGGGTGAGGAAGCAGCAGTAGAAACGCCCCGTCCGTCCCGTCTGAGCCGCGGTGAGAAGCTAGCCGCCCCTCCGCCGGTACCGTCCGCCTCCATCGGACTCTGTCAAGGTTATTGGCTCGTCTTGTATAAAAAGGACACCATCAGTGTGTCAACACACACACACACACGCCTGCAACAATTTGTCATTGATGACAGAACATGGTGAGAACCTCTTAATGAATCAGCATCACAAGCTCGCACCAACACATAAGCCATCTTAGTTTTATTTTGTCTTGAGGGAATGCCATGAAATAATAATAATAAATAATAATAATCTTCAGTGGCTGAAGACATATTTAAGGATGCATCAAGCCTCCACCAACTCCAGAACACCAATAAAAACCAACCCATTTGCTTTAGTTAGCATGAATAGCTTCATTTATGTTTTTTACTCCTTGGTGTGAACAGTACACCATCATCAGCGAATGTTTAACTCATTCAACAGAGGAAGTTCAGGGTTCCAACATGGTTTTTATTCCACAATTTTCCTGATTCCATATCAAAGTCATAGTTCTCTGTCCATTTCTGAACCATTTTACTAGTATAAATATGAAGGTTTGTACAGCAGTCAGTTGTACATATGAGCATGATATTTGTGTGTTTTATGTATGTCGTTCCCCAATGGAAACCCATTTCCAAAGTCTAAAGTCAAAGTCGAGATAAAAAGTCACACTGTTTCTTTAATGGGGCTCGTCGTTAGAGAAACGGTATCTCATAAAAAATCATGTCTTTGAATCTTACAATTATGACTTAGAAAGTTGAAATGATCATTTTGTCTAATATAACTGAATTATATTTTATATCAATAAAATGTTGCCACTTTATATCAATTATGACTTTGAAACTCATAATTATGTCTACAAGTCAAAATTGGGTCTTCCTCCTGGGCTTCTATTTTTTCTTTCATGACAGAAATGGGTTTCCATACTCATCCCTCACTAAGTAAATATATTTTTTCAACAAGTGTAAATTGTGACTTTAAATGTCATCAATCATTGTTATTATTTAGTGTATTTTTTCCAAACCAAATATCCACACATTACATTTGAGTTTTGTCAAATAAAGAAAATGAATTTATTGTAATTTTTTTTTGTTGTTTTACAGGACTGCCAAATAGTGTGAAAGGAGTTTTTATGATGAAATCTGTGTCTAATACATTGCAGTGGATGTTGAAATCATGAACTATGCTGCTAAAAGACATCTAGGGATTTCCTTTAAAGAGAAATAGTGTAGAGTTAGGTTTTACATAACCACGTACAGAAAAAAATGTTTAACCATTTCAATCTGTTGGAAAATATTGTTTCCATTTTAATATTTATCCTCACCCTCTTTCCTAAAGATTTTCACCATCCTACTCGACAACATGTGTTAGTGACCACTGCTCCAGAGGAAATGCATCATGCCAGCCCTGGTGGCCCCATGTGATGATAACTTCCAAACAGCTTTCCAGGGAGGAAAAACAAGAAAGTGAAACAGTTTAACGAGGCTGAAAAGTGCAGCTTGTAAAGATAGGGGGGGAAAAAAAGTAAAATAACTGCATCCGAAAACAACAACAACAAAAAAATCCTCGTACAATCAAATTCTTCCCCTCCGCCTCCCACTCCGTGCACACACTCATTCTATGAGATAAGCGCTCTTTGTCCCCCCAACACAGAAGTGTAACAGAGCCGGGTTTTATCTCTGCACCAAACCAAAACAAAGGGACTCATGTGACATGTGTGTGCGCGCGCGTGTGTGTGTGTGTCAAAACTGGCACATATGAATGATGCGTCTGCATGCAGGCGGGGAAATGATTTCAGCATGAAAAGGATCAGAAGCAACCCACCAGTGGAGGTAGAAGCGCTGAGGGGGAAGCTGCCCCCCACCACCAACACACTCGCTCTTTTCATCATCAGCAGCATCTCCAGATATTCACGCACACACTCGTTTTGACCCACATTTCCGACATCCCCCATTCCTTTGGATGCCTCGCAAGTGCACCCTGGGTAGTCGGGAGGAGAGGACTTCAAAGGACGAGAAGGTGGGTCGAGGGTTGCCGGGGACGAGGCCTAATTACTCGCTTAATTATGACCCACTCTGCAATCTTCCTACCATGCCTTCGTCTCACCCCCCTCCTTCGTTTTATAACTCCCAAAATCAGGGTGAGGTAATGAAATGGAAAATGTGGCTTTTTTTTTAAGTTCAATCCTGGAGATGAGGCTGAAAGTGACTGAGTGGGAGGAGGAAGAGTGTGAAAAGATGGGCGAAGAAGAACAGAGAGAGGGGGGAGAAAGAGAAATGGAGAGAAAATGTGAGTTTATTTCAGAAAGCAGAGCCATAATGGAGTCTTTGTGTTTGGTTAAGAGCCATGAAATCAGCAGAGTGAAGGCAGGCGTGTACAGTACTGCTGGGGGACGGGACTTGCTCAGGCCGAGGCGGTCCGACTCCATGTTTAAAGAGATTTCAGGAGCTAAATTCTGTGTTTATGAGAAGTTTGGTTGAGAGACGGAAATGGTGGAAGTTCTGGCATTTAATGAATAAGGGGGGAGGTGGAGGGGAATCTGATGGACCTCAGTTAAAATCAGCCAACAACGCTAACTTCAGGTTGATTGGCTGGACCAGATCGGTTATTCATATCAGGTTGGATTCATACAGGTAGTTCCCTCTTCATTTATAAATCATCTGCTATGAATCATTGCCTATAACATATGCATGAAAATTACAGTAGCTACAGTGCACTTTGGTACACTGTAGACTTAGCATTAGCTATGCAATGATACCACTAACATAACAAGATGATAAAAAATATTGGGTTCATGTAAAAACTTCCCATTTGATATTTTTTCCACAAAAATAGGTTTTGTAAACCTCAAACAAGGTTTGACAGCAACGGTTCAATGGATAATAACAGCAGTAGGCAGTTTCTTGCTAATGCGCCAATAGTAAGGCTAATTTTATATTTAGTGTTTAACTGTGAAAACATTTAGCACTCCTACCTTCCCCTAAATCAAATTTCCCAGATACATTCCTTAAGCACTAATTTACTTGACCGTTTCATAAACTTTCAGTTGAATAAAATGCAACATTTGTGTACATTTATATTCATGCTCTTGTTTTGAAGTGGGTGAAGACTGTTTATGCAGAAGTTTCGGTTCCTGTCATTGCATTCTGTCTATTTTCCCTCATTTTAATTTAAGCATAAAACACACAGGGACAAAATTAAACAGACAAAGGAGAACAAGATATAAACATAAATACAATATCTAAGGACATTATAGAACATGTAAATTATCATATAAAACATAAATAGGTGCTTGAGTGTTGTCTTTCAAGGGGAGCTATAATTTGAATTGAAGTTAGCACTTTAGCACTAGGTAAAAACAGTGTTGGTGAAGCACAACAGCATTAGCTAACACTAAATAGCATATTGGTATAGCGCTTTAGCAACAGCTTCTAGTAAATACCGTGTTGTGTACTGCTTTAGCATTAAAATCTGCTAAACACAGTGTTGCGTACTGCTTTAGCATTAGCTACTGCTCAATACCGTGTTCGTGTAGAGCTTTAGGATTAGTGGGGCTAATGTTTATGACTAGTGCTTTAGGGCTAGTCAGCATTTTTTCATTTTGGGGTTTAAGCTATTCACCAGCCCCCATCAAAATGCCCAACACAATCACAGATTCACTAATCAGGCTTTTACCAGTCGATACTGATTTACAGTCTTCTTTGGTGCATGCTCTGACATTTCTGATTGTAGTTGATTTTCTTTCTATGCACTAAAAAACATACATTAAATTGGCGTAAGCTTTATTGCAATTTAATTTAAATGATCAAAAAGTCCTCAGGATTCCTAATAATGGTGCACAGATAAATCATCCCCGAGTTCCTTGATTTTGGGAGACTGGCCAATGACCGACACTTGCATGCTAAACAAATTTTACTCTCTGCAAAGGTCTGAACATCAGCCACTGTCCCCTTTTGCTCTGCTATCAGAGAGGACTGACTGACAGACCTGCCCACCAGGTCACGTCTGCATACGTGTGGTTAACAACAGTCACCTTACTGTTTGTTGCTATATTTAGCAGCTTTTCAGGCAAAGAAATCTGCGATTGGCCTAAGCATCGATGGGGTTCATAGAACTTCTTATGGCACCATTTAAGGGGAAAGAAACAGGCTCCTTAAAAACGCATGACTTCAATATAGAAAAACACATCTGTTTTTTGTGCCGAGTGTGCATTACAAAGATAATACGTCTGAGCAGATGCAGTTTTTCCTCATTCTAAATCAGATGGACATGTCCCCTTTAAATAGCTCTGAGATAGCTACAGATGTTTATTCTGACAGAATCAGAGCAGGAACAATGAACAGAGCGGAGTCGACCCGTCGACAGCAACACCGTCTCCTATAAAGAAACCCAGCAGCTAACGATGTTGAGAACCGCGTCTTAAAATAGGCACTCATATGAGAATCACAACCGGTTTAAAATAGATGAAATCATCTCCATCTTTTAGGAAGACGGGACAAAACCGGGCCCAAGGAAAAAAAATGATCTCACGCATTGAAGAGACCCATTAATCAATGCCAAGGTTTTATTCACGCCTACATTAGCCATGAGGTTATTCAGCGCTTTAAAGCTTTTATGTCAGATTTGATTTGGATCAGTTTTGTTGTAACAACTATGTTTTTAAAACCAGCGCACATAAAAGACGACTGGCTGAACTCAAAAAGCAATCACACCACTCCTCTGCTTAAATATCTCTCCTAAGATGAACTTTATACTAGAGGTCAGTTTGACATCACTGACACCAGCCACTCACCAGAGTTATGCAAATGTACAGTTTATACATTTGACATTTTATTAATCAAAAAATATGTATAATGTTATTCGTTTTTATTTATTTATTTCATCAAGTTCTCAAACTCATATTAAATATTCAATAAACAACCATTATGTTGTGGAACACCAGTAAGTTTTAGCCAATTCAAAAGTTCAGTAGGTCAGGTAGGCATCAACTAGAAAAAGTAAAAGGACAAAGACACAAAAATCAAGGTGATCGTTGAACACTATGGACCTTTATCAAATATTTGGCCACAAGATTAACAAACAGGGAATGGTCTTTCAATCTGTTAGACCACTTTTAGGAGCGCTAGCTGTGCTAGGTTAGCATTAGCTAAGCTCATGGTGGCAGCATGTTGGATGAGCTCTGATTTGCTGCTTCTGATTTGTTCTGTTTGTTGACTTTTGTTCATTTTTATCATCTCTGCTGGCCAGAAATTGTGTTTTTCATGACAGTCTTCAGTTAGAGGCTTCTTCAGATTTATTGCAAGACTGGCTGCAACATGCAAACTTCCTAATTTGCACTTTGAACATCTATTTGCCTTGTTACTGTTTATATTTTAAAATGATTAAATATCTATTAAAAATCGTCCTATTCTCTTTTCAGAGGGATAATAATAGCTACATGTGAAAAATGTATGGCGTTGATGTTAAAAGATCGACAGACATTTTTCACATTAAACCATAGCACCACACTGATCCGGTCATACACAGGATCAAATATTTTTATATTTCTCCCGTTCCATCTACGGCTCACCTGACTCTCCACATTGGTTTCGCAACATTTGCAAATTATGTAATCCTTCAATTGTCCACAAACCCTGACCGTTTCCTCCCACCCTCGCAGCCTGTTCACTGCCTACACTGTATGGACAGCAGAACATCAACCCATGGAATCCAAGGGACCCAGCAGAAAAAGTAAAGCTGAGCTAAAAAAGAATTTACAGAAAAAAAACACACCAAGGGAGCCCACATAGGTGGTGTAATAACAGCCAAGATAGCTGAGGGTGATGATGATGATGGTGCCTCAGGTTAGCATCATTCAGCCCTGTGATG
The DNA here is from genome assembly GCF_001444195.1 of Xiphophorus couchianus. Classification (NCBI taxonomy): domain Eukaryota; kingdom Metazoa; phylum Chordata; class Actinopteri; order Cyprinodontiformes; family Poeciliidae; genus Xiphophorus; species Xiphophorus couchianus. Next base: position 15,599,998 of record NC_040244.1, on the reverse strand, counting down.
TGATGATCACAGCGGTGCACACACCCTGGAGTCTCCCTGCTATACGTTGCGATCAAAGCACCACTACGTCCAACACAAAGACTTCAAACAGACTGCAGGGGTCTCACCTTCCTACAGCCTAACAGCTCTGGGGCATTTAGATATTTAAATAACTGCTTTCTGCTTAGTCGAGTACAGGAACGTCTCAGAAAATGTCAATATAATCTTTCTGTTTGTCATTACAGAATCAAATTAAGTAAATTCATTACTGGTGTTTGTCTACAGAATCCCATCTAAACACATTAAGATTATATTTTTAGTGACAGAATGTGGAGCGTTTGTAAAGCACGGTGAAGCAATCCTGATCAACAGGCCTAAAATGGCAGCTGGATCTTTGTCGCCGTCTTCGGCCTCCGAGCGTTCATTCCATCCAAACCCAGCTGAGTACAGTCACAAGTACGTGTTTGTGCAAAGAACATGCACAAACAGAACATCAGTGCCACTGCCCAGCGCAGTGGGCGCTTTCCACTGAAAGACCCTTTGTTTGGGTCAGGAGGAAACCAAACGAGGAGCTTCAGCATGACTGAGCCAGAGGGGTGAGCTGGAATGACCCCCACAGAAAGCCTGATGTGGTCACATCGATAGGAAAACCTCCAGTGAGACAAAGGGTGAAAACGTGTCTGTGGGTGAGAACGCGAGGGAGGAGAGGAAGAAGAAGAAACGAGCAGTGTGAAAATGTTCGAGGAGAGTTCTGGAGAAGAAGTGAAAGTGAACGAAATAGAAAGTTTTTACATGATAAGCAGCGGAGTCGAGCACGTGTCGGGTTAACTCGCATGTACTGAATATGGTTGTTAAGCTTTACAGGTGTGTAATAACCTCTTCACATCTGCCTTCTTTGCATATCTGCCTTACTTTTCGGTAGCGTTGGTGTAGCTCATCATGACGCCACTGATTTTTTTCTGCAGCTCTCACACTTTGTATTCTGCACATGTGCAACACTGCAACAGTATTTACATAACTGCTTCTCAAATAGTGCACAGTGAACCAATATAAACTTGGTCTCATTCAACGCTATGCAAACACTGTCTGCGCTGATGAAGATTTATTAAAGTGAAACTGACAGCATGACCTACTTTCTGATCAACGTAACTAATAATTATATCTTTGAAATTGATTTCCAATTAGGCCAACATATATATATGTATTTATATATGTATATATATATATGGTGGTCAGGTTACTGAAAAACTAAAACCCCAACCTGACTAAGGGTGGGTGTTTATTGTGAAAAATAAATTATCATGAGAAGAATTTTGATGTATCGTTGTCACAACAGATTTCAGTTAATGTTAACAATGACTGAAATGTTAGTTTTAATATTTTGTCCGCTATTTCTTAATCCTAATTTGCATCATTAGTCACAGTTGAAAAATACTGTGATAAATATCCTAAATTCATATTGCCCACTGCTTGTCCTGACAGTGGTGAACATACGCGCAAACTTCAAAGATATTACAGTACTTGATGTTCCACAATTCTTCACTTTTGCTCCCACATGACAGGCTTTTCAATAAACCAACTAAATGGCATAATGGGAAGAAACTAAGGTGATGGCAAGGTTTTTTTAGATTTTTAATTAGAGATGACCAATTGTAGCCCAAACTCATTACACAGCTAAGCAGGTCACCAACACAGAGGAATCTAAAACTTCACATAAATGTGACAAATTGCATCAATATATGTCATTATGGAAGTGTAATTTGTGGGAAGGAGGACTTCCAGTTGTTATAAACACCAGTGCCAAGTCTTGAAGTTGTTGTTGGAACACAGAAGAAGACATTGAAAAAAAAACAACAAAAAGACCAATGTGAACGACAGTTTTCCAGAAAGCTGAGCTGAAAGTGTGGCTGAGGTCAGCCTCCAGGAGGAAAGCTGGTGCCATTTTACAAAGCAAAGACCCAGTTTGGGGGGGTGGGCACGTCCCACTGATCCAACTGTGGGGAGCCCTGGGGTAGACCCAGAACAGGAGGGCTTTTATGCCCCATCTGGCACTGGCATCCTCTAGGAAACCCTGGAGGGGAGGCTGCTGAGCAAATGACACAGAGAGAACCATTTTTCTAAAAGCAGCAAATTACCTCCAAACTATCATCTGTTGGGTTTACATTAATGCCTCCCAAACTTGGCATATCAAAACAGGACAAGCTGTTACGAAAACAAAGAACACAGATCAGCAGGATTAATGAAGAAGTATTACCTTCAGGTAAGAAAGTTGCAGCATTTCTCATATTCTGCACATGCAAAGAAACAAATGCACATGGTGCATCATTACAGCACCGATCTATTGTCACATGATGAAAGACCGCAGGCCGCAGAGCACAGAGAACTCAGCTGACAGGAAAGGTTTGACTGTACGCCCAGAAGCTCCGGTTGCTGCAAGAAGCAGCTGAGGCTTGAGACTGAAACAAACACACCAGAGATATACGTACAGTGTATGAGTGTGTGTGTGAATCGGCGGGGGGAGAAGCTTGAGGTCACACCAAAGGCAACAGACTTTATTCGTCCTCCAATTACAAAAGAGAGTTTACGTGCAAGAGAGCTGATCCTCTTATCACGTCTTCACGCCGGCTATAATCACACACAGCGTTAGGAGGAGGCCGAGTGCTCAGCGGAGAGCCGGGTGCTCAGGTAACACTACGCTGTCCGCATCATCAGGAAAGAAACACATTGTGGCTAAACAAACACGGCTAAAGAAAGGAATGCAAACGTTTAGTCGCTCTAGAGTGATCATCCCGCAGCTTCGCCTCACACAGGATGTTTGCATGCGTCAGCTCACGGCTCTGATTTAAAGACCGTAGTTTAGTTTTTGTGGTTCGCTCTAGTCGACTTCTTCGCATCTACCGCAAATCAATAGTGAGCGTACGGTGTGAATATCATTATGAGTAGGGGTGCACCGATTTATCGGTGCCGATTACCTTAATTTTGGGAGATCGGTGATCGGCCGATTTTTACATGTGAAGCCGATCTTATCCACCGATGTTATCAACCTCGGCAAAGGTCTAAAAGTCAACCACTGTGCTTTTCTTTTCTCCCGTCAGAGAAGTTTGACTGATAAACCGGCTGACAAGGTCATGTCTGCACATGTACAGTCAACAGTAACTGCAATCAGTGCACCCCCAATTATTAACATTATTTTAATTAGCAAGCAAAAAGATAGATTGCTTTAGAGGGGCATTGTTATGTAAAAATTACTTTTTGAGCTTTCCATCATATTATGTTATTCCCTCATCAAGAACATAGCTGAAGTGTTGTTTTGTTTCTTTCATGCATGTTTGAGAAATCCTTCAGGTGTCCATGGCAACGCCTGAGTGACGCAGCTCCTAATCAGAGTTGCAGTTTCAGGCTTCTGAGCTTCTGCCTCTCAGAGCACCCCTCCCCTCCCCCACTCAGCTCCTTCAGACTAGCCAGCAGCAATTAGCAAACACTTGGTAAAACTGCGCATCACCTCAGCTCATAATACAAGCTACTTCTCAATGCTACGCTGGTGAAAACGTTGCTAAAGGCTGGATTTGAGAAAGAGCAGGAGTTTTTAAAGAGACAGAGGCCCAATTTCAAGGCATTAAGTAATTAAGTAAAATTGGTTTTAAGTCATATTTGATATATACAGCGTAAACTAAATTCTGAAGTCAAATTAATATTTGGTTAATTAACAAAAGTTAACAGTTACTTCATTGTGCTTTAAAATGATACTATGTGCATGATTATGTTATTTGATTTCAAATAACTTAGCGTCAGCGTTTTTACCAAGCTAGTTTCAAATAACTCCAATGAAAGAAGTTAAAGTAAAACAAACCTGCTATTGTCTTGTATTATCAAGCTAACAGCAGGGCAAGCCAAGAAACTTTAATAACTGCGGTGTGTTTTTGTCCGGTTCTGTCAGGAGGAATGGACCAGAACTCCAGCAAACTATTGTGACCTAAAATGGAAAAGCTGGGTCTGATTTAACTTCAGACATTAAGGGGGGACAATGTCTCTATGCAGTGTATGTAAACTTCTGGTTTCTACTGTAATTATGCAATTAAAAGATTCATCTGGAATCCAGCTGCTGACAGAGATCTGTAAGTTTTAAGCTCAAAAGGTTCCATCCAGTGACCCGGCCGGTCAGACAGTCAGACGTCAGAACCACCTTAAATATCAGTTTAACCACGGCCCTCTTTGATGGGGAAGTAGTGACTAATGGGAAAAGGCTGAGTCTGCCATTTTCAGTTTTGGTGATGTATTTACAGAAAAATAAAATCAAAACCAAAAACAAGAGTAAGCACAAGAGACAGAAAAGTTGCATTTGAAAGAAAAATAATGTAGTAAGGATTTTTATGTATTTATTATTTTTCATTTTACAACAGCAAAGCTAGAATTTATTCGGTACTGGCCGTTATGGAAAGTTTACCAAACCAGCCTAACTTATAGAAAAGGCATGTCTTATTCTATATATACATTGTGCCTATTTCCCCTCTAAAATATAAAACTACAATGTGGCAGTGATTAATTAAAGCTGCAGGTCAAAGACGTCAAAAAATATAGGAGATGATAGACATGAACTCAGATCCTTCAGGAAGGCCAAATTCTTTTGTTTTGGTGTCCGGTTTGCAATAAAATCTCATTTCCAACTAAATGATGCAGTGGGTTTTTTATGGTGCTTATTAATCGCTGAGCGCATTTCTTTTTGTTCCCAAAGCTAGCCAAAGCAGCTGCAGCAGACCAAAACTGATAAATCTGACTTCTATGGTCTCTAGATTCTATGGTTGTCTGGGCCGTTTCTTTTTAAAGATCACCGAAGTGAACAGTGTGTTCACATTTCATGTCAAGATGGATTTTAGGAGGTCAAGGCAGTAAAAAAAAAAACGTAGTTACCGGTAACTACGCTAAGGATGGTTACTGAGGAAAACATTCCACCTGTTAACCAACCATAAGCATTTCCATCTTCTCCAGCCGGTTTGTTCCCTAATTTTTGACTGTCTCCGCGTACATCAGATTACCGAGCGTTAACGAGACGCTTCCGGCCTGGTCCGTCCGCCGCTCACGTACGCACGGCTAGATGAGAGCAGCATCCAGGAATGTGTGTTTTCCTGTCTACATGTGTGCCTGGTAGCTGGAAAACACCGGACGACACAATCCAGAGGAGAGAGCTGCACTCAAACAACCAAACTAAATGTATGTAATGCGACTAATGTACTGCTGAACATTTCCAATTATCCCAATTTTTTTTTTTTTTTTTAGAATAATTGGTTCCTTAAAGAAACAGCAGCTGCAGCTCTGCTTTATAACCATCACTGCTGTCATTTGGACTGTTTTATCATTTTATGTAAAAAGTCTGTTTTTTTTTATCCACAAGTATACATTGACAACTTATAATTTGCACATCATTTTAAACGTATACTTGTACTTTAGTTACAAAATGGATCTCTATAATATTTACCTTTAGTTTGCTGCCTGCACACTTGAATTTCCGCACTGTTAAAATAAAGAACGCTTCATTTCTATTCAGATGTGGCTTTAAACTAACTGAAAACTCAAAGTTGTCTAGAAAGCACAAGAAGTCTAACAATGTTGGCCTCGTCATTGTTCTGTTTTCTTATCATTCAGCACATCAATAAAACCTACTGATCAGACCTTGTGGAGGATTTTCTTCTGCTTTTGTAGAATAAATGCAAGTGTGAACAGTTTTTTTAATGGCCATTTCCATGGAAATAGTAAGAGTTCTTTGTGATTTCATCAAGGTGGGTAATAATTCTGACCTTAACTGAACATCTTCTGCGCCTTCAGGTCACTGCGGGGAAGCAGATTGTTCACGCATTAACGCTTGCAGTGTGAACGTAGCCTTAGCTAGTCAAATCAAAAGGTCACCCAAAGCTGACTCAATTATTCTTCATCAAGCCTGTGTAGTTAGGACGGTTTCAGGATTTGTACACAAAAAGTACACAACAGATCAATGGAGAGTTTGATTATTGAATGCTCCAACACTGCGGTGAAAACAAAGCCATCGTTTCCTGTGAACTTTCAATGCACTTTATTGGCTCTGATTGTAGATAACGCCTGCCTGAGAGGTGATGATTAGCCCGGCGGGAGGAGAGGCGTGGGGGGCAGACGGGGTGCAATTACATGTTCCTTTCTGGAGCTTAAAAAAAAAAAGAAACTGAGCAGGCAGAGGCAGGACCGTGAGTCGGCCGGTTCCGCCAGCTGATCTCCAGAGGAGTGGGAGATGTGTAGACCAACATGCAAGCACAGCGGACTCCAATCCAACAGCCGGCGGAATCTGCTCTGTTGTTGCAGAAAGGGGAGAGAAAAGGTCTGAGCGAGGCGGGCAGATGGTGAGAGTCGTGTTGGACGGGGTGTACTTGGGAACAGGATAACGCCTACAGCTGACTGTGCTTGGCGCCGACGCTCTGCTGCTTCCATCTCGTTACAGAAAGGTACCAATTATAGCTGCCGTGTCTATCTGACGCGGAAACGACTCCATCACATGAATGTTTTGTTAGTAGAGTGTTTTACAAATACAGCTATAGTCAAATTAGCAACCTGGCTGGCTAGCTTTGACTTAAAGTTTAGCTGCCAAATATGAGATGTGGACTTGCTCTGTGTGAGTCATTTCATACTGCTGGAAACTGGGGAACAAACAGTAACTATCAGCTTTGATGCTTTAGAGTTCAGTTATAAGCAAAGTATGAAGTAACTATGTTACATTCAGTTATTATAAAAATATTGTATATATCAAATATGACAAAAGATATTTTACTTCCTGATTTAAAACCTTGACATTGGGCCTCTGTTTCTGTAAGAAACTCTTGTTCTTTCTAATCCTCCACCTTCATGAAGTCATCACAAAATGGCTCCTCCATTAACCCTTTAACAATGTTTTTATCAGCGTTGCACTGAGAAATATAATGAGCTCAGCAGATGAACAGTTCCACCAGATGTTTGCTAATTGCTGCTGGCTAGTCTGGAGGAGTCCTGGAGGAGAGGTGCTCTGTGAGGTGGAAGGTCATACGCTTGGAAACTGCAGCTCCTTGAAGGTGGTGCTACATCCACCCAGGCATTTTGAATAGCTGAATGGTCACCATGGAGATTAAAGGATTTCTCAAAACAAGGCAAGACAACAAGTGTGTTTTTCACTCCTATAAAAATTTGCTATTTTCTACTTTGTTTCATTAAATATTGCATATTTAATTTATTGCTGAGCAGCTAAACAGAAAATATTTCTAACAAAATAGTTTGTGTTTTTAATTGGTAGGACAAATAATTCCTCTGAGTACCTTTAACTTGTGAATTTGGCCCGCTGTGCAAACGTTTGCACAGCAAACGCTGCCATATACAGCATTTGCGAGCTTACTGCAATACAGCCACATTAAAATATCAGTCTATAATCACTCATCTACAGTTTTAAAAAATGCATTTAACATCTGGTATAAATGATCAGTATAATGGCCTTTTCATTTTCACTGAGATTTGGGGCCGTTTGCTCCAAATCAGTCTGACCTTTAATCATAACTTGACTTTCAGTCCATAGAACTGACTGTACTGAAGAAGGAGGTCACCTTTAAGGTAAACTGGTCGGATATTAAAATTCATTCAAGTAAATTTCATTTCAACTAATCAGCACTGTGTCATTAGATTTTAGAAATGAGCCCAGTGCAGTGAGTCCTGCCAAAAGAACTGATAGTTTAGAGGTTAGGGAGAGGAAGAATTTCAAAATCCACAAAACACTTGCCATCAGCAATTATTTTGAAGGCTTTTAATGGTATCTTTTTTTTTAGATATATGCTTTCAAAAAGTAGAGAAAGCTGCAAAGAATATAATTCACAGACAGCTTGCCTATTCATCGTTCTTGTTTTGGAAACTCATTAAAAATTCTACAACATTCCTGGCGTCACAATGCCAGAAATAACCAATACTTTAAGCTTATCTTTAAAAGAAAATATTAATCTGAGTTAGCAACACTCACTAGCTAGCCACAATTTAAGAGGAACACTCTGCACAGGGGGCTTCTGAGACATGTTGTCCCAGCGGTTCCCTGGTTGCATGTATAGTAGTGCAGCTTGAAAGAGCGCAATGAAATTCTAGTGATGTAATTCGAATTAATATGCTAGAGCAAGCAGATACATTTACTCTCTGCAGTCAGGGAAATAGGTTGCTGAATTAAACATCATAAACAGGAAAAAAAAACAGCCAAGTTACTGTTGACCTAAGTCCCCTGTGGGACCACCAAAGGACGTTAGGGAGGCCTCAGAAAGTTGGAATGATGATTAAAATAATTCTAAAATATAAAAATATCGACTCTAATACATTTCTTTATAATAATAGTGTTTTACAACTATAAAATCTGATATGTTTTAAAATATAAATCAAACAAACTTATTGAAATTTGCCATGCTCATCTTTCTTATTGGCTGCCAGTCAAATTTATCAATCTGCTTTGCTTCTCAAGCTAGCATAACAAGAGCAGAATGAACAATTCTGACAAGAAAAGGACATAACAGGAGGAGCCAGACTTCAGGTGGGTTACCTGGTGTTTATAAATTAAAGAATGCTTCATCTCGCTACTGAGTCCAAGTTTAAATGAGAAACAGGAAAACCAGATTGAAAAATGTCACTGATGTAGTTTGAAGGCAGAGTAAGACGAGTGAAACTCCAGCCGCTGAAATATTCATCTCTGTGATAAATATTTCACTGTCAAATGACACCACTTGAGTTTACAGTGGGGGGGAAAGCAACTTTATGAATGAGCAGCATGTTTATTTGAACGCGTAACCTTTATGAGTGTGTGTATGCGAGTATGTTTAATCCTCGTCTGCTGCTGCTGCTCTTACGACGCCACGGCCTAATCCCGGGATTAGGAGCCGATCTCACCCCGCTCCATCCTTCGTGCAGGAAGCGCACACACACACACACACACACACACCAGAGAACATGCTTACAAGACTTGAAGAGGGCAATTCTCCAAGGACTGACGACAGAGAACAAAGACCCATGAAGTTAGAATATGAACCGACAAATTCATACAAAACAGCACAAACAAATGCAATATGATGGGTTTTTCTATAACGGTAAACAAAGTCTGATTCTATTTGAAGTGGGAAACATTGTCTGGAATTTTGTGCAAAAGAGAAAAAAAAAAAAGACAATGTGCTCCCAACAACTGACATTCCTTGCATGACTAACATAATTTTCTCAGTGGTGTGTGTGTGTGTGTGTGTGTGTGTGTGTGTGTGTTCGTATAGCTACGAACGGCCGCTTGTGTGCGTCTGCCCACACAAACTGGACAGAGGCAGAAAAGCCCTGGAATTAGATGGATCGCCCTCAAAAACAAGCCGACAATTAGAACCTCCAGTTTATGATGTGGGGAGGGAAACTACATGGACAGAAAGAGATCAGGTCAAAAACGTTGTTCCATTTTTGTCTCCTCATACAAATAACATGTTAATATACAAGAAGAAAGCAAAGGTTTTATCATCATTATTATAGCAACTGGAACAATAAGAGTTAGAACAGATGTCTAAATCGTAAAAACAATTCTATTTTTGTGTTAAAAAACTAATTAAATAAAAAAGGTAATCTCCAAATGATTAACTGGTACTTTTCTGGTCTTTAAGAGCAATTTAAAGCAATAATTTTGATTTATTTTTAGGTTACTATTACTACTGAGAGAATATGAGCAGTCTGCACCTGTAGCAGACTGTAAACTCTGTTAGCATCTTCATATCAGGTTTACACAGATTAGCTAACACTGGAAGCAGAAGCTAGCGGCGAGATCTGCATATGCACTGATTGGAGATCTGTGGCCGATTTCCACAATTTTCTTTACAAGTTTCAACAGGACATTAAAATGTGAACCAAGTGACATCTGAACTTTTTGTCCTGAGGGCCAAAATTGCCAAGTTAAAAGCAATTATGGGATTTTTTTTTTTTTACTTATTAAATTCAAAAGTTCATGACATTGTGTCAAAAAACTAATACGTGCAAAATTTTATTGAAGCAAACAGAATAAGTTTGATTTTGTTAGATGCAAAACATTAAAAGGGTCAGACATACAGTATGTTTCCTGTTTTTTTTTTTTGGGGGGGGGGGGGGGGGGGGGTTGATGAGGGGATTTAGATGAAATATATAATATATGAGGGTCTTCAAAGAAAATGTTGATGAACTTTAACATCTGGCATGGAAATCTGAACCAGACAGCAAAAACATCTAAAATTTTGAAGACTACTGCAACACACTTACAGTCAGCAGTGAGGAAAAATCTGCTCTATTTCTGCACTTCTTTTAAAGTAAAAAACACACACACTTAGTGGAAGGAACTATTTTCTGATTTTTTTTTTTTTTTTATATATGTTCTGCTTTTAGACTAATGGGTTGTCTGAAAAGCCCAAAGACAAAAGCCACACATGCACACACAAATAACTGAAAGTGCATACACACACACACATACTCCTGTGATCAATAAAACATCGGCTCAACTAAGCATTACATAAAAACAGAGAAAGACGCTGCACGCTTCTGGACTGGTTGCCAATAGCAACAGAGTCTCAGGTAGGCTGATGTCCAGAAGTTTGGATAGGCTCACCTTTAGACTCCAGTGTTCCAGCCATCGATACAAACACTGTTTCGTTCATCAATATGCCTCCATAATTCTAGCTTAAACATTTCAACAAGCTTACCTCAAAAACTTGTGCTGTGTTTTTACACTATAACCAAATAATAAGATAATTCAGAGCACATCACACAAAGAAAGATTGAGACTCAGTTGTTTTTCTTCCCAAAACAAGAAATCTACTCTGGGAAGATGAAATTAACAAGACTTTTTTTTTTTAACCTGATGGAGGCATTGTTGAGGGAAAAAAAGACATATCACCATCCTCCAACAACTTCCTGTTGTCTTCTCTGTTGTTTCTGACGGTAGTAACATCCTGCTGTTGATCATGTGACTAGTGTGATGCGGAAAAATCTTTACATTGTAGTTTAGCAAAATACAGCTATTTCAATTTGTCCGTAAAACCCACCTCATCCTACTGCAAAAACGTCTTATGGTAAAATGTAAATTTTTTTAATTGCCGTGTTTTCTTTAAGCATTTTATTTTTTGTGATTTCAATTTGAGCAATTATATGGTCAATGGGTACTGCGAAATATTGTCTCTGTTGGCTGGAAATCGGGCCGTTAGCATGAGACTATCATAAAGCAACAGTCTTTGGTCAGAGGCTTCTTCAGATTCGTTGGAAGATTGACTGCTACAGGAGATACTTCTCACCTTTGATCAAACAAGTTACAACCTTGAGGATAAATAAAGTATTTTTGAATTGAAATACAGAAATATATCCATCTATTTATATATCGTTAAAGGACACAGAATGAAAAAACAAACTGAAGCCTCAACCATGTCACACCAACATCGCCCTTATTTGTCCAAAAATATATCAGGAATAGAAAGTGAGAGTGGGACTTTATGTTCTTTCATCACAGCCAGCAGTTTCCATGTTCCCTCTATGTGCTCCATAATGCAGAGGCCAATCAATACTAACGCTGCCTATGCCCCACAGACACAGAGAGGGGTAATTACTCCATCCATTGGGGGAGGAGTCAGAGAGGTGGGTATCACTACCACAACCCACAGCCTAGATCTCAATGTGGGTCAATACACACACATTCAGATCCACACAATGCAAAAAAACCCCAACAAAACATCCTGTTGTTCCAGATGAAGGACAATGGATGTAAATGAAACTGGACATGAAAATAATAATAATGATAATAGCATGAAAACATCATCATCTTCATCACTCACTCCCTCATATGGACTGATGAAAGCTGTTGAGCAGAGTTGTTTCGATATCGTTCAAACTCAGATTGCTCTCTGGAAAGATTTCACCCTTTTACAACATCTCAGCGTTGCCAGGGAGACAGCAGGGGTGGTGCATTCCTGATTCTGATGCATGTATCCACAAATGAGGAGGGAAAACGTGCAGAGAGCATGCCTGCTTCTAATGTGCCTTAATAAACATCAACGGGGTTTTAATGCAACAGGAGGAAGAAGTTCAGGCTCGGAGCAAAATGACTTCAATTGGTCAAAGTGTTGTTGTTGCTGGAGGCTTACAAGTAAACACCCACTTGTGACTGGAAGCAGCCCTTGCTAGGGGGCAGCTTGCACACTTTTAAGATCCCTCCAGTTAGAAGGCATTGTGAAATAGTGCAACATTATTATGGTAACATGCATTAAGTATAAAAACAAAATGTGTTTATCTTAAATTAGAAAGATCACTGATTACAGGAAAAAAATGGCATAAAGATGCAACCATTATCCATGTTGTGCTGGTATTAAATTTGTGCGTTTAAAACGATTTCGCTTGTAAATGTAATGTGACCAAACCAGCGGAGTCTCTGTGATAACGAGGTGAACCCAGCACGCACAATGGCATCGCTCTGGCTGAATTGCTTCTCGGCTACAGTTCCCTCTTCGTTCTCGTCCCCACGCACCACACGGCCAGTTCTTAACACTTCGTCCTTTTCCGTCGAGGCAGACGCAACGTCGCCGCGTCCACCATCGGACAGGCTGCGCGAGGATATTTGAGCTCGGCTTACCTGAAAATGGTGAATCCTGTCCCTCCAGGAAGGACTCTCCCTGAAGCTGCCAGGGCCGGATGCCCTCCTCGGCTTGTCTTTATCCGCCCACCACGGTCAGCAGCGGCTCTTACAAAAAGGAAAAGAAAAGAAAAAAAATACAGCTCCGCTTGTGCTTTCGCGTTATGTACCAGAGGCTCCCACGGAGAGATAAATATAATCGGAAACACACATAAAGGGAGGCGTGTTTGTAAACGAGGTGTCCGAAAAATATCGTCTGTTCGGCGGCGGAGGCAGTTTAAAGACGCTGGAGGAGGACCCAACGTCGACAGACACGGGAGTGGTGCAACCGCCAGCTACAGAGTCCCACGGCGAGGGGAGACGAACTTCCGTCGACTTCTTTTCAAAATAAACCCACGCCCCTCGCTGCCTGCTGTGTTGTTTTCTGCGAGAGATTTCAGAATAAAAACGGTTTCTGCGTTTCCTTTAAAGTGTTCACATTAAAACGCCGATGCCACAACTAAGGCGACGAGAGCGCACAAGTTTAACTGTTAAATTCAAGGAGGAAGACGTTGGGCTAAGAAAAACAGAGGTCAGACTGAAGAATATAGATATAGTAATATTATACCTACGAGTCTAAAATGCATCCCTTGGCATCAGAGCACAGAACATGTTTAGCATAAAACAAATACAGCACGCTAGAAACCCCCTTGCAGACTGTAAAGCATGGAGATGGAGGTGTCATGGTTTGTTGCAGCAGGAGTGCTGGTCAGTTTATCCACCATGGCAAAGTGTAAAAAGAAAAAAGAAAAAGAAAGCTGAATTACAACAGGGCCCTGTAACATAGTAATGACCCAAAACACACTGATCTCGCTGTCCACAATTCCAAAGATTTTGCTAACATGGAAAGCATAAAACATGTTTCACTCATTAGCCAAGTTTTCTTGCTTTCTTTCATGGTAAGGACTGCAAACTTCCAGTGAAGATTCATTTAACTGGGCTGAATGAACCAAGTCTTTTTGAAGCAACAAATTGTTTTTGCATTTTTAGTAGATTTAAACTGTTGTGTTCATTTGACAGCTTTGGTCCCTTTGGCAAAACGTCTGGGCTCCTCCTGAATTCAACCAAAGACGATTAGATCGTTTTTAAGGTGCCCGAATTTTATTTGAAAATAACTTTAATCTTTATAGTTTATCTGTAGTTAAATCACTTTCTTTTTCAGATACTTGTAAGAGATTAGAGTGTCCTATGTGACATCCCCTTCATGAAGTGTTTCATTTAGGTCTCAGTCTTTTGCAAATACAATTATAAGTCACAATATGATTTCAAAAAGTACTTCACTACTATCAAAACTATTCGATAGTTTTTGATACTATTTCATGATGTTTGATCATATAAAAACTTGTATTGCCTGTCTAATATTGTTAATTTGATCATAAGTTTTCATTCTTGTTACTCTTTACCGCACTTCGAAAGTGGCTTGGAAGTTCATTTTGTTGCGCTGTGGCACCCCCTACTGGGCAAATTCCTTTTTACAGTTTCTCGTAGAAAATGCGCAATTTCTATTTTATTCAGTGTAGGCAAGTTATGAAAAATAGTTTGGAACAAAATCGTCAACAATTCACATTTTTTACTACTATCTCTGCTCTATAATTACGCGTTTTTCTGTGTCCATAAAACACTGTTTTCCTTCTCAAAAACTTATAGTAAGCTGATAAAACTCACGACATGGTTGAGTAGTTGAAGTTGGCCATGTATAGCTTGTATTGGACTTTATATAAAGTCTATTTCAGCAAGATAAGTTATTTGGCACTGATCATTCATTTGGATTCATATATGTTGTTATAACTACTGCATAAAACTCATACGTGCCTTCATGTCCCTTCCATTTGTGCTAACGTGTTTGCCTTAAATTTGACATTCGATGTTCTAAATAAAGCTTAAAAAGTGTTTCCTAACAGCGACCTAAAGTCCACCTTTAAACAACTCTGCAGGGACCGCTACGTGACGTCAGTGCGTACGTATGATGTAATTGGTGAGACCTTTCCCCCAGTACAGCCACCATAGAGGGAACCTTTGTCTGTCGGTCTCAGAGAGAGGACAGCTGGTAGCGGGGAAGATGTCTCGGGCTGCGGAAAGACTCCGGACGGTGATCCATCATCTGGACGGAGCTACGGCTACGATCGTATCCTTTCGTTCTGTTGAGAGATCCGAATGTTCTAGAACGTGTTCCAAGAGGAGGACGTCCGGCAGGCGCGCCGAGCAGCGGCTCCCATAGCGGCTGAAACACAGGCGGCGGCCAGGGCCAGACGTTAGCAGTTTCTGGGTGTTTTAAAAACGTCCGTCTGGTTTAAAAGAGCGCTACCGTTCGGCTGTTTTAGGAGGTTATATATATGGTAACACATATATATGTCGATATATCTATATATATATACATATATATATAGATATATCGACAGTTCTGCTGACCTGGTTCTGTTGCGTCTTTCGATACAGTTGTGGACCACAGCATGTTTAACGATCGTTCGAATTCGTCCTTAATGTTCGCCTATAGGCGAATTCGAATATTTAAACCACACCTAGCTTCCCACTTTTTTATTTATAAAATAACATACATTTCACATTACGTAAAACGGAAGGAAGCACAATGACTATATAACACTATAGCCAAAGAAAAAAGCTGGCTATTTTTATTTTATTTTTTTAAAGTACGGGGTTCTCCAGGGCTCCATCTTATGTCCGTCTTAGTTTTATTCTCCTTTAAGAATAAAACTTATTCTTAAATAAGAATAAGTTTAGAAAATTTAACAGACTAAATTTTCAGAAAGCCTAATATGGCCTTTCGCTGTTTTGCAGATGATATGCTCCGCTTATATGAAAGTTTCATGACTGTTACGACATGCTATATCCAGGCAGCAGACTGTATTCCGCAGTAACATATCCTGGATGACATAATCAGTTGTTGGCAAGCATAGCAAAAGCAAATACACCGCATTTTCTTTTGTTCTTCTTTAAATCTGTTTGGCTGTACGGTTAGAAAGTCAGCCATAGAAATGTTTGCGTACGGAACACGAAGGGTGGAAGAGGGGCTTTGAACTTCCTCCTTCTCTCTCTGCTCTTTGGTCCTGCTCTGCATCCATGAAGCCTACCTTCAAACGGGGTCATGAAATGGGACATTATCCACAAAGAAATCAATGGTCCAGACAAAGTCCAAACCTCAGATTGAATTAAATACTGTTACACAACATCAAAATAGATAAGCATGTGGAAGAACCTGCCCAAACATTGTCTACCTACCTAAGTTTTTCCTTCACCGACTTTCAGAGAGCCTCCCCAACATCTGCTCAGACCCTCACCTACAGCCCCCCTCAGAAACTGAGGTAGGACGAAGCACCTTGCTGCTCTCTCATCTTTGACCCAGTTTGTTGAGTCCAGTTTCCTTTTTTACAAGAACTGTTGCACAAAGTCCATGAGAAAGTATGATTTTTTCCAAACTAACATCCTGGAAACATTTCTTCGTCTTAAACACAAACAGCTCATCTGCTAACTGACTTAACAGGTGTCAGCCATTTAAAGTAGCTTTGTTTCAAATCTAATTTGTGTCACCCCGTTGTTGCACAGATACTCATTTGATACAGGCACACTGACCCCGGAGCAGCGGCTCTTCTACGAGGAAAACGGCTTCCTTCTCATCAAGAACCTGGTGTCTGAGACGGACATCGACAGGTTCAGGTACAGTTGAGTTTCTAAGGTTCCAAACGTAATTAAACCCCATTTATTTATTGCATTTTCTTACATCAAACCCACACAGTTGAGCCTTTCATTTTTATGTGATGAATGAATTAAGAAAAACATTTATTGATATTGAGCCTCCACTGATTCAGTACTGCCTAGGTGTCATTACCACTGTTGGTCTGTTGCCTCTTTAAAACCCGTTCTTCGTGGATGTGTCTTCATCCGACCCTTCACCTGTCCATCCCGGTCAGATTTGTCTTCTTTTGCAGATCCTGCGCCCTTCTTCTGTTTTCCGTAACTGCTCTACTGTATGGATGGTAAAAGGCCGGATATTGCGCCTAAACAATTTGATTGGCAGTAGACCGCATTTATTGATCGTCCGTCATTGCATCGGTGAAGTTCTTATAAATTCCTTGAACTACCGTTTCTATCCTGCAATGACATCGTAGCAGTTGGTGAGATAGCAAACTGCAAATCGATAATTCCATGATCAAACCTTGAGGTCCAAGCCTTTTTCATCAGTTGTGGCGGAAGAACGCATACAGTGTCAACTGGACGGGGCTACGCTCGACGAACAAATATACCACGAGATTTCAGAGAAATTAGCTGCCCAATGGCATAGATGCAACCAGGCTCCTTAGCGCTTACAATATAGACACATCCATGTAGACTACAGCCGAACAAGATGTTAACCGGCTGGAATGAGACTTGACAACATATGCCTGTTCTTTGCTAAACAGCTAAAAGTTGGTCAGATTGGATGGGGAAAAAACATACATTTTCTTTCTTTGCTACAAATTCTCAATCAGACTGAGGTATGGAATTTGATTAGGGACCTGAAACACTTGAAAATGCTTTAATTTAGCCACACATCTGTACCTCTCGCTGTACATTGGACTTTCATTATTCCCAATAAGATACATAGAAGTTTGTGGTTGTAAAACAAAAAGACTATAAGTCACTCAAACTACATACTATTTATTGCTTTAAGGATAACAAATGCATTTAGTTTATTCCAGGAGTACTTCAAAGTTTATATCCTCGTCACAACCAGACGTCAGACTTGTTTAATGCGTATTTGAATCGTCTTTAGGAAGGAGTTTGAACGGATCTGTCGGCAGGAAGTCAAAGTTCCGGGCCTGATCGTGATGAGGGACGTGGCGATCGCCAAGTCAGAGTTTGTTCCGGATCAGAGAGCCGTGTCCAAACTCCAGGACTTCCAGGAAGACCCCGAGCTCTTCCGTTACTGTGCCTTACCTCAGGTACGGCAACGCAAACAGACTCGGATACGGCCCTGAAGTCTGCAGTGTTCTACGTTTAGAAGACGTTTTTCCAGGTGACTTGTTAGTGGTGTAACGACTGAATGGACTTTGGAACCCGGCAGCACTCAGTAGCACCAGATATGACCCAGAACGTCTTACATAAACAGCCTGTGGTCACATTGTCATTATCTGCAAACAAGGCACAGGATAAACTCTGGAGTTTCATTTGGTTTTCCCTGGAATAAACTAAGGGAAATACAGGGCAGTGCAAAAATTTTGAAGTTTTTCAGACATTTTTTTTTGTTTTGTAAAAGACCTAGATACACTTGTGCATAATTGTGAATCAGAAGGAAAGAAAACATCTAAATACAAATAAACTAACAGTAATTAATGCTGTAAATAGAATAGAATTTGTGTGGCATAAATGTAACACCAAACACCTTCGCTTTCAAATATGACAGTGCCAGCATCGTGCCGAACAGGAAAAGTAGTTTGGAGTTTGGAAATAAAAACTCTGATCCTAATGAATCTAAACAAGTTGTGAGAATGTTGGGCTTTCAAAAATAACGCTGAAAATGACTCAACACATCACAATTTTACCAGGCGGAATCATTTCAAAAGTGTATTTTACATGTTCAAAACAGAACTAAAGAGGTGAAGAAAAAGGGACTACGTTGACCTTTCAAAATAAAAGTCAGCTGGAGAAAGCGAAAATGTTTTCCGTCCCCATTTAAAGGAGCCTTCGGTTTCTGAACCTCTCAGGTTTTCAGGGAGTTTGTTGCTGAACCGAGGAGCAGAGAAACCATTTACTGCTCTAGTAGCAGGATTTTATTATCGCTCATTGTAATAAATACATTTTTCTGTTTCCTGTTTAGACAGGAAACAATTTAAGTTGATTTAGTGAACGACTTTATGCAGTGGTTCAAATTCACACGGGTCCGAGTCCAAAGCTCAAAGACACTCCTCAAAAATCAACAACTCGGTAATTTATAGAGTAGAATTTTCTCAGACGTACTAGAGGACCTAAATATAGGATTAACAGGGACGATGCTGGCCTCACAAAGTAAAGTTAAAAGAAAATCATCTAAATAATTTGGAGTCTAGCTTTCTTTTCTTTGTTGCTCGGTTGCTAAAGGTAAATTAGGATTCCTGATGGGCTTTAAAGGCCCACGCTGCTACGGTTCTGATCTAAAACAGACATTAAAAATTGGAGCTGAACAATATTAAGCTCCAAGTGGCAGACACCAACGTTTTTAAGGAGTTTTCCTGACATGGTCTATGTGCTCCAATGACGGTGGAACAGCCACAGTGGAAGAAATGGATTCTCATGTGGATGAGTGTTTGTTATACCCTGAAATTATCTTTTTTTAAATTTTTTTTAATAAACAGACAGTCAGGATTGTCTGTGTTTCTTAAAACAAACCAACAAAAAAACAACATGTGTAATATATTTTCTTGCTTTTAAAAAGTAAAATCTGCAATATCTTAGTTTGTGGTTTTTTTTTGCTTATAATCACTACTGAACCCGTCCGGTGCCTCTGTGCGGCAGATCCTGAAGTATGTGGAGTGTTTCACCGGGCCCAACATCATGGCCATGCACACCATGCTGATCAACAAACCTCCTGATGCAGGTGACGCAATCCCCCCCTCCACTACCGTGCTTTAGCATTAGCCTAGCCTTGGCTGTACACCTCATCCTTGACAGCTGCTGCTGCTCGTGTCGTTACAGGTAAGAAGACGTCTCGCCACCCGATGCACCAGGATCTGCACTACTTCCCCTTCCGGCCGACAGACCGCATCGTCTGCGCCTGGACCGCCATGGAGCGAGTGACCAGGCAGAACGGCTGCCTCGTGGTCCTGCCCGGAACGCACAAAGGCGCCCTGCAGGAGCACGACTACCCCGACTGGGAGGTAACGCCCCCCGGAGCCGTCCTCGGAGCCCCCGCCGGGAACCTCCGCAAACGCGCTTCATCGGCGCTCTGTGTCCTCAGGGCGGGGTGAACAAAATGTACCACGGCGTGCGGGACTACGACCCCGACCACCCCAGGCTGCACGTGGAGATGGAAAAGGGCGACACGGTGTTCTTCCATCCCCTCCTCATCCACGGCTCCGGCATGAACCAGACGCAGGGCTTCCGCAAGGTACCGAGTGTGTCGGGAAAGCCGGTCCAGATCGTAGAGATGCGCCCATGTTTGGGGGGGCAATTTATAGCCTCACAGAATGTTGTTCGATACGGTGCATTCACGGGTCAGAAAGAGATTGGAAATTTGAGGCTCATCAATCTGAAAACAGGTGACTTTGCAGTCCGACTAAGTACCCAACAATAAACGTAATCTATTAATGGTTTTTAGAGGTAAGTAAAAAATATTGAGATTGTACTGCACACCGGTTTCTTATTTTGACTCCGTTTGGTTCTTTTGAAGGCAGGTGGCAGCACTTTATTCTTATATCTCAGGCTTCAAACACATGATGCATGCAGGGGCTCATTTTTTCATTCAGAACATTGTAAAACTAACTTAAATATCTGCGGATTTATTCCTACATAACAGAGTACAAATAACCCAGGGTGTTGAAAACTATTATGAATTATTATCATTTAATAATGGAAAATGTCGTGAAGACGAGACATTTCTCTTTTAACCACCGCTCTGGTTGCACTTGAAGAGTATTTCCACACTTACCTAGTGACCCAAATCTTTTGTTAATAAAGTATTATTTTTTCATTTATTGTTATTATTTTTTTCATTGTAGATAAATGTAAACATTACATTAAACTGGCAAAATAGTAATGAAAAAGTAATGAAAAGTAGAGATTCAGACCTGATGGATGTAACCGGGTTATTACACCTTTTTAAACTGTCAATTTTATTTCATTTTTTTTATAAATCTATTTACGTATATGTTATTGATGAAGTGTGCAGGATATATACGATAAAAATGTTGTATGTAGAAAAAGCACAGAAGTAATTCTTCACTGTCTAATACTTTTGATAGCAACTCTATTTCGTCCCATTTTGGTATTGATAACCAGGACAGGTACAATCTAGAGCTGGAAAAATATTCATAGGTAAAGTTAGGACTTTTTAAAATGCAGTTAGAAACATTAGAGCGGGTTTACAATACGAAAGATGACAGTTTTTGAAATGTGAGTGTGTGTGTGTGTTTCCCAGGCCATCTCCTGCCACTACGCCAGCGGTGATTGCTACTACATCGACGTGAGGGGAACCACGCAGGAAAACATCGAGAACGAGGTGAAAGAGCTCGCGCAGAAGAAATACGGAATGAACGAAGTGGCCTTCAAGGTTAGCCATCCGAGCGCCACCTCTGTGTGGGTCTCATGCTTTCTCATTACTGTTTACATCTAATCTCCACCGGCCGTATGATTCCAGTCTGACAAAACACCTGAGCTCACTCATCAGCATCAACGCCTGGCTGTATTTTGACCTTGTCAGGACTGACAGCGTGATTATCTGATGTGTTATTGTTTACAAGAAAGAATAGTGCAAGAAATTAAATCCTGTTGATACTGTAAATAAAACCGATTGTGTCCAACTGACTCCAAAAATGATTTAATTTATAACATTTTCATCTCTATGGTGAAACATGGTGATGGCAGAATCATGATGTGGGGACTTTTCATTGGCAAATTTCAAAAAATGCCTGTATCCTTTTCATTGTACCTCCCAACTCTGGACTACTATTATATACATACAGTATATATAATATATATAATATTATATTATTTCCAAGACTTTCCCATGTTCCCATGGAAACAACGTTTTAGAGGGATCCTAATTTTTAAATTTTTTTTGTAAAACAATCACACTTGTGTGGACAGCAAAGATGCTTCTTTTGTAAAACAAAAAAACAACCTACATATTAGCTCAACCTCAAACCTGAAACGCATCATACTTAGCAACAAAAATGTCTCGTAGTTTATTAGTTTTATAATGAAATGTGACGGAGCAGATCAAAATCAACCTCACTCCCCACATGATTGGTCATTGCCGTTTTCTTGCTGTATTTACCGCTAATGTTGTCTGGAAGCTTCATGCTAGGTCCCATACTCCATGTTTAGCGCCACTTGCAGGCCTGGAGGATGTTCAGTTTGTATTGTTTTAGCTGTATAGCCAAATGCGACAGAGACGAAGATCAAATTTAACGTCTCTCCACACAAAAGACTCCACTTTTGGCCATTCTTGTTTTCTTACTGCTTTTATCTTTAACGCCGTCTGGAGGCTGTATGCTAGCTCCCGTACTCAACGCTTAGCGACACCTACGGGCCTGGAGGATGTTTACCGTTTTTTTTTTTTTTTTTTTTTGTTCTGCTTGGAAAAGCCTCAACATTGTCATTTTACCTCCGACTTTCCAGCAAAACCACAGGTGTTAACAGCAGTCAGGTGGATTGGAATATACCAGAAATAATAGTGAACAGAGTTTGTGTGCTTTCTCCATAGGATACGTGGGCCTTCAGGGGTCGCCTGGTGCAGGGAGAGAGGACTTCACTCTGAGGACTCATCGACTGCTGAAGGACAAGAGGAAAAAAAAGAAGAAAAAGACTAATGTCTAGTCTAAGCTCCTTCACCAAAATTGAAAGGAAAGGGATAATATTCAAACAACAGATTGTAAGCTAAGATAGATAATCATGAGTAAATGAGGAGAAATGTAATGAATGTATGAGAGGGAACCAGTGAGGTTGAAAGGAAGGTACGATGGAAACAATGAAATCAGCGTTGAAATGACTGTAGCACTTTACGCCAGCAGAGGCCTTGATCTTCCTTAGAGCATTATTGCTAACATGCTAACTGTGATTTTTTAAGGTGTTAAAGCTATTTTAAGAGTGTGTGAGTATTTTTTTTTTAAAACCTTATAAACAATAAAATAATTTATGGTGACTAAGAAATTCAGCAATGACTGGAATCACTTTTGTTTTCTTCAGAATACGACTGCAACAACACAAAAGCCAACATTTACATCATTCAATCAGCTAAACATGCCAATGATTTGTTGAACTAAAGTCGTCTCATAAAGTAAAAAAATGTGTTTGGCTGGATTAGTTTGTTGTAAAAATGCTTCTGGCCAATAAATCTGCTACAGTGGAAAGTCTGTTCATTCCTCTTTAAAAAGTCGGACACTTGTAAGGACAATGCATTTGTGGGCTGAGTGGTGAAAGTGACGGTACGGAAACCCGGAAAGGCAAAATCATTTATTTATGTATTTGTTTTTACAAAAGACCCATTTTCACGTCTGACCAAATTTTCTTTTTCTCACAACTTTAAAGGTGTCAGCAAGTAAAACAAAAATGTTTCAAAGCTTTTGGTTCACTTTTGACATGACTGAACTTTTTTTTGTCCTGGAAGCAAAAATAGTTATTTACAAAATTTGACCAATTGTACCGACTATAACATCTTTGCCCTATTTCTGTAAAAAAAAAAAAAAAAAAATTTTCCCCTTCTGCACTAAAAGCCAAGAGAAAAAATAGAGACTTTTTTTTTAAGTGTTCTTCTTACAATACATTTTTTCTGCCACTAGAGGAGCTGGAGTTAAACCACAGCGTTGATAGTCAAGGGCCCAAAATGATCCATGAGGGGAAAACATTATAATCTAGATTTTTTTCTAAAAAAATGCAGATAACACTAAAACAGCAAGAAAAGAAAATTTGCCAGACTTAAAAAGTATAAAAAGGAGATTTTGTTGGGCTTCCGTACAAAACAATGAAAAACTTGCCATATCCACTGTGAAAATGCCAATTTTAAGACAAGTTTTTGCATTCAGAAGGAAAAAAAACGATCCACACAATGCCCACTGTTTTCTTACACAAGGATTTTAATCCAGCTTCGTTCACGGCTTTAATCGATACCAGACTTTACAGTCTGCTCCAGTTTTTGTCTGGGCGGAGCGGCGAGTCGTCTTTGCCCAGTTTCCTTCACCGGAGACACATTTCCGATCCGATCAGATCTGCAGGCGGAAAACTACAGAGACCAATTTACTTTGCACCTCCAGTTCAGCAGTTTCCAATCTGCTGGAGGCTTAAACAAAGGCGGGAGGCATATATGGTGTGTAGGTAAAAGTACGATCGCTTATATCTGGAACGATAATGAAGGCTTTCAGTGCTGCAAAAAGATGTTGCCACCTGCAGCTAATCTGCCTGGACAGAAAACATACATAAAACATGTCACTCTGTGTAGGTAAGGTGCTATTACACTCCAGGTCCTCTACAGGATGCTAAATTTATCACTACAATCTGACCTCTGACTTCCTGGAGGAGCCTCGTCTCTGATTGGCTGATGAAAGAAAGGTCCTCAGATCTCTTTGACCAGTAATATAAAGAGACAGTCATCTGACCTGAGTGGAATTACAATGACCGAGATGAGGATAGGGCTGGGGGTCTCCTGCTGGGAGTAATTCCCGTCCTGCGGCGCAGCAGACAGCTTCTCCCTCGGATTAGATTCCATCCTCACTCCATTCTGGAATTCAAAACAGAAGCAGAGCACATCGGTTTCTGACCATGCCTTTCCTGGAGCACTTTTTAAATTGTTGCTTTTTTAAAGAAAATGTGAGCAGGTTCTAAAAGGACTCTAGGTGTCTCTTTAAGAAGTTATCAAAAGATTTGAAAGTCATACAAATCCACTGTTGGCTTAGAAAAGACACAAAGTGCTATTTGTAGGGATTTGTGGCCTCGGCAGTTTAATAAGCTAGGTTGAAAAAAAAAAATCCTTATGGCTTATGGCTTCAAATGGGCCTTTGTCTCTTTAAAAACTCCTGCTCTTTCTGAAACTCTGCCTTCAGGAAGTCATCACAACATGGCTCCTCTGTTAACCCTTTAGCAACGTTTTTACCAGCTTTGCTCTGCAAAGTGGCTCCTATAATGATGTGTGGTTCCACCAGGTGTTTGCTAATTGCTGCTGGCTAGTCTGAAGGGGTGGAGTGGGGGAGTTGCGGGGAGGGAAGCTTGGAAACTGCAGTTCCGAGGAGTTGCGTCTCTGTAGGCGGAGCTCGGTCCACCCGGGTCTTTTGCACGGCTGAATGGTTGCCATGGAGATTAAAGGATTTCTCAAACATGCACGAACAAATCGAAGGCTCCACGTATTTTTGTGATGAGGGAATAACTTAGTAATATGATGCAAAGCTCGCAAACAGTGGATTTTGCAGAACACTGCTCCTTTAATCAACTGCTGCCATGGTCACATCAGTTATAGATTTGGCTCATTTTTATTTTAAGCGCGTCCTCCCTGTCCTCTTCGCGCCAGATCTTTGGTCTCCTCCAATAGCTTCCATTTCAGTGGCAGCATGAGGCAAAAAAAAGATCCAATGCCCAAAGTAGCGCAGTCTCTTCTCCTTTTCCCTCCCGGTAGCAATGGAAAAACCATCAGCTTTCCTCCACTGGATGAACCTTTCACTCCCTTCCCTCCGTCTCCTCCCACTCTTCTCCTCCCTTCCTGGCTCGCCCACCGTCCTCCCGTCCATCCCTCCATCCCTCCATCCCTCCATCCAGCCTCAGTCCTGCTCTGATAGGTGTGCTGTTCAGTCCCACACGGATCTGGCTCCTCTCCCTCAGAATGTCCTGGACCCGAGCATTCCTCTTGTCGTCGCTCTCCGTCCTCCTCATCGTCACCTGTAAGTACCTTGGCAGCACAAAAGGGATCAGCAACGTCCCGCCTTCACAGTTGGAGAAAAAAAAAAAAAAAAAAAAATTTTTTTAATGGGAAGAATTCAGAACAATTTTTTATTTTAGTTTCAAATCTATGATTCTATTTTCTTTCTTTTTTTTAAGAAACATTTTTACAGTAGCGTCAGACATCTATAAGTATTACTAGCTTGTTACTGTATAAGGATCAAAAAGGCAATAATTATTATATTTTGAACATAAGTTGTTAAAAAAAACCAATTTATTTATTTATTTATTTTTTTACCTTTCTGCTTAAGAACAAATAATTTATGCTAGATATTATCCTACCTGCAATATTTATTTTAGCTGCAGAATGAATAATAATTGCTTTATAATTTTGAATCAAGCGGTTAAATCATGTCACGAATTTTCAAAGAATAAAATGATTTATCTAAATTATTGTAGTGACTGTTGTCCCATTTGAAGTTAAGAGTAAAAATGTCCAAACTGGTTTATGTCAGAAAAATGAAGTGAAATTGTCTTAGCTGCAATATGGCTGCCGTTAGCGATAGCTTTAGCAATACACAATTCTCTTTTCTTTTCTGGGAGTTTGTTTGTGGTTATGTCTGACCATGAGCTTTTAATGTTTAAATCCATAAAACGCTAAGAAATATACTTATGGCTTCTGTTGCTAGTAAAAGTTAGCCATGGCGCTATTGTCAATGAAACAAGGTTAAAAAGATTACCTTGTTTAAGAGGAATCCATCTCACTTATGGAGCTTAAAGATTTTATTCAAATTTAGACACATTTATTTAAAAAAATATTAGATTACCATAGATTAAATCAATAGCCAATAATGGCCCAAACATCTGATGATGGTGAAACTTGAAGTTCCTCTTAATTTTCTCTCACCTTCTAAATATAACATTTAGTTTCCCTTTGGAAGGAATAAAGTATTTTTGAATTGAATTAAGCACAAAAAACAGCATGTCCAGAGCTTTTTTCTCTCCTTTGCCTAGACTGAGACAAGCAGGGCCGGCCTAAGGCAATGCAAGTGGTGTAGGGGCCCCCTAAAAACTCAAAATTTCTGGTGCTTTATCATGCTAACTTGATAGAGTTAGCATGGTATTTGCTTTTATAACAAAGAATAATACAAACTAAATGCTTTCACAAATGGAAAACCAATTTGTATTATTTTTATAGTCACACAAATATTTAGTTAATCTCTTCCTGCTGCTAACTGCTGCCACTCTTGGGAAAATTTAAAATATGTATTTTATTGTTCACTGTAAATTTAGTGTTTATCAGCTGATGTTACATTCAAATAGTTAAAGTAATATGGCACACTTAAATGCCACTGAAATATTTAATGCTAACGGTAATGATACTAATGATAGTAGGTAAAGCTTAGGAATGATCAAGCATCTGGTGT
The DNA here is from genome assembly GCF_001444195.1 of Xiphophorus couchianus. Classification (NCBI taxonomy): domain Eukaryota; kingdom Metazoa; phylum Chordata; class Actinopteri; order Cyprinodontiformes; family Poeciliidae; genus Xiphophorus; species Xiphophorus couchianus. Next base: position 15,573,379 of record NC_040244.1, on the reverse strand, counting down.
TGACATGTTGGCATAGAGGACCCCAAATGAAAATCAGCTGAGGGCCCTAAAAAGGCTTTGACTGGCCCTGGAGAAAAGTGTAAAAACTGTTCAAACCTTATTCAAATGATTCTACCCTGAAAATCATTAAAATACAACCTAAAGAGTCGACACCAGGTTCGTTTCTCCCTCGTTTCCAGTTTCTAGTGTGGTGAAAAGCGCGGCGGTTCGGGATGACGCCAAACCTGCAGATGCTCAAGGTAATGTCTGCTCAAACCTTTACCGTCTACAGCTCCTCGTCTCCTAATGTGACTTTTAAACCCTCCGTCTTGTCATCTCCAGGAGCTGCGCGCCAGGTATTTATGGCCGAGTCGGACGCCTCAAACTTCTTCAGTCAAAAACGCCGCAGTCGCCGTTCACCCAAGTACTACGCCGAGGTCCAAGGTAGGTGTAGTAAAATCTGGCCTAAGCCATGTCTATCACCACAGTGGAATAACAGGTTTGTTTGGGTGATTTGGTTTATTTTTGGTGTTAGTTACTGTGGCGTGCCCCTGTGTAGCTGCAGTAGTAATTATGGCCTACAGTACATCAGACACATTTGGCCTGTCGTTAAGGAGCTGAGATAGACAGCGGTGGATTTATTGGTCTGTGGTGGGACTGGGACGGTGATGTGGTTTGTTTCGACTGCGAGCTGTCAAAGTTCAGGAGAATAAGAGACGCCCCACTACTTGTGCGGGTCCACGCCAAGACGGAGACTCACGCGGGCTGGAAACTGCACAAGGAGTCACAGGATACTGTGGAGCGACTTCTGCCTCCTCGGGTTTCTCACAGCAAAACGTTCCCTCTTCAGTAAGCGCCGTATAGAAAGCAACTTCAAAGCACTGAAAGTCGGAATAATTTACAGAATTACTTCATTTTGAACATTTCTATGCCTCATGTCAACAATGCATAGGAACGTCTGTATCTGTCAGAGCAGAGGACAGCTATTTTCAGAAATGTGAAATATTGAAAAATCTTAATTTATTTTTATATTCTCCCTCTAAGCAGCCAAACTTTGGTTAGAATTAGCTACTTTTCTAATCATTGTTGTTTTAGATGTATGATATTACATAAATCACAGAATTCTCACTTGTGAATAACTCAAGAATAAAAAGGCTCCTGATTTTAAGAAATAAACCAGTACTGTGCCCAATAGAGCTTTTCTAATGTGACACACTGCCCAGGATGTCTACTTTAATTAGTCTATGAAAATCCAGTTAACGGGGAGTTGGCATCTTAAAGTATGAGCACTTTTGGAAAACTTAACTGTAGCCACGCTAGCCAATCACGTTGATTGGATAGCATCAATCAACGTGACACTAGCCAAGAGTTTAATACGGCAGATTGCTTAAAACACACGTTGCGATCTGTAAATCTTTTTCGCTCTCATTCAGTCAAAACCTTTTGCCACAAGCCAAAAATTGCCAAGTTCAACGTTTTCTTGGGGGCACAAAACTTAGAATTATTATTAATATTTTTATGTTTACCAGACGTTTGTAGACAAGGGATTTGTAAATCATTGCAGACTCAAAACAGAAAAAAGGGTCTTGCATGTTTGGCCTGTTAACAGGAAAGCATAACTTCCTAATTTTTAGGGGATAGTTGTTGTTTTTTTTTGACATTTATTTTATTGGTCTTGGGGGAAAAAAGCAACTTCAGGGTGCAGGAATTGAGTCGCCTTTCCTTCAAAAACACTTGCAGTATTTAGTCAACTTTAAAGAATGGGTGTGGCCATCTCTGAATTTGAGTAAAATCACCAGACCTTTGTGGTCACAGTAAATCGGACGGCGGCTTTTGCTGTTAAAGACCGAACACTTTGGTGTTAATAGTTTCCATTTGAAGAAGATTTTAATTAGTCTGTGAAAATCTTAGCAATAAAAATGATTTAAGAGTCTATCTGCAAACAGCTGTCTGTGGCGGCAGGTCATCTGTAACATTCTGAAATTGGGCCGCAAATAGCTCTTGCCCTCCCGACCAGCTCCGCTTTAATCTGTTTGAGAAAAGACAAACTAAGGGGTGAGGAGCAGTGGAGGTTCTCAGGAACACTTTGTGCATGTTGTGGGTGTTGGCAGCTTAGAAGGAGGGGGGAGAAAAATATGTAAAGCTGCAATAATGGCCTGTTTATTTGAAGCTCTGACAATTTACAGCTAATTAAATCAGTTACACACACAGCTCTGTACAACGTGTTAATGTGTTCCTTTAGCATTTAATTACATAAAATACTAAGAAAAAAACCTTCTTACTGACTTGTAACAGCAGTTAGCCAGCTCACTGAGCTAGCAAATCCCATTTGTTTTCAGACTTAAGATCAACACGCAGTTAAATTTGGTGTGATGTCATTCCAAAGCAAATAGAGCACAGAATATCAGCACAATGTTTAAAACTTTAAAATAGATCATTAGCCTTCCCCCGAGCTAATAACATGGCTCAAAAAAAACACCATTAGGCTATATGCGCTAACCTGATGGCATAGCACTAACAGTGCTAATCAAACGCCTTCAATTTACTTTTTTTAATTATTTGAGATAAATGGCAATAATTTAACAGTAGCGCTCACCGTGAAAAATACAATAAACAAAAAGCTACATATGGTAAAACGCATCTGGGGAGCAGTTTACAATGCTAGCTTAGCTCGAGGCTAATTGTGACATTTTCCAGCAGCCGAGCTAAATGATCATTGGCTGCTTTGGAGGGACAGTGCCTAGGCAGACTGAAAGCAGACCTGTGTGTTTACTATGATGTAATCCATATCTTGTTGCCACTTTTATTAAATTAGGGGTACACCTAAAAGCTTAATAAAGTTTAATGTGTGTATCAGACATGCTCTGCCTGCATGGAAAAGGACTGTTGATTTGGTACAAAGAGAAGTAAAGAGAGATTACATAAAGCCAAACCCAGTTCACTTAACTGGGTTATTTAGGTGTTTATACTAATTTGAGTCTATTTGGTTTCCTCTATTAACCGGGTAAATAGCCACGTAAATCTGACAAGATTCCTGAATTATTTACCTTTGGTTAAAACTATCTAAGTTGGTTCAGATACTTTCTTCTTCTCCTGATTTTTGCTTCAGGTTAGATGTTTTTTAGGTGGAAAGTCCTCCCCACCCTGCGACAAATGAAGCAGGAAGTTTTTACTGCTGATCTGTCAAAGGTTTAATCCACCTTTCAGCTGTTATTGGATCAGCCTAAATCCACATACAGTATTCATGGATATTCAATGACGATCAATTTTGAAAGCTGAGATGATAAAGTACAGGTATAAGAATAGCCTGATAAAAACCATGCCTCTTTCTTCTACGTTTTGCTTCGTGCAGCGGGTTCGGGCTCAGGGTTTTTGAGAAAGGATTGCTATTAGAGTTTTAAATGTTCTAAGCTATGAAGCTTACCGGGAAAAAAAATAAGCTTACTGGAAATTGCCTGTGCTTTTAAAGCTCGTCTTAAAACCCATCTATTTTATTTGGCTTTCAACTCTAGCGGGATCTAGTTTTAAATTGGATGTTTTTGTTTTTAAATTGTAAGTTTTTATTTTATGCTTTTTATTTTTATGTTGTGTGTTGATGTACAGCACTTTGTATCAGCCGTGGTTGTTTTAAAGTGCTTTATAAATAAAGTTGGTATGGTATGGTATGGTCTGTAAACAACCATCCTCCAATGCAAAGGGAGGAGTGCCAACCCAAACGAGGCAGCTGTTAAAGTTAACTTAATATTTGGAAGTGTGGCCAACGCTGGCTGAACTGATTCGTTCCACTTCCTCCATTGATAAAACATACAAGTTTCCCGTTTTGACCAGAACTCGCTAAAACCAGGAAGATGGAGCACATGACACCAGTTTTAAAGTCCCTCCACTGGCTCCCTGTAGCTCAAAGAATAGACTTTAAAATACTGTTGTTAGTTTACAAATCACTGAACAGCTCAGCAACACAATAGATCTGCTGCTGTTGTATCAACCTTCCAGACCTCTCAGGTCTTCCGGTTCTGGTTCTGCTCTGCATCCCCAGAACCAGAACCAAACGAGGAGAAGCAGCATTCAGCATCTATGAACCACAAATTTGGAACAAACTTTCAGAAAACTATAAAACAGCTGAAACACTGACTTCCTTTAAATCTAGACTGAAAACCCACCTGTTTAGGATTGTATTTGAAACGTAATCAGTTACACATTTATTGATGGAACCTGACTTAATGTAATGTTTTGATTGTTGATTCTATATTGCATTGTGTTTCTGTGCTTGTTATGATGTAAAGCACTTTGAAATGCCTTGCTGCTGAAATGTGCTATACAAATAAAATGTGATTGATTGATTGAAAACCCACGTATATTACCCTTTTTTCCTGCCGACCTCCCATATTAGTATTTTTCCCTATCATATCATAATAATTTTAAACATCAATTCATGTGCCTCTCCAAACTTAAGTCACTAGCAATGCAAGTGACTTAGTGCCAACAGTGAACAAACCAGGCGTCACGCTAAAAAGTGATGGTCTTCAAAAAACTGACTGGATATCGTCGGGTGCGGCCCGGCGAAAGAGCGTGCCACGGGAGAGCATTCTTGAATGTCACGTCTAGTTGTTTCGAATGTCTGTTTCGGTGATGTAGTTCTGTTAGACAAGTTATGTTAACATCAGTAAAACTCATTTTTGTATGGCCAAGGTTACAAAAAAAAGGTTCTGTGACTTATGCTTCTCTTTCCTTAAAACTTGGAACGTTCTCCCCATCAGTGTCGTTCGTGTGTATGTTGACTCTTGTCACAAATATCTGCCCATTTAAATTCCTAATGGATAGAGCAGTAAATGTGTTCTTTTCATGGGTTATTCTAAGCTTGCTTAGATTTCAAACCACTGTGTGATCACTGTCCTGTGATGGACGTAACTCACTAAATAATAAAATATTTTTCTGTGTGGGGTTCTATTTTATGAAATTCAGAAAATTTTAAAAAGTGCAATTCCTGTCTAAAATGTCTGTTTACTCAAAGGGATTGTATAGATATGGTTGATAAATACATATAATAAATAAATAAATGTGCTTCAATTCCCAATGGCCAGGCTAGCTAAACTATTCAAGAAAACATTGCGAAGCAGAAAAAAGATAAATACAAAGTGGGTCAGTCGTAAGCTTTCTTAGGTATCCATGTGCTTTGTTTTGGTGAAAGTCTAAAATGTGGCTGTTTTATTTTTTTTCTTTCTCCACCACAGCTGAGCAGAGAATGAAGCGAGCTGCTAGCGAGAGAAGGAGGGAGTATAACGAGGAACAGAGAGACGAATACGAGAACTACCTTGAGGAAGACCGTGATGGTAAGACAACAAGTTTGGGGCCCAGCAAGCGCTTTCGGAAAACCGAACGCTTTAACGACATGGCTGAACAAACAAACATTAAGAAGCAGTTCGGACTTGGGAGAGGATGATTCCTCCCGACCGCAGGACGACGCCTGGGAGGCCGCACGCATTCAAAGCGTCTATTTGCGGTCCACCGAAAGCTGACAATCATCCCCGGAGTGGTCAGAAAGCTGTGATATGGTTGCAGTCACAGTTTCTAAACTGAGAACTATTTACCATAAAAATGTGATTTGGCTTCGCATGAAGGATGTTCAGGGAGGCTCGTGAAGAAAACAAAAAGACAGCTGCCAGTTTCATCTATGTGTAACCATTAGGGATTATCTTTAGTCGTCTCCTGACGGGAAATGCCGTAAAAAAAAAAAAAAAGAATGAAAAGATAGATGTGCGCTAAATCCTTGCATCTTTAAAGAAGTTTCCACAGAAAATTGCTTCGCACCCTTCATGGCGCCTTTGGTGTAAAACGGTTTAGAACTGTACTTTAAATTGATTTGAAATTACACTGAAAAAACTGCAGACAAGAAAGCAATACCCGAGATCTCCCGGCATCCCTGATTACAGTACCAGCGTATGATTAAAAATGCAAGAACTTTAAAAAAATGTTGTGGTAGAAAACCAAAATTGCCCCTATACATGCAAGAATAGTAGTGTGAGAAGGCAACGTGGAAGCCAACCATCACTACCAAGGCTGGTACTTTTGGTATACCAGCATCTTAAAGAAGACAATGATGGTCTCTGGATACCAAGCAAGGTTTACCAGGCTTTTCAAAATCAGAAGTGCAACTAAATTGCTCATCTATTTAGTGGTTAGTAGAGACAAAATTGAACAAGGAAGGAAGGATGTTGATTATGTTTGGCAAAGTGACTAACATGACGTTATGTGACAACTAACTTTGTAGTCATGAGTGGCGATAGATCTGTAATTCTTTAAGGCTCTTTGTAAAGAATTTTTCAGGCCGTGTTAGAGTAGCTTTCCTTCTACAGTTAATGGTTCTACGTTCCTACTTTGGTTCTATTTTGAGATCGAGTCTCTGAGGAGGTCCAACGTTTCAGAGAACTGGTTTAGCAGTTAGCATAAACCAGCAAACAGAGTTTAAGATTTCAAAGAAGATGTAACCCAATGTTTTTCAAAAAATTGATTTTATATAAAAACAATGTTGAATTTAATACATATAATTTATAGCCAGTAAATCAAATTAAATAAGGACCCACTTGGAGTTGCTTCCACTGAGTTGGCAGCTTTCCTGCCATTTTGGAATCAAGAGTTCAGGAATCCAGCAACTGGACAAACATTAGCGATGATTAAATATGTGTGAATCATAACTTTGGTAGAGCTACGTTCATAGTTTATGTTCTTCATAGGTATTTTTTCCCTTAGAGTCAGGAAATGTGCTAGCTTACAAAAGTAGCATTAGCTAAAATGCTACAAGCTGCAGTAACATAAATGTCTTTTTTTTTTTAACAGAAGTAAATGAGAGGTCAAACGAGACGAATGAGCAGCTGCGAGAGTATCATTACGACGGCCTCCATCCTCGATTCTACTGGTTTCACTGAACACGTGACATTGCGTAAAGATTTCCACCTCTTCTTTATAGCAACAAAGCGCCTGTATCAACGGCAAATGGCTGACATATGAGAGCAAGCGCTAAAGTTATTCATGTATGTGTAAGACATTAAGCTATGTTAAGTTTTCCACAAAACTTATCCTATTTTCATGATTTAGAAATTGTGCAATATATGTAAAGTGTTTTAATTGCGCAGTTTTTCTGTGGGAAGCTCCCAGTTTTGCATGCTTTTTAAAATGGTTTTTATATGTGCCTACTATAGGAACTACACAGTGCAGCTGATCGCACAGTGTGGTTTGCGCTGACTATCATGTATTTAAGTTGCAAAGGAATAAAGACCAGCTTCCATGAGGCCACCTTGCCTCCACAATGTCTGGTATTTGGAGTATTCAAAAGGAGGGAAGCGGGGTGGAAAAATAAAAATGAAGCAAGCTGCTGAAGACATCAGGCTGCAATGAATCCCACATTCCAGAGAGGAAATATCTGACACACACTGGATGGAAGAGACCAAGAGAGGAGTGAGAAAATCATATAAAGACGACAAAGTATTAGTGCTGAGAAATGACAATCCCAAAGAAAAACATAGAGCAAACATAGAGATATTTTATATCTGCACTGGATACTGTGAGTCTTAAAAGTGAAGAGTTGCAGGAGAGCCAAATGGATTAAGTAGTAGAGCTGCCAACACACACACAGTCATGTTTTTGTGACTTGTGGGAACTTTACATTGATTTCCATTCATTTTCTACAACCTAACCTTTACCCTACCCCTTACCATTACATACCTAACCCCAAAACAGCATTTCCCCTCATGGGGTCCAAGAAAATGTCCCCACAAGTAGCAATGGTCCCCACAACCCCACATTGTAGACAGAAATAGGTTCCCACAAGGATATAAAAACCTGATTCACACACACACACACACACACACATACACAGAGAAAGCGGTAGAGAGCGTTTGCTGATTCTATGCATTAATTCAGTGATCCAAGAATCCTACAGAGCCAGAAGGGTGGATTTTTATAGAGCTATGTTATCTCTTACTTTGAACTGAAATACTTCACAGTAGCTGATGTGTTCAGGTTTTTGAACTTTAATAGTTACGGTGCTGCTGCCACACTGCAACAAATCATTTTATATGTAAAAATACTAAACACACTGTGAGCTGTTCCACAGTATTAAAGCTGCACTACGTAATTTATAAGAAATGTTTTTACATATTTGTTGAAACTGTCTCTATGTTGTGACATTGTGGTATGAGACATAATGTTTTTTTTTTTTTAAAAAGATTCCCCACCTTCTGCCAGTGCCAATTAATCACAACTAATCAGAGCCAGGAGGCGGGTCTTAGCGCTGTCTATCATGCTTGTGCTGCCATAAGTTATACTTCTGTGTTTTTCCTAAATCAGAATTTCTTTTTTGAGTAGGGTTATACTTACTTGACCTCTTTTTTTAACAGTGCCATTAATTATATTTTGAGTTTATCAGCTTTTCTGGGGAGCGACATAAAAACCCACCTTGCAGACATTTTTCCCGTGATCTCTAGATTTGTATCACTGCAACTTAAGAATTCAGAAATTATTAATAACTATGATCCAAGTTTAAGCCAATTCATAAAATTCGTGGTCATGTTTGAAGAACAAAAGCACGTCTCTATGTTCTCTGTTAAATGACCTTGGAGCTGATTTGTCTCTTCAAAAACAATTTATAGCATGAAAAAGATTTACAAAGAGAATTTTTTTTATTGGAAGTCTTCTTAGTTGAAATATTATACATTAATATGTTTTCAGAAAAAGGAGTGTAGGGTAATTTTTTTAAATTACAAAACAAAATTGAATTTGGGAAAAATAAGTTATTAAATGTTAATTGAATAACTTTGGAGAAATTGAAAAAGTGGATGAAAACATCCTCTTTTGTTTTTCTTAAAAGACAGTGTGGAGGAAAATAAAAAACAATAGAAATAATTTTTCCTCATTTTTACACCCAAAGTTTTCAGGTAAACTTTTTTATTAAAAAGTATAAAAACAGACCTTTACATGACACTTTGTAAAGTCTTGCTATATTCAGCCTGTTTACAAATTCAATACCTTAAACATCTGAATATTCTTTTAAAAAAACATCTAAATTTAAAACCTTAGTTTGTGAGAAATTTTGCTACATAATTATAAAAAGCTTAACACACGTTCCTCTCTGTGGTTCATTTCAAGCCGTTGAGGAACTTGGCGTGCTCCTCTCCTCGAGGCTGGAGAAGCTCTCCTCCGATCTTGGGTCCAGTTTTCTCCTGAAAGAGAAGATCCAGAACCTCAGCTCAGATCTCCCAGCATGCATTGTGCTTCTCCTCTCCTGGGGTTCTGTCTTACCTTCAGCATCCCGTCTCGCTCCCATTTAAACAGCCCACAGTTGCTGGAAATGACAGCAGCTCAGTTTAGTCTGCAGCGGCAGTTCTGGGTGAGCGTGAAGAGGAGGAAGAGGAGGGTCTCCGGGGTTACCTGCAGTGTTTGTGTGGCAGTCTGTCCAGAGCGATGGCCCTCTGTCCACAGGGACATCTGAAGAAGCGCTTGACTGCGTCGTGCCACCGCAGCTCGTGGTTCTCAGTCACGCAGCGATCCGCTGGCTTGAAGTAGGTGTAGCTGCACTGGAGATGTAGAAGCAGGAAGGTGGGGAAAGAATCAGACTCCGGAACGACAGACGGAGACGTTCCAACAGCAACGCCACGGTGTACCTTTCTGCAGGTGACAGCCCGACACTTCATCTCTCTGACTGCCTTCATCTTCTCCTCCATCTGTTCCTTCTTCACCAGAACGTTGAAGTAGCGCTCCTGCAGCTGGTACTCTGACTGCAGGAAGCGGAAGCAGGAAGCAGCCTCGGTTATCTGGATCTGTCCTGAAAGCTAAACATTAAAATTTTTTTATAAAATCTCTGGTCGTACCGCTTGGAGCGCGACGCTGTGACGAGATTTGGCGTTGAGGATCTTCTGGAACTCCTCGGACTCCACGTAGCGCTGCTGCTCACGTTTCTTTTTCAGGGCGGGCTCCTCCTCCCCGTTACCGGACGGCCCGCCTGAGCAGGTGAGACAAAGGAGGAGTTCTATATGTTGTCAAGAAAATCCGAGCTCATCCCACTTCCCCATGCTGGAGATTTTAGTTTAACAGTAATAATAAAGTTATCTTTAAAATGAATCACTCAAGTGATATCAAGGCCCAACAGTAGACTTAAGTGTCAATAAAATAAATCTGGTTGTGTGTGTTGTTTTTGTCTCATGCAAACTTTGCTTTAATTCTACTTTTTTCTATCTAATCATAAGAAATCATAGTCAGTCAGAGAGATTCATTAAACAGGAAAAGCAGGTTTCCTGGAAAAAGAGGAAGTTTCCAGCCTGCAGATTTATAAAAATAGCTGAGACTATTTTAAAGCATGAAAGTTTTAAAGAATGAAATCTAAACATTTTGAGTAATTTGATAAGATTCAAAGTAAAATACTTATATTAATATTGATTTACTTGTAATAATACTTACACTTATATTTGTGAGAACACCTACAAGAAAAACAAGTAACTGTAACTTTGGTATCAAATAATTAGAATAATAAATTATTCTTGGTTTCTTTTCAGAAAAACATCTGTAATAACTCACATTAAGATCATAATAAGAATAACTAATAAGTTATGGTTATAAAATCATAAATGAATGATAGATCAGAGAAGCTGAAGAAAATAAATGTGATATAAGTTATGGTTATAAAATTATAAATGAATGCTAAATCAGAGAAGCTAAAGAAAATAAATGTGATATAAATGTGATTTTGACATTGAACTTGAAATGGTGTAAAAGGTTGTAAAACTGCAATTAAACATCACTGATATGTTGGAGGTAGATGGTAGGTGAAAGGTGACAGGAAGGGAAAAAGGGGAACTAACAGGAGAGCAGAGATGATCAGCACCTTATATGGAAACAGGAGGTTGAGCAGCCCTGAGACATTGGCACAGACATCATGACATGATGTCTCTTAAGACAGTGACGGATATGAGATCATCTGTCTAAGCAGACAGATAAACCCTATATAAGGTGGGTGCAAAAGAGGAACCTTTCGTTGGATCCTCCGGGCAGCTTTGAGCCAAGATCGAGATGGACAAAGAACTCTGCAGCTGAAGAAGAGTCGGAGCCACGGAGCCGGAGACTGTCCTGCACATGGAGACCAACCCGTCAGGCCCACAATCTGTGGCTTCGAATCGCACTTCTCTCATCGGCTGGGTTCTGACCCCAAAGACAAAGATGAAGACAAAGACAAGGAAGAAGAACTGGTGCCTTTTTTCCTGCCAGCACCAAGTCCTGTGTGACCTCAGCATCCATGCGGAGAGGAGGCTCATCAGACCTGCGGAGATCCTGGCCTTCGCCGATCAACATCTTCCTCCTGTTGCAACACCTTCTTCATCATCGTGCCAGGTCTGGGGTTCGAAACGCCAAACTCCGTCCGTCTCGCTCTAAGGTTCCTTTTTTAGTTCTCAGTATCAGCAGTAGGGAAAGATAGACTAGATGATTGATTTTACTTATTTGATTATTTCTGCTACTGAATTAAGCTGTACTGACCCTTGCAAAAATGCCTTACTAATAAAATATTTAGCATAAAGAAAATCTAAAGATGTTGTGGACATTCAGTTAATGAGTCACCTTAAAGTTCTTTGATGGTTGTAAAATAGCTGTGATGTTTGATTCTGGAGAGGAAGAGGTGGAAAATGTTTTTAGGTTGCTGGTAGCCCATATTTAAAACCTCATCCTTGGGACTCGCCCGAGTCACTAAAACCTACCTGGTTCAATAACAAATGCAAGTTGTAAAATAGAGAACGAGCGACCGTTAACAGGTGTGCTCTGTGAAACTAGTTGGCTGTAGGCTGCTCAGTCTGGCTAATTCACAGGGGGAAGAAGGGTGGGACACCTGGATGTAGGCCGTCAGATAACCAGGCGAATCGTTTCTCGAAACCAGCTTAAACAGAGTTTACTTCAGTTCTGGACAGGGTAAATCCCAGCAGATTTAGGAAACTCAACGGACCCGTTAGACGGAGAGCTGGTAGCACATCTCCCCTCTCAGAAGAGGAAGTACGAGAGTGAGAGAGTAGAGACAGAAAGGAGGGGGGGGGGGGGTGTTGCGCAACAACAATGTACTCAGAAATAATTTTAAAGAAGGATGCAAAATATTAATTTAACGGTTTATTAAATTAAAATGATCTCAAATTGATTAAAACATATCTGCCAATTTCGGTGTTGTAGTTTGGCCGGCATCCAGCAGAGGGCGATACTGGTCATGCATCAGCAGAACCAATTGTTTGTCGTCAGCATCGCTGGAGGCTGAGGACAAACGTCAAGTTGAGGACGTGACTATACTACATATAGTCACCTTCCAAAAATAAAATTCAAAATTTCTAATGTAATTTTTGCAAATAAAAAAAAAAAATCACCACCTCCTTTCTTGCCAAAAGATTACAAAGTAAATGCAAGGCTTGTGTCACAATGGGACAATGTGCAAAAAATATTAATAAAAGATGCCTAGCACCAGATTTAGCTGTAGCTGGTTTCCATCTGTAATCCTTGAGCAGGTGAGCTAATAAAATAGTATAATTCTATAAAACATATTGAAAGTCTGCAACAGGTTCATGTTTTATGTTTTACCAATATATCTTAGTTTGTGAGAAATCACAACGTTCTGCTTATTCAGTCAATATTTAATAAAGCTAACACAACATTTTAAATTGTAATGATTTTTTAAAAATTCAATATATTGTGAAAAATGTGCCCTTTATGTTTTCATTTCAGGCCATCTTGATACAAGGGAAAATGCAGGTTTTTAATAAAATTGCTGCTTATCAATTAATCGTTAGCCGGTCGATAAGATCAGTTAACTTTAGATGAACTCAATTTATAATACCTTGAAGTGTGAACACTTCTGTACGCACCATTCAGGGACGTCCGATTCTTCTCTACTCGGGCGTTGATGTCGATGCTGTCGCTCCTCTTCCTCTTCACGGCGTTGGGGTCTTCCCTCTCCAGCGCCGCTCCTTTCCTCCTCAGCTTCTTCAGAGCGGCCAGCTTGGCGGCTGATAGGCTGACAGCGCTAGGGGGCGGAGCCTGAGGCGGGCTGTTGTCGAAAAAGAGAATGTCGTCGCCTTTGGAGAAGCCGCGGCCCAGCGTCGGGGCGTCCGACGTCGCCATGGGAACCTCCGAGGCAGCCTCTGGGGATGTGAGACTGGCTCGCCCCGTCGTAGCGGTGCTGCCCGGGTTCTGCGGCGCCCTCTGTTGGACCCTGTGCCGACGGCTCTCCAGGAGCTCCCGCTGCTTCCGTTTCTGCTGCTTTAAGAGGTCGGACGCAGAGATGGACTGAAGTGGAGCTCCGGCTGCATCGCTGGAGGCTGAGGACAAACGTCAAGTTCAGGAGGAGTATTATTATTTTTATTCTGGTACTTATTATTATCATTCCTCCCGCTGCTCACCCAGCTGGCTGTCCTGCTCCAGGTGTTTCTTCAGCTGCAGAGCTCCTGGGGTTGGCATCGTCATCAGGCTCTTGAACTCGTTGGAGCATCCGGAAACTTCCCCGGACTGCATACCTGGGAATCGCCAGAAAACGGAGGTCTCACATCAGATTTTTTCTTTTTATAAACGGCTCAACTGCAGCTCTCTGTATTTATTAAAGACATAAAGTGAAAACGCTGAGCGCTGAGGTAAACCATACAGGCAGCGTACCGATCTTCTTGGCCTGACTGATGAGCTGAGCCGATCCTCTCACAAACAGCTTGTCCAGGGTTTTCTGGACCGGTTTGGTCGGTTTAGATGCAGTCCTGCAACACACTTCACTAGTTACTGAAGCCGCAGATGTGTTTTACTGAAAAACTAAGAAAATTCTGAATAAATTTCAACATTATTTACACTACAAACACCTGAAACATGGTGTGTGAACGAGTCTGTTGGAGCTTTGCACATTTAGCCAGAATCTGGAAACATCAACATTCAAGCTGTTGGCAGGAAGGCTGTCCAGTAGCTGTCAGTGTTGCAACAATTCTGAAGAAACCTCTGACTCAAGACTGTTGCTGTATGACAGACTCATAACTGTCATGACACGCTAACAGCTCAATATCCTACATGAAGTGCATGGCATATGTTTTGGATCATTATTTGTAAAAACAAAATATGAAAACCATGCAGAATTTTCTTCCTACTTCATAATTATGCACTACTCTGTGTTGATCTATCATATAAAATACATATACAATATTCATGATTAATCCATGTTTCACCAACTCAAATTTAAAAGCTTTTTAAGACCATTATGAATGGAATTTAAGACCTGCATCTTCACAGAAATGTACGAACTTTGTCCAGCTAACTGGTGATGGATGTTCACTAACCCATGATAGATGTAAAAGTAGCTAGCTAGGTAGCAAGGGTATATTAGCAGCTAGCTAGTGGTATTCTCAACTGCCTCAACTCGTAACGCGGGCAACTCAAACTCTTGCCTGACAGAGTTTGACAGTCCCATGAGGAAAAGAATAAATAAATTAAGTACGAAATTAAATAGTCCTGCCACAACCAAATTTAAGACCCGTGATTAATGCATTTAAGGCCAACTAACTTTTATTCAATGAATTTAAGATATTTTACGGCCTCAAAATGTAATTTTAGCTACTTGGATTTCAGACTTTTTTGTGGACGCTCTGAAACTAAGCCTGAGCTGAGTAGAACCTTTACAATAAAGAACATTAACTTAGATTGTAGTTTCAGCAGGACTCACAGGGAGGCGGCGCAGGCAGCAGAGGAGACGCCCCCGTAGTAAAAGCCGTCCTGACACAGACGCTCTCTCAGGCTGCCCCCCTTCCCGCTCCCCTTCACCCGGTTGGGGGCTTTCCCGGAAAACGACGACTGCAACTCGGCCCTCTTAGAGCTCATCTTCTGGTACTGGGCCTTGACGTGGTACTGGCAGTACTGGCACTCGTACTGCAGAGAGGGTCAGGCGGTTAGCATCTGACGAGACAACCGGATTGGAACGACAAAGCTGCGGCAAACAGAGGGCTACCAGGTTAACGATCTGAGAGCATGGCTCCCCGCTCTTCTTCACTGCATTGCAGGTCCCGAAGTCCAGAGCTTCCCCCATCACCAGAACCTTCTGAGGATGATCCACCGTCAGACTGACCTGCAGGGCAACCAGGGTGTTAGCAGCGAGGGACGATTGGGAATGAAGCTCAGTTTCAGAGTCTCTAGGGGTGCCTTCACACCCGCTTTAATTGAACTCTAGTTGAAGGTCCAGAAGGTCCTGTTTGTTTGAATGTGGAATAGAACTCTGATCCGCCTAAAAAACTAGGTCTGGGTCCAATTGAAATGAAGTCTGGCTCAGTTTGAAAGCATATGTGAACGTCAAGCAGACAAGAAAATGCTCCAAAAGCAGAAAGCAGATTCTAACACGAAGAATTCTGGGAAAATACAACCATAACAAACATGTAAATATAGCACTCGAGGGAGAAATAGCTTGTGGATTTTTACCAAAGACAAAAGACAAATCCTACAACCGCTAAAATATAACGCCACTACATTTTTGTTTACATTTTGGGAAGAAGAAAGTTGTGTTCAGTGTCTTGCTCTGAGATTTTCTGTCGTTTCCTTCAGTGGTTCTTGGTGCAGCACCACCACAGGCGAGGAGGGGAACAGGTAGGAAACAATTAGTTTGGTTGGTTTGACTCAGTGCAATGTGAAAGTGAACCACACCAGCTGGAAATGGAACAAATGTTGCAATTTTGGTCCCCAACCAACCGAGTCTACCGGACTATCAGGTGTGAAAACAGCCTGAGTGTGTGTACCTTACCCCGTCGTAGCCGTCTCTCTGCTTCATGGGGTTGGGGTTCAGGATTCCTATGACCGTGCCGGGTTCCATCTTCCAGTGCTCCTTGTGGACGTCACCAAACAGCAGAAGGGACACAAACACGTCCAGGTTGTGGAGGTCGCTCAGCTTCCAGACGCTGAAGGTTTTGCCCTGCAGAGAGAAGGTTGAGTCATGAAACCAATGGGAGGTCAAGGGTCGAGGGGGTCAGAGTAATAACATAAAGCATCACAACATACGCTGCTGCTGCTTTGGGGCGTAGCTTTGCTGACCAGCACGGCGAACGTCACCCAGTCGCTGTCCTCCAGCTTCTCCCGCTTCAGCCGCTCCGGCACCTGGGACAGCCGGATCAGCCGCCGGTCGGCCATCTTTCGCTCCATCTCGCTTGAGGAAACTCGCGGCTTCCTGATGAAGCATCGACCAAAAGCATCAGTTCAGACCTCAGTCCTCCACAGCTCAATGAACCAACGACTGCCTCTACCACAGGCTAGCGGCTCTGACCTGAGCCGCAGTCCTGAGTACTTCTCCACCCCTATGTCTTTAGGAAGAGGAGGCGGAGCCGCTGGTTTAGACGGTTTAGGTTCTCCAGCCGCTGAGGTTCGAACGTGGGAGGGAGGGGGCGAGAGCGGGCGACCGCAGGGCTCGCTGGTGCTCTCTAGAGGTTGGAAGGAGCTGCCGATCTTCACCTCCACCAGTGGTTTCCTATCCTCTGAAAACAGCACATACACGCAAGATGAGATGCAAGGACAGCTTTGATTCACAGAGCTGAATAGACCGGGGTGAATGAAGGTGTGACCTGGAGGTGAAGCTCTGGCTTGGTGAGCCACTCTTGGTTTACATTTGAATGAGTCTGCGTTGCTGAGCTGAGAGAGGAAGTCTGAGGATTCCTGCAGCTTGGAGCTCCCCCTTGTGGCCGGAGAGGATAAAGACGCTGAAACTGGAAGAAAACAAAGTCACAAGAACATCCAATGGAAAGACAGAACCGGGGAAGAGTTGACGGCACAGATGGTATTTACTTTGGGTCTTTAGGTTCAAAAGCTCTGCTCCGAATTGTTGTTTTTTAAAATGATTTAAGTTTATTGTTGCACTTTTATATACATAAATATAAAAAGTCATAATAACTAAATAAAAAACTAGTTTATTGTTGCTTAATTGTAAAACAATGTAGTAAAACAAATTTTAAAAAAATTTAAAATTTATTATTGCTAAATTATAAACGTAATGGTGCTAAGCAAGTAACCAAAAAAAAAAAAAAAGAAAAAAAGTAAAGGTTTGTTGCTTGACTGTAAATAATTTTCTTTCCTCTAATATAAAAATTAAAATTATGATAAATTAAAACAGGTAATTGGGGCTTAATAAATAAGAAATAATTAATTAAAAGTTTATTAATTATAAAATAGTTAAAAAAGGAATAATGTTTTTTATATAAATTTACTGTTAATTATAAAAATACTAAAAAGAAAGCAAAATAACAAAATCATTTGTTGATTAATTTAAAAAAATAATACACGTAATCTTAAATCAGACATTTATTGTTGCTTCTTTATAAAACAAATAAAACAATAAAAATAATAATGTCAAATGAGTTTGCCCAATTATAAAAAACAAAAATTAAAAACAGTAAAAAAATAAATAAAGAATAACTTTATTGCTGCATAATTATGAATGTAATAAAATGAAAACAGAAATAATAGAAACAAACGTTGCTGTTTAATTATATAAAATAATAATAAAAACAAATAAATAAGAAGTTAATTGTTGCTTAATTATTCCGTATCACAACCAACGAGGTTTGAATTCATCCCTAAAAGCCAATCAATGAGTTTTTTCCTGGCCCTCCAGCAGCAGTGTAGTAGAAGCTCAGTAGAGTTGCTAAGCAACACGTTTACCTGCTTGTGGCTCAGCTTTGGCCCGGCTCGGTTTGGACGCTGGGTTCTGGCTCCGTGTCGGCTCTGACCTCCCTGCTTTGGGAGAAGCTGAACTCTTCTGGCTCGCCTGCAGCTGCTGCTGCAGCTTCTGCATCTGCTCCTGCATCCGCCTCAGTTCCTCTGCAGAAAACACAAGGACACGTTTAAGAAAGCAAAAAAATAAATAAAATAAAATTCCTCAGTGGAGCAGAAAACAAATCTGGAGTGAAGTGATGCGAGACAAACCTTGCAAATCCTCTTTGGACCTGCCCAAGGTGGGGCGGGATTCTCCCCCACTTCCTCCTCCTTTCACGTCCTTCTCCTCGTTTTCAATGTCCTCAACGTCCCCGAAGAGTTCCGACACGGTGTCCGTCCCCTCGCCGTCCTCTTTGTACCCTTCCTCGTCTCCGTCGTCCTCATCGAACAGCCCGTCCAAATCGTCCGCCTGCGGTTCGCCGGCTTCCTCGCTCTCGTCCAGGAGCGCCGTCAGAATGTCCAGGTCGTCCTCACCTGAGGGAGAAAAGAGCCGCTAAGTATTAAACTCCAAAAGTCTTTACTTTGATGTGTGTTAAACTTTATAATACTTACTGTCCATTTTAGAGGTGCCGACTGCGGCTGATCTCAGATGGCAATTCTGACATAAAAAATAAAATGTAATTAAATGATCAGTCAATCTGAGATGACAGCAATATGGCAACTTTTGAGTTCATAAAATAAAAACAAAAAAACCTTTTCACTCAAAAATTGTGGTTGCTACGTTATAAACTGTGAAGAAGACATTTGAATGTTAGCACATCCTAAAATGAGTTCCTTTATACAGACAAACATGACTATTCATATTACATCACTGTGAAATGTCTGGCTGTTTCAGATTCATCCGGCAGGCTCTGTGTCTCTGAGAATCAGTTGTTTTATTACTGAATGTAAAAATATGAATAAAGACCCATCCTGTAAAGCTGATCTGTCAGAGGGTGTCTGAACCTGACTGGCGCAGAACCGTCATGTACTTAAAGGTTAAAGCTTTGAGAAACGGAATCTTTTTCTCAACAAGTTTGCGTTACATTCTTCACCGACGTCACAGGAGTAAAATGCTAATCCAGACTGCTAACACACGCACGTCTAAAATGAATATGAAACGCAACACTGCTTATTTCCGGAAATACATTCTACTTTCGCGAACACCAAAACAAACAAACAAATGTAAATATTAAAAATAAAGTACTTTCTCTCCATGTCTGACTCCAGCTGCAAGTCGACGCTTTTACCTCCGTTCGTAGCTGCTCGGTTTCCTGTCCTCTGCTTGGACCGGAGACACCAAACCAAATATTAGAACCTCATAAAGTATTATTTTTATTTTCTTTGGTCACCGTCTTTCCGTCCCAACCAGGTGGGTATTAATTTAATACACAGACTCGACAAAGCGGCTTCCACACAGAAGAAAATCTAAACTGGCGCTAAACGAAGGACCCGATGTGTTGTCAAAGAGGAGAGGGCTGCCCAGTGATATGCCTCATCAAAAAAAAAAAAGAGTAGAAAAAAAATGGGTTTAGACCATTTTGTCATCTGGAGAAGTATTTGAGCGCCATACATTAATACTATATGATCTTTATTCGATTTTAGCTTAACAAAAACTAAATTATAAATGGGACAAAATTTAAGTTAATTTTTAAAGGGTGGATGCGAGACAGTTTTTGTGCTAAAAAATAATTACTAATACATTGCGTTCTGGACATTTTATTTGAACGTAATTGATTTATACGTGGTTAAAGTAAACTTAGGACATGTTTAAAAAAATTTGTGATAACCAACACAAATGATTATTTCTAATTCTTACGAATAAAAAGAGGCGGTGTTGGACTGTAGATGAATGCAATTAATTAAAGAGTAATAAAGCAACAATGCAGGGGGATCTGATTGAATTTGCCCATTCACCAATGTGTATTCTCATTTCGTAAGCAAACTGTTTTAAAGCCTAATTATTTTTTTATTTTTGCCTAAATATGTACATTTTACAAACCTTTATTTTTATTCTCAATATGTTTATTTCCATTGTATTATTTTCTAATTTAAAAACAATTCTATCCCTTTTATTATATCTTTACATATGTATTCTTTGCCCCCAAATTTTCTCCAGCTGATTCCCATTATTACAATATATTTTTGATATATGGCAATCCTCCATCCATCCATTTTCTAACACCCTTGTCCCTAGCGGGGTCAGGAGGGTTGCTGGTGCCTCAGTCCAGCTGACTTTCTAGGCGAGAGGCAGGGTACACCCTGGACAGGTCACCAGTGTGTCACATATGGCAATCCTCATTTATTATAAAGCGATCTCCATGACTACCTAACATATCTAAGCCTTTGGCTTCAAAATAAAGGAAAAACTGGGAGCATGCAAATATAACGGCTGTAAAGAAAACCATCTGAAAACATTAACAGGATTTTTGTTTTAATAAAATATTCCCATATTCAGGTTAATAAAATGAAATGGCTAAATTGTTCAAGGATGGTTTAATAAAAGAGCTTCTGACCACAAATTTAAAAAAAAGTTCTACAACTACAGAAGAGCTAATTGTTAACTGTAAATCATGAAAAGGTAAAACTCAGACAGAAATTCTCTCATTTTATTAATTTTTTTTCCCACAGAATTCCAAACCTTTAAAACTTACAAGGTATACAGAACTGACAGAGTTTCCTGCATATTCAATAACAGGTAAATATAAATTATGTTCTAATTATAGAGTTTCATCTGCTTAATAAAAAGAAAATATGTGCCTTCATCTTACCCATCCTCTCCAGACAGTAAATCCAATCAGGAGCTTAAATGATGATCAGAGACTCCATAAAATCTCAAAGCATTTAGAAGATGCATACTTGGTAACATGGTAAGACATGTCCGCCATGCAGATTTATATTCTTTCCCACTTTTCAGCTCAGATCACGCAGAGATTACAAACCCCAAAACATTTTCTTAAATTCTTTAACTGAACCTTATTTAAATGCTAGAAGTGGTACAATGTTTTCGTGCAAAGCCAGGCTCCTGTACCATCCCAGGCCCGTATTTACAAAACATATATCTATGGTCAAAAAAAAAAAAAAGAAAAGAAACAAAAAGATGGCAAAAGATTTAAGGACATTTATACATTTATATTAAATTAGTAGATTAGTGATTTTTTTTTTTTGATTTAAAAAACTGTCCTAGCATAACCAGCTTCAATATATGGAACGCCTGAAATGCCAAGACAAAACATGTCAAATAATAAAAAATAAAAAAATAGCATGAAAGATTTCTACAGGGTAATTTTGAGACAGGATATAACCAAACATTTGGCTTTTAAAAGGGGACTTCTATGACAGCTATGGTCAATATTAAATATTGTGCCATAAGATGGCAAATGGCATGTAAGGCGATGTAAACCTTCGGTTTGCTTGGTTTACTATAAACACACAAGAAAATAAATAAATAAATCCACGCCAGTGTTTTGGCTCATGCTGTTCTGCAGTGTGGAGCCTCATCTGCTGCTCTCAGGTTTCAGTTGGCTGTAGAACAGACAGGAGCTCACTTTACATTTCCTAAACGTGACATACAGTATATGCTTCCTACTCTTTCTACTCGTTTCCTCCTATGATGAGACGTTTTACAACATTTACAGGGATTTTATATACGTGGCAAATTGACGGTTTTCTGTCACCTGCCTTTTTCAGTGGCGCCAAGTTGTGATAACGTTGCTCTAAAATCTATACATTCTGAGAAAGATTACCCTTTTTTTTGACAAACTGAACAAAATAAAACAAAAAACAATAATAATATAAAAGAGAGGGTTTATGTCCAGCTAGATCGATCAAAAGCCAACTGTTGGGATTGGCTGGTACGCACTTTTTCCACAAACCCCCAAACTACAGCAGGCCTGGATTGATGAAGCCTCTTTAGACTTCCATCCAGAAACTATGAGATCTTTGGATCCTACAGGATAGGACACAGGGAGGTACAGTACGGATGAGAGCAGAGGAAGACTCTGAAGGTGCTCCTGGTGAGGAAGGTCTAGTTGATGCAGTCCATGATGTGGATCTGCAGGGAGTCCAGGTCTGGAAGGATCTCGTTGCATTTGGGGCAGGCGTGTTCAGGAATGTTGCCCTGGTTCCAGTCGGCACCTGAATCACACCCACACATTAAGAACGGTCTCAGGGGTTTCAAAAACTCTGTTAGTTAAAATGTGGGGATTTATCAGCAGAACTAAACTCAGCTTACCTCTTCCTACCAGACTGGCATCGGGTCCATGAGAGCCCGATACAGTGGATCCGTGTCTGCGCTGCATTTCATTCAGAGAACGCCTGGAGGACAGTAAGAGAGGATCATCTGCTGGAGAGCGTTGCGATTAAAATGACCACAAGAGGGAGTCCATTTTTTTTGTTCGGTGAGCTGAAAGCAGAGCGTCACCTGTGTGAGTGTTGCGTACCGGCCCAGTGAGTCCATGTCCTGCTGCAGCTGCGTGTTCTGCTTCTTAACGAACTCCAGCTGCGCGGCCAGGCGCTCCTTCTCCTCGTGGAGCTTCTCCCTCGCCGCTCGCTCCGCGTAGAAGTCCGAGGAGTAGACCTCAGCCTGCGGGCCAGGACAGAACCGAAACCGTCAAACGGGCTTTAGAAAGAAACTACAAACTCAGGTCATCCAGTCACAGGCGTTCCTACTGGATGGAAAACAAACGGTCTGGGAAAGAATTTGCACAATAGTTACTAATCATGCCTCACTGTCTGACAATTTAATCGGAGTCTGGGTTTAGCTGTTGCCAGGACGACGCTTACCCTAGTGCACTGTAAGGTTTGCTTCAGAGCAGATTATGGTCAGGTCCACCGCAATAACACGTTTTGCTGGACAATAAATTGTCCCAGTGACTTTAGTGATAAACTATAATATTGTAATTTTGAGACTATTTTTTAAATAATATGCTGCTAACGGCATAACAACGGAAGTTTGCCCTCTCAAAAAATAGTAAACTTTAATTTTTTATAGAACACTTAACTGGACGACATCCTAAACATTCCAAATGAAACACGACAACAACCAAAAATAAGAAATAAAACGGAAATAAAAACCACAAACAACCAAAACCATGAATAAAATACACTATGACATCTCTGATATTCAGGGTTTTTTTGGGGGGTTTTATTTAAGCGGCGAAGGAAAATGGCCTCTGGTCATGTTATATTTAAACCCTTTGGAAAAGGGAAGTCTGGTGTTTATCTTAAATCTGCTTCAGTTACATTTATTCTAAGATAGATTTTGCATAAACCTGGTCAAAATTGGTTAAATATAGTCAACCTTCTTATGGAAACTTATATTTAGTGGCAAAAACAAGAGAAAACAAACATCGTCATGGCAACACTGATTTACACTATGTGACCTAAGCCTGGGCCATATAAAACATTTTCCAAACCGATACCAGTCAGTCTAACAAATGATGGTGGGCGATATGCTCACGCAGGATAAGTCTGGACTTTATTTGTAAACATGATCGGAGTGATTTGCCAATTTAGGACACAAAAGTCCAAAAATGGAGGGATTAGTTACCAAAAAGGGGAAAAAACCCCACAAAGTCACTGATTTGGGATGTGTTTAGCTCAAAAAGATAAACTGTGGCAGAGATTTGTTGTTTCTTAATGGAAGCGCACACGTTCACTGAGGATTGGTTTCATTATAGTTTCTGTTTCATTTTGTATTTGGTGTGTCATCCTCTAAAGCAGGAAGTGGATGAAACTGGGAAAAGCCAGCCTCTGTTTGTCACCCTGCATCATTTCTTTTTGGATTTTTCTGGCTTTCTGTTCCAGGTTGCAGTAGAAAAAACTTTGCTTGCGCCATTAAAAACGTGATTAGTAGTTATTATTTTCTTCTTACTACCGCAAAAAAGAGATGAATTCGCAGGCCAAAAAAAAGAAAAAACATGAAAAGAAACAGCTGCTGAAGGGCGTGGCTTATCATCATCGGTCGCTGAATTCATCCAATCAGAATGGTAGCTGGTGTGTTCACGTCTCCGAGTTTTCCTGGGTTAATTTTGTTTTCTAACCCCATGTACCAACCTGAGCCTGGAACACAGAGATGGTTTCCAGGTCCTTCTCCTTCTGGAACATCTCCTGCTTCATGTCGTCGATCTTGGTCTGCTTGACGGCCAGCGCCTCCTCTGCAGCGGTGAGACGCTGCTGCAGGTCCTCCACCAGGTTCCTCTCCACCATGTGGGACTGCGGGACAGCGCAGCATGTTGGCATTCAATCAGAGGAAAAACAGAACACACCAGAGGGACCCTCTGAAAACACACCTCCTTTCTCTTCTTCTCCTCTTTGAGCTCGTTGTAGTCCTCAAACAGTTTGGTGTAGGCGTCCTTCAGCTGAGCCAGGTTGTTTCTGTGAGGAAGACGAAGGAGCAGGATCGTCTGGATGAGTCCAAAACGTTTTACAAACATCTTGATGTTAGGACTGAAAAAAACGTCTCACAATATAAGCATTTCATATCACTCCATATTGATAATTAGTGATGGCTTTTTTGTTTTAAATATCTGAAATACTGCCAAGCTTATGAGATGACCTTTTCTGTTTTATCCAGTTTTCTCTCCACTCTGTTGTTTTTTTGTTTTGAAGCAGTTTGGAGGCACGATGGCCAAATATGAAACTGCTGCTTCGCAAGTTACTCAGCAGGATGTTGCTAGGTAACCAAAGAGTGAGTGAGTTAGTCGATACCACCACCTTTGGACAGCTCACTGCGAGAGGCTAAGCAGCGAAAGCCTTTTGTCTGCCTACATCCCCCAGAATGCTGTGCGGTTCTGGATAGACAGAGTTAAGTGAAATTATTAGCTATTCTATTGAACATGCTAGTATTGATAATGTCTCTATAGTGATATATAGATTTACCATCCATTCCCACTTCAACGTTTGTCAATTAAAATCTGAAAAGTGCAGGCAATCATATATAGTATATACAGTATATTCCATTAACTCTATTTCTGCTACCTGCTTTCAGAAGTTATATGATTTTTTATAATCAGCCCAGGCTCAATCAGACTCTCTGTTTAGCGTTTGTGAACATCCATTTTCAAGTTGTGCCGCAGATTTTCAATGGGATTTAGATTTGAACTTTGACTAGGTCAATCTAACCACTGCAGCTCTTGGTTGAGCATTTAAGGTCAGTCTTGCAAACCTCTGGCCCTCCATCGACTCTCTCCAGCTGGACTGAAAGCATCCCCACAGCATGACACTGCCATCGCCCATAGCAACGGCCTGTTTGTGTGCGGCTGGTCTGCACCAACCTGTCGTCGTCGGCCTTCTTCTGCTCCAGCTGGCCCTGCGCCTGCAGGCTGCCCAGCTGCAGCTTCAGCCGCTCGTTCTCCGCCTGCACCGCCTGCTTCTCCAGCAGCTGGGCCTTCAGCGTGGCCACGTCCTGCTCCACCTCCCGACACCTGACACACGCACGCAAGCAAGCACGTACCCGCGCACACACACACACACACATAAAGTCGTCATCTTTCTGTTGTTTTTGTGTCTGCTTTCTGAATTTGATGCACACAGAGCTAGCATAGCGGGCTAACCTGTCCTGCAGGTTCTTCTTCATGCCTTCGGCTTCGTCCAGCTTGCTCTGCGCCTGCTGCAAGTCCCGGAACAGCGTCCTCACCTGAGACTTGAGGTTCTCCACCTCAGACGCCGCCTGGAGCAGAGGACAGTCTAAACACATCCTGCTGCTGCTGGAGGAAATGAATAAACACACACACAAACACACACCCACACACACACCTTCTCCTCCTTTGCAGCGTCTTCTTTCGCCTCTGTCTGGGTGGTCTTCATGGTTTTCTCCACTTTATGGTTCTTCTCCTCCAGATCCTGGATTCTGTCGGATAAAATCAGACATTCTGTAGTAGAAGAAACGTGACGATGTTTTGTTTTATACCGCCGACTCATCAGTTTTTTAAAGGTTTCTCTGAGTACATTTGTCATATTGTTTATCATTTATCGGAAAAAATGGCATATTTTGGTTCATCACTGTCATGATTAATTTGAGTTACTAATGTTAAACCAAAAACAAAATCGGCTGTATGGCTGGAAATGCTATATTAGCGATTATCAACAAATATCAGCAAATTGTAAAATATGACTAAATGCAACTGCTGTGCTCAGCTTAGTGATATACTGTATATCACATTCAATTTAAGTGACACCAAGAAGAAGCTTATTTCCACTGTAGATAGAAAAAAAAGGAGTAAATTTACTCAAAAAATCTTGAGATTAATCTGATACATTTTCTAGAAAATATTGGACCTTTTGACATTTTTGGACTTTCAAACATGGAAAAAATGTGACTTTTGAAACTCAGAAATTTCCCAGTTTTTCCAGAAAGATTCTGAGATAAATTTCAACATTCTGAGTTTTTCTAGCAAATGTTTAATTTTAAAATGAATCTCAGAAATTTGCTAGAAGACCTTGGAAAACATTGGAACTTTCTACAAAATGTTTTAGATTAATCTCAAAATTTCTGAGTTTTTTGACAGACATTTGCTCCTCCTTTTCTTCTCTATCTATAGTGGCCGTCGTATATTTCAGATGAGAAAGTTTTTCAAGAACAAGATTTGTGCTTGCGGAGCTACGGATGCTGTGCCATGCACTCACTATCCTGCAAAACTATTTATCACCAAAAAAATAAGTTATAATATATATTTTTAATCATAATCTTTAAGGCCATCACAACATTACCATCATATATCGTGATCTAGTTATCGGTCCACATGGTTCTGTACCTGGCAGTGCAGGCCTGCAGCTCGCTCTGCAGCTGCTCACATCTCTGCGTCTCGTTCCTCAGCGACTGCAGCAGCCGGCTCACCGTGGCCTCCTCGTTCTCCTGCCGCGACGTGGTCATGCTGAGGTCCGGGCGCCTGATGCGCTCCGAACCGCACGTTTGGTTCACGTCTTCCACACCTGCGTCCTGAGACGGAACACGGGGACACATCAGAATTTTCCCCCACAGTTCTACATGTTGTAATAGCACTCCCCCCCACCCCTCCTCAACATAATTTTCCTGATTCCTCAGTTCTATTAGTCTGTTTTTAAAGTCCAAGTAGAAAACTTCAAAATTTATGGTTGGATGGATGTGCAGGAATCATTAGTACTAAATCAGTTCCTGTTGTGTGTGTTACTGGGTATGTTACTGTGTGTGTTGAGTGTGTGTGTGTCTGCTCACCGACACCTTGATGATCTCGATGAAGGAGTCCTCCTCGGCTCCCTGCTCAGCCTTCAGCTGCAGCTCAGAGTTCAGGGCCACCAGGTCGTTCTTCTCCGCCTGCAGTCGAGCCACCTGGGCGCGCAGGGCGTCGGCCTCCGCGCTCTGATTGGACCACACCGTGACACACGTCAACAACATGACTCCCGCTACAGTCTGACTGCGGCGTCAGGTGGGAGACAGCCAGCAGAAGGATGAAACACGTGGTTGTGGTCCTGACCTGAGCTCCGCCCCCTGCCTCCGGCCTCTTGCTGAGCTCCTGGTTCTGGACGGTCAGCGTCTCTATGCAGCGGCGGGCCTCCTCCAGACGCTTCTCCAGGAAGTCCTTCTCCTGCCGCTGCTTCTCCTTCCACGCCGTCAGGCCCTCGAAGCGCTCCTTCATGGTCAGGTTGGTCTGACGCAGCGCCTCTGGTGGACGGAATGAGAAGCGCGGAATCTCAGCCGTGGCGTCGCTGCGTTTTAGTTACAGCGAAACTAAACTGTATAAGGCCGTTTAAACCTCTCACCTTTCAGGTCGCGGTTCTCCTGGATCAGCATGTTCATCTGTTGCACCGTCTCCTCCAGCGTGCCCGGCTGACCCGGAGGGCGGGAGATGTCTCCGTTCACCATGGGGCCTCCTGACGCCATGCTGCCGACAGGAAGGAGCCAGAGATTAGCTACGATACGTCACTTCAACACCAAACATCTCAAGAAATCTAAAGATGATTTATACTTTCAATTAAAATAAAAGTTAAGCGTTAGCTTGTGATATATTATTCCGATGGGGATGAGCTCTGGGTCTTAAATGCATTTTAAAAAATGATGGAGATGTTTTTGTTTAGGAATTCTTATGAAGACTTCTGAATTGGAAAAAATTCCAATCCATTAAACTTAGTTCAAAAATCCAAAATTATTTATTTTGATAAAAGCTAAACATCCAGACAGCAAATGCAGAATTATTTGGAGTTTTTTTTCCCGATGCTAATCAGCTACTCTCAGTTGTAAAAATAATACTTTGCTGCTGTGGTTACTCATCATAGCTGTCCAAAAGTGAAAAAAAAACAAACAAACAAAAAAAAAACAAACAACAACAACAACAACACAGCATCTAGAAGCAGAAGGAATAATTGTCTAAACATGAAATGAATAAAAACCAAAAAAATGTTAACAAAATTCTACAAAAAGAACAAATCAGAACTAGCTTGACAGAGCTACTGCAACATGTTGCTAACATTAGCGGTGCTATTCTAAGAAAACATGGAATTTGTTTTAACCAACTAGGTGTTGATTGCTGGTACAGAGGAACACAAAGATTTATGCTAATGTTTGAAGAAAAAAAAAAAAAAAACATAATTAAAAAAAAGCACAGCTTCCTGGTCTCTCCCCCGCCTATACATGATGCTGCTCTTTAGCTGGCTGAAATAATGCCAATGGGCTTTTTTGGTAGTGGGGGTTTAGGACAAAAACAAAAACAGAGCAGATAATCCAACTAAATAACATTAACTTTATTATACCCATGATAATCTTAGTGTTACATCATTTTATCAGCAGTAATAATAAACAAATGCTGCTTTTCCGTATTACATAACAGCAACTAAATGATATTTTTGTAAATACCTCAATATTGTGAAGCCATTGGGGCATTTTTGCTCACAGTTACAAGGATGAAAAACCTTCCATCATCTTAAACCAACAGGCGGCAAAATTAGACCTAACATTTGAAATGATCCATAATGAAAAAAAGACTGCTTTTCAATATCGTCAATGAGAAATAATAAAATAAATGTCAATATTTAGTTTTGAATGAATGGTTCAGATAGTTATTTTAATTCAGCAGCATATTTTAAATCTCTCCTGTTTGATAATAATAATAATAATAATAATAGGAAAAAAGCATCATATAATTGCTTCTAGAAAAAAAAAAAGTACTCAGAAGAGGCTGTCATTTATTGTATCTAGAAAATTCTTATCTACCAGATTTAAAGTACAGTGTAAATATGAAAACGTCAGACGTCACAACAACACCGATGATTATAGTGATACAAATCTGCAGCACGCGAGTACGGTGTCCTACGTATCCCAAAAATGTTCTGCCTGAGACACACCTACTACTTTGGTAGACAAAGCTCAAAAGTTCCCCCAAAATACTCCAATATTATACACAACTTAATGTCATCTTCCTCATATTTTTTTTTCTTATTTTGATTTTCACACAGGCTTAAGCAAACACAAGAGTTGAAATAAATCTTAAAAAAACAAAATCAAATCAAGCGGATTTGTTGCAACACAGCAGAAATCCACTTTGCTTTTGGCTTTGCTCTGAATAGCGTTAGCTCTTTATGGCACATAACCTAGCCATAAAAAAAATGCTAAGAGGGTCATCTGCTGCTGGTGCTGATAGTTTTTAACACACACACACACACACACACACCACCTTTCAACACTAAATCAGGGTAAAACAAAATCTAAACTTCTTTTAAAATATGTGATATCTCCAAACTGGAATGGAGTCCCATCCACTACCACTTGGGGGCAGAGTATTCTAAAAGTAAATACTATTTTTTTTATAAAGTGTGTCAACTAATACCGACTCTGACAAAATATTACATAAAGTAGTTATTTTTGGTTCGATAAAGGCCCAGTGGAATGGTTTTTAGAAAATAATATGTTTTTTCTCTCTTTCTCCAGGTGTAGAAGCAGACTTCTATTGTGAAGTAACCTAATCTGAAATAACCCCAAAGCAATTTCCGCAAAGTGAAAGAGAAAATAATACATTAATTCCTGATCATATTTCACAACAAAGAAAAATTAAATGGTTTGACTACATTATTTTCCACAGCTTCCTTCATATATTCCCCAATATTTTTTGCCAGATTTAAATTTGAACTCATTTCAGAAGTTGCAACGATGTATACGCCTTATGGGATGCTAAAAGATCTATGCTTTTTAGTACACACCTGAAGCATTTGGGTCAAAACCGCAGCATATTTGGAACTACTAGCAACATCCATGCTAACAAAAAATTCCATTTCAAGAAAAGTACCGTCGGAGCATGATGCTGCCACCACCATGTTTCACCATGGGTATGGTTTTCTTTTGGTGATTTCTTTGTGGCCACAAGTTTAAATTTGGTTTCATCAGAACAACATACCCATCTACACAAAGTTCTGAAATATCCTAGCCAGGTGTGGTTGTTTTGTTTAAAAAAAAAAACGTGTACCCTTCTCCTGCCTGATACCTTTGTAGAATGACAGAATGTTGATCCTTTGTCACTTCTTAGGGCATCTGGATCCAAATGGCCCAATTTATTTATTTATTTTAATCCTGCTGAAACAGCTCAAGTTTAACTACGACGAATGTGATTCTCTCTAATTTAAGGCAGGTACCAACCTAACAAGACTGAATGCGGTTTAAGGGTGTGAACACTTACATAATGAAGCCGCAGCTTATTATTTTCCAAAACATTTTTTCCTCTAACCGATTTTTTTGCTTTTTATTGAATTGCACAAAATATGTCACATCCTGAGTGCAAAGTAAGACTTTCTGGTATAATGACGGTGCTACTGATGATGCACAAAACATGTGCCTGTTTTAAGCACTCCAGGTTATTTTTCTTACACGTTTTCAAGATTTGCTCCACCTATAAATGTTGCCGTATAACAAGTTTACAATGGCGTTTGGTAAGTGGATAATGTAAAACATCATCGCCCTGATTAAGTGACTCAGCGCAGATGACCTAATCAGCTGATCGAGACACATTTCTTAGAATAACAGAAGCAAAAGCTGTTATAATCGTCAACCGGCTTGACAAAAATGAACAATAAATAAGCAAACACGTCCCAACAGAGTATGCAGCCAATTATATCACTGTAAACAATCAGTGTATGTGAATAACTTCCTTATGACCCCGCAGTAAAAACACCAACTGGATGAAGCTACTTAAAACTAGCAATATTTAAATTGTAGCCATTAAAAAAAAACAAAAAAACAACATGCGGCGACAAAATAAATAAACGCCATGTTTTTCTGAGTTTCTCTTACTGGGAAATGATATGTTACTTTCACTTTAATTAGGTCAGCCTAACATGTTTGCAACTTTAAGTTAAACACCACAAACAAAACAAAGTTAGCCCTAAGTGAAACACGCGGTGTGGTTCGAGTCCAGCCAAACTGCGTCACAACAAAGCTGAACAAGTTTCAAGGTTTTGACTCACCTGCTTCCAGCTGTCGAACCGAACCTCAACCCAGCTATTCGTTCTGACGACACGGACAGACTCAGAAAAGGGCCGAAATGAGTCAACCAAGCCTCTGTTACCGAGTCTGGTTGGTAAAACCGTAAAGCAGCTTCCCGAGCGACAATATTATGGTGGTTTCCGTTTGAGACTTTCAAAATAAAACACCAAACTCACGGTCACAAGAATGCTAATACTGTGCTGCGTGCTGTAGAGGTAGAGCGGGCGCCCATTATTCAGAGGATATAGTCCCCTGAACCGTCCTGGGTTCGATTCCCCCATCCTGGAACCTTTGCTAATCCGTTAAAAAAAAAAAAAAGAGTGTAAGCATCCTGTTTAGATCATTGTAAACACTGTCAACTTCAGAGAACGGTGACTTGGGTTTTTCATAGAGGTTTCCGTTTCCTCTACACGGCGTTAAAGACCAGAGAGTAGATCTGACAGTGAACGGCGCCTCCCACTGCGACTCAGCGCCTGGTGACGGGCCATCAATATGTTATATAGATCAGCGAAACTCTAACTTGAAGGTCACGTGGCAAGACACCAGCTGATAACGGGAAATCCCGACATTTGTCACCTTTAACTTACAAAGAGAGACCGTGGGGGTTTCCCTTAATCAAAAATTGATTAATAAAAATAATATAATGTCCTGTTTTAAACAATTTATGTTCAAAATTGGGTATGCAAGTTATATCTGGCTGGTTTATATAATGCAGTTCATGGAATGCAAAAGTACATAATGCTGCTTTCTGTGTACATAAATAAATGTGTAAATTTATAGAACTCAAAATGCGTTTTAAAGAATCTTTGTTTAATATACAGTACATCAGTCCAGACCAAGTCTTTCTTGTCTGTAGTATGACACACCAATATGGGTGTGATAAGCTAAAATATGGGCCCAAGGAAGAAAATCCCATCTCATTATTGGTGGAACGATAAACAAGGAAAGTTACAGTGAATTGTAACGTGGTTTAAAAAGTTTTTAATGTGTTCAAGCTGCAGGAACAAAGATGACTAGTAAGTGTTAATGTACAACAAAAGTGTTTTTCTCAGTTAACAAACTGTTGAGACCCGTAGAGACTAAAATTAAAACAAACTAAAATCTAAATGTTGTGTATGAGTTTGGTTCAGTGTCACTGATCTAATCTCTGCTACACCTTCACAAAAATAAAGACTCTAAATAAAAACAAGCTTTAATGAGTGACTCCACTTAATAAAATTCCCCATAAATAGATTTATTGTAGTGGCTCTCAATACAAGTTATGTGTTATTTAAATGATAACTTGTTAAGTTGCTTTATGTTTAAACCTTTTCTGGTTTCCCCATGTCCTGGATGGCTGAGAACCTGGTAGGTGAATATCTGGGAAGTATTATAACTTCAACTTAACGCTCAAAGCACCAGGGATTTTATGGAAAAAATATTCAGATGTTATTGTGTGGTTCTAAAGGATCCTTCTTTTTTTTCCTGTCAGCTGCTCTACAAAGCCCCTCTGCTCTCAGCTTCCACCGAGCTGTCAGCTAGTGCTAACGCTCAGCTCTCCTGTTCCAAACTCTTCTTATTAATGTAAGAGTTGAAGGGCTAAATATAATTGAGATATTTTCTATCTTTAACAAAAATAAGCTAAGTCTATCAAAACAATGTAACCAGCTGTGCAGCAATTTTTAAGTAATATTCAAATTTATTAAATATGACTGAAAATAATCCATCCATCCATTTTCTTACACCCTAGTCCCAAGTGGGGTCAGGATGTGCTGGTGCACATCTCCAGCTGTCAATGGGGCGAGAGGTGAGGTCACCCTGGACAGTTGATTAGTCCATCGCAGGGGCAACACAGAGACCGACAGGGCAAACAACCATGCACACACACATTCACAATCACTAAGTAGAATTTAGAGAACCCACTTAACCTGACAGTCATGCTTTTGGACTGTGGGAGGAGTACCCGGAGAGGATTCACCATGCACAAGGAGAACATGCAAACTCCATGAAGAAAGACGCCGGGCGGTGAATCGGACCCAGGACCTTCTTGCTGCAAGACAACAGTGCTACCAACTGTACAGCCCTGTTTAAGTAATATTCAAAATTATTGAATATGATTGAAAATTATTACTAAGGTAAGGTTGGGGCAGAGATCAACGGAGGAACAGAGAGGCATCATGGGGCCAGGACCGACGGAGGCACAGAGAGGTGTCTAGATACCAGAACCGACGGAGGCCTCTCGATGCCAGAACCGACGGAGGCCTCTCGATGCCATTGGATGATATTTAATAAACTAGAAAATTCCTGAAGAAATTTAACCGGGGCCTGCCAAAGTGTGCCCGTCGGTTTGGACCCAGCGTTCTGATGCTAAAACAATTAGCATTAATGCTAAAGACAGCTGCAATGTAATCAATAGCATATGAAGAGTAACAAGCATGTTGACGAACTTGGACTTGCACCAATCACTATGTTAACATATTGAATGGTACATTAGCATTTGGCTAAAGTGCCCTGACCTGAGAGAAAAAGATAATGCAAGGTAATGTTATTGCACCGTGTGCTGCCTTTTGTAAGTTAAGCTGGACCAGCAAGGTTGAAAACCGCACTAGAACGCCCCCTGGTGGATATTTTGTTATGTTTTGGTCACGCTAAAAAAGAATATAGATCCAAGATGGTGGAACGCAACAGGAATAGTTCATGGATTAAGCTGATTATTATCCTTATACGTTGTGTTTCAGACAAGATTTGCTCGTAAGTATTTGTTAATTGTAAAAGCAATAATTGTCTCTTTGTTTTATGTTATGGGCAGGCCCCAATTAGTGAATTTAATGAGAACAACCACATTTTTAGTTCAATATCCTAAAAGAACCCAGAAAAGTTCCATAGTAAATGAATATCGGGCAAGATGGCATCCATGGGACTTTTCAAAAGTCAAAAACACAGCTGACCAAAGAGAACACAAACACTTTAGATTTGCCGAAAATGCGTCTCAGTGTTCCCCGATGCCCCCAGGGAAATTATTCTAAGGCTCGAAATACCTCTGATTCACTCAACAAGAAAATGATAGACTGTTTTGGGATTGGCCTAGTCAAAGTGAAAACTTAAATCCAATGCTGGAGCATGACCTCAAACCCAGCCCAAGAGCTGGGAAAAAATTCTCCCAGACTCGTCATCTGTAAAAACAAACAGCGCTGGATAAACCGGGTTTCTTGCTATTAAAAGGCCACTGAACGGAAGTGATTCTGTTTCATTTAGATCCTGACCTTCACCTTTCACTCTAATGTCCGCTAGATGGCAGTGCTGTTCAGGGTTTGAACTCAGCTGATTTGTGTTCTTCGGGTGTATTTTGAGACGAAATGCTTAGCAGTATAAATTTAGCAAACACTTGTAGATAGATTCAGTCAGGAACTGTTCACGCTTTCACAATATTTATTCGTATTTTTCTGAGATTGTTATAATTCCAGTGTCAGTAGGTTGTAATCCCTCAATAATAGCCAGGGTTGTAAAATAACACACGAAATGAGTATCTTGGAGCGCACCAAGAAACCATTACTGCTACTACCGAATTTCTTGTAAATATGATTTCCGAAGTTCTTGTAATTTAAGCAGAAAATATGATGGCAACTTTATATTGTGTTATATTAAAGTTTACTTATTTTTAGTATAATAAAGTATTTCCATAATTCCTACATTAAATATTAGCACTTTAAATAATATCTATAGAAACAAAAACAAAAAAGAAACTGGATGCATTGTACTAGTAGTACTAATAATATGAAATAATGTTAATAATAATAATAATTTGTCGCGATAAAATGTATGTTTTCTGCTTTACATGTCCACCAGAGCTGATGGGAAGCCCAAATACCTGAGGTGTCCATCAGTCAGTGAATGCAGCACAGACTGCCTGAACTTTCCGACACTGAAAGGTGTGTTAATGTCAGAGCGCTGGCCGTCTCAAAGTTTTGTAGATACCTTGTTTCAGATGACCTCAGACAGCGTCCTCCAGCGCTCAGGTCATAGCAAAACCAAACACCACAGATAAACTTGTGCTCATACTTTACATACCTGTGGCATAGAATTAGTTTCGGGGAAATAACAGTTTAAAAAGGGTATAAAACGAGCAAGACCTCTCCAAAGCACCAGCAGTAGGATTTCGAGAGTTTTCGGAATGATTTCCTCGATTTTACTCCTGGCGACGCTGTGCGTTTTTGCGCAGTTGGACACTTTGGACGCTTTTACGCACGGCTGCCAGTTGCCCTCCGAGTGGCGGCCGCTGAGCGAGGGCTGCCGGGCGGAGCTGGCGGAGATCATCGTGTACGCTCGGGTCCTGGCGATCCACCGGGAGCCGCCGGGCTTCGGAGCTGGCAACGCGCACAACTCGCTGCCCTTCGGCTACGGCTACCTGAGCGCGGAGGAAGGGCTGCTGTACTCGGCGGAGGTGGAGCTGCTGTGCGACCAGGCCTGGGGCAGCATGCTGGAGGTGCCGTCCGGATCTCGGCTCAACCTGACCGGGCTGGGGTACCTGTCCTGCCAGTCCCACACCGTGATGGAAAATTACTCCTACTTCTTCTTCCTCAGGTGCGGCGATTTAAGTCTCGTCTCAGATCAGAACCACAGGATTCTGAATGTCCTCTCGCTCTTGTCTGTCTGGCTCCTCTTAAGGATGGATGAGAACTACAGCATCCTGCCTCATGGTGTGAACTTCCAGGATGCGGTCTTCCCCGACACCGCGGAGAACAGGCGCACCTTCTCCAGCCTTTTCCAGTTTTCCAACTGCAGTCAAGGGAGCCGACCGTTCCACACCTTCAGCCCAGAGTGGGACACCCAGGAGGACAGCAGGGTAAGCGGCTGTTTGTCTAGAGGGCCGCACTCACCTATAGCAACACTGGACTTTTTAGCCCACATGCAGAATGAGACATGTGGTGGGGTAGTAAGAAGTCAAGTTGAATTGTGCAGCACATTTCAGCAACCAGTTATAGAAACAAATCATGAAAAGAAGTAATAAACATTACATTTTGTTAAATGCCGTCATCAAAATCATCAAACAAATATGCATCAACTATATTGGTCACGTTATTAAGAGTGAAAGGCAACTCTGAACAGTCTGGATTTAACGGAACTCGGTGTTTCAGATGTTTCGCAGTTTTCTAGACGTTTGTTCCAGATTTGTGGTGCATAGAAGCTGAATGCTGCTTCTCCTTGTTTGGTTCTGGTTCTGGTTCTAATGCAGAGCAGAACCAGAACCAGAAGACCTGAGAGGTCCGGAAGGTTGACGCAACAACAGATCTTTAATGAGTTTTTGTGCTAAGCCGTTCAGTAATTTATAAACACGCAACAATATTCTATTGTCTCTGTGAAAGAACTTTAGATCTGGGTGACGTTCTCTATGTTCCTGGTTTTAGTGAGGATGTGAGCAGCAGCGTTCTGGATCAGCTGCGGCTGGAGGATTGATTTGTTGGACAGACTTGTGAAGATGTTGTTGCAGTAATCAATGTCACTAACACATGATGAGTTTCTCTAGATCTGGCTGAGACATTGTCCTCTAATCCTGGAGATGTTCCTCAGGTGCCAGAAGGAAGACTTTGTAACCGTCTTTATGTGCCTCTGAAGGTTGAGCTCAGAGCTCATGACTACACCCAGATTTCAGACCTGATCAATAGTTTCGAGCTGACTCTAGATAACACAACCAACCACTCCCATAGGGTGGTGGCAGCATCATGCTCTACAATTTAAAATCACAGTAAAATGCACAAAGTTTGGGGTTGTCATGTCAAAAAAAATGTTAAAATCCAAGGTGTTTAAGCTCTTCCTATTGTCCTTCCCTCAGGCAGTGGCGACCTCTGCCTAATGGAGGTCAAAGGTCAAACCATTGAGATCCACCACTTTCTAGTGTCAGTGAGGACAGTTTGGGCCGTAGCTGCTATTTTATTCTTCTTCCAGCCGTTACTTGAACACTTGCATCGATTTTGGACTGCGAGAGGAAGCTGGAGTACCAGGAGAGAGCCAATGCACGCACAGGGAGAACAGGAAAACGCTCAGCAAATACATGAGAACGTGTATCTACTCTTTTAAATTAGAAATATACCCTTTGTTTTTGAATTCTTCTGTGCCTAAAAATTAACCAAAGAATGAAAAAAAAACATCCTAAAGCTGCTTCTGTAACTAATGACAGCTAAACTGAAACCAAACAACATTCAACTGGTAATAACTAATAAGAACTAGCAAACGCACGCTAAAAGCTAATTAGAGCTAACTGAATCACAGAAACAAAAAGTCACAAAAAAATAGAATGAAAAATGTAAAACTATTCCAGCCCTGGTGGTGTGTTGGTCTGCTGAACAACATGGCAACCATCAGTAAAAGACTGAAGACTTTCCATTTCACTTCTCAAATGTGTCCAATGAACTCCCGTCCACACACACACACACAGCCCCACACACTTTAGTCTTCACAGCTGATGTCACAGAAAAGATCTTCTCTTCTAGATTAATTTGGTCTATGTGTGTGTGTGTGTGTGTGTGTGTGTGTGTGTGTGTGTGTGTGTGTGTGTGTGTGCGTGTTTGGATGAAGAACGATAAGAAAGAACAAAGAGGGATGAGTGGGAAGAAAAATCCAGACCAGCAGGGAGGCATTTCTGCTCTGCTTCTGTACTCCTTTCCTTCATTACCCCAACACACACGCGCGCCTACACGCACACACATTCTCGCTGTGTACTTTGTAAACTTCAGTGTTTCACTACTGAGAGAAACAGGCAGCCCTCTGAGCATTCTCATAAAATGTTAATGTGAGTCTGACAAGTCTTAAAGGCGCGAACACGGCTGTTAGAGCCCGAGTTTTCCCTGACAATAAACTATTAACGCTCTTTTAAAGGAATATTTATGCAGTTTAACGCTGTGCTGCTGTTGCCACGGCTGTAAAATAGAGACAGAGAGCGAGAGAGAGAAAAAACAAAACATGAAAAGGCGGATCTGACTGCTACTGATAAGACGAGGCTTTGACCAAAAGTTAATTAAAGGCTTGCAAGGAAGCCTCCTCTGTCCATCTGGTTCCCACGCACCTGAAACGAGGAGCAAACCCCTTCCCTGATCTAATCTTAGGGGAATTTTCTTTGTTTTTAAACCACAGTTGAAGAAGATGTCGTAGCATCAAAGCCCTTGCGATCGTGATAACATCAAGTATGTAAGTGTGAGATCTTGAAATCTTGAACTGTTTTACCAAGAATTGAACAACAACAAAAAAAGAAGCCTTTCTTTTCACCTGGCTCTCCTCCACATCCCCAAAGCAGAACAGCTGTTTGGTCTTGCCTTGCCTTTGGGTCATGGTCTCTACATGTGAAAGCTCGTCCTCAGAATGAGCACAGCCTCTAACCCCTGACCTACGACCTTCTTCAAAGCAGAATAAAGGAGCACATCACCAAGCGTCTTGTGAACGCCTACTGATTTGGTGGCGTAGCTTTGGCGCACGGGTCATTCAGGACCGACGGAAAACGTCACACAGTCTGTGTTGATGATATTATAGTTGACATTTAAGCTGCTGTCACAATGTTTACCACCACCAGGGTGTGAATGTGTGACCAGCTGGAGCCATCTGGACTAGAAAACAGCGCTACACAAGTACAAGTCAGTAACCATTTAATGTAATCCTGGTTGATTAGTGTGCGCGCATTGGGATCAATAGTGTGGAATTAATTGTTTTTCCTGTGAGTATTCACCTTTTGTTCAGATTTAAGAATCAGCTAACCATCTGGGAGTGGAATTCCATTCCTGCGTCTCTACTCCCCCAACTGGTCTGATGACTGTTAGCTGAGTTAATCAGAAATTAGGTCATGCTGTCAGTTTCACTTTCAGTTTCAGGCACCTGGCATCACAACGTGAGGGAATCTTCATCGGCACAGACAGAGCACTTGCATAGTTTTCCATGAGGTTAATTCATTTTACTTTTGAGTCATTGCCGTGATATGATTGAAAGTAGTTTTTATTTTTTATTTATGAAGCTTAGTGATGGAGTGAACACAAGTTCTGCTTGAAATGAAAAGTTCTGAATGATAGCCTCTAGAACTTGTTACCGCAGCAACCTGACTTTAGGTTAGCAAAAGGTATACATCACCTTCGGTTAATTTGCGGTAGTTTGCAGTAGTTAATGTGACTCTGAACAGCAAATTCCTGTAAGCATTTAAAAACTTGGGTTGGGTCATGATGTTAGCCTATAGGAAGCAATTTAAAACACTAGTTTTTTTTGTTGTTTTCCTAAATTAATTTGGGAAAACTACTTACTTTACATGAACCTGAAGATAATTAATGCTGAAGTGTGTC
The DNA here is from genome assembly GCF_001444195.1 of Xiphophorus couchianus. Lineage (NCBI taxonomy): Eukaryota > Metazoa > Chordata > Actinopteri > Cyprinodontiformes > Poeciliidae > Xiphophorus > Xiphophorus couchianus. The sequence goes on along the minus strand of NC_040244.1, from coordinate 15,533,947 downwards.
TTTACATGTTCTCTAAAGAGTGTTTATCCAGATGATATCCAGCAGCAGGAGGGTAACACTCGGATGTTTTCACAGATGGTGTGTGTGGGTGTGTGTGTGCTCTGAAGGTATCACACTGAGGGCCTTGATATGAGCAGATCCCAGCTCGACACGTACCTCAGTTTTAAAATCACATGTGCACATAAACATTGTGCATGTGTTCAATTGTAGAGCAGCCAGGCGCGTGCACAGATACATGCTATAGATCCACACTGACTGAAAGTTTAAGATGTCTGAAAACTCGTCCCACATTTTCCATGCTTTTCTTGTGCCAGGATCACTTTAGGATTGGTCGGGTATACGGTTCAGTCAAACCTGGACTGGAATATTCTACCGTTGATACAGATTCTGTATGATTTGTGAAACCTGTTAGCTTTTTCTGCCACCCAGTTCTGTTGTTAACAGCCCAAGTTAAAGAGCTGGAGTCAGTTCTCACAAGACATTGGCTTTTTCTAATACATCAGACAAAGCCAATGTCTAATTTATTTCTGACCACATGTAACTTTCGACACCACTGTGCCCTTTAGGGAGTGTGAACACAACAGAAAGAGCAAAGTAACCAGAGTACATTACATATTTATCTTCTTGTGTACGCACTCACCAGACAGTAGCCTGAACTTAGGCATGCAGTCTAATTGGCCATATGCTAAGATCGTGGGCAGGCCAGCATCTGCACACGTCAAGTGATGGGAATGTGATACAATAGTGTGTGTGTGTGTGTGTGTGTTGTTTCAGGCATGTTGCTAATTGCAACAGACCTACTGATAGTAGAAGACCTTGAAGATTCTACAGTGCTCTGATCTCAGATCCAAGAAGATTATAATAATGAAAACAAAGTTCACATGAAATTCCATGAAGCTTACAAAATTATTATCACAAAACCAAATGGCGTTTGGCTACCATTGGCTCACACACAGGCAGTGACCAGCGAATGACTAGTGTAAGTTCAGAGCAAGTGATCACTAGTAAGCCAATTCTAAGAAATTGAATTGAGTCAGAATCAGCTTTATTCACCACATTTGTCCACACAAACAAAGAATTTGACTTGGATTCTACTTTGCTCTTGTTGGAGACATTTGAAATATAAATAGACACAAAAGGGAAAGTAGATACTCATGACAGCTCGTTTTTTTCCAAACAGTTCTTCATCACCAGCTTGGCCGTTGCCTTCCAACACATTTACGCTCAATACTCTGTTTTAGAATTAAACTCTGCCTATGGTTGTAGTTTGGCAATGGCAGCAGAGGAAGTGAATGAAGCCATTCAGTCTACATTGGGAGCCTTTCCAAATAACGAGCAGTTAAAAGTCGGAAGAAAGGGAATGTTTAAGACATTTTGCTACTGACAAAGATGTCATCTAGCTCAAGACTTCTCTTGTCGCAGTGGGGAACGGTTGTTTGTATCGTACACAATTTCCAGTAAGCGTCATCAAGCTGGCTCTATACATACATCACGACCAAACATTAGCAATGGGGCACAATCAGATCCAATCGTTTAAAACTTCAACAGAGGCCACGCCTCCAGCAGGCAATCGTTCGAGGGTCGAGGGTCCAGACCCTTTAAACGAAGCAAAACTTAGAACAAGGAGCTGATTTTCACCAGACTATGACATCACCGAACTGAAAGTAAAAGCCTACACAGTTTGGGTCCAGGATGTGTGGGGTCTGCAGACATGTTAGCTGTCCTTTTCCTTACCCTAGACCTTTACAAGTCTTGAATGGAGGGAAAGTCAGCCCTGATGAGCGTCTCTGCAGTCCTAATTGTCCATTGTAACCTGGACTTGTCTTGTGGATGAGCCAAACCACACAGTGTGGTAGATGACCAGCAGCTCCTGTGACAGGTTGTGCTCCTTAAGTCAGAGGTCCCTAAAATCCAGGCCTCAAGGGTGTTCTGCAACTTTTAGGTGTGTCCCTGATTCAACACGCCTTAATCAACTGGCTAAGTTACCTCCTTCATTCTGTCAAGTTGTTCAGACTCCTGCTAATGACCTGATTATTTGATCCAGGTGTGTTGAAGCAGAGGCATGTCTGCAGGACACTGGCCCTCCAGGTCTGGATTTGAGGATCCCTGCCTTACGTGGTTGCAGGAAGTCCAGCTTCTTCTTCTGAACAGAATCTGTATGTGAGGACCATCAGAGGTCACAAGAAAGGGTTGTTCCTAGGAACCAGCAGTGATACACAGCAGACACGTTGTTGTTGAGGATGGTGAGGGACTTAGACAAGGACGCTTTCCTGGTCTTCTGATGCTGAAGGAGGCTGATTACATCTTCATCATAGATCTTAAGTCTAGGCAGGGGGTGTAAAGAGAGGAAGGTTGGTAGGAGGTTTTTCTTTTGAAAAAACGTATTGCTCCCCAAATATCTTGTTAAAATGTTATTCCATATGTGTGAGCTCTGTATTGTGCATCATGTCTCATTGGTTGGTACCTTTTGAAGTAGGTTTTGAAGGGTTTGGGATGTCACCCACTGAGATGAAAATCTAGGGCATCCCAGGAAAGGATGAGGTTGTTAGACTAACAACCAGATCTACTCTATAAACTGGGAACAGGTTGCATGTGTAGATAAATAATAGGACCCTAAGTTCCCATTTTCTTTCCTCCTCACGTAGCAGAACCTGATGTTGTGACAGCTGTTAGTTGCAGCGGTTCGGTTTCACTGCTAGAAAACACAAAAAGGCACCACTCTGTTTTCCTCTCTTCTTGCTCCAGCTGCTGTGCTCCTCGGTGCAGCTGGCCCTGTTCGAGGAGGAGGAGCGCGGCCGGAGGCTGCAGGAGCGCCTGGCCTCAGCCGAGAGGAGGAACCGGCAGCTGAAGGAGCGCGTTGGCAAGGTGAAGCGCTCTCTGAGAAACGCCCGCAAGGCCGCACGCAAGGCGGAGCAGGAGGCACGGGAGCTGCAGGAGAAACTGAGGGCAGCCGAGAGGCGGGCGGGGCGTCACCTCAATGCAGTGACCCAGGAGGAGCCGTCACTTGGGGCCTTCACAGGTGCAGCGATACAGGAGAGGATGCAGCTTTGATTTTTAAAAAATTTTTTTATTATCTTCTAAATGGACCTAAAACTTGCTGTGGAGATGGAGAGACTGCTGGACAGTCTTTCCAGGGACAAATACCTTTTCTGAATGAATACTCCAAATGTTAAAGTATTCGTCCAGATAATTTTCTTGTAAATAAACTTCAAACTTCACATGACTCAAATCTAGTCAAAGTTTATTTTCGCAGCTTCTCCTCTGTGAGCATAGAGGATGTGCTTCCTGATGCCCAACAACAATTCTTATCTTGATCAATCCTTTGGCTATGATCACGACTCACAAATATAAAAAATGCTTCTTTTCATCTCTTTGTCTCTGATTGCTAATTGCGTTGCATCGGGGTACTTCTTTGTTCTCTTTGTCTTCCAAGATGGCGGACAGGAAGTTATGTTGCGTTCCATTTGTAGTTGGAAATTACAACTTCCCGAGTCGGATAAATCAACTGAAATGCTTCCTGAATTCAGACTTCCCACTCAGAATGTGGGAGAAACTCCAACTACCCCCAGATAGGATGTTTAAGTCCCGACTTCTCGTTTCAAAATGGCCGCTTCTCGCATTGACAACGCTAACGATGTTGAAATCCTGACTTCTCGACTGGAAGTGACGTCAAACCCAGCTCCGCGTTTTGATGTAAATATGGCGTAGCATTAGCTGACATGCTACGGCGAGCACAAAGCTACGTTCTGGCAACATGTCACCTGAAACATGTATCCTGACATCATGTAATGCATTTCTAAGGATGTGCTGACCCGACACATTCAGCTACGGTCTTCAATGAACTCATATCTTGCTCCTGTTGCTGATGTTTTCATGCTAGGAGTTTGCTAACGAGCTAGGCTAACGCTAGCAGGTTTCCTCTCTGTTTTAAAATGACTTGATAAATTGTCTCATAGGAATATTTTTGGGACACTTACAGATAAAGTTGTTCTATAAAGTAAGCACCTTGCTTTAAATATTAAAAAATGGATTGTTTGAATGGTTGCCATGGGAGATTGAAGGATTTCTCAAAACGAATCAAGGCAACACTCCAGGTATGTTTTTGATGGTGGTATAACTTCATAACATGATAAAAAGCTAATAAAAAAAAGATGCTTTTTTTTAACACAACACTGATTATTTAACATCATGTCAACTTTTGTAGACTTATTTGTTTTTTAGCTAAACTACCAGAAATAAATGCCATGTAAAAGTGGAAAAAACAGCAACATACAATTTCATACAGATGAGAACTGTTTTGAACATGTTTAAAAATAATATTTTAAATATTACCAAAATCTGGGTCAATGGAACAGTGAAAAACTAATGAGGCACAAACACAGAGGGATTGAAGAGGCTGATCAGAGACACCGTAGTAAAAAAAAAGGAGACATTTTCTGCAGGTATTTCAAAGGAAAATAACAGAAACTAGAGAACATCAGTTGATGAATGTAGATGCAATCAAGCTCCAATCTTTGTTGATCAATCACAGTAAAGCTATCACATCAGAGGAATACGCAGCAATATGACCATTAACTGCTTGAAATCATTACCTTCTCTATGTAGTCAGAGCTAAAATTCTCTGCCAAGATTATCAGGCCCAAGGGAGCAGATTTCCAGATCCAGCAAGAACTCCATGTTGAGAGATTTAGCTAAGAGGAAAGAGACTTCAGAGGCATGAGTCAGGTGTTGTATCAAATTATAAGGTTTATTACATGGCCTGTGATTTAAATGTCTCTAAACGAGAGCTGCTCCATGTTTTCTATTCTTGCAGAAGAAAAAATAAACACTTGTAAATATTTCCAGGTGCGAAAAGCATCAAAACCAACAAGCACTGACATGTCTCTGTGCCCATGCTCTTCATCACCAACACATGGAGGACAATGTACTGGAATAAGTAGCAATAAATCTATTTTTTTTTGTAGTGGCATATTATTCGAATGACCATATGGAAAGGTGCCATTTTTATTCTTTATTAATGAATAGTAAGAGTCTTCTTAGCACCCCTAATGTTCAAATTAAGGATGCACAATATTATCGGCACGGGCCGATATTAGCTGGAAAATTTAATATTGGATATCGGCCATTCTGTCAAAATAACTCACCGATATAAAAGGTATTTTTATATGACAAACGAGTGGCAATAATGCCTGCAGCACATCCATTTTGCACTGTTGACATTGTCTTAGAGAAAGCAAATGTCTTGAATAAATTTGACATTAAACTTAATGCAAGTTGAACGTGTTACATCATCTTCAGCCTCCTTTGTAGCATTTGCATTTGGTAGCTGGCTAAACGGACAAAGATAATGCAGTATCTTAATTCCACAGTAGAGAAAGTCATATAATTCATAGTAAGTAGGTATATGAAAAAAAATATCGGTATTGGTATCGGCCAAATGAGTTTTAGTAAATCGGCTTATCGTGCAGACCTCGTTCAAATGAGAAATGTTACATAAGATCAGGTAGGTGCTGTCTGGGGCTACACAGTGGTGCAGTTGGTAGCCTTGCAGCAAGAAGGTCCTGGGTTTGATTCCTGACAAACCTCTGCACGGAGTTCTCTCCGGGTACTCCGGCTTCCTCCCACAGTCCAAAAACTCTGTTTGTGTACGGTTGTGTGTCCGTCTCTGTGTTGCTCTGCGACACACTGGTGAGTGGTGACCTGTCCAGGGTGTATCCCTGCCTCTCGCCCGGAACGTTAGGAGATAGACACCAGCAACCCTCCCGACCCCACTAGGGTAGAAAATGGACGGATGGATGGAAGTGCTGTCGGATTTTGTTGAAAACTTTTTTCTCCTTCACTTAAATGTACATTTATAGACTTAATATCAAGTGGGATCGTTTCCTTGAAGCTTTTTACGCAGCTTTATCAGTGCTAGCGCTAAGTATACAGTGAGAATCTGTAACAAGTTGTAGGTGTACTAAAAGAATAACACCTTGAACAAGGGAAAGATTCCTCAACACACGCTATCAGTGGTGTTATTTAAAAATAAAACAATATTTAAGTCAGGCTCTGTAAAGCTAATATAAAAAGCTGCTTTTAGACTACTCCATTTATTAAAAGGAAATAAGTTACGCTAAACTTGGCTGTATGTAAAAATACCCTCTTCATGCTATAATCAACTGTCTCTCCTTTGCTAAACGGACAAAAGAAAGCAGGCAAAAAATGTTCAGTGTTTTTTTAAAAAACTATAAACATTCACCAAAGTAAATAAAGCCAATCTCTAACAGACTGTTAGGTCTATGTCTGTTAGGTCTAGGTCTATCACACATCCTACTGACACCGCAGAAATGAAGATTAGACTTAGAGACTTAGACTGACTTTATTGTCATTTTGCATGCACAGGGTGTATACAGAACGAAATTTCGTTGCATACGGCTCAGGACAATGTTTTGAGCTTTCAATGTTGTGAGGTTACTCCAGAATAAAATAAAATACAGTATAAAATATGAATATAAATATAAAATATAAAGTGCAGGAATGACAGTAAAAAGGAAGTTATTTAGCTCTGTACATGTGCAAGGTATAAAGTGGAGACCAGATTTTAAGTGCAGTCCAGTTAAGAGTTCAGCAGTCTGATGGCAAGTGGGAAAAAGCTGTTTCAGAACCTGGTGGACCTGCACCGGACGCTGCGGAACCTCTTTCCAGAGGGCAGCAGGGAGAACAGTCCATGGTGGGGGTGTGAGGGGTCACTGACGATGTTTCGGCCTCGGGACACGCATCGCTGGGATGAAATGTCCTGAATGGAGGGAAGGGGGGCCCCGATGATCCTTTCTGCTGCCCTGAAGGGAGCCTGTGCTGAGGGTGATGACATCGGAGGTGTGTTGTCCGATCCGGACTGACTGAGGTCTGTCGGTGAGGAAGTCTAGCAGCCAGTTGTGCAGGGGGGTGCTGCAGCCCAGATGTCCCAGTTTTCCTGCCAGATGCTGTGGGATGATTGTGTTGAACGCTGAGCTGAAGTCCAGGAACACCATCCGCACATTAGTGTTCTTCTCCTCCAGTTGAGCCAGGCTCAGGTGTAGGGTGGAGGAGATAACATCCTCAGTGGAGCGGTTTTGGCGGTAGGCAAACTGGAACGGGTCGAATGTGGAGGGGAGTCTGGAGACGATGTGTTCTTTTACCAGCCTTTCAAAGCACTTCATCATGATGGGAGTCAGTGCCACAGGCCGGTAATCGTTGAAAGAGGTGACTTGAGGTTTCTTTGGCACCGGAATGATGGTTGGGGTCGCCCCGGTCAGATGCTAATACGAGGAGACCCAACCTGGGATCTCGGGATTTTAAACAGGATTTCCTGTGTCTCCTCAGTCCTGTCTCCTGATTGGTCCAATCCTCTTGTCTTATCTCAGTAATGTTGGAGAATCATCACATGATCAGACACACATTCTTTAATTTCTGTCTAAAGAACAGATGAATGAAGGAGACTTTCTGATGAAGTCATCATCATGTCCTCACCGTTTCCACAATCTTTTACAACCAGTAGATTAGCAGGTGGAGCAGGTCTTCTGCTTTAATTGCTGGTCAACTCAAGTGTGACATGAGTTGATGTAGAAATTAAATAAAGAGAAAATACAACAGAGTTAAAAAGAAAAATTTACAAAGACAGCAGATAGAAACCGTTTTTACAGCTCAACTCTCTGCAGCAATATCTGAAATGTTTAGTTATGTTGAAAGATATAAATATTCTTACTTTTTTTGTCAACTGGGTTCTCTTATCTTCCTCCACCTAACTGATGGTGTTGAAGGTGGAGGTTTACAGGCTCAGGAGATCCAACCTGGGATGATCAGAGACATTATTGATCTGCAGAATCTGAACCAGGGGTCAAAAGTCAGCTCTGGGTTTTCTATGAGTTCATAAAATGTACGGCAATGCTTGGTTTGTTATTGAAGGACCTACTTCACATGATCAGTGTCTCTTTATTCTGCATCCCGTCCTCAGATGTCCCTCTGTTGTATCAGGAAACTCTTCTTCATTAAATCTCTGGAATGTCAGCAGGATCTTCTGTCTTCTCTCTTCTGATTGGTCCAGCGCTGCTGTCTTGTTTCAGTCATGCTAGTGAACCAACACGTGATCAGAAAAACATTTCTTAATTTCTATCTAAACAGATGATTGAATCAAACTTTCTGATCAAGTCATCATCATGTCCTCACCTTCTCCACAACCTGTTACAACCAGTCAATCAGCAGATATAGTAGATCTTCTGCCTTAATTGCTGTTCAACTCAAGTCATGTGACATGAGTTGATGTAGAAAAGACAACAGGGTTAGAGAGAATGGACAGAAGAAAGAACAGTTTTGAAATTTGACCGCTGTTTCATCCATATTTAAAATTGTTAGCTGGATAAAAATAAGTTTTCTTACTTTTTTTCTCAACTAGGTTCTCTTATCTTCCTCCTCCTGACTGGTGGAGTTGAAGATGGAGGTTTACAGGCTGAGGAGACCCAACCTGGGATGATCAGGGACAATATTGATCTGTTGCATCTGAATCTGGGATCATGTTTTCTATAATGTTTCTAAAATTATTTAATATTCAATGTCTGACCCAAGAAGGACCTACTTCACATGATCTGTGTCTCTTTATTCTGTCCTCAGGCGTCCTCCTGTTCCATCAGGAAACTTCTTCTCGGGATTTTCGGCAGGATTTCCTGTGTCTCCTCAGTCCTGTCTCCTGATTGGTCCAATCCTGTTGTCTTATCTCAGTAATGTTGGAGAATCATCACATAATCAGACACACATTCTTTAATTTCTGTCTAAATAACAGATGAATGAAGGACTTTCTGATGAAGTCATCATCATGTCCTCACCGTTTCCACAATCTTTTACAACCAGTAGATTAGCAGGTGGAGCAGATCTTCTGCTTTAATTGCTGGTCAACTCAAGTCATGTGACATGAGTTGATGTAGAATTGAAATAAAGAGAAAATACAACAGAGTTAAAAATTCTTTTTTTTACAAAGACAGCAGATAGAAACCGTTTTTACAGCTCAACTCTCTGCAGCAATATCTGAAATGTTTAGTTATGTTGAAAGATATAAATATTCTTACTTTTTTTGTCAACTGGGTTCTCTTATCTTCCTCCACCTAACTGATGGTGTTGAAGGTGGAGGTTTACAGGCTCGGGAGATCCAACCTGGGATGATCAGAGACATTATTGATCTGCAGAATCTGAACCAGGGGTCAAAAGTCAGCTCTGGGTTTTCTATGAGTTCATAAAATGTACGGCAATGCTTGGTTTGTTATTGAAGGACCTACTTCACATGATCAGTGTCTCTTTATTCTGCATCCCGTCCTCAGATGTCCCTCTGTTGCATCAGGAAACTCTTCTTCATTAAATCTCTGGAATGTCAGCAGGATCTTCTGTCTTCTCTCTCCTGATTGGTCCAGCGCTGCTGTCTTGTTCCAGTCATGCTAGTGAACCAAGACGTGATCAGAAACACATTTCTTAATTTCTATCTAAACAGATGATTGAATCAGACCTTCTGATCAAGTCATCATCATGTCCTCACCTTCTCCACAACCTGTTACAACCAGTCAATCAGCAGATATAGTAGATCTTCTGCCTTAATTGCTGCTCAACTCAAGTCATGTGACATGAGTTGACGTAGAAAAAAGAGAAAAGACAACAGAGTTAAAGAGGAAAATATACATAGACGGCAGATAGAAACAGCTTCTAACTTTCAGTTCAACTCTCTGCAGCTACATTTGAAATGTTTAGCTATATTGAAAGATACAAATGTTCTTACTTTTTTTGTCAACTGGGTTCTCTTATCTTCCTTCACTTGACTGGTGGTGTTGAAGGTGGAGGTTTACAGGCTCAGGAGACCCAACCTGGGATGATCAGAGACATTATTTATCTGCAAAGTTTAAATCTGAGATCAGAAATCAGCTCTGGGTTTTCTTTGAGGGTTCCGTTGGTAGTGTAGTTGTGTTGCGTTCGAAAGGTTTTAGGTTTGATTCCAGTTTCCTCCTGCCACATGTTGATGTGCCCCAGGCAAGGCACTTAACCTACCAAAGTGCCTACCGATCGGTGTATAAATGTGTGTGCGTTAATGAGTGTAAATAGGTGAATGTGACTCTAGTGTAAATCGTTCTGAGTGGTCAAAATGATTGGAAAAGCGTTATATAAGTTCAGTCCATTTACTGTTTCTAAAATTCCTTAAAATTCAATGTCTGACCCGTGAACAGGTGAATTTTCAACATAATCTTCTATGGCAAAGCTTGATTTGTTATTAAAGGACCTACTTCACATTATCTGTGTCTCTTTATTCTGTGTCCTGTCCTCCTGTTCCACCAGGAAACAACTTCTCTGGGTTTCCAGCAGGATTTTCTTCGTCTCCTCTGTCCTCTGTGTCTTCTCTCCCCTGATTGGTCCAGGGCTGTTGTCTTGTTTGAGTCATGCAAGTAAACCAATACATGATCAGACACACATTCCTTCATTTCTAAATAATTCTAAATAACAGATTCAGACTTTCTGATCAAGTCATAATCATGTCCTCACCATTTATAAAACTGAATGTAACCTTTACATCAGTAGGTCCTCTGCTCTATTCCTGATCGTCCTTCTGTCATCAGGGCCCGGCTGTTATGAAAAGACTCGCTTTCTAAATTACCAATTGTGAATTTCTATTAACATTTTCATTTAGCAAAGCTGATGGTCCCGAACACCAGCCAGAGGCAAGCAAGTGTCATGTGAATGTAGAATGCAAAAACTTACCAGCAGTATGAAAAACAAGAAGGAAACCAGGAGGACGGGAACCACGTGGACAGCGACGAAAGAATCCAGCAATGATCGGCTAAAACCTGAACGATTAAAACTGGGAGACTGGATTAGTAGAGGAACAGGTGAGAACAATTTACAATATTAGAGATCACCGTGTGGCGAAGCCCCACTATGACACCCTGGAACATGGGAGAGTAGAGAGGAAAACACAAAGAGCAAAACAGAAAACTCAAGTGACAGATAGATCTCAAAGTCCTCAAAACAGAAACAGAACCACAAAGAGAATCATGGAAGAAGCAGTCTCACTGCGAGCTGCTCTGTCTGGGACTGATACTTACCTTTTGCCCTGTGTGTTCAAATTTAAAACCGATGTTTCGACCCGTTTATACTACAGCACAACCAGTTATATTGTGTCCCCATCCGTTTTTTCATGTCTTAAAAATTAGAAGGTGACAGAAACGTCGATTGAATTTTAAATAATTTAATTTGCAGCCGTGTTGTCGCAATTGTATTGTTTCCAGTGTCCCGAGCTGTGTTGTCTCAATTCTTTTGATGTTTAATTTTTACTCAGCAAGATTGTTTTAGATTTAGTTTTAATCCTGAAGCGTTGTCTCGATACTTTTAGCATTTATTGTTTATGCACCAGCGATGTCCGACTCCTTTTAGTGTTTTTTGTTTATGCACCAGAGATGTCCGACTCCTTTTAGTGTTTTTTGTTTATGCACCATCGATGTCCGACTCCTTTTAGTGTTTTTTGTTTATGCACCAGCGATGTCCGACTCATTTTAGTGTTTTTTGTTTATGCACCAGCGATGTCCGACTCCTTTTAGTGTTTTTTGTTCAGAAATATGGTCTCATTCCTCAGAATTTTGCATTTGTCTCCTCCAGCATTGAGTCATTATTTGATTAAACAGCAAAAAAGTCTGCATTGCCTGTCCAGCCAAAATCCTTACCATCTAAAATACAACCTCTAGCAGCGGGATAAAGAAAAGCCCCGGTGCAAGACGCTACCTAAGGCATCCTCAGTCCTGCCAGAATATTTAACATCTAAAATACAAACTCTAGCAGCGGGATAAAGAAAAGCCCCGGTGCAAGACGCTACCTAAGGCATCCTCGGTCCTGCCAGAATTCTTTACATCTAAAATACAAAATCTACCAGCGGGATAAAGAAAAGCCCTGGTGCAAGACGCAACCTAAGGCATCCTCAGTCCTGGTAGAAAGCCATTGGCTTTAATAAAACAATAGCGAAGTGATGATGTCCTAATGTGACTTCCATTAGTTACCAGGTACCAGGTAGGTATTCAGTTTTTCAAGATCCCAATCTAATCAGAGTCACTAGACAAGTTGTAGTGAGGTCTAAACCAAACATGTCTGGATCTCTCTCTTCCTGTAATTCCGTCAGATGTTGAAGGTATTGGGTCCTCTTCTATGTCCTCGTTAGACCACATCCAGGAACTCAAGTTACAGGGTGAAAAAAGTGGTTCTCTGGAGTATGTTGATGGTGAGAGACAAAGACTAAGGACAGGGGAAGAACAGAAGACTGGTGACAAAACGGGATCCTCCGAGTTTGTCGTTGAATTGTGACCGAATATAATGGATGTCAGACTGTGATCCTCAGATTCCATTTTAGGTGAAGGACTGAGGTCATAGGGTGACAAAATGGGATCCTCCGAGTTTGTCGTTGAATTGTGACCGAATATAATGGATGTCAGACTGTGATCCTCAGATTCCATTTTAGGTGAAGGACTGAAGTCACAGGGTGACAAAATGGGATCCTCCGAGTTTGTCATTGAATTGTGACCGAATATAATGGATGTCAGACTGTGATCCTCAGATTCCATTTTAGGTGAAGGACTGAAGTCACAGGGTGACAAAATGGGATCATCCAAGTATGTCATTGATGTGGGACCGAATATAACGGATGACAGACTGGGATCCTCAGATTCCATTTTAGGTGAAGGACTGAAGTCATAGGGTGACAAAATGGGATCATCCAAGTCACCATACAATGACGAGGAACTGAAGACAGGGGATGGCAGACAAGAATCATCATGTACCATCCCTCCTGAGGGACTGAGAACAGGGGATGACAGAATGGGATCTTCATGGTCTGTGTTTTGGTAAGCAATGAACACAGGGGTTGACTGAATGGGCTCGTCCTCCTCTTCATCATTGCTGTCTCTGGATCTCTTGGCAGGGATCTCCTCTTCACCATCAACCCTGTCCCTGGTTCTCTTGGAGGGGAGGTCATCTTCAACTTGATTCTCCCTGGTCCGTTTGGCAGAGGGCTCCTCTTCACCATCACCACTTTCCCGGGTCCTCTTGGCAGGGAGCTCCTCTTCAGCAATGCTGTCCCTAGGTTTCTTGGCAGGGAGCTCCTCTTCATCACCACTGTCCCTGGTCCTCTTGGCGGGGAGGTCATCTTCAGCTGGATTCTCCCTGGTCCTTTTGGCAGAGGGCTCCTCTTCACCATCACCACTTTCCCTGGTCCTCTTGGCGGGGAGCTCCTCTTCAGCACCACTGTTCCTGGTTCTCTTGGAGGGGAGGTCATCTTCAGCTTGATTCTCCCTGGTCCTTTTGGCAGGGAGCTCCTCTTCAGCACCACTGTTCCTGGTTCTCTTGGAGGAGAGGTCATCTTCAGCTTGATTCTCCCTGGTCCTTTTGGCAGGGGGCTCCTCTTCATCACCCCTGCCCTTTGTCCTCTTTCTGTTGTTGCCAGTCACAGATGTCACATGAGCCGCATCCTCTTCCAAACCTACCTGGTGATGTTGCAAGGTACCAATAGGTCTGGAATCCTCTGGACTCAAAATGGGCTCTTCCTGCTTGTCAAGTCCACATGTGGATTCAAGTGAAGTCAAGGGAGAAATGCCCTCTTGAGGCTTCTGAACCATCCCTATTTCACATATGTATTTAAAACTTGGAGGACGAACCTCAAGCAGCTGTGACGCAGCATAAGCAGGGTTCACTCTCAGAATGGAGCTGGTAGTACAGCTACCACTGCAACTGCTAGTGCAGTCATTACCAACCTGGACTTCACTGGAGCTGGTAATACAGTCCACAGAGTCTGGAGGTGAACGATAGCTTGACCTTCCCTGGTCTTCAGAGACTGAGAGGGAGGGAAATATGAAGTGTGAGTGAAATGTCGTCTGACATCTGCAAGAAAACATTTGACCACCTTACTGAGATCCTTACCACTGTCTGGATGTCCCCCCAATATTGGGGATCTATCTGTTGGGAGCGCTACAGAATGGAAAAGAAAACAAAAAACTATAGTTCAGTATCAAGACCTTCCCAAAAATCCAAGAAATGTTTAAAGAGAACACTGAAAGGCCAAAAATACATTAACCCAGGTTTGAGAATGTCTTTAATTTTCTTCATCAGATTTAATTAACAGTGGTATTGCTACACTAGATGTGATTACATAATAAGAACATGAATTAAGAAATAGAATAAATAAAGCTCATCTTTAGTCACAGCAAAACAGAATAAAACATATTTTTACATAAAAAAAGAACAACATACGTATTCTAAAACTCAATGATCAAACATGTATGGACAGTTATCACTCAGAGAAACAAACTTGCAGCTTCACCTTTGGTACCAATCAATCATTTCAATCATTAAAGACAACAAATTGAGATAATTGTTTCTCTAATGAATTTTAACATTCATTGTTAACATTTCAAATTCCTTCTGAAAATGATACATCACTAAAATGCAATGGACCAAAACTCTATTTTTCTGGTCTTGAGTAATACACTAAGTTATTTTGTGACTTTGTGAAATTAATAGGCACACATTGGTTGTTCTTTAAAGAATTTTTATAAGAATAATGTTGTGTGTTGTTATTTAATCAACGTATCCATGGAGACTTCATATACCACATTTTTCAAAAAGCTGATGGTTCCAAAATTTCTTTTAAACCAAAACAACTACAGTCAGCATTACTGACATTTTCCAAAATTTTGTATTTTCATATAACTCACAAAGCAAATTCATTCATCTCACAAATATGATACAATCCACAAATGCAAATATTTAGTATTAATATACAACACCTACAATCCATTATCTTATCATCATCAACGTGAACGTTTGTCGAGTGTCCTAATAAACCTCTATTTAAGTCTGATGTCATTGCCATGGAGACCAAATGTTTATCACAGCATTTTTTTTTAAAAAACAGTCAAGAACAAGTTAGAATTCAAAGAAATCATCAAATTGTCAAAGTATTGGACACCAAAGTCTTCAAACGTGATACTCTCAGACTAAAAAGCATTGATTTTGCTTTTTCAAATCATTTCAACATGTAAAGTTCCTGGCTATCCAAAAACAAACAAACAAACAAAAGAAAAACAGGTCACCATCTTGAAAAAATAATGAAACTAAACAATTAAATCGGCTGTCATAGGGAAAATACATTTACAAAAATGTTTTTGTAAATGGAAGTGTAAAAAGTAATATTAAGTATTTATTTTCATTCAGCGTATCCATGGATACTGAGTGTTTATCACGGCATTTTTCAAAAAATAACGGTCAAAAAAGCTCGTTTTCCAAGAACTGGGTCGAAATTTCACTGGGGGGTTTTAAACCAGCATAACATTTATTCCCAAACATTAGCGTTAACATTCCAGACATGCATCCAGGTTAGATTTCCTGGCTATGCTAAAAAAAATTTTTTCAAATAAATAAAACAAGTCAACATGTCCATTTCTTAAAAATGTATCAAAACTAAGCAATTTAATTATAAGCTATAATAGGGGGGAATACGTGTTTTCAAAAAAAAGCAAACAATTTAAGTAATATTATATATCTAATGTATTTCATTCAGCGTATCCATGGAAACGGAGTGTTTATCGGAGCATTTTTCAAAAAATAACGGTCACGAACAAGTTAATTTTCCACTAATTTGACATCAATTCAACTAATTTGACTATCATTCACTAAAATACATATATTTCTTAAATCACTACACCACAGTTTAACATTCCTGCCAAAAAAAAGGCTCATTACTTAAGAAAGATCTACGCTAGCAAGAATGCTAATTGTCTTTTTTTCTGTATAGCAGTCAGACTTTCTTCAAAAACACACACAGAGACACAAAATAAACAATTCACTAATATCTTACTAATAACTCGCTTTCGTTTATTTAAAATAGTGGAAGAATAATATTAACCTTCCCGCTGGTCACCCTGCTGGCGCTGCTCCTGGCCAGGAACCATCTTTGGCAGTTCTTCTTCCACCACACGATTCTTCGGCGAGTGCGTTTTCAGCAAGTGCTTCTTCCGCGAGTTTTGCAAAGCAGACTCTCGATAGTTTCAAACCGTCCGAGGCGTTTAATGCTCCTTCTGGCGTCTCCTTCAAAAGTCCCGTAGCAAAGGGAAAGAATTCAGAAGGTCAGGGCGATTTATAGGGTTGCCGACGTTAACGTCGTTTCCATGACGCTCACTGACGAACGCTCACTGACGAACGCACGCGCTGGTGCGTGAGAGAGAACCACAGAAGGTGCTAATCGCTAACAAACAAACAAACAAAAACAACCCAACAGTTTCCTGTTATGCTGATGATAAATTAGTTTTCATTTCCAACCCCACATTTCTTAGTTGCAACTAGGAGTATTTGAGTTGGGACAAAAATATCCCAATAAAAATATTGACTAGAACACTGGGAGTGCTAGGTTTTCGATTTCTCCCCAGACTTACTGAAACAGAGCCAAAAGGCCCTGAGTCCAAACTGACGACCCTGACGGCTCAAATTAGCATCCCTTCTTCAATTGTAAATGTAGCCGTTGACCGTCAGGCCAGAAGGTAGGAGTGTGAATAGTCCATGTTGGGGGTGGGTATCTATGATACCTACAACTAGTCAGTTTAGTTTTGAAGCATACATTAAGTGTTTTTGAAGAGATGTGAAATGTTAAAATGACAGTTTAGAAATAAACTAACCAAATTAATTGTGTTGATCCACCTCAAAAAAATCATGCAAAAAGTGTAAGCAAAAGAAATCTGGGAGACTTTGCACATGCAAATTTGCATGCAGCCTTTTGTGCTGTGGAGGATAAATAGGTGACTGCTTCACCTATTTAGTTCACAAGAACTAATGGCATTTATTTCAGTCATAATCTTGCGGGGGGTGACCAAGGTTCCATCACTATGTGACAGCTGGTCAGCAAACCTGGCAAACATGATTGACATGGCAGCACTGAATGCACATGTGCTTTATCAGGCATGCATTGGGGTGCAGGAGAGACGGGTGGACTTCCTGGTTGAGCTTGCAAAAGAGTTCGGTAACTCTCATGTGAGTGAGAAGAAGGCACACAAGGAGAAACTGCTTCGGCAACAACCTTCCACACCCAGCTCAGGCAAAAGGGCGAAGTGTCAGGTCAACCATCGATGCAGGATGCGTGTCCTGAGGCCGAAACATCATCAGTGACCCCTCACACCCCCACCATGGACTGTTCTCCCTGCTGCCCTTTGGAAAGAGGTTCTGCAGCATCCGGTGCAGGTCCACCTGGTTCCGAAACAGCTTTTTCCTACTTGCCATCAGACTGCTGAACTCTTAACTGGACTGCACTCAAAAACTGGTCTCCACTTTATACCTTGCACATGTACAGAGCTAAATAACGTCCTTTTTACTGTCAGTCCTTCACTTTATATTTTATATTTAGATTTATATTCATATTTTATACCTTGTTTTATTTTACTCACAACATTGGAACCTCAAACATTGTCCTGAGCCGTATGCAACGAAATTTCGTTCTGTATACACCCTGTGCATGCAAAATGACAATAAAGTCAGTCGAAGTCGAAGTCTAAGGAACAATTGTGCAACTGTGAGATGCGTTGAGGCCATTACCAGGGTACTGATAAGGTAATGGCCTTATTTACAGAACAAAAGCACCTGCTAGATAAAATCCTTCAGGTCATTTGGCCCATCTCTAGACTGCATAGGTAGAAATGTTCAATGGACTAACTCCAGTACTGTATTAGTACAGTACTGGAGTAGTAGTGTAGTGTAGTGTAGATGTGAATGTGTTTGTATAAAGAAAATTATGAACGTGTGTGTGTGTGTGTGTCTGGTCCGTCAAGTGACTGGAATGTTTTTATGTGGGCCGTGGTTTTCTGAACAGCGCGCCGTCTCTGAGATATTCCTCTGATTTAGACGGGAAAGCAGATCTTTCATAATGAAATGAAAACAATTAACTTGGAGCTCAGCGGGAGGCAGACTCCAGCAGACTGGCCCGTCTAAACACTTTTTTCCCACTTTGTACAAAATGTTTTGTGCTTTTCAGCTATTTCATGGAAGCATCGCTAATATTTTGGATGGCGTGACTTTAATTAGAGATTTAAAGAGGATGCGGCAAAAGCAAGTGAGGTGGATTGGCAGAGCTTCAGAAAAGTGAGCTGTAAGCATGTCATGAAAGTTAAAAGACTGTCATACAGCAACACTCTTCAGACAAGAAGAGTTAATTGTGTGATGCAAATGTAAAAGGAATTTAGCATGTAATTTTTTTTATTTATTTTTTTTAAGCAACAAAAACCGAATGCTGTAGCTCTGCAAAACACATTTTTAATGACAGTGGTCCAAACAGAATTCTGAAAGAAAAGCTTAATTGTCGTAGAAAACATACACTAAGTCAGTACTGATCATAAACATTAGTTCCGCTAATGCTAAAGCGCTACGCCAGCATGGTATTTCCTGAAAGCTAACGCGAAAAGCGCTAAATTCAACCCCGTCGAAACCTCCCGTGTGTCACAAGGAGAACGTGAAGCTCTCAAAACGTTTCTCAGGTGTGAATTTTTGCTTTTTTTTTTTGTAGAAGTGTTGTGTCCTTCTGGTTACCTTATTCCTTCATTTGTCGTATATTTGCCATCTGTGCAATAAAGATTTATTCATTTTTTTTTTAAATTAAAAAACCGAGAAAGCCTGACGAGCGGAAAGGAGCTGCTATGTAAACATCCATCCATCCATCCATCTTCTGTTCACCCTTTGTCCCTAATGGGGTCGGGAGGGTTGCTGGTGCCCATCTCCAGCTACGTTCCAGGCGGGAGGCGGGGTTCACCCTGGACAGGTCGCCAGTCTGTCGCAGGGCGCTATGTAAACAGTGTAAGGAAAGGACACATTCCTGCAAAAGATAATAATCCCCCAGTAGCTTCCAGCATCAGTAAGGGGATTGAAAGCAGTTCCCAGTGGGGGGCATGCCATTTGTTTGTCCCCTAAAATGATGAGAAGAGACTCTCTGGTATGCCAGGCCTGCTGACAAGGTTGATCTCTGAATGCAGCAAAAAACTCCAAAACACGTCAAGATCTCTGTTCTGACTGCTGCGAGGCATGCGTGTTATCTCGCTGCTTCAGATATCGGCTTGTAATTCGTCTTTTAGGAGCCGCAGTACATGTGTTACTTTGCAAAGAGCGACAGAAAATGTGAGTCGGGTCTTTTAGCGACAGGAAGGCTGAAATTGAAGAGGGCAAGTTACAGATAAGTGGGACAAAAGTGGCTGAACTGCTGAATTAAAGATGAGGAGGGAGAGAAATCTGTGTAGCAAGTAGAGCAACTAGTGGCTTCCAGCACTTCCAAGCAATTAGAGCTGTGGGCCTGACATCAGCGCCGACAAGCACATCTGCTGGAACAGGATTCAACAAATATTTACTTCTGCTCCCTCTTGCAGGACGTTTTCTGTTTACTGAGGCCTAAACGGCACAGAGAGACTTTGATTTAGTCCTCTCCCTTTTCTCTGCTTTTAATCCCTGAGCTTTGTAGGGTGAAGGGGTGAGTGGGTTTTCATTCCTCTGTTCTTGAGATGAGATAACGGGGAGAATAATCTCCAGCCGAGTCGGAGGAAACGGCAGAGGTGAAGAGACCGGACCCGTGGGGAGCTAGCCGAGGCCGGCTAATGAAGGAGCATATCTGGGATGACCGAAGCCAGGCCTTCAGGCAGACCGCTCGGCGAGATAAAGTCAACTCTGACCCCTCTCTGTTATTTCTGCTGAATTAAAAAAAAAAAAAAAAGATCCTAACAGTATGGTGCCTCGCATGAATTCTAATACATGTTGCGTAGCTGTGAGTATAATCAATTATAGATCACATCTTGCCAATAGTTTGCTCTGTTGAAACTCAACGTGCGTCACCCGGTGTAGCTTCTAGATGCTTTATGTTGTGAAAAGCGAGACATCGAAATTTCATGTGCCCTAATTTAAGAATGTTCATTCATTTTTATTCTATTAATCAAAAAATACTAGATTTTTTTTTTTTTGTGTCTGATTATACAATTTCTAAAAATACATCAAATATTTTAACCAAACAATATTTAAATAGTCACCAAATACCAATTTTACTCAAGGAGTTTTTTTTTGAATGATGCATTTTACACATACTTGATTATTATTATTATTATTATTATTATTATTATTATTATTATTATTATTATTATTATTTTATCTACCCTAATCACTGCGGAAATAGTTCATTCCAAAATCCATGGCAGTAATTTATATTGATTTTCTGGGACACTGTCACTTTCATTCCACTTAATAATTCAGCTCTACTTCTTGTCGGTCTATCAGATGGAATTTCAATAAAAACAATGAAGTTCATGACTGTAATAAGAGTTGAACGTATAGAAATACTGTTGGATGTCACATTATGTGTCATTTTAGGCTGTTTTTTATTTTATTTTATTTATTTTTATTCTGTTTACTAATTTTTAAAAAAAAAATTGTGCTGAGAAAGAAAAGCGTTTGCATCAAGTAAAGTTTAGGCACCAACTGCTAACCGCTAGCCACATGAGGACTTAGCATTATCTAACCATAATGTTTTCACTATTAGCAAAAAAAAAAAAAGAAAAATCAGTTCCAGTGGTGAGAAGTTGTGAAACTGCCAGGAACATTTGAGGGAAAACAATGGATGCCAGAAAACACTCCCACTCTATAGATTCCCAGCCTAAGCCAAACGTCCATTTTTATAAGCAACATCTGCCGGCGGCATGTTTTGAACTCTTTTAACCCTGAAAACGTTTTTTCACCAAAGGGAAGGCAACGTGTGCCTTAAGTGTTTGTAACATCTGTCTTTTGTCTTTCAAACATCTGCTGCGCAGCACATGGAGGCTAAACGTTGGTCAGCGCGGTCCGGATGCTCAACACTTCTAATCATACCAATGGAGGAGTGGAGAGAACCAAAGTACAGGACTGACGAATCAATGTGCTAAAGTTCTCCACATTGTCAAGTTAGAAATGTCAACGTGTCATTTCAAATGTTTTACAGACAAATCAAGAAAAAGTAGCAAAAATGATGAATTCAACATTGTCTTTCAGACTGAATCGTAATGCTTACTTTTCTTTTTCTTTTTTTTACGTACATTGATATGACTGGACATTTCAGATTTGTGTGTTCTATAAAAACCATAACGTAAAATGAATGTTTTATTAGCCTGACTGGTGTGGCGTATATATTTCACACCCAAATGTATACTTTTATTGTGAAGGGGAGAAGGTGAGAGGAGAAGAAACCAACGGTTGTACTCCATTCTATTTTTGGTTTTGGTTGGAAGACAATGAGAATCAATCAAGACTCAAATGACTTTTTCTGCTGATTTCCACATTGGTGACCCCGACGTGATTTGAACACGCAACCTTCTGACTTCCACACTGGACTATTTGGAGTTCACACATTAAGGAACCTTTATTTGTCAGTCTGTTGTAGACTGACAAATGAAAAGATTCATTTGTCTTTGTTGGGGTTCCCAGTTACCTTGGAATTCTAGTTTGACCATCGGTCAAAGAAAAGCGTCCAAGCTGCATCAGCTCTCCTGAAACAGCAGAACCACTGAGTGGGTCGTACTACTGTCTGATTGTAAAGGGGACGAGGAATTTGGCGTTTATTTGTTGTTCAGTTTTTCTTCTTCTTTGGGCAGATAGTCTCGACCCAATGGGGTTTCCTACAGGTTACTGAGTAGTACAGTACTGACCTTTCTTTGTTGTCCTGTTAGGTTTTATTTGGCAGATTTTCGTGTCAATAGTCAGCCACTGTTCAAGGATGGAGAGTAGGACCAAAGTATCTCTGAAAATACTTGAATGTATGATGACAGCATTTCATTTCCCTTTGAGATAAATGAAGCAATTTTGTGTTGATCACTTTCTGCCCGAGTTCTCTGTGTTCCTGCCTGAGTGCATGTCTGCTATGGTGACCTCTGTTTTGTCCCCCGCTTACTTTTGATATAGTTTTGACACTTTTGCAAATAAACTAAAAGTCTATTAGGAACATTTGACATAAAGTGAGTGTAGCTCGTGGAAGGAATACCAAAAGGTTTGACGAAAGCCATACAGTTCAAAAGTCCTCGATGGGTTTAACTTTTGAATTCGAGGAAAGTTACAAAAAATAATTAAAAAATGTGTTATCACCACGTTTTTTTTTTTGTTTTGTTTTTTTTTAGCAAATATAAATAATTTTGGTAATTCTAACTAAGCTAACTCCAGAAAGGCTTGGTCAGATTTAACTTCAAACAGTTTGTCTTTTTAGTCCGTTTATGTTTATATCTGCTTTCAACTGCATCCACCACTTTTGCATATTGAGACTGGATTTTCTGCCCCTTTTGTAAATGAAGACTATAGAGTGTGACTTCTATAGTCCCACTGTCTTCCATCCATACAAACACAGACAGTAGTCAGCTTACAGTCATTCAGGTTTTATTCCAGAATAACAAACAGAACCAGTTTCCCCAGCCTGTGTCGTCATGGTAGGTCTGATATGTGAACATGATTGTCGAAGGCATCTCAAACACAAGCCCCATCAACAAAAAGTCATCATCATCATCATCGTAGTCATCATCATCATCATCCCACCACAATAAATGCAGCAGGCGGCGCCCGCTCCGGTGTCGTCAACGCGACAATGGTGCACAAGATGGGAGTTTGTTGTGGTCACATGCAGAGAGTAAATACGGCCGGCTAGCTAGCAGAGCCGGATCTGGACGAGGACAACCACAGAGAGACGCAGGGCCCCGGCCAACAGCACAGAGAAAGTTTCAGTCCAAACTCGTCTCAAAGACAGAGCTCCTATAGCCTGCAGGGCTTTCATCACATTTTGTTTGACTGATAACGAAACTATTGAAGGGGTCATTCGGAATTTGTAAAGTGAAAATCTGTTAAAACCTTATAAGGAATAAGTTAGCTGTTTTAGGCTAACAACTAGCCTACAAATGGACTTCTACCGTTGCACAAACATTTACTATCTGCAAAATGTTATAGGGGTTTATGCTCGTGCTATTTTATGAACCTTTCAATAGTTCTGATGTTTTTTATTGAACAGTAACTTCCAAGGAGGCCAATGACTATTTACAGGGGAACAGGAAGTAAAAGATGGTACGCCAACAATAATCTTCCTGAACTGAGAGGAGAACATGTGTTTTCAGTCAGAGTAACTCTCTGTCCACAACATAAAGGTCACTCAAACAAATAGAACAGTTTTAAAAATTTTCTCTGCCCTTATATTTATGCCTAAGGAAACGTTCAACTGACAGAGCTTGTAAAATCAGGATCATTAGCTTATTAAAACGAGAAAACTTTATCCTTTAAACTAGACTTGAAAAACCCGTTACAAGATTTATATGTCATTAAAACCAAAATATATTATTTTATTTAGAAAAGGTTGTAAGAGTAAAACAACATTTAGAAGAAACGGCACGAGAAGAAGGAGTCACGGCGAGCTCCTCCGTGCCTTTTGACCGAGGAACGTATTTTTACGTCAGGTTAAAATGAAACTCTTTGTTATGATGGGACGTTATAACAAAGAGTCTCTGTTCCTGAATTTATTTCCAACCGCCAGCAGTTAAAATGCTTCTGCATATATCAGGCAGTTGCTCCAAGTGTAAAAATTGTACATGTTCACATCCTCAGTTCGTGTTTTATGTGGGAAAATGACTAAAGGTGCACCCTTTTCACCTTTATAAGGTAGCAGTTTCTATGCAACCACACAATGTAATTTGAGCTTTTTGGTCTTGGCTACTTATGGAATCGATGTTAGCTTTAGCTTGATGAACCAACTGTCAGAGGAGGGAACAAAATTATTTCTCCTGTTTGTTTTTCTTTCTTTCTCCATTTTCTTTGACTACGTATACATCCAGTGTATACAACTACAATTAAATACCAAATAATTTTGACACCTTGTCTGTGTATCCTTTCAGCACCGTACTATTAAAGCTACTAACACATGCTAATTTTCCCAAATTTCCAACACTAGCTTACTAAGGTAGCCGAATGACTGAAAATGCTCCTGCTCTTAGCCCCTCCCTGACCAAAAACTGCTGGTGAAAAAGAAGCTGTGCATCTTAAAAGGTAATATGACTACAAAGCTGCTGAGTCCGTTGGGTGTGGGACCCTCAGGAGCTGCGTTTCCATTAAAAATGTGCGCAAAACTTTGTCAATAATCCGCTAATGTCGAAAAAAACAAGTTCGCAATTGCAGTGTTTTACGTTCAGTTAAAATAACACGTGAATAAGTCGTTAAAAAACATGCCACACCATCATCTTCCTACCACTTCCTGTCGTCTTCTTTGTCTTTGCCGCCAGTAGTAACATCCGGTTGTTGATCATGTGTCCCGCATGCAACAAAAAAGTGTTTCCATTGCAGTTTTAGTGAAATACACCCATTTTGATACTGAAAAACTACCTCATCCTACAGCAAAGACCTTTTTTAGTTTGGTTTTTTTTTTTCTAAATTGGTGTATTTCCATTAAGCAAATTTATTTTCGAGATGTCAAATTGCGCAGTTATTCGGCCAATGGAAGCGCAGATACTGACACGGAGCACTGTGCTGTAAAAGTGCCTTCATCACTACCAATTGACTTAAGTCTGTAGACACAACCAGCCTGATAAAACCATGATTTATTTATTTATCAAATTGAGTCATGAACGTTTTCATATTACAATGTTATTATTGGAAGCTGGTGACACAGACCAACACAAAAACATACAGAATTCTGAAGTGGATGCAAAACCTACTTAACTACTTAGATTATTTTATTTAGGGGCATCAGAGAGAGGATAGATGCATGGCAAGTTTTGCTAAGTGTTTCAAAACATTCATTTCATTTTCTGTTCACTTCATAGCCACGCGCCACTTTGTGTTGGTCTGTGGCATAAAAACCCCAATTGGATTTGTGGACGTTGGTGATTGTAGCGCAACGAGACGGGGAAAAGTTCAAGGCGTATGAATACCTTTGCATTAAGGTGGTTATTGGTTTGCAGGCGGAGGGTATTAGGTCCAAATCAAACAAGCAGCTTTTTAAAAATGTATTTTAAATTTCCAATGTTTGAGTATTTTTTTTTTGTGTAAACTCTAGTTTGATATATGTATGCGAGTTATTCAGTAAAAAAAAAAAAAAGAACCTGAACACTCTGCCTGATCATAGGACTGAAACTCTTCCTCTGCTATTTGAGGGCTCATGCATATCAAACTGTGTAAATCTTTACACAATACAGAGATAGCAACACCGTAACAAGATCATATAAGATAATGCAAACAATGTGAAACTGAATTCTAGAAGCACTTTTTCTCCCCAACATGCTTGTTTTTTTCCCTTTGTGTGTGCGTGTGTGTGTGTGTGTGTGTGTGTGTGGTCGTGCACTTCTGCAGCATCTTCATAAAAAAAATAAAACAACAATAAATGATAAAATCAAAGGAGAGTGAGTTCAAAACAGTCCATAACAGTGTGTTTCTGAGTCAATCACAGCTTTGGATTTCTTTCTTTACAATGGCAAAAAAATAAAAATAAAATAATAATAATCATATGCCTGAGTTCTGTAAGTGATGACGTTTCTGTTCGGCTGGACAGACGCTGACGGTGTTTCTGAAAACTTACAGCAGCGAGGAAGTAAAGGGGAGTTTGTTTGGTTTTTTTTCTCTCTTTTTTTTTTTTTTTGTTGTTTTTACATTAAACATTCCATAGATGATGCAATCGGCTTCCCTCATCCACTCACAAACCCTTTAACCACAGATTCCACAAATATCTCCAAAAAAGATCATTTATATTTACAATCTATTTACAGTAGCATGATTAATATATTTAAAAAAAAGAGATTCATTCAGATGTTTAAAAATAAAACAACAGCAGACATAAAAACTACGGAGGAGCACGATCCTCCGTTTGCCTCTCAGCTGAGAGTCTACAGCCTACAGTTTTAATGTCAGATGAACACAAAACATGAATTAGTCTTCATTAACATCTAAACAAAATCTACCTTATCTAGGAGCAATTTGTGAGGAATGTCTATTCTATTTTATTCTAAAAGACAAATGTTTGAAATGGTCGAACGCGTAACAGGGAATCCGTTTTGTACTTCCTAACAGAGATGCTAATCTTTGCATTTTCTGGTCCTGCATTTAAGAAAACATGTTATAGTTTAAAACAAACAAACAAACAAAAAAGAAATGCATAGCAATCAACTGCAACATATACGGTCACAGCAATTAATCAGATTAAGGTGATCATTTGACTAAAGCCCTTAGATGTTCCCCTCGGCTACGTAGAAACATACAATGAATTTTTCGGGTTTTTCTATAGAAAAACGGAGCGAGACGTCACTGAGGGGAAAAAAAAAGGGGAATCTTTTTTTTTTTTTTCCTTTTGAGAACACACCGGACTCTGCCATGTCTAATCCCCTTCTTCATTTCTGAGTGGAAACGTTGGAAACAGCACGAAGCAAATCAGCTGTTTAAGAGATAAATGTCGTGTTATTGGAGCTATGTTGAAATGATACAGTAAATTAAACGTGCGTGTGCGAGTGAATGAGTAATGGTGGCCTTTTGTATAAATTAGTTTGAGTGGGAGGCATATTTTCTAAATTATAGATCCATTTAATATAAAGTATCAACATTTAGAACATTATTTATGAACATTATGGCCAGAATAATAATGTTGATGTCCAATATCAACGTTTTAATGCCATTAAAATGCTTCCAGAATGACTTTTACACTATTGAGCTGTCAAAAGCATAACTTAGAAGTTTCTGTGAAAATATGGCAAACAGTTAATAATTTAACAGAATTAGATAACTTTCTCTGGGTATTCGTACAGTAGGCAAATAAGCTAGTCTGAGACAGGAAATGACCAAAGCGCAATTTGACCATGTTAAAAAGACTCCAATATGAAAAATCTCAAAGCGGTTCATGTATATAATATTTCATAAACTTTTCTTACTTCCCAGCTAACGCCTCGTCAAAAAACAAACGTGGACTTCCGCCATGTTAAAATATCTCGCAACTTAAAGGTTGTGTGTTACCTTTTAGCAGAACATTACCGAAAAAAACAACAACAAAGAAAAAAACACAACTGTACCGTGAAAAATTGCGTTTAACATTTAGTAGTACTGGTACATATCTGCAAAATAGCCACTGAAATCCTGCAGACCGTCAACCGTTTCCTGAAACGGTAGCAGGAAACATTCCCTGTGAAGCTACAGCCAAAGTGACCAATAATAGTCCAGAATAATGACCTTGAACCTTAAGAGAAGAGTTTTAACATTGATTTAAAAAAAAAGCTTCAACAAAGCAGGGGAACAGAAGTAAAAAAGAATAAATAAACAGGTCAAACCACGCCACAAACAATGAAAAAAAAAAGAATTGTAATTCTGCGACCAGCGTTTTGGACTGAGAAATGTCTCGCCGTGGTCCCTGTAAATCAACCTCAGGTGATTCCTAACGTACCAAACGATGCGGCAGATTGCGTTTTGATTTACTGCCAACCCATTGGGTCCAGATGTGCTTTCATACCCAACGTTCACCGAGACGCCCCTCTTCGTTTAGCAGCACGACTGAAGATAACAAGGATATACGGCCAGAGAAGGGATCAAAGGTCAACAGGTTTCTAGATTAGTTTGCAGATGGAGGTCAGCCCTTTAGTTTTAGCTCGTGTTCCGAAATGCTTCCCCTCAAGAGTAACTCTGCTTTAACCGCTTCAACATGAATCAATTTGGTCTACAAAAATTACAAAAAAAAAAAAAAGCAAACAAGTCTTTGGCTACATTTTACAATAAAGGGATCAGAAAAAAAAAAGAATTGCATTTAATAAGGACTTGACAATCTGATATATGTGTGAGAGTGAGCACCCGGCAGTGAACAGTTCTGGTTCTGAATTGTGTCAAAAAAAAAAAAGTAATAATAAATAAAAATAATACTACCAGTTGGCTTGTTTAAATCAGGGTGATTAAAAAAAGAAGAAAAAAAAAGAGAGAAAACAACGATTAAACACAAAACATCTTACAGAAAAGAAGCTAAGCTAGCAAATCCATAAAGCTAATATATATACATAAACTAGCTTATATCTAATCAGGTAATAGTTTCAAGAAGTCTGCAACAGAAAGGACCAGTTTTGTGCTCAAAGCTCATGTCACACATCTTTAATGCGTCGGGATAACAGAGCCGAGGTCAGATCTTAAACATCGGATCGTAACCCGCAGCCATGCCCAGAACGCTTCCTGTGAACAAAAGAGGAAAAAAAAACAACAAAGCCAACAGGAAGCTGGGGTTAGCCAGCTCACAGTGCAGCTGCAGGTTTCCCTGAGGTCAACTTAAAGAACCAGCAGGTCAGATCATGGCTTTGTCAGAGAGGGGAACGAACGTCAGGGAGGAGGGCATCCTGACACTCGCAACTGGTTTCCTGCCCATCCTGCATCCAAGACCACCGTACTTAACGAAAGAAAAAGTATCCACATCCCTTGAACTTTTGCCTGCTTTGCCAAATTAACGCCACAAACTTCGATGTATATTTCCCGAGGCCACCAGGGGGCCTCAGAACGATGGAGGGAAGATGAAAATGACAAAAAAAAATGTATCTAATAAATGTTTTTAATCATTTTTTTAAATAATAAAATCTACAATTTTTTTAATCATGACAATAAAATATAATTTATTTAACTTTCATTTGGCTGCCAGTCAAATTGATCCAAGCTATGATTTTTGCCCCTAAAGCTGGAATGAATGTTCTGACAAGAAAAATCTGAGGTTAGCATTTATGCTAAATGCATGTAATAATTATTGAATAGTGAAATAAACGTGCGGATAAACATTGTAAAAGTCGATGTTTTGTTATTTGTAGTAGCACTGCCGGTTGGCTTGTTAGGGCCGCAGGTCAGAAGTTTGGGGAGCCACGTCATGGAAATGTTTGGGAACCCCCACTTACATTAGAGAATGACTGGTGAAACCTGCTGAAATGTGTTGTAATGCGACTAAAAAGCTCAAAGGGTGTGAACACATTCTTGCGCTGCTGGCGGGTCTCTAACTCATTCATAGTGACTAACACTCCCATGTGGAGGCAGTTCTCAGATCTATCTCATTCTCTGCAGTCCGCAGCTTCTTCTGTGCGTCTCCCTTAATGGGTGATTATTACAAAAAGACATAAAAAAAATAAAATCATCCAACGAATTTGATAACTTCACACAATTAACCGTTAGAAGACATCCGTTTGTGTTTCTAGGTTTAATGTCTTCTTCTTCCGTCTGATAAATCCGTGTGCATGGCAGCTCATTGGTCAGAGACAACATGTTTGACCTTTCCCTGTGCAAAAAAGATAAAACCGCACGTCTCCAGATCTCCAAACAGTCACATGGTTCTTTTTAAAGCACTTCTGCAAGCGTGAACGGTGGAAACAAGCGGCTGAGGAGCTTTCATGAGACTTTCGCCCAAATGTATCAACATGGGTAGAGTCTGTGCAAACGAAGAGGGCTGGTTGCGCAGAAGACGGTCCGACTGTGTTTTGCATCAATGTTCAAAACACAGAATGCAGTGACGGTGATATGAGACAACGGAATTATGGGAAACAGGGCGTCATCGAGAGGAATGCCTACAGAACAACGACGATGAAGGGGCTGACTTCTCGTCAGTTATCTCAGCTATGGCTTATTTACAGTAATCACACCAAAGTGACGGTGCTGCCTTTAAAATCAACAGGAAGCAAGAAGAACCAAACAATCCAGTTGCCAACAGTCAAAAAAAAAATAAAATAAAATAAAAAATCGGAATAAACCGAAACAGGACAGCCCAGATTCCATAAGCCCCTCCCCCCCAAAGGTTGCAGCGTGAGCACAGAGCAGCCGACCATGCAGACTTGCTCGGTGAGAGTCAGTGGATGCCTTGATGCTACGAGAAAGAATCCTGCAAGCTATCCTGGTGGCCGTAACGTATGGCAATGGCGGCGTCAATCGTCGTAAGGGTT
Organism: Xiphophorus couchianus; assembly: GCF_001444195.1. Classification (NCBI taxonomy): domain Eukaryota; kingdom Metazoa; phylum Chordata; class Actinopteri; order Cyprinodontiformes; family Poeciliidae; genus Xiphophorus; species Xiphophorus couchianus. The sequence continues at coordinate 15,503,990 of NC_040244.1, read as the reverse complement.
TTGTGGGTAATGGAGTCCTCTGCTCTCCTTCGAGCAGGGCGGGGAACTAGTTGGGCGGCATATCCAAGAGAGAACGCATCCAAGAGCGGGAAGGACGGTGAAGAGTACGGTGGCACTCTTCTCTGCTCGTCCCTTTCACATTTTCTTTTTGACGTTGTTGTTGAAACCTTAGACTCTCTCGTTCTCACAGCGCTGTGGCCTCCCAGCTGGTGCCCCGCGGGACCTGCCGTCACTTGGTCTCTGTCATCATCGGGGCAGGCACCGCCGACGGGTGGGGCCGGTTCAGCTCCGTTCCGGCGGCCGGGGAAGAGGCGGCAGATGCCAGGCTGCAAGGGGTGACGGGCGCAGGGAGACCTAGCAACAGGAGACAAAGCTTAGCGACGGTTTCTACACATTTGGTTGTCAGACGTAACCTAAACCAAAACGCACCCAAGACTTTGACGGTTGGCGTGAGATCTTTCCGCTGATGAGCTGTTTGGTTTTCTACAAGTGTGGTGCAATGCACCATGGCCAAAAGATCTCAAATTGGTAATTTTCCAAACAGCTTCTGATTTAATCGAAAGAAGCTTCATAAAGTAGTTCTGTTACATTGTTTTTGAGAGGTTTTCTCCAAACAGATTTCTCTAATGAGCCAATACCGACCGTCCCTCTGACTCATAAAAGGCCGCAGACTCTGACATGGAGCTCTTGGTTTTTTGTCATTTTTCTAAACAGTGGGGTCTCTAACCTTGGGTTGAATTTCCTGAGAAGATTTTCAATTGTCCTAAATCATTTTGACCAATATAGTATTTTATTTTCTCAGAAGTATACGTCACCTAAGTGAACAATTTTGAAGAGGAAATAAGGATAAGTCGCACAGGACCGAGTCACAGGACCAGCCAAAGTATGATAAAAACTGTGGTTTATAGTCTGGAAATAACATTTTTCTCACTACAGAAATTTCATATTACAGTGGTCCCCGCCCAGTCACGGTTTAATATTCACAGATTCACATATTCATGGATTTTTCTGTGGAATGCACCTCTGAATTATTGGTGGAAAACTCGCATATCTGCAGAATTGTTTTGTAATGCTTATCTAAAATATTAAAAAGAAAACGCAGCTTGGGAAGCTGAAATATAGGCGCAATGCTGCTTCGTACGCTTTTTGACTGGCATTTGCAAAGCAGCCAATCCAGGAGCTGCATTTATTTTAAATTGGCACTGATTGGCTGTACAACCAATAGTGGAGATAAGGAAGACTATGGATGTTAGCTTCCATGGTCGTGTTAAGACAGTTTACACTGTGCGTATCAATGCATATTAAGGTTTATTTGGTGTTTGAACTATTAAAATACATGATTTTAAGCGTTTTGAGAGCGAGCATCTATTACTATCAGATTTTAGTTACTCGTGGTCCACTGTAGATTGTTTAGAAATTCCCGTATAATCCCTCCAAGATTGAAAAGCAGTGGATTATTGAAGGCCATTGTTAATGAGTTTCCATATTGACTTGCTGAGAGTTTGATCACTAATACCTTTCTATTATTTTCCCTCGTAAATGTTATGGAAAAACCAAGGGTGGATGTTAAAATGAACACCTTACAGTTTCTGTTTGTATCACTTTTAGTTGAAATTTCTTTTGCACCAGTCACATACACGCTCTCAAACATTTCTGTCCCCCTGGCATTCCTGACTCACATTCTTTGCGTGGAGCGGCTACGTTGTTATCTATGGAGGAGTTCTTGCTGGCGTTGCTGTTGGCGGCCTGGCTTGGCGCCGCCTGGCCGCTGTTTTGGCTCTGAGCGGTTTGGTTCTGGCCCGCTTGGCTCTGGCTTTGGGCCGGCCTCTGTGTCTGGCTCGGCCTGGGGTTGGAGGCGTCCATACTGCTGCCCATGCTGCTGCCAAGTTGTAGCCGCCTCATATGGCGCACCACCGCGGTGGCGTTGAACGCTTGCTAGGGAGGAAAATGAAAGAGGGAAGATGGGAAAAATGCAGAAATTGTAATATTCTTACATTCAGTCGGTGAAAATACCATAGAGCAGCTTTCTAACTGACACAAATTGACCTAGTAAAACTGCAGACATGCAGCATGGAGACTGAATAACAGAGATAATGGACAGCAATGGACAAAAGTTACCCTCCACTTGCTCTTGGCAAAGTTCTTTCTGATCTGCTGGCTGACTGACTCATGGATGTTCTTGCAGAGTGCTGTGTCCCCAGCGATCCTGAAACATACATTTATATTTTTACACAAACATGCATTTGCCGCCTGTAACCATCCCGCCGGTGCCTCCACATTGTGTGTTTCCCTCACCAGGGATGTCTGAGGGCCTGTTCACAGGTGAACCTCTTGGTCGGATCTTTCTCCATCAGACAGCTGATAAAGTCCTTGGCTGAAAAAAAACAACAATATAAATAAAAATAGGCATGAATAGCACTGTAAATTGATAATGCCTGCAAGCATATGCAGCTTTAGATAATGGATTGAACAATGAAAAAAAACACTGAATTTGCTTAAATTTAACAAATATTTTATGTTTGTAAATGCAACTTAGGCAGTTTTGTAACCTATACTTGACTTTTGTCATGCTCATCTATCAACTTTTAATCAGCAACTCATAACATCCCATTTCCTGGAGGTTGTTAATATGTCGTGCCACAACGAACCGATTTTTTAAAGTTACGCTTAAAAACCGGAAGGACCTTACTCAAAGGAGACATTACACGTTGGAGTAATGTAGAAGTTTGTTCTTCATCAGACAATAGGCACCTGCCTAAAAGTCAAACACAGACAATCTCCAAAGCTTACTTGGGGTCACCAAGTCTCCATAGCAACCATTGGACGCTATCTACAGGAAAATTGGTTCTTTGGAAGATATGTCATTAAAAAGCCTTTTGTACAAACAAAATATGTGGGATTATTAGGACCAACTGGAAGTTCAGTTGGAAAAGTGTGCTTTTCTGCCTTTTCTGTCCTCATAAATGGTACATCCTTGCGAAGAAGAGGGAGCGGCATGGAGAAGACTGCGAGCTTTTACAAGCTTCTGTATGGCTGAATGTGGACAGTAGGAATCTTTATTATAAAAAGTTACACACACTCAAAAATGCCTAGAAGTAACTAACTCACATTTATAAGGTCAAAATGTGAATTAGGTTTGGATATCTGGAATGTTCCTCTTCTTCTGCCGAGTAAAGGCAGATTTTATCTACAGTGACATCTGCTGTTTGAAAATTAGAACTGCAGGGAGTGTTGTGTAGAACAGCTGAAGGTATAAATTAGGGCTGTTGTAAACGAATAAATATATGAAATATCCATCCATTTTCTTACACCCTAGTCCCTAGTGGGGTCAGGAGGTATATGAAATAAATTTTCTGGTTTGTCCGTAAAGCTACAGTTACGTTAATTACCTAATGCACAATCGCCCGCAGTGTTCAGTCTATCCTCTCACCTGCATAAATACACCTTCAGCGCTCTTCCCTGCTGTTCGCTCTGAACCAGCAGCTTCAGGAGGAGAAAAGCTCCAGGCATGTAGAAGTGGTGTGAGGTGCATGTGAGGCTCACGGCAGCAAAGAAACGCCTGAACGCTCGAGGAAGGAAGGAAGCAAACGACTGAGGCTCACCAGAGTCTGAGATGTCATCCCAGTACGGGGCATCGAACTCGTAGTCGGCCTTAAGGATCTGCTCAAACAGCTTAGAGTCGTTTTCATCATAAAACGGAGGATAACCACACAGCCTGCAGAAAACAACAGTCATTTAGCCAAAAAAGAAACTCTGGGATGCATATTTAACTATTTAATGTTCAGTTTTATTGATAACGTGAATGTGTGTGGATGTAACAAGACAAAAAGTGGCCAAGTTCCTGACATATAAATACTTTTTGTGAGGCTCTGTATACGGTTACTCTTACTCAGCAGAGTGAATCACCTTAATCCCATTAATAACAGATTACTGGTTTCCAGTCTGGGAAAAAACTATTTATTAAGTCGTTCCAGTCTTATTGTTCAACATGAGCCAACTAAGAACAATGTCGGAGTTGCTGCTCAACAACAACAAAAAAAAAACATCATCTGCTCCTCATTACCGCAGAGCTGGACGCACCGAGAGACTTTCATGAAACTCATTAAAATACCATTCTCCATCAATTCACATCAGAAAACAGGAAGAAAGGGACTGGGATTGTACCTGGCGCGAGGACAGAAAAGCGTTCTGTCCGTTTCCCTGCTTTCCCATTTGCTTAAAGACGTACCTGTCACTCTGCTGCCTCTCCACTCCATCTAGCACGCATGCTAACATGAACACACACACCAGGACGAACACTCGTCCATTACCGCGCACTACGGATCTCGGCTGATTATCATGGATGATTACTTGATGTGATCTTTCCACCTGAGCAGCAGCTAAAAGCTAACAAGGACTGAATCCCAGCTCTAATTATCAGCAGGGAGCTGCTTGTTTTCTGCGCTCACACACACACACACACCCACGCACGCACCCACACAGTGCTGCCAGGAGTTTAGAAAACAAAAAGATGATTGATTGAGCGGTCAGTACAAGGAACACGTCAATCACTGTCCTGGCAACTCTCTCTCCCACCTCTGACTCCTGTTATCATGATGCTGACCTCTGACCCTTAATATCTCACTCTGTGGATATGGAGAGGAATATGTGAGAATGAGCAGAGAAGGAGAAAGTAACCAGCTGCGTTTCCATTACCATTAAAATTTGCGCAGAGCTTTTTCGACATTCTGCTAGTGTTGAATAAACACAATTTCGCAATTGCCATGTTTCTGTTAAATGAAAAACACAAAATCCCATCTGAATAATCTTGTTCATGTGATAATCATTAAAAATCATAGCGGTGAATGATGTAAATATGAGATAAATTCATATTCCAGCCGTGGAGCTAAGCGCTCATCATCAGACACCAGAGGAGACGTTGACGTCTTATTGAGGCGTTGGAGCGACAAGCCTCTTCTCCTTGGGAGCGGCTACATACTGTATATACGCAACGTTTTGTGGAAATTGTACAGAGCAGTTATGGATTCAACTCTTACGAATGACAAACTCAACTTTTGATGAACTGTGCGATGCTGTGAGAGCTCTAGTGCTCATTGGCCAAGGATGCTACAAATGAGCTGTATAAAAACTGGTGTTATGTGTAAAAAGTGTTTCCGTGGCAGTTTTCTTTGTGAAATACATCTACTGCTGAAAAACCACCACATTCTCGCGCAAATGTGATGTAATATTGATGTAAAGCACTTTTTTTTTTAAAAAAGTCACATGCTTTTTTTTTTTATACTTTTTTTCCCCTGTTGCTGAAATGTGCTGTGAAAATAAACTTGATTGATTGATTGAAATTTGCTGCATACTGCCAATAACAAAAATGAGTTGACCTGAATTGACCACATGCTTTTTTTCAGGCCTTTCATAATGTCAGTCATGATTTTGTTTTACGAAAAAGAAATTTAAAAAAAGCAAAAGTGCTAATTCATCTTCAAAAAATAAAGCTCAACATGTAAAAGTTACTTGTTTAGCGTTAGCCTTTTAGAACCTCATAATCTGAGTACCACAAGGTTCTATGTAAGGATCTCAACTCTTATGTTTTCACATTAATAATCTAGACAATATCTAAATGACTTGTGCTAAATATATGTATAGTGTATCGTCATGAAAATGCTAATACTCCTTTAATGTCAGCTTGCTTTTTGAATAGGCAAATGTTGAAGTTTCATTGTGAATAAATAATCATTTTCTGTCTTTGATCTGTTTAGCAATCAGCAACAGTATTAAACGATTCTACTTGCATTAATGATCAGAGGAAAATCTAAAAAGTGAGTTAGGTCAAATAATAATGCTGTTTTGAATTTTTAATTTCATTTCTTGGCTCATATTTGAAAAGTGTCAAAAATGTTCAAAACAAATCTCATCTTCTCTGGTCTGATGAGATCATGTTTGGCTGCCAAATATGTGTTTGCTTGCGATTGTGTAACTGCTTGGGTTAATTAGTCCTGTGAGCTTCAAAGCCTGTAATGTCATCGTACAAACTCTCAAAAGCAAGAAAAGCGGGACCCGTGTACAATAAAGAAACAGCATAATCTTAGAAGCTTTTATAGTTTTATACATATTTTATTACACACTTCCAAACATTTTTAGTTAAATAATTTCAAAAGCAAGCAGAGCAGCAGCCACAACCAGGAGGCTGATCATGACCGTAACTTGCTTTCTGAACCATTTGAAAGAAGGTTTGTTGCAGTTTATCTTTGCATGTTTGACCAGGTTAGTCGACCTAGTGCTTTTGTCAGTTTCAGTTTATTTAACATTTATTTTTCATTGGCTGTTATACTCATAATTGGACTAACAAAATAAATTAAAAGCTGCGTTGTACATGTTTGACCAAGCTTGTGAAGCTGTTGGTAAGGTGTGCTGTTCTGGTGCAGATAGTTATTAAATCAGTGTGTAGTTCAGTTCATTTATGTCTGTCTGTGTTTAAGAAAAAATGGAATCTTTCAAGTCAATTCATCTGTTTTTCTGAATCGGATCGTATCGGCCGATACTAAACCTCAGATATCAGTATCGGAAATGACAAGAGTGGATTGGTACTTCCCTTAAAACCATAAATCAAGTTTAATTCAGTAGGAAAACAGGAGGCCCACACAACCTCCTGAGACAAAATATAATCACCTATCTGGATAATATTCAGACAGAGATTTCTGTCAATGAATATGTTCATACCACACAGGTTCATCTACTGAGCCTGTGTGAGGCTGCTGTGATGTTTTCAGGAGTGGTGTAATATTGTGAGGAGGGCTGGTACTCACAGGATGTAGGCGATCACTCCGATGGACCAGCAATCCACCGCCTTGCTGTACGGCTTCTGTGCAAGAACCTCCGGAGCTGAGAAAGACAAAGGCAAAAAGCCAGTAATGGACCTTGTGTTTAGTGTGGCATGTGACTTTTACATAAAACTGGGTTTTTTAAAAATACATAACAGTTTAATGGGCTTGAGAAGAGGGAAAACATGCAGACACATCATGTCTGTCCAAATGGAAATCACATGGCAGCTGGTTTTATGGTGGGAAAGCTGCTGCTGGAGCTCCAGGTTCTCACGGCTTCAGGATTCTACCTGACAGAGAAAATTTTGTTTGTCCAGTTCAGATGTGAGTCTGAACCTCCCTGCAGCCAGACATGAAGGGAGACGCAACACACGTTGGAGAATGTGTACACTGTGGTGTTTACTGGCCCGTTCTGACTCACCGTGAAGGCCTGTGTGAGTGTTTCTGTTTTCTCGGGTTTGGATTTAAGACGATTTTTACACACTGAGGTCACGATTCCTGGGGGAATCTCTGCTAAAACTGTCTTCAGCACAGGGGTGGGCATTTATCGTATCGCTTATCGCGAAGTTTCTTATCGTAATCAGAATTTTGGTTTATAGTTTTCTCAATCTGTTTCATTGCCAGCATTATCAGATATTATGTTCACTATTGTCTCCACAACAGCATCAATAATTTTTAGTGAATTTAAAAAAATGCTTTAATACAGTCACTTCTATAAGTAAGGGGTGTCCTGAAGAAGCCTGATTGAAATGGGAATGTTTTTCAAGACAGTATTTGTGTTGTGCCATGTGGTCACTGACATACAGTTACCTAAAAAAGAAGTAATAAATTGTTTTGTTCATTATCACAAAAGGACCACAAAATATCGCGATCAAGTTTCAAGTCCACATCACTCAGCCCTGTTCAGCATCAGATATGTTGATGCAAATTCACTTTCCAGCCAGACAACTACAACAACATGAAGAAAAAGCTACGACAGACTGCTTAATTTTAAAGAACATGGATCTGTTAGAATGGTACAATCAAAGTCCAGACATAAATCCAAATGAGAACTTAGAGCTGGACTCACAAGGTGATGTCCACAGGCACTATTTGTCTAACATGACTGAGCTTGAGGTATTTTGCAAATAACACTGAGCTCAAAGGATGATAAACTTGCAAGAAGCTGAAGGGTACATGTAATGTTTGTGAGCTGTTATTGGCATAAATAAATCAGGGATAATAATCAGAACCCAATATGGAGTTATTATTGCTTTTGCAGCAACACTTTCAGCTATTTTACAGCCGCTACATTTTACTTCCACTGGAGACGGCAACAGGCCGACCGGAGAGAATTGTGAATGAAAGTTTTGTGCAAATATGGTAAAAGAAAGAAGTGGAAAGTTCATAAATAGACACCATATGTCTGGAGTAAAAACGGCCCAACAAAAGTGATGTTTAAGACAGTGTGTGTGGGGGCGTGCGTGTGTGTGTGTGTTTTTGAACGCACTGGAATCATTAGAACAATAACAAAGAAAATGTGTCAACAAAGTGTTTTTCAAGCACAACCCCAGTGAAGCCGTGCTGGGTTCCAGTAATCTGACCAGTTTTAGTAGTACAACAACAACATGGCTGGATTTTTGCCACACATTGTTTATGCTAGTTTTTACAATGTCTTCATCTAAAACAGATAGCCATTCTTTTTTTACATGAATCCAAAAGGGTTCGCCGAACCCATTTCTCCTTCTCTAAGTACGTAAACAAAAAGCAACTGGACTCATCATTTTGTTTTTTGAAAATGCTTCATCTCCCATTCAAAGAGATTCTTCAGAGAACATGGGGTTGGATGAATCAGGGTTACGGTCAGTTTCTGATTAGTTTCATATGGACAAGTTGACATCACCAGGCGTTAAGTTTGGGTCGTTAAATGACAACGGTCCCAAACACTGAAGCGAATGGCCGGTAGAGTCATCAACGTTTTCTTTTAGGTGCATTTTGATAAAAGTTTGAAAAAGTTGATGGGAATGGCAAAGTTCCAAATAACTTTCTCAGTTTAGCAAGTTTTCAGGTTCGCTTGAGGTGGTTTTAGGTTTTTCTGAAAAGGAGTTAGTGCGCTAAAGCGGAGGCGGAAACACATTTGCAGGATAAGTTCTGATGTAGTGAAAGCCCCTATCCACTGGAAGGTCTGTGCCTTACCAGAGGTACGAAACATAGAACCATTTCTAAGTTCACACCTCCGGCTTGGAGGGAAGGAGTCTCTCCATTTTTCTGAGATGTGTGGTCTATTCTAGCTTGCTTGCAGAGTCACCGTCTGACAAAATCACACTTTGCATAGTCTGGCGGATTTGCTTCAAAATCAGTAGACAGAAACATGGCTAATTTACTTTTTCCTTTTTTTTGTTTGTTCAGAATTTGCATGACATTTTGATGTAAACTTAGCTAATAGCTGATAGTCTTTTAAGTAAGTCTAAACTTATGGGATTGATGCTTCCCACCACGTTCAGAACTAAAGAAGCCTCTCTAAAAAAAGTGAAACAAAAAAAGTTCAGCTGTGATATGTTCGGGATGAGTAAGAATCTACACCAATGTATGATCTCTTCTTCTGCAATGCATGCACACAAACAGACAAGAATGGACGGCAAAATGAAGATATTTGAAGCCACCTTTTCACAGGAAGAAAACAGCACAACAATGACTGAAAACCAGAATGAAAAACCTGTGAAACGTGTCAGTGCTGGATCTCGGTGAGTTATTCTGGTGCACAGAGCAGTGAACAATAGAGAGCAAGACTTCCTGTAGGCTGGCGTGGTAGTTTATAAAGAGTAAGTCGAGGTCCTGGTTGAAGCATGGAGTGACCATGTAGTCATAGTGATGCTTTGATGAAGTCATTACAGCTGTCTTGTTAGCAAGAATGCTAGTATTTGCATCTATACCGGCAACTAAATAAATTCCCTGGACATCATAACAAGATTATATTAATAAAGTGCAGATGTGATACTGTGTGGTTGTTAAATGACTGAATGTAATGTAAAGTGGTTTAAGTCCTCTGATGCTATACAATTACAGGCTATTTACCACTGGCTGACATGTGATTGTCTTCTCTTTATGAGTTCAAACAGGAATATTGATTAATTAGGGAATGATGGGGTAAAAATGTAAATGTTAAAAATGAGGGAGGTCCGACTGGCTTACCCACGTATCCTGGCGTCCCACAGGCTGTGGACATGACGTCGCCACTGCCCTCCATCTTTGACAGACCGAAGTCACTTATCATGATCTTAGATTTGTCTTGTGGATTAAAATACAACAGGTTCTCTGGCTGCAGGAAGACAGAATGGAATAAAATAAAAAAAAAAGCTTTTTCACATCCACTGCTTTCTGATGGATGAATTTATACATCAGTGTAGAAAACAGAGGCTTTTTTTGTCTTGCAAAAGCATTCTCACGCCCTGGAAATGTCCACATTTTGTCAAACCCTACGGTAGCCGATTTTGGGCATGGAAGGAAAAAAATAAAAGCCCAACAGAAGGTCATCATTAAAAGTTGAAATACTTGTAATGATGACTTTCAAACTCATAATTATGAGATAGAAAGCTGCGCCGTTTCTCCAAGGTTTGCTTCAGTATCTCATAATCATGACTTTGAATTTCATAATTATGACTGTTTCTCATAATTATGATTTAGAAAGTAAAAATTATGACTATCTCCTGATTATGACTTTAAAAAAATAGATGGTAGTGTGTGTTCTACTATATTTTAGTGGAAATGACGACTTCCTGTTGGGCGTTTATTTTTTCATTTCATGTCAGACCTGGGCTTCCATATAAACCTCATCATATTTGGTAGTATTTAGTATATAAATAAAACTTTACTTTTGGAAAAACTTTGTTGTGTTTTTTCTGGTATGTTAAAACAAACATGCGTTTCAAGAATATTTACAAATGAAAATCAAAAATTTGTGCTACGAATAAATAAAATTCAATACAAGGTAATACACGCATATGCCAGTCTAACCTTCAGGTCCCGGTGCACGATCCCCATCTTGTGGAGGTAGTTCACGGCGTCCAGGACTTGTCGGATCAGTGTGCTCGCATCCTTCTCTGTGTAAAATCCTTTTTCCACGATTCGGTCAAACAGCTCTCCCCCTGACACCCTGAGGCGAGAGAGATCATGATGATGATGATGTGTGTGTAAACAACTGGGGAAAAAAACACCAACAAAAAGATGCCTGCATGGCTGTCCTTTTCACTGAAATGTACGGGGAGTTTATGGGTCAACACTTCAGGTTATTTATGAGGTGGAGAGGTTTCCAGTCATAGCCTGTGAGGCATGTGCAACAAACACACACACACACACACTCCTGAGCTAAAGCAAGCATCATGTTTTCAAACATAGCAATACTCTTCTTACAAAAAAACAACTTAATAAGAAGCTGGGAAGCCCACTCCATGGTGCAGAGGAGTGAGAATGTCTAATCCTGGTTTCATTTGCTGTTTTAGCCCAAGCAGCAATAAACCAAACGCTCTTATTGTCTGCAGACGGAATTAATCTGAGAAAATCTCCCATCTGATCCAAGAAAAACTCAAGTTCATTTAAAAACTTCTCCCCTCTGGGAGATTCTTGCAATATGTTCTTGCTTTTATGTTTTATGACTCTTTGCCACATGAAATAACTTGTCCTGGTATAAATGATACACATTTTATCCAGGTGAGCTGTGTTTTATCTGCTATTAGTCAAACTAATGGCTCCCCCTGGTGGAGGACAGTCTCTACGTCAGCCTGTGTATTCTGTTGAACTGGTCTTGATCAAAAAGGTCTGAAGGGATTTTAGTGTTCCTTTTTGGTTTATGCTTTATGCTTGATATTAAAAAAATAAAAGAATGCTTCAATGTTTACAAAATCATCATTTAGCAAAGATGCCATTATCTTGAGAAAGTATTTGAAAATGGTTCTGGAAATACATGTCTGAAAAGTGTGGTGTGCATTTACGTTCAGGCACCCCCTACTCAAATCAACTTTAACCAGATTTCTTGCTGCAGCAAAAGAAAATGATCAGCATGAGGCTGCCGCCACCATGTTTTACCTCGGAGATAGTGTGTTTCAGGTGAGAACAAGCAACCAGGAATTAAAGGTAACTCTGGAGGAGCTGCAGAACCACGACTCAAGTAGACAAAAAAAGACTAAGGTTACCTTCACGCAGCATGCAAATGTGACCTAAATCCAATTTGACTTCTTTTTCCGCAAGTGGAACCTAAATTGAATTTAATTTTTTTCTAAATTTGACCTAAGTCCGATTTTTTTTTCCAAATGTGATCCTTTTTCACTGCAGCATGAACGGACTAATTCTGATCTTTTAATTCCTCCCCCAAAATCCAATTTGTGCCACTTCCATATGTGGAACTAAATTAGATATATTACCGATTGTTTTCAAAGTGTCTGCAGTCTGAACGGCCATGATACGCATTTTATCCGACTTTTGCCTTGATGTGAGAGCAATTCTGCACTAGAAGAAGCCACACATGGTAAATTGGGACATAAATAATGTCTGAAAATTACAATTATGAACTTATGAAAGAAGTCTGTATCAGCAAAGTGCATCACATCACAATCCCACCATTCTTAACTCCAACTCCACATCCAAACAAACTTTTTTATAGATGTTTCAGTCAATGCCCCACTCACTGTTAATTGTGCTATTTTTCATTAGCTTCCTTCATCTTGTTATCTAGTGACAATACTGTTGGTTCTCATTGCTGAATAACTTTAATATCAATCTGTAAATGGCAGCCTGCATTATTACTTCCCTATGCTACTCTGTAACATCTATATTCTTCTTGTTGAGTCATTCAGCAAAGACATATTCAAATCTCAAAAAACATGTAGCTGTAAACTACAGTTCTATAAACTATTGACTCCAGATGGGTTAATACAAATTACACCTTCAAATTTCTGTGTAAAAATACCTTGTTGATTTACTTCCTATTTACAATTTTGTTCACCTTTGTCTCAGTATATCACAAAAAAATCTCAATAAAACACAGTACGGCACTTTGATATAAAAATACAAAGATAATTTAAAAACAGTTTTGTTGCTCCAGGTTATTTTTTAAGCATTGCCTCTATCTCCAGCATATTTTAAAATGACACACGCACAAAAAATGCATTGAACACAGACAAAAAAAATCACCAAGGGCAAACCCTGCCGCCTTTAGCATCTGTTAGGCGTCATCATGGCGACAGATCAGATTAGAGCTTATTGAAGTCAAACTAATGAAGTTTCTGGAAAAGAGGGGGATCAGAATTAACTGCTAATCCTCTCTGTGGCTCTTCAAAGAGGACAGTCGTTTTTCACGAGAAGCCTTGTCTGGGAATGACAGGAAAGGGATAACACACACATGCATTCTTGTACTTGTATCCAAATGAGAACTTTGAGTATTGACTTCTCTTCATTTTAGTAACTGCATTTATGTCTAACCCAGACATTTTCCTTAACCCTATCCTTAATGTATGTGTGCATGAATGTGTGTGTGAATGGGTGAATAATTGAATGTAGTGTGAAGTGCTATGATGTCCTCTAGACTTGACAAGTGTAGATCATTTTTTACCATAAACCAAAACCTAATTTACATCAGACATTTTAACTTAACCAGCTGAGCGCATTCCAACTGAAAAAAGTGAGGACAAGGAAAATGTCCTCACTTCCCACAAATGACCTCTTTCTGTTTGTGAAATTAGTTACAAATGCCCTCTACATGTACCATAAACAAGAACACACACACACACACCTACACACACTTATGTACGGACTGCAAAAGGGAGATCAGCCACCAGGCTGCATGGTTGCATAAGCATTTGCGTAAGGAGAGCATGGCAATAAGACAGGAGCTCCCACACAAGCCTACATGCACACTGAAGCAAGGACGAAATGACACACACAGACGGTCTACACACTTCAACAAATAAAGCGACAAGTCATGGCTAAGGCATTAAAAAAAATTGGACACTTTAATTAGAATGAAACAACTGAATTTAAAAAAAATATTGATATGTATTTTAATTGTATTTTTTTAATGTTTGCCTTTTTAAAGACTATAGCTGGTGTTTACGTATTGTTAAAAATATCTTCCAATAACATGTTGATATTTTTCAAATTTTCTGTCAACTTTAATCTTTTTTCTTTTTTTTTTTTTTTACCTCTGAAACATGGTAGGTTGCTGGATGAGTTCCCTAGCAAGTTTTCTGGGGGAAACCTTGTCCTGTATAATATTACATAAACTTACAAAATTTTCATTCACATTGTCTTTGTTTTTTTTCTTAGTTGTGGTGAGTAACGTTTGTTATCTCACCATCACAGTTGGGCTCCAGACATATTATTAGGTCTTTTTTCAACTGCAACCAAACAGTGACAAAAACCTGATTCCTTCTTCTTAGATTAAACGCCGGAACTGTCCATCCAACCTTCCTTTTCATCGACTCTCCATTTCCCCTCTTCTAGCTGATCTGGTAACAGGCACGTGGTCTGAATGCTCTCAGGAGAAGATGGTTGTGCATCATGGCTGACAGCGAGGCTTTATTTGTGTGTCCATGCGTGTGTGTGTACGGGGGAAAGAGGGTTTCATCATGGCAGAGATGAAGGGCTATAATCACACCAACAGATCCAGGTCTCTGACCGGAGCTGCTGCAGTCATTAGCTGCCTTCAGAGGCCACTGCTGCACTCAACACCGTCCACCTTGGCTTTCTTTTATCAAGGTTGTGTTTATTCACACACAGTAATTATTTCATCAGCATGACATTCATAATCTGTGCAAACATAACCTAATAAAGCAGCTACAGGGATATTAGGCAAAGGTTTTAATAACTTGGCCTGATTTAGGCTTTCGCTACTAGGAGTCTGTGTATAAGCTAACAGAATGTAATGAAATCGCTTTTTAAAATCTCTTCATGAAGAATTTGAAAAACACTTCCAGGAGGTGACTCTAAAGTTTTAAGAGATTAAATTGGAAACAGTCTCCTCTGTTTATCCATCACTGTGTGGTTCAACCCAGGCAGAAAACAACAGGACAGGGCTGAGTTCCATTCAGGACCTGTACAGGTCAAGGGTCAGGAAAATGGCACCTAACATCTCTGCAGATCCCACACATCCTGGACACAAACTGTTTTGGATTTACTTTTAGGTCGGCAAATGGTTTTTATACTGACCACAACCTACCTTTAAAACAGGCATTTTGTGTGTACATACACATACACGAACATGTCTTTCTTTATTTTTTGTTTTATTTTTTTTTCCTCCAACAGAAATCCAAAGTTACATTTCTTTTTTGTCCTGGCCAATAAAGCCATTCTTATTCTGTCACAAAATGTTCATCTTAATACAACATTTTTTGATTTGTCACAGAATATGTACAGTTAGTTCTAATCACTGGAGAAGTATCATAAAATATTCTAACATTTTTCATAAAGAATCAAGAATAATAAAATAAAGATGTTTTGTTCAGTTTAATAAAGAAAATGGGAGGTCTATAGGAGTTGTAGCTCCCCTTGTGGTGATAGGAATGTATTGCAGCCTAATCAGATTATAAAACAAAAATGCCTGCATACGTGTTGCGAGCTGTATTATTTTCAAGAGAGATAGAAAAAAAAATCTCAGCTGAAACAGATTATCTAGGCATGCACAGAAAATTTGGGCCAATATTGTAAATTAATACGGTTGTTATGGTCAGTAACTAATATTACATTACATCCCAAGGAATGTCTGCTTCCAGTTTATGTTCCAGCTATCATGCAGACTGTAGCACAACCATTAAGTTAGGAAAACTTAATATCTCATTTTTGAGACCCATATATCACCACGTCCTCTCTGTCCTATCCTTATTTCCCACCCTTGTACTTCTAATCATCTTGTATCAACTCAGTTGATAATGTATGGTATTGATTATTAGAAGTCAATAAATTATAATAAGTAAATTGTGTTATTATTTTTTCATGTTATTTGTTCTTGATGTATGCAACATCTCTTGTAAATGAGAGAATGAATCTCAAGATATTTTCCTATATAAATAAGGGATTATTGAACAGATGTCAAAGAAAAACGTTTCTTTGAAATCAAGTATTTTTACGCGTTATGAAGATAAACAGGCATCATTTCTTATCATGGAATTTAAATTTTTCTTTAATTTATTTTGCTTTTGATCCTAAGGGTGCTGCTTGGCATAATGAGAAATAAGACATATTGATGATCTTAATTCTTTTACTCTGCTGCAAATTGAGATATGCAAATCTCAATTTGCATATCTCCAGTCGCTCTGAGATATTTTTCTAGCTTTAAATGAAATGTCTCTGTCTCTAAAGTTATGACTTTAATAACACAAACAACGTATTTCAGCTAAAGCGTGTGAAGCAACATCGTGATATTAAACGCTGAAACGAAAGCAGCCAACTCGGGACTGTTTCGCAGCAACCCAGGCAGACCACAGTAAGCATACTAATGACTGCATCGACACAGATAGCTGTCTAACTTGAAATACTTTCATCTGGATTTTTTTTCTTTCTTGAAAGCCAGACTCCCTCCTCCTTTTTCCTGAATGGATCTCATCTTTAATATTTAATTCACAACAAGCAGCATTCGTCTAGAGTTGCAGTGGGTTTGCATTGATTTCCATCACAGCGCGGACTGATTGGCTCCCTGGGCTCGGGGTTACATAAGACAGGCTGCGTTGAAGGGCAGCGGAGGAAAGAGCGCATTGATCCGCCGTGCTGCAATTACACCAAACGCGCTCGACAACCCTTGCTCCCTAAATGAGATTTCTGGAAGTTGTGGGGTGGGGGGGGGAGGAAGACTGACATTTCTGTAAATGTGCATAATTATAACAAACGAGGCTACTTATTACTTAGAGATCAGAACCAGCGCGGTAATTACAGAAGCTCGAGGACACGGTTTGGCTGTCATCTTTTATTAGAGAGGATAGACAATGCCTCACGATTAAACCGCTGCACACACACTACACATACTACAATGGAGTACGGTGATGAAAGTAAGAGCAGACTGCAGCACTGACACTGTTGCTTCCCTCCAATTCTCTCACTGTGTCTTCTATATTTCAACATCGGTCTACGCATAAAGCATGAGGGCACTTGAACATTACTAGAGGAAGATGGGGAAAGAAAAAGGATACGTAACAGAATAAAATAAGCTGCACAACTACAAGAATCAATCAACAAGTCAAGACACTCAAAGAGTCTCAGATTATGGATAAGCCCATCTGAAAAATAATTTATGTTCATATTTAAGCTGCAATCATGTACTTCATGTCAGTACAGTAAGCTCAGATATGTTAAAGGGTTATTTCAAACCTTCCACTATTATTACTACAATAAAGGAAATACTATTTTATACAGAAGTATGTGTGTTCCTTGCCTTGTTATCGCCTTCCTACGCAATTGTGCTCGATTCTCATCTCCCTTCAGTTCTCTCTCTGGGATTTCTCTCATTGAGTTTGACTTCTCTGATTTAATTTCAACTTGGCCAATCAGCGAACATTAGAAGAAGAAGTTGTGAACGATGATGTGGATTTTCTGCACTGTTTTAGGATTTTCGTCTCGTTGGCAATGGCAGCGGAGGAGGTGAAGCCATTCTGTCAGTGTTGGTTACGCTTCCAAATATTGAGCACTTAAACTTGGAGTAAGAAGAATGTTTAAGATATTTTATTGTTCCTAAAGACGTTCCTGCCCTACACCCCACATGGTTGTTTAAAGCATACGCAATTTCCAGTAAGCTTCATTGAGCTGGCACATTACTTAGGTCACGGCTAAACGTTAGCGGCTAAACTTCAACAGAGCCACACCTCCAGCAAGACTCGGTTGGCATGTTCACATGGAAATGTATCCACTCTGAGACCCAATTTCAAAAATGCTAATTTCTGGTGTCTCACACCCCAGACCTGTGTGGACACACAGTTTAAAAGACAAAACAAACTTTTGCAGATATGCCTCTGTATGAATAGGGTCTTAGTCATTCCTTTTGCCTTTTGAACCAGTGCTCAACTGCAATAGTGCGGAAAAAATATCATCACTAAATTGCTCCAGCATCAATAGACAAAGTTGCTCTTGGGAGATATTTGGATGCTATTCTCTATTCATGGCAGAGTTTTAGCATGCTTTCACCCCTAACAGTCTGGTTGACTCGGTTTGATTGGGGTAAAAAATTACAACATTTGCTCCACTTCCAGCTGGTATGGTTCTTTCACACTGCACTGTGTAAAAATAAACCAAATCCTTTGAAAGACCTGTTCACCCCCTCGCCTGTAGTGGCACTGCACCAAGAACCACTGAAGAAAACAACAGGAAAACCTTTGAAGAAGAAACTGAGTGCAACTTCCTTCTTCATGAAATAGAAAAATAGAATAGAGTCGGATTTTAATTTCGTCTTTGGCAAAAGATAAGCCATTTCTCTGGCTAGCGCTAGATGTGAGCATTTGTTTTGGTTGTATTTACCCAGAATGCCATGCGCTATAGTCTGCTTCCTATATTTGGAGCGGCCTCCGTTCTGCTTGGCCTACACATATGCATTCGAACCGCACCAGAGTTCAGTTGAACTGAACTAAGACCTAGGTTTGTAGGCGTACCACAGTTCACTTTTTTGGTCACCACTTCCCCGAGTTAAATCTTCCTCAGAACAATTTCCTGGTATCTTCTTGGGTGTCTTAAAGCTGTTTTTGCAGCAGCTAAACATCTCTCCTGGAAGTTCCTGATGATTCAATAAAACAAAGCTTTTGGTGCAGTCTTAGGAGTTGAAGCAAAGACATAAAAACAGCACGTGTTTGCTTGGAGGTAGCCATGGTTTGCAAAGGAAGAATGATTTCAAGCAGCAACTCCTTTAAAGTAGCAGTTCTGTCCATCTGATTTAATCAGAATGACAGAGTGATACCAGCTGCCTGGTCTTCATTAACAGTTTCCCTTTAGCTTATTGTCAATTAGTGGCTGGGCTTAAGCACAGTTCCTAAGAGGTTTTCATGATTGAAGTATTTTTCATTAACTTTTATTACCTTTGCGGCTAACTGCATTTCATTTGATTACTCCTTATATTTGTACCAGTTACAAACTGCCCCCATAAAAACTGAAGCAACAAATGAGCGAAAAAACATTCTCAGTCTGAAACCTTTTGATTACAACCGGAGAAATATAGAATGATGATGCATGTTTGTAATACTATGAGTGCTTATTGGTGAATCGCTAATACAACATGTTTGAGAAAGTTTTGAAAATAAATCATTTTGTCTCTGCTTACATAATAAAGGTACATTCAGCAAATTCTGTCACAGCACCTACTCTGTTACACAGCGGTGTAACTTTGACTTTGTTTGTGATATATATAATTAATGATTGATTATTGCAGGAAGGTTCCTTAAATTACAATGTGTAGTTGGAACAACTACAAATTGACTAACAGTAAGAGTCTAACACAACAGGACATTTAAAGCTATTTGACCACAAATATTGAATTAAAGCATTATTTCTTGTCCTCCCCAGTATGTTAACTATCTTAAATTGTGTTTTTTCTTAATATTAACAATCCAAGTCAATTTTGTTAAGCATTAAGTGCTCTATTGTGTATGAAGTATGCAGTATCCATCATGTTATATAATGTTTGGATGGGGATGAAGTGGGTAAAATTGTGCTCCTACGTCAGGACGGGGTACGTTTTGCTGCGACATCATGGTGTTTTTATTGTTGTACCATATTTAATGGTCGACTGCCCTCAATAAGTCAAATAATTCTTCACTTCAAAAAATAGGCTGGTCAACCCTGATGTTGGAGTCAGTTCAAGCTTTTGGTATGTTGAGGAGCTGAATCTTCATTAATGCAAATAGAGCGTCTGAATAGTGCATCATGAGATTAACCAACAATATTACTGGGCCATTGCTGTGATATTTCAGTCACACTTCCATCAAAATCCATCCAGTAGCATCTCTGTGTGTATGCATGGGGTCTAGGAGTTGCAAGCAACATCCATTCCCATAAACGTTTTACCTAAACAAATCAAGACAGCCAAGTTTCACAACATATTGCCTTGGATGTCATCTTAGGTTTAATAAATGTGTCATGAAATGCGGTGGAGAGGTAGTGAGGCAGATGCAGAGGACCCAGGTTGTAGAGAATGATGGTTGTTTAATGAAGAAATAATTCAAAGGTCCAGAAATCCAGGCAGCAAAGATGAACTGACTAAACTAAGCTCAGAGCTGGTAGCAACTGGAGACAAACAAAACAAGCAGTCAAACGAGACGAGGACCGGCAAAGAACATGGAACACGGGTGACATTAAATACACAGAGGGTAATCAAGGAATGAGACACATCTGGGAACAATCAAGGGGTAGACAGGACAACACGGAGACTCAAGACACAGAAACCCAAAAATAAATACACAGAAAAACTCAAATCAACACAAGGAAAACCAAATCCTTACGAAATGTTTAATTATAAACATATTGGAACTTTCAGTCACCAAAATAAATAAATAAAAAAGAAACAGATTTGGCTCGCAAGTCAGATTTGGTCGTGTCAGCTCAGGGTGTAACAAAAATAGTCAGAATTAGTTTCAAAAACTGTGATGGACGCATCTCAATTTGCATACTGACAGAAACTTAATATATCAATTTAATTGTCTGGCAGTAGCACCAATTTACACAGAGAGTGTTTTAACAAGGCAACATGAGAATTCATTTAGAGGTAGCAAATGATTCCCTTAACATTTCTGCCAAAACATCCGTGAGGAAAATATGGTTTCATTTGTTGCTTAGCTATCACAATCCATTTGTCACTTTTTTGGAGTCTTGCAACAAACTGTTGCTTAACGTACATTTGAATTGTGCAGTTGAATGACAGTATAGTCTGCCTATGTCTATTTCTGTAGTAGCTGGGTAGGGAGTGGATTGAAATAAAAAATAGGAGATGATCAAACTTAAAAAAAAAATTATTTAATTTGTTACAAGTAATCAAATTAAGTTTATCCAAGTAAATATGTTACGTTTATTAAATTGTCATGTTAAACAAACATGAATAAATTAAGTTTGACCAACTTAATTTGATTACATGTAAAAAATTACCTCAGTTTTTTATAAGTTGGAGCTCCATTTTTTTTTTTCAGTACGTATTTTAGGTATTCTAAAATACACTTATTGTAAGTATTCTGTTGGAGCTGGAAGAAATACTCTGGAGTTGCACAAATGGCCAGCGGCTGGCTGAAAACCCGTAACAAAAGAGGGAAAGGTGCTGTAAGTATCACATCTTTGAATTTGCACATATTGTCATCTTTAATTTCATCCGATTACTGCATGTTAAGTTTCATTCATTCATATCTGGAGAGCACAAAACATGCTCGCAGCATTCATCCGTTTCCCCCCTTATGAACTGAAATGGTGCCAGTTCCTGTCTTAAGCAAAAGAAAATTCCAACAGCCTCATTTTTCGATGTTATTCTGCAGCGTCAATACCCACCGCTTACCTTTGACCCTGTAACTATGGAAACTAACCCATGTTCCATTAACAGATGGCGACGGGGGACAAAAATGAACATGGCAAGTAATAAAGAAATGCAAGTAAGCCAGAGGGAAAGCATGAGGTGATAGAGACGGAACTAAGGTGTGAGGAGAAAAAAAGGAAAGAGAAAAGCAATGAAGTGAAAGAAGGGACAGATGGTGAGAGACAGGAGAGGAAAGAAGACGTAGAGATGGAAGACAAAAAGATATGCTCTCTGTCTCCAACTGTTTCACTACAGAACTCCAGAGCTTTTCATTGGAAACATCCGGACATCAGAACATGTACAACCCTGATTATCTCTCTGATAGTGGAAATCACGATGAGGAAACAACAGCAGCCTCGGTTATGAAAACAAAGGAGAGCACGCATGGACCCAAATGAAACACAATGACGGACAACAAAACATTCTGGGTTTTGTTGTCCAGTGATGCATCACTTGATTTTCTGATGGACGCTGCATTGACCCTATAGCGTTGTAATGCAAGCCAAGACATTCTGGAAACACCATGTGGGAGGATCCGCATTAGAAACGGAAATACTTGGTTAACTGGGTTTAGCATTGAAGCTTATCAGCTTAGCTAAAGCCACAACCTTTGGAGGATCGTCAAGAGAAGGACTTCAGGTGATGTAACAGTTGGCTGAAGGAGTGATATAAAAAAATTTGATTTGCACCGTAAAGACTGTCCGAGTCACAGAAAATGCAACAGGTACTCAAGAAAAAAATATCCAATGAAACGGTCAGTGAAAGAACCCGTCACTCTCAACAGTCAGAAAAGACATAAAAGAGAAAATTTCCTTCCATCTAATCAATACGATTGCAAAAAGATTAACAAAATTGTCAAATAGTAGAGGGAATGATCAATGTGAAAAGATGGGTCTGATGAAGACACAGCTTTTGTTTTTGAACAAAACATATTTTTTGTACACTATTTAAGTGCAATACAACCTTTATTTACCCCTCATTGTGAGGGTGGACTTCTCGATTTTATGAAAGGTGGCGTTGGAACCCAGACATGCTGTGGCTGTACTGATAATCCGCTGACAATGACTTGTAAACAGCTATGCTTACATAATCCTCAGACGGGACTTCCACCTGAACTTGATAGAACAGTTTCCAGCTTCAGTGTCAAACCTCCAAAACAACTTCTCCTCCTGCGTAAGCAGCTCTAACCTTCTACCAAAGGGCGGAAGGCTCCCATTTGTTAACCAGACGCAATTTTACCTTTATTTTCAGCAAATCCCTAGATATCTAAATGGGACATGCTTGGAATGTTCCTCAAAATAAACGCAAAGGAGGAAAAAGACATAGGTGCAAGGAAATTTCAGTCATGACTAAAACAGATGGAAGACCCCCTCCACCAACACACACATCAACTGATTGCACCACCTCTGAGAAAACACACACCAAAATGAGGATGAAATTTAACTCACAGCTGCATGATTAGGTAGAGGTGGTCCGGACTCTCATAGATGTCCTCCAGAGCAACGATGTTTTCATGCTTGATCCTGCAAAGCAAACACAAACCAATAATAAAGCTCTTTATTTCATATGATATCCGTCGAATTGTCCTCCTTACGCTTGTAGAAGCTGCTAAAGACTTCAGAGGTTCACCTAGAACTACAATGTTACAGCTTGGATCAAACCTTGCATTTGTTAGAATGGCCCAGAGTCCAAACCTAAATCCAATTTAGAAATTGTTCAGTAGCTTGTAAATTGCTATTTAAAGTAGCTCCCCATCCAAATTGACTGAGCTCGAACTTTTATACAAAGAATAGCTAAAATTTCTAGATGTGCCTATTTGGTAGAGAAGCACCACAAAACAGCTGTAGTTGGAAGTAGAGAAAATGGTGGTTTCACAAAGTAGAATGTACAAAAAATGAAAACTTTTATAAAAATATTTTTCTACACATTTGTTGAAACACAGCTTGTTGTGAACGCATGCCCATGGATGATGGCGGTTAAACAGTTTTCCTGTAATAGTAAATTGCTTCTCCACCATTAGCACATCCGGCAGCGAGTACAGGATGTTGATTGACAGCACTAAGACTTTCCTCCTGGCTCTGATTAGTTGAAGAAATGCACTGCTCCCGACAAAAAACAGACGGCAATAGTAGCTCAGGGAGAAGGTGGAGGAGATTGATCTTTTCACAGATTATCAACAACATGTAAAACATTTAAAAAAAAAATAAAAGATACTGCATACTGCAGCTTTAAATGTAGATTGTGATTTTGTTTTAAGCTGAAATCTTTCTGCACTTTCATTCTTTTGACTTACCCAGTTAGCAAACACTTTGAAATCGGAATGAAAAATCTTTTCATCCTGGATTAATTTCTTCAAACTTCCCTCCCTCAAACTCTCCATGGTTACAGCAGCATGATGAGGGTGTTTTAAACAGTTCTGTGTGTATGTGTAGGTGCGTGTGTGTGTGTATGTGGTGCACATTCGTTACCCTAATAGCTTACTGCTGGTAAAATCACGACTGAATTTATGTGGGCGCATGGTTTGATCATCTTCTGCATTGTAAATAGAGGCAATTCCCCCAGGTATGACACGCTAACCCAAACATTCACAACAGGTGCTCAGGTGACCTATTACAGTGCATGATCTCTGTGACAGCAGGCAAGCGATGAGCCACGAAGCTAAGACACGACTCACACACACCCCTACAAACACCCAGACGAGTGCAGGTTGAATGGTGATAATGCGTGGATTTAAGCCCTGCCCAGGACAATGAAGAGCTACAGACAACAGACTGGGTGTAACGGCAGACCAGAGTCAGGGTCCATTCACAAAAAGCCTCTTGTACATTTCAGGCTCCATGTTGCTATGAGCTGCTCTTATTCATGGATTCCTGTAACAGCTGTTGTGGAGGAGCTCTATAGTCTGTTTCTGTCTCGAAAAACTGGCATGGCAGCACTTCCAAAATACGCCCAACCATTTGTTCTGATAGGGAAGTTACAGCCTTGTCATGTTTTTTTTCACCTGTTTTCTTCTTGGGACTTCTTGAATAAGTATGGAAATCAAACATGTCCTGATTGTAGAGTGGGAAAAAAACAACAGTTGGGTCAGAGCAAGTCAAGACCAATAAATCTCCTTGGAAATCTCTTAAACCCCACATCTAAACCATTTGTTTGATTCCAATAACTCTCGTTTCTTTCTCTCGGTAGAATGGATAATTTTAGCTATTCTGAGATCTTTTAATCTCAGTAGGAATGATTCTAGTGCGTCATGACTTCTGGATGGTTACCGACTGAATTACTAACTGATCCCCAAGTGCTTGGCCAACGAAGGACTCATTGGTTGGACGTTCAATCCCCTGGAGACAATTCTCTTGACAAATATTTTGAGAAATTTCTCACCAGGAATTAGATATCATTATGTCTCTGCTTTTGGTTCATTGTCCTCCACTTATCTACAATCAAGTGCCTGATGTAACAAGTCCAGGATGGAAATGTGAAGACCCCTCCACTTAGTGACTCTCCACCTCATTCTGTGGGATCCCAAGTCGGTACCTGGCCAGAGCAGCACTCATGCTACAGCAGCCAAGATCCAAATCTGTTTATTCATCTCCCACTCCATCATACTACCACTCGCAAGTAAAAGACTTTGATACTTGAACACAAACCTCGGACCAAGGGATTTTTGTAAGTCACAACTAAGCCGTAAGTCTATCCACCAAAGTCTTAAGTCAATTCTAAAGTTAAGACATGACGGTGCCAAGTCGAGTCCCAAGGCAAGACGTACCAGACTTGACTCCAGTTTTAGCCAAATGTTAGGTTTGAAGAATCTGAGCACCCATAAAAAGAAGAAAGAGACAAGTGAGTTTAAGATTTACTTGCAAGGAGAACAGACAGGAGCATGCTTCAATTGCAACCTCCTACCCGCTCTAAAACAGCTCCTGTCTGACCCTTTCTTTTTGTTTCCTTAGGGCGGTCCTAGTTACATAGCCTATTTGATTATCTTGAGTTAATCACATAGAGTAGCTGTTTCTTCTGTTCTCTTGAATCACAGGTATGTTGCACCCACAAGCTGCCGTCATGTAGAGTGCATTGTTCAGAGTTCTTGTTTACTTCCTTCTGTAGAAATGATGCAGGAACTGATGATCCCACAGAACAATGAGGTGTCTTGCGTTTCCGTGGTCTCATGTACAGTTCCTCTGTCTCTGCTGAATAAACTTCGACCCTTAATCATCCATTGTTTATTCTGCCACGTCAGTTATCACTCTTGCTGCAGACCATCTAGTATCTGCTCCCGATTTTAGAATACTTGTTAATTCTTTTTTTTTTTATTTTTTTATTTTTTTATTTTTTTTTTAAATAATTTTTAAAAAATTTTTTATTTATTGTGATGATCATCATTATAGTGATGATCATCTTGGAGTGATCATCATCACTCCAAGATGATCACTCCATCACTCCAAGAAACACATACTTAAAGAAAGAACAGAAATCTCTCCATTCTTAAAGATAATAATGAGTATATAAAAGAAAAAGATATTTACAAACTTAACACCAAATATGGTCAAATTTAATCACAAAGTAAAATTATGTAAAATCAAGAGTGTATTCTGTGATTTTGTTTGCCAGAACAACCACCAAAAGGAACTAAATTTCAAAAAGAAAATTGTTTTCAAGCCAATTGGCTAAAGACCGAATTAAATTATGAGTCACTAGCGTGAAAGTTGAAGTCTCGTCTCAAGTCTTTTGATTTGGATCCACCACAGTGTAGAAAATGAAATTATGGACCCCGTTATATAAAACCATAAACTTTCAAAAATGTTTAAAGACATGGTTTAACTTTGTCAACAGCGGGTAGTTTGATTTTATTTTTTAAAAGGGAAACGGAACATAATGTAACATGGAAAAAGTGAGGGTGTGTGAATATCTTCTGGATGAATTAAATTACACTTTGTGTAAAATGTAAGTAAATGCGTCTTTGTGTTTGAATTGTGTGTAGGATTCATGTGAACTAATTTTGGACCATCTTGAAATCTTAATAATTAGACATTATATGGATCTTTTTGCCTTGTAAACTGCCTTGAGATGAATGCACTGAATTGAATTAAAAAGCAAAGCTTTTGTCCTTTATAGAGTTAAAATAATATCTGCCTGTTTAGAGCTGTAAAGAAATCCATTAGGTTTTCCAAAGGTGACCCAGTGTCTTACACTGCACATAGGGACGCTCTGAACCATTTGCAGTAATAACATTCATTTATCGAAATGAATGTCAGCATCTCTTGCTCTCTTATTACTATTAGCAATTACAATTTTCTCTAATGTCCCTCTGCAGAGACAAATTAGTAACAGCATATTTAATGCATCATACTTCTCTATTGTCACAGCATACACAAGTGCATCACTTTAATACTTATCTGTGATTGTATAGAGAAGCGTCTATCTGTACCTTTCATTTACTCTTTGTCTCAGTTGGACTAATAATGAACCCTGATAACCTTCTATATCTCTACATCAATGATTTTAATAGTAGTTGTTGAGTTGATTTGTAACCCAATATAACTATATGGGTTGCTTCTAGTATGAAAAGTGAAAGTATTAGAGCTCATGAACTGAATGGAATGATGTATGAACCCAGAACAATGATGTGGAGACAGATAGGAGTTATAGTGTTGGCACAGTACAGTACAGTACAGTACAACTACCTATTTTTGCAAGGCCCATCATCTCAACCCCAAGACTCAAGTTGTAGATTGTATTGGCTGTGATACGGAGGGGACAGACGCCAAGGTGCAAACACAAAGCCTCCTTCAGGGCCAACTCCACTAAAGACCATATTTAGCCTGTTGAAAGGTATTTTTTAAGCGGAGGTCATTAGTACCAGCAGTCGATTGGCTGATTGATTGATCTGTGTGCCACATGAATAGATAACGAATCTACTTGAGCCAAAATTTCCCCTCAGTGACTCTCAAATTATATATTTTTTTATGTATTTTCGGCTGTTATTGTTACATTAAAGTAGAACCACCATAAAATTACACACACACTCAGAGGGAAACATTCAAAATCAACAAGGAATCTAATATTTCCCCCAATGTGTCTGGTAAATAAGTCTAATGCATACTTACAACCCCATGCACACACAGCAGAGATGTGTGTTTGGATCCCTATAACTCCTAATTGATACAATCGGGTTTATTTATAGAGCACCAAATTACAGAGAATATAATTTCTCATATCGTTTTACAAGGTCCAATTCAAGCCCAGTTAAATGGGTTTAGATGAAACTCAAACCAATCCAATTAATTCCAATCTTCTGCACACATTTAGAAAGTTCATACAGTCCAATATGCTCAATTGTAGCTTTAATCAACTTGTGAAAAACTTCAAGATTTATTAATACATGTTAGTGATACCAGTAAAAATAAATTTTTCATCAACTTCTCTTATTTGAAGCATATAAAGTATGAAATAATTATTTCTTCTCACAGACTGGAATCTTTAAACAGTGATTTGAAAGATTTTTTAAATTTATATTTGATGCCTGGGGCTACGAGAGAAAAATAAACTCCTTGTCTTTGAAGGCGCACACATTCTGCACAAAAGCAGAACAGCTTGCGTCTGGCAGAGTCAAACCGCACGACTAAAGACCGACACACACTAGCAGCATATGATATGTGTCAAAACATAAGCTGCTCTGCACGGTTTTATACATCAACACACAGACACACACACACAAATACGAGCTGCATTCAGGCGTTCGTAATCGCCGTGGCGCTTGTGTTGCTGTGTTGCTTCCCGGCATCAACCTCAAAAGCTGAAATTACACATCGCATTGGCGTTGCCTTTGGGGCCACTTTCTGCTGCTAACATAGACATCTGCTGTCATTACGGTGCCACCAGGATGTGCAACGGGCAGCGGCTGGTGTGACACTGACGGCAGTGGGACTGGTGGTGAGGGAGAGTCGTCTTTGTCCCCAATGCTCAGCCCTAATTGGAGGTTCGGCAGGCGTAATGCTCTGTCCATTCACAATTAACAGATTTCTGATATGAGGCCTGAATTGTTCCCACAGCTATTCAGGTTCATTGTGCAAAAACATGCCTCATATTAAAATAACAATCATTTATTTAATTATTTGTTTATTTAATTCATTTATAGTTTAAAATGAACACGTCGATATAAACAAAAATTTTGAATGGAAAGGAGTAGTTGGGAGAAAGAAAATCTTATATAGACACGTTGCGCAAGATCCCTTCTTGCGCAACGAAATCCAAGAAGCTGGATTTCTGCCATCCAGCTTCTTACTGGATAGCAGAAATCTGCTCAGTGACGATGACTACTACTGGTTTAAGTGTGAAGTTGTCAACATGACACGCTAAATCTTTAAAGTACACGCTATATATAAAATAAAAAGGGACATTATTGCTATTAATTGTCAACACTACGACAACTAGATAACAAGGGCAGAAAAAAATATTTAATGTAAAAAATAGCAAGGGAGAGCTGTTTGCTAGCTTGACTTTGACAATATTAACATTAGATGTGATGTGAAATTGAGTGTGTTTAGGATAAGTAAAAAACATTAAAAAAAAACAGGCAACCCACACACACCAACTCTCTGACACATCATCAGTAGAGCAGGTGTTTAAATGAGCTAATCAAGCACTACTGTGTTCAGATGATCACTTATTAATAATCGGAAAATAAACATAAAGTCTGAAAACATAATACTGTAACAGAATGAATGTTCCGTTCTTTGTGTGGGAAATGCTTGCGTGTGTTTTGGTGTTGGATCCTGATACGTTAGTGGAGTTGTTGTCAGTTAGTTGCTATAGCAACAGGTCTGTGTGTTGTGTAGCCAACACGAGATAAAAGCGAGATAAAAGAATAGTATGAGTGGTTTTTAGTTGTTCTTCAACTGTTTTTGTTTTTTTTAATTTGATGATACCTACATCTGCAGGTTTCATTTTGTTAATGGGGCTGTTCTACCACGACAGCGCGGCTATAGACGGCCAGTAAAAGAATTGTCTTTTCATCCTCCAGCATTGTGCGCGTTTGCAAAATATCCGGAGGTAAACAACAACATATAATCTACCCCTTCTGTCAAAAGTCAATTCACTACACCGTAAGCAACCAAGCATAAATCAACCATACATGTTGATGCATCTTTAAACACAGAAAAGGCAAAGTATATGTAAAACTAATAATTACAAAAAATATATATAATATATTTGTAATGATTCAGAACTCTACTAATTGAATATAGTTCATTATACTTTGATAAAATATTAGATTTTATTATTTTCAGTAAAAATGTATATCCTTGTTTTCTTTAGGCGGATTTGGTCCACTTGTTAAGTTCTGACTTTTTTTCTGTTTTCCGTAAATATCTTAATCTTATTTAAACATAAGTTGCAGAACATAATAGTCCAGCAAGTCACAAAATTTCATTCATTTCAAGTTAAAGAACAACAGATTTGTTGGCTCTGTTTCCTGCTCATAAGTCTAACGGCTCTATTTTTTTGCAAAACTAAAAGAAAATTTACAAGTGTTCTCCCCAAACTTCTGCACAACAGGTCAAAAATAATTAAATAATAACTCAATTTTCTTTGATATGATTGTGTTTGCGTAGCTTCACAGGCCTGGTGTGTGTGATGTGTGTTTCAGCAGTGGATCGTGGTGACCTGGGGGTGAGGGCTGACAGGGGAGGGGAAGGAGGGATGTATAGATGGATGTATGGAGGCAGGGGGGTATTTTGCGTGGAAGTAACAGAGGAGATCCACAGTTGCCCGGTAACCAGTAGATGTGTGTGTGGCGGTGTGACTGCTCTCACCTCCTCAGCACGGCAATCTCGTTCTCGATGCTGCTCTCCTTCCCCTTCAGAGCCTTCTTGGGGATGCATTTGACGGCGAACATGCGGCCGGTCAGCTTCTCCTGGGCCAGGACCACCTCTGAAAACGCCCCTCTGATGGAACAAAGGAAACACAAACACACTCCGTTTCAATCTCACGCTTCATGATTTCAGCTATTTTCTCCTAAAGATGCAATTCGCGACAAGTGCAAAGTCCAGTCATCAAAATATTCTGAAAATTGCACTGCTGTGTGAATGTGCTCCGATGTGACACTTTCAACTTTCCTTTCTTAACGACATGAAAGAACAGCACTGGCAGTAGGGCAAACATCTGTGTTTTTCAGCTCTTAAAATCCCTTTGTGTGTTTGTGTTTTGTGAATGTGTGTGTGCGCGTCATGTCGACAAGCGGGGCGATGAATGAAGATGAGCCCATTGCGAGTTAATCTGCCTGAAGCGAGTGCTGGCTCCTTTGTTGCTCTGCCCTCAGACTCGCTGGCATATCAGAGTAAACACGATGCATGCGCCCTTATCTCTTCTCGGCCGTCCTTGTTCTTACGTCTGTTCAGTGTATCGGCAACCCACAGTGGGAGACCATGCAGACTGCAGGAATTCAGCTACCAATCTGCCCCAGGCCCTTCAATTTCCTTGTTTTCTGACTAAATTTGTCTACGCATTCTGCAGAAATCCAAGCTAACATGGTAGTACACATATGTGACACTAGCCTGGTAAAAAATATGGCCTCTTGTTCAACCTTTCACTTTGTTCCGAAGGTCTGGGCCCTTCCTGGAGGCATGGACTCTGTGGAGATTTGAAGCAACTGGATAACCAATCATTAACATTTAGCCTGATGGCTGTAATGCGTCAGCTATGCTATGAAGCTAATCAGATTTTGCGTAAGCTGAAAACAACCATTCACCACTGAGATGTTGAGCTGAATAAAATCTTTGTCAGCAATAAAAGATCTTAACCATTCCTCACACTCCCACCTTAATTGTTCAATATTGGGAAACGCGGCCAACACGGACCGACTGGCCAAACTACCACCCTATATTATCCTGGTAAAAACCAGACCTTTGTTCTGCGCTTTGCTTCGTATAGAGTCTGGCGTCTCGGTTATCGAGAACGGATTGTTTCCTGGTGTAAGGATTTGAGTTCTGTGTGTGTTTATTTTGAGTTTCTGTGTCTCTGAGTCTCCGTGTTGTCCTGTCTTCCCCTTGATTGTTCCCAGGTGTGTCTCATTCCCTGATTACCTAATGTGTATTTAATGTCACCTGTGTCTGAGCGTGTCTGTCGGGTCCTTGTCTTATGTGATCCCAGTCTGTCCGTTCTGCTGTTTACGTCCAGTCGTTTAACCTGTCGCTACCAGCATTGAACCTTAGTTTCCGTTAAGCTGTGCTGCCTGGTTCTGGATTGTGTTTTTGGTTTAATTCAGTCATTAAAACTATCATTCATCTTTACCTGGGTCTCCAAGCGTCTACCTCACCACCGCCTCCTCACACAACTTTATGACACCTGGAGGTTTGGACTCTGTTGAATTTTGAAATTTGTCCGTTGCGTATCTAATGTACCAGTTTGACAATATGAAACTTACTGGAAATTACCTGCATTGTAAACAACCATTCTTCACCACACAGAGAGAAGTTTGGCACCGAGCCAAACTAGGCGACTGTTAATGTTAATTTAATATTAGGAAGTGTGGCCAACATGAACTGAATGGCTTTGTGCGCTTCCTCCGCTGCCATTGCTAAAACTACAGCCAGACTACAATTCTTAATAGACACCATTGTTCATAGTTTCTCCATCTGTTCATTGATTGGGCCAGTAGAATTTCTACCAGAGGGAATCCAAGTAAACGGGAGAAAGCCCAGACTGTTTGTGTATAATAAGTTTAATTGAGCGGAATAGCAAATAGAGGTATATCGATACAACAATCTCACAATATGATATACAATATCCTGATCACGATACAATATGTATCACGATATTTGGCGAACGATACAATTCGCTACGATTCTATGCACTTTTATGATTTACTGAAAGATTTTACAAGGACTGAGTGATTTTAGTGACATTTTGTGTTCTATAGACTTGGATTTAATTAACTGAAAACTGATTAAAAGCACCAACTACACAATACCTGAATCTGATTGGACAGAGTCTAACAGTCTACAGCTGGACAAAATGAATCAAAGATGCAGTGAGAAAATTAGTTTCTGCCATTTAATTCATGCGGGTTTGACATAAAACTCAAAGTTTCAACAGTGATCTAGGAGCTGAGTGGGGAGATTATCAGCCTCTGTAGACTCTCAATATGCAAATGATTGCACTCATGTTTTTCTTTTGGACATACTGTGGCTGCGTTTTGGAGTAAAAAAAAGTCTTTTGGACTTTAAGGAAAAGGCTTTTTCTGCCTTGGCTCCCGGAGTTAGCCGTGGCTGTAAGCTGATTACTACTAGCTGCTGGGGGAGTGGCTCTGCCTCACCCCGTAGTGATCGATTCCTTGCAGCTGCGCAGCGCCGCCAGTCCCCTGCTTGGACCTCTGAGTAGCTGCCTCTCAGACTGCCAGGATCTCATCGTACTCTCAGTCTCTGATACTCTTTGTCAGTCGCTAATAAGAATGATCGATTGGCAATCCTCACCGCGCCCAGACTCCGGCTGCGGGTTTCACCGCTTCGTTTTCCAGCTCAAAACAGAGCGCCGCTGCATGCTGCGTGTTCATTCTCCAGGTTATCCTTTATATACAGAACAGAAACCACTAAGCTAAAAACAAATTGCGAAGTGGATGCCAGTAGTCGCTCCGATGTCCAAACTTTGCATCAATATCGCGATCTCACTGCTTTTGCCGCTACTCCGTTCTCGCCGCTACTCAGTTCCGCTTCTCTTTCACGGTTACATGCGCAACTTTACTTCGTTTCTTAGCAACAAAATACAGCCCATCATTATTTATTGATGATAAATAATGATGGGCTCAAAAACAAAGGAATCTAATGTTGCGTTTCGTTTTTTACGTTTGGAAGCTCATTCCCTTTCACATAACCAGAAAAGCCGGACAGTCGGAAAAATATGGTTTACTTATTTCAGCATAACTCCAGTTTTACCTGGCCTATTAACATAATTTAAAAACTGGTGTGTAGTTTATAATGTGCACTTTAAGCACAAGTTTAAATTGAGAATGGGGGAGGCGGAGTCTTGCTGCTACGTTGTCACAAACCAGACATGTTAAAAAGACGGTATAAGCCTATGGATTCCTATGGTTTAACGTATCGATACTCGCAGATGAAAAATCGATACCTTCCGAGGGGGAAAAAAATCATTAAATATTGTAGAATCCATATAATTATACAGCCCTCATAGCAAAGCAAGGTAATGGCCAAGTTAACCTAGGTAGGCAGACTACAATTCTAAAGCTGTGTAGGAAATAAACATCATTGTTCACAAATCCTACATCTGTTCGCTGGTTGGTTTGGTTGAAATGTAACCAGAGAAATCAAAATCAATGGGCGAAATACCAGACGGAAGGGAGATGAGAATCAAGTGGAATTGTGTAGGAAGGTAACGGCCTGGCTTAACGGAGGAAGATTTTTAGCATGGCTAATGCTGCGTTTGAGTCATCTCGGAAGTCAAAATCATGTTGTGAAACTAACTACTGTTACTTAAAAAATAAAGAATAAAAAAAATTCACACCTGATCTCATGTAAAGTAATTCAACAGGTAAAACTAATTCATGGCAGTGTACTTGTGAAACAAATTTAACTTGAGTTTGCTATTGCTAGATACCAGTACACAGCTTATTTTGATGAATGTGACTGTTCTGTTTCTGTGCGCTCAGGCGTGTGCGCGTGTGGGGGTAGTAGTGGGGGTGTGTGTGTGTGTGTTTTCGGCTTCTCCCTCAAGGTGAAAAGCGGCTGCTGTGAATGAACTCTCTCTTTTTGCATCGATTTGTTCCTCGGCTCGCAGAAAAGCCCCGGAGCCAGTCAGAGCACGGCGCATACTCTGAGCTGTCCATCAGCCTGCAGACAGAGCCGTGTTCACGGTACCGGCATGCCAACGCAGACCCGCTGCCTGTCGCCGCCCCGCTGCCGGCGGCGCATTTCCATCTGTTTAGCAATGACTCCCTCTGTCTTCTCACCTCTACCGCCTCCACCTGCCAATCTCCCTTAGTCTCTCACAAATCTTTCAGAGTGACAAGTGATCATAGCGTCTGTTGCCCTGGGCGATTGAGGTGGACTGTCTGCAAACCGATAAGATTACTTCAATTGACCCATGCATGCTGAGACTTGGCAGCATCGATAAAGGATGTTGGGATTCTGGTGACGTCAAGGGCCGACAAAACGAGCGACCGGTGCGATTTGTAAGGTACACGCGCGCCCACACACACACACACGCAATCGGAACAACACACAAAGCTCGGAGCGTTTCATTCATTACCCCCGGAGAGGGAGGAACATGAACGGGCGCCCTCGGTGGCTGCGAGGCATTCACAGCTGCAGCATTAATCATCACAAGAGACGTCGCAACCTGTTTACCTTTGCGCTTTGTGTCAGGATCATTCTTTTCTTTCTCTAATGTTTGTGTTCCACGATAAAGGAGGCATTTATGGGTGATGAAAAAAAGCAGAGTCACAACAAAGCCGCACAGATGGCTGTTGTGGTTTCGGAGGCTGGAATTTCACAGTCTTGAGTTTTGGCAGCAGAAATGTTTCCGAGGTGTTAGCAAGGAAACAGATTTGGGAGCTGGATAGGCTGTTGATACTTGTTTTCTTTCTCCTTTTTCCTAACTAGAAATGTATTCTCTCCAAGGTTTTGTTTCACCACCTTTGCTCAGTTTTGTCAGTTTGCAGGTCAGGAGCAAGGAAATACGACACGACAGTAACGGCTTCCAGCTCTGGCCACATGAAAACGTTTTTTCTTTTTCTTCAAACACGTTCCAGAGAGAAAACTTCACTCTGGCTTTTTATTGTAAACGCCTCGTTGGTGAAAACAATAGCTATGTCTCCATTCAGCGGTCGTGCAATTTTTCATAGAATTTTTTAAATCTCTGGGGGGGAAAAAAACAGGAAAATGTAAGAAAGGTGTTTCCATTTATTGCCTGATTTTGGAGTGAATCAGCCAGGCTATGCAAAGTGTTATTTCAGTTTGTGCAGATTTTCTACAGTACTGTCTTGAATGTCCAACTGAGGGGATAATGCAGTTTGAAGCAAATGCAGACACTGCGGTGAAGTTAGTTCCAGTTTGGATATTCTCCACTCTGTTTGTTCAACATTAGAGGAATATGAACTAAATGTTGCACACATTTGTAATGGAAACACGGCTTTTTCTGCAAACGACAGCAGAGTATTACAGAATGAATGAAGCACAAACAACCAGTGGCCACTGTTTGATAAATGCACTGCTTTAACCGTAAGCTTACATGCCAAGTCAGCACTTTTGTTCCATAACACCTGTCTGCTTTCACACACAATGTTTCATCTGATGCTCCTTCTACATTACAGCTTATTTTATAAATAAATATCAAAAAACATGCATCACGACACCCTTGAAGGCAGTATTTGTTTGATTATGTCTTAGAAATCTGGAATTTTACAAAGTTAATGTTTAGTTTCATCCAGATTTGTTTGGAAAAATATGTAATTCTTGATTCATGTCTGCATTCACACAGAACAAGTGCACAGTCCATTACTCAATCTCGTCTGCACAAAGATATATGGAATATAGGCTGAGTTAAAGGGAGTCGAACACGTAGTGGAAACTATATTCCTTTCAAGGTCAAAACCACAGCTGATTATGGGGAAAGTAATATTGTTCAGTGAACAATAAGCTCTGATGTGGCAGGGAACTGAGAGCAAACATGAGAGTCATGGAAGACATATTTAAAAAAAAAAGCACTCCCAGGCCTGTCTAGCCTGCTGCCTCCTGGGATGAGCACCAAATGTCATACAAACAAACTAAAGAGCACATCTGGTCCTCAGGCCGTGAAAACGCACAAAACAAGTCTTCCCTCTCTCTATTAAATCAATCACGTGATTTCTAACGTGATTATTAACTCAATCACATAGATGTAAGCTGTATATTTATTACTAATTATAATTAGCAAGTACATTGTCGAACATCTTTTTCTCATAACTAGACTTTTTTTGTTTGTTCAAGAAGCTTCATTTTGGACTCATCTGACCAGGACACCTTCATCCACTCGGCTGCTGCCGTGTCATGTCCGCAACATGACGTGTAGAACAGCACGCACAGTGGACCGCCGGTCTTTCATAAGGCGAGTACCAGAACCACTGGGGGACCACTTGAGACCCCCTCTAAAGACGCTTACAGACACATTACAACGCAGCGTGACGTCACGCGCTCTGGATCCCATTTCCCTGCTTTATGTTTTTACCACTAATGTAATGAGTAATGTGATGTATTTTTTTTACCCTGATGTAAAATAAATGTTTATAATAATAAAAATACATTTAAAAAAAAAGATGCAGATGTATCGTTTTTCTTCCACTCCCGCAGCTATGCACAAAAAAAATCCCAATAAATCACACAATTACACAGAAGCAATAGAAGAAAAATGCAAATGAGGGAGAAACTGCATAGAGCAGCGTGCCATGAGCACGACCAGAACAAATTTACTTTATTTCCAACCTGAAAGTTATTTGCTTTTGCAACTCCAAAGCACGGGATGAGGAACGGGCGGGGTCGACCTGACTGGAGGACAGGCAGCCGACTTCAACGTATGTTTGGACTGGCTGGAAGTCCCTGCTTCGCTGCTGTTACCTACGGCAACGATGACTGAATTCCCTCTTCTATGAACCTGTATAACTGTGTCAGTGCTGCTCTGCTGCCGGGAACAAAAAAGAAAAGCAGTGTTGGCAGTGATGGCGTGTGCAAGAGTGCTTCGCAATGGAGCGCGTATCCAA
This sequence comes from Xiphophorus couchianus, assembly GCF_001444195.1. Lineage (NCBI taxonomy): Eukaryota > Metazoa > Chordata > Actinopteri > Cyprinodontiformes > Poeciliidae > Xiphophorus > Xiphophorus couchianus. The sequence goes on along the minus strand of NC_040244.1, from coordinate 15,466,942 downwards.
CAGGGAAACCGTCTGTCTCCAAAGGCGCACACATGCTCACACACACAGAGAGGGAGAGACTAGAGACTAGAGAGGTGGAAGTGACACGTTTGACGTGGGGACAGACAGCAGCCGTCAACGTCAACCTGGAAATCCATCCACTGAAAAGAAAAAAAAAAAGGTTTTGAAATCTTCTAATTCATGTTTGATTTCCTAGATTTTTATGATGTGACTGTGATTCGATATTTCTCGTAGAGAGCATTGGTTTACATTACGCCTCAGTGTCAAAATATGAGTCCAATTATTCCAGATGTTTCAGATCATCAAAACAAATTTTAATATCTGATGAATATAACCAGAGTGAATTCAAAAAGCAGCTTTCAACTGATGATTTCATTCATTAAAGAAAGAAATTTATCCAAACCAACCTTGCCTCATATGAAAAGCTACCAGGCCCCTAAACCTCGTACTGGCTTCTGCCACCCGTAGAGGTAAAGACTGCCATCGAGTGTTTGTAATAAATTTTGAAGTGTCGCATTAGAAAATGCTGATAGAAAATGGCAAAATTTGAAAAAAAACTACCACAATATCACAGAAAAGGCTTTAACACTCGCTTCCGGTGGTTTTAGGCTTTTCTGAAAAAGAGTTAAAGCGCTAAAGGGGAGATGGAAACACATTTGCCAGTTAAGTTCGGACGTAACGAACGCTCCCATCCACTGGTGAGTCTGGTGGCTTAAAAGAGGCACAGAAAGAAAATGAAAACTTTAAAGTACAAACCTCCATGACAGAGGGGAGAGCTGCAGCCTAGAGTGGCCGGTGAGAGGTACTCTAAGCTGGGACGGATGTGGTGGGATGCTCCCATCCAGATCCAGAAAAGGGTCTGTGCCTTACTGGAAGCACAAAACGCAGACATTTTTAAGTCCAAACCTTCACCATGGAGATCAGGACTCTCATCTTTTTTAGATGTGTGGTCCATGCTAGTTTGCAACATCTACTTCCTGTTTATTACATCCATGCGTAATATCAACGTCTGATGAATTTATGCTTTGTGTAGCCTGGTTGATTCACTCCGAACCAGTAGATGGAAAGTAGATGCTTTTTAGCCACATTTCAAAAGTCCACTTAAATTCCGCATGACAGTTGCCTGGAAACCTAAATAATTGTTTCCATCACAGTAGAGGAAACTCTTGTTTTAACTCAACAGGGTTGGGGGGTTTTAAATAAAAGTGTGTCGGAAGAAATGATTCCCATAAGAATCACAACTCTAATTTACTGCGGTTCAGAATGGAGGTGTTCTTTGGATAGTTGTCCTGCTGCATAACCCAAGTGTGCTTAGAGTTAAGGTCACAAACTGATGTTCTCCATTAGGAGAACGTTCTAAAGGAGCCGTTTGTGGATTCCCCAATTACAGCAAGTAAGCAAAGCAGACCCAGACCATCACTCTACCACCACCATGTTTAACTGTTCTTTTTCTGAAAGGATGAACTAGCTGAATTCCAGATGTAATCAGATGCATAGCTTCTAAGTCTAAACCCAACTTCAGTCTTATCCTGAATCAATAAGAGCTAAAAGACAGAAGACATCACCCAAAGGCAACTGTGCAAGAATCTGTTAACGTGGCTCACACACGCAGAGAGAGGGGCAGCTCAGCAGGTCTGCTCCTCTCCCGTCAATAATTAGGAGTTTAATCAAAGCAGAAATGGGAGCCGCTGAAGGTCGTTCACACGCACGCCGTCACGGCAAAAGGCCCGATAATGACTGAGCGAGGGCAAGGACAATTACACGGTTCGCTGCAAACGTCAGAGCCCGTATTCACACGCACACACAATTATCTTCCTGAGCTCCCTGAATGCAAAGCGGTCAGCCAGAGGTGTGTGTCGTGGTGACAAGAAGGCTCAGATTTACCGTTTCCTAGGATGCGCTCGAAGAGGGGACAAACAAGTAGGGGGAACCCGAGGCGGATTGGAAAAATGAGTTGAAGGGAGTAATGGCAGAATGGATTTAAGAGCTTTGGAAACTCTTCTATGTAGAATTGCTTGAATTCAATAGCATTGGAGGGGTGTAACTAGGCGTGTGTCAAAAATCAATTTGCATAAGAATCACAATTCGATTATTATTGTTGCTACTTCTCTTTAACAAGGTTGCCAGGGCATTTGGAAAAGAAACAGGCCCACAGCATCACAGAGCCCCCACTGTACCTAACAATGAACTGATATCCTTATCTGCAGTTTAATATTGTCCAATACAATCTGATAAAGAAAAACAGCTAAGGTGGACTTGAAGCAATTCCCTTTTTTTTAAAAACAAAACACCGACTTTGAAGTATTGTACTAAAATTTATGTGGTAACTCTGCACCAGTACAGCACACTTACACACACCAATAGTTTCACAAGCTTGGTCAAAGATGTGAAAACAACAACAACTTTCATTTGTTCAGTCAGTGCAATCAGAAGTAGAAGAGCCAATGTAAAATAAATAATAAAAAACCGAAACTGACAAAACAACAGGTTGATTATCTTGCTCAAACATGAAACCTTCTTCCAAATGGTTTCAAATGTAAGATAAATAATAAAACATGACATCGCTCTGAGCACAAAGCATAGAGTTAGAATGAATAGATCTGCCCTTGTAGATTGGTCACATTGTCAACAAAATCCAATCTAGAATTTTTTTCCAATTTTGCAATTAATCAGTTAACCGCATGGTAAATTAATATGACATCGATAATATTCATTCTGATGGAAATTTTCTTTTCATCATCGTCCATTTTATCAATGTTTTTGATTGTAAATGGTGATTAATACTGTTTTATTTATTGTTTTTGGTTGTTCTGTTTTACTGGATATTTAAAATATCCTCCAGTTCCAGTATTAAGTGTTCTTTACAGAAATTAAAGTTTAGAGGGCGAAATTCCATTATTATGCCATTATCAATATGTTACTTGTAAACTGCCTCTAAAGAACAATAGCATTGTTTATGGCAATAATTACTGAGACAATTCATCGTCCAGCAGAATGTGTTATCATGACACAGAAAATGTGACCACGAAAATGCATCAAGTTGTTAGGCTTTAAAAAAAACACAAAAACCAAAACTGGTGTTATGTCTTGAATTAGCCATTTATCGATTTTGGTAAACCTGCCAGATTGACTCCATGAAATATGAAGTCAATACAATGACTCATAAAACATCCACCAGTTTCCTTAAAAGGATGCTCTGACAATACCCAGACACATTTTGTTCCCACTCAGAACTCCTAATGGTTTCTAAATCCACAGGAATCCGCTCTACTGGTTAGAAGAGAGAAACATAATATGGAAAATGTGATTCAACTTTCAAATTTATTGGACTTTAAATGGATTAAAAGGATGTTTGGACAATTGCTGATGTTCCAAATGGCAGGTGGGAAAGCTGCTGATATGAATCACTATGGCAACAGGAGGTAAGGCGTGATGGATGAGGATTTAGTACAGCTGGCGTGTAAACGCACTGGAGCAGAATGCAAACACGTATGTCACAGGAACAAAGAACGGCGTGATTACAAGGAAAAGTTTACTACCGTAACTGTTTATCCCTGCAACAAAAACACAAGCCGGGATGAAAATGAAGAATAGAAAAGTGTGCGTGCACTATATTGGTTTGGTAGCAGAGCTTGCAGGCGCAAAAAAAAAAAAAATAACACTGTTGCCACAGCAGAAATTAAGCGTCAATTATAGTCTGTATTCTAACTAGGGCTCCAATAGCAGAAGATGAAAACAAGAGGGCGAACAAGAATTCCCTCTGAAACTCTTGACTGCTGTGCCGCCGCGACCGCAGCACATCCAACAGGCAGCTGGAACGCAAGCTGAACAGGATGCAAACCAGAGAAGGATGTCCCTACCAGCTGAAAGCAAACCAAACAAATACAAAGGTGGAAAAAAATAATCCTGAGCTGAATGTCAGGATCTGAGGAAAGTAAAACCAAAACCCGAGACGAACCCAAAACGGAGCTTTAGAGAAACAGAAGTCTATTTGGGCAAAAGCTGTCTCCAATCTGTAGGCAAAGTAAAGCTCTTCCTGGTTCATGTTTACTGCTGTAACTACATTCTTACACATTTCTTCTGTTTTTGCTACATTAGATAAATCAAGTTTCAATATCAGACCTAACGATTATTTCATTTCTTAAAGAGACAGTTTTCCAGGCACATACTGGCATTTTATAGCATAGTATAAAAATGCTAAAAGATAATTTAACACCTTTGCTTGCAAATTGGGCTTCTGTCTCTTTAAGAAGCTCCTGCTCTTTCGGAACTCTGCCTTCAGGAATTCATTACAACATGGCTCCTCTATTCACCCTTTAACAACGATTTTACCAGAGTTCCATTGAGAAATAGCTCCTATAATGAGCTCGGCTGATGCTCAGTTCCACTAGGTGATTGCTAATTGCTGCTGGCTAGTCTGAAGAAGCTGAGTTGGAGTCATAGGGGAGGAGACGACAGCATGGAGGAGGAGATTTGTCCTCAAAGGTGGAACAAGGTTCACCCAGGCATTTTGCACAGCTGAATGGTTACCAAAAGAGATTAAGGGGTTTCTCAAACATCCATGAAAGAATCAAGGCAACACTCCAGGTATGTTTTTTTTTTTTTGTTGTTTTTTTTTTTACCCTCCAGGGGGTCTTTTGTGGGCTCTAGTGTCCCTTATATGAAGATAGGCTGACAGGAAACGGGGAAGAAGAGGGGGAAGACATGCGTAAAATGTCGTCGGGTCCGGGAGTCGAACCCACGACGGCCGCGTCGAGGACTGAAGGCCTCCAAATATGGGTCGCGCTAACCACTACACCACCACGGCACGCCCCCCCATGTATGTTTATGATGAGGGAATAACATTGTAACATGACTTGACAAAATGCTGTCCCTTTAAGAAAAAAAGATAGGCCTGAGATGCTTTTCTCACCTCCTACATTCTCCTATCCATCCATTGCCTTCTGGTTATCAGAGAAAGGGTCACCCAGGCAACAGGTCCAAACATCCCTGTATGATGTCATCAAGTTTCCACAGGTCACACAGGCCCTATAACCGGCATTCCAGATAGATGTTGCCAGTGTTGGTAGTGGGAGAGTTCTTTCAATTCTCTACCCTGCATCTCATAATGTCCTGATTATGTTATCCTGACTTGTTTCTAGTTCACTTGTTTTGTTCACCTACTTGACAAGAATCCTGATGAAATTAACACCAACCGAGGGCCAGGAGAATGGTACAGCTGCGCAGGATGAGGCGTCACCTCGGATGTTTTATGTTTACTCAGATCAACATGACGCTGAGCCACCAAGGTACAGCTTTTTCCATGGCAACAGTGCAAACCACCGCAGGGATTTCACGAGACTTTCAACATGTTGACATCCGTCACCATGGAAATCACATTTACCTTTGATATCCACAAATAAATGTGGGAATCACATTTATTACTTATAATGTAACTCATAAGTACATTACAATTCTATAGTTAAGAGTTGGGGTGAAACATTTACAACTGTCTACATGACAATGATGGCGAATGACACACATGTGATCAGTAAAAAGAAAAAAAAATGAAATGAATCCAAGAGTCAAACATATTTGCTCAACTTTTACAAATTGGATCCTGTGGGCACTGTTGATGTGGTAACTGTGTACTTAGACACAGGACTGTAAACACGGCAAAAGACAAAAATTGCCGATAGAGCGGCATCAGACCCTCTGACTCAGCTCATGCTGAGAGAGAGCCATATGTAGGAACAAAAAGACAGGAAGGGGGAGCAGTGAGAAAAGCAGAAAAGGAGAAGAAAAGAGGCAGCTACGGCTGAAGATAAAGAGATTTGACCTGACACATTACAGGGCACAGTGGAGGTCGCCTGCTCTAATAGCTGGAGCGAAGATGCTGACGGCGAGATGAAAGGAAATACTCCTTTTATGCTATCAGGCCTGAGAGGAAGCATTTAGGTGTGTAACCTGGATAGTTTGAGTTTAGCTTTTACTGTAAAACACAAACAGGATTGACATCCTCAAAGAACTGCAGGTAGCAACACCGCAGGGCTCCCAGTCACTAACAGAGCCAGTTTTATTTAAATGAACATACAATGCAAAGCTATTAGAAAAGAAATAAAGACAATAACCACTTGTGGTGATACTGCAAGCCCTCATAACAAGATCAGACAATTATATTATCTATAATGGAAGGTCTTGAATCAATGGTGCTAAGGATGAGCTAATTCTTCTGCAGCCCTCCAGTTGACCAAAATGCTGGAACGTCTGTAAATTTTGGGGTTGGATAAAATGTAGTGCATTCCCATGGAAATAAAATAGTCTCCATGTTTTTGTCTTCAAGCAGGAAGTTCCAACATCCCATCGACTGCAGGTGGATAAAAGTAACAGAAAATATGTTTGAGGCAGAGGCGCAACTGATTTTTTTTTCTCTCGATTGTTTGACCCCCTTTCTAATGCCACCCTGGGCAAACGCCCACATGGCCTATGTCTGTTATGGTTATACATATGATAGAATAACACTCATAGCTAGTTTCACAAAACATAAAATTAAGTAAATAAATAGTTTAACTCCAGTGCATGCATTGTAGAGTATGCCAACATACCTTATATTAGACTCGGATTTATGGAAAATATATCCTTTTGTATAGTTTTGAGGTAATATTTAGATTTTCTGAGAAACTGAAAACCATCAAACTGAACAGAAATAAATGTGTGAAATATATCAGTCTGTCAGTTTTACTATATGAGCTGAAGTACTGTTGTACAATTTCACTAAGAAGCAACTATTTGTTAAACTAATACTTAAGGCAGAATCACATTCGAATAAATAAATAACTTGACCCCCTTTGTGATACCACCTGGGTAACCGCCCTTATGGCCTTTAGTAAAAATCTATTACTGTTCTCGGTCAGTTAAAAACTTAAAATCTGCACAACCTAGACCTTTCAGCAAAGAATTACCCATAACCAAATGTCACAGGTTAACCGTGTATCCAGAGCTGTGTTCCCCGATTAAAACAAGCGTCATCGTTTCCACCGAGACACGCCGTCATGCCCTTACATGCGTTTCTTTCTGTCTAAACTAGTCGCGCTTTAAATCCCCCCACAGCTACTTTGCTGCATCTGTTTTGCAGGAAAACAAACATCTTGCGGTGAGCCATGGTCACACCCCGACAAAGTCGCACACGGAGGAGCAGGTGTTAACGAGACAGAAGTACAGACTCCCAGTTACTCAGGGAGCTTTGACTGGGCTCAGTCCAACAGACACAAACTCATCTAATCACCCTCCAATGTCACAAACGCACAAATGACACACACACGCACACTCGAAGGGAGTGCAAACAGTGGCAGAAGGCTGCTTGGTGAAACGTACCCGGCAGCAGCTCGGCTTATTAGAAGTGACTCAAGGCTTTATTAATGCTGGAGGGGGGGATGATGTGATTGTCTTCCTCCAAAATCATACAAACTTCATTAGTCAATTAGAAACTCCCTAGATAAACTAGAAGTGTTTAGTCCAACCAAAGCAGTTGACTGAGAATATAAGAGCTCAACATTATCAGTTCACACTTTGGATTTTCTTGATATTTAAATGTAACACACTCCATAATTCCTACTACACACACTAGTCAATTTCAGAGGTTATTTCTGTTCATTTTGAAGACTAAAGGTTAAAGTACCATCTGCCAAATGTATTAATGGAAAGTTGAGTGAAAGAAAAAACTGTAGAAGGAAGAGGTTGCAGAAAAAACACAGATAGCTGAAGTCTTTAATGGATTGTGAAGCAAACTAAATTCATAAATTTTGACAGATCCATGAGATGTGAAACAATCATATTTTATTAAACAAATCAAACAAATTTTAACTGATGAAGCTAACTTGAGTAAATACAAAAAGCAGTTTTCTAATAATTATTTCAATTTTTAAAGGAGCAGTAGTATGTGCTTTTCCAGCCACACAGTGCCATTTTACAGCACACTAAAGTAACTATGTCAGCTTGGTGTGTTATGAAAATGCTGTACATCTCAAATATGACTTAAAAATAATTTGAAGTGTGGAACTCGAAAAACATCAAAGTATTATATTGTGATTATGCTTACATTGATTGGGTTATAATTTTATTTCAACAGAAAATAAAATTTTTAAAAAATGTATTCAATTCTTGTTGAATGACTCACTGAGTTTGAAAGTCTAGTAAATAGATTCATGAACACAAAAATGAAGGATATAAAGTCTAAATTCGGTATGTTTTAATTAGTTTCATAAGTGCACAATATAGTTCCAGTTGTAGTTTTTCCCCATTAATAAGTGTTTTTTATTTCAGTTCACAAAAATGTTTTCTCAATTTTAGTTTTTATTAATTTAGTTACTTTTAGTTAACTATAATAACCTTGCTGTTAAACATGGAAAATACCAAACAGAAATCATTTTTCTGCCATCATTTTGGCGCCCCTTCTAGCATGGCACCCCAATGTAGTGCATACCCATTTTTTGCGCCACTGGTTGTATTTGTATCTACTTGCCCTTGCACGGCGTAGCTCTGTGTTCGACATCAAGGACGACTTCACAAGTTGTGTAAGTGGGTCAAGAAAAGCCTCATAAACAACACACACATCAGATAAGATAAAATACTTCACTGTCATTGTGCAGTACAATAAAATTATAATGCACAGTAACTCCAGAGACCATACATTTAAAAAAAAGAAGCTTGTATCACCTTGATCTGAGTACAGTAATGGGGCTGAGTAAAAGTAGGTCTGCTATAATACAGAAAAAGCCCCTACGGTGCAGCAGTGTGTGTGTGTGTGTCCCTCGTAAAGGTGTGCGTTTCACTTTACAGCACTATAATGTGTGTGTGTCATAGCTACCAGAGATTTTCTTGCAGTCGGAGTTGTGTATACATGTCTCTTTGTGTTTGCTCTCTTGTGGGTCTTCTCCCTGTGTTTGTGTGTTAAGTGGTGGTCTGCCCTAAATTACCTGTCGAGAAGACAGAGTGTACGGCGGTCGGCCGCGGCACTGCGGCAGCACTGCTTCCATTAACGGCAGCCATTGTTCACAATCTGATGGGCAACAGCTAAGGGTTACCATGGCGACCCTGCCTCATGCCTGTCAAATATTACTTAGGTACACGGTGTTACTACCCAGGGTGTCTTAGGAAAAGACCCTAAAAAGGTTGTGGTGACATTTTTGTGAGCACCACAGAAAAAAAAAAGCTTGACCAATAGCCTTATTAGGAGCTCTTGATATTTGGTTCAGTTATGTGTACACTTCAGCAAAGACCATAAAGATGCACTATTGCCACCTATAAAGTGGCAGCAGAATCAGACAGGATAATAGAAAGGAATCATAATTTGATTGCAGAATTGTCTTAACCTCTACGTTAGCTTGGCCATCGTTTTCCCACGCAATTCCGCTCGATTGTCATCTCCTTTCAGTTTAATGGCAATTAAAAGAGGAGGTGAACGAAGCCAATTAGTTCATGTTGGCCACGCTTCCAAATATTGAGCAATTCAAATCGGAGCCATAGGGATGTTTAAGATATTTTAATTCTGGCAAAGATGTCATGGCCCTACTCCCCACAAGGCTGTTTACTCTACAGTGCACACAATTTCAGTTAAGCTGGGGTATTACACAAGTAACGGCCAAACTAAACATTAGTGGCTGGGTAAAATCAGATCCAGTCATTTCAAGATTCATCAGAGCCCACACCTTCGGGTGGCCATCGTTTCTCAATAGCTGAGAGTTCAAAGTTTTGATTTTTACCAATGTCATTTGACCAAAGCATTGGTCTTAAAGTCAATATAGATCCACTGCATATCCCAATGCTGCAACATGTGTAGTGTGGTGTTGTGTTCCAGGGACAAACGAGACCAATACAAAAGCGAGGTGACGAAAACACAGGAGACCCAAAATGCAGAAGACAAATCAGAGTCCACTGGATGTTGAAGACATCGTTGTAGTGTTTTGTGTCCTTTAAATATGACCACACACTATTGTCATTGCTTCTTCCCAGTTGGCCATTTTTGTTTACTCTGAACACATGTTTTGTGAAATTTCCCATCTGACATCTGAGTGTTGGTGAGAAAACTCACACAGGCAATATTTCCTATGGTACTATTAGTTCATTGTGAACACGAGCCAGCTGGACATGGGCTTGATTAGAAAAGCTACAGTCACAAACCCACAATCTCACCTTCTTATTGACAATTGTCTTGTGTCAATTCAAAGGGCTTGACTGGTTTATATTTGACACAGGTCTGGGTTAGCAAAATAACTCTAACTGAACCCAACAGTTTCTAAAGTGTGTTCTTTAAAAACTCTGCTTGGAAGCAGAGGTTTTGTAACACTTCTAAGGTTTTGATGTGGTATTTAGATAAAACAGTAGTGACAGAACTCTTTGTACTACCTTGCACTGAACTGAAACATTTGACATTAGTTTTAGCAAATAGTTTGTTTGCTAAAGGATTCTAGACACCAGAGAAGAACTGGTTTAGGAGCAAATTAATGTGCTGTTATTTCAACAATTAATATTTTTGAAGACAGCTTCAATTTTTCAGCCATCAGAACATCCGGAGATGATGATGTGATTGTGGTCGCACGCAACCAGTCAACCAATTCAAGCTCAACTATGTGAAAGCTTATCATACTGTAAAATCAACTGATATAAACTTCCTTTTAAAGCTATGAGAATTAGCCTTGAACCGCTAAACCGGTTGGACCAATAAATCGACCCAGATTTAAAATTTTTTTTTAAATGATCAAACCCAACATGCAAAACGCAGGTCACATCTGCACATGTGAGGTCAACATTAAACCATTGTTGCCAACTTTGTTCCCAAATATTACTTACAAATATTAAACAGGCCATTTCATTGTCTGCTTTTAAATCATTAGTTATGATAAGGCTTTTAATATTCTAATTTCTTTTGTATTTTTATTATTTCATTTAGTCTTTCATTGTTATGTATTTTAATTGATTTGGTACACTTTCTGTGTTTCATGTGTCAATGGATGCTTTAATTGGTTTTTCTATGTAAAACACTTTGTAAAATTTGTTTAAAAAGGTGCTATCCAAATGAAGTGCTATTATTATTCTTAACTTAGCAACTTTGTTACTATATTTAGAGACTTTTTTACACCAAAGAAATAGGCATTTTCCAAAATCGGAACTGGCAGGCCAGGCTTTTTAAAGATCGGTGATCGGTGCAGCTGTAATAAGAACGCTCAGTTTTAATCCATTCCAACCCGTTCTGTGGACTCATGAAAGGAAATGATTAGGAAAAAAAGCCCAGATCTCCTTGTTCATGCCATGGATTAATCCTTCCAAAGGGAGCACGGATAGGGAAACATGGACAGCCTCCAACAGAGGCCGGCTGACGGATCGCTCATTCTGGAGTCTGAGCAGAGCTCCACATCCCCTTGGCTGGTCCTGAGCTCTGCCTCCATCGCTGCTGCTGCTGCTTACAATTAGTCCATTACTGAACCAACAGATTCAAAATCATCCGTGTGAAGATTCTATTAGCCTCTGTTCTGAAATTTACATAATGAGACACCACTTAGGTTCTTAAATGCCTTGCAGCTCTAAACAGAGATGGCCTTTTTTTCCAGAACAAAAGCTTTTCTTGGCTCCAACAACAGCAGATGGTGGAAGGAGAGATCGAGTAGCAGAACGAAACCACTTCCAACATATTTATCCTTCAGAAGTGGAACATGAATGCCAAAGGGGCCCTGAAGCCCCCCCTCTCCCTTCAGGCTTATGTGAGCTCCTGCTTCCATCCCTCATTGCAGTTTGATTACAATTCCTCATTTCCATACCTTATCTCTTCTTCTTTATCCTCCTCCTTCCTCCACTCCATTATTTTGTTATATTTTCTTTTGCCTCCATCACAAGCAGCAGAGCCTAAAGAGAAAATATGCAAATCACCTTTCTGATTTGCTCATCCGTTCAGGCAAGTGTGGAATCGCCGATCGGGGTCGACTGCTAACTTCTCCTGCACTGAAAAACACAGATCTGGTCCATTTTCACGTGAACACGGCAGCCACTGCTCAGGCCTACCGAATCAATCTTCTTGGAGAGAGGATGTCGATGTTTGAGAAGATCGAAAATGAAATCAAACAACAAAACAATCCAGTCTGGAAGCATTTCCCATTGAGTGGCCAGAGTCCTGATCCAGTCAGTTTAAAACCCAATCAAAGTCAGAAGGGTGAGGGGGGGGATGCTGTTTCTCTGCTTAGCTCCAGAGAGGATCCATTCTTCATCACTGCAAAATCTTCCTTGAATATAGAAAAAATTCTTGAAAATAAAATAAATGAAATACTCCTTGAATTTTGAAAACGACATAATATTCTGTAGCAAAACAAGGCCTGTTTTACACAGCACTAACCACGTGCTGTTAGCATGCTGCTTTGGAAGGGGAAATATGAAGGCTGTTACTATGGCTAGAGATGAAGTTGTGCTTTAAGTTTTATTGATTATTCATTAACCATGTTTCCTAATGCATTAGAAAAGATTTATGGGAAGTTTTCATGCTAGCTTGAGATGCTTTTTGTCTTTTCTGAGAGATAATAAGCTAAAGAGGTAAAGTGCTTACATGGAGATGGAAACCCTGAAACATACACCCCCCATAACTCAGCTGTTTCCTTTGTTAGCATAATTAGCATTACATGATGTCAGAACAATTACAATTTGCCTGCTAGCAACATATTCCTGAAAATGTCTTTTCATGTTTCTGAGATGTGTGGCAAAATGAAGCCTGTTTTGCACAGTGCCAACCTCATACTGGTAGCATGCTAAATATGAAGGCTAGAGATTAAGTTGTACTTAAGTTTTAGTTTTCTTAAAGTACAACAAGAGATAGGAAACTGTGTTTCCTATCTCGTTAGAAAAGGTTGATGGGAATGGCAAAAATAATAAATAACTTCTTTGATTTCGCAAAAAATAGTTTTTATGCTAGCTTGAAGTGCTTTTTGGCTTTTCCGAGAGCTAAAGCGCTATAGCGTTAGCAGCTAAACAGATGGAAGTACATTTCCTGAATAAGTTCTGACATAGCAAACATGGTAAACGATACAATAAATGTTGCAGTTTATTTTATACATGTTCGACCAAGGTAGTCAACATATTGTTTTTGTAAGCTTCAGGGGTTTTTTTATAATTTATTTTGTTACACTCCGAATTGCACTGACTGAAATAAATTCAAGTTGTGTTGTTTTTACAGAAGCTGTTGGTGTATTTAAGTGTGCTGTACTGGTGCAGAGTTATCAAATAAATCTGCAATTCGGTAAATTTATGTCTGCGTTAAAAAAATAGAAATGTTTTAAGTCAATTCAACACTGATTTTCTGTATTGGATCGGTTTCGGCCGATACTAATATTACCAATACCAGATATTGGTATTGAAAGTGAAAGAAGCGGATTGGTGCTTCTCGAGACGGAAAACTTTTCAATGGCACGGTATGCACCTATTCTATGAAATCAATGTTCAACTGATACTTCAGTCGGATATCAGACATAAACCAACTTTTCATAACCGCAAAATAAAGTACAGTTCCAAACCACAACACGGTCGGCTACAACACTTTATTAGCCCCAGTGCGCCTCCTCTCTTGAACAGAGAGCTGGTACTGATTCATGTTGACACGAATTCCTGCGCCCCGTCCTCCGCTGACTCCTAACGGTGTTGTGAACCAGGCCGATAGCCTGCAGGACAGCAGTTAGCTCCGCGGCTCACATCGCTGACCTCCAGCGGCTCCGCTGTCGTCCTTGATCACTAAAAAATGCAGCCGTCTCCCACCAGCTGCTCCGTTCATCACAACCAGCGTTTGCGTCCCAGCAGGTTGCATTCCCCTCGTGTCGCGCTCGGAGAGCAGATGTTGTTGTGGGGGGCCTTCGGGATCGCACAAGAGCGCTGAAACCGAGTCCTCCGACCAGGACAAACAACACATTCCCTTCCATGTTTTGTTTATTGAAAAAATGCCATTTCTAACCTTTTCCCTTTGGAACATGCAGTTGAGTTCATAAATCTATACAGCTGTCTAACTGGGTGGCGGTGGCAGCAGCAGCAGCAGCAGAAACAACAGGCTCCCAGATCGGGGACATTATAAGCTGGATGTTATCACAGAGAGGCTTAAAATAGAGCCTTGATCCGATAATGGACTGAAGTTTATGATCATTAATACTCTGGACCCACGTGTCAGTCTGGGCTGAAAGTCCCCCCCCCACCCCACCCGCCCACTTCTCCTCATACACAAAGTTTCACAGTAAATGCAGAAACTCAAACCTTGGAGAGCAACACAGTGTAGCTCACACACTGTTACACACACACCAAACAATAGAATAAAAGCACCTTCTTTTGCTCTGTTTGAAGGTAAATCAGATCAAACTTCTCTTGGTAGAATTAGTAGAATGATTTCTATTTGCTAGATGCCAGAATAATGAGAGAGAGTATGTCAGAGATGTTTTCAAAATCAGAAGTTTACATCCATCTCATCAGCATTCGGTAGCATTGCCTTTGACTTGAGTCAAAGATTTTGGGTTTCCTTCCTCAAGTTTCTTACATTAGTTTGCTGGAGTTCTGGTACATTCTTCCTGAAAGAGCTGGTGGAAGCGACACTCGCACACCTTTTCAGATCTGCCAACAAATTCTATGTAGAACTGATTTTGTTCTCCTGAATCCATTTTGTAACCACTTTGGCTGTAAGTTTAAGGTCACTGTCCATTTGGAAGACTTATCTGAGCCCCAGCTTTGAGATCTTTAGATGTTGCTTCAATATTTCTACTTAATGTTCTTTCCTCATGATTCTATCTATTTTATAAAGTCCACCAGTCTCTTCTGCAGCAAAAAAGCCCCACAACTTGATATTGGAAACCCCATACTTCAGTTAGCGATGGTCATTATGGACATGTCTCTAAATATGAAGGTTCCTGTGGACATTTGCAAACTGCAATCTGCTGTTGCTGTGCTTCTTTTGGAGTAACGTTTTCCTCCTTACTGAGTAGCATGTTTCACTGTGGATAATGACTCTGCCTTACCAGCTTCAGCTGCATCTTCACCGAGTCTTTGGCTCAAGCATCATAGCCTCTATGGTCTCAGCAACAAACATAGGCACCTCTGCTTCACTGAATCCACGTCTATAAATGCAATAAAAAACTTGAAAAGTAAAATTTTCCTTGATGTTTGCACAATTCCCCTTTCCAATGCCTCCACCACTGAAGTGTGCAGTGTGCCTTGGTGTTGGACAGTCACATAAAATCCCCATTAGAGAAGAAAATGTGAAAAGATTCGAGGATCCTTCCGGCCAGGACTCCCCTGTTGCCCCAAAGGTTCACCCAGAGTAAACATCTTTGTTGTTTTTCTACAAACTGGCTCACCATTTTTCTGATTTCCTTAAAAAGACTTCGCAGCCTTAGTGTAGAAACAATGGCACTGTGAGGCTTAAGATGGAAAGCAAAGATGATGCACACACATATTGTGTTTTCATCCTTTTTGTGTGGCACTGAGCCATTCTTTAATGACCACAACTGCTGCAGTCATTTGGTAAACGGCTGAATGCAGATTAATCATTCTTCCACTGCACTCAAACGTCATTTTATAAAACGGACTCGAGAACAAAACTGGTAAATAACCCAGGAGACATTATAAATATCAATAAATATCAAACTGTGAAGGAATGAAAATGTTTGTGCAGAGATTTTCCGATTGTGGGATCAATAAAGTACATCTTATTTTTTCTTAGGAAAACTGCACATGTGCTGTTGTGCACCGTTCAGGGCGTAGGCTGGCAGTCCACTGATGAAGCTGGCTTTGTTACAAAGCTAACAATCATCTTTTGTTCTATTTTTAAGATCCTATTTATACTTCGAGTGAAAGGAACTTTGAAAAGTCCATCACGCACGCTGGCACCGCAACCCTGCACTGTCGAGAGAGACCAGGCAGAGTTAGACGCGGTGTGGTGGTGTGGTGGGGAGGGACGTAGGACGGAGTTGTAGGCATAAAGAGGAGATAAAGAGAGGACAAAATGACTTGGGAGGGATGTGGGTTGCGGAGTCCCAGAAACGGTGAACGAAGAACAGTGCCGGAACCGGGGAAGTGGAGCATCAATTAAGGGCAGCATGCCCTGGACGGCACTGTAACAATCCCACAATGCATTACCATCACATTTCTCTTCCTGTCCCATCCTCACACACTTTCACACACGCACACCCCCACACACGCCCACACACTCACACACACTTCTGCTCCTTTAAAAAGGTCTTCTGCAGTCACATCCAACCTGAAATCCGGCACTAAGCTAGCCAGGCTAACGTAGGGCTTTGGAATGCCCTTAGCTAGCCAGCAATGTCTAGCTAGCTAGCTCAATGCAGACGAGCTGAACGCCCTTCCAACAGAAGGTACTGTGGGTCACGTTCAAGTCAAGAAATTATGGCATTGTTGTTGCACGGGTTACGTCACAACGAGAAATTTTGTTTTACAATAAATTGTCCCTTAAATTATTGCAATAAAAGTTCATACTGACCGTTTTCAAGTGATATAATGATAATGCCATAATCCGCATTTTCAAAGATCATTAAACTTTAAATGTTAAACATCAACACTGGAGCTAGGAGACATTTTAAATCGATTCAGAATTCCCAGGACTAGGATTTGCGATTCTTAATAGAACAGATTTTTTTTTTCTGCACCTCTAATTTAAATGCATAAATGTTTATTTTTGCCACTTTTGACAGAATTGCATTTTGGTACGTTTGCTTTGTGCTACTTATAAGTGCTGGGTGGATCAAATAGTTAGAATTTTAGTCTCCTGCTGGTGTGACATGTTTACATTTGAACTCCCTCATCCATCATTTGCTTAGTGATCAGATTCACTACTGTTAGCAACAAATGGATTAATAATGGGCTTAAAAAAACCGTGTTTATATTTTTACTTTCCCACCAACTATATTAAGACTCTCCTGAATAAACTATTTCTTTTGCATTTTCTCAGTTCTCAGTTACCTCTCCTGCTGAGATGTGCAGCCCACCTGCAGATCACACACACGTGCAACAAAGAACACACTCCTGTTCCTTTTGAATAATTGATCAGTGAGGAACAGGGGCCCACACTGCATACACACCAGGGGGTGTAATCAGACCCCAGGGAGAGACTCGAACACATCACTCTGCACACAGCTGCGGCTCTAATTGAGCCCCTCTGAGGCTGATAAACTTGAGGAGGCGAGGCGTTCAGGTGCACAGGCAGAGTGTTGGGACCAGATGATGCAGGGATGACAGTGTCAGGTGTCTGACATCACTTCCAGGGGTCAAAACCCGCAGAAGCGAAAAACACACCGCGGCTTCTCTGCTGCAGGAAGTGGCCCGCGGTCGTCCATTGGCCGATCCAGCTGACCCGCCTCAGGCAACAACAATTATCTGGTTGGTTCCAGGACAGAAAGCGAGAGTCTGTTTGGGATTCAGTCAGTGCAGTCACCTCTCCTCCACCACACACACCCCCACACACACATCCTGCTTCCCCCTTTCTGCTGACGCATCAGTTTCAAACATCCATCACCGGCGCCGGCAAACAGAACCGACTCGGATCACTGCCGCTCTGCCTCCTGAGTGAGCAGGTGTCTGCGTGATTCACATCTGCTCCAAGTTTCAGCTGCGCCGCAGCAAAAACGAAAAGACAAAAAGAACCATTAACCCTGATTCTTGTACTTCCCAAATTGTGAATTCATCGTTAAAGCCAATCTACGCCCATCTCCAAACAAGATGACTCCTCTAAACTGGAAGTGGAAGCAGATAATTGGTTCAAAGTGAAAATTTCACCTGACTGAAAAGGACAACAAACATGTCCCACCTCGGAGCTTCCTCTCCTAAAGCCTCTAACTCCCACAGGTAAAGGCTTACGACCCTGACAGTGATACCGCTGCAGCTCAGGCTGTAATTCGTGCTGTCTGCTAAAGTCTTGCTGTCATCAACCAGAAAATCCCCCCCCCACACACACACACCTCCAACAACCACCACCGCTGCTGCTGCCTAAGCTTACTTAAAGTCATCACAAGTCGCTTTATAAACAGAACCGACACAAGAGCTTGGATAATGGAGTAGCATTGGAACAGAAACACCAGGGCAATGAAGCTTGAGGGCAAACCAGACAAAATGTGTGTGTGGTCAAATAAACAGCAGGAGATTTAGATGGTGAGTAAATTTACCACAGTTTAACAGTCATCATCAAGGATGAAAAAAAGGTGTAAAAGTGGGGTTTTTTTGTGTGTGTGCATGTTTATGATAAGAGATGCACTGGAAAATAGGGAAGCGCCGGTTGCAGTTTTCTGGCCGAAAAGCGTGACCTGCCAATTGTGATCTTGTCCGATCACAATTTATTTTTTTGTATGAAGAGCCACTAAATATAGGGACAAAGTTCAAAGTTGCTAAGTTGACAGCAGGTCGGTGACTGTTGTTAACCGCCCATGTGCAGGCAGGTCTGTCAGGTTCAGTGTCTGATTTTCAGACCTTTGCAGAGGTGGATACGTTTGGTTTCAGCTCATCACCGAGCTTCAAAATTAAGGAAACCGTGGCTGGAAACCCGGAGACTCCTGTCATAGTAACACTAGCTACGCTAACCAGGTTTATTACTAGAGAGAAAGTAGTGTTTTTAAGCATCTGGCTTAAAAACACTACTTTCTCTCGATAGTATCATTCCTTGGACAACAAGATGGATTATTTACGGTTGGTACAGCATGTAAAAGAGTGCTGTGTATTTATTTTAGATTTTTGCCATAGCGGTTTCTCTGTATCCACCTGGACTCACTAGTGAGCAGAGCTGGGTCGGCTGGAAAATACGCCCTTGCTGAGGGAAGGGTCTGAAATGAAAAAACTGGAGGCTACCACTGTCCATAAGCCAGGACAATGCAGGGCTTTCACCAGCACATCATATGTCTTGATGGGTCACCAGGACTTAGTCGCCCAGGCTAAAGCTAGGTTAACAGTTGTAGCATTGGCCTCGAAGTGCCTCGATGTACACCTCTGAATTTTTGTAATTTGGCACCAAAATGGACAGTGTTCTTGTATCTCTAGAAGAACACTGGTCATTGTTCGCCTGTACTGGCATTTACACCAGGACTTATTTTCAGAAAATGCTGCGCCAACGTACGTGTCAAGTATAAAAGCTCAAACAATTGATCGGCTTGAACATAAACCTCAAAAACCGCCAGAGTAACTCAGCCTTAAAGAGTAATCTTCTGCGTATGACATTACATTCATGCCCCCAACCTGAGCGCGCAGTGAGACTGATGTGAGAGCATACATCTTTGTGAACAGAGATGTATTTCCATCTCACACATGCTCACTTGATGTTCTGGCAGGTGTGCTTCGTTCCGTCTGTGCAACTTGACAAAGATTATAGAAATAAGCTACACAACCAGCCAATCACAAACAGATCTTTTCATCCAATCGGAATATTCTTAGCATTCCTAAACAAAACGTTCTTAGCAGCACTACTGTTGGTCTTGTGGGGGAAACCCTGCACAGTCAGGTGGATGATTATCATGTCAGATTCCTGCCAAATCTGTTGGCCAAAAAGCTACAGTTTGTGTCTCATCTGACTAGAGGTGAGACACAAAATCACCGTCTCCCCAGCATCTGGATGTCTTCCCCTTCTCCCTATATCCAGTTTATTCGTTGTTCAATAAAAGACACTAGAGTCTAAAAATGCATTTTTAAACTCCAAATGCTTCACAGCAAAACTGAAAAAACAGGAAACTACTAATTATTTGACTTCTAAAGACTACCAGTGGCACTGGATTCTATTTATATTATTATATTTATATTCTATTTGTATCAGAGTAAAGGGGGCTGAATGAAAATACAATTTTTCTTTAGATATATATACCTTAAAAACTTGCTTTCCGTTACACAACTTTACACCACTTTGCATTGGTCTGCCACGTAAAACGGTAATAAACTACATTGACATTTGTAGTTGTAACAAAACATTTTACCTCACAAAATTAAGAGTTTTTTTTTACATACATATATTTTTTAGGGATACACCATTTGCAGATTTCTGATAGATCACTGATCTTTCAATCTTTAAAGAGCCCGACATGTTGATTTTCTTTTTCTCTGAAAAGTTGGGAAGGTTAGTGACAAATTTGCAAAGTTGGCAGCAATGGGGTGACTATCGGCAGAGACACAGGACAGTGGCTGGTTTTCAGATGGATCAGGTCGGCTTCACATGTAAGCTTTGGCCCGTCACCAATTTCCCAAAACGAAGGACTGATTTATCAGTGGACCCATTGTTTCTTGTTGTTGTTGTGTCTTTATTCTTCACTTTTTTTGTTTTTTTGTAAAATAAAGAAGTAGTAGAAGCTCTGTGCATTATACCAGGCTGCCAGCTTAGACTGAAATAGAGTGATTTGCGACCAGTGGGAAAGCTGTGCTCTTGCCAGAGGGGAATTAGTGAAACGGCTCAGCCTGATAACTGAATGGTTACAATGATTAACTCCATGTAATGAATAACACGCAAGCCTGGGTGCATCAAGCTGCCCTACTAGTAGTGATGCTGTGATGTCACTGTGAAAATGTTGTGAAGAATCATTAAGAGCCTGAAATTATGCTTCCAACTAAAGACTGCAGTGCGTGTATTTTCATACAGGACACCCAACGAGCGCCCTGTCGATGCTACGGTGTTTAACAGCGAGGAATAAAGTAGAAAGAGTCATTTTTATTCAAACGTAGTAACAAAGTGTCACTGTGGAGTCCCTGGAAGACGCAAACAGACTCCGGGTGAGGATGCTTCCGGAGTATAAAAGAGGCTTTTAAGGCGGTCTACTCACGTTCCGAGGACTTCTTTAAAATCAAAGACCTTCTTGATGTCGTCGACCTGTTTCTTCCACGTCTCGCCGCTGCCGGTGTCTCCGTTCTCCCGAGCCATGACGCTGTTTCACCGGCCAGACGCCGCGAGTCTGGCCGAGACCGGGCTGCGCGCGGCAAGGATGCGAAGAAAAACAACAACAAAAAAAAGAAGAAGAAGAAATTCCTCTAAAAGACAGACAAAACTATAAGG
Source organism: Xiphophorus couchianus (assembly GCF_001444195.1). Taxonomy (NCBI): domain Eukaryota; kingdom Metazoa; phylum Chordata; class Actinopteri; order Cyprinodontiformes; family Poeciliidae; genus Xiphophorus; species Xiphophorus couchianus. The sequence continues at coordinate 15,445,920 of NC_040244.1, read as the reverse complement.
TGGTACAGTGGGAGAAATTTTTTTTTTTTTTTTTTAAAAAGAAGAAGTTGAGTGGGAGAGGTTTTGGAGAGTTCTGGTGGTGTATGGTCCGCTGCAGCAGGACCATGTGAGTCCTGCAGGTTACCGTGTCTCTCTGCGCTTCTCTCTCTCTCTCCCTCTCTCTCTCTCTCTTTCTCTGTCACCGCGCGGACAGCAAGCTGTCAAGTTCACAATAAGATACAAGCACTTCCAAAAGCTCTTTCAAAATAAAGGGTTGCTGTTTTACAACAGCCACAGATAAAACTATATATTGACAAAGTAAGCAACATTTTCACTTCAGAAACGATTTTTCTTTTGCTGCTGAATTGTTGAATAAATAGACATGAGCTCAACAACAAGGATATTTATTGCTTATAATCTGTTAAGTAGGTTATATTCAGCCATCAGATTGGTACCAAGCGTTATTATACCGATGCACCATTCAAGTCTTTCAGGAACCTCTGTCCATTAATGAAGCTTCTTTGAAAAATAGCATTAGCAACATTAGCATAGGGATGCCTGAGCTGCTGCAACATGTTTAGCACTGAGATGATATTTTAGGCTGGAATAGTTTTGCTAACAGGCTAACTTCTGTTAGCACAACTTGAACAAAGAAATAGTCTTTTCCCATCAGACCATTTTATAAGTAGAAATGTGCCAGGAGAAGTTGGCTGTCTGTCTGTCTATCTATCTAATCTTAATTTCAATAATACTTGCTGAATAAAGTATTAATAGCCAAATTAAACTCAAATACGATTTCCTGTTTCTAGAAAAAGCTACTTTTGTCATACTACATATTGTTATCTTCCTAAAATAATAACCCAAATGACCCATATTGGCAAAAAATAAATTAATTGATTAATTAAAAACACCACCTCTTTTTTGCCTAAAGATGAATTAGACCAAAAGAGGGGGAAAAAAACTTCGGTCATTATGTTAGGAAGGTGACGATATCTTATTTTGAAGGCATCACCTTGACGTTTCCTACATGAAGCAGCTTCTGTGTGTAACTTAATGGAAATTGTAATGCCACCTGCAATTGTCTAAAAGCAATTAATTGATGCCAGTGTGACAGCTTGATGGGCTCCCTGAGGCCCCCAGCAAAGCCTTTCTAGGATTTTTACCATCTCCAATGCGTTCGACTGCGGCGTCATTACAGCACACCATGTTGTTAAGACAGTAATAAAAATGAAAAAAAAGAAGGAAGAAAAAAAGCTGCTGATTGGATTGCTGTCCATGCATCCTCTTTGACAGCATGAGTGTGCACACGTGTGTGTGGCCTGCAAGCTGACGCTGCAAATTCGCAGTGCACCAATTTGCTGACAACCGTCACAGTTTCTGCAATCCCCCCAAAGGCATCTGCGTTACAGTTCACCCTCACCCTCACCCCATGACATCAGCAGGGACCCCAGCTGCAGCAGCTGCACGTTCACCTGGGTTACCAAAGACAGGAGTTTGCAGAGAGGCTCTGCGACAACTGCAGGCTGACGAAGGGGGGGGAGTGGCGAGTGGGCTCAGGCCAGCTGAGGTCGTGTCATGGTTAAAGCTTGCCCTACACGTGGCTTCTGGCCTCGTTATATCTGTGTGTGTGTGTGTAATCCTGGAGGAAAACACAACAGCAGAAGAAGGGAGTGAAAGGGGGCGGGGGAGCAATGTGTTGCAACTCCTCATGAGTATTCCGGCTGCAAACTACTGCAGCTCTTCCTCGGCGGCAGCAGAAGCAGCAGCAGCAGCCACGGAAAACTCCTTTCTCTCTCTCAACCCCCACCCACCCATCTCTTCCTCCTGCTCATCCTAATCCTTTACCATGAGTCAGCAGCTCTCATCTCCCCCCCGATGAAAGATGATAACCCAGCTGCAGAGGGAAGAGGAGGAGACGAGGGACGCTGGGATGGGCAGATCCAGGCTGAAGGTCAACAGAGAGCAGGGGTTAAGCAGAGGACGTATTCCTGGCAGCTTCAGACAAACACAAACAAGTCCACTGGGAGGCAGCGATGAAGCTTTACTGAACTACACTTTACCCGACGAGCATTATGTTCTCAATCAGTTTGCTAAGGTGTTTTCACACCTGATAGTCCAGTAGACGTGGTTTAATTTGAGATCCAAATTGCAACGTTTGTCACATTTTCAGCCGATTCACTTTCACACAGCACTGTGTCAAAACCAGGGGGGCTCAAAGTGGGTCCTGGAGGGCCGGCATCCTGCCTGTTTTAGTTCCCTCCCTGGTTTAACGCACCTGGATCAAATGATGGCTCGTTAGAAGGCCTATGACGAACTCTGACATGCTGAAAAGGTTCTTGGTACCACCAGGGAGAGAACTGAAACGTGCAGGATGCTGGCCCTAGAGGACCCACTTTGGGCACCCCTGGTCAAAACGATCCGAACCCTTTGAAAAAGCCTGTTGTGGCGCTGCACCGAGAACCACTGAAGGAAACGACAGGAAAACCTCTGAAGAAGACACCGAGCGCAACTTCCTTCTTCAAGAAACGTAAACAAACATGGAGGAGAGTGAGGTTGTAGGAATTCTTTTTTGTCTTTGGCTAATGTGCCACACAAAGACTCATTTATCCCACTGAGTGCTAGTCCAGCTTTTGTTTTACTTGTATTTACCCAGAATGCCTTGCGCTATAGTCTGCTTCCTGCTTTTGGGTCGGTCTGCGATCCGCTTAGCATTCACATATTCGAACTGCAACAGAGTTCACGTCAACTGAACTGAGGCTGAGTTCCGTAAGCGGAGCAGAGTTCGCTTTTTCTTGGTCCGCATCAGAGTTGCATTGTGCATTCACACCTCCCCAAATGGTTATTGGTGTAAGCAAATAATCATAAAAAACAAAAACATCTATCTGAAATAAACTTTGTGGATATATTCTAATTTGCTGAATTAGAATATATTCTCATTCATAATGCCCACAGTGATGGGCATTATGAATTTAATCTTTCAGATCTTTGCTGATGTCTCCCACCGTTTTACCGTGGTGATTATCGGTTAATACCTGCTTCACTGAACGCTTTTCATCACTAGCACCTGGTTGGTAATGACAATGTTTAAATAGAACACTTTATTAATGTATTTCGGGACAGTTGTCTTGTCATTGGATCTTCTAAATTGCATCCGCCTAACTCTGGCAAGGATCTGACCTTTAAGTAAATGTTGTGTGATGCATTATCATGGCGCCCCAGTCAAACCTGACCGCTTCCCCGATTACTGTGGACCACTTTAGCTGGCAAATGCCCTTTGTTTCCTCTAATGAGCATTAACAAGAGTTGTGTCTCACACACTGCTGCGTGTCTACAGCAGTTCCCCTGAAGTACTGCGACTCTCGGCTCCCTCACTTCCTCCTTCGCCAAATGATTGCTCCATAAATCCAGTAAAGGCGGGAAGCCTGGAGCCGTGTCCCACGCGCGCACAGCTCATTTAGCTCCCAGCGTAATGAGAAGTGTTACATAAAAAGCCAAATCAATTTCTTATTTGCTTGTTTAGTGCGCCCGCTGGACCGACAGCCGGTCAATATGACAAGAAGTTTAATGGGAGGGGGTGATATACAGTATGTATTTATTTCTTTTTTGGAGCTTGTGTCCACAGCAATGCATGATGGGAAGAATCGGGATTCGGGACTTGACCGAGAGCGCCCCAGAGGCAGCTGGGATCAAGGAGTATGTCAAAAGGAAATTTAGAGGTGCAGGAGCAGAGATAAATGATTATAAATTACACACGACTAAGTGACTGAGAGGTTTTAATGGTAAACAGGCGAACATGCTCTGGTTCATTTTAAAATGCAGAACATCACTGCAGATAGCCAACAGAATACTGACAATATTTGGTCAGGAGTAAATTCTTCCCTGCTTTCATTTCCACCTCAGACATTTAGCTTGCTGCCCCTGACTGTAGAAGTGACAGAAGACTGCAGCAGAAGGAGGTAATGGTTTCAAAGTGTATAAATCAGCCATCTCATTGGACAGAAAATGGTCTACATGAGGACACTCAAACTTACCACCATTGTAGCATCTTTACTAGTTAGCCTACTTTGTTTTTCACAGTGAGGAAAAAAGAGGCAGCAGTCAAAGTAGTTCCAAATCATTTTAAAATCACCAAAAGCTGAGAAATAATCAGTTATGGTTTCTTTTTGGCAGACTGGGACACACTTCCCCGAATCCACATATAACAGAGCTAATTTAGCATTTAGCACTTTTGCTAAGTCTGGAAACATTTAGCGCACTTAGCTCCCCCTAAATTATTGCCATGAAGTAGTCAAAAAATGACACAGAGGTGGGAACACTTCTGCTAATAGCTGAGCTAACTTAGCGCATACCTGTCAAGATTTGGATTGAGAATACGATGCTACTGTCACAGTCAGTTGGAAAGTAATGTAAGTGGCGAGGTGCAGGGGGTTATGATAATACTGGAGCACAGCAGGAAAGGGGAGTAAAAAACGGGAGTTTCCCGGCCAAAACAGGACACTTGACAGGTATGAAAATTTTAGCATTCAACTCTTTTTGCTAACTCTGAGAACATTTAGCGTACTTAGTTTCCATAAATTACTATATTATTTGACAAACTGGTCAATTGTTTTCTTTTTTAAAAGAAAGGCATACCATTTCCTAATTGTTTGGACATGTTCTTTGGAGAGATATGTCTAAAATGCTAGCATGAATAAAAACAAAGAATAATAATAAAAGAAAACTTTCTGGGCCAAGTCAAATGTGTATCTCATAGGGGTGTCCTAACTTACCTAAGAAGTACATATATAACGAGTAAAACAAGATTTTAAGACATTAATTTTTAATGTTTATGCCCATGAAAATCACTTTCTCTCCCAGAGATAACAAAAAAATCAAATATGTGAAGAAGTCAATGTTTATTGGGGTGTCCTACATTTTTCCACATTAACTGTTCATAACTTCTACATGCACTTATTTCTATATCTAAAAGCAGGCAAGTCAGACCCTCCGCAGTTACAGAGGAGGGGAAAAACCTGACAGGAAAATATGATCTCCAGGAGTTGCTAGCATGATTCGGTAACGTAAGTTCTGTTTCTCAGCTGTGACTTGGTTCAGAAGACGTGGTACAGAACAGCGTGAGGACAAGAAAACGGTGTAAAAATAAATGACAGCGGGGAAACGAGTCTCTTCACACACGTTATACAAAAAGCTGACATCACTGGGGAGGATTCTCCTCCTCCTCTTCGGATTCCTCCTGCTGGCTCTTCGTCTGAACAAAGTAGAAAGCAGAAGATTTGAATGAAACTTTATTGGACGCCAGGCCTTGTACAGAGCAGATGTTTAAGAAACAGCCCAACCTGGTGGTAAGCTATTTTGTTTTTCACAATCGAGAAAAAAAAAAGATACAGTTAAAAAAAATAAATAATAATATACCGTATTTTCCGCACTATAAGGCGCACCTAAAAACCTTCAATTTTCTGAAAAGCCGACAGTGCGCCTTATATATGGACCAATATTGAGCCACAACAGGTCTCGCAACTACGGTAAGCAGCCACCAACTTCATTTCCCCCGTAGAAGAAGAAGTGCGCGGTGCATGCTGGGTTTTGTGTAAAGACCCCAAAATGGCTCCTATTAAGAGACGCTTACGACGCAGAGTTTAAACTCAAGGCGATCAGTCACACAGTAGAACACGGGAATAGAGCAGCAGCCAGAGAATTTAACATGAACGAATCAATGGTGCGGAAGTGGAGGAAGCAACAGCTGTTTATTCATTTTGGGAATGAACAGAGTTTTCAGAACGCTCGTTTGTAATTTATTAATAAAGTTTGACTGACCTATCTGACTGTTTTGTTGACATCCCCTTTATTGCAGTTCCATCTAATGGATGCATAACGTAACCCCAGCCTCTACTGTAGCCTCTATTCTATGCGCCTTATAATGCGGTGCGCCTTATATATGAAAAAAGTTTTAAAATAGGCCATTCATTGAAGATGCGCCTTATAATGTGGTGCGCCTTATAGTGCGGAAAATACGGTAGTTCCAAATAATTTTAAAATCACTAAAAATCTGAGATATAATCAGTTGCTATGGTTCTTTTTGGGCAGAGGTTGGCACACTTGTGCTAATATGCTAATAATGGAGCAAATTTGTTTTGCCTAGAACTTTTGCTAATTTTGAAAACTTTTAGTGCGTTTAGCTTAATTAATTTTTCCAAATAAATTCCAAAACACAAAATTTTCTTGGCCGTTTTGAATTCCTCCAGCAGTCAGACGTTTATATTTCTGCTCTTATTTTGAAGTGGGTGTAGACTGTTTGTGCAACAGTCCCATTTCTTCTCCTCACGTTTTGTTTTTTCCCCCCCTATAACTTAATTTCTAGCAACAAGCACAAAGGAACAAAATAAAACACAGGCTGTAGAGAACAAGATATAAACGTGAATACGATATTTAAGGACGTCACAGAACATGTAAATTAGAATATCAAAATTAAATTGGTGCTTGAGGGTTGTAGTCTTTCAAGGGCAGATATAATTTGAATTCAAGTTAGCAGGTTAATGGATTAGCACTTTAGCATCAGCACCTGCCCAATACTGTACTGGTGTACAAGCAATTTTTTTAGCTAGTTTGGAAACTGCTTTTAAATTCTTATCTGTCGCGTTTTCTAACGTGCAGACACCAGAACCCACCAGTTTCAGAAAGTCGATGAGCTTGTAGGCGTCCTCTCCGGCGGACAGGTCCACGAAGTCCCGCGGTATTCTGTAGCTCAGACACGGACTGGGCTGCACCGTCACCTCGCTGGTGGTGTAGCGGAACGCCGGGCCGTCCTGCCACACAAACCAGCCGTCACGGAGGGATCCGGGTCGGGTCGCGAAAGCAGTGCGCTTTGGGTAAAAACCGGGTTTGCTGACCTGCTGCTGATGGTCGACGACTTCTCCAGACATCAGCTCGTCCCAGCTGAACAGCAGCGAGTCGGTCACCTCTCCGAATGGGTTCAGGTCGATGAGCCACACCCTGCCCTGCAAAAAGAAGAAAAAAAACTAAACCTGTTGCTTAAGCTTTCTGTTCAGCTTTAGTTGCATTACAACCACTACTGGTGTTTTATATGCAAAAAGAATTCAGGCCAAGTTTCAAACAGTGAATCAGCAGGTAGACAATACGTTGTTTTGAAAATTTACATCTGAAAAGGGTGAAAATGATCATGATAAACCATAATATTGTTGTTTTGACTCTCAAATTTCAATAAACTTTGATTTTGTACAAGAATGCTGACCGCTGGACCTGGAAGACATTTCAGCTATCCAAAATAAACACAAAGAAAATGAAAAACAATTAAAATATGAGGTATGCATCTCTAAAACCCTTCCACTGTAGCTCTCTGGCTGAAATTTTAGTGTTTTTGTTTTCCATAAATACAGAATTTAGGGGGCAAAAAAAAAATACTGTACAGTTTCTTTTTTTTGTTGGTTTTTTGTGTTGTTAAACCTAAAAACAGAATTAAAACGTACAGTTTTTCATTTAACCATCAAACTTTTTCTTCCATAGCAGGCGTTTATATAAAAAGGGCAATCTTTTTGCCCTGAACGAATTTTATTCAGCAGCATCGAGGGCAAAGCCTCCAGCGTACAACTAGGTGCTGCTCTTCGTTAATCTAACACAGAAAACCTTTTTAAAACTCAAAGTTTGTGTTTTTTTTCTTGACAAAATATGGAAGAGTCCAACAGGTCTTCTGAAGTAGATAAACGAGTTACCTGGCTGTCTCTGTACACGTCAAACACAACTGGAAATGAGAAGAGAAAAAAAAGACAGAGACATTATTTCACTGTTTTCTTGACTTTCACACAACAAAGGAATCGTTTGAGATGAAATATTAAAATTTCAACACAGGAAAGAACCCAGACTCATTAACCTCCCCTTTCCAGTCACATAATTAGCTCATTTGTTACATGGTGAATAAATGATGACTCACAGTCTTCGTCCAGGAAGCGGTACTGAACGTGCTGGCTGAAGAAGTCCTGGATGGCCTGGGAGATGTGCTGCTCCTGCTTCAGGATGTGCTGGTAGTACTGTGTGTGGTCCCTCTGGGAGACGGCTGCCGGATCGCGCAGACACACGCCAGTGAGCGCAGCTCAAATTGGATTTTATAATTAGCCCGCCGAACACAGGGCAAGGCTCAAACTCGGCCCGTTTTCGCAGGCGCTTCGGCAGGAGGCGCTTTCTACTTATGCTTTTGATTCAGATTTTTTTCCTCGTAGAGCGCCAAAGCGTCTGCCACACGCTGCAGTTATGAGCGCGAGGGTTTGTTTCTTACCAATCAGTTTGTTTTCTTTGACGAAGCAGCGAAACTCTCCGCCGGGAATTAGCTCCGCCCACTTCCTCAACACCAGCTGAGGACAAGGACACCAACCGTTACCATCTAAACCGGGGATGCAACTAACGATTATTTTAGTAATCGATTATTCTGACGATTAATCGGAGAAAACAAAATTTGTACATTCTGCAGATTTTTTCTTGTAGTCACTTAAGTCTAACGAATATAAATATGTTGCATATAAACATCATTTGTAGCCTGTGAAGAGCTCAGTCCTTTCTGCGTGACTTATCAATACAGTGTAGAGTTAGTCTGTGGATTTTTTTTAATTAACTGATTAATTAGGAGTTTTTTTCCTTTTTCTTATTTAGAAATTTTTAATCATGTGAAGCTAAAACTATCCCACTTGAGAAGTTCTGGGTAGAAAATATTTACAGAAAATAATTTTTTAAATCTTAAAGAAATGTGTATATTTTTCGTGCTTCTCTGTGTTGTTCTTTCAGCAAATACAATTTCTTTTGAGCCTGTATACTTCAGTTAGTGATTAATTGGTAAATTAGCTGACAATTCTTTTATTTTTATTTTCTTTTGAACGATTAATCGAGATTAATCGTTTCAGCCTTAATTCAAAAATACTAGCTAATCAGAATTAAATATGACGGCGCGGTTGACATTTATGGTTCTTCATAAATATATACCAACTGGTCGCCAAACTAGCTTCTAGCTTCTCATTCATGCTACATTCAAGTTCCTCTGAAATATAGAATTTTTGTCAATAATGACACAAAAATGAATAAAAATGATGGAGTAGAATTTTCTCTGTGCTTCTGTATTTAAGCACAATTAAGAATCTGATCAGGACTTTTAATGTTGGGCCATTTATAACCCTGACAACAAATGTTAGAAAATGTTGTTTTTTTTCTCACTTTTCAGACGTGATTTGTTTTTTAAATCAACCTGCTGCTTTAAATGTTTAGCGTGTATGAAAAAAAGCCTTCTCCATATGAATACACTGAAGCTGCAATATCAAAACATATTTCCAAATGAAGAATGAAGTACCTCGTAACTGATGACTGGATCTGGAGAGTCCTGGTCGCTGCACTGGAGGAACCTGCAAAGCAAATCGCACCAAAGCTAGTTAGCGCTTTAGCTAGCAGTGGTCTTCACTTTACATTGATTTCCTATGAAAAGGATTCATAAAATTCATATTTCAGCTTTTTCCACTTATGTTATGCCGTTGTTTCCAGTCCCCATAGCTTCCGGTAGGTTCTGAGGGTTGCCAAGGTGCACAGCTGTGTGGTATTTTTTTCTTTTTTTTTGCAACTTTTTATTCAGCAGAACAGCAGTATATAATATAAAAACATGCAAAACAAATGACGACTATTTCACATTTAAATAATCTTTTCTAGACAACATATCTTAAATATCTCCATAACTAGTACACTTAGGAAAAATATATTAAATTGGTATAACTACCACTAACAGCTGAATATACAGCTCTGAAAAAAATGACGAGCCCACTGCACTGAACCCCACTGAAAACCTCCTGGTTATTCCACCAAATATTGATGTCTGAACTCTTCCTAAGTTAAGACAATAGTTTTATTGTTTCTAAATGAATATTAGCGTGTTTTCTTTGCATTAGTTGAGGTCTGAAAGCGCTGCATCTTCTTCGTTATTTTGACCATTTCGCATTTTGTGCAAATAAATCAGAAATTTTTGCTCGGAATTTGGGAGACGTGTTGTCAGCAGTTCATAGGATAAAAGAAAAATGTACATCTTACTCAAACACATGCCTATAAAAAGTCAAATCAGAAAAATAGATCATCTTAAGTGGTCTCTTAATTTTTTCCAGAGGTGTATCTATGAAAGATCACAGGGGAAGATGGACACGAAACCACTGTAAAAGAAAACAACAAAAAAAAAAACCAATTAAAGCAGAAATAAAAATAATAATGGGGTTTAGAGCAGATTAATTTCTGATACAGCTTAGAAAAAGTTTAGATGCAGGGGCTGTATAATTTCCCCCCGCCCCATAGATTTACATAAATATAAAAACTCATTTCGTAATGCTTTTCCAATAGGAAGAACAACAGGGCTTACGCCTGCGTGAGGTCGTGCGTGATGAAGTCGGAGCTTTTGAAGAGCAGGAAGACGTCGCCGAGGCTGCGGCACTCCAGCGAGCTGTTCAGAGCGATCCAGTTGGCGTCCTGTCAGAGGCCACAGGTGACAGAGGCTCTACCGGACGCTTCGCCACATCAGCAAACTCAATCGCCTGTGTGTGTGTGTGTTTTACCCGCGGAGCGCTCCAGTTGAGTTTGGGGAAGACACACCCACCCAGGGCGTTGATGGCCTCCAGCACTGTAGAAGCGAATTCTGGGAATTCGGGAGCCTTGGAAAAGGAATCACAATTATTTCGCTCATAAGTACTCAGTACACTCAGTAGGCATGTTAATAGGTACACAATGCTACACTATTTTTTTTCCACTAGTAGCATTTCAACATAAGTTCAACTTAAAAACATTTCTGTGAAATAAATCCAGAAAATCTTCCATGTTCCTTCATCCGGATGAGACGAACATTCCAACAAGAAGACACGGCCACTGAACTACTTACAGTGGCTATCGCTGTCGTCTCATCATCCGACCACTAGAGGGGAGTAGAGAAGCAACAGAATTATGAGAGAGTGAGAATTAGCAGGAAAACAAATCAGATTTTAATGTCTGTGGAGTAGACACTCACACATGTGGTGGCAGCATGTTGCTGTGATTGTGTATAACAGTCATTTATACAGTCCACCAAATCTAAATGGAAATTTTGACCAACCCAGACAGACACACTTAGAGCAGATTCGCACTGAAAAATGGCCAGATGGTCCAAATTTAAAGAGCAAAACATAAAACCTAACATATGTGACTGAATACTTATTTTACTTTCTTTCCTCAATGTTAGCCATTAACTGCACTAAGTAGCCTAACATTCTGCTTATTTACTCTTTTTTTATACCAAAATAATGTGCAATTGTGCTAATTAATGTTCCCAAATGCACAGAAAATTTCAGAGTGCCCTTTGCACTGAGTAAGGTAAAAAAAAAAACAACCTTTGGTCCACCAGGGGGAGCTGTTGTAAAAGTTGACTTTCTGACAGACATTCTGTTGGGAAATAAAAGGAACAGACTCTTCTCTGCTTATGGAATAGTTTCTTCATCTCCTTGAATTTGATTGGTTGAGAAGAGGTGCTTCCATCTGTATTGACCAGCCAATGTTGAGACAGAGACGGCTCCAGTACAAAGTGAACAAAAGTCCTGAGCTGAACCTGAAATTGCCTTGATAAACCACCAGGTTTTAGAATGTGCTGATTAATGCTTCATTTTTCAGTCATGGTAAACTTTAGCAGACCGCATTCAGCTCAGGGCACACTCTGTGCTAACTTGTAACAGTGCTAACAAGCTAACCTCTTTTCCTGTGTTGCCAGCAAGCTAACGCAGGCTCAAGCGGATGATGAGATGAGTGAAGTTTGAGTCTCCAATCTCAAAGTGACCTTACCTGTACGTCTTCCTCAGCATCTGACTCGCTGTTGTTGGTTTGTATCGGCTGAGAGTTGTGATCACTGGGGAGACAAGAGGAGGAGAGCTCGTGTAAAATTTAGGGTTTGAATAAAACTCCGAGCCCCGCCCACCGCCAGACGGCTGAGCCACAGCGCCCAGAACCCGTCGACGTTCCACCTGTTACCCTCTGTCTTCTACAGACTTTCATTTTCCTTCTCTTCACAGCAAACTAACACTTCTCCAGGTTCTCTTCCTGCCATCCCCTCCTGTCCATATACTGTACATCACAATGTCATCTGTAAATAGTAAAATCCAGGGTCTCTGCCTGACCTCACCTGTAAACACTGCGAAACACGTAAGTGACTTGCTGAAGAAGCACTCTTACAGCACACCTCACCACCGTCTCACTATATATTGTTCATGCATAGATCTACAACTAGACGTACAGATAAAGAAAACAATTTTTAGCTTGATGAACTCTAACCGGTCAGTAACCTGTCAGAAACTACGAACTGTCAGATCTTTCTTCCAATCAGTGAACTCCAGGCCCGAAACGATAACAAATGTTGCTGTTGTCCCAAAAATGATTGCGGTAAATCATAATGTTGCCGTTTTGAGACCATTTTCAACTAATATATTGATAATAGCATAATAATGAAAGTTCACCTTCTCAAAGACGAATAATCTGTAATTTTCTAAACAGCACGTAACACTGGAACAGGAAAATATTCTTCCGGCGATGGCTGCAGCCTAAAGTACCCGTCTAACCATGTCTTACGTTATTTGTCTTTTTTGGATGGGCTGAACTGAAACTAATTTCTTTGCGCTTCTGTACGATGAAAGTAAAGGCTGATTCTGATATTTTAAATATGCAAAATAAAACACAACAACTGAAAGCAACACATTAAATGAAAATAAAAATCACACCCAACGGGAAAAAAATAAAATAAAATTGATCAGGTCTATGTGAATAAAATAGTTTGTCAAAAAAAAAAAAAGTAATCAGAAAGAAATTACTGAACTAATTTTAATTTATGCGATTAATTGCTTATTGCGACATGTTTAGTGAACGTTTAACCTTCTTTAAAGGTTATTAAAGAAGAAAGAAATATCAAAATGAGCTGTTTTCAATCACAGGGAGATTTAAGAATATAGATTATGGAAGCATAAATATGTAAATAATTATTTTCTACAACACATTTTCGATAAAAGTCCAAATGGGGATCAGAAACAACATAAGTTAAAACGGGTTGTGAGATAAATTTTTAATTTCTGTGCAGGTCCAAGTAAAGCTCAACGCCATTAATGAAAACATGTACCGTGTTCCGTGAACTGTTCTATTTCTGGTTGTAGATTTTGTGTGTGTGTGTGTGTGTGTGTGTGTGTGTGTTTTCATACCTTCCAGAGATTACCAGTGTCCCATCGTCCAGTAAATAGTCTATTACATTCTGAGGCAGTGGAAGGATCAGACTGGGAAACGAGACAGAAATGAATCAGAAACAGATCATGAAAGCAGAGGGAGCTCAGGAGAATCTAAGCTCAGCTGGACTCTGACAAATATTTCAGAACACAAACAACTAAACAAGGTTACAGCTGTGTAAATGTGTCTTGTTGCTAACGTTAGTCGTGTTTTACAGCAGCAGAAACAAACAGGCGCTCCTAGCCTGTTTTCCCACTAAACCGTTTTCGTTTACCTTTTTATCGTGTGCTTCTTAAAGATCGGATACCAAACAGAGAACTGACAGTGGACAACTTGCTCCTTCTTCATGCTGTAAGATCCTGGGAAGGAAACATGTCCGTCGCTAAATGTCCTCCGGATACTTAGACCGTTTTAAAATGGCCATGGTCTCCAAAATTCGTTTACAGTCTCAAAATATCAGAAAATGTTCCCAATCGTGTAAATACAACAGTTTATATTTATTTAACTTAGAAAACTGCGCTTTGCGTGAAAAGCTTTTCCTTTCTCGCGGAGGAGCAATTTTGGAGATGCACACAAGGACGTAAAATGAGTGCGTACACGCACATAGATCGTTTATTAGTGTGACGATTTATTTTTAAACTTTTTAAACTCCTTTTTTTTTTTTTTTTTTTTTTTTTTTTACAAAGAAGATCGCATTTGCAGCGAAACTAGAAGCTCCGTCTTATAAATAAATTAGAGGAAAAATTCTCAAAAAAGATTTTTATTGCTTTAATTTGTTTGCACAAGGTGTCATACAAATGGCATATACGAACAAACTGAACAACAGCAACACACCTACAGTGAGATACAGTGGTGGCAGCAGCATGCTGTGGTGGTGATACTATGTCCTGTATGTAGCAAATTTACATTTTTTAACATTGAAAATAAAAAAATCAAAAAAAATCTGGTATATATTTTTAAAACAGATAAAAGAAAAAATGTTCTTCTGAGTCGCTGCCATGGTTAGTAGCTTTGATTTAAACAGAAAATGAAGGGTTTAAATGATTATCCAATCCCTCTCTTGGTTTTATCTGTTTTCATTTACTAATCTAAAAGAGCATCAAAGCACGTGCTGCTGTATTTATCTACCAAAAAGGTTCAGTAAAATTGAGAACACTTTAAAAATTATTGTTCAAATATGTTTTTGCTATAACTTATATCTTTATACGAATTTTTTTTTATTTAAAAAAAAAAATCAGATAAAATAAGACAACAGAAAACCTCGTCTGTGACGCTTTCCTTTCAACAGGAAGTGGTGTCAGAGTGACTCATCACTACAACTTTACCCTCTTTTCCCTGCTAGTTAAGCACGGCTGGGATTTCACGTGAGTTAAGTTTCATTTCTTTTAGTTGAAAGGAAAATATAATGCTTAAAATACGCAGACTACGAAGCCTTGGGCCACTTTCAACTACAGAGCTTACAGCTTCTGTTTAACGGACAGAAAACCGGTCTGAACCAGAATAATGTTGAAAAAACAGGGACAAATTGGCATTTTTTGTTGTGTTGCAGCTAAGTGGGTAACTAAGGGCTGTCTTCAAGCTTTAAAATACAACTTATAGCTTTTGCTTGCACATGTAATTAACAGTAGGTTAATTTTGTACAGGCTTTCTGACTGGACGTTCCTACATTTCCTGTAGTGAAAATGAGCAATCCCGAGGACCCTAAAGTGACAACAACACCACATATAATCAAAGAAGAGGTTTGTCGAGTTTTTCTGATGCTATAGGACAAACAGGAAATAGTTGTAATTACTTTTAACAGTTGTGTATATCAATGCAGTACATTTTTTAAAAGAATGTTTAAACTAGAAAACTCCTTACCAGTCATTTTAGAAAGTTTTTGTAAATAAGAGGGTTTTTTGGGGGGTCTGGGGTCTCATGTTTGTTAGGGCCATTAAAATCGCTTAATATCCAGCATCCAGATGTATTCTAACAGGGCTGACCCGAGATTGACTGGGGCCCTGGGCAGGACTTGATTTGAGGAACCCAATTATTGATCAGCTACCACAGCCCCATCAGCCAGTTTTAAACAAGAATGTGTAACAAGATGTAACTGCTTAAAACAAGAAGAGCGACAATTATTCTGCTGAATACAATTTTTAAAAATGTCATCAGTTAAACCATTTTTGTTATTTCGCCCTGATACAGAGCTACGCAAAGATCTGGAATATTTCTATGCAGTGCTGAGCATTAAAACAATTGTATTAATTTGTCATGTGACACAGCAAGTTAATGAAACTGATAAAGGCTGGTTTTAATTTCAGATAAGACAGACAGTACATGTGGCCTAGCAGGCAATATGTTGGGCCACCGTTATTTAGCATTTTTACAAGATGGAGAAGAGTTTGCAACCAGTAGTATGAACTTGGCTCACATTATTTCTTGGTGGTACTCATACGTTTTTGTACTTTTTTCCTAAACTGCAAGTAGACTAGATATGGGTAGTTAAGAAAGTCTCATTATTAATCCATATAAAGTCCTGTGATTCTTAAGGGAGTTCAGTTCATGAAAAAGTTTTGAAATGATGTTGCATTGCACAAATGATCACCTTTTGCGATTCTGCCCTTAAAAGAGAAACACAAGTATAACAGACTGATATTAGGACTATTATCCAATAGTGGAGCTACCAGCGGGTATTGTTTACGTACAATGTTAGGGCGGTCTCATAAAATCCTAACAGGTTGTTTTTAGTGTAATGGAGGAAAACATTGAATGAGTTAAATGAGAACGAACTGTTCATTCCACCCGTTGTCTTATCAACTGTTTGTGTTGCAGGTGTTGGCAGAAGGGAAATGGGTAAAGCTGGAACAGACCACATACATGGACCCTGCAGGAAACACCAGGTGGCGCTCAAGCCTTCATATATATATTCTTTAAAGGGCCATTATTATGTAAAATTGACTTTTTTTTTAAGCTTTCCATCATGTTATAGTGTTATTCCCTCACCAGAAAACATACCAGGAGTGTTGCCTTGCTTCTTTCAGGAATATGTGAGAAACTCTTTCATCTCCATGGCAACCACTCAGTTGTGTAGCACGGCTGGGTGGAGCTAACTCCGCCTTCAAGACAGAGCTCCTCCTGAAAGCTGCAGTTTCCAGGTTTCTGAGATTCTGCCTTACAGAGCAGCCCTCCCAGTGACTCCCCCACTCAGCTCCTTCAGACTAGCCAGAAGCAATTAGCAAACACCTGGTGGAACTGCACATCAGCTGAGCTCATTATAGGAGCTACTTCTCAGTGAAATGCTGGTAAAAACGCTGTTAAAGCGTTCATAGAGGAGCCGCGTTGTGATGACTGATGACTGCTTGGAGGCGGAGTTTCTTAAAGAGACAGAGACCCAATTCAAGGCGTTAAATTACAATGTGAAATTTCTTTTAAGTTATATCTGATACATAGAGCATTTCTATAACAACTTAAGGTAACATGGTTACTTGATTGTGCTATAAAATGGCACTATGTGGCTGGAGAATAAATATTACTGTCCCTTTAAGAAGTGAATCAGTGGCTCATGGTGTTTCCTCCTATCTGCCTTTGCAACTCCCAAGAACCTGGGAGACGGCGAAGCGGACGACCAGGAGGACCAACACAGAGGCAGACGGAGTAGGAATCATCGCGCTGCTGAAGCGGACGCTCCATAAAGACTGCGTCGTCATGGTGAAGCAGTTCCGTCCTCCAATGGGAGGCAACACCCTGGAGTTTCCAGCAGGTCCCGTTCCAAGAAACCAAATGCTTAAACGCCCCTCCACCCCTTCACACACACACATTTTAGGCTTCTGTAATAAATCTGTCCCGTTAACTAACCTGTCCCCCGTCCCATGCTGTAAAGTTTGGAATGTTTCTGGCTGTGAACACAGTCCTGACTGTGTTCAGGACTGATCGATGAGGGGGAAACGGCAGATGTGGCTGCGCTGAGGGAACTGAAGGAGGAAACCGGCTACAAAGGAGAAGTGGTGGGAGTGACTCCAGGTATTTCTACACAGTGATGTGGATCTGATTGCATTAGCTCCTCTATCTTATCTGGAGCTGGTGGGAGTGGGATGACGGTTGCATGTTGTGACTGCAGTGACCTGCCTGGACCCCGGCCTGTCCAACTGCACCACCCAGATCGTCCTGGTCAACATCAACGGAGACGACGTGGAGAACATCAACCCCACACAGCAGCTGGGTGAGGACACACTGGTCCACACACAAAATAGTCAAACAGTCATAAACAGACAACCCAGAAACTCTCGTATTCAAAAGTTTCTTCAGTCAAAACAATAAATGTATGGAATGAAATGTCATTTGAACAAGAAACCTCTGCAAAAAATATGAAAACAAATGTGACCAGGGGTTTTAAAATCCCTTAAATTCATAGAAAAGGACAAAAAATGAAGAAAAAATGTAATTCTAAGGTGATCGAAGAAGGAATTTAAAAACTGAAGTGCTTGCTAAAACAAAACATATGTTTGAATTTAACAAAAACTCCAACCCTACATACACACATTTTTCAGGTTCCGAACGGGTTCCTGAATTCTTGACAATACTTGAATTTCAGTTTGGTGTTTTCAAGGTTGAATTGTGTATAAAGTCCGTGAAAGTGCTTGATATTCAAAGTGTGCAGCTTTGAAATAAATTGCAATCTAACATTTGGTTAAAAGTCTAAATTTGAGAAAAAAATGTGGGTTAACATTTTCCAGACTATTTTTCTTGTTTTAGGTCAGTTTGGTTGTTTTTCTGCAGAGAACTCTCTCACATTTCTAGGCCTAAATCATGGATTGTCAATGAACATATTTATTTATTTTCTATTGTCATTCCTAGGCTTTCTACTAATACAACTGAAAACAAAATCAAGAGATTTGCCATTAAAATTCTTCATTAGTACAAGTCTAGAGATAAAAAAAATCTAAATAAAATTGACCAGTAGGTGGTGCTGGTGTGAAGCTTAATATTTAGATCTAACCTGAGATGTATAAAATGAATCTTGCTGTTGCCTTTGAGAGTCAAGAAGTTGTGCTTCTTAATTTCTATACTGAGTTAATTATCAGGAAGTCAGACATTTGCTATAATAACAGGACTTCTTGCACTTTTCTGACCAATAAGAAGCTTTTCATTCAAAATATAAACATGGCAGCACGACATCAGTCTGCAACAGTTAGTTCTAAATGATCTTGGAGATTTACAGAAAAAATGACTTTACCCATAATGCATAGCGTCATGTGGGGGGAACATCAACTGTTAACATAAAATGAGGACTTTAGGCTTACTGCTGCCACATGACCTAAACAAATAAAATGAGTTATTGCTACAGCAACTGACGGAAATATGACGTCGTCTGTCCGAAAGTCAACTCAAATTTGGTCGTCGGCATAAATACGATCCCAAACACAGAAGCAGCTGCTTTGAGTTGCTGCAAAGCGTTGCCTGTGTTAACGTGCAACGGGAGTGGCCCATTAAGCTCATCCTCCGGCAATTCAGCTCCATTTAAAAATCTGTTTCAAACTATAAAGAGCTGGGCGGCTTAACCTGGCTCTCCTCTGCTCTCTTCCAGGCGACGGAGGTGAGTTTCACCTTCTTTTTTCCTTCACAAATGCATTTTTCCTCCCTGGACACACAAATCATCACGCCGGCCTCCATCGTCTCTTCCAGAGTTTGTCGAAGTTATCCTTTTACCGCTCGATGAGTTCCAGTGCAAAATCGACGGTAGGTTTTCGAAAAAAAAAAAAAAGACTTCGGCCAAGTCATGAAACACGTTCAAGTTCATCTCACTGAGTTAGCATAGAGCCGAGAAATTTTCATATTAATCTGCTAAATTGTTTTAGCCCTCAAAGCTTGATAAAATAGAATATAGAATAGAATAGAAGTACTTTATTCATCACAGCAGGGAAATTACTTCGCAGTTACAGCATAGATAAATAAGCAAGTAAAATAAGTTTTTGAGTGAAACTGATCTAATATACACATTTATTGAGCTGCTACTGGTAATGTAGCTAACTATGATTTCTTGCCCAGACCTGATCCGGAGGGAGAAGATCATTGTGGACTCCAAGGTTTATATCTTTGCCATGGGAATGGCTCAGGCCTTCTTCAAGCCCAGGGAGCTGCCCGTCCTAAAGCAGTGATGGAACAAGGAAGAGCTGGTCTTTACTTTGACCCGCGCCTGGGAATTTGAGGATTCTTCTCATTTTGATGGGGGATTTTTTTGGAAAATGTATGGATTTGTGCTTTTTAATCTAAATGAATCTGGTACTCCAATATTGGTCTCGTTAGTCGTTTCAACGAAGCTGTGAAGAAATAATGAAAGAGATCAGGGTCAAAACTACATTAACCTTTGCTCTCAATGTCTTTCATTCTCAACATGAGATTTGTTTAATGTTTGACATTCCTTGAGTGATGATTAGGAACATTTAATTGCATCAAACCTTTTTAATGTAGTTCTCAGGAAACATTCCTTAATAATTGCTAACATTGTTTTCAAAGAATCTTGGCACATTTGTTGCTAAATTAGTTGTTATGGTGAATGTAAATATGCCTGATGATGCATTAACAGTGTGGGAGGGTGTTTTACTCTGTAGTGTTCGGTGATGGTAATGCCAACCCAGTCAGCTGATTGGGTCATTCTGTACCCAACTACTGACCAGTGAATAAAAAGTGTTTCTACCTGTGTTGTGACTGGAATGTGTGCTTTTTATTTCACGTTTTTCCGTAACGGACTAACTGCTGACAGGTTAGAGGCCCAGTTAGAGAAATTAAGATTAGCCCAGGGCAGAGCAGGACATGGTGGGAAAAACAGAAATGAATCATTACTAACAAAATATTTGACACCAGAGGGCGCCCTTTCTCCACTCTTACCACTGTCCAACGTTTAACGATGGTGCTGAAATCCCAGCTGTCAAGGAAACCAAAGCTCACTTTATCTGGTTGACGTGTAATTATGTTCAAGTTTGTTGTAATTAATAGATGAACTTCACACCACCTTGCCTTTTTTTATTTCTAAAAAGAAAATTGTTAAAATGAAAATGTGAAATACTCAGCTATGCTATAAAAATGATGCCATACTATAAAATCTCAACTATGCACTACTAAATTTTTGTCTCTTAAAATCCAACAAAAAAAACCCATATAAGAACTTTAGGTTATAATGTGACAAAATGTCAAGACCAAGTTTGTTTATGTAGCAACTCCTGTTGCACAAAGTGCCTTACGAACCAAATTCAACTAAACTCAAAGACATCATGCAATAAAAATGTACAGTGTAACCAATGAGGTTCGAGCTCAGACTCTTGATGGGACACCATCCATTTTGGCTCGACCTTCAAGGACTGAAAAACAACAAAGTAACATGAAATTGAACTCTGCAACAGGAAGTAGGTGTAGAGAGGCCAACATTCTGAGTATGTGCTCCTCTCTTTTTGCTCCACTGCGGTTTTGACCATCTGGACGGTTTGAAACCGAAGGACAGAGATGCAGCTGTCCAATCTGCAACAAACAGATGAATAACATTAGCTGGAAGGTATGGCTTCAGTGTGTGTGTGTGTGTGTGTGTGTATTGTATTCACCACTGCAGATGCACCAGCACCACTCTCATCTTACAGCTAATAAAAACAAGACATTTAAGAACAGAGTTTTGTCAGACTAATTAAAAAACACTTTTAATACAGAAATGAAGGCTTAGTGAAAAATATATTTCATGCATGCGCAAAGGCAGTGATGGCATAGTTACTTTGAAAAAGTAACTAATCAGATTACTGATTACTCCTTGAAAAAGTAACTTAGATTACTGATTACTTGATTTGGAAAGTAACTAAGTTAGATTACAAGTAACTTTTTAGTCACTTTCAGCAGCTGCTGACCTGTGATGCCTCTCTGTCCCTCCATCGACCTTTGCCCTGAGACGGTTCTCTGTCCCTCTATGAGTCCTGGCATCAAGGTGTTTCTGTCGGTCCTGGCATCGTGACGCCTCTCTGTGCCTCCGTCGATCTCTGCCGCGACCTTACCTTACTAATTATTTTCAATCATATTCAATAAATTTGAATATTACTTAAAAAGGGCTGCACAGACCTGATTCAGAAGAAAATTAAATTATCTGCAGGCCTTCTCATCGATATCCAATTCTTTTGTTTTTAACCAATATATATTCTTCGTCTTAGAATCTTTTTTCTATTCTCTATTTGTAATTTATTTGTATATTTGTTTAATTTACTAGTATGTACGTATAAATATATATTCATTTATTTACTCATTATCAGTATTATTATTTTTTCTTTCTTTGTTTCTTCCTCTGCCTCCTGTGGAATGTGTGTGTATGTCGTGTTGCTAGAAGCTGCTGCAGGGATTGGATCTCTGCTGGCTGTTTGTCTTGTGCTTAGACCTGGATATGGTGCGTTCAGGGTGGGTTGGGTTCTGGGAGAAATCAACTTGAACTTCTTTCTCTATCTATAACTACCGCGCGTTTTTATTGTGCTAATGACTGATGTATTTCAAGCTGTAAAATTCAATAAAGAAAGTTGGAAAAAAAATAAAAATAGGGCTGCACAGTTTTTTATCACTGTTGCCTTGCAGTAAGAAGGCTCTGGGTTCGATTCCCGGCCCGGCGTCTTTCTTTCTGCATGGAGTGTGCATGTTCTTCATGTGCATGGTGAGTTCTCTCCAGGTACTCCGGCTTCCTCCCAAAGTCCAAAAGCATGACTGTCAGGTTAATTGTTCTGTATAAATTCTCCTCAGGTGTGTGTGCCTGGGCGTAAAGTGAGGGAGAAGCAGCAGCAGCGCTGAACAATACAGAGAGGAGTTAACTGTTAACTGTTAGCTGTGGCTCTGCAGCACAAAGAAAATCCCCTCCAGTAAGTAAATAGTCAAAGCAAAAGACATGTAACACATTTTTATTTGCTTTCACTGCTCAACAGGAAGAAACACATGAATAAAAATCAGACTGCAGTTTGTTCATTTCATTACTTTGGCTGAATCATGATAAACTGCCTTGTTATGCCTGAAATCAAAACTAGCTAAACTGGTTACATTGTTTTGATAGACTTAGCTTTTTTTTGTTAAAGGTAGAAAATATCTCAATTATATTTAGCCCTTCAACTCTTACATTAATAAGAAGAGTTTGGAACAGGAGAGCTGAGCGTTAGCACTAGCTGACAGCTCGGTGGAAGCTGAGAGCAGAGGGGCTTTGTAGAGCAGCTGACAGGAAAAAAAAGAAGGATCCTTTAGAACCACACAATAACATCTGAATATTTTTTCCATAAAATCCCTGGTGCTTTGAGCGTTAAGTTGAAGTTATAATACTTCCCAGATATTCACCTACCAGGTTCTCAGCCATCCAGGACATGGGGAAACCAGAAAAGGTTTAAACATAAAGCAACTTAACAAGTTATCATTTAAATAACACATAACTTGTATTGAGAGCCACTACAATAAATCTATTTATGGGGAATTTTATTAAGTGGAGTCACTCATTAAAGCTTGTTTTTATTTAGAGTCTTTATTTTTGTGAAGGTGTAGCAGAGATTAGATCAGTGACACTGAACCAAACTCATACACAACATTTAGATTTTAGTTTGTTTTAATTTTAGTCTCTACGGGTCTCAACAGTTTGTTAACTGAGAAAAACACTTTTGTTGTACATTAACACTTACTAGTCATCTTTGTTCCTGCAGCTTGAACACATTAAAAACTTTTTAAACCACGTTACAATTCACTGTAACTTTTCTGACTCCCCCAAAATTACGTTTAAGAAATTTCCTTGTTTATCGTCCCCCCAAATAATGAGATGGGATTTGCTCCCCTGAATTATGTTGCACTCACCCGCACTGTTTCCAGGAAGTACTAAAGTACAAAAAGAGACTTTTTAACATTTGTCTTGCAATCAAAGGATAAAAGGAGTAGTGTCAATATCTTGGCTTACAGCATTGCCAAAAATGTTTTGTTTTTATTTAATTTAAAGTCATTTAAGGGTATGCACTGATTGCTGTTTCCAAGGCAATGTAATAACAGCTGAAATGAGCCTGTTTCTGTTTTTAAAGTCAAATAAATCTGCAAGTGAATTGCAAAACAGTGAGAAAAAGTATTATAATGTGGAGAAAATTGATCCCAGGAATCGCATTCAGTGCCAAAAAAGTCTGGCCCGAACATTGTTCCTTGAGGCGCACAATAACTAAAAGTGCAATGTTTTTTTTTTTTTTTTTTTTACCGAATGGACTTACATTCATATAGAATGTAAATAGGACCTTTGAATGTGAAAAGCATATTTTTAATGCTCCATTAGACATCAGCTTCTGACACTTTAACAAACTAGACCGCAGGGATGTCTCCCAACTGCTCCCCATTTGTTATCCAACGCCATCTGGTTCCGATCTGCTGCAGGAGCGCACTTGGACGGGAAAAGTAAGCAAATGTTGCAGAAGTGTAACAGTTGTCGCCTTCTTCCTAACTGCTGTGGGACAAGTTATAGCATGGTGGGTTACTTTGGGCTCTGAGCAGAGCGCTAGAGAAGACCAGATGCTGATTGGACGTGGTCCACAGTCTCTCTGAATTGCTTGGTTAATTGGGGAAAACTCTGTCCTGTGAAGCACATGTGAACCAAAGAGCTCAGTGGAGTAGAACAGAACTGTCATTGTTCTTGTAAACGGTCTCTGTTTGTCCTGGATACGGTCTACAGAAAATCTATGAATAGGCACATTTTCCACCTCACTGTGGCGGTTTTCCACAAATGAAAATAATTCTGGCAGTGCTGGCCGACCAGACACCTGGATCCACTGGACAGCTGTGCTTTAGACCTTTGACGTACGTGGAACTAAACGTCATCGTTTCTCATAGTTTGCAACTGTCGTTTAAGTTAAATATCTAAAATGTTGCAAAGAAGTCGAAGATCAAAACCAGGGATTTTCTTTGGGAACAGAACAGATCTTGCTTTTCTTTCTATGTAATGAAGCATCTTGTTTTAATGACCTTCCTGCCTTTGTTAGATTACAGTTATGTTATTCCTATGAATGCACCTCCTCTCTGCATGTGTTGGCTGCTGTCTGTCATGGAGAAATAGGGATCATAACGTCTAAATCTCTCACCACTGGAATTTATATTTTCAGGTGAGTTGACTATCACTGTGAATCAATAGATTAATGCATTGGTACATTTCCAAAGTTGTTGGATTGTTCCCGCCTTACTTACACGTCACTTAGCCACACTTAGCATCCAGCCACACTTAACCATCTAGCCACACTTAGCATCCAGCCACACTTAGCATCCAGCCACACTTAGCATCCAGCCACAGTTAGCCACACACTTTCAGGACTTTCTCTCCTTCAGTGTTCCATTAGTGCAATCGCAACTTGGAAAAAAACCACAAAAAACACACGTTCTTACTTTGCTCTGTTTCAATTTCTTTTATATATATATAAAAAATAAATCTTATACAATTTGATCTTGTTTTTAGGCAATATTTCATTTGCTTATTGAATTGAGACAAACAGTGTATTTACTTGTATTTTTACAAGTCTCTGTTGTAAGGGAAATCTTGGATCTCAGTCAGACAAGCTGACCCCAAGTTTCAAAGGTGGATAAAAAAACAAACAAAATAAAACTATCAAGTCCGTAAGGTTCAAACCTTCGTCTTAAAAATCTCCACCCTGATGAGCTTTTATAGGCCCTGTCCTCTTTAATGTGAATATTATCCAAAAACACCGATTTAATTACATTTATTACGAGGACAGCACTGCCCATGTTAGAGTAGTTTCGGTACGTTCATTTTGATTTCTTTCATTTGTACATTTTTTTTTTTTTTTGGTTCAGCACCTTCGTCCACATGCTTGCTCCAGTCAAAGCTTGTAAACCCCCCCCCACTATTTTCAGCAACGGTTTTTTTCTTATTGTTTGTCCTTAAAGGCAAGATGGGTTTATTTTGAGTTTCTATTTTTCATAATCTCCTTCTTGTCCCTTTATTTACATCTTGCCATTTAAGTCACTCCATTTGTTAGTTAATTTATGCATCTATGTTGCCCTTTAATTCACTTAGCTTAGTATTTATTTGTTTTCCTTGTGGTTTTACTTTCCCTGTGTAGCCTGTTCCTCAGCACAGCTGTTGTTAATTGTCCTCCTCTTCAGTTCCCCTCAGCCGTTTCTATTTCATTCTCATTTCCTCCGTTGTTCTGCTCATTCTTCTGCGTATTTAATCCTGGTTAACCTCATTGCTCTCTACTACTTGCTCTGTCTATCGGCTGATATTTGCCCTGGTGTTTTATGCAGGCGGCGGTTTTGCGAGTCTTTCGGTTTGTATTAATAAATCCACTCTCCAAGTTCGTCCCAATCTTGAGTCTGCATTTCAGTCCGGCCTCAAAACCACATGACAAGACATGACACACAGTCTCCTATGAGGCTTCATCAACTCTGACCAGATTTATTGTGTTTGCTGAGCTAACAGCTCTATGAAATATCGACCTCAGTAAATCCCTCTCTGGGGGAAGTGAGGCGAAGCAAAACTAAGCAGCTGTGGGAGCCACTAAATCTGATCTTTAAACCAACAATTCATTCAAGTGTGAAATGTTCAGGCTTCATGTAAAAATGAGCTTTTATGCTTTTTACCTTCACTTTATTTGATGTCATCAACCTTCAACCAAGGATTGTTCAACCTGGTGCAATCTGTAAGAAAATTTAAAGAGTAAAATAAAATGTTTTCTCTTTTTTTCCTGTGTGGTGAAACCAACAGATCTGCAGTTGTTAATGCCTCAGCAGGTGCTGGGTTGGAATCGCAGCCTGGACGCTTTCTGCATGTTCTCAGTGGACATGCATGAGTGACCTCCAGGTATTCGTCCCACAATCCAAAATAGTAACTCTCCAATTTGACACGGAACCTCAAAAAAAAAAAAAAAAGACTCATGTTTGGTCATGAGACTTGAAGCTAACTGAAAGTTGTTTCTTTTTATTTATTTTTTTTTGCAAAAAGCATTAAAAATCTATTATTTTGTGCTCAGCAGTAGAGCAGGTGCACCACATGTGGACCCAGCTGTCACCCGGTTCGATTCCCGCTGCCTGGAACATTTACTGCACGTCCTCCCCTTCTCTCTCTCTGCCCTTCTTCCTGTCCAGCTAATGAATAACTTCCTGTGATGTGGACAATTAGATTTCTCTCATATGCACTGTCATGTCTTTCTTCCTAATGGTCAGAAAATCTGTGTGTGTGTGTGTGTGTGTGTGTGACAGGAATCCTTCATTTTAATCTCGCTGTCTTTTCAAAATGGTTGAACCAAAGATTAGTTTTGCAAATTAGCTTGTGGCTAGATAACCTGTGTACAAAACATTTGCTTTGTTTTTAATATGTACCATTGTTTAATGTCCTTGCTGAAATAAGCGTGAATTAAAATAATTTGGATAGTGTCACAAAACCTTTAAAAAGCTACATATACTGTACATATGTTTTAAGTTTTGTGTGTTTGTACATTGGACAGAGGTGTAAAGCTCAAGGCCTACAATATGTGGCCCTCTGGATACTAAAGGGCCTTAGAAATTGAACCTTAAGATAACAGCTGTGAGCTTAAATATTTTTCACCTATCAGATCAAATCAGTTTTCATTTGTGGGCGTGGCAAAGAGTGGTAAAGCACATGACCAACACATGGAGGCCTCAGTGCTCTACGTGGTTGTCACGGACACGAGTCCTGACCTGTTGACCTTTGCTGCATGTCTTCCCCCCTCGGTCACAACCTACGTTCAGGACAATACAGGCCAATAGAGGTAAAAAAAAAAATCCCCAAAACAATCAGTTTTCATTTTTATAGGACCAAATTACATCAACGTGAAAAGATGTTTAAAAAATGCTTACATTTTCTGAAGTACGAGAAGAAAAAACAAAAAATATTTCAACAGTTTAACAGGCAGTTCTACAAATGCATTCTCCCACAACCGGCCCTCTGAGGACGTTTATGATCTCCATGTGGCCCGAAGTGAAGATGAGTTTGACGCCGCTTGTCGTGTTTGGTGAGTTCTGAGTCGGACCAAGACGCAGACGGGAGGATGGAATGAACCATGTGAACCGAACAAGACGAGAAAAAATACCTGGTGAGATTTTGTTTCTCCATTGTGGGGAAGAGGAATAAGTGGCGAAGTCGCTGAGACAAAAATGATGAACGGAAACAAAAATAAATCCGAAACCTAAGCTGACAAACTAAACTAACAGAAGGAATGAGCTAAAACGAGAAGAAAATGCAAAGCAAATCCAAAAAACTCAGATAACTGAACAAATGGAGGAAGTAAACTGGAAATGGGGGAAAAGATAATGGAAGATATGAAAGCAGAAACTCCACAACAGGAAGGGATGTGACATCACTGCCCTGGCACAGAGGAATTCAACTGTCTTGCACAATCCTGACGAACCAGCAGAGTTCAGGGTTATTATGTAGGAGCTGCATGTTTTTCCTAAACGCTCTAGTTTTGACAGGATCCACTGAACTTATTAACGGCCAGTAGGAGCCAAGCAGCACTAACAACTGCTTCCAGCCAACGACTTCCCACCAATCCACACACACACACACACACACACACACACACACACACACACACACACACACACACACACACACACACACACACCACTGGCACACTGCAAAACTCCACCGACTCCCTCCAAATTCCAGCTAATTATTAGCATGTGTGTGCAGCGGTGCATTGCATTATGCAGAAGGAAGTCGTTGGAGCAGAACAAGAACTTTATGAACTCTGTCAGCATGTAGCTTTCGTTGGCTCATTTATATCATTGTTTTCAATATGTATCGCTTTGAATTGTTCACTTAGCTACTGTTGTGAGCTACTGTAACTGTGGATTAAATACATCTTTTTTACTTTTTCCTTGGCTGGCCACAAGATGAAGTCATGTAGTCGTACTTTGGCAAATGACTGACGCCGGCGAACATGATCGGAGAAACTTGCTTCCCCTGAGATATGACTATTCAAGTCCTAGCAGTGAAACGAACAGTTCTCCATAACTCACGAGTCATTTAAAAAGAGTGTTTCTGTTCAGACGCAATGAAGAAGAAAACAACCTGGACTGAGGGATGGGAGCTAATATTGTGGCCTGGCACAAGAAAAGCAGCAGCAAACTGTCAGTAAATGCATGTTGAGATCCTCCCGTTCATACTAGAGGATGTAGGTGTCGGGTCAGATCAGATCGTTGGTCAATCAAATACAGAACCACTTGTTGTAGGGCTTCTGCAAAAAGTCTTGAGTTCCAATTTAGTTGCTGCAAATCATTTTGCAGAGAGCGAAGAGATGAAGTGTGGGTGTGGAAGTCAGAAAACGGCATGTATTTGCACGCCAAGAGCATTTTCTTCCAGGTATCTCAACTTTCTGAGTTGCATTTTCTTGTGAAATTGTATTTTTTTTATTTGCACTACAAACAAACCTATGAGCAAGTGAGTTTTCCACAAACAATCTGAAGTTCGGCTCCATGGCAGAACGGGCCGATTTTGGACCCAGTTGCTTTGTGTTTTGGAGGATCTGGTTTCCAAGCAACAATCTGCCAATTCATCAACGGGTCGTGGGGAAGGGGAACTGAAAAGGTTCGACAGAGGTTGTGGCCAAAGCGTTTTTGTAACATTTTGCAGCCGTCAAGCAGTCACATTATTAATATTGTGCGGATGTTTTCATCTCTTCCCTTTCTGGAGTTCTGTAAACCTCTCTGGGATCGCATCACGTTTCAATTAGACTTCAAAAGAACAACTTACTCAGTGATGTCTGAGCATATTTAATTTAAAAGTCGGTGTTCGCTGGAGCTTGTTAAAACTCCTCCAGATGTACAAGTGAAACACTGGTCAATGAAAAGGAGTGCGAGAATTATGGAATTATGGGCGCACACTATCATGGGGACGCCACAAGAATCACTCATGAAAAATGATCATAATAACATGTTAAAAATAAGAATGTGTAAAAGCATGTTGACAGATATAAGAAATACAAAGGCGTCATGTTTTCTGGAAAACATAAATGATGTGTCTCCTGGTCCCGTTCCATTATACCTCCGTCTCAAGTTTGGCAGACAGCTGTGTTTGGAGAAGGGCTCAAGGAGTCGGGGTAAAAAAAAAAAACCCAAAAAACTAGACAGTGGAATTATTTTTACTATTGCGGGCAAAAAATCTTTTTTTAGAAAAGCACCATTTTACGTGCTTGTTGTTCCCTAGTGGAGCAACACTGGACGTCTTTGAACAAATAAAAAACGTGAAAAATGAATACAAAATCAGCAAACAGATCAGAAAAGGCCCAAATGTTCAACCTGATACAACTGACTGGCTGCAAAAATGATGTCCTCGCATCAAGTGCTGCGTTGCTAATGTTATATTGAGTGTGTGTAACTGTTTTTGTAGTAGTTTCTTTTTTTTGCAAAGGACAACAGCTATTATTATTAGCCGAAGTCGTTAGCGGTGACGGTAGCTTGCAACAGTGTAGCTGTTGTCACGGCAATGGCTAATGGGGACCCAAATAAACAAACAAAAAGTCTGTTAATCTATAATAACACCTGTCTCACAGGTTTTTATTGAAGACCATATGCCCTCCAAATATGCAAATATTTGATTGCAGAGCAGCCAGTCAAAGAACGCCACACATTTTCCGTGGCTTCTGATTGGCTGTACCCCCAAGACATGAAAGACAATGGATGTTTTCCTCTAAGACGGTTTCTACTGTGCGTATTAAGGTATTTTAAGGTATATTTGGTCTTTGAACTATTAAATATAGGCAGTGTAAGTGTCTTTAGAGACCCAATCGAAAATAAATAAATGACCCATTCTGGATCATTGCAACATCTACTTGCTTAATTAGTGCATCTCAATTTAGATTTTAATAATTACCTTAAATACAACATTTGTTTTAGCAACGTATGTGTAGAATTGTGACACTTTTACAAATGAATGGGCTTCATAGTAGAACAGAGGCTACTGTATTCTCCTCCCAGAAGGTTCCGGCTCTATGTGAGGTCTGTATGCACGGGTCAACTCCAGCTTCTGCTGTTGCTTCGAAAACAAAATGCCAGATTAACTATGTATTATAAACTGACTGAAGTGTGGCGATGTGTTTCTATTTTGGCTTCGTTATGGTCTGCTGACACATCCAGGCGACACCCCACCCATCACTTGTTTACTTTTGAGATAGGCTGTAAGGAAAGGGCCTGCTAGACTTGACGTAGGAATAAACAATCTGACGGCAACGTACTTAAAAATTCCAAAGTCATCAACCGAAGCAGTTCATCTTTGAAATTACTGCTGGAAACTTGCAGAAATGTGTCAGAGCTCAGATGAGAATTACATGCTGTTTGGGGAGCATGTTTACATCCTCCAAAGACAGGAGGATGTAAACAGTTAGAGATTTTCATAAAGTTGGCAGATGAAGGTCATTCCTCACCGTCTGACAAAACTATGGCAGCTAAATCAAATGAAGAACGGATCAGATTTTACTCAGCAAACATAGAAGAAGGAAATGCTCTGGTCCCAAGAGAACTAAATTACACAGCTTGGTCTGAGTGCAAACCTAACCCTGAGTGTGGCAGGAAACTAGACGCATTACCCTAAACGTAACATTGCCACGGTGAAACATGGTGGTGGCATTATCATGCTGTGGGGATGCTTTTCTTCAACAGAGACAGAGGCGTAGCTACTGGGAAGATGGATGCAACCTAAAGCTGGAGTCCTGCAAGAACACCTGCCAAACATTTTTCTTTTACAGTCATGTATCAATTCCTTCCAATTTCATCAATAGGAACTACTGTAGTTTATATTGGTCCAGCACATACAGTCCCAATAAAATAATAGTTTGTGACTTAAGTGTAAAGCAACATTTTCAGTTTTGGCTAGTTCAAAACTCAAACAGCCAGCATAGTTCTTCTGGCTAGATCCATCTAGTGCTGCCAGACTAAAAATGCTAGTTGGTGACTTCAGCGTAAAAAAACATCGTCAGTCTCTTTTGGTTAGTTAAAAACTCACAGCTAGCTAGTTCTTTTGCTAGCCGCTAACTGTCTAAAGCTAACTGTCAAGAGTTCTGAACTAGCCAAAAGCAACTGACACAATATTTGTTTTTACACTGAAGCCACAAACGTGTATTTTTAGCTTAACAGCTAGCATCTAGTTCTTTTGGCTAGCTAGCCGCTAACCATCTATAGCTAAGTGTTAGACTTCAGCATTCCAACTATTAGATGTACGCCTGGTATATCACACCTGAAATTAATAGTTGGATTGCCTCGTCAGAATCGTAAGAGACCGACCCGGGAGGACTGGAGTTGGACCCCTGCGGTGGATGCCATAATAACGAGAAGTAAATATTTTGTTGTTTATTAAATTCATCTCATTCTGAATACGTGGGTCAGTTAATTTCACAAATACATGACAGTCTAAAAAGTATAAACAACAAACATATCAAAATGATTGCCAGCTTCCTGACATTTCATGAATGTTTAGGTCAAGCAATAGATAAGAATATGTACAGGGTCACAAAAAATGGAAGTGTTCTAAAGAGTGCATTCCACTGATACATTACAACACAGTAGTTTTGAGGCATCATATAAGATTAAGGCTACAGAATGAAATAGTGCATGTCTACTAAAGCACACCATTGATATTAGTGATTTGATTGCAAAGAATAAAAATAGAGAAATCAGAAAATACTTTAAACATTATAAAATATACATCGACTGAGCATCGTGTGCTGGTCATAGAGGCGGCCTAAGGCACAAGGGGGCTGAGCTGCTGCTTGGACCTCCAGGCCAGCAGAGGGCCCCCAAGAATATCAGTGTTACGTTTTTTTCAAAAAATTAAATTTTTCTAAATAAATCCCTACCAGTTGTAATCACACAGAGGAAATGATAATAATCTGATTGCTAAATTCATAGTTGTTAGAAAATCCACTTTACTTTTACATAGCCAATGTCAGAACATTTACACTGAAACCTTGAGGCCTCAATATAGCAAAAATGTCTATTCCAACTCTTGAATAGGTGTTTGTTCAACAAAAACACAATTTTGTCACACAGCAGCAGTCTTCAGTCAGAGGCCTGTTCAGAGTCACTGCAGGACTGACTGCTACTGGAGACCCTTCCTTACCCTCTGCATCACCATCCACTATGACTCTTTGAAGATACTTGGATGATATGAGTATCGAGAACATTTCGTTTCACTTTGGGAATTGAATTTGGCACAGATGATTTAAAGGGCCAGTGATTTTTAAAAAATTCAATCATGTTGTTTGCGTTCATCTTTCTCCATGCACACTTGAACTTACGTGTTTAGCGCACATTAATAACAAAACCAGACTAAAACAGAAGTTTATTTTTCTAAAATTGTGGTGAAACAAGGCAGTGGAGGCATCATGCTGTGGGGAAGCTCGTAACTGCTGCTTTTATGCAGGAGTTACATTTCATGCACACTGTACCTGCAGGTCAGTGAGATAACAGCTTACTTCCTCTTTTCAATGCAATAAATATGACGTGAAAAACTTGAGAGCTGAGAAAATAATTTTGTTCCCTTCATAAAAAAAACTAACAACAACAAAAAAAATCCATGAAATTTATTTATTAGAGGGGGTCCAAATCAAATTCTGCTCAGGGCCCCATATGATCTTGGGCTGTCTCTGGCTGGCCGGACGGCTTAGCAGCATCAAAGTTTCTTTTATATCACTAATATCATACAGTTCGAGATCCTAAGTTTGAGCATTGCATAAAACTGTCTACTATTTGTCACACACAAACAATCAAACTTAAAATATTTTCCTATAAGAAGATAATACAGTTCTAATCGGTAGTTATGGTTTTGATTTGAGTATTTTGTTGAGACTGGGGGAAGAAGAGACATTTTTCATGTTTAGCTAATACATCAGGGCAGGTATATTAGCTTTAACCTATATATTTACATATATTTAAGGATGTTATCCATCTTTAATCGAAACAAGTGTAAACTATTTAGATATTGTTAAAGTTCTCATGGCTCAACTTACCCCGTATGTGAGGTAAACCGGTAAAACAAGCATTGGTGCGGGGTAAGTAAAGCCGTAGTTGTTGTACACAATTCAACGGATACAACAGATAACGTGCTGTTTAGTGAAAAAAAAAAAAAGAAGAAAAGAAAAGAAAGAAAAAAAGATTTAAAAAAAGAAGACAGCGTGCTTTCTTGGGGACTGAACATTAAATTTTGGAGCAAAAAAAAAAAAAGGCAGTTTGAATCCTTGTTTCAAATTTGCGGTTGGGTTGTAGCATCTCAACAAGCAACAAGCAAGTTCAAAAGCTGGCACTTGAACTTGGACTGAAATTATCTTTGATTTATGACCTTATATTGTTGCTCAACTGATGTATAAAACAAAATTAAAAATATTTGTTTTAGCATAAACACATTTTTTTTATGAAACTTATGATAGACTAAATTCACTTTCAGGTGGGAGAAACGGTTTTTGTTCCCGCTCATTACGGCGCTGCGGCTCCACTCTGGAGAGATTCGAGTCATTTTAACGTTGCAAGGTAAAGGGAAATAAAGATGTAATCACTTTCCCCTTGAGGGAAAGTCATAAACGATGAATTCCTCCTATTTGGTCACATGATCAATGTTTTTTTATTTTTTTATTTTTTTACAGTTTCCTAGAAACAACTGGTAATTCAACTTACCCTTTGGCTCAAATTACCCCAGTCTCCTCTATTGCTTTTAGAGATTTAACATCCATCAGAATATGCTGAATAAATCTTAGCTGAAGATAACATATTTACAGACAATTTGTCCTGTTTGTTTAAATAAAGTAGACAAGATGGCAGATTCCAGGCTTCAAAACAGCATTTGACAAGCGTGAGGGTGATATCACAGTTCATTTTTAAATACAGGCTGCTCGTTCTTCCTTCCTCTTTTTTCCTACAAATTCTACATCACGGCTCAAGAGGGGTTGTTCATTGGCTGCATCTCCTCTGTTTCCTGAGGGGGAATCGGCCTTTTTCTCCTAAGGCAGGAAAACAAAAAAAGGGACATTTTGTCAGCATGAATCCTTGAGGTCTCTGTTTAATACCAGTGCTTACTTTCCAGCTTACCTTCGATGTAGTACGAAGATGATGCCACTCATGGAAACCAATAGGATCACCACAGATAAAGTGGCGGCAATTGTTCTGGTGTCTGCTGCTAATGGGAAACGGAGAGAAACAAGCATACTCAGCTAAAACACTCGTTCTGTCATCCTTACTGTCAGAAATGTTTGTAGTGGAAAAATTATCATGTTGATTTTCGCAACATAATGGATTCCGAAGTATAGAATTCTTTACATTAAAAACATTTATTTAAACCATGCCCCCCGATAAAGATGTGGAACAAGCCTTAAAGTAAACTGCAGCACCATAAAGTTGCAGGCAATTTTTCAGAAATCGTCAAACGCGTTTGCGTGCATTTATTCTGTGTGAAGAAAAGCTTCTGTTTTGAGTTGATCAAAGTTTGTGGGAGTTCCTGTTGAGCAATCTCCAGTCGTTTGTTTCCAATAGTGATCAACAATGACCTAACGTTAAGTGTTATGTCAGACACAGGCCACCCAGCTGGATTAGAGCTCATCCTGCCACCACACATGGCTCGCTGTTCGGGAATCAAGACAAGACGCAGCAACCACGTCTCCACAGCAATTAGATGAAAGGTTTGAGAAAGCACAGTGAACATTTGAAAGAGAGCAGAAGTTTTTAGTTCAAGCATTACAAGTTTTGAGAAGAACGACATGAAGTCCTGCTTTCAAACGGAAAATGCAAACACAAGTATTAAAAGTTTTGAGCACAAAAGACATGAAGCCCTGCCACTTGGTTCTGAGGAATGTGGAAATCCCATTAGATTTTAACTCAATTATTCCACTCTGATGTAGGCGTCTCCAGTTTGTACTTTGCACAGATGTTTCTGTACAATATAGCATCTACTTCAGTTCCTTCTCCATTGTTAAGTCTCCCTCTAGTCGATTAATATCTGGTCTGTGGTGGACGCTCTGATGATGTCATTTTAGGTGAGTACTCTTGGGCAGTTAGTTTCTCCGACATCTCAGTATTTGTTTGTTGTTGGTTGCCCCCTCCAATTGATGCTGTATGGTTTCTTCCACCACAATTGGTAAAAAGTTTGTATCTAAAGGTTTGACTGTGGAACTATCAAGCTTACCGTCTCACCAACTTGTCTTGTTCGTGGATTGAAAATGGTGGTTTGCGGGGGTGCTGTGGTGGCACAGGGGTTAAGCACAACCCACATATGGAGGCCTTAGTCCTTGACCCGACTGTTACAAGTTCAATTCCTGACCTGGCGACCTTTACCGCATGTCTTTCCCCTCTCTCTTTCCTTTCAATTCACTATCAAATAAAGGCCACTAGAGCCAATAAAACCTTTTAAAAAAGAAAATGGTGGTTTGCAAATACACAGGGAGGATCCACACAGGATCTGCAAATGGAAACAAATCTGGCCTGAACTGGTGAAATCCACGCCTGTGAAGAACAGGCGTAGGCAATGGCATTCCATGTAGTCCTTTCCTGCTGGTATCTTACACCTGGTAAGGGAGTGAGATGATGTATTATTTCTGATGCCTCTTTGCACAGCCTGCAACTGGGATCTTGCCTGTTATGGTAAATTTAAGTTTCTATTGCTCTGGTGCTCAAGATCTGCTCATGTCTTCTGTCCAACCCTCTCCAGCCATTGGTAGGATTTGGTCATATTGGCCACTTCAGCTGTCTGTTGGGGGTACGTCCCATGAAGGGGTTTATCCTCCCGTGATGGTTCTTTCATCTCCTTCTCTTCCAGTTTCTATCGTCAGACTGCTTCATCCCTTGGAGCCATCTTCCTGATGTACTCTTGACGCTTGGATGTTTAATCTCTGATGCTCATGAGACCTCTGCCTCCTTCTGTGTGCTTACAGCTTGAGGATACTGGATTTGGGGTGAAATCCACCATGAATGGTAAGAAGCTTGTGTGCTTGATCAATTTATTACCCTAGCAGGGTATCTGATTAGGCACAGCTGTTGACTTCCCAGACTTTCTTCTTGCCATTGAGCAGAATCCCCAAAACGTGCCTTACTCATTGCAGGTATTTGGCTGTTACTGCTTTCCTTGTGGTTGCCTTTTGCCTGTGGTATTCCAAGGCATAATTTTCCTCAACATTTACTATTCTCCTTTCTGGGGGTGCAATACTCTCTCTGTGGATTATCTGACCCTCTTTTTTAGTCACCATGTGGCCACATTTCTCCAGCCCAAATAATATCCTGATGTCCCTGCTGTATGCAGGTGGTGTGAACCAGTGAATCAATGTCTCGCTCACTCTTAGAATACAGCGCAACTCAATCCATGTCGGGGAGGTGCCTGAAAGTTGGCCTATTTCTGAGTTGGTATCCATAGCCAGTCTTGCTGATTATTTAGCTGATGGGGTTCAGGTCTATGTACACCACCGGTGGGAGACAGACCTTCTCCTTGGTATTTTCCACATTTGATGGAGATATGGACAAATGACCCAGATTCATTTATTTTAAGGCTGTTTACACATCTTTACTAAAGGTGTCAATAACTGTAGCCAGCATCGAGCTAGATTCTTCCAGGAAGTTAGGATATAAAATTACCTGTGAAAGTTTCTGTGTGGGTTTCTTTCATAGAGCTGTTTCCGTTGCTATGGTTACTTGGTGAGTATGTGGACCTCCGAGTTTTATAGGAAACCACTGTGGTTGTGCTTTTAGTTTCTACACACAAAAAGATTATTTTGCCACATTAATTATGAAAAAATGTCACATCTGAAAATAAAAGAAACCATGAAACCAACATATTCTTTCATGCAGAGTTGTATTCTAAACCTACACATCTTTGTCAGGACTCAGAATTCATACTTTTAATAAACTTTAAATGTAAGTCGTACGGCATCATATAAAGCCGTTTGTTAGGGCTTGGGACTCTAGAAATCCAGACCTTCTCGATTATACATATCCATGCCATTTACGAATCGGGAGAGAAAGGAAACAAAACAAAAAAAAATCTTTTTCGTCCTCACTTTGAACATTTTCAATTTATATACAACAGTAAGGAACACTGTACAAAAAGAAATGCTCAGGTCTATCAAAATGACTCTAAAAATGGAAACCAAGAATCTTAAATAGAGTGGATATGCGATTGTGGCATGACAACCTAACTAACCAGAAGATAAGAACTAACACCAACTAATACTAACCTAAATGTACAGAACAGGATGACTACTGAGAATACACTCATACTGAGATGTCAAGACTTTAATTTTGTCTGTTTTTTATTTTTAAACAGTCAGACGCCTCATTATCTAATAGAGTTTGGAACGAAACATCAACGGTGTATTAGGGCCACAATACAGATGTTGGCCCTAATTAGTCAAGAAACTAATAAAGATCGGGGATCGACCAGCAAACTGCTACCGGTGGCTAACTGTTTTATTGTAGGTGTTTGTGTCTTATGGTTCATGTTTTCATTTATAATGGTAAAAATAATACATAAAATTCTTATGCCGCTTTTTGGTCCATGCTTATGTATCTGAACAGCCCTTTGGTCACTTTGGGTGCTCTTCAAATAAAGATTGATTGATTGATTGATTGATTGATTGATTGATTGATTGATTGGATAAAAGCAGCTGTTAGGATTCCATGCTTCTTACCTGATGTACTTTGCTCCTCCATGTTAGCTGAGCTTGTAGTTTCAGTAGTAGAGCTTCTTCCAGTCGGATGGCTGGTGGAAGTTCCTGCAAAATAGAAAAAGAAGCTACCATCTTTTTTTCTTTTTTTTTTAGCAAAACCAACTCTCTTCCTGCTGTCATTTAAGTATTTCTGTTTGCGTCTTTTAACACCAACAGTAAAAAATAAAAATAAAAAAAATTGCAAAAACGAATCACAATGAGACCTGGAGCATCTTCAGACGATGGTTTTACTCACTCATCAACTGTTTTTTTTTTTTTACAACCAGTTACGTAATTTCTAAGAATTTGATGAGTAGGACATAGTGTGGCTGAGTATTTCCTCTTTTCAGACCCATTTGAGGGTTTCTAACATGAACGGGATGCTTCAGATCACACCACAGATTTTCTCTGCAGCTGATCCCAGACTGGTAGATGTCGGTGGCTTTGCTTCTCATATCTTTTGGAACCTTCAGATCAAATATGCTGTCTTGGTGTTGTTGGGGACTCAGATTCAGAGATGATACGGGAAAAGCAAAGTGGGAAAAACACAGTTAAATGAGCAGACTGCATCCGGAAATCTAAATGAAAGATAACAGAGGATCTGACAAGGAATAACTGAACTGGCGTGTATTTATACCGGGGACGATGATTATAGGACGACACACGGGTGAATGAATGAGCGAATGGGAAACAGTTATTGAAGACCAGGAAAATGAGGCACTGAGGTAAAAGTAACACTAACCTAAAACACAGGAATAAAATAAAATATGAAATGAAATGAAAAAAAGTAAAAACAAAGTAAAGTCAACTATGATGATTTGAAGGCTCTCATGTTGTCAGACTGGTTCTCGTTCTGTGATGTTTTTGATGCTACAGGTTTGTCAGTTATGATGCCTGGAGAAAAATGAATCAAAAACACCAAAAATTGTTTCTCTTACCCATAATTCATGACTTGACAATGGGATTAATTATGTTTCCATATAGGACCAGGTAGATTCTTCTTCCACATAACAAATGAAAAAGTCGGTGGAAATTGAATTTTGAATTTACACATTTACTCATCTCTTCTTTATTGTACATTTTGTTTCATAATCTGGAATATTTAAGTCTAACAAATTGAAGAAAAAAAAAAGAAACTAGAAAAAATGTGTAAAGGGAAAAATGCTTCTTTTTTTTTTGCTGGCACTGGACGTTGGTTATATTGGTTGGAGTAAATGTAGATTCAACAGGCCCAGTTACAGAACTCGCAAGATTTTATGCTAAGTCTGTGCACAGTTAATGGAAATTCATAGTTACGTTTACCAGTTCCTCAGTTTTAGAAGAACATGCGCAAATTACATAACAGTCACAGCAACTCAAGCTAACAAGCACTGATCAACTGGAACCTTCACCACATGAACACGGTTTCATCTGAACAACTTCATCAGACTCACTGAAACCAGCTCTGTCAAAAATGTGTTTCATTTTTAATCAAGAGGAGCTCAGGAAAACACTTCAAAGGTGTTTTCCTGATGGAACATGAGACATGAAAACTTGTTAACAAGGTTAATCTTGTTAAGTTTTCATGTTCCTGAAAACATCAGGAAAACATGTTTTGTTAACTTGTTAACCTTAACAAGTTAAGGTTAACTTGTTAAGGTTAACACTTGTTAAAGTTAACAAGTGTTAACCTTAACAAAACTTGTTAAGGTCAGTGCTGCAGGCTGAAATTACAACATTTAGAAACTTTATTTGCGTGATGGTATGTTGCCCACATACCAACCTGTTTCAGCCTGTCACCTAAAAACATGTAGTACTGCCCTCTAGGTGAAATAACAAATATGTGTTTATGCACATACTTGAACCTACATATCGATAAAAGTACCACAGCAGAACACGTGGTGGTATGAAAACGTTTCGCTCTCTTTAGCAGGCTCGTGTCTTGTTATGTCTGCTGCTTTATCAGAACAAGCAGCAGCAAAAAGTCATAAGACTTGTCACAACTGAAAAAATATTCAACTTTTGACTTAATTCAATTCAGTTCAAAAGTACTTTTTACCAAAGGAAAACTAAATGTTGTAACTAATGCAGTCATGCCTAGAGATACTGTTACAATCTAAAATTTCTTTCATGTGTTAATTTCAAGCGAGGAATTTAGGCAAATATAAAACTTGAGAACTGTAGAAGTAAAGCCTGAGCAATATTGATCCTACACTGGCTGTAAAACATTTGGTTTATAGAAGCCTAAAAAAACCTACTTTATGTTTAAAGTTATGGAATAGTAATGTGATCAAGGATATGGGTTTAGAGGTTGATATATAATCAAAATGTACTTGTAAAGCAATTCTCCTCGGATTTGCAGCAAAAACCAAAAATAATGTTCATGTTCTTTCAGTTGCACACATTGATCCTACCTGGCCGGTTTGTTGCCGCAGTCGTGATGCTTGAACCGTCTGAAACAGAATAAATGAATAGTTCGTCCATCAACTTCGGAGCTTATTAGTTAATGCAGCAGGGCATAAAAATAATAATAATTTTTAAAAAAGCAAGAGGAAGAAAAAGCAAGATGAAACCCAAACACTAAATGTCACTGTATGCAGATGATAAACAAATATTCCTACAAACGTCCAAATTTTAACATTATTATTATTATAATACAGAAAACTAATCCAACAGCAATCTAACAGATGCAAGCTAAACAAAATATAGAAAACACAACCCATTCATATTTTAGGTAAAAGTCTAAATGTAACTTTCCAACTTCAGAGCTTCTTTTGCTTCCTTTAAATGCTTCAAGTCCTCTGAATCAACACTCTTTAATATGTCTGTCATGGTGTGTGGCTGTTTTATTAGCTTCTTTTATGGCATATTTAAGAAATGACTTGCGTTTTAACCACGTTAATGAAATGTGTGGTCTCTAATCCTTACTGAAGAGGTAGATTAAACACACCACTTGCCTGGTGATTCAATCTAACTCATTATACGAAGGCAATAAAACAGATTCTCATAGAACATCCGACATGTTTTTCCATTCAGAGCTTCATACTTCCAGACTAAAACGTCTAGATTTGTTCATCAGCATTCTGAACATCTGAGTAGAAAACACAAAACCTTGTTTTGTTTATTTATTCATTTTTTTCCTATGTTCAGCAACTTATGAAATAACACAAGGTCAAGTTGTCTTCTGACTCGGCAGCGTGGCGAAGGAGTCGTCCACTGATGTTTTGGTCATCTCAACAAACACAGATCAGCCCTTTCTCAAAATTCTACAACAGACTTTTCCAATCTAGATTCTTTAAAAGACTTTGAGAAAAACAGGAAGTTCAACAACTTGTTTGGTATTCAACCAGGTCCTGTTTAAGAACCACAGATCCGGTCTAAGAAACTGCTACAAGGAGGAATAGAAGGTTTAAAAGCTCTGAAGTAACTCTAAATGAGTATGCCTTTATCTGGGGGTGTTCAGTTCTTTTTTGAGAATCTTTTTATCTTCTAATAATATCCAAACTTAGAAAATAAACGCTAAACTTCATCATTCTTTTCGACCCTGTTCTAACACACCGTTTACCCTCTGGTATTAACGTTACTGTATAATTCAAGCTGGTGCAGGCAACAGAATGATGAACATTCTGCAATGACAGTCTTTTCGATGACAGTGTGAGAGAGCAATAAATCAATATCAATATATTAAACTGCTTTGGTAGCACAGTGCACCTACATTTACAATGATTTAGCAAACAGAAATAGTCTGCTTGAGGGAATCCGCAACACGTGTTGCAATGAGCTTACATTTAAAATGCATAAAAAGAACCTTTCATTTTTAACTAAAATAAAATAAAACAGCATTTTTCCAGAAAAAAAAAAAAAGTTTCATACCTGGAATGTGTGGCGGCGTTGGAGTTGAGTCTGGATGAGCTGAAACAATGAAAGTGAGTTAATTAATGTCCAGGTCCAAAGGGAAGAGGTCAGGGGGCTGGAAGAGGGATTCTGTTGAGCATTTATTAGCAGTTAATGTCTTACCTGTAGATTGATTCGTTTGATTCAACATAAGTTTCGATCATGTGAAGCAAACGGCTAGTCCAAGAGGGTCCTAGACAAAGGCCGGCTAACGGGGTCCGATCTCAGAAACATCCCAGTTTTTTGTTTTTATGAACCTTTAAAACAGTAAATCAATAACTTGATGCCATCTGCTGGGTTTCCTTAAATAGAACACGTTTTAAACTAATTTGCATAATGAACTAAAATTAACACACTGTTTGCTAACAAGGATCAATTGGAATGCATGCCTGACGTCTTTCAGCTAAATGCTTTCTTGTTTATGTCTAAATAAAGTATTATTCCATAAAGCGTGAATTAAATGTCTTGTCCTTATAACAAGACAATAAGTGGGCATAAATATATTTTTCTTTTGTGTGGCTCGAAATAAAGCAATAACTAATTGTAACGACCTTTTTGTTGTTGTAAAAAATCAATTCACAACATTAAGATTTGTTGTGAATTGGTGCTATAAAAATCTAAATCATTTCAACTGAATTGTCATGTTTGCATATTCACAAAGCAATCGGCTATTACTGAAGCAGGAAACGTAGGTAGAGAGAAAGTGGTGCGCCGACTATAACCTTCCTGTGTGAAACATACAGAAAAGAGACATCATGTCAAGTGTTCCTATAGAGAATAGCTGTTAGATCTGACACTAGAGTGAAAAGAGACAATGTTAAGTGAACGTTATTTTATTTCCTTTACACTCCAACATGGTTCCTACTCAGTGCGTGTTTCGCAGAGGACGATAATTTATGGCGCACCACCTCCAACCTCCATTGTCTTCCATTATGTAGCTCCTCTATAATTCTGTGTAAATAACTACCGAAGGCAAACGTGTCGACACTTTAAAGGTTCACAAAGTAGCATTTAGATGAAGTAGAAAGTGAATCATCTGTTTGAAGACAATAGAACTTCACTGGCCTCGACCCGTTTCTTGGACTGGCTGTTCGCTTTTGGGAGCGACTCACTTGGATTTATAATAAATGAGGAGCTATGTTTGGTAGGTGAGATGTAACTGCTTAGAATTGTGCATGTGCGAAATAAGATACTCTTGATATGGGGAAGCATTCAGTTTTTATGCTCCACTAATCTGGAACAAACTTCCAGAAAACTGCACAGTTGCCAAAACACTGAGTTCCTTTGAATCAAGGGTGAAAACCCGTCTGCTTAGAGCTGCCTTAGAACCGTGACGACTAGAACATTTCTCAATATATCTGACCTTTATTTGCTTGATGATTTTGATGACGGCATTTGACAAAATGTAATGTTTCATAATTGGTTGTTGAAATATGTTCTTATGCTGTAAAACGAGTTGAACTGACTTGTTGCTGAAACGTGCTAAACAAGTAAACTTGACTTGATAAACTGGAGTGAACCGCTAATAATGCACAGATATGACAAAAAAAAAAACACTACAGTACAATATAATTAGTTTTATTTCATACAGAAAAGCAACATGTATTCCTGCCGCAGCACAAACTGCACCATGAATGTTTTTCCTAACCAGAAAAACGTGTTTAAAAAAGCAAAATCATTCTTTGATGTACCGATGGGAAAAGTTAAGAGCTCTTTCAGCCGTTTGTGTTGCAATGGACATGAAAGTGTTGTAATTACAACTGAAACAGCGCAACTGTTTCCTGGCGGTCGGATCTTTTACTATCGGCAGGGGATGTTGTAAATTCCTGCTCACGGTGTGTGTAAAACTAATGTTAACAGAAGTTATTTCAAGATGTCAGAAATGCTGATGCAAGCCTTTGGAACGACCCTCAAAAGTCTTGGACCGTGACTGATAAACACTCTGCTGTGTTGACTGGTTTCTCTGGGTCGGTGTTTATTTCCAGCACACACCAGCAGCTGGTCCTGTCCTGGTTTACAGGCTGAGTGAGAGTTTTGTGTTTGTTTCATTTCACTTCCTGACGTTTTTATTGGTACCATATTGGCTTTTGTTTACCGTAGGCAACTTCGTTTAACATGGTTTGGATTTCATTTCTTGTTGCTTTTTTTTCTCCTCCTCAGTCGTTTTGGTTTCTGCAACGGCGTCGCAGGTAGGACAACAAGGAGCACGTTTCCGCTAAAACCAATGAAATTTGGAGATTTATCTCAGAAATATTCCAGAAAAAAAAACGTAGGTGTTCATGTTTTTTTCCTGATATTAATGTCAGAAATTCTCTAGGAAAAACATGGACATTTTTGAGTTTCAAATGTTGAACATTTTCAGCTTTTGAAACTCGGAAACGGTCACAATTTTTCTAGGAAATTTGTGAGATTCATTTCAAAATTCCACAGTTTTCTCCCTCAATTTTTTGACTTTTCAAACTCAGGCACTTTCAAGTTGTGTTTTTAAAAAATATATATATCTACAAAGGCACCTAACACACCGTGGCAGGTTTCTGCTTCCCACACAGGATGATTTAGACCCAATTACTTCCCGTCTCCTTTGGCTTCCTATAAATTCTTGTATTAGACAGTAATTTTACTTCATTTTGAGGCGTGTAAAGCATCTTTTTCATGTCGTCTTCAGTTCT
This sequence comes from Xiphophorus couchianus, assembly GCF_001444195.1. Taxonomy (NCBI): domain Eukaryota; kingdom Metazoa; phylum Chordata; class Actinopteri; order Cyprinodontiformes; family Poeciliidae; genus Xiphophorus; species Xiphophorus couchianus. The sequence goes on along the minus strand of NC_040244.1, from coordinate 15,401,498 downwards.
GATGTGTCAGCAGGAGTAGCCACCCATGCAGGAGTTCAAGCTGCAGGCCAGAATCTCTTCCCACCAGTTCCATGTGTGGACATGCATGTGCTGCGTTCTCCGGGGTTCAGACTAGTTTCTCCAGTTTCAGAAATGGCTCCTCAGCTAAAGCGTGCCACCTCACAAAAATACTCTGATTTAGTTTTCCTGGATCGGAGGGCACCAACCCATAAAACGTGTCCTAGTCGAGTTTCTATTCCTGAAACTCTACGAAACCCGACGCCTCATGACGGTAACTTGATAAAGTTCCATTGTTAAACGTCGGAAGAGAAAGAAAAAGAACCTTACGTATACACTCCAGTGGAAATTTGGTAGTGGTCCACTGCGAATGATTGTTGCACTTGATGAGATTCGACGTTCCGGCCTTCCTCACGTAGCCGGGAATGCACGTGTAGCGATATTTGTCGCTAACGTTGAAGCAGTTTTTTCCTTCTGGTGGCAAAGTAAGACTTCTTCTGGGAATTTCTGGACATGCGCACTGGCCTGAAAGAGAAATGCAGACAATGGAAAACGACATGAAGGCTAATGTCACGCCATGGCTTGATTTTCACATCCTCTTTCTCTAGTAAGGGTGAAATGAAACTCGGTGCTCTTTTCAGTTCCGTAAAAGTCATTCAGGTCTCAAGCCGGTTCTACAGTCATTGAAATCTACCCAGATGCTGTTCATTCATAGATCATTAAGATGATCTATGAATGATGATCTCCCCTCTACGGGAGCCATTTTGATAGTTTGTGGCTCTGGAGCTAACATGCACGTCAAGGAGAGAAGATATCAGCAATGATGTTGGAGAAGCAGTAGTTGCAGTTGAACCATCTGGAAAGAGCTACAAGAGTGAGGAGTGAGCGTCCAACGGTCAAAGAAATGACAAAATAACACAAGAGCCGCACCTTAAAACTCGGCGAACTTCAGTTAGTTTGTTAAAAGTTAGCGTTCAAGACATCAAGTAGCATGGAAGACCACAGAATGCAAAAATTCATTAAAAAAAAACAAAACAACTACATGTCAAACCGGACAGGTTACAGTTAGCATGCTGAATGCTAAAGTCCGTGACCAGACGCTTGCTACGCGTATCACATTTTTGGAAGGGATGCAAAGACAAATGATTTAGATTTACAGAGCTGAGTCTGAATGAAACATGATGACTTCTTTAAAAAGCTGAGACCAGACGTTGAGATGTTCACACCAACTGCTAGGCGTGGTGGGCGGATGGGTGATGATTTAGGCTTATTTACCAAAGGAATACATTGGACACAGTTAAGATTTGTTTTTTCTATTGTCAGATTTAGCAATATTAAGAGAAATAATTAAAAACAATAAACCAAAACAAACACAAAAAACCTCAGAACTTTTAGCACGTTAGCATGCTTCATGTTGAAGTCACAGTAGAACAATTACAGTTTGTAAGAAAGCCTCATATTCACAAAGCTACGTTTGGTGAAAACCAAGCAGCTAATGCAGCAATAATACAGGCACGTCATTAAGTTAACCACAAGCATACTTTAGATTTTACTGTGATGCTATTTGATGCGTCTGACAGCTCAAATCAGAAATGAAAATCTGAAATCCACTGAAACCACTTTATAATTAAGCGTTGACCAAAATTCCATAATAATAGAGATTGATGACTGTAGACAGAAAACAGTTTCTTTTGAAGTTACTGCTGCCGCATGTGTTTCCACAATCAATGTTTTACACAACTGGCTTCATAAAAAAAAAAAAAAAAAAAAAAAGGACAGCTGGCAATGCTGTGGATTGTGTTTTTTTGTAAATAAGCTTACAATTATATAACTTTAGAGCTTGACAGAAAGAAGAAGAAGAAGAAGAAAAACCGCATTACATCCTGAAACATAAGAACGTTATAACTATGACCTAGGGGCAGCTTTAGATAAGATAAGATAAGATAAGATAAGATAAGATAAGATAAGATAAGATAAGATAAGATAAGATAAGATTTATTTGTCATCAACAGATTAAAACGAGATTGAGATTGATATTGGATACATTGGCAAACGCCCAGGGAGCCAATGAGCGCCAGTTAAAACAACAAAACATTCTCTCTCCGTTGAATTTTTTTGCATGTACAGTCAGGAATTGTCTCCAGTTGTGTCGAGGGTTTTCAGAGGTTTGACTCTGTGTTGCTAGGCGGCGTCAGTCAACCTGAGGCCAGATGGGGTGGAATTAAGGTCACCTTCCACCTCCCGTCTGCCTCGGCGCCACTTCAGGCGAGGTGCAACCGGGAAATTTGGAGAAATTACAGCGTGGCAAACTGATTTACATGAACTTATTTATTGTGTAATTCTTCTAATATCTAAGACAATCTGAACTTGGGTGCACCAATATGACAATTTGCACCGATGTCAACATCCGACATCTCTGATATCTTTTCTCCTTGACGTTCATGTTATATATTTCCAGGCTGAAACAAACATTGTTTATTAATATCGGCTAATACCAATGTTAATGCAAATTTCTCATGCATAACCTCAATAGTTAATGACGATTTGGCCCGGAAGGTCAGAACAGGATGGATCATAAGCTAAATTGCCTTAAGCACAAGTCCACATGAACCGCAAAGAGGAAGTAGCTTGTTCATCAGATAAACAGAACACTAACAGAGCAATATGTTTTCTTAATATAAATATACATTTCTAGATTTAGTGATTCATAGATGTTCCGAAAAACCACTTAAAATGCTGTCTTTTCTATAAAATATAATTTTATGTTACATTTTGGATCAAATTCTATTCATTTCAGAATACTTTGTTTGCTGCAAAACCTTAAAATGAGTCAATTTATTCATTAAAACCTGCTTAATAACCAAATACATTTGTTATCATCTCAATTTAGGAGACATTTAGTTGTTGGTCTATTTTTTTTTTTTTTGGTTTTTCCAAAAACACCAACTGTTACAACGTGAAGAACTTGAGCTGCGCTATTTGTTTTGCAATTTTACACTGACGCTTGAAACCATGGCTCCACCTTGCATAGAGAAAGTAAATAACAAAACAATATTTAACCACGCAACAAAAAAAATAATTAAAAATTAAAACATGTATTTCAAATGTATTTGAGTCTGGATTTAACTATTCAGTGTAGGCACGAGATTTGAATTTGACAAATAATACTACTTAAACAGAGCACAGCGTAAATATAGACGGAGATCGTTCTGTCCCTACCGACGCTGGAGAGCCGCGTCGTCCCGAGAAGACACACCATCAGGACGCAGACAGAAGTGGAGAACCGACCTGGATCCATCTGCCAGCTCGGCGCGGCTCTACAACATTTTCTCCCTGGAAGTCCACATCGTCAGGGAGTGATCTCCTGCCACCACCGCGGGGCTCGCTGCCGTCACGCTCACCGTTTCACTTTCAAAATCGCCGACTTTCAGTTGCGCATCGCCAATAAAGTCGGTTCTTGGCTCGACTCAATCGACGCCATATTTGTAGTTTTTGTTGTTGTTGTCGGCAAACGGTACGTTCGGGCCAAGTTTGCAGTTGTAACTCAATGAATAATCAAAACGTCATTTTATTTTAGTGAGTTCATTGCAAAACTGAAACTAGTGTATGATTTAGATTCATGACACACATGCAATAAGGATGTGTGTCATTTCAAACATTTCATTTCGGTTAGTTTTGCATGTTTTGGTGTACACGGACGAACGTAACAGTGTCTTTTGACAGAAAAGAAAGTTGAGTGGACGGAAAAAGTGCAATTAAAAGAGATGTACAAGCAGAAGCCATAGCGGTCTGTGCTGTAAAAAGCCACTCTAGATGTCTCCTGGACATGCACTACAATTATTGCATTTATTGTGCTGAGAGAAAAAAAAAAAAAAGAAAAGAAAGACTGTACTGTAGCTCAGTGGTTCAAAGTCAAGTTGAAAGTAAATGCAGCTTTTGACGGTCAAAGTCCAAGAAGTGAGGCCACATTTCTCACCCCATGAGAATTCTCTAGAGTTAGAACCACCGTCTTTTTGGTAGGTGATGCCACCTGCTGGTGTTTTCGAGTCAAGTCAACCACTGTTATTGCAGAATTAAAAAGAAGCGGATACATTTTTGCAATAATAATAATAATAATAATAATAATAATAATAATATGCTTACGTCGAAATATAAAGCAAAAATAAATCTACTAAATCCTCCCATCGCTAGGCGGCGCGTTTATTGTTACGCAACTTCTTTTTTTGTCTTGTTGTTTTTCCGCTGCTTCCGTCGCGCAAGCTACAGCGAGGGGTGGAGGTAAAGCAAATGTGCTAAAGCCTTTCATGTCTAATTTAGATATCCGTATGGTTGTATTATAAGAACTTTGAAAGCGAATTCTTATAATTATATATTTTTGCCCGTATTTTCTCCAAGAGAATACAGGCCGGCAGTGATGTTAGCTTCAGCTTATGCTAACAATCATTCAGTGAACTTTGCTAGCATATCAGGCAATTTAAACTGCTATTGATTTTGATGTGAGCTAGCTATGCTACCTGTGTACTAGCTTTACTCATTAGTTGGTGCTTCTAACGTAGCAATTGAAGGGCAAACGGAAGCCGCTGAGTCTGAATTAAAGCCCAGTCCTATGTGTGTGATTTGTGTGTTTGCAGGAAGCTGCAGCACTGACCGTGTCAGCATGTCGCTGTACGATGACCTCGGTGTCGGTGCAAGTGACACCAAGACCGAAGGCTGGTCCAAGAACTTCAAGCTGCTCCAGTCTCAGCTGAAAGTGAAGAAAGCGGCCCTGACCCAGGCTAAGGTAGCTCACCATGCTGCCAGGAATGGTGCAGAGCGGGGACTAGTGCGCAACAGCTCGGGTTTTTTATTAGCAACTAGGATAAGCGCATACATTTCCCACAATGCATGCTTTACAACATGGACACAACGGCTCAAGCAAACACAAGATCTGTCTAATCTGAGAACTGGACCTGGGACTTTATACAGACTAGAGACTAAATTCTTTCTTTATCAGCTACTGAGGTCTCAACCTATTAGGATCCGTTATGAAAGCACATATTTGGAAATCAGGTGTGGCCTGATAGTTTAGTTTTAAACCGTGTTGGAAATGCGACCGAATGAATTGTCCAAAAGGTTCTGAAAAGAAATCGCTGACTTTCAAAAAAAAAAACAAGAGATCGAGTTGGGAGCATAATGCACAAGGTTACATAAAAAGAAACTGAAGAAAATAATAACAAGTAGGGCTGAAAGGATTAATCGAATTAATTGCGATCTATGGATTACAGAAACACTTGTCAGCTAGTTTTTATTTTCTTATTTAAAAAGTAATTAAATGATTTACTTATTTGCATCTTTTAACATGTTTCTAATATTGTGTAAAAAGGCTTAACTGGTTAAGAAAAAAAATCAGCTGAATGTCTCAAATTTTTTTATCCAATTAATTGTCAGAATAATTGATTAGTGAAGTAATCCGTCAGCTGCAGCTCTAATAATAACAGGCAACCCTGAGAACCATCATCATGAGAATGTTGCACAACAACAAGGCGTCTTCAGTCAGAGGCCTACTTAGAACCGCTGCAATACAGACTGCTGCAGGAGATCATTCCTGCCCACAGCCATCAGCAGCATTTAACTTCGAGGGCAGGACAGAGTGAAAACTGTCCTGCTCAGTTTCAATTAAATGTGTAGAAGAATCACACAAGTCTGAATAATGCCAAAAATACTAAAAATAATTAGATGTTTTATAAAGGTTATGTTTGTGTTCCAGACTCAGCGGATGAAGCAGACCACCGTTCTGGCTCCCGTCATCGATCTGAAGAGAGGAGGTTCCAGCGACGACCGGCTCAACACAGACACTCCTCCACACGCCGCCGTTGGACTCAAGGTCTGCCTCACGCTCCATCACCGTCCCCTAGAATGTATTTTTTATTTTTTTTAACTGGATTTGGCTCCGTCAGGATGCGGTTCCCAGCGGATTCTCCTCCGGGGACGTTCTGATCCCGCTGGCCGACGAGTACGACCCCATGTTCCCCAACGACTACGAGAAGGTGATGAAACGCCACCGGGAAGAGATGCAGCGCAAGAGGGAGCAGGAGCGACAGAAGGAGATCGAAGAGAGGGAAAAGTGAATGAAGTTTTTTGTTTTGTTTTTCACTTTTTAAAACTTTAAAGTGTAATCTGAACATCCGGAAACCAAATCCTGGAACTTGGTGTGTTTCAGGAGGAGGAAAGAGAGACACGAAGGCAGCGCTCCCAGCGGATTCTCTCGTTTCCCGGCAACAGAAGAAGACTCGGATGAAGAGGAAGAGTACGAGAAAGAGTGGAGGAAACGAAGTGAGTACTTGTTGCCATGGGGATATGTAGTTTATCGACCAATAAGGAGCAAGAAGCTCCCCTTAAAGGGGCAGTATTATGTAAAATTGACCTTCTTGAGCTTTACATCATGTTATAATCTTATTCCCTCATCATGCATGTTAGAGAAATTGGTTATACTCCATGGCAACCTGGTGTGCAAAACACCTGAGTGGACCTAGCTTGGAGACGCAGCCCTGCCTCAGAGCTGCAGTTTCTGAGCCTCAGTGTTAGAGAGCAGCCCTCCCCCTCCATTCCCCGTCTCAGCTCCTTGAGACTAGCCAGCAGCAATTAGCAAACACCTGGTGGAACTGCACATCAACAGCTGAGCTTATAATACAAGCTACATATAAGTAGAGTTATATGTTTCAAGCATTTAATTTTGCTTATTGTCATAGGGATCTTCTTTAAATAAAAAGCTAAGTGGTAAGAAAACATTTGGTAGAAAAAGAAAATGCCAGCAGAGAGAAATGCGTTCTTGAGACAATTGTGAAGCAAAGTTAAGTTTAGAGTTTAGGGCAGATTAATGTGTTTACTGAACCTAAAAATGACTGCAGCCTAGACAATGATTAGTAAAGTCATCCTGAGTGTGTTTGATGTGAGAACAGGAAGTGACGGGTTGTTTCCGTGGTTTCCAGGTATGGGCGGAGCAGCCATTGCCCCTCCTTCGTCGCTCGTGGACAGAGAGGGTAAATGTGACGACTACATTTCCCTAATGTAACATGGACAGTTTAATGTATCAAATGAATGCGTTAGAATTTAAATGGTGAATCATTTAAAATGTGGAAAAGGAGACTTTAAATCAATTAGCATCCAGCAGAGGGCAGTATCGTACAGTCCCTACTTCCAGCAGCAGCGTTTGCGTTCTGCCCCGCAGGCTTGTCTCCGTACGAAGACGAAGGTCGTCCCGGCAGAGGCGCCAAGGCCGCCATCCCTCCTCCCATGTACGAGGACTCAGACCGGCCGCGCTCGCCGCCCGCCCCCACCAGTTCATTCCTAGCCAACATGGGGTCAGTCCTCCAGCCTCTTCCTCTTAGTCTGGTAGCTTCAGGACAAGAAGCACCTGTGTGACGAGTGTTCTCCCCAACAGTGGTACGGTGGCCCATAAGATCATGCAGAAGTACGGCTTCAAAGAAGGCCAGGGCCTCGGCAAGCATGAGCAGGGCCTGAGCACGGCGCTGTCTGTGGAGAAGACCAGCAAGAGGGGGGGGAAGATCATCATCGGGGACGCCGCGGAAAAACGTACGTCTCTAATTCTCACCGTTTACGTGTTTCCACTGTTAGCTTGGTGTCATTTTTATCCGTCAGCAGCATGAACAGCTAAATCTGCTTCGTCAGAGCTTCTCTGTCTCCATCTGCTTTTTGATGTGAAAGTCTTCATCATTGACGTTTTAGCCGCAGCAGCGAGTAAGACGGTGTCATTCTGCAGCAGGTGGATGTTTTACAGTGACTCTGTGTGCATGTGTTTTATTTTGTGTGTGTGTGTGTGTGTGTTGGTGCGACTGAGCAGCAGGGTCGAGCCAGTCAGGGGCGGCTGATCCTTCCAGCGGAGGCTCTGCAGGTTGGCCTCCATCCTATTCTCCTATTCTTGTGTGGGGAACACTCTGTCTGGTTTTATGTCTAGCTTTTTAAAAAGTGTGTCTGCATGTGTGTTAGTGCTTCCAGTTCCACTAACATGAACTGATTTTTTTTGGTTTAGTTTTTTAGAATGTTGTTTTGCTAAATTTTGAAGTTAAATGCAGAACAAGATCTGTTTTAGTAATGCATGTTTTCTAAAAACATCTTTCAAAACCTCATTCTTATTCTTATTTTTCATGTATTTTAGTTTGCTAACCACACAATTACACCTCTAACCTGTAAAGCATGTTATGTTTCGCCATTCTACCCAGAGTGTGTCTTTTGTCCTTTTTAACTAGTTTCGTGCCAGATTGTCATGTCGCATGGTAGGTGTGTACTGATTAACTGGCAGGCTGACAACAGAGTCTCTAGACATCCTTAAAAAGACTTGAATTTATGTACCTAAACTTAAGGTCTTATATGTCTTAAAATCCTATTTTTTTAAGTGTGCCTGAAATATGTTAATCACAAGTAGGCCTGTCACGACAACACATTTTGCTAGCCAATAAATTGTCTCAAAAATGATTGCAACAAACGATAATACTGTAGTTTTGAGATCATTCTCAAGTAACATATTGATAATAATAATGGCACAATCATGCAAGTTGACGCTCTCATAGTCTAAGAAATGTTTTTCAATTAATGCGTGAAACGACTTAAACACGTGTGATTCTAATTCCGTTTTTTATCTAATGGATACACTGCATACACTTTTATTTTCCGACATTAGCGGAATATTGACAAAGTTTTGCACACATTTGTCATGGAAACGCAGCTGACGTCCCCTTCTACTGTACTTTACCATGACAAGACCCGCCCACCGGGTGGCTAACAACAGCAACTCCTGTGGCCATCTTAGCAATTTTGTTAGAAGGCCAGGAGGATCAATTAGAAACACTGCTATGCCTTCTAACAAGTTATCAAGAGTCTAAAGTATAAATAGTCCTGCTGATTATTCCGACAGGCTTTTCTCATCTGGCATCAGTGTTAAGAAACAGGAGCTACTCACACAGTTTCAAGCAGGATTTCTAAAGCTGAGTCAGAAATAGTCGTTGCAGAAGATGAAGCTGTGAGACCTTCCAGCACATACCGTTCCTACCAATTAAAATCCCTTCATGAGATGCCAGGATAAAAATCCTGGAGTTCCCCATGGTGGTGTTCATCGTAGGACCTCTGGGTGAAAGAAAACTGCTACTCTGTTATTATCTATTCATGGATAATAATAATAATAATAATAATAAATGTACACCTTTGGAAATATTTGCAGTTGCCAAAATAAAAAAAATTATTAAATTTTATTTTTTTTTACCTTAATCAGACTAGTCAAGTAAATAGCTTGACTAGTTAACCCACTAACATCTAAGAACAGATTGGTAAAAAAGGAATAATATTCTTCTAAATAAGCAATTTTAAACTAGTATTAAATTTAGCTTGTCATGGTCAGGAATCAGACTCAAAATAATACAAATGTTTCAGTTGTAAAACAAAAATCTGTTTTATTATTTTAGCAACAGTATAAATAATTTTTTTTTACCTACTTTAAATGTGGCTAACTGTGTAACAATGAAGAGAAGCAATACTTGAAACAAAAGCCTCATTCATTCATTTAATATGTCTAAAAGCAGCTCTATGTTCTGATTGGACAGCACATGTCACATGTGGCTGCATGCCAGGTTATTCCTTTATTTCTAGTTGCTCCACAACAGAGGTTGCTTAGCCATAAAACCATTAGCCATGCTTTGAGGCACAACAGTAAAGAGCGTTGTGGTCAGCCGGTCAGTCTTGGGTATGATTAGTTCATTGATCAGGAAAAAAGATTGGATTTTTCCAGTTTGATATCGGCTTCCATTTCCCATTTCTTTGCATTTTCTCCTGTAGTTGCTATCTGTTAATAAAAACAACAAACTCTTAAAAGACGCATAAACCTGAAACTGGAGAAATGTTCTGAAACCGAGTGAACCTTTGCCGTCTCCCGACAGATCAAATGTTCGGCTCCGTTTAATGTTTTAGTCAGACATTTATCTCCTTCCTGGGTTTCGTTGACACTTTTCCTGGAACGCCAACCGCAGCGCGGCTGAGTGACCCAGTCAGTCGTTCCTCAGCCGTGCTGCGAGACAATAAAACCGGGCTCTGTTGTTCCAGCCGCCGTATCGGAAAAGTACACCCGACGTCAGCTCTGCCACCACTGAGCATCGGCTCGAATAGTTTCACGTCTTGAGTAAACATCTTTATCACGTCTGTAAATGTTGTCTTGTTATGCGTTTCCGGCCAATCAGCGGACTCTTCCAAGAAGTCGGAGGCCAATCCCTTGACGGAGATCCTGAAAAACCCGACCAAAGTGGTTCTGCTCAGGGTATGTTTGTTTTGTTTCCCACAAGATGTACTTTATAAAAAATAAAATAAAAAAAGCAGACACCTAAAATGTGTTGCGGTTTCGCAGAACATGGTGGGTCGAGGAGAAGTGGACGAAGACTTGGAGGGGGAGACGAAAGAAGAGTGCGAGAAATACGGCAAAGTTGTGAAATGTGTCATTTTTGAGGTGCGGAGAATAAACCTCGACAGAGTTCGTCCAAAGTGATTGAAAAAAAAAAAAAAGCAATAAACAAGGTTACTCTCCTTCACAGATCGCCGAAGTTACGGATGATGAAGCCGTCAGGATCTTCCTAGAGTTTGAGCGGGTGGAGTCGGCCATCAAAGGTCAGCGTTCACCCGCCGTTTTCTCCTCGTTTGTTTAACCCAAGGCCAACTTTTTTTTCTGTTTTTTTTTTTTTTAACGTAATGGCCTCGCTTTCCTTTCGCCGTTGTGTAACCGCTCCGATAACTCGGGCCGAAAAGTGTGTCTTACTCTTAATTGGGTCGGCCCAGATCGGAATCAAGGTGAGACTCGACTCCCTGCGGTGTTATGTCATAACTCCCTACGGCACCGGCAGAACCGCGCTTACATCACAGCTCCCAGAAAGCGGGGCGCGCTCTCAAAGAACAGGTTATACTGAGAAGATGGGTGGAGAAAAAAAAATCTTCTCATTGGATGTTTTTATCTAGGGTCAGTTTTGAGTTCAGTTTGTGCTTTTTATGTTGCATCAATTTACAACAACTTTCATTTTTACAAGACAAGCAGTTAATAGTATTCCAGTCCATAGAGTCTAAAGTTTTCACACATGATGGTCCGGTGGACTCGGCTAGATTTGGGACCAGAACTGCGACGTTGGTTCCATTGTCAGCTGCTGTGGTTCTTTTTCACACTGCACTGTGTAAAATAAATCAAACCATTTGAAACACCTGTACCCTCCTCGCCTGTGGGGGCGCAGCAACAACAACCACTGAAGGAAACAACACAAAAACCTCTGAAGAAGACACTGAGCGCAACTTCCTTCTTCAGGAAACAAAAATAGAGTGGCGTCAGATTTTAGGGGTTGTAAGATTCCTCTTCTGTTTCTGGTAAAAGGCCACAAGACATTCGTCTCATTAATGCTAATCTTGTTTTGGTTGTATTTACCCAGAATGCCCTGCGCTGTAGTCTGCTTCCTGCTTTTGTTGCAGTCTCCTAACAAGCTTCTTGTTTTGTTCACTTTAGAGAATCCTCATATTTCTGTGCTCTGGGTAAGCAATTGCAAATCTATCAAATCTACCATTGATAGCTTAAAACATTTAATCTATCAACAATCTATCAGATGTTTTAATGACTTCAGCCGCCTTCTTGCTTACGTGTCTTATCCAGAGGTCAGAAATAATTCCAGATTCTCATCATCATTAGACTTATGTTGTTCTTTGTCTTTTTGTAAATTTCTTCTAATTTTTTGAGGAAAATTTGTCCTGCTTTTTTTAAGTATAAACTTATGGAGCTAATTTTAAAGTAAATTGAAGTTGCTATTTTAGTCCATTTATTCAGCTTTTGTCTTATAGTTAATTTATTCTACTTTTTTAAAAGTAAGTTCATGGAGCTAATTTTTAAGTAAAATTGTGCTGCTTTGTTTAGCTGATTTATTCAGCTTTTCTTTCTTTAAAGTAAATTTATTGTGTTTTTTTAAGTATTTTTTATATATATATTTTTTAAACCCTTCAAGGGGGTCTTTTGTGGGCTCTAGTGTCCCTTATATGAAGGTAGGCTGACAGGAAGGGGGAGGGGGAAGGGGGAAAGACATGCGGCAAATATTGCCGGGTCCGGGAGTTGAACCCGCGACAGCCGCGTCGAAGACTCAAGGCCTCCAAACATGGGTCACGCTAACCACTACGCCACCACGGCACGCCCCTTGTTCTCTTTTTTATAGTAAAAAAGACTGCTTAAACACTGCTTTAAAAAAAAGTAAGTTCATGCAAATATGTTTTAAAGTAGATTTATGCTGCTTTTTAAAAAAAAAATTATTCAGCTTTTTCCAAAAGTCAATTTATGAAGCTATTTTTTATTGAAAAAAAATTTTTTGTGCATTTTTTCAGCTTTCCTAAAATTAATTTTAGTCTGCTTTAAGTAAATTTCTGCTTCACTGTGTTCTGCTTTTGTGCTTCTAAACAAGTCAGGATGTGACAACATTTATCATTAAACTCAGCCTGCTGTCTCACAGGAAGTCTTAGTGTGCGTCTGGTTGTCTTTACGCTGCAGTGGCTGTGAAGTGCAGGTTCTGTACCAGGCGGTTCTGCTGAATGTCTTTCCAAGTAAATGGACGGGACCCGTTTCTGTGTGTGGACTCTCAGAAATGGCTGCTGTCCTTATTGAAGGAGTGCCACCCTGTCACTCCTTCTTGCATGACACGCGCCGTCACATCGGTTCTGTTTTTTACTAGATTCTTCAAACGGGTTAAAGTGTGACATATTGTTCTAAATAGTTCTGCGTTTAAACCTTGTGTGTCGACGGGCTTTTAGATAACAGGGACTATACAATCAATCCACAACCACAGAAACTTCCTGGTATTTTAGTGCGATTTTATGTACGCTCTCACAAAACTAGTGCAGAATTGGCAGTGGCAGGAAAACGACATGTGCTTTTCAATATTTTTTGAGAAACTAAAATCTAAAAAGTGTGATGTTTCTATTTGTATCATGCTTTGGGGACGTTTTTCTTTAGCAGAGACAAGAAATCTGGGGGGAAACTACAAACCACCTGAGACTGGATATTCTGCATCAACCCCAAGCATAAAGTCAACAAAGCCTCCAATGGAATTATTTGGATAAAAATAAGTTGTTGTAATGTGTTAGAATGGCCTAGTCAAAATTTGAAACTTAATCTAGCAGAAAATATGTGGCAGGACTTGAAAAACTGAACCCAATCTGAGCTGTTGATGTGCAAAGCTGGTAGGAACCTTTTAGAAGTGGGGGCGCAGTGATAAACATGTCCCAATTTCGTTCATTTTGTGTGATTGGTAATCGGCCGATCTTTTTCCTATTGCTATTTTAAAGAATTTATTCTCCGTACACTTATGTACTACATTGTACTGCGGCATTTCATCAAATCGTAATAGAATACGCTGAAGTTTGTGGCCATGACATGTAAATGCTAATGCAAGGCCCTGTAGTGATGTAGCGTTGAAGGAGGGCAGAAGTTTAAACGCATGCTGATTCTAAAAAAATATTGATGATCCCGTTTGACCTTTGACCTTCTCTTCCTCCGCAGCCGTTGTGGATCTAAATGGACGTTATTTCGGGGGTCGAGTCGTCAAGGCCTGCTTCTACAATCTAGACAAGTTTCGTCTTTTGGATCTCGGGGAGCAGGTGTGATGTCTGCCAGCTGACCCTGTGAGGCTGCAGCAACCTCCCCGCCTGTACATAGGTTTTTCATTTATAAACAGCAGTGTATATGTAGTAATAATGATTCTGTCATCTGGTGTTTTTGTTGTTGTTGTGATTATTAAATACCTTTATGCCAATACAGAATAAAAGGTATAAACCAATCTTTTGGGTGTGGATTTCTTTCTCAGTGTTTTCATCCTGTAAGCGCCACGGAGGCCTAGTTTCTGACATAATACTCCTTTCCTGTGTTTTTAGCGTCCCTCTGGGGTCCAGGAGTCCTAACTTAGCCTCGCTAGATTATAGGAGGGGGACTAGGACAGTGAACGCAGCCTCAGCCTCGTTCAGAGCTTATGTAAGTGAGCCAGAGAAGACGTCCCAGAGGTTTGGATGATGAAACAGAAATGGGAAGGAGGACCCATTTAAAGGATTTCATCTTTTTGTTTATATGGCATGGTTCAAAGGTCAAGGAAATATGGGTGACAAGGAAATGATTGCATATTAACACAAAAGGGTACAGTGCCCTTTCTGATTTCTTCTATTTTTGCTGTGTCACATGTTTGTGATGGTGCTTTTTAAAATGGGGTGGGGGCTGTCTAAATCAGCCTTGGGTGAAAGCAATCCCCCCTGACCTTGTTAAATCATGAACTGAGATTAAAGCTTTTTAATATGTTGCAGTTCACGAACAACATCCATACTTGATTACTACCAGACTTGTGGGATCATAAGTTCTCTTCAATAAAACCTTTCTGACAGCACTGTGTAGGCTGAAATCAGAATCAACTCTATCAAGTTTGTGGACATTTTATTTCTTCAAAATATGCAGCTGTACAGTGTTTTTATAGAAGAGGAAAATAAGGTTGAATTAGTGCAAATATGCACCCTAACGATCTTGGTACTCTGTAAAGTGTTCAGCCTCGGGGAAGAAACTGTTTTCTGTGGGAGCTGGTTGTTGCAAATGGCACTCCATAGAACCGATCTGAAGGTAAAAGTCCTGGACACAGTTTGTGTCCAGGATGTGTGGGTTCAGCAGAGATGTTCGCTGCCCTTTTCCCGACTCTAGACTTGTACAAGTCAGGGATGGAGGGAAAGTCGATCCTGATGATCTAGTTGTTCATTACAGTTTGGACTGGTCCTGTTTTGTGGATGAGTCAAACCACACAGTGATTGGACAAACACAGAACAGACTAAAAACATTGTTATGTATGAGTTAAGACCTTCTTCTGAACTGTATGTGTGAAGCATGAGAGATCCCAAGAAAGGGTGGTTCCTGGGAACCTGAAGTGATTCACAGTAGACACTTTGTTATTGAGGATGGCAACAGGAGAGAGTGAGTTCTCTCAAAGTCCACCATTATCTCCACTGTCATGAGCAGGTTAAGTAACAGGTGGTTCTGGACCAGTTGACCCACTTCCTGTTCATATGCAAATTTATCTCTGTCTTGGTTGAGACCAATGACAACAGTGTCGTCTTCATCTCACAGTCCATTGACGAGCAGCTGTTTTGTTTAGAGAGAAGAGAAGTGGGAAGAGAATACCCCCCAGGGCAGCACAGACACTCCTGTGGGAAGCCAGTGCTGATGATTCTTGTCAGAAGATTATTCCCACCCTCATCTTGTACTGCTGGTAGATCAGGAAGCTGGTGATCTAATGGCACCATGAACTGGTTGAGCTTCTGGTGGAGGATGTCTGGGCTGATGGTGTTGCAGACCAAGCTGAAGTCCACAAACGGGCTCTTGGTGCACATCCCTGGGTGGTGGAGGTGGAGGAGGATGAAGTGTAGTCCCAAGTTGACTGCATCATCTGCCAACATGTTTGCACACGAAGCAAACTGCAAGGGCCATCCGATATCCTTCAAATTCTCCAGTTGAGTCTCTTGAAGCACTTTATGATAGAAGTGAGGACGACATACCAGTGATTACTTAAACCCCGGGAAATGTGTTTCTTGGGGACCAGGATGATGATGATGGAACGCTTGAAGAAAGAGGGCACTTGTTGAAGATCTGAATAAAGATAGGGGTCAGTGTGTCAACAAAGGTACTCAGGCATGAGGGGGAATCAGTCTTCCGATGCTGAAAGAGACTGCTGATGTCTTCCTCTAGTGCAGGCAGGGGGTCTAAGAAAAGAAGAACGGTTGGTGAATAGGGATCTTTTGTCTCAGAGTGAGGTGTGGACAAGTTGTTGGAAGGTGTGAACGGCTGCCTTTCCAGACCTGCAGCAGAAGCTGTTATGCTAGATGAGGATCCTGCTGAAGGTGGAGGATGGGCTCCTTTATCTGCTGACATTTTGCAGATCATTCCGAACTGATTTCAGGTCTTCTGCTGAGAAATTGTCGGCTTCTTTTCTCCCCCTTGGTCTTCTTGGTGAGTTGTCCTGGCCCATTTAGACACTAAGGTCAATAATCCTAGGATCTTTAATCACTATGTTTCAGATTCCAACAGAGGAACTCCAACATTTGCTTTTCTAACAGACACTTGAACTGTAAAAAGTTCTGACTTTTTAACCATGTTGGTTAACTTGAAGATCTTCTTACCTTCCGATCAGCCAGTGATGTAGTCTGCAGACCTCCAGGTCTCTTTATGTTGCAGAGTTTACTGTCTACATACGCCTGCAAGAAAGAATTCTAGAAAATGGGACCTGACCTACATACTGGCAAATATGACTTACACTTAGCTAGAAGGATGGCAATGGAATTAGTCGGCATATCTCGTTGAGCAGAAGGTGTATTTGCTTCTTTTTGTAATGCTTGGGAAACTGCTTACTGGAACATCTCATTAATGGATTGTTCTTTTTGTGGGCTTTGACTTGAACTCATTCTTTTTTTTAAATAAATGTGAACTTATTTTGTTGAAGCAAGGGTTCCTACAAGAGCAAAACATGACTTTGCCACTGCCATGATTTATGGTTTGCATGGGATTTAGTGAAACTGGACACAGTGTGTCCATAATCCTTTACTTATTGTATAAATTGTAAAAACAAGTTTATACAACAGGTGCAGCACCGGCTAAGGAGGTAGCAATTAATCCTGTAACCGGTGGGTTGCCAGTTTGCACCCCCACTTCATCCATCTCAGTTCTTGGGCATGGCACTTCCCCCGCCTTACCTGCTGATGGTGGTCAGAGGGCCCACAGATGCTGATCGGACGGCAGGCTCGCTGCTGTCGGTATGGGGGATAATAATGATCAACTGGTCTTTTATTGACATTGAAGTAATAGCAACCATACCATCTTTTCAGCATGCTACTGGAGCTCCTAGGCAGATTTGGCAGAGTGTTTAAGCTACAAACTGCAATATAAAACTGTCAAATCTGAAGACATCTGCCAGAACATAGGTCAAACTGGGTCATTCCTCAGACAGAAGATCCCAAAAGCAACATAACAGAACCGTAACAGAAGTCTCCCGATCACAGTTCAGACACATCCTGTAACAACACTTGGCAATCCCTAAATGGAACATGCATAAATAGGTGAAATCAAAACTTAATAGAACAAATAAAAGTAGAAAGGTTGTCCAGAAATGCTTCAAAGTTCACATGGAAGACATCAATCAAAGTAAAATCCATCACAGACCAAAACCTTAATCAAGTGTTTTCCTGTCTAAAACTTTAATTACTTCCTCTCTACTGCAGCCCCACATGAGTTAGCAGCTAATTTTGTGAAAACTTGTTTAAAGACAAGCAGTTTATCCCCTTGAGGTAGCCTCCATCACTGTCACTTCCTCCTGTGTGCTAGCGCCCAGGTTTTAAGGAGATCAGAGGCTGCTACAACAGGAAGGATCTGTTTTAGTGGGGTAAACTTTCTCCTTCTCAAGCAGCCCCCCATGGTAGACTCTATAAATGCCTGCCCTCTTCATCTTGCATTGATTTATTTATGACTCAGAAGGTGCAGGAAAGCTCTCCGAATTTCTAGCGGATTGCTAAAGCGTCTGCGTCTTTTTCATGTTTTGTAATGATGTAGCTACAAACTATGTGCGTTTTATTCGGGTTTTATATGACAGCGCACCACGCAATTGTGAAGAGAGAAAATAACGGGAAATTCAGTTTCCAAAATCTTTAAAAGAAAATTCTTTTCATGTCCTCTGAAACTGAAACAGCACCAATAACATAAACCACACAAGTGTGCCAGATTATCAGCGCAGAGTGAACAGCACCCGAAAGAACTGATTTGATTGGCCCCTACTGCCTGAATTGATGCATCATTAAATTAAAATTATATAAATAAAGATACATAAAAAAGTCTATTTTCACGCCGGATTGTAAATGAAGAAGCTGCTACTTCTAGTGCAGCAAATACATTACAGCGGAAAATCCACAAATACAGAACCCCTAATATATTTGACTGTAGAATTTCAATTTTAGAATCTAATATGAAAATTTTGGCATAACTCTGACCTGGTTGATGGCAAAGTGAATCAGATTTGATCCTAGGTTTGTTTGAAATATCAACAGGGCTTTGTGGTAAACTACATGAACCACATGCGGCAGGCGGTCTGAGGCAAATTCAGTCTGCAAGGGGACATCAGAAGTTCAATGTTTTTTACCTGTTTATATTAAGAAATAAAGACTTTTCACTATAAACAATAGCTATACAAAAAACTTTTACCTATATGAGACGCTGCCTACCAAAAGATGCCTCGAAATAAATGAGTGATAAGTTAGTATTACTTCTGGTAATGCACGAGTTGTGGATCTTTCGGTTCTGGACGATAACATGCATTTCTCCAATTTCTGTTTATGGTAATTATCCACTCAACAGATTTAATATCTCGTCCACTTCAGATTGCGTGAACAGTGTTTTGCATTTTTGTTTCACATGCCTGACTTACTCAGTCTGTGCAGCACTGACTTTCTCCGAGTCGCCCAGCTTCCTGTTTGTTCAGATGGTCGAAGGGAAACAGAGTGTCATCTGCACACAGAGTGGACAGGAAATGAATGTGGCTCACATCATGACTCAGTTTTTAGAGAGGAGTCCAAGAGAGTTCAAAGTCCAGGTTAAGGCAATGGTGGAAATTTGGTAAACTTTTAAAGATTGACAAACTACAGAAAGGCATACATTTCTGACTTATGACAAGAGTAACAATATGAACAGTAGCAGTAATAAGATATTGTACAAGATTATAACATAAGACACTCTGTGGGTGCTGGTGTAGAAATATCGTACACACAATCCGAGGGATATGCAACCGAGTAGGATGACTTTTTTTTTTTTTTTTTTTAAATGCACATAATGTGCTTATTTAAATTCAAATAAAGAAAAAATAAGAATACTTTATTGATCCCAAAGGGAAATGAAATCTGGTTGTAACTCAAATTCTTCAGAGACATGGTGGATAGTGATGGCTGTTGGCAGGAAAAATGCATTAAACATAAAAAAAAAAAAAAAAGACAGCTGACTATTTATAACAAAATATTTCAGTGATTTGAAATTTATATTTGAAATATTAAACAATGGTTTTTACATACTTTTGACTGTACTTGATAACTTGTAGTTTAAAAACTGACACGTGCAGACTGACCGCACATGAACTGGATTATAAAGTACACACATTGTCCAGAGAGGGTGGAGTTCAATAGACACTTATTTTGTTCATAAAAACATTCCGTATTTATTCGTGTGGTTTTTTTTTTTGGCATGACAATATTAGATACTACGAAGCATCAAAACAACAATGTATAGTTTTTTGACAACTTTAATGCGTGTTATTCTTGTGCCGCACTTATTTCATGCAAGAACAACCTCGTTTTATAAAAGAGAAAGGAAAGAAATATATGCATAAAATAAAGTCACGATAAAAAAACCAATAAAGCGGAGACTGAATGCATTCAGAGAGCCGCTGCATGAGAGCGTCTCCATTGCGGACCAGTGCAGCGGCACGCAGCACGTCACCTTATTTGACCTTTTCTCATTTGCAGCTGAATCCCTGCCTGGATGCTGAGGGGGGGATGCATGCAAGAAAAAAACCCATCCTGGCAGGATTGGTACAAAGCACAGACCATTTCACACCTGCTAGAGCTTAAAAACTATTTTAAGCAACAGATCATAAATCAATTTCTGAGTCATGACTTATTATTTTCAAAGTCTAATGTTTTTTTTGTTTGTTTTTTTTTTTATGTTGAGAAACCCTAGCATTAATCCTAACATTTAAACGTAGCGATCTCTCCAATTAAAGCACATTTCATCCAAATGCAGAGTTAAACTCGCAGCCGATTGTTGTATGTGTAATTATGCCCAACCTGAGTCACGCAGGCCAGCCCAGTGGAAGCGCGATGGGTCGACGTGCGGCTCTGCACGTCTACCAAAGGGCTGACAATAAAACTGAAACGTGAAAAAGGGGGGTTTCCTGTGAAGGCGGGCAATTCCTGCACTAATAATAACGTTTTAATTGTTAAATAAATAAATAAAATAAACGCAACTTATGTACAACGTAAAAATGAAAATGAATGTTGTGAACTTTTTTTTCCCAGTCAAATTATTTAACAACTGTTAATTGTCAGACCTAATGCGTCAAAAAGAAAAGCAAAAATGTTTTTATTTGGTCAAATTATGCATTTTTTTTTTTAAAAAAGTAATCAACAATTATCTGTGAAATAGTGTAAAAGGTGCGAAGTGGGGGGGAAAACTGATTTCAAACTGTTTACCGCGTGAGACAAAAACGCAATTGTTGTGTTGAAATGTTTAAACTCAAAAGAAATAAAAAAAAGACAGCTAAATGAATCCATCCATTATCTACACACTTAACCGAATAAAATATGATACAGTCTAATTATATAATAATTAAAGTGTTTGTTCTTATAAAACGCAATAAAGTAACGCAAAAAATGTCTTTAGGAGGGATTATCAGCCAAGCTGAACCTGTAAAAACGTTTAAACAAAATATAACAATTCGTCGTTCGTTTTTAGACGTGCAGATGAAGAAAATAAATTCGCCACCGGGTGGCGCTGTGATGGCCTATATGCGTTTGTGTGTATCACAGACCGGAGACTCCTCGTGTGTGTCTGTGCGCGAGCGTTTTACGGCTGCTTTCGTCACAGGAGTCACGTTGCTTCGCCGGCCGGCCGGCCAGGCGTGGTTAAATAGAGGCTGTGCGCCGCAGACCGGCAGATTAGCTCAGCACAACCCGCCCCGAGGACACGGTGAACGGAGCTCCGGCTCAGAATACTATCCGGCTCTCTTTAAGCGTTTTTATTCGAAGCTCGGGATTTAAGCGACTCGCTTCCGTCGTAGCTGCGTGCTTTTTATCCAGCCCTTAAAGGAATGCCAAGAGAGCTCACCCAGAACAGGATCCAAAAGATTTGGGTTCCCACCAAGGATGACAAGCGAAGAGGTAAGACTCGTTTATCGTCCTCGCGCAAATATGTGTTTGTTTTTTCCCCCCTCTGTCATTTCTCTACATAATTTCAACTCTATACCAAACCCTGCCCTTTTTTTTTTTTCACCATAATGGCGGACTTCATGTCGGTTCCGTTTTACCGCATTAGTTGTGTCTCCACGTTACAACCTATTCTCCTACCGTAATACCTTCAGCGCACCTGCTGCGCAGACACCGGCATTTTTAAATTTCGAACCAAATGATTGGTGGTCTTTATCGGCACATGTTCTACGTCACCATGCCCCTATTGAACCGGGACGTAGCGAGACTCCTGTAACCATGGCTACGGTAAACCTCCCCCCCTTTCTGCCCCAGATTCCTGGACATGATGCGTGACGACGTGACTTTGCCGTATTTTCATGTCGAACACCACCGTTTCAGAATGACAAGAGTTAAATTTGGTAAACTATGTCTTTTTATTGAAGACATATTTATTGAAGGAAAATACGTTGTAGACACAATATAAATTTTTATGTTGGAATTGTCTTTGCAGCTCTGACATACTAGGAAGCCCTTTGGAGGTAAATTAATGAACAAAAAAGCAAGCTGGATGGAATTAAAACAATGAATGTTTTTACTTTGTTTAAGTGCTTTTGTTTTGAAATTTTTGTGCAGTTTTTTTTTTAGACTATTGCCTTGTTCTTATAAATAAGAGCTATTCATGCTGCATGTAAATCCCGCTTGATAAAATTCCAGAAATGGGTTTTCCCATTTCTTAATCGGGATTGTATAGGGTTCTCATACACTTAGAAAAAAAATTTGTATTTAGATTTTTCTTAACTAATATTTTGTTTACTAAACGACTTTATTTTTATTAAATAAAATGCAAAAAACTATTTCCAAGAAGATTGACTGTGCATAGATTTTTGTGAACTTACTTGAATTGCATGAGCACTTGGCTTTTTATACAGTTTTATTGTCATCTTTTATTATTATTTTTTGTTAAGAAGAAGTAAAGAAAAAAAACGTATTGGGGAAACAAATGACTTCTGGATCCCTTTAAATCAAAAATGATTAAGAATAAAGGCTTTAGGTTGCAGTAAAAATGGCAGAAGTACATTGAGTCTTTTCTAAAAAAAAACAAGTATTACAGATGACAAATGATCCTGTCAAGAATTCCTTTTTTTATTATTAGTAGTTGATATTTGACAAGTGAAGGTTTTGAATTTTTAAAGCTGCTGACCTAAATTTGATTCAGCAGCCAAGAAAAAATAAAAAAACAAAAATGTCAAAATGGACCTTTTAGAACACAGCCAAATAAAAGAGGTCAAACGGCAAGGAAGATCTGGAATATCAAACTGGAATATTTGTCGTGCCCTTGATTTAAAAAAACAAACAAACAAAAAAAAACTCCATTGTAAACGTATAAGGTGGGTGTGATGAATCAGTTGGTTCGCAAATGGAGTTAAGAGCTTGATCCGTTTTTCCGTTTAGGCATCGTAGCTCTGATGTTGTGGAAACAAGATTAAGCGACGCAATGACGAAGTGTAAATTGGCTTTCTCAGGAGGTTACCAGGGAATTAATGGCCTGTGTTCATGAACCTAGTGGCTGTGACGACAAAGAACTCACCAAAAGACCGGATTTCTTTTAATTTAAAAAGCTTTGAACTCATCAGCCCCTCAGACAAATGAAAACAAGCCATTGCGGCTTCAGTCGGACAGTGCATATCCCGAAGTAGGTCAAATGCACAGTGAGGTGGAAGTAAAAGGTAATTCTGGCAGCAAGCAGCCATGTGTTGGCTGATAGGACGTAAAGAAATATGAAGATCATATCTTGGTGGTGAATTCCAACAGGTTCAGTTTCTGTTTTTTCTAGTGTCAATCACTTCCAAGAAGTCTGAAGCAGAAAGCAGTCTGCCATGCTGAGTGCAGCTTTTAGCTCAGTAAGCGATCGTTTTTCATGACCCGTTTTTTCCCTGCAGGCACCGGAGCCCCACACTTCGCCAACCCCCCAACCGTCATCGTGATGGTGGGATTGCCCGCTCGAGGAAAGACGTACATTTCCAAGAAACTGACCCGCTACCTCAACTGGATCGGCATACCCACCAAAGGTTGGTAGTGCTTCAACTCAGCAACTTCTCTGTTACACAGCGAGATGCGGTGCCCCCTTAATTAGCTTACCAGACAGCACAGAATCATGTTTCTCTCTTGGGGACATGGTGTTCATATTTGCTTCTCTGCAGTCTTCAATGTTGGAGAGTACCGCAGGGAGGCCGTCAAAAATTACAGTTCCTATGACTTCTTCAAGCCTGATAACGAGTCTGCCCTGAAAATCAGGCAGTAAGTCTCCCCTCAGCTCACAGTCTTGGTTCCTGTGGTGTTTGGCTTGACTAACATTTGAATTTTCTCTTCAGGCAATGTGCCTTAGCAGCTTTGAGAGATGTCAAGTCCTACCTGAAGGATGAGGGAGGCCAAGTGGCGGTGAGTTTGCTTGGTTATTTATGTTGTAAAGAAGGTCCAGTTATGGTCCAAACCATAACTGGACCTTCTTGCCGTTTCCTTCAGGTGTTTGACGCCACGAACACAACGAGAGATAGACGGGATCTGATCCTAAAGTTTGGCACCGAGAACGAGTTTAAGGTATGTTGCCTTGGTAGCAGATGCTACAATGTGTCAAGTCTAGAGCTGTTCATTGAATCTGGTCACTTTTTCATTCTGTCCAGATCTTCTTCATCGAGTCTGTCTGTGAGGATCCCAGTGTTATTGCGTCAAACATAATGGTGAGTTTCAGACCAGGACACTTCATGATGAAGGTCCACATCTTTGATCGCACACTGGATATAAAAATACATAAATGGTCACATCCCCTTTGGCATCAGGCATGTGGTTTGCCGTCTAACCGTTTTCCTTCCCATACAGGAAGTCAAGGTTTCCTGTCCGGACTACAAGGACTGTAACAAAACCGAAGCCATGATGGACTTCCAGAAACGAATCGAATGTTACAGAACCAGCTACCAGCCTCTGGATCCGGACCAGTACGACAGGTAGGCTGGGGTTCTCGATGCCTTTTCTCCATGGCGACTGCGTCCTTTCGAGCAGAGCACTCATCCTGTCATCCTGCAGGGATCACTCCTTCATCAAGGTGATCGACGTGGGCCGCCGTTTCCTCGTCAACCGCATCCAAGATCACATTCAGAGCAAAATCGTCTACTATCTGATGAACATCCACGTCCAGCCGCGCACCATCTACCTGTGTCGACACGGAGAGAGCAAAGACAACTTGGAGGGCAGACTGGGAGGCGACTCGGGCCTGTCGCAGCGGGGCCGACAGGTACAACCAGTCGCCAAGTCATTAAAGAGGGAAAAACCCAGGCTAAATGATGAAACAAGATGCTAATCGACTGGTTGTTTGTAGTTTTCAGCCGCCTTGGCTCGGTTTGTTGATGAGCAGCAGCTGAAGGACCTGAAGGTGTGGACCAGCCAGCTGTGCCGCAGCATCCAGACCGCCGAACACCTGGGGGTCCCCTACGAGCAATGGAAGGCGCTCAACGAGATCGACGCTGTGAGTGTTGCCTAGAGGAACGCCGTAGTATCCCATGAAGCAACTTTAACTGTCCTTCCCTGATCTGATTGGCATCTTTTGTTGTCTTCTAGGGTTTGTGTGAGGAAATGACATATGATGAAGTGAAGGAGAAATTCCCTGAAGAGTTTGCACTGAGAGATGAAGACAAGTACTACTACCGCTACCCAGCCGGAGAGGTACATCCATCATGCCCCATCATGGTCATACACAGGTGGAGCAGTTTGTGGAGTTTAGATCAATGCTTCAACCTGTCAATTGTTCTGATTCCAGTCATACCAGGACCTGGTGCAGCGGGTGGAGCCGGTCATCATGGAGCTGGAGAGGCAGGAGAACGTGCTGGTGGTCTGCCATCAGGCTGTGATGCGATGTCTGCTTGCCTACTTCCTTGATAAGAGTGCAGGTAGGAACTAATGCACATTAGAGGACTTGAGGGGATTAGATTCTTCCGTTTGTATTTTCAGTTAGTATAAATCCACATTGGTTGATTCCCAGAGGCTAAAGCTAACGGCTGACAGGAGAGGAACAGTGACTGAAACAGACTTCTACTAGCTGAACGGATTCAAACATCAAATTGGTTTTGGTCAATAAAACTACATGATATAAAACCACTCATCATTTTCACTTAGCAGAAGTCCAATGAGTCAACACAGGCGTTGCCTCAAACCCCCACTTCCTGTGTAAATCATCCTCTAGTTCCTTGAACCGCCACCTAATACTAGTATGGCTCTGGGTTTAAAGTTTCAGGAAATGGTGTTTTGCAGAAACTAATTGTTCTAGTTTGTCGTAGTTGACTTCAGTGGTCCAATTGATTGATTTTACGCTTAAACGAAAACCACCCTGTACAATCTTTAAAAATCTCAATCTCTGCCATTTAGAATTTTCTAAAATGTGAACTTTTCCGTGTTGCTCCAGATGAGATGCCGTACCTGAAGTGTCCCCTCCACACGGTCCTGAAGCTGACCCCGGTGGCCTATGGCTGTAAGGTGGAGTCCATCTCCCTGAACGTGGAGGCGGTGAACACGCACAGAGACAGACCCGAGGTCAGCCGCCACCCCACCCGCCCGCCTGCTGAAGGCCGCTGCTGCCGAGGCGTTCTTCAGTCTGACGGCTCGTCTTTGTCGTCCCACAGGAAGTGAAGCGGGGTCCCGGCACCCTGATCAGGAGGAACAGCGTGACCCCCCTGACCAGCCCGGAGTCCCACATCAAGAAGCCTCGCATCGAGGACCTGGACGAGGCCCCCATCCAGGAGCTGCCCGGCTCCGTAGCATCGCTGGCCCTCTGCACCTCTGCTCACATTCCCCTGGCTCTGGCCGGACAGGTACTACAGCCCACCTGCCCTCATGTAGGGCTTCTTCCTGCGTCTGCTTCCTCACTCTCAGCCTTTTGCATGTCTGCTCACTCATTCGTTTGTTCCCTCCTCTCCTTCTCTGTTCCTCACAGCACTGGCTTGGCAAAGTTTGCCTGTAAGTATTTGACAAGGATCGTTTTTTTGCTTTGCATCCATTTATTTTCCATAACACTCATACAGTGAGGGAAGTAGATTTCCTAACAAGTATTTATTTACATTTCCTCTTACTCCTGTACTACTCGGAGTTGAATCATGGGAAATGATGTAATCTACTGCTCTGGAAGTGAGAAATGTACATATTTGTTCATGTGAAACTCGGACTTCCCAGCATCACATTCTTGTGATTCTTCAGCGTTGTCTCAGCCAGTTTTTTTCCTCTACCCCCCACTTCCCATTTTAACTGCGTCATGCTGACTCTGTCTCTCTGGTTTATTTTTGGCCTGTGTTTTGCTCCTTAAAGACGCACCATCCTCCACTACCTAAAGGTGGTTTTCCATCTTAGCTTTCAAAGGTAAACACTTTGCAAAATCTGTGCACCTGCTCCATGCAGTCCCATGTCAAAATATTCACACCCCTCTATTTTTTATGTTTTTTGTTTTTTTTTAACAGAATCTTGTGTGTTTTTAAACAAAGAAATTTAGACAAAATAATTCTTAAAATTGTAGGACAAATTTATATTCTGCCTATTTAATTCTTTCTTTTCAGTCTTTCATAAAGACCAGCTTAGTACACACTTTAGTTTCTGCACAATCTGAAATTCAAAAATATTTGGTTGTAATATTTAAAAACTAGTTTTGTTTTTTTGTTTGTTTGTATTTTTGCTATTGTTTTTACATTCCATAGTATATTATATTTCTTATAATAGGCCAATTGCAAAATTAAGCTTAAATTCTGAGTCAATGTGGTTGGTTGCAATAACAATACATTTTATTTGTAAGTGCCTTTCTTGACAGTAAAGGTCACCTTACATAATTTAACAAAGTTTTATTTGGAGGTAGCAGTAAAGTTAAACACTTTTGAGTTTATTTTATTTTCTTTGGCAATACTTCCAATTCTTCCCGTTTTAAATGAAATCCATTTTAATTGCATAGCAAAATGTGAAACTGGATGGGTGTGAATACTCATGGTACTGTAGCTGCTGCCATGTTATTCTGCTAGCTAGCTAAGTCAGCAGCCATTTGCTTTAGCAGCAATATTAAGTCTTCAACATAGAATTCAGATTCTACTAAAAGGTTTCCATTAAGTTTCCTCAACCTGCAGCACCACTGAACTTTGACATGAGTGCGGCTGACCACTTTGAGCTAGTTTGGGTGTCGCATTAGGAAAATGTGAACCACGCTGTTTTTTTTTTTTTTTTTTTTTTACTTTTCTAAAGATATTGGTTACAATAGAGAACCTGCTCACACACCTGCTAGCTAACCTCTCATTTCCTCTAAAAATACCAGATGTCACTGCGTGAACTTTCTCAGGCCTGAGGCCATTGTGCTTGCTGGAACAGCTCTAGTCAGTATCTCGGTGTATACCTGCAGGCTGGTGCTATCCGAGAAGAATCTAAGCTTTTCTTTGTTGTGTGTGTTTGCTTGCAGAACCTGAGAAGTTCCTCCGTCTGCCATGACATCCTGCTGCCCTGCTAGTGGACGGCGTTGGCGAGTCACAGCGGCACAATCCGCTACATCTTTATCACTTCAAATGGAATTTCTTTTTTGAATTTTTCACGAGAATTTTGGAAAAATGGAGTGTCTTTTTGGCTCACCAGTCTGGATATCGGTTCATTTAAGAGACCAAAGACTAAAATCACTAACAGGAGTTTTTAATATTATCCCCCACCCTTTTCCTGACGACATGGTAACGATGTGTCCTCTGTATACTGACATGTTTCAAACAAAGCAACATTTTGCACAGCGGTGACTTTTTAAGAAACATTTTATTCTTTGGTTTTGCCGTAGAGTGCCTGTAGCGCTTGCTTTCTGCAAGCCCCAAGCAGCTTCTCTTGTTTCTCCAGACTCAACTGCTCAGAGAGGGAGAACATTTCACCTAATAACTCTACATATCATTTCAATGCGCTACTGTGTCTAGTATCGAGTATTTTTCTATTTTCCTTTGTGTAGTTTCATCACCACATTGCATATCGTTTATGGAAAATTATTTAATATTTTTGTTTTGGTGTCATTGACTGCTATGCACAAAATGAAGCCCCTATTTTGTTACACTGCCTGCTGTTCATAATATCTGTAAATGTTTGTACATATGGAGAAACTGGACTGGGATGTGACTGGAGTTGTGGGGGTCAGTGGGTCATTTTTTTGTACCAATATGTTTGACTGAGAGGAAAGAAGCTGATCATTTTCACAGTTAATATTTTGTTAACATGTCTGCTTGGGAAACTTGAATTTTCTTTTTGTAATATTCTGTATATTTATGTCGTTTTTGAACGACTGAAGCAAGACGTTTCTTGTGCACATGGGTTTATGTTGTACAGATTTTTTTCTTTCTTTTGCATCTGGAACAATAAATTCACTTGACGAAAATGTTGAGTGTATTTTCCTTATTCCTCTGTTAAATGAAATTCCTCGCCGTATAAGGACTCACTCTGCAACGGACATTGTGGCAGTTTTCCAAATGTTATCTCACTCGGATGAATCATGCAGTGAGTTACAAGCTGCATATCTGTCAGGAAGTTGGTCTCATAGAAACTGGGGAGGCGGGAAATGTACTGAGTTAACATGTAATTGTGCTTGAGTAGCATTATTTCATAATTTTACTCGGAAGTAACCAAAGAAATTAAGAGCAACTGTGACTTGAATACAGAGGAACTCATCTTAACACCTTTTTTAATATTAGTCATTCAATGGGACAAAAACAGTTGTGTGCAAATTGTATTTAAAAAAAAACTAATTGGAGGAGGGAGGTGGTTGCAAAATAACATTCAGAAACACTTTCCCCAATCCATTTATTCCTAATATTAAACTTATGCAACAAATGCGTTTAGAGAAAGAACACAAGTCAAGACTGTAGAAGTCTGCTTTTACACCTGCAGAAAGAGAGAAAACTAAACTGAGAAATCACAGCAACAAACATGAATAACAACTGTAACATCACTGAAAAGTACACGCTACAAGTTACTACAAGATGTATTTAGTGGCAACCGCAGCCCATTGTAGCGTTTGCCTGAGAGACACCAAAATCTAAACAACCATTTGTCATTTTTCCTTGACACAATCAACCACTGCTCAGCCACAGGAGTCTCCAACTCTAGTCCTTGAGATCTACTGTCTTGAAGGTTTTATATGCAACCCTGCTCCAAAACAACTGAATCAAATGAATGTCCAAGTTTATTGGCATCCTGCAGAGGTAATTTAATCATTTGATTCAGCTGTTGGCGCAGGGTTGCAGGACGGTAGATCTGGAGGGTTAGGGTTGCAGACCCCTGGTCTATTATATAGGCTTTTTTAAAAATACATTGACATTAGCGGTTTTAACTGGATGGATCGCTTGAACACCTTTACAAGGTACTCTGACTGTGCAAGCATACTGTATGTGCATACTGCGTATGACACCAGATTATTTCGTGTCCTGGACAGGCTTGGTAAGTAGAAGACAAGCCTCTGAGTCACAGGGAAGCAGGGACATGACACCTTGTCTGCTCCAGACAAATCAGTCTGGGAAAGAAATTAAGCAAATAACCTTTTCTTCTTCTGCAAGTCTCTAGGTATTAGATGGAACAAGTGATCCAGTTGGTGTGCAGCTTTTAGTAACCTGACTGATGGGGATCAATCACAGTCCTTCGTCACTGCAGAATTAAACGACTATTTGTGTCTTAGCCAAGCCTGTAAACACTGAGGCCATGTACCATTGAGAAGCCTGACACAGCAGCTCCTCTCCTCCCCATACACACACACACACACATTCTCAAATGCAAGCCACATGCAAGTCTGGAACAGGCTGTAGTTGCCCAGGCAACATGTCGTTAGCACGCAGAACCTCATAAAGTTCACCTCACAGAATATAGGAGCAGTAAAAATGGAGAGAAGAGAAAAGCAAAGTCACGAAGGAAATTGGATGCAAAATGATAGATGCTCACTTGCATACAGGGAAAGTGGCTGACAATATGCAAAGTCTGCATGCAAAGTGTGTTTGACCATAATGTGTGTGTGCACTTGTTTACATAACCTCTTTTGGACCTTTCCAGGAGCAATCTCAAACCTTCTCAACAATGATTGATACTGGGGAATAATGGTATCAGTGTAGCAGAGCATTATTAGGGTTCCGGGTTAGGGTGAAGGCTGAGGTTAACAACGGGGCCTGCTGCAGTATCACAGACCACAGAATGAAAACCAGATGAACGCATCATACTTACGTGGAAACATCAATGTTTCACGATGCCCTCTCCCAGTAGGTAGTAGATTTTCTCAAAATTCAGACAATGTTTCTGTCACCTCCCCTCTAAGATAAAAGAAAAATATTGTATTTAAAATACCTAATTGTTAATATCCTACAAGTGAATTTGGATAGTTTTGACAGTTTTGTAAGATCAGTTAGACGTTTGTAACGTTCTCTTATTTTTTAATGCTTGTCAGTGAGTTTTGGAATGACTATAATACTGGTCTTATTGGTATAAATGTAGTGTTTAAACACTACACTAGTTAGAAAAGCATTTTTATATTCATGTTCAAACTGATACTTTATGTTCTACATAATTTTAAAATACACTTTTTTTTTCTTAATCGGTTAAGACTCAGAGGTTCCTCTTGTTGGCTTTTGGCTCTTTTGTCATGGTTTTCTGCGTAAATCGACATTGTAATGCAATTATTTAGTTCATATTTTGTATCATGGCTTTCTTTTATTTATTTCATTTTGTGTCTATAATTTTGCAACAGATTTATACTACCCTCTTTTTTCCATTGGCTGTGGGCGACATACATGATTCTGTTCCCATCACATACCTGCAGACTTTAGTGCCAACTTACTCTACTGACTGTCTCCAAAAAGTGCAAACTGATGCAGACTTAGTGAATAAAATTGGGTAAAGAAACTGATTAGTGTCTCCAGCTTTAAGTTGAAGTAAAGGCTGGGTTTGTATGTTGATAGTTAGGGTTAGGCATAAGTCTGGTTACCCCCCAAAATGGGGGATGGTGGGACAGTTTCCCTACAAGTATAGAAAGACAAATAGGTGTGTGTGTGTGTGTGTGTGTGTGTTAAATTGTGGAGTTTCAAGGAGGAGGAGCGCTGAAGTGGTGTACCTGACAGCAGTCACATAGACTCCCTGACCACAGTGTGACCAGATGGAGCAAAAGCACTTGGTCTGGTCATGATTAAGACTGAAGGAAAAACCACAGTCAAGTGGAAGACATCAAGTGTGCTTGTGCTCTGGTAAACGTATGAAGTGAGGACCAGTATGAGTCCATACATCACTGCTTTGAGGACATTTTAGAAAAGTGGGGACTTTTGGTCAATCACATTTCACATTCACAAGGACTGTGAAGCATTTCAACTAGGATTAGAATAGTTTCAGAATCGCAAAAAATTTGGCAGCATCGAACCCCAAATCCACTTCTTGAAGTGGAAGATTTTATTTGTGTCAGTTTGCTCTGTGAGCATTTAAACCAAACATTTCCACCTTTTGGAAACCTAATGGGTAACCATGAAGCAATAAAACTATTAGGTTGTTGACAGATGCAAAGTGGTGGAAACAGCACAAAGACAGGCCTTAAGCCTGTGTGGAGGTTCCTCCATCTTTTCCGCAGTGACTGGCTGGGAGAGATGACTGGTTGAAAGGCAAACCAGGAAGTGGAACAATCCACCAGGCTGCTGGAAGCAGGGGATTTGATGTTGAAGAATCTGCCTCTTTCTATTAATAGCATAACTGCTAAAACATTTTTGGTGTTAGGTTGTTTTGTTTTTTAGTTTTTTGTGTTGTAGTTCAAATGTGTTTGTTTGAATTAGTTATTTATGTTTATGCATTGTTTGGTCTTTGTCTTCTCTCCCACCCGTCCTCGTTTGTGTAGGCTAGCCTTTGTGTATAAATTCCCGTGTGTTCATTGTGTGAAGATCAGTTTTGGTTTGTTATCCTGCGTTAGGTCTGCCTTAGTTGATGATTTCATTTGGGCCCATTTTGCTATATTTTTGAGATGTTGTTGAAAGCCTTTTGTTAAGATTTTTTTGAAAAATAAATAGAAGATATTTTTATATATGCCTTTGTCCTTGTGCCTTACTGGTCGGACCTTAACACCTGATGCTTGAACTGAACAACCAGTGGAGTTTCAAAGTTTAATTATTGAGAATTACGTGTTTTAAAGTTAGGATACCAGCTGTGAAAAAGTATTTTCCACCTTACCGATTTTGGTTTTGCATTTTTATAAAAATAGAAAAAAAAATTACTCAAACATATGAGACAAAGGCGACACAAATGAATGCAAAAATCAGTTTAAAAAAAAAACAAGATAATTGCACTTATGTGGTACCAAAAAAAGTTATTAAAACCTACTTGGCCTAATGGGAAAAAAAAATTATTTCCCCCTGGACTTTCTAATTGTTTATCTAATTATTTTGATCAGATCTCCAGACTTTGACTAGTCCACAGCTGCAATTGTAGCTGTAGGTTTTCGGGGCATTAGTCCCAGAGTACTACTCTTGGTGTGCCATTTGTAAAGTTACACAGTCAAAAATTATTTAACCTGTTATAGGAGATTAAAAAAAGTAGGGTTTTATTTTTCAAAGTTATACTTTTACCTTGTTACTCATTCATTTATATAATGTCACAGCTTCGAACGAATTATTCCCCATAGCATGACGCTGCCTCTAGCATGCATCAACAATGATAACTTAACCATGCTTTATTTTTCATGACAGCTTGTTCTGGTCCATCACACAAAGTGTTAAAAAAGCTTAAGTAGTATGAATACTTTTTTCAATATTTGTTTCTTTTATCCCTTTTCAATGCTCACATTTTTACAGATTAAAGATGATTTCCTGTTTTCTTTCTCTTTTGTCCTTCGAAGAATGTGCTACCTGAATTACTGCTGCAGCGGAGTGAAAACCCATCCCTCTCTCTTTGTGCCGCAGCCATTCAGGAAGAGATTTTGCGCTGAATGGAGAGGATAAGTCTTTCAGTGAGCCTTGAATGGAGCAGAGCCGATTAAAATAGACTACATGTGATCCCTGTGTATACACACGGCGAAATGAAAGCCTTCTTACAGGATTCTCTGCATAGTTTCATCGCGCTCAGAAAAATGTCTTACTGTACGGAGTCATCTGGTTTTTGGCGACTGAATACATTGTAGAGATAGATTTTAGATTTCGTTTTTTAAATCTATTTAATACAGAAGGTTTTAGTTCCAGTCAGAGAAGGATTTAAAGAAGTGAAGAGTTTTGTTTTGCGTCAAGTGTGTGACTGATCTTTAGCTTCCTCGTGTCATGCTGTCTGTAGATCCTGTTTATTTTAAGAAGAAAGAAATTCTTATAATTCCTTAAAATTCTGACATGATTTGAGTCTCATGATTAACTTTTTTGAAAAAAATATGAAAAGAAAGTCACTTTACCAACATGGTCACTACTAATATGAAAAAATATGTTAAAGCAGAGGCCAGAATTAATTGATATGAGTTAACGCATTAAAAACCCCATAAAGTCATTAGTGGGGTGATTTCCAGTGATTGTCTGGAAAAAATTTTTTTCTTTAACTCTGGCCAATAAAGCCTCCCTGCAAACAGCAATCTTCTAAATTT
Organism: Xiphophorus couchianus; assembly: GCF_001444195.1. NCBI lineage: Eukaryota > Metazoa > Chordata > Actinopteri > Cyprinodontiformes > Poeciliidae > Xiphophorus > Xiphophorus couchianus. Next base: position 15,367,873 of record NC_040244.1, on the reverse strand, counting down.
TAACTTTTATTTTTGTTTAAGCATTTAGCATAATGCTTAAAGTACATTAAGCAGAACACATACATAGAGAAATATTAAATTTCCTATTCATTTTTATATTTCTTTTTTTAACCTACATTGAACATCAATGTGTCAATTTACTACTGTTTCCATGTTGCCTCCCAACAATAAAGGACTTTGGAAAAAGGCTCAAAGGTTATGGAAAACTCATCCATAACGTTACTGACTTATGAGATTTTTCAAATAATAAATTCTAAAACTGATTACATGCCTTTTACAGGCAATTGTTTAAATTTATAACTGACAATATTGGTAAATAACAAGTTAATATGAATTTTGTTACACCTCAGCCAACTCTTACCTTTCAAGAATAGAATGTTTGTAAAGGATGCTGATGCAGGTGGTAAAACACCAGTTAAAATAGAAACTAACAAGCAGCTTCTAAGTACAGGTTGGTGAAGCCTCCCTGACTCTACCTTGGTTTGTGAGCCTGGATGTCCTTGAAGATTACAGAGCTGTTGGTGAAGTTGGCAATTACAATGCCTTATAAAAAAGTATGTATAGCTCCTGAACTATTTTTCACATTTCGTCTTGTTATAGCCACAAATGTCAGTGCATTTTATTGGAGTTTCTATGTGATAAATAAAGTGGTGTATCCTTGTGAAGTGGAAGGAAAACTAAATATGGTTTTCATATTTCTTACTTCAAATAAAAAAAGCTACCAATTGGAAGATATATTTGTTTAAAGCAGCCAGTTGCCAGGGTGTGGAATGAAAGGCGAAAGTGGAAACAGCTGAAGAGGAAATGTAGATTAAAGAGTGAAAGGTCACGGCACTAGTTTGGTTGTATTTTGGATATTTAAAACAAAAGCTACTCAATAATTATCAATATTGACGGATGTGTCAATGTCAGTGGTGTGCTGTCAGGGCCAGCAGGACCTTCTCTGTTAGCCTTAGAAAATGTAAAAGAAAAAGTGTAAAATATTTAAGTCATATTTAATTTGACCTATAATTACATTTTTATTCCACAAACGAGTTGCTTATTGGTATTGTGGTGTATTATTGAGGTTTAAACACACAGCATGCCACTGTGAAATGCTTGTATTGTGATTTTTAGTCCTATCACTCAGCTCTACTTCTACCAAGTCTAGACTCTGAGGGATTGATTACAGATGTGGGTGTTGGCGCGTCACATAAAATGCCCTTGAAATCCATTGAAGTCTGTCGTTATAATGACATTTTTTTTTTTTTTTAAATAAGGTTGAAGGTTAGTTATTTATGTTGCAAAGCACCATCAATTGCAACTTTAGCAGAAGGTAAATAGTTGGCAAATATGTTTGCAGAGGAGAGCAACTTTAACCCTGCGGCTCATGTTTACTTCCTGGATCGACGGTGTGGCATCGCCTCAAAATAAAAACATGTCGCTGTGCAGCGTTGGCACAAAGTGTGTCACAGCCACTTGCTTCCTGTTATATCAGCCTCCTGCCTGGTTCTAAATCCCCTGCATGACCAGGGGATTACAAATAGCTGACTAATGGGATGACCATGGCAACATTAACATCTACAGGAGAAACGAGGAGGAAAAGGAGCGAAGTGATGGGGCTGAGTTTTCCATGTGAGCGCAGTCACGTCCACCTGAACACGCCCTGCTCACTCACAGCTTCCTCCTTCTCCTTCTTGCCTTCTTCTCTACACAATGTTTTCTGCTCAGACAGTGATGTGCGGAGGCTCACGTAGTCTCAGCCAGGCGGCAGAGAGAGGAGGGTGGTCGGGGTGGAGGGGGAAGCGGGGCAGAGTGGTGTAAAAGCGGAGTTTGGGGCTGTGAATTTGTTTCTGCAGTTCTTCCCAAACCATTTATGGGGTCAGTGAGTTGGAGAAGTTGATGAAAACATGCACTTTTATATAAAACCCTTCAGTTGCATTTCCAGGCAGCACAACTATTGACTTGGCAACGATTTATTGATGGCGGTGCCAAAATGTTGCAGCTATTTAACAGACATCTTGATTTAATTTTCACCACCTTCTTTACAAGAGCAGCTGCCTCATTTGCTTGCTGTTCGAGAGTTCATGAGCTTTCCATGTATTAGTTATGAGGAAATTGACTGTGAATGTTTATTAAGAGGGATCTCAGTTTAACATAAGCTGCGTTCCCATTACAAATGTGTGCAAATCTCTGTTGATGTTCAGCTAATGTAAAAAGAAACATGATTTTGCAATTGCAACGTTTCCATTAAATAAGAAATAAAATGAGAATCACACGGGATTAAGCTTGTTCGTGCGATAAGTTATTAAAAGTCATGGCAGTGACGACTATCTAACCTGAGATACACTGATATTTCAGTGATGAATGCATGTTTGGACAATTATTCCCTCTAGTTTTGGAGGCTGTGCAGCTGGAAGGATTTCCTCTGTACAATTTTAACTTTCTGATTTTGCGACATGAGCGGCTCGATTATAGAGCATACAGCAACAGTCTTCAGTCAGAGGCTTCTACAGATTTGTTGCAAGTCTGACTGCTATTGGATGTCCTTCTGACCCGCAGCATCACCTTCCACAGTGACTATTTGAAGATATGTGGATGATATGAGTCACAACATTTAATTTCTATCTAGGATAAATAAAGCATTTTTGAATTGAACTGAATTTGAATTAAATTAATTACCATTTCCGGTGCAGGAGCCTTTGCAGTTTTCTGGGGTACTTGTTTTCCTTTAACACATGACTTTTTGTAAGAACCATGAATTAAAAGTAGAATGCCAACAACACTATTTATTTCTCATACAGCTAGAATTGTATTTTGGTCATAAACTAGTTTGTATTAATCCACAGATCATGTCTTCAGTTAGCTTTAAATTGCACAACAGAAATTCTGCATTTTGTTTCCAAACAGAAGATTTAAGTATTTTGTTAGCTATGTTACCTTCAGTTGTTAGGAAAATGCTGTATGCATCAAATGTGATTTTGCATGATAGCTGTATCTGACGCCTTGAAATTGGGCCTCTGTCTCTTTAAGAACCTCCTACTCTTTTTGACACTCCCCCTTCAGCAGGTTATCACAGTAATTCTTTTTTTGAATGGGGCAAATACACTGCATCACAAATTAGGCTCTTTGTGCCCTAACAAGGCTTCTTAAATAATTTAAATAATAAAATTTAGGTCAATAGAAAGATACAGTTGGCGCCTCATCGGATGAATAGATGGATGGATGGATAGAAGGAGGGATGGATAGATGGAGGGATGGATGGGTGGACTGCCAGTCATTTGATTGGGAAGAAATAAACATAAATATTTATGGCATAAACGTAACAGTAGTATTCCAGAGCAACTGACAGGCTGAATCTCAAAGATGTCAACAGTTTTTTTCGTGTTTGATGGCATTCCAGTCCCTTCTGAAAAACTTTTACCAGGAGAAAACAGAAACTGTTTTCAAATGACCGCAGTCTAACAAACTCTGTTAGACTTTGTTTACACCAAATTAACTATTACATTATTTGTTGAATAAAGCCCGGTTTACAAATTGAATTCACATGCGACTCTCTCACAATTGTGTGATCTTGACCTTATTAACAACATGTTGACAGCCAACAACACCTAGAAAAAGGATTGTCAGGCTTGTTTTGCACATTCTTTCCACAACTTCAGTCCTCTAAACTTAAACCATGTGGCGGCATCTTGCCATTTGTCGTCTGAGTGCTCATTAGGCGCACTTATTTATTCCTATCTTGTGTAACGTTTAAAGTTGTTTTTTTTTCTTCAGTACGCCGTGTTCTCTTTCAAACTTTATGGCGTAATTGTTATTTGGGTAACCACTAAGGCTGGTTCAGCAACATATCAGGAGGAATGTAATATATGAGCTTTTGTTGGTAACACCAAACCCTTAAGAAAAATTCCAAGCATGGAATTTATAGTTCAAGAACTTTATAGTTTCTGCAAAGAAACTATAAAACAGTTTTAAGGACAGAAAGTAGTACTCTTGAACTCCCCTCCAGTTGCCCTTGGGTAATACTGAAGTTTCCCAATAGTTACAACCCAAGAAGATGGGTCAATGTGTGGTTAGATTTTGCCCAGATAAGGTGAAGACCAGTTACAATCTGTCGCTTTGGTGACACTTTGTGTGTGACACCCAAATGCTTTAGATCATCAAACAAGTTGTAAAATCAGTCGAATATAAACCAAGTAATGCAGTTTTAAAATGAGGGTTTTACCTAGTCTATAAGTAATTACTCCATTGTTAGGTCATTAATTAAGTTATGAATACGCTGAACAGAGATGGTCATCACACATCAAGCAGATGAATACATCTTAATCTTTGTCTTTTGTATCCTTAGGTGTTAAATTTAGCTATATATAGGTGTTAATGTATTTAGTGTAACACAATGGACATTTATAACCAGAATAAGACTGAAAGTTTGGCTGGACCATTCCTTCATCCTGCCTTTTTTCCCCCCCCAAATAGTCATTAGACAAATAGGGATAATCCTGGCTTTGGTTTCATTATTAGCCAATATCACTGTGGAAGTTTACAAAAATTCCTGTCCAGATATTAGCTTAACACAGGTTAAACCAGGAAGCAGGCGCTTCCCCACAGTGTCATGACCAATCACCTGACCCAAAAGAACAGACTTGATATTCACTTTAGAATCAAATTGCACATTAAAGAAGTGAAACAATCATTTTTGTTTTCAAAACCCTAAAGTAACATCAGCAAGTATTATTCTACTGTATGTCTTCTTTTAAGTGAAATATATTAGAATAAAAATGATCTTGTTTCCCTATAGAAGCGTTGAGAGTTACATTTCTGCGCCTGGAGCAACTTAACCGCTTAAACTCACATCGAGGTGGTTGACTGTTCACACAGATGTAGCAGAGTGAATAACAAAAGTCATTTCAGCTTATATTAGCCTGCTCTGTGTGGTTCGATCCAGCTGATGAACAACTGTAGATTAAAATGGTGAAGAAGTCTATAGTATATCACTGGCTGCATTTCCATTATAAATGTGCACAAAACATTGTCAGTAATCTGCTAATGACACAAGACACAATATTGCATTTGCGGCGTTTCCATTAAATAAGAAACGCAATTAAAATCACACGTGAATAAGTTTGGTCATGCTGTAAGTCATTAGAAAACATGCTTTGCCATCATCCTACAACTACTTCCTGTCGCCTTCTTTTTTGTAGTTTGTGCCAGTGGTAATATCCAGTTGGTGATCATGTGACTCGTGTGATGCAAAGAAAAGTTATTCCATTGTGGTTTTGCAAAGTACACAAGTGACCCACAGATTCACTGTGGTTGAGGAACCGCAGTGAAATTGTGTCAAAACCTGGTGTCAAAACTTAGCAAAAAAATAGTTGTTTTTAAAAAAATATGTTTCCATTAAGCAGATTTATTTTCTAAATGTCATGTTGTGCAATTATATGGTCAATGGAAACGCAGCTACAGTTTTTTGCATATGAGGGTAATTGCGACAGGCCAGTCAGAATCCATGCTGATCCCTGTTCATCACAGAGTCATAAATGGTCATCAGAACCAGACTAAAAAGCAGTGAGAGAAGATGGTGAATAACTTGAGTTAGTTCTTTTTTTTGCCAAACAGAGGAAGATCTGGTCCAAAGGTGGATTAAAGTTGCATTGTGGCATTGTGGGCAATATTCTGCTGGAAAATCCTTATCTCTGACCATCCACATAGATATTTGGACACTTACAACCTATTTATAAACTGGTGGGTTGCTGATTCAAAAATCTGCTCCAGCTACCTCAGTCATTGTGTGGGACACTTCTATTTGCATGCTGGTGGCAACTTGTGGCTCACCATCCTCTGTGTGTGAGTGTATGGATCAGTGGGTGAAATATAGTGTGAACTGCTTTAGGGTACTCTGGACTTGATTAAGCCTTATGCAAGAAGAGGTCATTTAGTTTGGACCATTGGTAGGTGTTGGTTTGACTTTCAGTTTCCCAACATCTTAGTCCAATCCAGGATCTGTGGAATGCGCAAGACAAACAAGTCCATGCAGACTTCACCTTAAAAGACTTACAGGATCTGCTGTTAACATCGTGGTCCCAGATACCATACCCCACTTTCAGGGGAGCTAATGGAGTTGATGCCTTGAGAAATCCAGGTTGTCTCAACAGTAAAAGGGAACCAATTATATCTGAAGGCAAATGATCATAAAATCTACAAGTGTTGTAGATTTCCATAGTAATTGATGGTGGTTGTCATGGCGTATCATCAACTATCTCATGCTACTCTTAGTTCTTTGCCTACCTCTGACTGGACCAATTTGTTGCAACTAAGCCATTTATTTGAAGAGCCACCGTTTGCTCCCTTTGCTTACACATTCTTGAGTATTTGCCTTCTCTGTGCTTGTTCCTGAACTCTTGTGTTGACTCGTTCCGCCCTTCAGTTTCTTAGTGCGAGTTATCTGGGCTTGTTGCAATAATCCTGAGCTATCTGAATTGCAAATGTGAAAATGCTTCACGCATATTATTTACTTACCTAAATTATCCCCAGTAAAAGAAAGTAGCTGCAACATTAAGTCGTTAAGAGCATTACATACAGCACATTTTGCTTGGAAATCTTGACTTCTAGACCAGTGATTCCCAACCCTGGTCCTCAAGGCACACTGTCCTACACGTTTTAGAGGTTTCCCTGCTTTAATTCAACTGATTGCAGTTCAACAAACGCCTGTTAATCAATCATCAACTGAAATCAGCTGGACTGAAGCAAGAAAATACCTAAAACATGCAGGGCAGTGTGCCTTGAGGACCAGGGTTGGGAAACACAGTTAAATCTAGACAGTGTTAGAGACCAAGGGCCCACTCTTTTCCCCATCTCCCTGCTAGTGGCGCCTTCTAAACCAGATAATTCTCCTCCTTCACACAACAAAGAAAAGCACAAAGAAAAGAGACTAAGGCTTTCACCCGACATCTAAAGCCCAAATTCCACTCCGATTAAGCATCTCCACGATGAGCAGGAACTCGTCCAATTCTCAGAGGCTTCGCACAGAAACCCAATTTAACAACTCGTTTCAAGCACTATAGGAAACCTTCAGAGCTGCTATGTTTAAGATCTGTTCTTTAGTGCTGTGCAGGCAGCACAATGACGCACTGCAAGAAACAAGGCCAGAGTTCCTTATTTCTTTGTTTGCTTAAAATGTCATAAATATAATAAAGAAAAATAAGGCATGGGCAATTGGATATAACAACGTCATCAATAGCTCTGTGGCATTTTGTTTGTGAAAGCAACTAATGCGGGCATCTGTTTTGTTTTAAAGCAAAAGTCAATGAAATTAAGTTTATCTAGTGGTAAGTTGCATGCCAACACAAAACACTTTACAAGACAAACAAATGCAATTATTATGTAACTGTAGAGATTTATAATCAAATTATACCAATCTAGTCCAATCATATATCTGGATTGCACTAAGTTCCATGTCACGTATCATGTAATGATAAAACAAACACAGGCTCTGAATTGGCTAACCTGATGGCCAAATAGTTGCCCTGCTTTGAATTGGTTCTCAATTGGAGTGTCAGAATTTTAAGTTGGAGGAAATTCACTCACGTTGGAAGTTTCTCACAAATCATGACATCAACATGGCTGGGAAAAATAATATGCAACCCTGAAATTATTCCCACTTACGAAAATATCAGCATTGCTCAACGTACGGATGCTGGCTGAGTGGCGTGCAGCACGTTCCGTTGTTGGACACTAAATATTTGATTGCGGTTTTCACCGGATGATCTTTCACACAAAGCCTTGCCTTGACCTTAGAAACTCGGCACAATCTAAATACGTTTTTAATTGATCCTGTTTACTCCATTTAATAAGGTCACATGTGTTTGGACGTGGAAACGGGAGACAATGCAGCCTCAGTTAGCCATGTTAGTTAGTCATTCAATTACACAAGAGAGGCTGTGGAAAAATACCACTTTTCCACATTGGATAATTGGATTGCCCTCTGTGAGTTCAGTAGCTAGTGTTGGGACAGACGATAGAGTGTGCTAGGTGAGAGGAAAAACACTGGCATGTCCTTCTGTCTGAGACCCAGACAGACAAGGTGACACATTCTCAATAAGCCAAGAGCCCATTATCTGAGTGACGTCTAGCTATTGTGTTTGTAGGTGGACAAAACAATTGCAAAGTGCAGGACTTGGAATGAATAGAATAGAATAGAATAGAATAGAATAGAATTTATTGCCATTTGAACAGGTACATTAAGCACATTGAAATTCTTGTGCAGGTATTAAAGGAAAAATCTACAAAAAATAAAAGTCTCATTTCTGTATTGATTAGATTGACAGGCATTAGGTTTTATGCTATAATATAATCATACAAACATCACAAGCACAACAAGCCTTCATAGATACAGACAAAAGAGAGTTAGTTGCCCTTGAAATGAGGTCTATTAAGACAGAGACGCCTTATGTCAGAGGTTTAGCTCACCTTTGGAGCCAAATGTGTCACCCTGCGTACAAGCAACAGCTCCCTGCCGACCTTTGACTTCAAGATCTTATGCAAGTACACAAGCAAGGGATGTGCTTTGAATAGAGTGCCGCTTCACTCAGACAGCACTGTAGCTTGGTTATGCCTCAGATGCTGTTTTGCTTCTGTCATTCTTAATGCCAGACTATTTTCACAACTTACCTGGCAGCTATGAAATTATTTCACGAGATAAAAGATTGTCTAGCTATGTTTGAAATATTTCTTGTTTTCTCGACACCCTACCTGTGAAACTGTGAAAGTCAACGAAATTAAAATGTTAAACTAGAGCTCACAATATTTAAAAAGAAAGTCTTATGGTTAGGGGTGCACCAATTGCAGTTGTTTGGCCGATCGCTGATTACCGATCTTTAAAAAGGCTGACTTGCCGATTCAGATTTTGGCCGATAGCAGTCGTTTTTGTCTGAAATGTTGCTAGCTATGGCAAGAAAGTCACTAAGTTGCTAACAATGAGGTGACTACTGTTAACTGCAAATGTGACCAGGTGGGCGGGGCTAACAGTCAAGGACACCAGAAGAGGACAGTGGCTGATTTTAAGACCTTTGCTTTGGTAGATAAGTTCTGGGGATAAGATCGATTTCAAGTCCAAGTATCGGCCAATTACCAATCTCCTAAAGTTAAGGATATCGATACATCCCTACTGGATCTGTTTCAAACTCTCTGGATTAGGGAGCTCATGTCTTTATCCAGGGCTAATGGTGACCACCAGTCTGTGGGTAGGCCCCCAATGTTTCATTACCTCATTAATTTATTTGTAAAATATTCAGAATATGTTGGCAAAATTGAAGAAGATACTATTCAGTATTCTAGACTCACAGTTAGCATCTCAGGTGGAGTGTGTGCTAGAAGTGCAACAGGCATTTATGTTCATCTTAATTTCTTTCAAATGATTGTGAAGGTGTTGATTAAGTAAGATTAACACTTTAAAAAAAAAAAAAAATTCTTATCCAACTACAGCATTTGTGGGACAATATGACCTTTATGGCATGACATCCTGTAACAGTTCATATGAATTAATGTTTCACAGTGACACCACAAAGCCTGATCCCCAGTCTGACCTCTGACCTCTGGTCTGTTCAAGCTGCCTGCGTCAGGCAGCATTTAAACCCCTTAATCAATCTGGTTCATTGCAAAAGACTCATTGTTCCGAACTACAGGGTGGTGCTACCTTTGAGGAAGTTCTTTAAGGCAAGCTGTGGGAAACACAAAAGTTTTGAAGTATCCTGTAACATGATATTTCTGCCGCTTTTGTAATGTTCTGAACCTTCCCTGTTGCGCAGCCGAGTTCCCTGTGTTGCAACATTTCTCCTCTGTACATAGAAATCCTTTTGAAATCGTCGATTGTACACCCTACGTGACTTTATTGAGTTTTCAGCAACTTATCACCACAATTTCATGAGAAAAACAATCAAGAATCAAATGTGGGTTCATATTTTATTATTTCTGCTTATTTTGTAGTCATGAGGTGGGAGAACGTGTATTTTTCCCATATTTCTTTTCCCCTTTTAAGGATAGCAGCACCATTCTCATTGTGGCCTCACACCACTGGTTCTGTCAGGCTCTTTTTATAAGTTGACACTTTATTTCAAGGTCACAAGAAAGCTTTGTGAAATACTTTGGTCAGAACAACCCAACATGACCATACCAGGGCACCTATCTCAACCATCTATTGACCAGAATCAGTTTAGAGATGTGGTGAACCTTTTCTACAACCTTGCTATTTTCCAGATTTGGCCATTTTGACTTTTTTTTTTTAATTTTATGATGTTTACTCAGTTTCCTGCATGTGAATGAACATTTTGTTTCTGTTGATTCTTTATGATATTTTCTCTAAACTGCAACCAACAAAAGAGGATTACTAGGGCTGACCGTCCCTCCATTTAGGACTTTTACAGGTCTAGGGTCAGGAAATGGCAGACAGCGCACATCCTGGACACAAACTGTTGGAAAAAAAAAAAAAAAGCTACTACACTGATAGTTTCTTATTCTGATGGACATTTAGCAGTTTTCGCTTAATGATGCTGTTTAAAATCATAAATGACAAAAATGTTTACTTATGACCTGTAGATTAAAATGATTAAAATGTTTAACTGTCCTCAGGTGTTGAACTTCACTCTGACACCGTTATTAGTACATACAGGAAGCGAAGGGTGAAGTCAGTGTCAACAACTGAACAACATTTCTCTAAAGTCACGACTTAAAAAAAAATCCTTTCTTTCAACATCAACCAGAAGAACACAATCAGCTGTAAATCTGTATATGTGAAACTCTGGTTTGATGCGTTTCCACTGTGTTTTGGTCAGGCATCCTGACTGGTCTCCTACAGTAACTGCATTGCCTTGCTAAGATATTCAGACTCCTTTGGTGACACTTTTTGTGTCACATTCCAACCAGAACCTTCAGTATGTGTTATTAGAATTTCATATGATAAACCGGTATGAAGTTGGGGATGACATGAAAATAAGCATCTGGTGGACCTTGAACCAAAATACACTTGTTCTGCCTTCCAATGACTGCACATATCAATGATATTCAGTTTATATGTAGAGTCAATTCCAATTTATTATTACAGATGGTAAGGGGTTTTCTCTCTGAGCATGCGCAGCTGATTGCATTGAGTTACCTATTTCACTTCTTACCAGAAAAAGAATTATTAATTGAACAAAAATCATTTTAAAGCTATATAATGTATACCAGCGGTATAAATCATTTTGACCGTGACTGTTTCATTTGTGGATCTAAGAACTGTTTCTGGACAAATCTCTCCACTTTTCCAAAGAAGATTCCATCAGTTGGTGTTTTGGTGACTAAGACATGAGTCCAAGTTCTCAAAATAATAGTTAAAGAAAGCTCAGCTGAATTTACATTTAGTAACCGTGAACCATGTACCTAACCATTATTCATATGTTTACTTAACCACTGAGTGAGTCTGTGATTGTCAGACCTTAGGCTGACAAAGCTTACAACTTGGAGATGGAAATGACATCATACCCAAGCTCAATTGAAAAAAAAACCCCAGCAGGATTTGCTTCTTGGCAAGGTCAGTTATTATTGCCAATGAAATTGGCTAACAATGTTTTTCAGGGTATCATTTTTAGAAAAACACCATGGTATAATAACCATTGACACATAATTGATATACCAACAGTGGAACTTATTTAGGGAGTCTCAAACTGGCTAGAATACGTCTCACTAATGCAGGTATGACCCATGTGAACCTTTCAATTTGAACATGGGTCTGGAGAGGGCTTTCAGACTTTTGAAGCAGAAATTCAACTTTACTAGTATTCCTGTTGATTCTATGGACTTCTGGACATTACAACCACAAGCTTCAATGTATTATATTGGAATTTAATATAACAGACCAACACAAAGTCTATGTCCTGCTGGAAGCTGAAACTCCACCCCAGTCTCAAGTTCATTGCAGCTTCCACAATGTCCTGTATTTATCTGCCTTCATCAATCATTTAATTCTGGCCAGGTTCCCTGGTCGGTGGTAGAAGCACGGTGCTATTATCATTATTTTATCAAGGAAGAGGTGCAGTGTGTGGGTTCTGCTGCATATAGCCCTTTGTACCTTAAAACTGAACTTTTGGGGGTGCTGTGGTGGCGCAGGGGTTAAGCAGAACCCACATGTGGAAGTCTTACTCCGTGACACGAATGTTACAGGTTTGAGTCCCAGCCTGATGACCTCAAATAAAGGCTACCAGAGCCAATAAAACTATAAAAAAACATCAAAAACACAACTTAACTTTTGGTCACATCTTACTCTTACACATCAAGACCTCTTACTTTAGGTTTGCTATGTACTCTAAATGGTTTGAAGCAAACAATTCTTCCTTTGACTTCCTCTATAACAATCTTCTTCCTTTGTCATCCTTCTGCAAAGGCCAGATGTGTGACTAATATTTCTCCAGTCATCTAAGTCTCCCAATTGATGGTATGTATCTCTGTAGCTGCTTTATATTTACCACAGGCCTCTTGGCTGCACCTGTGAGTAATGGTCACAAAACCACTATGATGTCTCACAGTCTGACACCAATTCCAGCACCTGGATAAATAATTTTTTTTTACATTTGGTTCATAATACAATATAAGATGAATTATCAATGCAGTTTGTGATTTTGGTTAGGTTGGGGTTAGAGTAGCGTAAGGGGTAAGAGTAAGGTAGAGTTGGGGTTACAGCAAGGGCAGCTGCTTTTTGGGGATGATGAGGACCTAAGAGTGGAGGCGGCCCGAGAACGTAGAGTCCACATGAACAGAGCCTGCTGTGCGGTGCTTAATGTACATCCCAGTGAGCATTCAAATCTTAGACTGTGCCATCCTATATATTCCATTGTTCAAATCCAACGTATTGTCGAAGGGACCAGCTAGAATAAAGTAAGGTTATAGTAGTTTAGTGTTTTCTCAGATGAATGTTCTCTGACACAGCACAGTGACGCCGGCAAATACAGGTAGCCATCAGACAGCCAGCTGTACAATCCATCAGCAGATTAAACTCCATGTAGGTTCAAGGAGCATGTGCTCTCTGTGACCCTTTCACCGTCTGTGTGGGAACGTCCGTCCATCTGACCGTCTCACTGCGAGTCAGCATCGAGATCGCTGTGTCCTGTTAAATTCATAATGCTGTCTAATCTGCACTGAAAGTCTTTGCTCACTTTGGCTGTGCTCCAGTGGACAGAGATTAATATCACGACACACACACCCCCGTATCCCCTTCACCACACACACAAATACAAACAATGACAGATTATTTCAGCCATGATTCACTTTCACTGACCAACCTCAAAGTGAGTCAGCTTTCATGTGACAGGAAGGAAAACCCAAGTATTCTACTTGAATCTGGAGCTGTTGTGTGTGCATGTATGAAAGGGGTGTGCGCCCTCTTGAGGATGAATGCGGGAAAATCATCTTTAAAAAGTTCCTTATGTGGACAATAGAAATCCAACAGTTACAAGTCCAACAAACATTCAAGTAAAGAGATTACATTCCCTGCATATAGTAACCAAAGCTTATACCCTTTGCAACCTGTCTGGGTTGTTGAATTAGGCATCTTTTAATAAGTTGATCACATTGTTATGATTGAATGGGATCATTGAGAAAAAAAAATAGCCCAAGATCACCTGAATTAAAAACATCCAGTATTCAAAAAATATTAATGGAGTAAAGCTAAAGCTACCGATAATCCTCTATAGTCTAGAGGATTATCCACAGTTTTTGAAAGCTGAGTCATATTTCACTAATTCCACATCCAGTTCTGATCACTGTCCGACCTGTAGAATCAAGAGACTGCTTTGAGAGAACCTGTATGACAACATGTAGCAGGGTTGACAATTACACAAAGCAACACATCATGTCCCAATTTAAGAACAGATGAGAACCACAGTTAGTATCTATTAGTCTGGAAATTAGTGCATTTATTGCCTACTTATGCAATTCTGATAGATTCTCATGACGATTCAGTGGGTCGCCTGGGATTTCTCCCATTCACCTGGATTTCTGCTGTAGAATTTCAACCGGGCCAATCAGCGAACAGAAGGAGAAATTGTGAACAATGACATTAATTTTCTGTGCTGTTATAGAATTGTAGTCCGCCCATGGTTGTGGTTTGGCAATGGAAGTAGAGGATGTGTCGTTTGGTGAAAGTTGGGTACAGGCTGGCCGAGTTGCACGACCTACCAAAAATATTAAAAGGAATCATCCAGGAGGCCACAAAATGTCGGTTTTCGTAATTGAACTGTCAGAATGAAAGATTGGATAAAAAAATTATATCTTTGAAAAGGTTCCAAACTGAGAGCCACAGCTGAGCAAAAATAACACAAATGTTTGTCTCATATTTGCCAAAAATGTCTTGGCTTTCTTCAAGGCTACAAGAAAAATACTCTGTGGCTACTGAGGCTGATGTCATCACCTTGGATGATGACATCAGCCAACATTTCAGAAAAAAGAACAATGTAGCAACAACAATCAAACAATGTGTTGGCTTGGTGATGGTGTGGGGTTAGCGTGACTTTTCAGAACTTGGACGCCTTGCTGTTATTGACAGAGCAGTGAATGCTGGATCAAAAGTTGAAAAAACAAACAAAGCAAAGTTTCAGTTTTGCTATCAGGCTGATTGCCTTGTGGTTGTGGCGTTGACAGAAAATGAAGCAACTTCCCTGCAATCGTCCCTCACTGAGGCAGCAGCAAGGTGACTGCAGCTTTATTTTGGAATATAAACAGGAAATGTGCTGACTAATAGGATTATATGTCACCTGAACAGAAAGGGCACATAGGCAGTGGGATGCAGTGTGTGAGGAAATGTGACAGTCTTGGTAATCTGACAGGGACTTCAGGTTTTTACCTTTCAGTGTTAAAGAGATTCAACAAGTCATTTCCTGTGTTCAGTCCAGAAACATCTGATCATTCTTGTTTTTTGTTTCATTCTGAGCCTGGCATTAATTCTATTAGTATGGCTTATCATATATTTTACTTTTTACTCTCTTATATGTTTAACAGGAAGATAGACAAGAAAAAAGTCTAAAATATATAGAAAAGTCAATGTATGTGTTTTTATATAATGTGAAACCTCCAGTTATGTCTGTGTGTGAAGAGTCAGCTTTATTTGACTCAGTGGTATCAGAATCATAATTATTTATTCATCATAATAAGTGTTGCTGAACTGAGTATATGATGTAAAGAGAGTGTAACAAAAACTCCCTCACTCCTCTCAAGCCATTTTAAGAGAACTTTGGTGCAATTGTGCCACCTGCTGGATGCCAGTCATTTTCATCAAAGCAAAAAAATGATGAAAGTGTAGTGAAAAATGTTACATTTCCAGAAAGCTTTGTTTTGTATAAAATAAATAACTAACTTGAGCATATTTAGTTGTTAGTGCTGTTGCTTTGCAACAACAAGGTCCTGGATTTAAATCCTAGCAGGTGGTCTATGCATAGAGCTTGCATGCATAGGATCTTCTTGGGTACTCTTCCATCCAAAGTGTAAAAACAAGACTACTACAGGTTAATTGCTCAGATTTTCCTACCGTAGCACAGGTAGATAGCTATGTCCATCTGTTGGTGCTACCCGTCTAAAACTGTTGTCATGTTAACAAACCGGAAACTATAGCGGGTTTTATGAATGTTAAATATTATCATCGGATAACATTCTTTGAGTGACGGGACTGTGGAAGCTTAGGCGTTATGCTTAGCATAGCATTTTAGCAATTTCTATACACGATGAAACCATAAGAATATCACTTCATCAGAATATCCTACCCGTTTAAAATGAAAAGCTATCGCAGATGTATGCACTAATCCTTTTATTACAATATCCTTCCTTTAGAAAATATAGCAGTATCGTACATGTACTGAAATCCTTAATCAGCAAATCACTTGTATACAGGGTAGCGCATTCTGTTGCTTCAAATCTCTTCATCTAACTTTAGAAAATATAGGGGTAGCATTTGTTGTTGCACTAAATCCTTACCCAACTTTTTAAAAATACTTGGGTAGCATATTTTGTTGCGCCAAATTCCTTTACAGTATTTGAATTTCCTACATTTCATGAAATACAGAGGTAGCACATATTGATGCACTAAAAACCCTTCATCAGAAAATCCTACTGGTTCTGTTGATGCACCAGAACCTTTCATCAGGATATTCTACTCATTTCACATTGGTAGGCGGCACGTTTATTTACTAAATTCCCTAATCATAAAATTCCATATAATGATGCACTAAATTATTTAATCAAATATATCCTACCTATTAAATGTGGGAGCCCATAAAGGGTGAATTAAGACTCTGCATCACAATATTCTTTTAAAAAAATATTTAAAATACAGAAGTGTTTGTAAGAATGACACAGGAGAAACAGGTTTTTATTGAAATTAAGCACATTTACAATTACAGATCACCGCAAACTCTTTTTTTGTGCATTTTTTGACATCTTAAGCCCAGTCAAAACGTGTACATCGAACTGCGCAGGTCACTGCGCACCTGAATATACAGTAATATATGAAGAGTGAGACACCTAGTGGTGCCACCTGTTACACCAATCACCAGTAAAATCAAGAAGAAGAAGAAGAAGTTGAAGAAGGGGCGGGGATTTATCGGTATTGGACGTTCCGTCGAATTAGAAAGTGAAAGAAAAAAAGGTGGAATCTTGTCCGGTTCTTCGGTTCTGTTGGTTCTCTGTCTGTGATGTTCAGATGCTTTTCAACACCATAGGCCGTTTGAACAAATAGTAAGTTTGAATATTGTTCCTACTTTAACTTTGTCTTTAGGAACTTTCCTGTGTTTTTCTGCTCTCTGATGTTGAAAACAAACAATTTTTCATCTCTGCTGTTTGAAGACAAAATCTACATGATTATTAGATTAGTGATGAAGTGGAATTAAACACCTGACGTTTCTTTGTTTTCTTCACTGAACTAAAGGCGTCACGTTTTCATTTCCTGAAGTCGGAAGCCCCTTCCTACTGCGTCCTTTATTACAAATTAAAATAGCATTAAGGTTAAAAGTTTGGTGCAGTCAGATTATTAAATTGATCATCATCATCTTTGATGATTCAGAAAATCCACTTGTAGCGTTTGATGATGGAGAAATAAAAAAGTTTCTTATGTGAATTTAAACTGAATCAGCGCGTCAGAGAATGGTAATGTTGCTCAGTTCCTCAAAAGTGGACTTTTCGTAGAAGTGCAGCAGCTGATGTCTGCATTCAGCTGACACTGAAGAGCCAATCAGAGGAGGAACAGCTGTTCATTTTGTTTCTAAAACTAATGATGTAAACTAAAGGATGATCAGAGCTGATGTGCAGATGAATGATTTGTGTTTCCTCTACAGGTGAAGGTAGGAAGTGTGTGAGAGATGATGTGCATGTGAATTTAGCAGCATGGATCAGTGTGAGGAAGGAGAGGACGAAGTCCCTCCATCTGAAACCACCAGAGGTCAGAGGTGAGATCCCTAACTATGCAGAGCTACTTTCACTCATCATTCACTCTGAAAAAGACGAGATGATGAAGCCTTTGCTCCTCTTTCGTGCTTCATAAAAACTGAGCATTTTATTTATAAAGAATCCCATAAAGTCATTAATGCTGCAATGTGAGAGAAATTAAGGGTTTGTAACTGTAAGTAAACCTGGCATCTGTACTAAAAAAGAATCCTTAGATTATTCTTATCTTCCTCTGTCAATGCTGAGAAATGTTGAATTTTCTCTCCATTTTTCTTTGCAATGTGCTTAAAAGTATCCAGCTCCTCATTAAACCGGAGAACAAGCTTCCTAAAAATAATTGTTCTTTTTGGGATGAGGGGAGTTGCATGTGATTGGTTCTGAGGAATTATTTAGAAGACTTGCGAAATGTCTTGTGACATAAAACCACCAATTTCTGAAAAGGATTTGAGTTTCACTTTTTGCAGAATTGTAAGATGGTACACTTTGTGTTTGAATTCAGCTTTATTTCTGAGTAAATCTGATCCTTAATTTAACTAGACTGTTTTTTGGGGGAATTGAAAACTAGGACTGTAATGTCAATGTTTTTGTTGCCAAGATTAAAAGTATTAGATATGGAAAATATCTAATACTTATTCTATATTTCAGTGGGACTACATTTGTCTGGTTCTGTTAGAAATTATTTAGAATATTTGTGAACTTTTGTTTTCTGTTGTTTCACAGCTCTCCTAATTTATAAAGAGTCACGAGAAAGTGTGTGAAAGATGAACTATGACGAACTATATAGAACGTCATAGTTCTATATGACTATTTTCATAGTCATATAGAAAATTATATTTAAAGTAAAATTCCATTAATTGTGTTTTTAATAAGAACATTATTTTTGTCAAAATTCCTAAAAGACTGAAGCGAACCCATGACCCAGAACCAGAACCCAGCTGTGTGTCCTTTAAGAGCGACAGGTCAAAGGATATTGGTGCTAACTTTAAATCTTCTGGACCTTCATCATCAGAGAGGTGAGCTGGATCTTCCTGCTGTAACAGTGATAACTGAGTCAGTCTGAAATGTTTTTATTAACGTTTTCTAAATATTTACTTGGCTCAGCTTTTCTTCTCCGCATTTCCATGTTCAGTTATATTAACCCGTGAGGGCTTGTGTTTTTCATCAAGTTAAAAGCCACTGTGCTTGCTCTGCTAGCACATCTCAGTGTGAACCGCAAGTATAACCAGTGGTGCTGTTCGAGGTGTGCGTTGAGCATGCAGTTAGAATGATATATCTGTGTGAACAAAGAATTCTATGCAGCATGTGTACTTACTGTACATCTTGCACGTTAAAGTTGAAGTATGGATTCCCGGTTGGCTGGTGCGTTAGTGGACCGGTGTTTCACACTCGCCTCGTAGTCACGCAGCACACTGGTTTTATCTTTTTTATTTATTTATGTATGTATTTATTTATTTTTGCGGCATCATGATGCATCAAACTGTGCCATATAAATGCTCGTCTACTTACAGTCAGGCAGAGTCGCTGCGTGCGGCCACACGGAGGAGATCAGCAAAGCTCATCCCATAAGGCAACCAACTCAGTTTCTGTGGCGCTTATTAAAAACTCAACAGACATGAAATGAAAGAGCTGCTAAAACCACATAAATGAAATCTCCCCGTCTGTCCCTCTGTATCCAGCAGAGAAATGCTCAGCGCAGCAGATGTAGCTCATTCAGGGCCGGTCCAAAGTTGTATGAGTTGTATGTATCCTTGCCAGTATTGTTTAAATGCTAAACAATTTAAAATCTTTTAATTTATCTATGCTGAAATCATTAAATGAAATTTAACAGCACTGACATTGTCAGTAAACAAATGTTAGCTTTCTATATCTGTACTCTGTGTTAACCTGTTAACATTTATGGGGCCCCTGAAGGTCTGGGGGGCCTTATTTAGATAATTTATGCCATAGGCTGATTCTAAATGTGGTCAGCATTACATAGTGTTTTTAGACTTACCGTAATTTTAGAATTATTTAGAATACTTGTGAAATGTCTCTTTCTTTTGTTTCACAACTCTTGAATTTATAGTCATGTAGAAAACTATCTTTAAAGCAAAACTCCACTCTATTCAAATGTGTTTTAATGAGAACTTTTTTGTCAAAATTCCTAAAAGACTGAAGCGAACCCATGACCCAGAACCAGAACCCAGCTGTGTGTCCTTTAAGAGCGACAGGTCAAAGGATATTGGTGCTAACTTTAAATCTTCTGGACCTTCATCATCAGAGAGGTGAGCTGGATCTTCCTGCTGTAACAGTAATAACTGAATCAGTCTACCGGTGAATTAAGATAACAAAACATGTTCTGTAGTTATTCATTATTTATTTAATTATTGTTCTGCCGTATACTTTTATTTTATGGCCCCTCAAGATGGCACTCATATCCCTTCATATCCTTCGCCACAGAGTACGTCTACAGCAGTGACGTCACGTTCCAATCCATTGGTTATTTGATATTTTGTAAATCAATATACTTAGGAGGGTGTGGGCCCCTGGGCTTGAGCCAAGGTGCAGACCCTACTTAATCATCGTCATACAGTTGCATATATACAGTATATATATATATATATATATATATATATATGTGTGTGTATATCCCTGATTTCCTTCCCTTTGGGTGGTCGGCGCTTGGCCGTGACTTACTTGTGGAACCGATCCTATCCACACACCTTATTTACTTACAAGGTCACAAAAATCAGCCACTGTCCACCATGAGGGAGGCTGATGGTCAGTCCCAACCACCAGCTCATCTCTCCATGCAAGGTTTACAATAGTCACTCCATGATTGCCAACTTTTTTGCTACAGTATATTTTGCACACACATGCACAAAAAGATTTCAGCGAGTCAGATTTTTAAAGATCGGTGATCGGCCAGAAAATTGCTACCAGTGCACCTTTAATGAATGTAAAGAACATTACTACAAACAAAATAGTTATTAAAGAAATACTTGGAACATCTTGAGTATGTCTATTCAACAGAGCTCTCCTAAGGAAGAAAAATTTGACAATGTTCTCTATCCATCCTCTATGTACAGTATTTACTTATCCTTCTTCATTTCTATCTTTATCTGTCTCCCTCCCTCTTTCTCTGTAATTATCAGGTTTATTTCCTTACCAAGTTCAGACAGTCAGGTTATTTCCCCTCTGAGAGCCAAACCTGGTCAAAACTTTTATTCGTGATGACTGAATTTTAGCTGCGTATCAGGGCAGGGCAGGACGCACTCCAGCTAATTTGTACAGTCAGACCTTCGCCATATGATTAGGACAGTTCCTCCCGCTGCTGCTAGGTAGAAGCTAAAATTAGTTCTGCTTTTTTAACTTCACATATAGCGCTAGCAAGCAGAGCAGTCACATTACTTTTCTGTGACTTTAACTGTTTTCTTTCTCTTTGAATAGTTCTGTTGCTTTTTTCCACTCACGGAAACCCGTTTCAAAGGTTCACTGACTTTTAGCATCGTTTAAAATACAAAACAGAAGCCGTGGATGGAGAATAACCCATCATGTGTTAGGATGTACTCACCACTTGCGAGCTGGCTTTCAAAACTCAATCTGGAGAAAAATCGTTTCTGATGTTTGTAAAGATGTTCCGATGCTTTACAATTAACATCCATATTCCCTGCTTCTTTATGGAGTTGCATTTGTTTCACAATTATTCAATCAAAAAGTAAATCATATGTAAAATAATTACAGGGACTAGAATTCACTGTTTATGGGAGTGTAAAACTATAGAGGCATTCTGGCGAGCAGTATGTCGAGAAATTAGCTCCGCTATAGGACAAATACTTCTCCCTAGTCCAGTCCTGTGTCTCCTTGGGTTCATACCCAGTCATCTGGATACTCACAAAGAAATTGTGCAATTTCTATTGATGTTGGCCAGAAAATCCATAATGCTTAAATGGGTTGGCTGTGATGCCCCTTCAATCCAGCTATGGAAAAATTTACTTTCTGAAGTTATTGTATTAGAAAGATTGAGATATTGTATGAATGGGAAATTTTATGCTTTTAAAAAAAGATGGGAACGTAAAACGTAAGTTTTGCCCTGTTATTGTTCTTTCCCTTTCTGTTTTTGTATAAATGTTCAAAAATACCTAATAAACATAATTATAAAAAAAAGAAAAAAAAAAAAGTAAATTATGTCAAACAAAAAAGAGTTGTGATCAAAACTTTTGATTCCCCCCCCCAAAAAAGTTTCAAACAAAAACAAATTATCTTGAGAAGCAGAGAGGGACGATGGTTCTGTTCCATGTCCAATGTGAGTTTTAAAAAACTCTGTTAGCTTGGATATTTTCTTCTTCACCTCTCGGTAGCGCTCTTCTTTTTCTTTCGTTCCTGCGCTCCGCTGTCGTACATTCTATTGTCCGCCATCTTGAGAAATCCCTCCCTGATGCTCCGTCCAATGTGTAAGAAGAGTCCAACTTGGACCAATAATAATCAAGCATTCACGATGGACGTTTGCCAGAACAAATCAGACATTTTTTCAACAACACCACCAAAATCCTCTTACGCAGTGATAAAATTAAGGCATTCTGACCTTACTCATTCACAAAAATACAAAGCATCTTTCGGGGGACCCGAAGTGCTGGTAAGCCCATGCTAAAATCCGGGCTTGTCAATACGTGTATATGTTAGTCTGTAATGCTTGTCTTACTTACACTAATTGGTGAATTAGTTAAAAAGTAAAATAATTAAAAAAATCTTCTGGACCTCCACTATAGAGTAGTGAGCTGGATCTAACTGTTGTAACTCTGTTAATCAATGTAAAATGAGTTCAGCAGGAAAGGAAAGTCTCACCATGTGATTGTTGATGTACTAGAACTCAACCAAACTGTAATGTGTGATTCTGATGTTATTTGTGTGCATCCTTTTATTTCATCTTCTTTTTAACTTATATGAATTGTGTTCATGTGATGCTCAGCTTTTCAGTTTTGAAGATTGTTATTGTGACGCTCTTCCAGCAGTTTTCACAGCAGTTTTTTGCGAAAACTTATTTCTGATTCTTCCACAGAGTGGACTGGCAGAGCTCAGAGGTTCCCAGTGGTCCATCTGCCCAGCAGCACCAAACACAGCTGGACTCCATATTTATGGTCTGTAAATGTACAAAAATTACTTTTTTATGGATTCTTTTCAGTCCATGTTGGACTTTGTAGACCAGAGGACTGCCAGTCTCACCAGCATGGATCTGATGTTTGGCTCCATGATTTCAGTCTGATGTGTCCTTCATCTATTATTCTGGTCCAGCTGCTGGAGGACAACATTGTCACTTTTGTGAAGAACGAGCTGAAGAAGATCCAGAAGGTTCTGAGCCCAGATGACCCAGAATGCTCAGAGAATCAGAGAGATAATGGTGAGGTGTTGGAAGGTGAGGATGAAGAGCAGAGGAGGAGCAGCAGATTGGCAGTGATGAAGATCACACTGAACTTCCTGAGGAATATGAAACAAGAGGAGCTGGCTGACCGTCTGCAGAGCAGTAAGATTTCTACAAAGATTTGACTTGATGGATAAATCACACATTTATTGATGTCTGAAGAGATGAAATTGCATTTATTCAAATCGTCTTCAAATGATGATTTTGTTTTCTTTCTGATTTTATGTTTTGTGTTACTTTAGAACGTCTTTCTGCAATTTGTCAACATCAACTTAAATCTGGTCTGAAGAAGAAGTTCCAGTGTGTGTTTGAGGGGATTGCTAAAGCAGGAAGTCCAACCCTTCTGAACCAAATCTACACAGAGCTCTACATTACAGAGGGAGGAACTGGAGAGGTCAATGATGAACATGAAGTCAGACAGATTGAAACAGCATCCAGGAAAACACATGGACCAGAAACAACAATCAGACAAGAAGACATCTTTAAAGTCCCACCTGGAGGAGATCAACCAATCAGAACGGTGATGACAAAGGGAGTGGCTGGCATTGGGAAAACAGTATTAACACAGAAGTTCACTCTGGACTGGGCTGAAGGCAAAGCCCACCAGAACATCCAGTTCATATTTCCATTCACTTTCAGAGAGCTGAATGTGCTGAAAGAGAAAAAGTTCAGCTTGGTGGAACTGATTCATCACTTCTTTAGTGAAACCAAAAAAATCTGCAGCTTTGAACGGTTCCAGGTTCTGTTCATCTTTGATGGTCTGGATGAAAGTCGACTTTCACTGGACTTCCACAACAAGGAGATCCTGACTGATGCTAAAACGTCCACCTCAGTGGAGGTTCTGCTGACAAACCTCATCAGGGGGAAACTGCTTCCCTCTGCTCTCCTCTGGATAACCACACGACCTGCAGCAGCCAATCAGATCCCTCCTCAGTGTGTTGGTATGGTGACGGAGGTCAGAGGGTTCACTGACCCACAGAAGGAGGAGTACTTCAGGAAGAGATTCAGAGATGAGCAGCAGGCCAGCAGGATAATCTCCCACTTGAAGACATCACGAAGCCTCAACATCATGTGCCACATCCCAGTTTTCTGCTGGATCACTGCTACAGTTCTGGAGGATCTATTGGAGACCAGAGAGAGAGGAGAGCTGCCCATTACCCTGACTGAGATGTACATCCACTTCCTGGTAGTTCAGACCAAAGTGAAGAAGGTCAAGTATGATGGAGGAGCTGAAACAGATCCACACTGGAGTCCAGAGAGCAGGAAGATGATTGAATCTCTGGGAAAACTGGCTTATGATCAGCTGCAAAAAGGAAACCTGATCTTCTATGAATCAGACTTGACAGAGTGTGGCATCGATATCAGAGCAGCCTCGGTGTTCTCGGGAATGTTCACACAGATCTTTAAAGAGGAGAGAGGGCTGTACCATGACAAGGTGTTCTGCTTCGTCCATCTGAGTGTTCAGGAGTTTCTGGCTGCTCTTTATGTTCACCTGACCTTCATAAACTCTAGTGTCAAAAAACAAAGAACAAGAAACGAAGAAGAAACAAAAAAATGTAAGTGGTCTTCATTATTTTATACACCAAATAAACACCTGGGGGTCATCCCAATGAAAGAAATCCCAACATCAAACATGCCTTCAGTTGAAGAACCGCTAACAACATTTGACCACCCTTCATTTTGGGAGGAGCTAAACGTACAGGATCTCTATCAGAGAGCTGTTGACCTGGCAAGGCCAGGAGGGATGAAAGAAATCCCAACATCAAACATGCCTTCAGTTGAAGAACTGCTAACAACATTTGACCACCCTTCATTTTCGGAGGAGCTAAACGTACAGGATCTCTATCAGAGAGTTGTTGACCAGGCCTTACGGAGTACTAATGGACACCTGGACTTGTTCCTCCGCTTCTTCCTGGGACTTTCACTGCAGACCAATCAGAAACTTCTACAAGGACTGGTGACACAGACAGAAAGTAGCTCACGGACCAATCAGGATACAATAAAGTACATCAAGTGGAAGATCAGTGAGATTGTATCTGCAGAGAAAAGCATCAACCTCTTCCACTGTCTGAATGAACTCAATGATCGTTCTCTAGTGGATGAGATCCAACAAGCTCTGAGTTCAGGAAGTCTCTCCACAGATAAACTGTCTCCTGCTCATTTTTCAGCTCTGGGTTTCATCTTCGTATCATCAGAAAAAGAGCTGGATGTGTTTGACCTGAAGAAATACGCTGCCTCAGAGAATGTTCTTCTAAGGTTGCTGCCAGTGGTTAAAGCCTCCAACAAAGCTCTGTAAGGACACAGATTGTAATTGCTTTTACTTTTAATCATGATAAACATGCTAATGAGTAGATGCATATTAATAGTGTCAGATTTTTATACTGAAAAAGTTCAAAACAAAACCTCCATCAATCTTTCCAGGAAGAATATTGGGGACTGAAAAGAAAATTATTTTTGAATAATTGCCTCATTCCAGATTTTTCTCCCTGTCTTCTCAGACTGAGTTACTGTAACCTCTCAAAGAGAAGCTGTGAAGCTCTGACCTCAGCCCTCAGCTCCCAGTTCTGCAGTCTCCAAGAACTGGACCTGAGTAAAAATAACCTTCATGATTCAGGTGTGGAGCTTCTATCAGATGGACTGAAGAGTCCGAACTGCAAACTGACAACTCTCAGGTACAATGTTATCAATTCTGTTGAAACCAGATTTCTTTCCATTACCTACAATCAATGATGATGTAAATGCTATTTCAATAGATTAATCAACTTTTGTCTTTTGTTCTTTATACTCTTTGAATGCAAACCACTGCATTCTTGTTTTTCTTAGCTTAATGTGATGGGTGTATGGATGATTGTTTAATTCCAGATTTTTCTCCCTGGCTCCTTAGACTGAGTTACTGTAAACTCTCGGAGAGAAGCTGTATAGTTCTGACCTCTGCCCTCAGCTCCCAGTCCAGCAGTCTCACAGAACTGGACCTGAGTCACAATGACCTTCAGGATTCAGGAGTGGAGCTTCTTTATGCTGGACTGGAGAGTTCAAACTGCAAACTGACATCTCTCAGGTACTCAATTCTGTTGAAACCAGATTTCTCTCCATTACCTTCCATCAATGAGGATGTACACTGTAAATGAAAAATTGCATTTAATTGAAAATAGTTTTCAATTAAATCAGTAATGACACTGATGGTCGAGGTGAATATTGTTTATTTTATCAGACTGAATATTTTTTTGTATAAATTATGTATTTGAAATATTTATTAATTGTATGGAGTGGGATCAAGCGGTGCTGAGGTGACTCAAGGTAAAGCTCAGCACATGTATGGAGGCCTTATGCCTCAACTTGGCTGTCGCGGGTTTGATTCCCAGCCTGATGACCCTTGACACATGTCTTCCTCCTCTCTCATCACCCAATTTCCTGTCTGACCACTCTCAAAAACCACTAGATAAAACATTTAAAAAAGAAGAAACAAGAGAGGTAGGACAAAGACTCAAGAAAATTGGTTTGTTTGAGTTACATGAACATATTTTTCTTTAATTGTACTACTTGATTTAGTACTGTTTACTTAAAATAAATTAGGTTTATTTATGCACTAATCTTAAGATTACTTTGCTTAATTTTTTCAGACAATGAGTTTGCATAACATTTTTTAAGTAAGGTGAACTAATTAGATTTGTGTGTAAATTTCAATAATGGATTGATCAAGTTGTGTTTTCTGACATTTTCTCCCTTTGAAAGCAAACCATTGCTTTATTGTTTTTCTCAACTTCATTTCATCCATGATGGATTGATAGATGATTTTTATGTTTTCCCTGTCTCTTCAGACTGAGTTACTGTAAACTCTCAAAAACAAGCTGTGTAGCTCTGTCTTCAGTCCTGAGATCCCCATCCTGCAGTCTCAGAGAACTGGACCTGAGTAACAATAACCTTCAGGATTTAGGAGCAAATCTTTTATTTGTTGGACTGAATCATCCAAACTGCAAACTGACGACTCTCAGGTACAATGTTCTCAATTCTCTTGAAACCAGATTTCTCTTCATTACCTTCTATCAATGAGGATGGAAATGTTATTTCAATAATAGATTGATCAACTTTTGTTTTCTGACATTTTCTTCTTTTGAATCCAAACCACTGCTTTCTTGTTTTCCTCAACTTCATGTCATCCATGATGGATGGATGTATGGATGACAACTTCTTTAATTCCAGATATTTTTCTTATCTCCTCAGACTGAGTTACTGCAACCTCTCAAAGAGAAGTTATGAAGCTCTGTCCTCACTTCTCAGCTCCCAGTTCTACAGTCTCAGAGAACTGGACCTGAGTAACAATGACCTTCAGGATTCAGGAGTGGAGCTTCTTTATGCTGGATTGAAGAGTCCAAACTGCAAACTGACAACTCTGAGGTACAATGTTATCAATTCTGTTGAAACCAGATTTCTTTCCATTACCTTCCATCAATGATCAACTTTTGTCTTTTGACTTTTATACTCTTTGAATGCAAACCACTGCATTCTTGTTTTTCTTAGCTTAATGTGATGGGTGTATGGATGATTGTTTAATTACAGATTTTTCTCCCTGGCTCCTTAGACTGAGTTACTGTAAACTCTCGGAGAGAAGCTGTATAGTTCTGACCTCTGCCCTCAGCTCCCTGTCCAGCAGTCTCACAGAACTGGACCTGAGTCACAATGACCTTCAGGATTCAGGAGTGGAGCTTCTTTATGCTGGACTGAGAGTTCACACTGCAAACTGACATCTCTCAGGTACAATGCTCTTAGTTCTGTTGAAACCAGAGTTTTCTCAATTACCTTCCATCAATGAGGATGTAAATGTAATTTCAACAATATGTCAATTAAATTAAAGCTACCAGAAGACTGGTTCCACTGGGACCACTAGTTTGTCTTTTAGTGCTTTGTTGTTCCAGTTTGAAAAAAGCTTAAAGCCAGTTGCAGGCTGCAACTGGCTTGCTTTCCTTGGTTCAAGACTGATACTTGCACAATGTTTAATGCTCGTGAATTTTACATGAAACAGTCTGCATACAGTATGCAAGTAGGTTGCTTACATTTTTTCTATTAGTTTTAGATTAATGAAATGTCTCCCCCCCTAGAGCAACAGTCATAGGCAACGTGCAAAATATAGATGAAGCAATCCAGACTTCTCAAAAGATGCTATGTTGTTGCATTTTATAATCAGGCTGCAGAATGTAACTTTAATAAAAAATATGTTTTTTCCATATTTGTTTAAGCTGGTGCCATGTTATGCCAGTTTATTATGAAACAGATAATCTGTGCAAAGATCAATCTCCTTCACCTGCTCCTTGTACTACTATTACTGGCTAAAGTAATGCATTGTCCCGGCCAAAAACAACCAATCAGAACCAGGAGGAGGGTCCTAGTGCTGTCAATCAACCTCATTCACTCACTACTAAATGTGCTAATGGTGGAAAAACAACTCATCGTTACGAAACTTTTTGCTATCTACAGCACAGCACAAAGCAAGGGGAAGGAGGATGAGCAGCCACACGAGATTGTGATTGACAGCCTGACAGTCATGTAGAGCTGAACAGGAGAAGATGCAAACAAAGACTTTGGACTGTTTTGTCTGCTGGAGGCCTAGATCCAGATGCTCCTTGGACACTTTCACAATCCTTTACTCCAGGATACTATATCTTGTTCTTGGTCTCATTGCAAATGTATTCAGCACCACCTGGTGGCTTGTAGAAATGTTTCCTTAGTTTTCTGATGTTCTTTTAGGCTTCAGTGTGTTTCTTCAGGTTGTTACTGAGGGATTTCCTTTCTCCTCCCTGTTTGAGATTTTTCTCTGTTTGGAGAAATGAGTTGTGCTACACCAGAACCATTTGTCCTTCCTAAATCCACCACAGTTTGATATGTTTTTGTAAATGCCCTGAAGAAGGGGAGTGTTTTAATAAAAGAGCTGGACACGGTGCTTCTGCTCCAACGGTTATTATTAACTAAGGAGGAAGTTCCGGTGCTCTTCACTATAGCTAGCGCAAGCGCTAGACTCCCCCTGCTGGTTGGATTTGACCACTGCTTCAGCCAAATCAGACTAGCCAGCCTCTGAAATAACCACATTTCAATCCATCACATTTTCATCTTCGTCATCATCACAACCTACCTGTCTGCTCTTGACTCTTCTGTCTTTCTCTGGAATTTTACAACAATTGAATATGTCCATATGTTGGACTGTTCCTGTCTCAGTGGAGGAAAGGCATTTAAGAGAGACGTATAATGTCCATGTTTGCATGCTGAAAGACACTGATGATCTGACTTCCCTCCTTCTTTCAGGGTTGAGCCTCCTGGAGTCCAATGGTTGGCATCACATCTGAGGAAGTGTAAGTTTGTTTTTCATCAGACATGACCTCACCTGTCAATCAATCCAGTGTGTTTTTCAGTGCATGACCAATAACCGGTCTTGTTTCCTCCAAAATTAAAAGCCCCTTTTCTGGAGGAACTAAACCTCTGACAAAGAGTTGGGATTTACTATTACAAATGTGCTACGGTCATAAGGATTTGGTGGAAAATAATCTGAAAAAATGTCTGACACTATCAGTAAGGAACATGTACTTAAGACTCTCTTTACCCAAAGTACTTAGAGGACAGAATAAAGTTCATTCCACTTCCAAAACACAGTGTCTGGAGAAAATGTAAAAGATGGTTAAATTCCTGCAGCCGACCTCAACAACCGAACACATCAGTGTTCAATGGAATAACAACATGATTGTATGAAGATTTTTATCATTATTAGACTGCTTAGCAATTCCATAAAAAAATGAATGAGTAAAGCTGGGCCAAAACAAGAACTGTGTGCTGTGGCTACAAATTGGTACAGGCATGTGGCACAAATATTTGTACACAGCCTGATGTGGACGTGATCAAAACATAGTTATTAAGTAGTTGCTCACAGGCCTTTTGCAAGTATGAAATGCGCCCAATACAACTATGCTGAGAAGGATGCAAGACTGGTCAAATATTTGGAAGATTAAAAAACATATCAAAATAATGATAAAATAGAGGCCAACCATCCTCCAGCAATGCCAATTTTAAGCACCAGGACAACCTGCTGTTGTGACACAGTACAGCTACAGTACGTCTGGATGCTCTGGGTCTAAAGCCAGAAAAGGTGCCGCAGATTGTATTTGCTGCATTGTTCTGTAAATAAAGACGTCTGAGTGAACAGATTATTGCAACCGGACTGCTGACGATGCAGTAAAGAGAAAATAAAAGCACCATAATTAAACTTTAACATTGTAGTATGTTATTTATCAAACAAAATTAATTTCAACAGCCGCCAAAGAGTAGGTGGCCATCATGTAGCTGAAGAGATTTTGAAGGTAAAACGTACAAAAAGAATTTGTCCCCTTTCAAAATTCCTTTACATGCTCATATGAAACACATCCATTTTTTTACAAAAGCAGTTTAGTGCTCCTCAGATCCTTGGGCTTTTGGGCTTTAAGGTAAAATTTTCTGTGGTTTCCTGTAAATAACTTCATGGCAGCAAAGCAGCTAGCATTCAACAATCTTAAAGCTGTCACATTGCTCATTCAGCAGTCATCATCAGCGTGAATAAATGATCAATAACTGCAGCTGGATTGTATTTGTTCTCTCCATCAGATTCCTGTCAACTCACCATCAACACAAACACATTGGTCAAACACCTCAAAGTGTCTGAAGACAACAGGAAGGTGACATGTGTGGAGGAGCTTCAGTCAAATCCTGATCATCCAGACAAAGTTGATCGTCCTCAGCTGCTGTGTAGAACTGGTCTGACTGGTCACAGTTACTGGGAGGTCGAGTGGAGAGGAAGTGTTGATATATCAGTGAGTTACAGAAGAATCAGCAGAGGAGACTGGAGAGACTTTGTGTGTGATTTGAATCAGTGCTGGACTCTGAGATGCTGTGATCATCGTGGTTTCTCTGTCTGGCACAATGCCATACAATATAACATCTCCTCTCCCTCAGTCTCTAACAGAGTAGTGGTGTATGTGGACTATCCTGCTGGCATTCTGTCCTTCTACAGTGTCTCCTCAGACGCATTGATCCACATCCGCACCTTCGAATTCGAATTCACTGAACCTCTCCATCCTGGATTTTCACTCTGGCTCCCTGGTTCCTCAGTGTTTCTGTGTTGAGTCTAAAGACTCTCCTCCTGTCAGAGAAACTCTCTCTCTGTTGAACAGATGCATTACACTCAGCCACTTTATTAGGTACACCTTGATAGTACCGGGTTGGATCTGAGTGAAGTTGGCTCTTCTGCCTTGTGCTACGTTTTTGCGGCGAAAACGTTCAATTCTACCGCTATAATTTTAAAAATATTAAGAAGTGTTTCCAGAGGTCATGAAAGGTCACCGTCTTCAAATCAGACAAAATCGGTGCCAATCAACTCGACTACGTTTGTGCAGCAAGAATTTGTTTGTGCTGCTTTGGCTTTGAAGATTTTAATGGTTGGACCTTCTTTTGCCTATAGAAGTGCCTTAATCGTTTGTGGCTTAGATTCAGCAAGGTACTGTAAACGTTCCTCACCGAATCTGGTCCATATCGACATGATAGCATCACTCAGTTGTTGCAGATTTGTCGGCTGCACATCCATGATGCAAATTTCCCGTTCCACCACATCTCAAGCTTCACAAGCTAAAACCAAATGCCGTGTCGTCAGTTTTTATCCACAAACCCCACTGCTGCCGGATAGTGAGGGGAAAAATGCTGGGCTAAACATGAGAGACTAGCATCGCTGGAAGCTTTTTTTATATGCTAGTGAAGCTATTGTTACTGCCACCAGTACTCAATGTGAAACCACGGACCGACACCGGACCTTACACAGATCTATAGAAGTACTTATCAGTTTCATTTATGAAGCTGTAGGCAGCAGCAGCAAAACACCAGCAGCTCCTACGGCCAACTCTGTCCTCTTCCTCTGTTTGGTTCTCCTCATCTTCATCACCTCTTGTGAGTTCTACATTCCCATTGATTTCAACACACTCCGGTTCAATTTAAAAAGGCTAAAAAACGTTACTCATCACGGTTTTGGCTGGGGCCGAGCTTTTGGAGTCAGGCTAAGTAGCTTCATTTACCCAGAATGTGTTGCAGCGTGAACAACATACCAACGTTCGTGTGACAGTATTTTATTAAAATGTATAGAAACTAAACAGTCTATAGAATTATTACTGTATTGTTTTTTTATATCTAAAATAAATGTCTCAAATAAAGTCTATTGTTAGAACTGATCATGGATCCCTTTAACTACCAGATCTGAATGGCGAATTTAGAGCAGAACACTTGAAATCCAATCTTTTAATATTTTTTGTTTTTGATTAGAAAAACCTGTAAAACCTGTAACGTCATAGTAGTGGATCATATCGGTCAGGTCCCTCTGAAGGTACCATGCACAGCCAGCCACTAGTTTCTAGATAAATGTAGTTTCATCACATTAAAGGCTCTGAGGATTTGATTACGGAGAAAATTAATTTAAAAAAAAAGTAATTAAGAACATCCAACTTAAGTCTTTTGGTACAATATGCAGGGCTACGTTTACGGATAAAATTATGTAAGTGCTAAAAAGGAAAAATGGTGGAAATTCCACACAGTGGAATGTACACCAAAAAAACAAGAATAAGTGGGAAACGAGAAAAAAAAAAAAACACTTTAACATTATTCCATTTTCTAGAACTACTAACAGACATAAGGTTTTAGACTTAAAGTTGGGCTTTTGTTTTTAGCATATTTAATAAAATAGAGGGTGGTGGTCAAGTTGTTGCTGGTGGATTTTTGCTTTTTTAGAAGATCTTTGGAATTCTATGTTTTGTTCCTACTCGGTTTCTTTTGGTTGTGTCCACAAGATGGCGCCCTCATCCTGCCATGTAAAGTGGTCTGACGCACCTTTCCATTATCTCCAGCGTTAAATCAAACATGTTTATTTTTCAAGATGTTAAGACATTTCTGCAAAATACAATTTGCTATCCTGTCAAATGACACTTAGTGATTTGCCAAGACTCTTTAATTCGAGCTGGTAAAATGTTTGACCACTTTACAGTGTTTGACCAAGCTAAAGGAAACCAGCTTCTTATTTATCAGTGTTAAGAAAATCACCTTTTAATCCTTCTGGTTTATTGTAAGACCAGAGTCCATCATGAAACAATTAAAAGGTCATTCACACATGGAAAACAGCTAATAATATTTGATGTCTTACATATTTTATCATTTTATTATCATCCTTAAATGCTTCACAACACCAACCTACTTTTAACATCAGATAAGGATGACCTCCATAAATACAGGAAGCTGTTTTCAAACAATGATCTCATTTCATAAGGGAAAAAGGCAATAAAGACCATGAAATCTTTTAGACAGCTGGGTGCAGATTCAGCAGGCAAACCGAGGCTTGTTTACCTCCGAGTCTTTCAAAATAGAACTGAAAACATTCTTGTTCTTCAGATCTTATGACTGATTAAAAAAACAAAAAAGTTTTTATTACTTTTACATTTGTTAATGTTTTGTAGCACATTGAGATTTACATGTGAAATGTGTTGTAAATAAAATGTAATTGTTATTTTATTAAAGCTCTAAAACAAATTAAACAAGAAAACCTTTTACTGGGGTTTTCTTGTTTTTTAGTTTGGGTTCTTGCAGAGCAGGCCAACCATCTAAATGAACCTTCTGCTGCGTTTCCATTGACAACATGACATTCCGAAAATACATCAGCTTAATGAACGTGCGGCAATTTTGAAAAACCCTGTCATTTTTCTATAACCAGACGTTGCCACTGGAGCAAACCCCCAAAGAAGAAGACAGGAAGTAGTTGGAGGATGGTCGCGCGGTATGTTTCTTTTTTTTTTTAACGACTTATTGCGTGAACAAGCTTATTCGTGTTTTGCTATTCAATGGAAACACGGCATTTCCGAATTTGTGGTTTTCTGACATTTGCGGAACATTAAGGTTTTGCTCGCGTTTGAAATGGAAACGCGGGTTATGAAGGCCAATGTTTGGAGAATACTGCAGCAACACGCTTGTTCGGGCTCAATGCTAACTTCTCCAAAACAGGTCTTGTGCGCAATTCTGTTCCCCTGTGAAAATCTGCCCCCCTGTGTCGGGAGCGCGCATTACAGCCGGAGAGGCGGATCTGACCATTTATTAAACAAGATTTATTGTTGATGATAAGAGGAATAAACACAGTTAAAGACGTGTTGCTGAATTAATTTGTTCCCATGTTATTGAGGGGGAACAAATTATTTCAGGCAGCTGAAATATTCATTCTCTACTCTCCTCCCCCCATAACGTTTGGGAATAAAGAGCAACTGTTGCCAAATTCTCAAAAATTGTTATGTGTGATAGCCTGTAGTATACTAGAAATTTCCTTAATACATTGATCTGTCATATTTTACATTAGAACGGGATTTACCAGAAAGTCTACGCTCTCGTCTCTTCAGGAAGTCTTAATTTTTGTGCCATGCTTTCAGCCATCCTCTTATATCAGCAATGAAAAATTATAAATACACACAACGTGTTGGAAAACTGTGTTTTGGTGACTGACTTTTATTTCTGTCAGGCGGTAAGTGACAAAAGTTGGAAAAAGACCGATTCTCTTGGCGTTTAAAATAACACAAAACAGCGTAAAAAGACCAATTTTGTAAACAACAGCTGCCGATTAAACTAAATGTTACAAGCTTGACATGATTAACTGAGTTGTTTTTACCGAGTAAACAATCAGAAGCGCCGTGAAAATGGTCAGATCCGCCTCTCCGGCTGTAATGCGCGCTCCCGACACAGGGGGGCAGATTTTCGCAGGGGAACAGAATTGCGCACAAGACCTGTTTTTACGCAGTAAATTCTTGAGCTTATTGCAAACAGTGACGGGTTTCTGTCCTCAAATTAATAGACTGTGTTGTGTGATGTCAGTAGCTCCACCCTAAACGTTTGGTACCGTTGCCCTATGGACCTACAACTGAACGGGAAAAACAAAATATTTTTTTGTTTCAATTGTTAAAGCAGTGGTTAGGTGTTGATGCTACAGCTTCCCAAACCGGACCTACCAGAGGAAACGAGGCATTAGTGGCAGTTTTTGAAGAAGCAGGTCTTAGATTTAGGGTGATGCAAAGCTTCTGTTTAGGTCGCTCTGTTTCCCTTCAGTAAACGCCCCTCATTTGAAAACTACTGCGTATGTAGTCTGGTTATATTTGCTTTAACATAAGAATTGGTTAACAATGTGAAATATTTAGAGGTAAAAAAAGAAAAAAAACAAGAATCAAAAACTGCAAAGGGGCAAATGCTGATCTTTAGTTTTCCATTAAACTCCTTAATAACCTTGTTATGCTTTTTTTAAGTGACATGAAATAATAAACAGCAGCATATTTTCTCTCATGCACAGCTTGATATGAAGATCAAGTGGTAGAAGGAGCTCATGTCGCTGACAGATGTCTGACCCTTGGCGCTGACCCAGCAGCTTCCTATGTTCTCCTTTGGTAGTAATCACTCAGACAGCTGGACATCGTCCAGCAGAAATAGCTTCGCTGCCATCGCTCAGGCACACAGGACAGGAAGCCAGACCAATTTGGGAGAATATGACAATATCTGTTTGCTTCGTTATTTAATTTGATTTTTTTTCCCCATAGTCCTTAGGATTGTGCAGCAGTCAATGAAACAAATCAGACATAGCAACAATTTAAGATTCGAAAATGGCCAAAGGAATGTAAAGCTAACCAGAAATGGGGGGGAAATGAGAATCTCACCTCCTTCTATATTGTTCCTGTTTTTATCAGAGAGGTCAAAGGTTGCTCTGTTCACATGATGCTAAAGAGAAAATATGGATTTCAAGTGGATTCTAGTGAGGAGGATTCATATTTAAAGGCCTGCTGGTTTTGCTCTTTGTCTAACTGTCCCTGTTGATGACATAGAACAGAATACTGTTGTTACATTGGATACATAGATGATCAAACCCTTATTATCCTGTATCACTTTCTGTGGCACTTTAGTGGATGATTCTTCATCTACTAAAGTGGCTTATTTTGGCTTTCTGGCAAAGGTGAATTTAAAGTTTAAAATTAAATTTTCTGCTAAGTACTTGCTGAAAGAATCATGGAAAATGGGATTCAGGGTCTCTGTCAAAAAGATCCCCCGGTTATCTAAGGCCAGAAGAGAGATCCAGTCCCTCCAGCAAGTTGTGGGCCTGTCCCAGAGTCGTCCTGTACTTTGTCCTGAGATTACAAGTTCAGTGGACCCCTGGATAGTCATGGTTCTGTAGACGACAGTTCACCTATTCGTGGAAAGTGCAGCTTTGGAGGCTGAAATACCTCGACATGATGCTACCTCCTGTGCTATTGGCAGGTGTTTGGAAAGCAGCCAATCCAGTAACAACATTTTCCTTCACCCTGATTGGCTGTACACACAAGAGTGGAACTAAGGAAGACCGTGGATATTAGGTTCTGTGGTAGTGGAAACACCATAGCACTACTGTGCATATTACTGAACTTTAATATATGTTTGGTGTTTGATCTCTTAAAACAGGCAGCTCAGTGTTGGTCTCCCACACCAACCCATTCTCACTCCCAACTCGTCATATATTGACGCATGGGACTGTCCGTCCTCGTCACATGTTGACGCGCAGGGTACCCCTTTCGCGTCAATATGTGACGCATGGTCAGAAATTGTCCTAACTCGTCAATATATGACGAGTTGGGAGTGAGAATGTGTTGCCCACACACACAAACGTCATGGTAGGAGTATGCACTTAGCACGGCTAGCGCTTGTAAAGCAGGGATAGATTCATTCAGATTCTGTAAACATATTTGTTTTTATAAGCATTTACATAGTTGAATATAAACAGAAAGGGAATAATTACTACAAATGTTTCACAAACTTCTAAAAACTGCTAACAAAGTAACATTTATGGGGCCAATTTTACGGCCATGTTGAGGCAATGTACTTTCTCGGTATTTTGTTCTGCAAACAACTATTGATTATGGAAAAATTTGGACATAAGTCAAAGGGAGATTCTTCACATCTGTAAAGACATGTGGTGCCCAGGGGTGTGTATCCATGGCGATTCCTTGTGTGATCACTTTTTTAGCTGGAACAATCTCCGGTTAACCTTTGTCTGACACGCTAAAGGTGTTCTGTTAGGGTCAGCCATGACAGCCAATATCATTTTAGATCCATTGTCATACAGAAAGACAAATTAATGTTGCAAGCAATAAAGATGGAAAAATATGTAAAAAGGTTTTGGAAAGCTAAATGAGAAGACCTTCTCAGATGTGGATGGAAACCAGGTCTCCTGTGTTCATGGTATTGGAACAAACTAATGCGGTCCATTTTAGTCTATTCAATTTGTTCAAACTGTTTTCACATTTATGCCAATTAAATGTAATCTATTTATTCTACTCCAGAGAGAAATGAGGAGCAACCGTCAGCTTAGCATGAGAGGTCTTCATTAGCACTAGCTAGCTTGCCAGCTTGCTGTGCTCAATGTGATTTAACCAGGAGTTTGCGAAAGACCTCAGACTCCGAGTGCTGAAGACAGAGAGCTCTGTCCATGAAACGCTCAGATGTAAACAGAAGCATGTGACTGACTATGTATTGTAGAATCTTCCAAGTACTAAAATATGCTATTGATTTAAAAGTGGACGCCTGCTAGGGGTCAAGTTACAACCAACTGAAGTCAATCTTGCGTCGGCAGCATTTTAACCTACGATACTTCTTGGTGTTGCATGAGGATGTCTGTGTTGCTTTTCAGCATGGGAGAAGTGAGTCATTTATACAGAAAACTGCAAAGAAAACATTGAAATGACAATGCCAGGCGTAAGCATTCATAACTTTTTTCACATTACTACCGCAAAACCTGAGTGTTGAGTGTACCCTGTTGGGTCTTCAGGCGACAGATCAACACAAAGTAGCCCATGGTTGTGAAGTGGAAGCAACAATCAGTCGTACCTTTGGTCAAAGTTGATTGGAAGCTGTATGGAGGCTAAAAAAATAAGCCAATCCTTGAAGCTAACCTGTTTGAGGTTGTAAAATGCCGAACAGACTATGGCTGAGTTTAGCCTCCCACCTTTTCACAACCTTAAACATACAGATAGAGCTATCATAGAATGTTTCAGGGCCAGTATCCTACAACTTCTAGATGTGTCTCTACTTCAACCAACCTGAGTTGAACGTTGAGATCATTGGCAGGACTGGAGAGCTTGACCGCCTACTGAGGAGGTAACTGAGTCTTCTGTTGGACCGGGGACACGTGTAAACATCACAGGACACCGAGGCCCGGATATGAGAACCCACTGCTTCACAGTAAAACAAATCAAATTGATCATTTCATTTGTTTCTTAGAGTAACAGTAAAGTGCGCTGGATGTATGAAGTTGTAACACGACAAGTGGAAAAAGTTCAAGAAGGGACAGAGTTCTGCTGTGTTTCATTAAAGGTATCATTGTAATATTCTATGATACTGTCTCATATTTTTATCAATTAGTCAAAAAATTGATTATGGTATCCAGGAAATCCCCGCAGAACAAAGGGGTCTTTCTCTACTCTTCAAGTTTTCTTGCCTCTCAAAGGATCCTGCTGTAATATTTACTACACCTAGAGCATCTAGAGGCTCCTTTCATAGATAAAAGACTTATCTGTCAGCCGCTTCAACCACTATGCCTTCGTCTGTATTCCAGAGGACCTTTGAAATAAACAGGAGAAGCAGCATATTGTTGTCCAAAGCCACAACCTTGGTTATGTGACTCACTTCATCCGTTTCACAATTGTCTTAATGACTTGCCCGAAAGTCAAAGCACAAAGTTCTCCTAACCAGTTTGATCTGCCATTGTATTCCCAGTTGGCCCTGCGTCTTGTCCTCCAGCAGGTTCTTCCCAAGCAGATGATGAGCTGAGTTATGTAACGGATATATCTTCCAGCTCAAAGCTCGGCTGTAGTCTTTCTGTGAGTTTCCACAGTCCCTTTGTGATCTGTCATGATTCCTGCTGCTCCTCTGCCAGCTCCTACCTTAACCTGCTGGTTAGTTTGTTTCTCTCGCCTTGTCCCTCTGCTCCCAGTAACTTCACCCTCTTTTGGTTTCCGGCGTATAGAGCTCCCTCCTCCGTTTGGTCCTGTGGGTGAACTGAACTTAGAAACCTGATATGACTTTGAAAGACCGTCAGCGAAATGTGTTTACGTTTCTGCACTTTCATATTCTGGGACATTTGCCACAGTGTGATGAACCTCAGCTCATGAAGACCCTTAACTCAAAAAATATAGAATTTTGATGTCATTATCTTCTAGCTCTCGGTACGGTATGGGCAATATTTGTATTTCCAGACCTAATTCCTTATACATTATCTACATTTTTTATCCATCTATAACTCCTTAAATTTGCTTCTGGAAAACAGGGAGTCTTTCATTTCCCAAAAATGCTCTACTTGAAACGCCAGATTCCTTCAACATACATCAAGTTTGGTGGTTGCAGTTTGACAAAAGGTGAAAAACGCCAAGCGGTGTGAACGGGTTTACACCATGTCGGGAGAGACAGAGTCACATTTTCAGACATTTTGCAGGATGCTCATATTTTCTTTTCAAAACCTTACCAGGTTAACTTAACACCTTTCAATGCATGTGGGTAACTGAGTATAATCTATGCACGTTGACAGAGGAGCACTGGTAAATTCTCATCTCTGCTTCCAGATGGATTATTGTGAAATATCATGTTTATTGTTCCAACAACAGTCATATATTTCCTCCTTATTGCTGCCTGCTGTAGTTTTGCCCGAGTTTAAGCTCACTGAAAGCGTTGGTGTAGATTCGATTTGCTTTGCTGCTGCAAACGCTCAAAACCAGTCGACTTCTCTTCAGGTGACATTTTTATTTAATTGGCGCTCGGGGAATTCAATGAAAGATATTTCTTCTCTTATTTTTGTGTTGTTTTTTTTTTTGTTGCCAAGGTGATTTTATCCCACAAAAACATTCTTCAGCAGACAGCTGATGGAAAAAAAAAAAACACGCGCCACAAATGTTTCGGAGCACATGCTGTGGAAGCTGCTTTATGTCTGAACACACTGTGACCTTCAGGCGTCTCAGGACGCAAAAAATTACAAAGTTCAGATCAAAAAAAAAAAAAAAATCAAGACGTTTCTCTGAAATGTTCTTTGTAATATTGTTAGTTTATTCTAACATCTGCGATATAAACTGGCCGAATCAACGTCCATAACAGCCTGGACTGGGTTGACCCTGTTCTACAGACGGATCACATTGTCTGACCTGACTCAACAAAAGCACGAAACTCTTCTTGTCACAAATAATGTACTTGCCGCCAAACAGATTTCTGCTGGGGTTTTTTTTTTTGTATATATTTTTCTCAGTCTGGCACGTTTCACCTCAGCAATGAAAACTTAATATCAGTAAAGAAACAATCTAGTAAAAATAAAAAGCCGTTTTCAAATGACTCCATTTACTGAGGGGAAAAATCTACCCAAAGCAACCCGGCATTATGCGAAGGCGTTAGCTTCCCCTCAGCAGCTGGTTCTGTGACGTAGATGGAATAATGAGTCGTTTACGTTTGGGGCGACGTTTCAAACCCGGTTTTTATTTATTCTTATTTCACCAGAGTTTTAAGTTGTTTTTTCTTTTTTTAGTTTTTAGCCATATGTGTGTGGACTTGCTCGTGTTCTATGGATCAACTTTCTGCTAGAGATTACAACTGCAGCCTTGAGAGTTAAAGTTAAAGGTTACACAGTGATGGTGGCATATTGTTGATCGCAGTTTCGTTGGTAGAGAGCAGATGCTGTAGATGCTTCGATCATCTACAGCAAGCAGAAGAAGGAAAGTTCCCTTTGACGATCAAACCACTGATCCTTTGACCTACTTCATGTTGTCAAACAGGTGCTAGGTGAATGTTTTTAGCATTAAGGTGGAGAAGTTCTTAACCATACACTCGTGAATAATTATGACACACTGACTAACTAACTAGTGGATCACAGTCAAGTTACTTACAGAAATGGAAAGTTGTACGTCATCAGCGTAGACGTTTTGAAGAACTTCAACGAAGCGGATGATGAGTTACAACAACGTTTAAGTTCCCTTTGGGATTAAGAAAGTGTTTTTGAACTCCTGTTGTCAGGTTGGTTCTATTCAATGTATTTCTTGGTTCTGCGGGTTTAGGAGTTTTATGTATGCAACTGTATCTCCAACTTGGGCCTTATGGGTACAGATTGTTTTTCTTCCTCAATAAATATAAGAGATTTATCTCTTATATTTATATCTGAATAAATACAAGAGAGATTACTAACTGATATAAAAAATTATTGAAGGGAAACTTGTGAGACAAAAGAAGCAAAAATCTTTATACTTCTGTCCAGTTTTGTTGAAAAACACCTTGAACCTTTGACTTGGTTTTAGCAGGACTTGGTTACTGTTCTTGCTGTCTCTCTCTTAGCACGACAACATACTGACACACTTAGGCAATTATTTAAGCTCCGACTTTTAAATTGTAATTCTTTACGGGCAACATTAATAATGGAGGTGATAAATCGAGGGATCATAAAACTGTATCCCAATTTAATGTTCAACAAGCCGTTCCGTCTCAGTTTGATTATAGGTTGATTGGTTTGGTAAAATCATAAGACCCGTTTTAAGCGCGTACAATGAGTCTTAACAAGGCTGAACCTCCTCAGGGGATAATTAAGTTCACTTAAATCAGCCGTTTATATTTGTCTTCATGTAAATAAGTGGAGTCAGTCGACTATCTGATGACTGAAGGAGCAGTTTCTTTGAGGATGTAACATAAATGGGCTCGTAGTGTGACACAGCCTAAGGTCACGGCTTGCGGGCCGCGTGTTTATTGAAAAGCGGTCGTTATGCAACACCTCATTCTGTTGAGCTCAACCAACAGCCCTCCACAGGCGCCGGGATGATTTCACTAGTTCCGGCAGATGAAAACCCCCCCGCTGTGTTTTGAGAGCTGCGTGACGTTTTTATGAGCGGTGCTGACTGCTTTGCCACCTGCGGTCAAACCGGAGCGATCCTCACGAGGTCATGGTCGACAACAACCTGTTTGTGTGCCAGCAGCGCACTCATCAGCAGCTTCTATTTATCTCCGACCACTGATCGTTTTTTATTGTAGATTGACTTTTACGAGATAAGCAGAGCCTTGGCAAGGAATCCAGACACATTTTGTCGTGTTGCAGGAACCATGAGCCTCTACGTGTTTTAATGGGACAAGGTGGTGCGCGGTTGAGCAAGACGTCGCACCTGAATATGCTTTACCTTTACGTCGTGGCTGGAGGACGGCGTCGGGGAAGTCTTTTCTTCAGTAAGGAGTTGAGATGGGTCAGAGGAAATGGGAAGATGGACTATTGGGGCAAATGTTTCCATTTCATTAGGACACAAGGAAGTATGTAAAACTTTATTTATGCAGCACCTTTAAAGATAAAGATCGCAAGAACAAAAATAAATACACAAAAATTTAAAGCTGCAGTATGTAACTGTTATCCAAAAAATATTTCTTTACATATTTGATGAAACTGTCACCATGTCATGACAATACGGCATGAGACAGATAATCTGTGGAGATATTAGCTCCTCCTCCTTCTCTCAGTGCTAACTAGAAACAACCAATCAGAGCCAGGAGGCGGGTCTTAGCGCAGTCAATCATGCCCCGGTTCTCTCCCTATCAGCATAGCCTGTTGTGAAGCTAGGTAGCATGGCCACCGATGACTGCAGATAAACTGTATTCTGTAACAGTGAGTTGCTTGTCCTCCATTAGCAGATTTAGCGCTGCATTCACGAGACTGACTGACACCGCTAAGTCCCTCCTCCTGTTTCTGATTGGCTGGTTGTTTTTGGTCGGGAGCGGTGCGTTTCTTCACGAAGGAGGTCGATCTTTTCACAGATTTTCACAATATGGTGACAGCTTTAAAAAAAAAAAAGTAAAACACTTTTTAAAATTTTTATCAAAGTTACATACTGCAGCTTTAAGAGAGATAAGAATTCCACTCAATTCTTATTTATTTGTTTATTTTATGTCCGAAATAAAAAAAAGAAAAAAGAATTGAGTGGAATTGCATAGGACGGGCTGCAAAGTGGCGCAGTTGGTAGCTGCAAGAATTGTCCTGGGTTCGATTCCAGGCCCGGCGTCTTTCTGAACGAAGTTTGCATGTTCTCCCTGTGCA
Organism: Xiphophorus couchianus; assembly: GCF_001444195.1. Lineage (NCBI taxonomy): Eukaryota > Metazoa > Chordata > Actinopteri > Cyprinodontiformes > Poeciliidae > Xiphophorus > Xiphophorus couchianus. Next base: position 15,324,905 of record NC_040244.1, on the reverse strand, counting down.
TGCGTGGGTTTTCTCCGGGTTCTCCGGGTTCCTCCCACAGTCCAAAAACATGACTGCTAGGTTAATTGGTCTCTCTAAATGCTCCCTACGCGTGAGTGTGTGTGTGTGTGTGGTTGTGTGTCCTGTCTGTCTCTGTGATGCCCTGCGATAGACTGGTGACCTGTCCAGGGTGAGCCCCGCCTCTCACCCGGAACGTTAGCTGGAGATAGACACCAGCACCTCCTGACCCACTAGGGGCAAAGGTGTTAGAACATGGATGAATGGATGGATGGATGGATGGATATTGTATAGGAAGTCAGCGATAAGAATCGTATCATGATGACCGCTAGTGTAAATTCAGAGCTACAATTGAATGGTTTGGATCATCGCTTAGCCACGGTTTTAAAGGTCCAATCAAAGTCTAGAACTAAATCCAATGGACAATCTGTAGTAAGACTTAAAAATTGACTTCAACAGGCGCTCTCCATCCACTCTGACTGGGCTTCAGCAATTTTGGAAAGAAAGGTGGAGAGAGAGGGTTGAGTCTGCAGAAGAGACAAGCTGTTAGAGACGTAGGCTGGAAGAGTTGAAGATGAAACTGCACCGATCAACAAGATTTTTTTCTTTTACATTTTCAATTTGTACACTACCATGTGCAGGTCTAGCCCATAAAATCTCAGTGGGCCACATTGAAGGTTTATCTGCAACTTGTCCAAGTCACTACTGCCTAAAGCAGGGCACCAAAAGTTCAACTTTAAACAAGTTGTTTTGCTAGGATTTGCATAAATCCAGTTTGAATTATTCAGTCGTTTTGTCGAAGCCCTTATATCTGTTTGAACACACTCCAGCTGTTTTCTCTCTAAAGGTCAGTCTCCTTTAGCAAAGTGAAGCTCAGGCGGCAGGACGGCCAAACCACGGAATGAAGCCCTCTGAAACCATTTGAGAAATAAACGAGTCAAAGTTGATCTTAATTAGATTTAACGTGCCGAGGAATGTCGTAAAAACTTTCATTGGGTTTCACACTGCGCTTTTGCGTCAGAGCGTCGGCTTCCCTTAATGCACTAAATACATTATGATTGCAAAAATGTGTTTAAAATTTGACAGATTTTAAACAGTCAACCTGGAGCGTCTGCAGTGTGAATAACTAGGAACCTCTTCACTGGGATGGTGCACAGTTTGAAACTGGAGTGGGTGACATGTTGGCAGGAATCCACCTCTGTTCCTAACGCTGCGACTCTTTGTGTGATTACAGTTTCTTTTTGTTTAGCATCGTGTTTCACAGCTGCAGCTTTGACTGAGCCTCACATCCGCTCCGTTTCATCCTGATTGGGTGAATCGCAGCGCTGTGCTTTAAACGTGTCTATGAAAGAGATTCTCTATTAAAACTCCCGATTACATAACGGGCCAGAGGCTTTACAAATAAACTCTTTGGCTTCCTTTATGGCTCATATGTCACCACAATGAGACGTCTGCTATCAGAAACCTTAAGCAAATCCGATTCTAACACATAAGAACTCCTATGAAGTGATGCCGGTCGTTGTGCAGTTGGTCGAAGGATTTTTTTTCAGCCAGACAAGCTGGTTCTGTTTGGCGATTCTGAGGACTCAGTAAGTTGTTTGTTTGGTTCTGTCGCCTTGCTTTATATAGAACAGGAAGCAGAAAGGCCCTGTGAGGATGTGATAGAAAAGCCAGACTGTGAGTTTGAATCTGAACGAAGGTGGAGACCTTTACTCCTCACCGGAGAAGACCAGCTCACTCACTTTGATCATGACTGACAGATTTATTCTGTAGCTGTCATAAGTTCATTTAGTTCATGTTTATTTCTTAGGGTTTTAAACTAATAGATTATCATTCCTTTTAGCTATACAGTGATAGCTAATTAGCTAACTTTAGCTTATAAGCTAACTTGACAAGGGACTGCAGATGTGATTCACCATCAAATGGTGACATTTATGTTTGAGTTGTACTTTGCCCCTTTTAAATTAAATCTATTATTATTATTATTATTATTATTATTAAGGATGATTAAGAGCAGAATATACACCACCTTGCAATAATTCCCTCTATTCCTCCACATCCTACCTCTGGAGGAGGAGCGGTCAGGAGGAGCTGTTCAGCCAATCAGAGGTGGACTTGGAGTAACACCAGAGCCATGTCACATTATCTCCAGCCATTAATAAAATAGATCCTATTGTTTAAAAAAGATTTTATATTGAACCGGAGAATGAAAAGGAGCATCAGCAGTCGTTCATTTTCAATCAAATATTATCAAATGAATGTGCTTATTTTTTTTGCATGTCAGACATATTACCATTACACTGAATGACAAGAAAAAAAACCCTTTATTTAAGATTTAGATGCCAGGATCTTGGGTTGTTTTGTTTTTTCTGGGTTTGTAGAATATCTTAGTTATTCTTGTTTTGATTAGATCAGACTTATTTCTGTTTTTTACTTTATATCCCTGTTCTTAGTTATTTTAGTTCATGTTTATTCCTTATGTTTACTCTTTGTTCCAGTAGAATTTTGTTTTGCCTGTTTATTTGCTCCTCTTGTGCCGTCTCTCTGTCTCTCTCTCCCTCTCCCTCAGCCTGCCTTCTGCTCTGCCCTCACAGCTGCTCCCTGTCTCTCCATCAGTAGAGTCCATTGTTCCGGCAGTCCACCTCTACAACCTAACGTCTCCCAGACTCCAGTTTCTCCTCCTCGTCGTCGTAAGTCGCTTTGCGTTCTTTAAGCAACAGAAACTTTGACATGTTCTGACAGAAACTCAGAGAAATCTTGGATTTCTTTGAAAAATCAATTCATCAAATTTATTTGTAAAACACATTTCAGCAAGAAGGCAGCCCCAAGTGCTTTACCTCAAAAAAATACAAAGTCATAAAAGACGCCACACAGTCAACAGTTGAGAAAACTAGTAAACGTTTTACACTTTGTCAACTGCCGTCGTTACACCTCAGATATGCTGGTCAATGTTTCATTTATTGTGGCTCAAAAGCAATTCTGAAGACAGGGTTTTAGTCTGGATCTAAACGAATTTAGTGTTTTGCAGTTTTCTGGAAGTTGGCTCCAGATTTGTGGTGCACAGAAGCTGAGTGCTGCTTTCAGGTGACAAAATTTAAAAGCACTTATTAGAAGATATAAAAGGCTTGATGTAAAAAGTCCAGCAGAGACGTTTTTTCAGCAATCTGAAGAGTCTGCAGTCGGAGCCGGCAAAAAGTCAAATGGAGTGGATCACGCAGTGGATCTGGCTCGATTCTTTTCCCACAGAGAGACCAACGTTCTCACACTGACCGGGGACAGAGTCCCACGTGTCGTCCGTCAGCTGCTACTTCACCAGTCGTTTCTTTCCCACTAAGTAAAGGGAGACGAGCCTCACAGGGGACAAGATTTACTGTCTGATGACCATCTCATGCACATGGCTGACACGTACTGCATGTAACAGTGGAAGCAGCTTCCAAATGTTGATGATTACATGAAGTTGTTGGATGAATCATCAGGAAGCGTGAACGCCTCTGTCTCATTTATGATGGGTTTTTTTCTACAACATCAAAATATCCAATTTCCAAAATAAAACTCTTCGTAGACGTTTCTTTAGGTGCAAGGCAAAGTGTTTTTCTCTTCTTGGCGACGTTCCTGTTTTCATACATAATGTTTTAGTAAAACCAGCGAGCGCTGCCCAACCGTTGCTGCCAAACGTAAAAAAAATTAAAATACAATAAAATAAAATTCCAGAACACATCAGGACAACGTTCCTCACAAGCGTTTTGGAAAGTATTGACCTGTCATTTAATACAGCAGCTGCACAAGACCCTGTTTATATTTTGGATCAACAATGATGTACAGATTCCTTTTCTACAAGTTTTAGACTCTTTTACTTTATTAAAAATTTATTTTTAGTTTATTATCGAGGAGATTAAATATAACTAACTTACTGCCTGTCAGTTTAAAGTCTATAACCAGTTTATATATAAAAAAAAATGAACAAAACAACATTGCATCCTCACATAATGTTTCCTTCTAATTGTCATATTTTCAATTTCTTTGCTATTTTTGCATATGTTGTTAATATAATGTTTTATTATTTTTCCATTGTTATCACTACTTCACTTCCTAATAGTTTTTAGTTTTAGAGAAGCCCATCTCTGGGTAAGTGCTGCAGATTAGCTCGCGCTATCAGCACCGTGATGCAGCCTGGGACTGTTTGTCTGTAACCATCAAACCAACCTAATGAAAACACGTCTTAAGAAATCAATCTTTCAGGTTTTAAAAAAATAAAGTGTCCCTGAAGCTCTTTCAACAATTTTGTGTTAAAATGTTTGGACGGCATTGACTAAAATGTTCGACAACATTCCTATATATTGTACAGGTTGTTTGTAGTGATGCTATCTGAGTAATAAAGAGTTTCCAATAAGATGAATGTTATAAATATGTCTATATTTTTTTTACATGTTCAGTTTAGTTTAACAGCAGGTCTCTGTAGGACAGATCATGCTGAGTTTCCTCCTTATCATCTGTTTCTCATGTGTGTCCTTGGGAGAAATAATCCCTTCGGGTTTTACTTTGATTGCTGAAGGATTTTCAGCCATTATGTGTCGATGGCTTGATGTAAATATCCAGAAGGGATGCAGTATCTTTCCCACTCGCTCCCATTGTTCATGTGACATACGTGTCTGAATCAGAGGACACGATCCCCTGGCATCGGCGGAGCTACTTCACGTAGCCTCTCCATGTGGGAAAATATTTGGAAGCTATTTCCAGGCTTCTTCTTCCTCTTCCCAAATGTCAAGTTTTTTTTTGTTGTTTTTTTGATTGATCCACAACGTTCAACAGGTTAACCAGGGGGGCCGTGTCTAAATAAAAACGGAGAAAGGAGATTAATTCTAGGAAAAGCGATTGCTTTTTCATGTCACTTTAACTTTTTTGTGGATTCCAAGATGACTTTGTCAACAGCGAGAAGACAAAGTCCCAGGACTTATTTTTAAAGTCCCATATTTCTCTCCTGGGAAATAGCAGTTTGTCATTTTCCCCTGTAAACCAGTGGGCTGCTGTGTGGCACAAGTGATAGAAGGCTATCTGTGGTTATGAAAGTTTAGTCATGTGAAAAGATGCTCCCTTCTAAGGTTTTATGAATCATTACCTAGTAAAAAAAACAAACCCTGATTTTCCATAGTTTTTCTTTTTTCAGGGTTTGCCAATTTTCTCCCACAGTCCAAAAAATTGACTCTTAACCTTAATCTCTCAATTAGTCTTTATTTTGGGACGGCATTGTCTGTCATGTCTGTCCCTGTTTTTCTCTGGGATAGAATTCCAAACAGGAATTATTTGAAACCCAATGAATAAGGTCACTGTTGGTTTCCTTCCACAAGCTTCTCACAATAGTTTGCTAGAACTCTGGCCCATTCCTCCATTTTGTAGCTTTGCTCTCACACACGTTTTTTGACCGTTTTTCATACTTAGATCCAGATTTGTGATGGCTGCTCCGAAAGGCGTTCTTTAGATCCATGTTGTCTTGTCCGGCTCGCCCGTTTGCGAGGAAGAAGACAAAAACATTTATCTAAGTTTCACCTTTAGCGAAATAAAAAACAAATAAAACATCTCACCTGCTGCGGGAACTTCCTGCAGAGAGCTTTCAGGACCAGAAAGCCCCTCATTCAGGAAGCCTTGCTGACGTCTGATCACTGCTATTTGAGAAATGTTCCCTGATTTCAAAACTTTGACTGAAGTGGTGCTTGTGATTCCAGTGTAAAATGTGGCAGAAGAGCAAAAACTGCGTAAATTTTTGATTACACACAAATAATGTTTGATATTAATTAATTATCGCTGTGCGAGTTTTTAAATGCTTGACAATAAAATCTAGAATATCGGATTTATTCAAGGACTCGACTCGACGTCTGTGGTGCTGCTACAAGTTTAGCATTGAGATGCTATTTTAGGTTTATATAGGTTTGCTCACAGGCTAACTCTTAGTTAGCACAACCTGGACATAACAACAGTGGTTTCCAGCAGGCAGTTTGATCGAGTAGCTGAAGTGAATCTCCAGTGGTTAGAGAGAAGTGGCCTGGTTGTTCGTTGTTGTTGCGGATGTCGCCTGTGCGTCGGTTTTACTGGCGTACCAGAAACGTGAAAACAAAGGTTCCGGCTCAGAACTTTAGCACGTTTTTACGTGCGTGAAAATGTTTAACACGTTAAAGTCCAAATCTTAGTATTTACACATACATGTAGGACTACAAGCACAATTCATTGCAACTTTTGATTTTTGTCTTCTTTTTTTTTTTTTTTATGAAAATGAAACAAGAAGGCTGGTGACTGTGAAGGAGGTTTCTGTCTTTGTTGCCACATTAATGCTGAGGTTTTTCTCTTTTTTATTCATTTTATTGTTCTGATGGGGAGTAATAAATCCAACCAGGCGGTACGCCGTTCACTTCTGCAGCACACGGTGCTGATGTCATCGCTGGTAACTGTAACCACATCCACAGTAATGAACGGATTCAGTGAAAATGGCCAGAGTTTGAGCTGAGCGCCGCCTCTGCGTACTGCTGTTCCCTCCGTCTCCATTTATATAACACAATGTGCTATTATGACTCGATGCGAGTTAGGAGGAGATTGTGTTTTGGCTTAAAGTGCGCCCTTTCAAAAATCCTGCATGTTGAACAAATAAGCGAAAGAATTTGAGGCCAAGGGGTCGTGACAAAATCTCAGTGTCTGATGGATTGGGAAAGATGGAGATTGATGTTTAGTTTAAAAAGCTGTAGTGATTAAACTGCGGTCCGCAGAAACACAATGCCAACATTTTTTTTTTCTGGCATTCACCCAATAAAATACCCATAAAAGGCTACGTCTGCAGTCTGGTGGGCTTTACGTGGCAGAGTAAGAAAAACTACTGAAAGAACGACTGTAGGTTTAAAATGGCAATGTGTTTCTACATCACAGAAAACGTGTGGAGAGCCGTCCACCTCTAACACACTCCCGTCTGCACCACATTTCATGCCGTATCATGTTGCCCCGGATTTGAAATAAATGAGTTTGATATGTTTGAAAGTTTGATTTACTGGAGAAAAATTCCACTTTACAAAACAGGAGGCAACGGCCAGTTAATGATGCATGTATATGGAGTCGCTGACATTATAGTGTGAAGCACTCTGACTCTTTCCAGTGAGCTCAGCTTCTGAAAGCACTTACAGGTGGGCTGGTTGTCCTGCAGTGGCCCCTACCAGCTGGCTTCTGGATCCACAACTCGTTCTGATTCCTTAAAGGGACGGTTTTATTAAAAATCTGCTTATTTCTTTTGCTTTACATCATGTTATAATGTTCTTCTCTAATCAAAAACATACCTGGAGTGTTGCTTTGACTCATCCAGGCATGCTTCAGGAATCCTTGAATCTACCATGGCAACCATTTGGGAGGTGCCTCGTCGCCTGCTCAAACAATTTCCTCCAGTCTCGAGGCTTTTCGCTCCACATATGGGCGGGGGCGTGGTTACCGTAATGTTTTGGCTGACTTTTCTTTTCACCTGCTTTATTTATGGAAATAAGCAGGTAAAATGGTCCGACTCAATTAGCAGCTGCTAACGGCTATAATATGGAAGCATTTCAATATCATTCAGCAACAGAGTGAGACAGAAGTTTCCTGTTCAGAGGCAGAGGATGCTGCCCTGCGTCTGCTGCCTCGCCTCTCCACACAGAGCAGGATGGTGAAAATAATTCATGTTTTTTGTCGGTCCTTCTTGAGGGAGAAGAAGAGCCTGTCAAGATGTGGCCAACGCCTTTTACAGTCCTGCTCTCTCTCACTGAGGGCATGGTGTGTGTGTGTGTGTGTGGGGGGGTGTGTTGGTGTGTGTGAGTGCAGAATTCCCACTATCTTAGATCAGCGATGATTTCTGGAAAAGTCATTGCAGAAGTTTACGATAAGCGAAATGACGTCTTTTCTAAAGAACAGAAGAAGAACGCGTCCAACTCTGCCTGAAGAGTCGGAGGTTTTTCTGTGATTCTTCTGGAGTTGAGATGATTTTGCATCAAGTCGCTTTCATTTGATGCGATTTGATGGACAGATCCCGTCCGCTTACGGATGGCTGGACATTCACATGCTGTTGGTACTTAAATGTGGTTGTTCAAAACTAACGGCACTTTCCTGCGACGGCGTATTAGAGCCATCGTAGATGGTAACAAAAGGCGAGTACATTTTCACCAAAAAGCTCCAAACATTTTCTAGAAAAACAAACATGGAAACTTGAGTTTGAAACGTCACAAGTTTTCAACTTGTCAAACTCAGAAATGTGAAATAAATTTGAGTTTGAAAACGCTGACATTTTTTGAAATTTAAAACTTTTTTTCTTTTAGTTTTGAAATTCAGAAATGTTCTAGACAATTCATCATTTTAATTTTAAAATTTGAATTTTTTCTAGCAAATTTTCGACTTTTGAGATTCAGAAATTTACCAAGTTTTCTAGAAAACTTCTGAGATTAAGTTTTTATTAATTAATTTATTTTTCCCTCTACAACGGCCCAATGCACCGTCGTATAAAAAACAATGTTCATCAGAGCGATTGTGAACAACGTCTACATGGGCGTCGCCATGTTCAAATCCCAGCTTCCCCAACTACGTTAACTGGAACGCTGTGACCTCGGATGAGGCGTCAAACTCAGCTCCACGTTCCGGCTACCTGGAACGTTCATCCATCAGGAACTTGCATCACTTGTGATTTTTGTATTAAAGTTAAGGAATAAAAATCATCATTTTAACTGACCTAAGACAGAAAAAGTTGACTTTTAATAAAATCTACATACTAATTGAGCGTACATGCTTAAGATGTGATCTTTGCATGTGACAAATCGCTGCTGTCAGTTAAAACATGATGGAGAGGAAAGAAATGGGTCAAAATAACTGATTGGGAAATTAAAAAAGAACCACAGCAAAATAAATCATGTGTGTTCTCCTCCCTGACTCGGCTCCTGTCTGAAATGCTAATTCGGTAACCGATCCTGAAAGGTTGCGCCAGGGTTACCTTTTGCACTTGTGTCTGTGAGAGTGTGTGTGAGTGTGAGGTTACCGTCCCTCTTGTTCTGAATCAGGGATGTGAAAAAGGAGGAATGTTCTCCTCCTGGGAACAGACGGAAGAAGAGGAGGACAAGATTACGCACAGAGTAGAAAACAGTCATGTGATCAGCAGGACTTACTTTGAAGGTTGTATCAGTATTTATGTCGACAGTGAAGGGTTCATGTTTTCTTATCATTTAGCCCAATACGTTCTGAAGAAGGTTTTTGAAAGCTGTTTGAAACTTTTCACACCTGATAGTCCAGTAGATTCGGTTCAATTTGAGACCAGAATTGCAACAATTGTTTAGTTTTCACACGACTGTGTTAACTGGTTCCAACCCTTTGAAAAAAAAAAAAAACCTGTTCCCCTCCTCGCCTGTGGTGGCGCTGCACCAAGAGCCACTGAAGGAAACGGAATGAAAACCTCTGAAAAAGACGTCTCTGCAACTTCCCTCTTCACGAAATGTGACCAGAAATGGCGTGCTGTCAGATTTTAGAGGTTGAAGGATTTAACGAGACATTTTTAGCACTCGCACTAGACTTGCGTGTTTGTTTTGGTTGTATTTACCCAGAATTCCCTGGAAGTCCGCTTCCTGCTTATGGAGCGGTCTCCGGTCCACTTGCCGTTCACATATGCATTCAAACAGCACCAGAGTTCACTTCAAACCAAACGGAGGCCGAGGTTTTTAGACGGACCAGAGTTCGCTTCTTTGGATCCATTGCGCGTTCACACCTCCCCAACCTGAACCGGACTTTGTAGACAAACGAACTGGAGTTAAAGTGAACCAAACAGAGCTGGTGTGAACGCAACCTTAGTTTCCTTCTGGTTGTACTGTAAACAGCAGAAATGGATCAGTCTGCCACCATGCAGACGTTTCTTGTTGGAGAACTGTCTCGCTGCAGCTGTCAGACGTCTGTCCTACTTGATTTGAGCTCAATATTTTTCAGGTTTTGGGTAAATATGGAATCAGAAACAGTACTGAGTATTTCCAGACTTTAGTAATCATCGCACTGTCTGAACCTTGTGTCCTTCCTTTCCCTACACATTTCCTTCCTTTTCTCATTCATCCCTTGTTATTCCTTCCGTAGATTTTTCTTCTTTAATCCCTTTCTTCTTCACTCATGTCCTTATTTCATTTCATCCTTGAGTCTTTTCTTGTTTCTGTCCATCTATTCTTGTGACGTACCCTCGGTCGTTTTTGCTCAATAATCTCTTGGACTTGGTTTGTGTTTTTGGAGAAATTGCCTCAGCAACAGCTTGTCAACTGCAGGCATGTGACTCCATCGCTTTAGATCATCTATGGAGACAACATGTCTAGCTTATGGGGTTACTTCAGTTCTGCATGAAATGTAACGGAAGTCTCTAAAGAACATGTGCGCCAGGATTAATGTGGAAAACACATATGATGGACAAGAAGTGCAGATAAGATCTGACAGATAAGATCTATATTTTATTTTCTAGGTTCTTGGGTGCCACGCCCCTTTCTGATGCCACCCTGGGTAACTGCCCATACATACCATATCAAAAACTGACTCAGTATGGACATTTTCAAAAAATCTTTTAACATTTAAAATATTGATATTTTGAAATATCAGTATTTGTATGTTTTACAGTCTCAAACCAAGCATGCCTGAAGATTCCCAGTTTTCCTGTTTTTTATATTCAGGAACATTTGAACTTTAAAGGAAGCCACTTTGTTTTAAACGTTAAATTCGAAATGTCCGTCGCCATTCGTTGAGGCTGCAGAATGCTCGGACTGAGGCCACGTGTTTGGCTGTTGCGCTCGCTTTGTTATGTGCAGCGTTGGGGAATGCCTGGACATTCCAAACGGGAACACGAACCGAGGGTTTTACCGTCAACAGCCAGAGGCTCGGGAGGGGTCAGAGGTCAGGGTCGTAGTCGGGCTTTTGACAGAGCAAGAGAGGATTTATGGGCACCTGCAGGGCGGAAGCATCTGTCTTCCATCCACACCAGCATGGCGTTCTAACAGAATCCTCCCTGCTCCTGCCTCACACACGGCAGCCGGGCGTCGCGGTAACCGAGACAGCCGTCGCTCCCCATCAGCACAACCTAAATTAGACGAGTTTGTAATTCGGCTTTTGAAGAAGTGACCCTGAAAAATTGGTTTCTGTTGCCGCCCGACATCTGTGTGTGTGTGTGGGTGTGTGTGTGTGTGCGTGTGTGTGTGTGTGTTTGATCCAGAGACGGAGAGGAAAACAAACTCCTGACAGAAGTAATTGTGGAGGTCAGAGCTGAAAGTGAAAGCTAGAGTTTCATTTTCACACACATGCTGTAGGTCTGGCGACACACACGTGGATATTTCAAAAAATTCAGGGCCTCAATTTCATCCTAATTCCCTTATTAGAGAAAAGCCTTTAACAGACCTGAGCTTCCCATATCCTGCTTCTCTAAATTCAAGGCTTTGGGGGGAAAAAGCTCACACTGTAACTTGTATTTGTGATCTTAGTGATGTGATGTGAAAGAATGTTTATGCTCTTTATAGATTTCTTTTCTTTTTTTGTCTAATCTGAGATGAAAAAAAACCCCAAACTTTGTTTTTTTTGTCTGTCAGTCCCACTGCCTTCCTAAAATACAATTTAACTGTAGCTGCGTTTCTGTTGGTCGCATAAATATGCAAATTGTAATTATGTAAACAAATTTGTTTAATGGAAACACAGCAATTTTGAAACACATTTTTCCAAAAACAAACTATTGGATAAAACAGTTTTGCGCTAGGACGAGGGGATTTTTCAGCTGTATTGAAATTAATGTATTTTGCAAAACTTCAATGGAAACTTGATTTTTTTTTTTTCCATCACAAGTCACATGATCAACCAGCAGATCTGACTACGGGCAAAAACAAAGATGACAGGAGGATGATGGGTTTTTTTACCCCTCCAGGGGTCTTTTGTGGGCTCTAGTGTCCCTTATATGAAAGTGGGCTGACAGGGAAGGGGGAAGACATGCGGCAAATATCGCCGGGTCCGGGAGTCAAACACACGACGGCTGCGTCGAGGACTCAAGGTCTCCAAACATGGGTCGCGCTAACCGCTACGCCACCACGACACGCCCTAGGATGATGTTTTTAATGACTTATCACGTGAACAAACTGATTTGTGTGTGATTTTAATTATTTAACAAAGTACTTGCACATGCAAAATTGTGTTTTTTCGACGCTAGCGCAATATGGAGAAAGTTTTGTACATATTTGTAATGGAAACAGCTTGTGATAAAAATCCATTTTTAGCTGTCTGATTTTCAGACCTGTGAAGACACAGCCGCAGAAATCAATGCGACTAATAAACATGGATGAGTTTCTCTAGATCTTGCTGGGACATTAGTCCTCTAATTCTGGGAATGTTCTTCAGGTGATAGAAGGCCGACTTTGTCTCTATGTGGCTCTGAAGGTTCAGGTCTGAGTCCATCACTCCAAACCAGTCATATTTTTCTATTCATTTTCGGTGGTTTAAGACAAAGGCGGTTTCGGGACATTGCAAAATGGGGAAGGAGGGAGAAAATGGGAGAAGTAAATTCCTGCCAAAAAAAAAACCCCTCAAGAATGTTTTAGGAAAAAAAAAAACCCCATTTCTGAACAATTTTCTAGAAACAAAAAATCAGACATTTTGAGATCAATCTCAGAAAATTTTGTTGAGAAAATAAAAAAAAAATTCATGGAGTTTGAAAACTTGTTGGACAAAACCCGGCCTTGGAAACTCAGAAATGTACTTGCTGTTTCTAGAAAGAAGAAAAAAAACTTTCAGAGAATAATCTCACTTTCTATTGATAACCAATTAAAAAGTGGCAGTTGAATGACTCCACATCATTGATAACACTGAGTTGGTATCAGCATTGGGTTGATCCTGGCATGGTAGGTTTTAGATTCCTAGTTGAAGATTTGTTTTAGTTCTTCTTTTTGTTTTCAGCTCTACCTCAGTGATTTATGGGCCCTGTATTTACTTGGTATCGGCTTGATATCAAAATATGTGATATTACACGCCTCTTTTTGTTTCTAAAAACTTTCGACGGAAATTTCCTTTTTATTTCAATCTACATGGACTCTAATCCGCCGTCATAGTTTAGTCTTTGCAGCTTTCATTGGTCGTCTTTAATTCATGTTTCTGCCAATAAAACTTCTTCTGTTGTGTTCAAAATGTACTTCCACGCTTTTCCTAACTTGTCTGCAAGTTCTGAACACTTCGCAGCTCCTGTTCTAGTCTCCTCCGCTGTCTGGCCATTTATTCCACTTTAATTCCACTCTGCCACAGCTGGCATGGATTTAACCGACTATTATAAACCCAACTTTTCTTTAATAAGACTATAAAAAGAAAAAAAAAAACAATGATCAAATCAGTCATTCTAGCGTCTGAATGCTAAACTAAACACAAAGCCAGCTGCTTTTCAAGAGAGCAAACTGCTGAAAAGTAACACACAGTTGCCAACAGACACAAAGAACCATAAAATTGGACTTTAGACGCGGCAGCTTAAGGATTTTACTGCTTAGCTGCGGCTTTTGTTTGCAGTTAAACGCAGGAAAGGAACAAGTCTCCGACTGGCAACGTCGTGGCTACGCGGCTAACCGGTCAGGGTGCATTCCTGCGACGACGTTTAGAACTCAACCGATAGGATGAAGCCTGATGACAGATGACGGGCCTTCAGAGCAAATCCAGCTTCGGATAAGCTCGTTGAGTGTCAGCCGGCTTTACCTGGAACATTAACAGACTTCCTGCGGGCGTAGCTAATAATTATGAGCAGACCTTCTGTCAGTATTTCACAGATGTCGCCCGGCACAAGGACAAGAAAAGAAGCATTATGGGTAAATACAACCCAAACAAACATGCCTGCCCAGCAGTAGTAGGAGAAATAAGTCGTTGTCTTTTACCAAAGTCAAAAGCGAAATCCCACAACCACTAAATTTACATTTCATGAGGAAGGAAGTTGCGCTCAGTGTCTTCTTCAGAAGATTTTCTGTTGTTTCCTTCAGTGATGCTAGGTTCAGCGCCACCACAGGCAAGGGGTAGAACAGGTTTTTCAAAGGGTTTTATTCGTTTTGATGTAGTGCAGTGTGCAAACGAACAGCACCAGCTGAAATAATGGCCTCGTGCCATTTTTTGCCAAAAGTGACTGTTTTGCCTAAACCATCTTTTGGAAAAAGGAAGGTGGAGATTTTTTTTTTTTTTACAAAGAATCACTTGTGGCAAAAAATTAAATAAAAATAATTAAGTCATTATTTTAGGAAGGTGACTAAATGTTGTAATTTTGGTCCCAATCGAACCGAGTCTACCGGACTGTGTGAAAACAGCTGACATCATGTGTCCTACCTGAGTTACCGATGCTGACCACATCCATCCCTCTACCATCAGCGCTCATCTTCTGACGGCTGCTGCATCCTGCTCTGTTATCCATCGAGTTCAAGACTAAAACATATTTTCGATGGGAGACCCAGATTATGTGTAGCTGACAAATGTTTGACACCTTATTGAGTCTGTCACGCAAAAAAAAAAATAATTAAGGCAACCCTGAAGGTAAAATGGCTTCCAACTTAGTACCTAACAATTAAACGAGCCTTTTTGCTAAGCTAACTATTGCTGAAGTGAGAAAGTGGGAAACGACACATCATCAAAAACATACCTGGAAGCGTCCACAAGCGAGGAGGACTCTGACTTTCCGCCTCCTCAGCAGAGCAAACAAACCAGGAAGCTGCAGCAAAGGAATGAACTCCTGCTGCTGTCGGCTGGAGAAGGTTTAACTGAAACATATTGTACAGGAGTGTGTAGTGTGGCATGTCAACACCTATGGGAATTGATTTGTGGCTGTGTGTGTACTCCATAGTTTCTAGCAGCCACAGAGAAACTCCCTTGTCACTACCAGGGTGGTAAAAAAAAAAATAAAAATCCTGCACTAGACAGAATAGTTAGCGTGTTGACGAATTGGGAAGTATCCAACTGACTTGAGGCCTCAGCAGCAGCCTTGATTGCTCCCTGACATGTGCAAGCTAACCACACGTTTAAAACCAGAACAGCCAATTACCTCGTTTCCCAGATTTCTTTTACTGCCTACAGTCATTGGAAAACTGTGGTGGCCATAGTGTTGTGTCAGCTCTAGATTTATCTGGAAGTCATGTATAAACTGATAAGAAGGCAAATAAAATAGTAAAACAGTAGAAAATCTTATTTGAAAGCTAAATGCATGATAGCATTAGGAATGTTAATGCTTTGCTGATTACTAGTATTTTATATTTAACATCTTGTCTAACTCTATCAAATGCCGATTCCTAAAGTGTCATAGGGAATATTAAAACTTTTTAACAATGTGTTTCTAAAAGGTGGTGAACATGGTGCATTTAAAGCCCTACTTGTTCTCAGATTGACCCACATCAAGAGCAGTGCTTTATAAAACACTTTGCAAGACAACGATTAAAAAAGGTTTTTTTTTGGTTTTTTTTCTTTAATGTGGGCAAAACTTTGTCAATATTCCACTAATGGCGATAAACACAATTTTGCAATTGCTGCATTTCCATTAAATAAGAAACGCAATTAAAGTCACGTGTGGACATGTTTGTCTTCTTCTTCGCGGTTTCCGCCAGTGGCAACATCCGGTCATTGGTTGTTGTTGAAACCAGGGTTTCCATTACGGTTTTGGGAAATAAACCAATTTTGATATGGCCTAGAGGCAAAAAAACCCCAAAAAACTTTCTTCAAAAAAAATGTTTCTTTTAAATTGGCCTGTTTCCATTAAGCAGATTTATTTTTTTTAAATGTCAAATTGTGCAATTGTAACATTGTGAACATCTAGAGACATTTCTGGGAGTTGGAGGCTAAAAATGATGCATATGCACAGGTGTTGCTCTGCACCACCTGTGTGAAGCTGAAACCAAGGATAGACTTTAGGAAACACCCTGTGTGAGAAATAGGGTGTTGGTGGAAAACATTTACCTGAGCAAATAACTCTTGAAAAGATCTCTGTCAGTAAGACAAAGTGGTTTCTGCAGAAGTAAAGACTTACATGCACAATGTGAAGGCATTGCTGAGTCTTTTCAGTCGCACTGGCAGGAAAAAAACAAAAACTGTCAGTAAAATAGAGTGGGAGAGCCCTGCGCCGTTGAGAGTCGGCCCGAGGCGTCGAAAGCTGCAGGAACGGCGTAAGAAAAATAAACTGGGAAAATGCCCTAGAGATTATCGCTTGCAAAAACATGGCAGAAAATACAAAGTGTCAGATAAGAAGCTGCAAGAAAAACAACAAAAAAAAATACATTTTGTTTTGATGAAAGGTAATATTTGTTAGCTTAGTCACCAGGTGTAATTATGCGCCCGCATTCCTCACGCACAGTCGCAAGTCATGATTCGTCATCGGTATGGTAATGGCTGCCTCACACAGAGAGCAGAAAGCAGGTCACAGGCAGAGAGCTGGTATTAATGTACCACCCAAAACGAATCGATCCCTCTTCTCTGCTGGTTACTGACTCTTACTGGATGACGTTTTGCGATATTTGGTGTACAAGTCCTCAGTTTGAAGATCAAAACGTCGACTTTGTATGCAGAATTCATTCATGCAGGAGGACTGAGAATGCTCTGCAAAGACTTGTCCAGCTTATGCAGGTGTGTCGTTCGTTTGCCAACACGTTGAAAGTTTGCCTTTGTCCTTTAACTAAAGGAACATCTGATTAGTGGTTGTAGGTAACAATAAAAAGGAATAGAAAAAAATAGAAATGTAGGCATCTGTTTGCCGGGTGAAGTAACTGATGCTGCAGTCAGTGGGAACACTTCGTAACATCCATTCGTCAAGTAATTTGTAGGAATGTATTTACTAAGGTTTAAGCAAACCTTTATTTCTTGTTAACAGAAAAAGAGGAAATGCTTTGAAGATCTCAAATGGTGTC
Organism: Xiphophorus couchianus; assembly: GCF_001444195.1. Classification (NCBI taxonomy): domain Eukaryota; kingdom Metazoa; phylum Chordata; class Actinopteri; order Cyprinodontiformes; family Poeciliidae; genus Xiphophorus; species Xiphophorus couchianus. The sequence goes on along the minus strand of NC_040244.1, from coordinate 15,308,019 downwards.
CCAGATAATCTGTAATAAAGGCAGACTACACCGGTCCAGGTTCAGTCCAGACTGAAAACCACTGACTAGTTTTTGATTAGAACCCTTTAGTGTATGTTATTGGTAGACTTAGGCAAATTCTGAAGAAATGACTTCAAGCAAATTTACCAAGTGCCTATTTGTGATGACTGGACGGTTTGGTCAAAGCACCTCCAAAACTGAAGGTCTTGAGGGATGTCTGCTCTGTCGCTGCTCCACAGGACTAGAGGCGAACATGCAAAATGGAAATGGACACATTGTAGCTGAAGGAAAGTGGCTCAGGTCGTGTACATCCAGAATCAAACCTATAGAGTCAAGCTACGATTGACTGTAGCTTAAGTTGGTCAAGAAGTTATATGATATGTGTAAATGTAAAATGTGTATTATTATTCCATCCATCCAGAAATCCCTAGAAGGGTCAGGAGGTGCTGGTGTCTCTGGCCAGCTAACGTTTCGGGCAAGAGGCGGGGTCGCCTGGACAGGTCACCAGTCTGTCGCCGGGCAACACAGAGACAGACAGGACAAACAACCATGCACACACACACACACAAACTCACACCTAGGGAGAATTTAGAGAGACCAATTAACGTGACAATCATGTTTTTGGACTGTGGGAGGAAGCCGGAGTACCCAGAGAGACCTTCCTGCTGCAAGGCAACAGTGCCACCAACTGTGCCACTGTGCAGCCCGTACAGTGGCACATAGGTGTTAATATTAACGCCTGATATAAACACCCAACATTTATGTAATCCCTCTATGAGGGCTCATTTTCGGAGAATACTGTTTTAAGGTAGGTGTCGAGTATAAATGCCACACGCTTACTCGGCTCACCCACGCTGGCCATGAACTTTCAAAAGCATCGCTAAAGTTGTTTTCCCAGTAGACTTCTTTCCATTGGGAACCAAAATTACAACATTTGTTCCATTTTCAGCTGCTGCGGTTCTCTTTCACACCGCCATGTGATAAACAAATCAAAACTCTTGGACAAACCTGTTCCCCTCCTCGCCTGTGGTGGCGCCGCACCAAGAGCTAATGAAGGAAACGACACAAAAACCTCTGAAGAAGACCCTGAGCGCAACTTCCTCTTTCACAAAATGTAAATGAAAATGGGGTGGATCTCTAGGATTTCTCTTTTGTCTTTAGAAAAAGACGGCGAGTCATTTTTCCCGCTGGTGCTAGACTTGCGCCTTTGTTCTGGTCCTATTGACCCAGAATGCCCTGTGATGTAATCACAGCATCCAGAGTTCACTTTAATCCAACTGAGACCGAGGTTCATAGGTGGCCCAGAGTTTGCTGTTTTGGTCCGCCGTTAGAGTTGGTTCTCACCTCACCATACGAACTGGACGCTCTTGGCAAACCAACTAGTTTGATTAAAGCGGACTGAAGAGGACTGGTGCAAGATAATAATCAGCAGGTGATCTCTTTAGTTTCACTTTCAGTTTCAACCATCCAGCCTTCTAATCCATCTGCACAGCTTAGCATTGAAATGAAGCTGGTATTGGGTCAGCCCTGCAGTATTTGACTCAAAGCTGCCTTGTTTCTTTAGCAGTGGTGTGTATGTAAAGCACGCTGGGCTCTCATGGGGCAACGTTGTTTTGCCATGTCCAAATAAATCCATGGCAGCCTGACTTGTATGGTGAAAACATCAATTTGAGAACTACTTAACTGTTTAAAAGGAAGTAGTTCTAAAATTAGAGTCTCAAACACAGATGTAAGGCGTGTAAAACGTGTGTTTATCTAATTGTATCTTAGAGTTGTGTCTCAAACAGCCTGGAACAGGATTCAGATTTCAACTGGACCAGAAATCTGGTGGCATTTTAATATCGTGATCATCGGTATTATTACACCCCCAGTAATTAGAGAATAAACTCTAAGACCCACTGACACGGTAACTCATTTAATAGCTCTATCAGAAAACCTCTGTAGCCTTTAGAGTAACTACCTTCAGCTGATTCTGGTTTTGGCCGTTCGCATGTCTGTCACTAATGCGTCACTCTCTGATTAAAGCTCCGGATCACATGTGGTAAATAGCGCAGAGTCTTTCTGCAGATCAAAGGTGTGACCACAAGGAGTGCATGAATCACACGTTGTGCAAAGCCAAATAAAACACTAACCCACTACTGAATCCTGTCAGTGCCAACTTCAATAAAGACAGCTGAGTAAAGCACCAGAAGCAGACTGAAGAGTTAAGCCCCGACACAAACTTTGCCATGCTTTGCTGAGAACTGTGAAGGCTACGGATCCATCCTGTCTCATCTGTCCATTAACATTTCTTCACAAACCCATCTGCAACTTCTGACACGTTGGTGAGGCCCAGTGCTTTGCGTACTGCAGAGTCTGTTTGGTGAACGGCCAGGCGTGGCGTTTCTGTCACCAGACGTGCATTTATGCTGACACCGGCCAGTTTCCCTCCTTCCCCCGCCGGGCCTCTTTTCTTACAGGTGCTCTTGATTTTTGCGTGCTAAAATCTCTAAACAGGTGCTGCTTTCCTTCAGCTGGCTTGTGCTTTGGTGGTTTTTTGGCAATGAGGGAAACGAGACTCGCAAAGTACTTTTCCCCGAGGCCGAGCAAAAACGGAACAAACCAAAGACAAAGAAGCAAATACTAAGATTTAATTAGACTATTTACAGTTTTCTAAGACAGGAAATAAAATGTTTGCATTTCTTTTATCGACGTTTGTCTGTATGTTTTAAAATTTGAAAGTTTTGCACACATAACCCACATGACAGTCACCAAGAACTGGCCAAATGCTGCCCGTTTGTTAATAATGAATAGCTGTATGCACTGTGCACACCTTGAGATTTTCCTTTAAGTAATTTTTATTATCTAACCCAGTGGTTCTCAAATTGGGGTACGCGTACCCCTGGGGGTACGTGGAGGTACTGCAGGGGGTACGTGAAGCTTTTCAAAATATCTTTAAAAAATCAGTAGGCTCCTCATAATAAGTCTTGGGAAAAATTATTTTGTAAAAAGTTCAATAAAATATAAATGTGTGTTCATGCACTGAATTTTATATTCAGTATTTACAGGGTATTTACAGCATTGTACCTCTTTTTTATTCCAAAAATGTTTTGCCCGTGTCAGGGGGTACTTGACTAAAAATATATTTTTAAGGGGGTACATCACTGAAAAAAGTATGAGAACCACTGATCTAACCCTCTGTATTATTAACAAAATTGTGGAGAAAAAAAGATCTTTCATGTCAAAACTTCTTGCACCTGTGTGTGTGAGTTTCTGTGGGGGTTGGAACACCAAAGCCTAAATATTATTGGCCACTTTACTTTTGTTTATTTGGTGGCTAGGCGCTTTTCCTGTCAGCTAAAAACAAATAAGCGGAGTTTAAGACAGTTCTATGAGCGGTCGTTTGGACCCTGCCCGAGCCTTTTACTGTGTGCGCAGTTCTGGTGGGGTCGCCAGTTTAACAGCTATTTTTGTGTTTTCACAAACTGAAGAGCTGACGAGTCGCCTGGTTGGCCGACCGTCTGCTGTGCTCTTCCTGGGCGTCTAAAACTGCGGGAGAGTTAAACGGTTAAATCCAGTCGACACGTTCGCCAAAAGAGTGGAGATGAAGCAAACGTTGATTTAGTTTTGACATGTTTCCAAGTTGAGTCGTTCACTTTTTAGAAAGTTTTACCATGGCACTTTGGATTAACTTCACAGGGGACTGAACTCAGTAACTCCAGGGGGAATTTTCTTTTAAGGCATGAGGTATCTCTAATTTATACATGTGATTTTCATAAAATAAATAAATAAATAACAGAGTCATGCCCAGAGACGCAAATCAGAAGATGTACAGGCAGATTTACTGATGTGGGTCAACTTGGTTCCATTCTCATGACTTTCAACTAATTTTATCCCAGTTCACTTTTTCTAAACCAAGACAGACGGCACACATACACAAGGAACAGTTGTTACAGCTGCACATGGAAAACACTGACAATGATCATTTATCAGTTTTTCTTTTCATTACAAAAGTTTATTTTGTCCAAAACTCTTTGATTTGCATAAAAAGCTAAAACGTTAAAGGCCATATTACCTCTTAACAAAATGACATTTGTTCTCCTAAAAGACCATGACTTTGCTTTAGGTTTTAAATTGCAAAACATAATCGCAATTTAATTGCCAAGGAGCTAAGAGGCACAACATTTACTGGAAACAAAAATTAATCAGTTCAAAAATTATTCTTTCCAGTTTTTTACACTGTAAAATTTTTCCTTAAATTATATATACATATATATATATATATATATACACATATATATATATATAAATTTTCTTTAGAATTTTCAAAATGCAAATGACTAAATTAAAAACATATTTAATGTGTTTTAAATATGTTATTAAAACATAATTGCAATTTAATTGCATTTATGCAATGTACTCGCATAAATGCAATTTAATTGCCGAACTATTGAATTGCCAATAGTTTGGCAATTTAATAAAGAAATCTTATGTGATGTTATGACCTACACAATCATGAGGTAGACCGTTGACTTGGCAGCCAATCACATGGAGAGTAAGAGTGCTGAGCATATTAAAGGAAAGTTACGTGGAAGGAAGAATGGTTGTAGAAAATAGTACTCCAGGATCAGGTATTCACAACCTGAAAACTAATTGTTGAAAAGAACAGGAATAAATGTTTGACATACAGTACAGACCAAAAGTTTGGACACACCTTTTAATTCAATGAGTTTCCTTTATTTTCATGACTATTGACATTGTAGATTCACACTGAAGGCATCAAAACTATGAATAACACATGTGGAAATATGCACTAAACAAAAAAAGTGTAAAACAACAGAAAATACCCCTTATATTCTAGTTTCTTCAAAGTAGCAACCTTTTGCTGTGATTACTGCTTTGCACACACTCTGCATTTTCTTGATGAGCTTCAAGAGGTCGTCACCTGAAATGGTTTTCACTTCATAGGTCAACCTGCCCTGTCAGGTTAATAAGTGGGATTTCTTGCCTTATAAATAGTCATGAAAACAAAAAATAAAAACATTTTAATTAGAAGGTGTGTCCAAACTTTTGGTCTGTACTGTACATCACTGCGTTTATAGTGAATTAAACTGCAATGACTGATGAGCTCACGTTTTGAAATCATTTTCTTAAATAAATTATTTTTGCCATGATTTATTGAGAACCACCCACACATTTACGACAGAACCTGGAGCACAAATCTCTACCTTCGTACTTCTCTGCTATTTATTAACTATAAATAGTTAATAAACCATTAACATTTATAGAATGTGAACTTCTATAAATCTCACATTCCCTCAAAAACTAACTAAAGCAGCAGAATTTTGTTCTACCAAACGTTCTCTCAAACATTTTTTGCGCTATACAGTGTTTATCTCACTAGCGTGTCTAATTAGTTTATGGTAGAAGTGAGGTTGTGATGATGGTTTTCTAAAAGGAAACCCCCTTTTTTTTCTCCTGTTATGAGCCTGAGCAAAGAAGCAGTAAAAACCAGTGAATGACTGAAGCCTCATGTAGAAATAAAGCGGCTGGTTGAATAGGTGATAAATCCCTCCCTGTGAGTCCCAGAGGACTCAGCATTTGTCCTCGTTTATTACACCCTTCCTGCCTGCATTTACCTCCACTGTTGATTACCAACTGTTTTGTCACTCTAAATTCCCATTTAATTCTCTGCAGGCAACACCCTTTTCCTCTCTATTGTATGCTTCCCCCGTTCTCACCAAGCCCTCCATGCCCTGCCTCTTAATTAGAACAGTTAGTGTTTATATGGAAGCAAACTCATCTCCCCCTCCTGACATGATGTAGTTCATGTCTGCATTGAACAGAAGGACCAATTTATGGTTTAGTGCTCAGCTTTCTTAGATGTATGACACATGTTGAACTCTATGCTTCTAATTTTGGCTCAACCACATTAAAACTTTCCTTTTTAAGCAATAATATTAGGGACTGAGCTACACAATGGACCAGTTTAAAGGAAACTGAAAGCTTGAAGGTGTAAATCAGTATCGTTACTTTTAGAGTCTCCCACAGTGCTGAATTTTTAAAATCGGGTTTTGTGGGGTTAGCATTAGCTTACAAAACACTTTAACCTATCTTACAGCTAGCCTGGAGATAGCGAGGCAACCTTACAGCTAGCTTAAAGTTAGCGTGCTCTTCTCCTTCCTACGCAATTTAGATTTTCATCGTGTGCTCCGTCTGGGATTTCTTCTGTTAAAGTGAACAGAAGGATAGTTGTTAACGATGACGTCAATTGTTTTATAACTGTAGTCCACCTATACAGCCCTGTAGTTTGGCAATGAAGTGAACGAAGCTATTCTGCTCGTGCTAGCCACGCTTCAAAAATATTGAGAGATTCGGAACAAGAGGAATGATTCAAACATTTTATTTCTGGCAAAGACGTCGCTCGGCTCTGGACTTCTCTCTTCACAGTGGAGGACCTGATTTCCGCTGAGGTTCATAGGAAAGCTTCCTTCGTGATGGAGCTGGCGTACTACACACGTCACGGCCAAACGTCAGCTATTGGGAAAAATCAGATTCAATCGTTTCAAACTTCAGAAGGGGCCGCGCCTCCAGCAGGCCGAGGGCCCAGACCCTCTGAACGAAGCAAAGCGTATACTGGTTTTTACCAAGCTAGTGTTAGGACAACTTCAGGTGTAAAGGTTGAAGAAGTCATGGTTGAGTAGCCTACTCTACGTTTTCAAACGGGTTCCTTTTAAGTGATTTCTTGATTATATTATGTTTTATTACGGAGGTTGTTAGTTTTTACAAAGTAGACAGTTTTTTATGGATTTTTTCTGGAAAATTTAAAGCTGCAATATGAAACTTTTACAGAAGAAGCTATTTACATATTTGTTAAATGTTTGTCAGCGTGTTGCGACAGTCTAATATGAGACAATCTGTGAGGAGGACAGTCTCCTCCACCTCCTTCTTCTGCTGCTATAGCGAAGAAATGCACCGATCCAGACCAAACACAACCAGTCAGAACCAGAACATTGTGAATGCGCTGCTAAATATGCTAATAACAGAGAGAAAACTTACCGTTACAGGAGAAAGCATTTATCCGCCATCATCAGTGGCTATGTAACTAGCCTTAGCGTTCAACTTACATACTGCAGCTTTAAGTGTGATAGAAAACGTGTTCAGTCGTGTGATTTTAAACAGGATGCATCTGTACAGTGTGTTTAGTCGTCTCTCTATCTTAGCTGAATGGACTCAGGAAATCCTAAAAATGTGCTTTATAGCAGCTTCCTAATACATATGTAGTTATATCCATGCCATTAAAAAGTGGATTTTATTGTTTCAACTGGGAGGAAAATATTTACTCATGAATTCACCAGTGAAGCTATGAAACAGAGATTTCCAGGGACTTCCTGGAAGTGAGGATTGTGGGAATCTGTAACGATTCTCTTGGAAAGAGTCCGACTCTCCAGCTGAACTTGGTCTCGGCAAGTTCAGAAGAAACGAAACCAAATTTCTTTGATAACTTGTGACATCCCAAACCGCAAATTTCTCACTTCAATGCATGTTGCCTCTTTGATGACCGACTCCCTGAAACCAGAAGGCCTTTCCCAGCTTTATAAACGTTTCAATTGTCTTCCCAGTCCCACTACCCCTTTCTAGAAGAGAGGCCTTTATTTACTCCACCAGGACCACTTATTCTAATGTTACCTGTTACCGTCCTGCTCCCATATGGGAACTGCCAGGTTATCTCTCTGGGCAATCTAACCCAACAACTCTCCAGCGCTCTTGAACGCTCACACAAATGCGGATTACATATAAAAAAAACCACATCTCCTTTCCTCCTATCTGGCTGAGTGATCTAATGCAGCGGCTCTCCTGCCGTCTGGCTGCCACGGCTGGTAAACTAAAGCTGAGGCTTTGAATTACTCACCGTCCTTTTTACGTCCCTCTGCGTCTCCCTGCCTTCCCCTGCTTCTCCTGCCCCTTTCTGTTCTCCTACACAATCTCACGCTTCAGGGAAGTGATCCATGCTATTGCTCTTGCCCTTACAACAGAAGCTATATGGTGTGTAGTTTCCCCCGTGTATATGTAAATATGTTAGAGCTGACAGGTAAAGAGTGCACCGCAAGGCCAAAAAGGTACGTCTTGTGGAGGTCTACTGTTGGTAGCTGGTTGGTCGATGTTCTGCGTCCTACTGGAGGCAGAGGAGCAGCAGGAGGCTGCGCTGGCTTTAGCTGCAATCAGGAATCCATTCAATAAGCTTTGTTTATTATGTTCCAAAAGCACAGTTGTGATCGGTGTAATAATTTGGGCAGCAATCGAAAACGAGCTCACACCCGAACATCCTTTCCTTGCCGTTGTTCGAGAAAATAAAATAAAAGTCAAACTCAACTTATCGGACCACCTCTCTGCTCCGCCGCTGATAAAGAAGTCTCTGATGATGTTTTGTTGTGTGTTCATATATTTCTGCATAATTCACCATGTCAATGTTTGCATGAATATGTAAAGCCTGCTGCTGTTAAGCATTGTCGCTGACGTGCCTATCACGTCCCCGTGGCAACTTTATATTGACTGTTATCATGTTGATGTCAACTTTGAAACAACATGAACTCATATAACCCCTATTCTCAACCTTATCAGCCTGGTGTCACATCAAAACCAGTTCGATGTGAACACTGTTTCCACCAGGTAGTTTAATGTGAGACACCAAGTACGCGGTCAAAAAAATCTATCCTTGCGCGGACAATGTCCGGCGGACGTCCACTTTGAGTCCACGTGGACTGAAGTGAGCCCGAGTATGTTGGTGACCTACATAATGTGTGGGAGAGAAAGAACCACAACCATAAATGCCCCAAATTCTGGACGTAGTGTCTGATAAACTATGCTGTGTGAGTGATGTCCAAGAGCATGGACATCTTGGACATTGGAGTTAAGTTATGGGATTGTCGCTGTTTGCAGGATCTGACGTTGGTAACTCACAGCGCTGAGATTGTCTCCAGTAATGACAGCAGAGTCCTGCATATGCAGAGATAATTAAAAGCAGAAGCCATCGTCACGTTATCCCTTTGCACGAAACCACAAGAAGAATGAAGCCGTTTTTTTATGTGTGTTTTTCCACATCTCACTCACTTCATCCTGTCTCTGTTTTACTGTAAATGGCTAAATTAAGCTGACAACATTAATTATTGAGAAGACGAGCTAAACCTCGTCAGGGAAAACACAAAACGTTTGTGGTTCTGGAAGAATCTTTAGCCTCCCCAACCTTAATGTTGAAACTATGTCGTTTTTTTTTAATGCAGATTTTATTCTTTTATATTCTCTAGCCTAAAACATGTGTCTAATTGAAACAATATTTTAATACAAAGCAAATTAGAAAAGTTATTTATTTATATTTGCATTGCACATTACTCTGTAAATCATAAAACCTGGAACGTGTGAGGGGATCCTCAGTGATGTGTTCTCGGTACATTTTAACTACGTGAATTAAATTTAGCTTTTCTTTATTGATTTGTGATTGTCTACCCCAAATCCTTTATGGACATGAAAACAAAAGCTTATGAAGTTATTGTCAGATCTCTGAAGTAGTTGATTGAATGTGATTGTACAGCTAATGAAGTAGCTTAGATAAAAGCGTGGTGGGCGTTAGACGTGCGTTGGAGAAATGTAGAGGTGAGGAATTGCAAGGCCACAAGGGAAGTACTGTTCCCACAGCTGCTTGTTTTTCAAATTTGGTTTTAATTACCAGTTTTTGTTCCTTTAATTGTTCATTGTGTGTGCGTGTCTTTTTTTCTTCTTTTTTTTTTACAACCACCAAACTATTTTCAAGTCTTCATCATTGGTTTCCTTTCTACAAATTCATGTTCACAGCCAGCACTCCCATGTTTCTAGTCATTCTTAGGGAGGAAATTTTCTTTTTTTTTTTGGTTGTATTTTTATGGATGTGAGGGAGAGAGCGACATAAAACAAAGAACTTTTAAAAAGTGGGTGGAAATCTGATCCAGATAACCGTAAAATCTGTCCTGCTGCTCCTTCCTCTGTCTTTGCCTCACCCGTTTCTCCGTTCCTCTGCTTGTTCTCGGCAATCCATCATCGCGTATTTTTCCCTTCCCTCTGTCCCTTTTGTCCGTGTATTGTATGTAACCCCTCATCAAACAAACTCACTAGCGTCTTCGTGCCTTTCTCTGTTTTCTTCTGCTTTACATTACTCCCCTCCCCGCCCCTTCCCCTCTGCTCTCCGTTCTCACTCAGCTTCGGGCCAAGGATCCCAGCCACACACATTTACTCAATAACCTGTTACAAGCGATGAGGTAAGAAGAGAAGACGCCTCGTGGTAATTCATTCAAAAGTAGTAAAAGATATGACACAGTAATGTGGAAACCGTAAATTTAATTATGCTTTTTTATTACAAAGTGATATCTATACTCTAGAAAATGTCATTCGAAGCAAATCACTTCACTTTGGACGATGGATGCTTGCATTGTTTTATTAGATAGATCTAGTGGCTACCGTCCTGTTTGTACCTTGGCATATGCTTGCTAAGGTGGAGCACTCCACTGGGTTTGGGCTCAAGTTTTTGCCTCAAGAGATTGAGAGTCTTGATCACAGGTTTTGTTTGGCGTGTCCATCTATCAAACCGAACCATCTTAGTTTATCCACAGTAACGACTGGTCTAGTTTGGTGAAGGAGGTCGAGACCTGTTGTGGTCCTCTCATCTTCCAAACAATCAGTGATCTGATCATGAACAAAAGAACAAGATTGAGTTACAAGTATCTGGGATTATCTTCCCCCATTAGGTGGATGGGCTCGGCACTAGAGACAGGGTGAGGAGCTTCGTTATCCATCGGGAGCTTAAGGTATAATCAGCTGAAGTGGTTCGGGTGTCTGATTACGATTCTTTCCTGGAGTTTGAACTTGATACAAGTATTGTTTTTCTTTTCGGATGCCCCTTGAAGAACCACGCAGCCTCTCCGGGGGGGATAATTGTGGGAAAATGTCATCCTTTGATATTTACAAACCCAACCTGGGCTGAACATCAAACTGAATAAACTGCTCTTCAGTTAGGACAGTGGTTCCCAAAGATCTTCTGGCCCCCCTATGGATTACAAAAAATAATAAATAAATCAACTGGGCACACACATCGTTCAACCAGACATAAACCTATACACATATTTTGTTTTCAAACTCCACTGAAGTGTATTTCACACTTCAGGTTGCAACAAAACAGACTACAAACCATTTCAATCTGGAGAGACTCAGACGGAAAAAAACAGCGATTAAAAAGGTTTATTGACATGCATGAATTTAAAGTTCTTTGGCGCTCGGGCCCCGGCTGAGGACATTGAGCTGTGAATTGCGATCAGCTCGGATGAGCATTCCCGATGTAGGTTAGGAATGTAATCCCCCGGGACCCGACACGGTGGTGGAGGTCGGTGAAGGATGGGAGCCTGAAGAGTGGAGGTGGAGAAGGGGTGGAGGAGGGTTGAGCGCAGCTGGAAAGCGGAAGATGCCATGAATGGAGGTCCTTATCAACTGGGCCTTGGTCGGTGATTGGACGTGACGTGGCTTGGTCCAGCGTTGATAGGTCGGCGGTGATGAGCGGGACGCGCCGATTGGATGATGCGGGTGGGGCTAAAGAGTCTTCCAGTTTGTATTTGCGCCTAGGCTTCATCCATAAAGCCCCCCAGGGAGCGTGCCCCACCCTTGGGGTACCACTGAGTTAGGAGAAAGAACTACACAAAGATAACGGTCTGTTCCAACTTTAGGTTATGGGGGTTTACCATCTGCTACCAGACTCATCTTGATAACAGCAGTCAGGGATTCTAGTAGCTGTTATTAATATTCACATTAATAACACTTTGCCTTGCCATCATTTAAGATTCTCAACTTTCTAAACGTTCTCTGCATCCTAAAACTATTTTCTGGTTTGAACCGTCCCAGAGTAGCCAGATAAAAACCAGCGCCTTGTTCCCATGGTTGTTTTCTCATGTCAGTGTTGTATTCTCCTGTAAGCCTAGTTCCTTCAGTTGTTCTGTACTTGCTGTTTTATCAATAAAGTTTCTCGGGGAAGGGAAGGCATAATGAGAGGAAACAGGACTGCTGGGTAAGCAGTCTCCACCCATTTCAAAATAAGAGCATGAACAACAGTGAAGTAAACTGACACTTTAGAACGTATCTGGAAAAATGAACTCAAGTTGTGCTAATGTTCTCAAAGTTAGCAAAAACGCTAACTTTTCGCTAAACAAAATATTAGCTCCTTTATTAGCACGTTAGCAGGAGGTGTTCCCACCACTGCTTACCGCCCCTGTCAAATATGGTGGCAGTAGCATTCTGCTAGCCTGTTGCTAATACTAAAGATGTTGTCTGGGTGAATAAAATCTTGAAGTCAGTTTTGACATAAAAACCTTCAGTTTTCTTTAAGATTTTTCTAAGGTTAGGGTTTTTTTTTTGTTTTTTTTTTTCAGCTTAAGCCCAAGTAGCAGATTAAGAGAAGCGTGTCTTCTCCAGAAGAAAAATCCAGTTTTGGAAAGTTGAATACAGGGTTTAGTACCAAAATAGAATAAACATGCGTGCTCACATAAACAAGGTAAGAGGAGTTGTTACAATCTGATTTTTAAAGAAGATTTCTGAATCAGATAGTAAGGGGCATGTTACGTAACAAGACTCCTTACAGGAAGATGCCGACATTAAATCAGAAGCTGACTGAATGGTGGGAAAAGAAGCTATGAATTAAAAAAGGGTTCGTGTGTCAGTAATATCCTGCAGCTCTTTTTCTTCTTAGAAAACAACCTGATCGCCTCATGTTTAATATCAATAAACATTAGTAAATACCACTGCCAGCTGAACATTCTTTCATATTCGAATGCTGGGAGTAAATAAGCGGCAGGTTCTGCTGCCAGAAAAACTGTGTGGGAATGAAAAACATGATGAACTCGGATCAACCGCAGAAAAAAAAAACCCAACAACTTTGTGCTGGTAGATTTTTCATCCTAATTAATTCCTCTGATAACAATTTTATGGCTTTCCAAAAAAAAAAAAGCCAGTGTGTTTGCTTTAGATGTACACAACTGGCTCTTTTTTTTGTTTTGTTTGCAGTTTAAATGCCATCATTATGTTGAGTGTGTTTGTTCTCTGGCCCGTCTGGGTCTCGCTGTCGCGTAGGTGCTGTGGAAAATATTAGTGTTTACTGAGATATGGTAGATGTTGCAGGCGGATCGGCATCTGCGGCCTATTAGCCGAGTTAAAGCAAACCCATTTTGATGGATAGATAGGATGGCCGATGGACAAGAGCCACAACAAGAGGAAGACGGGATGAAGAGCTTAGGAAAGGAAAGCTGCTGCGCGGCGCTCTGCTCGCCAATAACACACACTCCTCCCCCCAAACCTTTTCACTGAGGCTTGATTACATTTCGCAACTAAATGTACTTGGCTAAAGTCAGGAAAGAACTGTTGCTGTGATTGAGAGAAAGCAGGAGATTGGATATAAGGAGTAGCTGCCATGGAAACCTGGAGGCTTGGCTAGCCCTTAAACTACGTCATACTAAATACTAACTGGCAAACTACACAAATACATGTTTGTAATCTGTATAAGACATATAACTTTTTTTTTTATAAAGGCGATATGTTCTCTGTACTAAATTCATTTAAAGGGCCAGTATTATGTAAAATTGACTTTGAGGTTTCCGTCGTATTCTAATTTTGTTCCCTCATCAAAAACAGACGTGGAGTGTTGCTTTGATTCTTTCATGCATGTTTCAGAAATCCTTTAATCTCCATGGCAACCAGTCAGCTGTGCAACGTTCCTGCCTTCGAGACGCAGCTCCTCCTCTGAGCTCTGAGTTTCCAAGCTTCTGCCTCACAGAGCAGCTCCTCCCCCACTCGGCTCCTTCAGACTAGCCAGCAGCAGTTAGCAGACACCTGGTGGAAACAGAGCATCTGCTGAGTTTACCACAAGAGCTTCTTCTCAGTGAAATGCTGGTTAAAGCGTTTTTAAGGGGTCAATAGAAGAGTGATGTTGTGATGACTTCCTGAAGGCGGAGCTTCAGAAAGAGCAGGCGTTTTTTTAAAGAGACAGAGGCCCAATATCAAGACGTTAAATTACTACGTAAAATTTCTTTTAAGTCATGTTTAATATTTATATTTCATTTTTATAGCAAACTTATGAAACATTACAGAAGTCTTGAAACTGTCCAATTAGCAAAACAGGTTCACACAAGGTCTTAAAAGCAGGAGCGTCAACAAGTGTGTTCTACATGTATTTGTGTGTTTTTACTTTTGTGGAAACATAAATTGTAAGCTCATTAGCAAGGACCTTATGGCTGACTGTTATTCTTCACTCCTTCATACAAACACCACGAAAGGAAAAATAATTGCACCCACCCACTGTCAGAGGAAGCCCGACGGTCCTCATGCCACTTCCTGAAGACCAGTGGTCCATTATGAGCTCGTGTCAACACAAACACATCCCCTCAATGGGAGATCTGTGTTTGCTCTGAACTGTTAAACACGTTCCTCTCTGTCAGAGCCATAGGTAGTGTGTTCACCCCTACACACACACACACACACACACACACAGACCACACTGCTCCCTACTTCCGCTGTATATTTGTCTACATGTCTGGGAGGCAGCCGAGCTGAGAGAAAAGCTCCTCTTCGACCTGGTTTCAGCCACCGGCAGCAAATCCAAACTTCACCTCATTAATTATGTAACGTATATAAATCATATTTGGGGACGGGGAGATTTAACATGGATTAAATCTCCATGTTAAGAAAATATGAATCTAAAACAAAGAGTGGGCAAGGTAAAGGGAAAATCAGTAGGGGTGAAAGGTCATACTTTATAAAAAAAAAAAAGTCCCCCCATTTACCACTAGTACCTCAGACTTCAATGTAAGAGTTTGGGTCCAGCTATTGATTACATGTTACTTTTAATTACAGTAATCTTGATAGTACTTTACTCCTTATGTCACTACCTGTAAATGTGTGAAAAACCTTGTCACTATTCCTTTAATATAAAAACTGGATGTTACTACTGGTTTCCGCCAGTAGTAACATCCAGTTGTTGGTCATATGACTCGTGTGATATAGAGATAAATCTTTATTGTCATTGTCACAAGGACAACGAAACTCAAAGGGTGCCATCAGTCGGTGCACATGCCCAAAAACAAAAAATAACTGTCTCACAATTCACACACAACGCAAGAATCAACAAACAACTGGCAAAAAATAAATAAATAAGAACAGCCACATTTATGATCATCATTTATGATGATTAATGGTTGTTTTTGATTGCATTTAGTTTTGTTATTGCTATCGGGTAGAAACTGTCTCTGAGACGGTTGGTTCTGGTTCTGGTTGCTCTGTATCTTCTGCCTGAAGGCAGCAGTGTGAACAGAGAATGATGGGGGAAATGAATCCGTTTTGATATCCCTCACCTGCCAAAAAAAAACAAAATTCATCCAAGCTTCAAAAGATTTATTCTAAAAATTTGTTCTTTTCAAAATTGGTAATGTTTCTATTAAGCGAATGCGTTTTCAAAACGTCAAATTGTGCAGTTATGTGGTGAATGGAAACAGCCACAGATTATTATAGGTGCAGCCTGAACCCTAACACCGTCTCAAACTCCAACCACGGCTAATTACAACACTCACTCGGCATATTGACAACAACCATCGGAATTATTGGATCGTAACTTCATTAGTTGTAAATCAACAGAAAAGATTTGCTTTACATCAGCCAGAGCAGCACATATAAAGAGTTCAAAATGTTGAAACACTACTGATGGCCAGCTGTCTTAACCAGGTAAAGACCTTAAAGCGACATCAACCATCAACGTGGAAATGTGAAACCGTCATAAAGCCATTGAGTCCCCATCAGATGCTCACTGCGTTGTTGGCATTGATTGGTTTAGACCTGGTTTCTCCACAGACTCTGGTACGTTGATGGTACCAGAGTTTGATGCAGGTCTGTCTCCTGAACTCTCTTTGCTTTTGATGGATGAACATCACATTGTATGCATTCGATGTATCCCAAACTCTTGTCTCCTGAAGTTAGCAGTTTAATTTCTAACAGAATTATGAGCGCTATTAATATATTAATCTTCCCTTTTCAGCATGTTCTTTCATCTCCTGTTCATTTTTTAGATATTCATCTCCTTTCCAAGCTCCGTCCCACTAAAACTTCCCCTCCTCTTCCATATTTAATGACTTCCCATTCGGTTCGGGGCAGTAACGCGGTTCTCATGTCTTCAGGTCCTCCAGGACCTGCTAGCTAAAAATGTTAGCATTGTAATGATAAAACATTTACAGTGCTACATTAAGGGACGCCTTGTGATGTATGACTAATGCTTAGTCATACGCAGGGAAAAGAAATAGAGTGGCAATAATTCTTGGGGAAAAAAAAGTGTGTCAAGTAAAAGTGTCTGAGTGTAAGCAGATGTACAGCTTATAGTTAAAGTTTAAAACCCTCATTTAAAGGGGCAGTATTATATATAATAGAGTCTTTTTTGTTTTTTTTACATTATATTATTCCCTCATTGTGTAAAACGCCTGGTTGAACCTAGCCCCGCCTTCGAGACGCAGCTCCTCTTCGGAGCTGCAGTTTTCAACCTTCCGCCTCACAACCCACTCCTCCGTCACTCGGCTCCTTCAGACTAGCCAGCAGCAATTAGCAAACACCTGGTGGCGCTGCTCATCTGCTGAGATCATTGTGTGAGCTACTTCTCAGAGCAAAGCTGGTAAAAACGTTGGCAAAGGGTTGACAGAGGAGCCATGTTGTGACGACTTCCTCAAGGCGGAGTTTCGGCAAGAGTGGGAGCTTCTTAAAGAGACAGCGGCCCAAGGCATTAAATTACAAAATTACAAAGTCAAATTTCATTAGTCATATTTGTTACTTGTAGCATTTTTACAGTAACTGAGGTCAACAAAATTACTTGATTGTTCCATAAAATTGCACTATTTGCCTGGAAAACATAATACTGTCCCTTTAAAAGCTTGATGTATTTGACACAGTGACATCTGGTGGCAGAAGCAGAAATCTGCAACTAACTGAATATTTTCTACTGATTCCAAAGTTACCAGAGGAGTTAAAGATCTATTTGTGTCGTTCTGCTTTTGTTATTTTTCTGAAAGGGTTTAAAAAGAGAAAACGTTATCAGGTATCCCCATCACAAGCAACACATCCTAACATCCTGCATCGTGAATTAGGAATACCGTACGCATTGTGCATCTACAGAGGACTTTCAAAGGCATTACAGTATATTTACAAAAAAGAAACCCTTTGTTAACCAGGTAGGAGGCTGGAAATGTATTTCTCAGATGAGACGGAAAAAGGAACACTAGATGTTCTCTACGTTCAGAAACAATACAATACAATACAATCTGTGTGACAATAAATAAACAAACACGTCCATCATGAATCCATAAAGCAGCAAGAAAAGCAAAGAGTCCTGCAGATACATGTGGTAGATCGGTTCTGATCAGGAAGAGCCCAACTTTGTGTTATGAGCCAACACAAAGTGGTGCAAAATGTTATTTTGCATGTGTGTGTGTGTACTGCACTACTTTTTTGTAAGTCTCTGTTGGTGGCCTCCCATAAGTCACAGCTCGGGGCCTCCAACGATCTCTGATCGCCCCTGCAGCCAGTCGCTCTGGAAAAGCTCGTCAGCCGTAAGGTGTGTGTTGTGTTTTTGTTGTTGTTTCTCGAAACTTTGAACTTTTCACCTTTTGCGATACAAAAATAATAAATAAATAAAAGGTCACGTGCGTGCGTGACTTTTGGTTTCATCCCATACGCACGCCCTCACTCCAAACACACGTTTCTAATTCGGTGTCCTAATTCATGTCAGCAGGCTCTCCAGTGACACAACGGCCAGAGCTGCATGCAAGCAAGACTCTCCTGCGCCAACAGCCATCTGTCCTTTAAGAGAGAGAGAGAGAGAGAGAGAGAGAGAGAGAGTTGCGCACACCCAGAGCCTCTCCTCTCCCGCACAGATCCAGTGTGGCGCACTGATAGGCGGCAGTCCTCGGAAAGTGGGAAGTTTTCGCCAAAAGCTTCTGTGTGAGAATTAATCAGCTTCATGTCGACTCTGTTGGATACTAACCCGCCGATGCTATGGTTACCTTTATTACGGTAGGAGCACTTTTTCTCTCCATCCCCTCCGACCCTCAATTGTGGTGCTTTTTACTGTGCACAAAGTTCTTCTTCTTCTTTTTTTCCTACTTTCAAGACAGAAATTTGATCCAGTAGAAACAGAGAAAATGAACCGAATCCTTCCATCAGCTCCGTTTCCAAAGTTTCCAAAGACGCGCTCTTTGCGTTTTAGGCAGATTTGGAGCTTCTGTTTTTTTCCTTTTAGGCTGAAAAAGTTTCAGAGACTGTATATTTCGCTCTAAAGTCACATTTTACATTTTAGTCCTTTCAGAAACGGGCAGAGCCGCCCATTTCTGCAGGTCACAGTTGAGTTCCAGTAGGAAAACGGAGCAGAACGTGAGACGCGCGCCGTGCGCTTCCCTGAAGGCAGCGCAGCGTGGACGCACTCATTGTACTCGCCTCTCTGACTGTGCGCAGGTAGACAAAAGGGATGGGTATTTCCAAACACACACGCACACACACCGACACATGCACATGAATGTCAGCAACAGTTCTTAAAAGTCTTAAGCAGTCGGAAGGCAGGTGCTGCAGGGAGCGCGCACCAAAGCGGTTCAACTTGCGCCTTTCGGGCTCCCCACGCGCTAATTGCGGGGGGCCCCCGTGCGCCTGTTTGTAGGTGTGAAAGCTGAGCTGTAACAGATGAGACCCAAAACAAAGGCGGGCTATGTCTTCAATTGGGGGGGCTATTTGTCCCCCTCCTCAGCCGCGCCGCCTCCTACAGCATGTGTGCATAATTGTTTGGCGAATGCAGAAGAGTCCCGCTCAGAAATGATCCGACTGAACGTTCTCTGGGGGAGTTCAGCGATGTGGAGCAAGTGGGACATGACCGGAACAATAAAAACGGTCTAAAATAAGTGAAAGTTGGAACAGTTTTTGTTTTTTTTTTGTCCCCCCCTCAGTTTCATCCCCAATCTGCAGTATGTGCGGCTGAGTGGGCGCTGTGGGGCCCTTTGTCGGGAGCCTTCCTGCTGCTGCAGATGCCTCGAATGGAGTTGACTTGGAAGAAAAACAATAATGTAACTTTATGAACACTTGAATCCGGTAATGGCTTCGGTCTGGCGCAGAGAGAGAGAGAGAGAGAGAGGGAGGCACTGTGTACCTGAAGCACCGTGAGAGTCACTTAGATAAACAGATTGAAGGAAAACAAAATGGGGAGTCAATACGACGAGGGTGGAGCTAATGGGAGGTGTTTGAAGCGCAACGCGGACATTAGTGTTGTATTGTTGACATTTTATGTAATAGAGGAACATGGAGCTGCGTTTCTGTTACAAATGGTGGCTAAACTTCGTCAGTATTCCGCAATGTAACAACAACAACAACAAAAAAAGTTTCGCATAAGTAATGTGTTTACATAAGTGGCGTTTACATTAATAAGTTTGTTCAGGCTACAAGTAATAAAAAAGATAAACGCCCCTGTGATGACGTCCGGTTGTTGGTCATGTGACTCAAGCGTTTCCGTTGCAGTTTTAAATCAATTTCCATACAGCAAAAAGAAAAAGAAAGAAAAAAAAACCCACCTCACCCCAGAACCCAAACTTTTTCTTGAATAAAGTTTTTTTTTTTAATTGCCTTGTTTTTTATTAAGCAAATTTATTTTCAAAATGTCAAATTACTAAACAGCCAGTGGGAACATGCTCACATTTTTAACAAATGGGAACCTGAAAAACTGCAGCATGTGCTGGCATTCAGCCTCCTCTGGATAAGAACCTGTGTTTGATGATGGGTGATAGAAACACACGCGGCGGTGGCTGCATCATCCTGTGGGCTTGTGCTTCTTCAGCAGGAAAAGTCAAGTCAGGCTTGTATGCATGTCACCTTTCAGCAACAAAGCAGCTCAAAGTGCTTCACATCATCAAAACGTCACCAATTATGAAACAAGTAATGAACACCAGAGTTTGTCAGATATAATTAAAAACATCCAGCGAACATACATGAAATATTGATTAATGGCTCACTTACTATTAATACCAATCTAATTCGAGGAAATGATTCCCGCAGCATGATGCAGCCACTCCTGAGTGTCATCAAGAAGATTGACTATTTCACCAATCAATCCTCTTCTGTCTGATTTAAACATCAGAGTTAAGGGGGCTGAATACAAAAGCATGCCGCACTTTTAAAGTTTTCTTTAAATAACAACAATAATAAAAAAATAAAAACTATCATTTTCTTTCCGCTTCACAATTACTCAGTCTGAATCAAATGTGCCGGCGTTTGTGGCTTTAGGGTGTGAATACTTTAGCAAGGCACTATGAGGCTGTAAATCCTTCAGTCTGAAAAAAGAGAGAGAGAAAAAAAGAAGGTGTAACTTTTCAAACTGATTGTGCCAGGAAGTCAAAGGTCAAAGATCAAGAGCAGTGCAAACTCGTTCTCAGAAGAGCCGATGTCAGACTCTGAACTTTACAGTAATGGACGTATTTGTTATCGTGTGGTTGGGCTTTGAAGCTTTGTCTTTGTCTAAGGTGCTGTGGAAATGTTTGCGTGTGACGGAAGCCCGCTCCACGTCCGGCCGGGTCAGCGTGCGGCGCGTTTACTTGCACGAGGTCACGACCCCCGCGTCCAGACATTTGCGAGGAAAACGTCTGAAGACGAGGCGAAGCGGTTTGAGCTGATCGCTGATCATGACAGGAAAATCGGATCTCTTTCAAAGATTTTTGACCTCATTCGGTGGGGAAGTCCCCTTTAAGTAGCGGTTTAAGGAGCCAATTGGGGCGAGCGCTCTGAAGTCCCAGATTCAAACAGGGTTAGCCTGATGGACATGATACAAGGGAGTAATGGTCAGTGAGGTCTGGGATATAGCTGGAGGTCAGGTCCGGTTCACTCTGGTCAGAACAGACAGACAGACGAAGGAAGGAGTTTAGAACGACTGAATGAAATGAGAATTCATCAGTCCATCTATTTTTTTCTAATACACCACGACTTCAATACAGGGTTATAAATGTACAGGTATGAAAATGAAGGAACGTGTTGGAAGAAGATGGATGCATGAACTGTTGAGGTGAAGCCAAGTGTGGGCTGTGAAATCGGAAAAGTCACTAATTTTGTGCCGCTACTCTTTGCTATATTTCTTCCTTCATTAAACCCCTTCCAAATATCTACACAAAGAAAAAAGATGAGGAGAAACGTTACAATCAGACAGACTGGACAAACATTTTTATTTTTATATTTTAAAGAGCTTAAATGTCTCTCTTCATATTGATTGATCAGATTAGATATTTGGAAAATGGGAATGTTGTAAATGGGAGTGGTAAATATTTCCACTGCAACAGATAACTCTCTTCCTTAGTTGATTAGCATTCATGCTAACACCTAGTCAAATAAGTCGGAAACCAAAGATGTTTATTAGAAAATGTCAGTTTAACTTTCATAGTGGCTCACATGTAAGCCGTATTTATAAACCCTTACACAGCTGCCGCTTTTAGATGAAATTATTATCACTTCCACAGAAGTATATGAGTGTTACTATGACAATCGCTGTCAGTTGTATGACCTTCTCATTTAAAACAATGCAAAAAATGTTAATATTTTTTTGCCAAAATCACATTTGGCAGAAAAATGACAAAGTCTAAGTCTAACCTTCCTGCTGCTCTGCAGGGCTTCAGCCATCTCTCCTCTGAAAGCACTCAGCCCTGTTTCTTGTCAGCTGCCTTTGCTTTTCAGAACGCCAGCGGCTCTTAATAATAAAGTCAAGTGGGACTCGAGTATTTTAAAACAATACAAAGATTTGTGTTGATGCGACGTAAGGTCAAGAGCCTAAATTATGACGGAGCTTCAAGGCTTTCTGACCCGATCTTTTGCGCTTTCCTAAGTGTTGCGGAAGTCGGAGGTGAAATTCCCGGCATGTTCTCGACACTTCCCCTACTGCTCGCTCTTTCCTCCTATACTGTATGCTTTGCAGTCTGACGGTCCCGGCTGCTGTGGGATGGTTTACACATTTAGCGGAGTGTTTATGCGCTGCACATTCTTATGACTAGTTAGAACAAAACATAGTGCGAGGATGTGGATGAGTGGAAGTGTGATCAGACGCAGCTCTGTGCAGCCAGTCTGGGATCATCAGCACTGCAACGACCAAAAGTCTCTCTGTTTGTCTTTTTCTCACACTTTCCCAGTGACACAACAGACAGGGAACATGTGATCCCTTAAACCCGCCATCCGGACCTTTACCTTCCCTGGTTTTCCGACTCCGTTTACATCCAACCTCTCTCTGTTGTACTCTTGACCTCTGCATAAAGTAATTGACCCTGAAACAGCCAATTCCTGGCCTGAATTCCAACATAACCCAATTTATCACGCCATGCAAATGCAGGTTACGAGGATATATAGAGTCTTGTTGAGAATTAGACTTGTTATGGGATGAATCCCTACTGAAAAAACTCAATTGCTCATGTTTAGGCAGTTGGAGAATGTGGCTTTGTTGTCCTCTTGCAATCGGAAGGTTGTAGGTTCATTTCCAGATTTCTCCTGTTGGTGTGCCCTTGGGCAAGGCAGTTGACCCCATATTACGTATGTGGTGTGTGAAGCACGGCACTGTAAAGCGCTTTGAGTGGTCAGTCTGTATGACTGGAAAGGAACTGTAGAAATTCAGTCTATTGACCATAAAGCAATCACAACTACGACTTTTAATCTGCAGATGGTACAAAAAACAAAAAAAAATCTAAACCAACTGACATGTACGGTGGCCCTGATGTTCAAACTACATCAACAAGTCACTGCACACAGCTATAAAATTGAAAAACACAACCATATGTTCAAAAACACAACAGCAGTAGCAAAATGTACATTTTCCCAGTGGGAAATCAAAGAGATTGCTGATTGGACAACATCATTTTTGACGATGCGCCAACAGACTGTGATTTTTTTAATTCGTAGTTGTTCATAAACATCAACTACAATTTAACTTAATTTGTAGATGAGCAACGGCTACAAATTAAGGATGTTGTGTTTCCCTAATTTGTAGTAGTTTCCACCTAATTTTGTTGTGTTTTCTTAACTTGTTTTTGATCTTAGCCAATGTTGTGTTTTTCAATTTTTACTTGTGTTGAGTGATTTGTTGATGTGGTTTGCACTTCAGGGCCGCCGTAGATATGCTATGTTTTTTTAGCCCATCTAATACCAACCCAATAAGAAAGGTGCCATTTGTGGCCAGAAGTTTCCTGTTTTGCCCTTTCGCTCCTCCAACCTGCTGGCTTCCTGCTGATGTTTCACCCAGCTGACCCCTCACCGCGGCAACACCTGACATTCTATATCTAAGGTATTTCAGTTTCCTTTGAGTTAAAGCACCGTGCTAACAGACTGCAGACGGACTCACATGCGGCCCAGGAAGTCCCACCTCATTATCTCCTCAGAAGGAGACACCTCGGCGTGACACATGCGTTAGACTGATGGACCCACCTTTGATAATTGAGCCGGCAGATGTTCAGATGACCCGGAGGCGAAACCTGCTGCTTTTAGACGCGTTCTGAAGCTCACCCCACACAAATCCAACCCGCCACACTTGTCCGCACATTTGGTTTGACCTTAACGCTAACATAATACTAATCCTGGCTTGAATCTGCACCTGGAGGGAAACAGAACAGAAAACTGGTGTGGTGGGTTGCCCGGCTGATTTTAGTTTTTGTAGTGAGACGTCTTGGTCTTTACAACGGCATGTTTAGGTTGTTGTAAATAGAAAAAGAGGAGCAAATTTCTGCCAAGAAACACTGACATTTTTTAGGTTAATCTCACAAATTTCCTAGAAAACACTTAGAAATGTCATCGTTTGGGTATGCCGAGGTAGCATAGCGGTTAGCGCGACACATGTTTGGAGGTCTTGAGTCCTCGATGCGGCCGTTGCGGGTTCGACTCCCGGACCCGGCGACATTTGCAGCATGTCTTCCCCTCTCTCCTTCCCCCTTTCCTGTCAGCCTACTTTCAAAAAATAAGGGACACTAGAGTCCACAAAAAAGACCCCTGGCGGGGTACAAAAAATAAAGAAAAAAGAAATGTCATTGTTTGAAAAGTCACAAATTTGTGCAAAATAACTCTGAAATTTTGAGATTCATTTCAGAAATTCTTTAGAAAAAACTTTGAATTTGGAAAATGTTTGCGGTAATACACCGTTGTAGGTTTTGATCACCATGACGATGTCACTCGCCATTTAACATTAAATTAGATAAAGTTATGTCAATAAGTATTTACCTCTGTTTTCTTTTTTTTGTTGTTTGTTTGTTTGCTTGTCTCACTTAAATGTTTCTGCGAGACAAATGTTAATGTCAAGGATGGACTGTAATTTCCAAGCTGTGATTTTATTAATTAAGTGAAAAATGTCATCCAAACTAACGGATCTCTATGTAAAATAAAAAGTAATCACTCCCTTAACCCGATGCTGATGTGTTACAGCTTCTTTATGGGTCAGTCAAGATACTGAAGTAACTGACTGAAGTGGTTTTAAAATTAGTTTGATAATCAAAAAAGCAAAACAAAACAAAAACAGGAAGAATCTTTAAGGGTTAGGGCTCATTTAATTTCTTTACCATAATCGGTTTAGGTTTTGGTGAATTGGGACAAAACTCAACTGTTTCTCTACACTATCAACAGTTCAGTACAGTGGGATTCAAGTGAATGTCTTAACATTTGTTTTACAAAAACATCCGAGACAAAAAGAACCCCGGGCGCTTAGAGTCACGGAGAGCGACTCTGAAATGGGTTTCGTGTCAAGATTTAACATCATTCTGACGATGGAGCAAGAAAAGGGAGTGAGATTTATGGGATGCAGTCCATCCCACAGGAAGCCTTTTATCTAATGTATGTAACAGTGTGACTAGTTAAATCCGTAACACTGAAGGAATGTATATACCCGCAGGTCCATCGTTGGTTTCAACCAATATTTTACAAATTTTCCAGCAATAACTCTTTTTTTGTTTTTTTTACTCCAAACAAAAGTTTGGGGAAGCCATTACAGCTACATGTTGTGTTTGTTGCCGCCAAAAGAAAAACATAACAGCATCATTTTGAGAAGATTACGACAACAAGTCAAGTTAAAAATGTCTTCACTCTCTGAATTTTACTTCGTTTCCTCTGAAAAGCAGAAATTTGACGGCATTAATCAATGTGACTCGGTCGAACGTTGGAAACGATGGGACTTCCTGCAGTGGAAGTAAACTAAATTGAATTGGAAGTGTAGCACGTAGCTCTCATTTAATTTACGCATTCTACGCCGTTTTAATGTCGAGATCAATCATAAATCTCACCTATCTGTGAAAATCTCTGGCTAATATGAAACATTTAGCCTCGGAAAACATGTAGGACTTTTAAATGTGTTAGTTGTGTCATTTTTAGCTTTCCTTTTTGAAATGCTGGCGCTGCTGATTGACTTAATGTCCTTCAGATCTGTTGATTGATCACTATAGACCAATAAACCACAAACCAAATCAATGCTGACATATTCAGGGAATTACAACAGAGTGACTTAAATTTGAAAATTAGGTTTTGATTTGATGTGGAAATGCTATAGAGGCGTATTAAAATATGAAGAAGAAAAAAACACCCAGCTGAAGCCACATTTCGATTTCTTTCTGCTTATGTACAAACTAGCACCGCAGCGCAGATAGCTCGTGAAAGAAGTTAGAAAAGTTTAATGACAAATTAAACAAATTGGTTTTTCAAGAAGTTGTTTATGATCTGTAAACGTGGCATATTCAGCAGTTTTTAATGAATCTATGACACAGTGACGACGCTTGAATTCAACTAATGATGTTTCAACGCAATAAAGGTTTTTTTTCTTTGCCTAATACTTATTAAGACAACTTAAAATGTTTTTTAATCACAAGTCAGTTGTGGCCGTAGCCATTGTCTAGCAGTAACTTGAACTGAAAATTTAGAATTTTTTTTGGTCCCCCAAAGAAAACCAACTAATTTATTCTCACTGTTTAACTGCACAGATGAATAACCAGCTAAAAGTCAAGTTCAAAACACAAACCTTAATATTGCTTTTACCATAAATGGTCCTTCTCAGGATTTTTTTAACATTTCTTTAACCCGAGGCGTTTTCCTTCCAGGTGCCTTGTTTTCTTTGCAGTCTAAACGTTTTGCTGAGGTTTCAGTAAGAGCAACACTGGAAATCCAGGCAAAGCATCAACTATTAACGAACTGACAAAGCATTTAGTCATTTGTGTTTATTTTGTAAGAAATGCACAGGAAAGGCAATTAAACATCCTTTCTTCACCAGTTTATTCTCTATATGGCTCAAACAAATCCTTTCCCATCTTCTTCCTGTACGTGTGTAAGCTTAAACTCAGGCATGAAAATCTTGCAACTTAGTTGGTAAGAAGAGCTTACAGCAGCTGAGGTTCCATTACAAATGTGCGCAAAACTTTGCCGATAATTCCCTAATGTCAGAAAAAAGCACAATTATGAAATGGCAGTGTTTCCAGTAAATAAGAAACGCAGTTAAAATCACATGTGAATAAGTGTGACATGCGATACGTCATTAAAAAACACGCAGCAGCACCATCATCCTCCAACTACTTCCTGTTGTCTTCTTCGACGTTTCCGCCAGTAGTAACATCTGGTTGTTGATCGCCTGACTCATGTAATGTGATAGAAGTGTTTCCACTGCAGTTTTTCAAGATGCACCAATTAGAGAACGACCTCATTCTAAACTTTTTCATTTTTTACTGTATTGAGTTTTTTCAAAATTGACGTGTCTCCATTAAGAAAACATTTTATTTTTGGAATTCCAATTTGCACATCTTTTATGATCAACGGAAAGGCAGCTTGTGTCCCGAAACTCGCTGGTTTTTACACCTTCGATGACCTGAGATAATAACTGCGTTGCAGCTCAAACATTTTCATGCAGCTCAATCTAATCATAAATCCTCAAATCAGACTCTTGTCAGACGAGTAGAGTCTTGTTTTTGGGAGTTCTTTACACTTCATAGCTTAGCGGGGAATACTTGCTGTCTAATTGCTTCATCCTGTATAAAAACGCACTAATGGAAGAAGCTTGCACACCAATTTTTTTTTAAATTCCTGAATCTCTTAGTTCAGTTATTGGATTTAGTTTCTCTGCTTTGAGTTATTCGGGGAACTAGAAAGCAAAGCCGGTCATTTTTTCGACTTTCTTGTTTGTACTTCGTTTGACAAAGACCAAATGAGGAGCTACGTCTCCGGCCATGTGATGTGGATTAGTGTTGGTAATGTGTTTGTTTCACTGGAACCTTTTAGGGTGGAGCAACGCACAGTCGCATGTAGTCTTCTTGTCCTTCAACGCCGTCTTGGATTATATTTCACTGTAACGTTTGAACTTATTGTGCAGACTGGTGCGGCGAGCCCTGTTCTCCAGGGATTCAGTAATTGCTAAAAGCTGAAAGGAATGCCCATTGGGGGGTTTTCTACTACTGTACAATACAAGCTCTGCTGTTGTAATTTTCCACAGTGGTGCTAATTATTTTTTTTTCTCCCGATTTGCCTCTCCAGCTCCACCAAGTACACTCGGCTTAGGTGGGCCTCCTTGTTGAATGTCACACAAGTGACAGCAGAACGGTGTGAGTGAGGAGTGATGAAGATCCACAACTGAATCATGTTCAACTTTGGCATTTTGTCGTATGGACAGGGAGAGGCTAATAAGAAAAAAGATTAGAACGTTTGGGTTTGTTGTAAATTGAATAAGGGATCATGTGGATGCAGCATGATCTCAATGTCAGCTTTCATACATGCAAGCAAATCGCAGCAATTAAGAGAGGAGATTACTGTGTTTGTGCAAATTCAAACATGGATGTTTTAATGTTGACTGTAAAAAACCTGGGATTTGATCATCAGTATTGTTTTCGTTCTGATACTCAGCTTGTGTTTAACATGAAATTAAATCTGACTCGGCACATGCGACAATGTGTTCACAAGGAGTAGTATTTTTAAGTGCTAGGCTAATGCTGGTATGGCTTCTTTGCATTTTGATAGGACTTGTTGATAATTCAGTTAACATGAGATGAACTCTGGAAGCAGCTCTGTCTGACGCCGCCAGCTGTTCCAGCGCAGCGTGCAAATCAGGTCCCATGAGATCATGTGATTTTGATTTTGATTTTATTTTTTGTGTATTGTTTGTATCGTGGTAAACTTTTGTGCTCTATGCCTTTTTAGTCTTTTTAAATTTGTAACTTGATATGTTCTTTTTACATAAAAAATGCTTTTTATTTATCATTATTTCTATTTTCTTATTTTGTAAGAATGTAAATTTATCTTTAAATTGATTGTACCTTGAGGGACGGCAGATGAAAGCCTTCATGGCTAACTCTGGCATATTATGTCTCATTTATTGCCCCTTACTGAAAGGGCAAAGCCAATTTTATTCAGGAAAACAAAGATTTGATAGATAAACAAATTCATATGAATTACCTAGACTAGTTTTACAAGCACAGAATGCAAAGCTAGACCATAATTTTATTATATTTTGCACATTCTTTATAGCTCCATGAATTACGGACAAATTCACAGACAGGCTTCAATAATGTCTTGTATAAAAATGTCAGTGTATTGTCAATCTAGGTTGTTGTCTTGTGTGAGGAAATGTGGTGCATCCTTTGCTTGAGGGAGGATTGTAAACAGTGTGCCGTCTATACTGCATTGACACGTCATGCGATTGACTCATTTGCTCTTGAACAAAATTTAACAGTAATATTCCAA
Organism: Xiphophorus couchianus; assembly: GCF_001444195.1. NCBI lineage: Eukaryota > Metazoa > Chordata > Actinopteri > Cyprinodontiformes > Poeciliidae > Xiphophorus > Xiphophorus couchianus. Next base: position 15,279,252 of record NC_040244.1, on the reverse strand, counting down.
ACAGGTGCATCTTCGGATTTGCATTTAGTGTCTACGTAACGTTCTGTTTGATTTTATGGCTCTTGCCCAACTTGCTTGTTTGCCCCGGGGGCGGTGGAGGAGGTGGGTGCAGTAACCCGCTCTGCCTCCATTAACCCCTATTGCAAGTTGGCACGAGAGACAGCAGGATTTTCTAGAGATTAGCAAGATCACAATCACAAGAGAATACAGATTGAGTTGTGCGTAAGACCACAATCCTCCTTAGTCGGTGGTGGAGTGTGGCCTCGTCCCAGATCTGCTATGTGAATTAGTCAGGACCATCAGCGGCCACAGACCCTGCTGGGTCTCCCAACGTCAGACCACCTACCAAACACCAGAGCAGATGCTGGTGGACTCTTTGTTTCTCTCTGCAGAAATCGATCTGGCAACGCGGCGAACCAGAAGATGTCACTCCGTCAGATCGTGTTGTTGGGGAAAGTGTTGCTTAGTTCAGAAAGATAAACAGGAAGAAACTCTGCGTAACATGCAAATTTAGGGCGTGTTGCTGGCATTGCCTTGATTCTTGAGCAGTTATTCACTGAACAGGCAGCCACAGAGCTCCTTCGTGACTGAACCAGTCATGGACATGGACATGTGTTCAACAAACCAAATGACATGAGATGGATGACAGACGAAGTTCCACACATTCCACATTTCTGATTGTCATCTTGGTGTAGAAAAACTTTCAATATCAATGATTAAAGTAGACCTATTGTTCTGACAGACGAGACGTTTCCTGTTTATGACAATGAGCCATAGAGAAACTTCTTTAGTTAAGAGTCAATATCCACGGCTTGTAACAATGCAAAATAATCCTAATGAAATCTTAGTTTTCTCAAGAAGTAGCAATATATATCAATCAATAACTCCAGCTTACCATCATTCAAGTAAAACATAATGGTGTTTTTTGGTTTTACAGCCATTTGTGAGTTTTGTGAGTGGTGTGTGTGCGTCCTGGATGGTGGGACGCTCCACACACACATACAAGCCAAAGCCTCTGCTGAGCCCTGCAGTCTATTCCTGCTTCAGTGATTGTATTAGGCTTGATGCTGGATTAGCTCCCCTGATCTCTTTGTCTGATTTTGTTTGGTAAACTATTACTGCTCTGTCCCTCTTCTACCTCGCACAACCTTTGCTGGCAATCCATTTACCCCATCTTACCGAGTTTGCAGATAGGACATTCCCCGATCGTCAAACTTGCTCCTGAGCTCCGTGTTTGTTTGCGCTCCCACCAGGAGGCTCGGCTGGAAAGGGGCGCAATGGGTGGGGATGGAGTTGGGAGGGGGGATTGTGGGGCGTAATCTAAGATTTGTCTAGATGCGACTGCAAATCAAAGGGGTTGAGAAACATCAAAAGAAGCAGAAGATCCATTTCAAAAAGAGGCCAGCCAGAAGGGGAGACCCTTACCACTGATCAGCGTAGGTGTGTGGGGTGTCAGTCATGCTGCTCTCTGTCAGATGTAGAGTACAAAGAGAACCACATCAAGGTAACACAGGCCTCCTCTCCTTTGTACCTAAAGAAATCCAGGCGGAAACGTTACCCCAACCAGCCATACTGCGTCTGTCCGGCCTGTTTGGAGAAGAAAAACGTGGATTAAGGGCCTTCGCTTTTCTGTTACTTCCTCTCTTTCACCCAAGGACTAAACCAATAACCACTGTGTTTGCTTATCCAATAGACCAAACTGTGGCAATCACTCTCAGCTTGAGTGCGAACAGACTCCCAGCTCGCATCGCCACACAAACAATCCCGCAGCTGCTTTCACTTCTGAGATCGCCATCTCTGTTTGAAGTGCGACAGCAGAAATATGTTTTCTCCCGCGCTGTGCTATGTTATGATGATCTCTTTCACGCTGTCGAGGGGTAGTAACCTATTCCTGATTCTCTCTGTAGCACATGTAAACTGTGTGCTTGGGGAAAAAAAAAAAACTCCTTAAGAAACAAGGATCTGTGTCCAACTTGGCAGCGCTGACAAAGTGGGAATTCGAGATCCAGAGCTGCAGAAGAGGCATTTGGAAAGTGACAGTCGAGGATCCGGATGCTGCACAGAAAGTAATTGCAAAACTATTCAAACCCCTGAAGTTTTTTTTTTTGGGGGGGGGGGGGGGGGGCTCGCATTTTGCCCAGGAACTTTTTATCTACGTCAAGTAATCCTCTGAGCTTTTACTGAAATTTCAGCAGCAGTTCTGTTTGTGTTGCTACCAGCTTTGCAAATCTAGATCCTGATTTTTCCCCCCCAGCTCTCTGTGCAGAATAGCTCAAGTTCAGACAACATCACCAGGAATGTTTGAGGTTGTTTTGCGGCTGGAAGGTGAATATCTGCCCCAGGCTCAGTTCTTCTTCGACCTCTAACAGGTTTTCTGTCTGTCTTCCCTGTTTTTAGTTCCATCCATCCTCCGATCATCTCTGACCGGCTCTGAATTTTCCTGACATATCTAACAAAAAAAAAAAAGTGACTAAACTCTCTTGGGCTATTAGCTAACCAGCATGTCTGGTTCTGTGACAGATGGATTTTGTATTCACAGTTTTGCTTCACTTGGCCACTTAAAAGCAACTGTCACTGCTAATGAACACAAACCTGAAGCTGGGAGTGTTTCTTCCCAGAATGACAGTCTTAATCCATGGAGAATAAAGGACCAGAAAATGATTTAACTTGTACGGAGGATGATGCGGCGTTCTGTTCAATGACGACATTATCTAACCTGAATGACTGACTGAGGTTCGAGGTTTCGGACCGACTCAATTTGTAGATGGGAACACACGACACCTGCGTTTCTACACAGATGTGGTACCAAAATTTTCCCAAAACTGATTGACTGATTGAGAATTGACTTTTACAAGAAAGAGCGTTTCTGTGTTTTAATATGAATAGAGACGACCTTAACCACGTATCATTACATCACAATATTGCTTTTCAGATTATAGCTTTGCTATTTGCTGATCACCTGTTGCATAAAAAAACAGTGCAGTGTTAACGTCATTTAATACTGAAGTTTTCAGGTGATTTTCAAAGCATGTAGGATACATCACAGATTGACAACATGATGTGACTCCTACTGGCCAGTTTGGGTACTACAGTGACTACAACACCCATTCCTCTACAATTGGCATTACTGTAAAGCAGCAGATTGCAGGCCAGCTACCCTAACAGATAATCTGACAAATTAACCAGTGTAATATAATCTGAGTGTTGGTAAAATACAACGTTGTGCACAATAGTTGACATCCAGTGTCTTACTCAAAATCCAAATGACAGAACAGGTTATAAATAGTTATTATTTCTGTTATCAATGGTAATTGAGTCATTTCATCAGCAGCAATTTCAGATTTTTGTTCAAAGTAAAGATAGTAAAGGTTCACAAAGCTATGGATGAACCGATATGAACATTTGGGTCAATGTCGATATCCGATATTTTCCTATCCTCGCAACACAGTGGGGAAAAAAACCAACCTTTTTTTTTTTCACTGTCCAACACTAAATCAGAATAAACGTTTCCTGGTTTGGATTCTTATTACTTGTTAATTACCAGAATAATGAAAGAGTAATACAGAAACTTTTGAGAATTTTCTTTAAGTTTCCTTAAACTCAGAAGTTTACACACGTCTGTATATTTGTCAGAATTGCCTTTAAAACGTATCATCCAGCTCAGGCGTTTTGCGTTTCCTTTCCTTGCGGGTTTTTTCTTCTTCTTTGGTTTCTGTAGTTTGCTGGAATTTTGTCTCATTCCTCCAGACAGAGCTGCTTTAACTGAGTCAGTTTCTCGCCCTGACATCAGGGACTCCCAGAAACATTGACTTTGTTGTCCTAAAACCTTTTTGTCGCTCATTAATCTGTATGTTTTAGGGGTAGAAGACCCATTTGCACCAAAGCTTTACATTCTAGATGTTTTTTGAGATGCTACTTCATTATTTCGATATGTCTTAGTTTTCTTTTTTTTATTTGTCATGACTCCTACTACTTTGTGAAATGTAGTAGGAGTCATGATAGACTAGGAGTCATGATAGACTCCTACTACATTGTGAAATTCCTACAGAAAAACACCCACACAGCATGATACCCCCCCCCCCCCCCTCCCACACACACACACACACACCCGTTCGCCACAGAACTGTTTTATAATAACCCAGTCTAATTCTTATTGTTGAATCAGGAACACAAACTTTTACCTCCTGTCTGAGTCGTTGATGCAATCTTGGAATAATTCTGGTAGGCTGAAAACTTCTTTTTCTTTATGGCTGTCAGACTTTAAAGAAAGAATTATCTTTTTAAAATTTCTATTATTATTATTATTATTATTGTGGTATTTACCAAATAGAAGGACTTTTTGTAAAACTAAGACAGACATAAGACATAAAATGTTCAATGTCAGAGAAATAAAAAAAAAAGTTTCTTATACTGCATTAAAAATGACTTCAACTGAATATGGTGGACTTTTGTAAACGTTATGCGTAAAGCAGTGTGGTTTTTTTTTAATGGTGTCACTTTATGTTTCTTATTAGGAAATTGTTCTTGAGTTTTCTTTTAATCCTGAAAGGTGAAATCGTTCAACTCCACTGGCAGTTTCAGACTTTCCCAAAGTAAAAATGTGATTTATAAGGTCAAATTATGAATCACTAGTAGAGAAAAAAGCAGTCTGACATCCATTAGTCTTGTCTGAAATATTTACAGTATGAATATGTGCTTATTTATGCTAACTTAGCATTGGTTTCTGCTAATGGGTGAACCTGCTGACGGACAGAAAGCAGCTATAAAGTCCAAACTCTGTCCAAGACACAGACGTTCCCATAAACTCACTGTTACACAATCTAATGTTTGAAAGCGACGGAATATGAGTTGATGCAATTCTCCATTAAATTGTCACTTTTTGTATCTTCGGTGCCATGTTTGTCATCATCTCTGGTTAAAAATGACACTGTAACTGAATCCGTATGAGTCTCATTACGGTTTGCAGCGTTTAGAGTCAACAGGAAATTGGTCTTCTGCCGCCTTTTTAAAGTCAGACCACTCTTACTCCAAGGTGTGAGTTTTGACATAGGTGAAGGAAATGTACCTGTAGGTGTGTGTGTGGACGGATGAACATTCCGTCCTCACGCGTTACACTTTGACCTGAACCTTCTCAGAAACGTCCCTTTGCATAAGCTGTGGATTCACTTTCTCCCCTCCGTCTCTGAGGCGCACAAAAACCGAAACGAAGCCACTTTCTTTCTGCGTCAACACATGCACAAACCCGTTTTTTTAATTTTATTTTATTTTTTTTCTGAGGAGATAATCAGCCATGAATGCCAATGAGTCACCTGGCTCAGGGCTGCGAAACATTCACAGGGTAATTCACTGTTATGACTGGAATTCTGCCCTTCCCTGCACTCACCCTGACACCCTGTGGGGTTCAAAGACGGGCTGGTGAGAGGTGGAGGTGGCAGGGTGAGCTACGCGCCTTAGCAGGCTCATCCATGTACACTTAGGGGTGTCGGATTCGCTCGGATGAAATGTATTGTCAATTACAGATCAAGTTTTGCCAACAAAATACTGCAATTTTTATTGAGGCTTTGATGGGAAAACGTACATTTCAAATCTCATTATGGTCTCATGTGTATGAAAAATCGATTCATACAGATGGCTGATGTTTTGGACACCCTGTGAAATCATTTCTCTCATCTGAAACAAAAATATCCACTTACCTTTAGTTGAGCCTTTACTTAGAAAATGGATTTTGAATAGTAAAATAAATCCATTGAATGAATTTCTAATATTCTAACCAAGATCACCACTGTGGCAACTCTGGCAGTGCTTATATATATATATATACAATACAGACCAAATGTTTGGACACACCTGTCTAATTCAATGGGTTTTCTTTATTTTCATGACTATTTATAAGGCAATAAATCCCACTTATTAACCTGACAGGGCAGGTTGACCTATGAAGTGAAAACCATTTCAGGTGACGACCTCTTGAAGCTCATCAAGAAAATGCAGAGTGTGTGCAAAGCAGTAATCACAGCAAAAGGTTGCTACTTTGAAGAAACTAGAATATAAGGGGTATTTTCAGTTGTTTTACACTTTTTTGTTTAGTGCATATTTCCACATGTGTTATTCATAGTTTTGATGCCTTCAGTGTGAATCTACAATGTCAATAGTCATGAAAATAAAGGAAACTCATTGAATTAAAAGGTGTGTCCAAACTTTTGGTCTGTACTGTATATATATATATATATATAAATTCAAAAACACACGAACTGTGATCAGAATAGAACTGAATAGAATAGAATAAAGTGGGAGGCACATGCCTGCTAATGTGCTAATAAGCAGAACTCATTTTTTGTTTAGTTCTAACACTTTTGCTATCTTTGAAAATATTTACTGCCCTTAGTTTCCTCTGGTTACATTTTTCTGAAGTGCTTATTTACTTGGCTGTTTTGTAAACTATCAGTTGAATAAAGTTTGACATCGACTTCTCAAAATCCTTCAAGTAGCAAGCGCATATTCAAGCTGTTATTTGGAAGTAAAAGAAGGCCGTTTACGCAGCAGTTCTGTTTCCTCTCACGTTCTCTCTTCTTTTTTTTTTTACCCTCCATTACTTGAAGAAATAACATTCAATAATTTAATAATATGAATACAATATCTAGGGGCATGATAGAACATGTACATTATCTCAAAATTCATTTTTACTTGAGATTTGTAGTTTTTCAAAGGCAAATATAACTTTTATTCACGTTAGCCCTCCAGCATTAGCTTCTGCTTCATGCTGTGTTGGTGTAGCGCATTAGCAGTCGCAGAGTCAATGTTTATGATTGGTGCTTTAGGGTTAGCACAACTAGCATTTTAGTTACGGTAAATGTGCCCTGACAGATTTATAGAAACATTCAGATTCTTATAAAAGTAAAAAAATAAAATAAAATAATAAAAATAGGAAGCAATAGACTGTACAGCAAGGGGAAATTTACAGCATAGGACAAAAATAATGTAGAGTTACAACATAGAATGTCTTTACTGGTAGACCCTCTGTGGGTCTTATATACATAGACGTACTGTATACTCCTAACTACGCTGACCATATGGACAAAAGAAGGCATGTGCCAGTTACGGGTATCAAGACGCATCAATGTTTAAAAAAGTTGACATTTCAAAAATGTATCTCAGTCTTTTTTTTAAGACATACTGGGGAATGTAACAGAATTTTGGGGGTTTTCGTTAAGCTCTATGTAGCACAGTGGAGAGCTATGCTTCCCCTCCATAGCTCAGATGACAGATGATTAGGGTTATCACTTCTGACTCATACAGTGTTTCACAGGGTTTTTATTCTTTTTTTAATATTCTGTCTTTGTTGGAAGAATTAGTATTTGTGGGGGCATATGCTTGGCTGGAGATCACGCTGCAGACTGACCTGGATGTGGCTTATATGTGCAGAAACATCTGGAGTCAATCGGACAGCAGGGATCGGGCTCAGACATGGCAGGGTGAAAATCCCTCTGGAGGATTTGCCGGGTTTGGCACGCTGCTTCACAGCGCTAAGCCTGCAAACGACCACGACTGGGGGTGGGCGGGTGGACGGGCAGGTGGGAGTTGTAACCGGGTTCTCCGTGGCAACGCCATCATCCCTCTCACGGCCTCGGAATGGTACAGCTGTGGTTCTCCTGATGCAACAACTTCCAGTGGAGACCCCCCAAGGAAAGTTAAACTCCAACAAGAGGGTCAAAGCTGTGTGTCTGTATAATGTTATTGTTTGATGATAATTAATATTGACTAGGGCCGTACAGAACACACATGGGTTTCATTACTGGTCTAATATCTATTTTGGGTTCAAAAGTTTGAAATGTGACACTTTTACAATATTGCCTCAGTTGGATAAGACCAGCCATTCCTACCATCGGCTCTTTATGTGTGCTATGATGGCTACTAACTTATTTCTCGTCAGCAATGCTTTGTAACATATAATTGACTAAAAATCGAAGTGTATGTGACTTTGACCACCAATCCAGCCTCATCAAGAGAGATTTATCCCCAACAGAAGTAACCGTAGGGATTCTGGTTGACAAACCTTCAGCTTCCTACCAAGGTTTTCTAATAGGCAGCCAAACTCGTGTATAAAAGTTGCCATCAGTCATTCACCTTTTATTTTTAAGTTTATAAGTCTGTCGTTTCTATTGAAATCACAGATCAACTATATTTAGCATTTAGAAATACGTAAATAAAGATAAAACAGATTTGAGTAACTGTTGTAACTAAAATATGTAGATTCGTAGATTCAAAAATATTTAACTGAATTACTCATTTAAATAATTCAAATCACATTTTGAAACTCAATCTGATTTACCTTAGTAACATTTATTTCAGTTCAGTACAGTTAGACTCGGTTCAGGTTTGCTCAGTCTATTACATAAATCTAATCCGTTGTAATACAGAAAGATTTCCAACAGCTGCAGATTAGGAATGTCTGGAAATAATTATTTTTTTGTTCCTAATACTGATCTAAGTCACTTAATACTCTTGTGAGTTTAGTCCTTCCTATAAAGCTTAACTAAGGAAGTTAAGCTAAACTTAAGCCTAAGAAAGCTGAACAATGTGTTATCTTAACTTATCTACCTTAGATGTTCTAAGAATACTTCATCGAAAACATGCATAGCTTTAAAATTTGTCCTCAAAGATGCATCAGACTTGATTCGTACAGGTTACAGTATTCTTTAAATAAACGTCTCACTCCTGGTGATTTTGTTGGTTGTTGTTGGAATGTCAAGCCTCTGTTTTGATAGAACTCCTTGACGACGCTGAAAATCTGGGTCCTCGCAACAATTAAGATGTTATTGAAATCTATTTAGTTTTTGTTTATTTTATTTTGTCTAAAGCTTTATCCTCCTAATGCAGCTAGGACTCTCAGTAGATACAACTTTTGCTTACTTACAATGATGTTTCACAGTAGTTTCCTGAAGTTGAAGACTAGCATTAGCATGTTCACGTTCTGATTTCGATAGGAATCGTTAATAATTCAGAACTTATCCTATTTCTATTACTTTCAAACAAAACTTCTTCCAAAGGTTGATCTGCTTCATCTTAATGGTTGTGAGAATCCAGACTTTCAGATCTGTACAATAATCTGCCTCAATACTGTTGAGACCATGAATTTAAGTGAATTTTGGGGTTTCTAAATAAAATAAAAGAAGGGTATTACATATTGACTCCATAGGCATCAAGAGTAAACTTGTGACATCAGTAGCATTTGGAAATGTGGCTACCATGTTTCCTGTAAGAAGTGACATGCAGTTGGAGATGTAACATTTTGAATTTAAATTCCATTGATTTGCCTTTTTCTTTTTTAGCACTGAGTGGTGATGAATCAATCTTAATAAAATATAGTTCCTTGGTAGGATCGCTGGTTTAGACTTGCTTCTGCTCTGAACGCAGTCATCCATCGCTAATTTGTTTGGGGCGACTGCCTTCACATGCTTAGGATGAACAACCAAAAGCTAAGATTCATAGTTAAGTCAAGCTTGAACATGACAAAAGTAAGTCAAATAATGGATGGTAAAATCCAACAGAAACATAGATTTGTTCCGGAAAAAACCCCAACTGCAAGTCAATCAATCTATGACTAGAGGAAAAGGTAAAGTTTTGTCTTAATATTCACCACTGCTGAATATTTACTGAGTTTAATAAACAGCTGGTTCTTAATTTAAAGCTGCATCTGGAGAAGTTAAGCAAGCTGGCCGCCTTTAGTTCAGAGGTTAAACAGTGATGTGTTGGTCACAAACCCAACATCTCTAAATCCTTTGAGATTTTGGGTTAGTAAGAACCGTCCTCCACACTTCCTTCAGGAAACATTCAAATTATTCTTTAATGCCATTATCAGGGGATTGCCAATTATTCCTCTATTTATCTTAACACATTGAAGCTTGTTTTATTGTGATAAGTGCATCTACTTCAGGTGAGGTTAGGTGTAATCAAAGGAACCAGGAACTAATCTTTGAGTTTCAAATATACAACCTGTAAAAACACTGAAACACACTTGGCCTAATTGTTGTCTTTAACTAGGACCTTAGGATTCCTGGTTGATTGGTTATCTGATGGTTGGTTGACTAGTTGCTCAGTTATTGGTTCTTTGACTTCTTGGCTGGGTGGTGGGCTGATTAGTTGGTTAAGCGTTTTATTGGTTGTCCAGTTTGTTCGGTTAGTTTTGTGACTCGTTGGTTAGCTTGCTGGACCTTTGACTAGTTGGATGGTTTAATTGATGGATGATACGGTTTTGAACTGAACATTTCAGCAAATAACCCAGAAAAATCACCTGGATGCTGAAAATTCTGTTATTCTTTTTGCTCCAAGTTGGAAACTTTATATGAACGTTGTAATTAAACCGTCCTGTCAGCACTTCACTGCCAAAAGACATATAACCTAACAGTCTAGACCACAACTTTCTGAGGGCTGTTAGGGCCTACATGTTCATACTTCACACAGAGAAGGTAACCTACAAGCAAACCTTCTTCAAGCATTATGATTCAACAGTAAGAACAAGCAAGCATTGTTTTTTGAAGACTGATTCTTTGTGTTGCCAAAGAAAATCCTTTGATTAGGAATGTCCCGAGGCGTGGTTTACAGTATCTTTACAGCGATTCTGGTATATTCCTCCAGCAGCCTGTGGTGAAGTAACTACTCCAATTAGCACTGATAGTGTTGCCTCTTTGCCAGATTTATGCCTGTCTGCTGTGATCCACCACCGTGTTAACTAGACCGATGTGTGCCAACTTGCTCCCGTTACTGCCAATAAACTGATTTCTTTTATGATAATATCCACATTTTACCGGGGCAATCAAAAGTAAGAAGGATTTTTTTTTTTTTTGAATCGGCTATAGTTTGTGACTTTATTTGAATGTCAGAAAATCCGATATTTTTACGAGTGTTTGGTTATGCTTCCACAGTAGCTGTTCTAACATGGTGCGCAATGTTCTTGATAGACGGTTGTCTGTGTTTCGTGAACCAATAATAATGGTAATGATCTATTTGGTAATGACATCTTCTTCACGGGACGAGACGATGCATGTTTTATTGGGTTCAAGAGATTGAGAAACGATTTTACCCAAATTTATGAGAACATTTTATTTTAACGAATAGAAGGTTTTATATTACAAACTGCTTGGAAGACAATATGAGTGTTTCAGGTTTTCAGGATTGATTCACCCAGAGACTGAGGTTGTTCTGCGTATTTCATATGAAATTCATGCAGAGAACTTAGTGCTGCTTCCAAAAGCTAATTATAAAGCTTTATAAATCTCCAACTGTGTTTAAAAGAATAAGCATTAATTTGTCACAGTAAATATTTTAGATTAACTAGAGAAAACAGAAAAAGCTCTTCTGTTTTCTTAGAAGCTAATGTTAGCTGCTACCAATGCAAATTCTTGGCTAATTCTAATTAGCCAAGAATTAGCATTTTTAGCTGAAGCTTAGCTAATTCTAAGCTGAGAATGCTAAGACTTTGTATTCTTAACTAAGAAGGAGCTATTTTTGCTTGTAGGAATTTTTAGTAGCTAACGGTTAGCCAATCAGGTTCTATCTTGTCCATTTCTCTGACTTTTCCTTCTTTGCCTTTACAGAACTCAAATAGATTCTACATACAGTAATAAGTAATAAAGTAAAAATTTCAATGAAAACTTCTTCAGATTGCTTTTAACCAGATTTTAGATTAGCGGTCAATCCTTTTGAGCCATCACCAACATCATCATGGCATCAGAAGAACTTATTCTTAGAACATGTGATACGTTGGCATGTTTTTTACAGAGCAGATACAGATTACACACATTTGAAGATATCAACTTTTGCCTCTTTTACAGGATAATGTCATACCAGTCCCTTCAACTCTTAATAATTGGGCAGATGACCAGATGGAAGTGACTGATTGTGTTTACTGGCTTATTTATCTGGCTTGTCAACGAGTCCAACTACAAAACTTGTTTCTCAGAACCAGGTGATTCTTCTGGTCAGTCGCAGCCTAACGTATGGGTCAAGGATTTCCATCCTCCCAGAGCTTTAGCGGATCACACCTTCTGGGCTTTCAGTGGTTGCTTCACGTTTACATTCTTCAGCTGTATTTCGCTTCATTCCAATTCCAACGTAAATCAGCAGAAGCGAATTCTGAGAACAGAAGTAATCCATCTTTAGCCAGGAACAGCTGAAGCGTCGGGTTGGGCTTCGTCTGATTAAAGGCGTAGAGCCGCAGAAAGTAGGCATGTTCAGACATGTTCAAACTTTGAAAGGACGTTCAACTTTTTAAGTGAGTTTTTATTTTATTTTATTGGCACTAGTGGCCTTTATTTGATAGTTAATTGACAGGAAAGTGGGTAATGAGAGAAGGGGGAAGACATGCTGCAAAGGTCGCCAGGCCGGGAATTGAACCTGTGACAGTCGCGTCGAGGACTAAGGCCTCCTTATGTGGGTTGTGCTTAATCCCTGCACCACCACAGCACATCCTAGGACGTTCAACTTTAGCTAAATTGTAGCACAAACATAAATTTTGAAGAAAAAAAAAGAAGCACCTGTTCAACAGTCACAATAAGCTTTAACTTTTCCAAAAAGAAAATGTTGTAATGATGGGGTCAATTTTGGTGAACCGTTATGTATCCCAGCACATATTGTGTTGAGATATCATTTTGTTTGGTCAGTTTGGACATTGTCATCGGTGTTTGTCATGTTAGACTCTCATAGGGTTGATAACCGTCTGCCATGGATCTCCTGGGCGAATCAGTGAAAACAGGGAGGAACACCTGTTACAGGAAACGGTGAACTAACCAGGAGAGGTTTCATTTTTTATTTCCTCCATTCAGGAGGTTAATGCTCTGATCCGGCTTTGACTAGATGTTTTTTGTTAATAAATGCAGCACATTGGCTCACTTGTAGAGCCTGCATGCGTTACAGGCCTTGGTGTGCTCAGTTCTTGCATTGCAGCTGATGCTCCATAGATCACGCCGTGAAACATCATGTTGAACGTATGTGTTTCCATTAACACTAAAATTGCACATGTAGAAATTACGAAAATAAATTTGCGTAGTGAAACTTTTAAAAAAAAATCCTCACGTTTTCCGATAAAAAAGTGTTGCACTAGACTAGGAGGACGTTTTTCAACCGTGTCAAAATGGAACATACTTGGTCACACGCCTGCTTTTTTAACCTTGTACTAAACTGTTTTGCTAATTGGACAGTATCAATTGGAACATACAGAGGCTAGCTGCGTTTCCATTCAATATAGAAGTGTGCAAATTGAAGTTCTAAAAATACATTTGCTTAATGGAAACACAGCAGTTTGGGAAAAAATTTAAATTGAAAAAAAAATGTGGTAAAACTGCAGTGGAAACCCTTTTGTCGCATCAGAGGAGTCACGTGATCAACAGGCGGATGTCACTACTGGCAGAAACAGCGAAGAAAATGGCAGGAAGTGGCATTAGGATGATGGTTTGTTTTTGTTTTTGTCAGGTCGTGTGCAGCTGGCTCCACCAGAGACCTCACAGCGTCACAGTTCAGAAAAAGCTGTGTGTCATTCCAACATGTTGAATCTATAACTGTAAAATGTCCGACTAAAATTTGCCCAAAACACCAAATATGAAGCCGCTCCAAAGGAGGCGGGGCTTGTTCTTCCAAGACATCAACGTTTCCTCTGATTGGTTGATAGACAATGAGACGTCATGACTGAATTATTAATATATTTCAACCAACTGTTTTCATTCATGATTTTTAATGACTTATCGCACGAGCAAACTTATTCACTTGTGATTTAAATTTGATTTCTTATTGGAAATAAGGTGGAAACGCTGCAGTTGCAAAATTGAGTTTTTCTGACATTAGGAGAACATAGGCAAAGATTTGAGCACTTTTATAATGGAAACACATCTATTGCGTAGACAGACAGAGACAATCACAGGAGAGGATCCTTCCCTTTGCTCACTTTTACTTGTGCTGGCCTTGAAGTGAGGAAAAAAACAAAAGTAGATTATGTTGCAAGAAAAAAAGACATGAATTTTTTGCTGCACTAGTGCAAACAAGAAAAAAAAATGTTGCGCTCACCAGACTGGCACCTGCATTCTGCTGCAAGGAGGAAGCATGCGAAAGGTACACTGGCTTCACTGGAGGAGTGGTGATTCATTCTGTAGGATTCAGCAAACATTTAAGAGCTACACACAAGCATCCCGGAATCACACACGCGGATTGATGACATGATGCGACTTGTGTTGCTACCGGCGCTGCAGAATTCGGTAAATTTCGTATCTACGACGGCAACCGTAGGGATTTGCTAATTATTTCTCAGTGTGTTAATAATTTACTTGGAAAGAAAAACCTCAACGTTTGCTGAATGAAACCGCAAGGCTGGACATTTAGAGTTTAACTGGTGTAAGTGAACTGGCTGCAGAAGTAAAAGTTGTGTGACCTGCTTCAGGTTGCTCAGTTGATGGATTCTTCCACCTGAATTGTTAGTCTCTGCAGCTCCTCCAGAGTTACCCTGGAGATCTTGGTTGTTACCCTGATTAATGCTCTGCCAGCCTATGTTGGTAAGGTTGTAGTTTACTCTCGTCCCATTTTGAGCAAACGGACTGAACAGTGTTATGTGAGAAGTTTAAAACTTTGCAAATATACATTAACAACATTTTACCAAGTAACCGAAAATGCCAAACAACAGTAAAGGTATGCTGTGAAGGAGCACTATTATGTAAAATCGACCTTTTCTTAGCTATTTGTCATGTTACTATGTTATTCCCTCATCAAAAGGGTTAATAGAGGAGCCATGTTGTAATAACTTCCTGAAGGCGTAGTTTCAAAAAGAGCAGGAGCTTCTTAAAGAGACAAAGGCCCGATTTCAAGGCAAAGTAAAATTTCTTTTAAGTCGTATTTGATACATGCAGCACTTTTATAACAACTGAAGTTGGCATAGTTACTTTGATTGATTATGCTATAAAATGGCAGTATGTGCCTGGAAAACACTTAATGCTGCCCCTTTAAAGCGCAACAGGACAGTGAATACATGTGACCAGCATGCTTTGAAGATACAGAAGAGATTTGAACCAGTAGTGTAAATTTAATCTACACTATTTTATGCTTGAACTGAAACACTGAAAACAGCTCAAGCATAAAATAACGTCACTCTCATGATGCGTTGCACGCGAACACGCCGCTAGCTAAGAATGTGCTGTAAGAATGTGTTTACCTACACATCTTAAAACGAGATGAATAATAACTAAAACAAGCTTTCTTTGGTTTTGCAAAGTGCTTCAGTATGTTTCTTCAATTCCCTTCCACACTTACAAAAGTGACTCTTCCTAACAACGAACCAATACAACTCGGAGAGCTTGACTTGCCAATTTTCAACGACTTTTGTAGCTTGGAAACGAAAAATTGAGCCACAAATTGTACAGCCTTTTTTTAAACAACTAGATTTTAGAGAAACCGCTAAGAAGATTCAGATCAAGACGAGCAAAACTGTAATGTAATGTAACTTGTGATCCACATCGACCCAACAATGCTTCAAGGTAATTGCGTGTTTATTTTATGGCACGTTCCACTGGCGTTCTCCACAGAACGTGTTGGCACATGCTAAACACCACACCATGTTTGATTTACATAAACCCAGGAGCCCAAGTTATGTCACCTCTCATTAGCCAAGGCAGCGCGGCGACGAGGCCGGTGCAACAACTCAGGAAACCTGAGTGTTCCTGCTAACACGTTGCCACCTTAAGGGTGATTATCTGCTTCAATCCCATCAATTAGGTGTTAAAAGCTCACATGGTGTGAAGCTACAACATTAGCCTCTAACCTATTACATGCCTGAGACAATGTTGCTACAGCACTACATGCTCTTCTCTCTTAGAAACCTGCCCCTCCTCTCACAGGTGTGTGTGTGTGGGCGTGCAGCCTCGGTGTGTGTAGGGGTTAGTCGAGGCCTTACCGTTAAATGACCATAGCAAAGCTTTGAATGCAGTTAGAAATCCTGGCGTCAGCGTTAAGTCTCACCTCTATTTAGAGAACTAACTACAAGTGGAACAGTTCTGAGAGTTGCTAGGGGAAACCAGTGAGGCATGTTGGAAGTGTGAGGGGAGGGAAATCTAATTTGTTCAGATTAAAGACTAAAGATCTGCTAATCAATGGCCTTCTGCTTTAAGTTTGTGTTTCCCATCCTGTGAGTGCCACAAAATTGACGTCAAAGTTATTATAACTAAAACTAATGAAAACTGAAATCTTCGTTAATAAGCTGTAATTAGTTTGGAGGAACCATACTAACTTTAACTATATTGTGCGTTGATTAAAAAAAAAATTAAAACATACTGAAGGTATAGATATAATATTCTTTGTTTTGGTGTTTATGGTATTTATTAGCCTTTCGAACTGATGCGAAATTGATAAGCGGTCTACGTCAGCTCCTGCAGTACGCCTCCTGGCAGTAATTATGCTAATCTGTAAAAGCTGGGAGAAAACTCCAGAGTCAGTTGATTGCTCAACAATAATTGAATACATTTTTTGAAAATGTATACTTCTGAGTATTCATTACTATTATCACAATGCAATACTTTGACATTTTTGGAATTCTGCACCTAAAAATGAACCAAAGTATGCTAAAAACCAATTAAAACTAGCTGAATTTGACAAAAAGTCACTATAATGAAAACCCCAAAACTATTATAACCCTGGTTAACATTTTACCGTTTTATAATACCAGCCCTCTTAGAGGTGACAACAAAAGTCCTCTAACAGAGGAACTGATCCGAAACGGTTCAGTGTTGACCTTAGATGTGTGTTTTTGTTGTCGGTCTTGTGATGGAGGGTTGGGTGTGTTTTCTGCGTCGTCTTCCAGGGTCAGTGGTAATTCCTCTACATGCTGACATGATTACACAAATCGAATAATGACCAGTTGCAGTATCAGCCCTGAGTGACATTTAAAACATTTAAATCACTCCAGCTGTCAGAGAAAAAAATATATATATTGGCATTTTTCATGTTTGGAAACTACAGACGGAGTTTTTGTAATCCCAAATAAATAAAGTATAATTTCATTTTTTTCCCAACGGGACTTTTTTTTTTATATAAAGAAAAATAAAGAACTTTGAAGTTCTCCAATAATATGTCATTTTCATTTACTAATTCATTATGTCGCCATCTTTGTTGCCAAAATGAGATTAGTTAGAGATAATAAATAAATCATCAAATAGTGCACATATAATTCAGTCCTTTGTAATTTCAGTGCAGCTTTACTTAAACTCATGTTACTGACGTTGATTAACTCGCCTCAGCATTTTTATTCTATGCAAGGAACCATTTTCTTCTTAATTCAGTTAGTAGCTCTCTAAACAGTTAAGTTTAGAGAGTTTTTTTAAGAAAACTGAACTTTATGTCCAGATATAGAGTGGAATAGAAAAGAAAAAATTATGACTGTGTGTATCCCTCAGAATACTAGACTTAATGGCTAGCTGGTTCCTGGTGAAGTGAAGTGTTCTTCTTCTTCTTCTTTAAATCTGTGTACATACAGATACACCGACATATGTATCAATCAATCAAAATTTTCCAGTCAACTAAATTGATGCGTTTTCTATGGTAGGTACTTCCATACGGTCAGTATCGTACTACAGCAAACGGCGGTCAAATGTTTGGTACTTTCTCATTGCAGTTTTGCTCGTCTTGATCTGAATCTTCTTAGCGGTTTCTCTAAAATCTAGTTGTTTAAAAAAAGGCTGTACAATTTGTGGCTCAATTTTTCGTTTCCAAGCTACAAAAGTCGTTGAAAATTGGCAAGTCAAGCTCTCCGAGTTGTATTGGTTCGTTGTTAGGAAGAGTCACTTTTGTAAGTGTGGAAGGGAATTGAAGAAACATACTGAAGCACTTTGCAAAACCAAAGAAAGCTTGTTTTAGTTATTATTCATCTCGTTTTAAGATGTGTAGGTAAACTGTCCTGACCTGTTCATTTTCACATATTTTCCTGTAAGTCAGATAACGTTGTATGATTAGCAGCACATCCCAGAATGCTAATCTGGAGGTGGATCCTTATCTCCTCTTAAAATCCAGTTTGTGTGCTGTACATGTACCGGATCTGCTACGATACATTAGCAAACGTTGGAGAACTTTCATTGCAAATGAAGGTTTCTCGTCTGTAACATCGCTGACAGTAAGAGATGGTAAGTCTATTCAGATTTGCTAAGTGTCATGCTCTGCGATGAGGCGAACTGTTATTACCAAAACAAGCCAGTAATGATGTGGTTTCTATGCAATTACAAAATTAACAACACGGTAAAAAAAAAACAAAAAAAAAACACACACACGGTGTTTCCAGATACACACTGTGTTGGTCTGTGGGAGCCACTGAACACCTCTTATATTAACCGGTAGAGTGTGTTTCAGCGATGTTGCTGTTGTAAGTGATATGTTGTTTTTCTCTGGGGATTTTTTTTTTCTCTCTTTCTGCAGGTGTAGAAGCAGACTGGTAGAATGTTTTCTTGTGTTCTCCATTATTCTCTCCTCTAGTCCTTCTTTCCCTTTAAAACTTCCCCCCCCTATTCCGTTCCATCTCCATGTTGATCATTTGAAATAAACCCAAATCAATTTCTAGTTTTTTCTATATTTATACATATACATGCATTTATACATGTCAAGTGGAGTCAAGCTGTAACACTGCAGTTATGAAAGTCAGTCTGTCAGACCAGAACCAAAAGAGCAAATAAGCACTTTATTAATGTGACTTCCGTTATCTTTTATATGTCCAGTCGCCATATTGGATTTTGATATTGGAGTTGATTCTAAACCTCTACCTTCTTATGTTAGAATGCCAAATTCAAAGGCGAATTCTAGTTGAGTTTTCAGACTTATTGCATTTGTCCTATACATTGTTCTCACTGTGCATGTTGCTTTTAGCAGAGAAATATGTAACAAAAATCCAGCGTTTGAATTTTCAGACATGAATTTTTCACCACATTTCCTTTAGACGCGAACATCCAGCCATTTATCCGAACGCAGCGTAATGTCAAACAAATAAGTGAAAGATTTCAGAGTCATAATTAAACTTAAAGTTCTTTGCAGATGCTTGAATCTTTTTATATTTCAGCACTATATAACTACAAACGTTATCATGTTTCATGAGACGTTTATGACTGACTTAACACTAGGTGGCGCTTCACTTTGAGGTGTGAGGGGAAAAAAATGCATTCAAAGGTTTCTACATGTTGACATCAATCTAAACAGACTTTCTTCCAGGTTTTTTTCCTGTATTTTCTCAGCCTCGCTGCTGTTTCCGTCATTAATGTTCTTTTTCCTGGTCTGTCAATCCACCTGTTGGGCTGGATTGCATTTAGGGGTCTCAGACTAAGGAGGGAGTACAGTTTTTCTCAGTTATGTGCTACTTTGTGAGGATCTCGCATAAATTAAAAGAAAGCTGTAAATTCTGTCCTCAATTTTTTTGTCGCGGTAACCAGTGTGGTGGCGAAGAGAGTTGACGTCAGACAAGGTGTTTCGTGTCTCCTTGTTTTATTGTTGGATTCCTTTATCTGCTACTTTTAAAAAAAAGGCAAAGGTCAAAGGTCCTACTCAGACAATCTTATGTAGAAAAGAGCTTTGAGTCATTTCCACCTGAGCAGCTGGTCCTGTGCCTCTCATTGTCGTGAACAAGCCGGGTCCTTCCTGCTTTGTCTCTGCTGCCAGGACCTTTCTAAGCTGCTTCTGTCAGAAGACAAATGGTGTTTAAACAGGCTGCTAAGCAGATGGCTGAATGCTTTTGGTTGCTGCATGTCCTCCTTCCTTGTGGATCAAGCTAACGGCACTGATGATTTATTCCAGTTGGATTCTATTTTATGTATTGTTTTGTTAAGCATTGTGTCAAAGGAATGATTGGCGAGAGGAAAGTAAACCTGAAAATCCAGCATTCAGTGACGGAGCTGCAGCCTCTGCTCACCCTGCAGAAAACTGTCCACACTGTGAAACGATTTAACAAGATTAAATATATTTCATAGGGATTTTGATGCGATAGGCCAACATTTAGTTCTGTTTAGGTGTATTTAGTTATTTCTCCCCAAAGGGGGATTCGTAGAGTTGTTTCTTATTTGTTTTTGAATTGTCTTTGCTAATGAAAAGTGTGATGTGGGTTTGAGCTCTACGGTGGCCTAGGAAGGTCACCGTAGAGCCTCAGCGCAACAACAAAAGCTACGACAGCACTGCTGAAACAGAATTGATACTTTATCATCATTTTTTCTTTAGGAGCTCTTCCATTTTAAATTCTATTTAATATGACATATTTTCGCAAATATCTTTAACATAAAATCTGTTTTAGCAGAACCTGAGATCCTTCTTAGCATGAAATCCATTTTAGCACACCTTCTGTTTTAGCATAGCTTTCATTTTAGTACAGGCTCCCCTTTGGTATAACTTTAGTTTTTGTATAAATTCTAATTTGACCAAAAATCTGTCTCGGCATACCATAAATTTAATTTTAGCATAACTTCATTGTGGCTTTTTACCATGGTGGTGTGGCTTTTGAATTTTGCTGACCCTTCTGGGCCACCATAATGTTTCATTACCCTTTGCCAAGAGTCAACTTAAGAAACTCAAGTGCCTTCAGAATGCTCAGATTCTAAACTGTGTCATGTGGTAACTCTGATGGAGCTGCAGAGATCCGTAACTCAGGCAGGTTAAGCTGTCAAACTGGAAAACTATTGATTAGTGGAAAAAAGTATGCTATTTTTCACGGTGACAAACTTCTGACCTTTTTGGGGCGTTCTATGGCTTGACTAGAAAGAGAATTCAGATAAAAACGTTTCTTTTTCAGCTGTGGCACATTGAACGCAGGATGTAGCTTTTGCTCTATGTACTTTTCATCAAGGCGGCGCTTTAGCTAGAGAGCCGCCATGGAATAATCTTGAATAAGGTCTGTGCTTCCTTACAAATCAAATTAGCATCACGGTTCACAGTAAATTAATCCAAGTCATTTGTAGTTAGGCCGGTTGATGGGATTTATTTCAAAGGCCTGTTTTCCGGTTTCACCCAGTTCTGGGACTATTTTCAGGTCTTGGCACCATCTGAATATCACATGAAAAATACATTTTCCCCAGAACAATTATCCAGTTAAGTGTGGCGTACACGGCTGTTATCTTGTAAACAAGGCTTTCTGAAATCACTTGACGGTGAAATGTGAGGGACCTCCTGACAGCTGGGCCTTTAAGTGATTCGTCTTGTTCCTGTTTGCCTCTTATGATTATATAAATCATGTCTTTGCCACATTTTCTCATGAAGAAACACTGGAACAAGGCAACATTTTGGCTATCTCTGCAATTACCATGCCTTTTTCTATTGCAACCCATTGAAAGAAAGAATTTGATTTCAATACTTTTAGACACCAGTTAGTGTTAAGTCTATGTGCACGTTGAAATTGTTGAGTAACATCCCATCCGTGGCTACAGAAGCTTCAACTCTTCTAGGAACAATTTCTGGGGGAAAGACTGACGTTTGACAAGAAGGACTGGCCTGCAGTGTCCGCTCTGATCCATTCCAAACATGATTTTTTTGGTTTGACGTCAGAATTCTTTGAAGGCCAGTCGGTTCTTCAACAGCATACATGCTCATCCGTGTCTTCGGGGGTCATGCTTTGTGCTCTGGCGCAGAGACACGTTGGAGCAGGAAGGAGCTTTTCCCTAAATCCGTCCCCAAAGAGTTCAAAGTACAAAACTGTCTAATCTACCAATGTTTTGCTACAATGCCGCATTAAGAGTTTCAGACCAAAATTAGATTGAAAAATGTTTAAATTCCATGGTGGATGTCTGTTGACCGTTTTGGAAACCAGGGTTCCTGAAGACCTGGTGTATTGCAGGTGTTAGTCTTTCCAACACACCTAAATCAAATGAATGGTTCAATATTAAGGAATTAATTTAGTCAATACATAAGCTGTGTTTATGGGACACATCTAAAACAAGTGAATATTCATGTTTTAGTCCTGAGGAACATCAGCGTTTGAGGACTAGAAGTGGACACCTACACAAATGTTCCCAGAGTTCTTGGTGGAGCTATGCCAAGTCAAATGCTACTTTGATTTTAGACTGCATCCATATCTTCAGATCAGGACTATATATTGGGAAGGATAATTGACCAAATATTAATTCTTAACTTGTTTCTGTTCTCATCAGACTTTGATAAAATATTACTAGATGGTCACAAGTTGCAAATGAATCAATTCCATTTGCAGCCACTGGACTCAAATAAACAGGAAAAACCACCATTTTATAATGCTTAAAGAAAATTAAAAGCTTTGGGTCTCTGCAGGGTCCTACTAAGCAATTTATGGCTCAAAATCCATTTAAAGCATCTAGCATCTATTTTAATGTAATTGGCAATTATTTAACATCCAAATTTGGTTTAAAGTAATTTATTGGAAGTCTAAATGTAGTGATTGATGAGCAGGAGAAAATATTCTATGACATTATTTTTGTTACACAGGCGATGCTGTTTTGAGTTTCAGTTAATCATTCCTATCATTTATGCTTGATTTATAGTTTATATTTTAGATAATGAATTATTAGTTTTAAATTAAGTTTAGACCACTTAATGATCAGAATCACTTATAAGCTTAACATTGACTCATTCCTAACTCACCTAAACACAAATTAGATCTACTGCTTAGTGGACATTAAGCATCAATATTGATAGCATGGAGATGGTAGTTATTAAGATGGCAGGAGGGAATTTATGTATCGTTTATATTTTAAGATGTACATTTTGCAAGTTAAATTGACATTTAAATATTTTACCTACCTTGGTTTTGAAGCCGTGGATGAGTATTGTCACTTTGTGTTTCACTTTGATTGCTTTTTGAAAGCAAATATGGTCATATTTGAAAACCTACATTACAATGCATGGACGCTAAAATCACGCAATTGTTTTCAAAAGCATCACTGCTCAAAATGAGAACTGACGAATAACTTTTGAAAAAGAATATTTCCTTTGTGGCGTCCTACAAGCCCCAAGTATTAACTGTTAGCTTTGTTTCTGCACTTTTTGAAAGTTCTAAATACTGAGCACCTAAAATATTTACTTCCTTTCTTTTTGTGATGCTTTTGAAGTGAATGCAGTGATTCTACAGTGGTTCCCTCATTGTACGAGGATTCAGAGTTTAAATCTAAGCTGGGCCTTTCTGTGAAGAAGTTTCCCCTACCTGCTCCGGTGTTCTCGCGTACTCCCCTAACTCTTCCCACAGGTTAAAAAGATTTGGTTTGGCATAAATTTGGTTTGTATACTTGGTGGAATAAAGGTTGACGTGGAATAAAAACATTACAGCGCAAGATACAGACTAATTACAATTCTTTTAAATTGTCTACAGAACATAGTGTTAATCTTTCGTTAAATAGGTTTTTAATTAGCGGATGTTTTTCTAAAAACCCGGGCAGAACCATTTCTTAACCGCGGCCAAATAAAACAGTGAGGAATGTCTTTTCTTTCTTTTTTTCTAGAGATGAAAGACTCTTCGTGTTTTTAATCTTACAATATTTACAGATGCCTGTTTTTTAAAAAGTGGTTTACTTAGCTTGTTTTTTTTTTTTGTTTTATGTGTTTACATTTCTGGCCCTCGAGGCAGAAAGCTTGGACGCCACTCGTTTTAGCTTTTTGCCAGTCTTAATGGAGATGAATGACTTCAAAGCTCATGATTCCAGATGCTAATACAGTTCTGTTTCGTTAAATTGTTTTTAATTTTTTGAACAAGGGTCAATAGTGGTTGTGAAATTTTATTTATTTATTATGTCAGATATGTTTTTTCCAACACCTTTCCTAGAATTCAGAAATGTAAAATTCATTTTTTTCTCAGAACCAGAACGCATGTAAACAACCTTTCAGCTGGTGAGATTAAGTAAAAAAAAAAAAAAAACAATTACCTGACGACATCGCTTAAGATAATTGAGATTTAACTGACTACAAAAAGCAGGTCAAACTTTAACTTATAGGAGTTAAAATACCAAACAAACATAAACTCGAGTTGAAGTTGTATTCTGATCATATTGTTCTGGTTCTGCTCGTTGTGAACAATGTGCTGAATTGAAAGCATTGTTTTGTGGGAAACAACAGCGACAGACGAGGTTACTTAAACCGGTTAAGATGCTGGAACAGACAATGTCAACAACCTCGTTTAGAGAGCTAGCGGGCAAAAGGTTTTTCAGTTGAGGATGTTTCATGGAAGTGAGGTATGTCGCACAAGTTGCCACATGTCAATTCCCAAGCATGTATGCTTAAGTCGAAGGCACGTCCTCGTGCCGCGAGTCTTTTGGATTTGTGTTAAAAATCAGCCGTTTTAAATGCTCTTGAAGCTGAAATCACCTCTGATCTTGAGAGTTATAAAGCCATGCGAATCTTTCGTTTCATGCGATTCTCTTGCTTTGAAAATGAAAATGCACAAAGTCGGTTTGATGACGTAGAAGGTGTTCTGAGCCCCATTTTTCACGACCTAGATTTAATACGACTTATTGGAAAACAGTCAAATAAGGAAATCAGACCCATTGCTAAATAAATGGTGTTTTCTTCAAAAGGTCCGTCTTACAAAAGTAACTATACCCTCCATGTTTTTTCATAGTATTTAAAAGATGAACACAAAATAGTGTGAATTTCTGAACTGGAAAGAAAGGTTCTCACTTTTATTACACACAATGATGTGATAATTCAACCAACAAGGGAAAAATGTTTTGTTTTAAGTGAAATAATTTGCCTGTGGAACTAGTTCTTTTTCATGAATATGAAGTAATTATTGACTGAAAACAAGCTCCTAGTTCTTGGTGAAAAGTTACTTGTAAATTAGTTTTGTGTTGTTTAAAGTGTACTAAGACATTTGCACTAGAAACTAGACCAATAACTAGATTCTGTTCAACAATTGGCTAGGTAGAAATTCTACCAGGTGAATCCAAGTGAATGGGAGAAAGCCCATTGACTTGGGCTTTCTCCCAAGTGTGATTTTAATCAAGTGCAATAGCACAGGAAGGCAATAGCCAGGCTAGTTGTAAAGCTATAAAATGATACAAACACTCCTGCAAGGCACTGTACTTCTGTAAATGAAAGAAAATCCCAGTTGGACATATTAAGGGTACAAACCTTATATCTCTTCCCTTTTTATGTCTTCACAGATTTTGCAGGTGAATCTAGTGATGTCCATCCTGCTGTATGTGATGGCCCTTGTGTACCTGTATGGTATTCAAGCATCTAGCATGAACAGCAGCCACAAGGGACAGCAGCAGCACCCGCCGAGCCCCGACCCGTTGAACTCCCTCATAATCCAGCTGCTGCAGGCCGACCTGACGAGGGAGCGGACCCCGGGGAGCCACCGGCAGCAGGGGAGAGGCAGGGACGCCAAGCACCACGATCCCATCCTCCCTGTTTCGGGGCCAAGCTCACCGTTCAAGGACCAGGAGGACGGCGAGCCGTGGGGCGCGGGCGGCCGCAGCGGCGGGAGCAGCGAAGGCGCCGTGGAGCAGCAGGTGACGCTGGTGAACTCTGACCTTCTGCGGAACCACAAGAGATACATTTCTCCGCGGGTGGTGCTGAGCGACCGGCCGCCGCTCCAGCCGCCTCCCCTGTACCTGGCCGACGACTTCGTGAGCGGCGGGCCGGAGGGAGCGGCGGCGGGAAACAAAACGCGGAAGAAGCGGCAGGCCGAACACCGGAGTTACCGCGGGGAGTATTCCGTCTGCGACAGCGAGAGCAAGTGGGTGATGGACAAAACCAGCGCCATGGACCTACGGGGAATCAACGTGACGGTCATGGCCAAAGTTAAAACCTTCGACAAGCGGGAGGTCAAGCAGTTTTTCTACGAGACGAACTGTCGAGGCGAAGAGGAGCCGTCCAGAGCCAAAGAAAGGCAGTGCCGGGGAATCGACGAAAAAAACTGGAGCTCTCAGTGCAAGACGACGCAGACGTTTGTTCGCGCGCTGACGCAGGACCACAGCGGCATGGTGGGCTGGAGGTGGATACGCATAAACACTTCCTGCGTCTGCGCGTTGTCGAGGAGGAAACGCAAGACGTAAAATTCAAGTCTCTCTGAACCAGAACCAGTGGAGGTCCACTTTTCTTTTTCTGGGATTTTATTTCCACAGCGAACCGCACCACAGGATTAGGTGCGGCGGTAAAGGACCACGACGTTCTGCTCCAAACTATCCATCTGAAGAAGTCTCGGGTCCTTTTGAATACGATTTCAAACTAATGTGCTGCAAGCTGTAACGAAAGAACTCTCGCGAGAGGGCGAGGACTGCACAACGGAGAACTGTACATATAAATTATTTAAATTATATGAAATTGCATGTAGTGAATACATGGTTATCTATCTTTATATGATGTATGAATATATTTGTTATTTATTGACAGAAGATTCCTTAAAATGAAAATGAGAAAAAAGAAGCGAGGTGTAAACCTGACTTTTAAGACGATAATGCGAAGCTAGGGGCTGCAAAGGTGCTTCACAGCGAGACTTCGTAAGTGCCTTCACTGAAGTGTGAGTAGCAGGACATGGCAGCAATGGTTGCCGTAAACGTTTTGGCAACGGGTCCGTAGTAAGGCGACCCATCAGCAGGGACCTGTCCCGTCCCGCCGACCCGACACGAAGCCCGCACGAGACCGGCGACACAATCAGAGGTCGCGAGACAACCAAGATGTGTAACAAGAAACTTTTTCAGTGTCTTCGCCGTGATGTCGACCAGCGGTCAAGTTTTGCTTCTTGTGGTCTCATTTGTTTCATCCTTTGAATAAAAAGCCCATATATCCCAAAGTTGGAAATTTAATATTTAAAAAATATATATATATTAAGACCCATTTCAAATTGTTACAGTGCCAAAGATTAGATAACACATGTAAGAGGATAATAAATGTCTTTATTCTTCTTTTCACGGCTTACCTTCCGAATCTGTTTTGATTTCACAGTTTTCATGGTTGGTCGAAGTGACTCGTGTTTGGTTTGGTTTTACCCAAATGCGACTTCGGCATGTTTGTCCATTTTGAACAACGTTCAAAAGTGAGCCCGTTTAACACCTGATAATTTTATATGAGTAACTTTTTTTTTTTAAAGTTAGGGTTAAGGATAAATAAATGTAGCTACTTGAACATAAAACAGAAACTGAATGGAAAATTTACCTGTGTTAGCTAACAGGCTAACAGTTACCCAACAGGGAGAAATAGTTGATTTTGGTCATTTAAAGCAACTCAGACTGAAAACACGGTATCAGCAGGTAGCAATGAGCTAAACATTTACCCTGTTACTATGCCTGAAGATGATTCTGCCATTTTGGATGCCAGTGTAAATTCTGAAGAAAACATGGCCGTTGTTTGGTTGAGAAAAACTGAAAAATTTAATAGTTTTCTATCTCCTGGATATAAAAATTTTTTTTTAGTTAATATTAATTTGTCAAAAATTAGCTAATTGTGCCGTCTGACTAGCTGTCTCATCGTGACACCATTTAACAGTTGAAAATTTTTAGTGGGATTGAGATTTTTTTTTTAAAGTAAAGGTTAGGTACTATCCTGAAATATACTTAGTCTAATGAACATAAAACGAAAACTGAAAGGAGTCTGCATAACGACTAGAAAGATCACTGGGATTTTTTATCTTTTGCATGTTGTAAGTGCTTCTCTAACCTCTCAAATATATTCTAAAAAAAGTCACATTTGCCAAAAAAAAAAAGAAAAAGTTTTTCGTGCTGAAATGCTGTGTTGATGTCAGCTTCTGGATTTCACATAATGGCACACAGGACCTTTAGCACCTGCCTGCGTAAAAGTTCATTTCAAACGTTACTTTTAATCTGACAAATGAGACTCATCAGGACGGATACTTATTATTTTATCCAACATAACTGCATTTGGAGTTATGATTTTCAACGTTAAAATATTTATTTCTTTGTTTGGAAGGTTTGATTCAAGCCCGCCTGGAAGTAACACGTGAGGGTTTATTTAAAGAACTTGTGAGAATAAAAATAGTATGAATCATCCATTGTGATGTTCTCAGCCACCAGCTCAATCCACAGTGAATTCAAACCCACAAAGTTACACAGAGTTCTGCAGCACAGAAGACACGCGCTGAGGGGATTCCCTTTGGAAGCACGCTGAAAGATTCATTTCTCACCTTGTTTACATTGTTAGGATTAAATCCCACATCTTAAGAGTTCACAGACCAAAAGAGTTTATGTGGTTACTTACCTCCAGGTAATTTCATACCAAACACAGGCATGTGTACAATCCTGAGTGTTAAATTGTAACACAGAAGCACAATCGGGTCATTTAAGAACAAATTAAAGACTACCATGACCAACAGCTCAGCCAGTGAGACTCTTCGTTTTGCTGTCAAAGATTATGGCGTATGAAAGCCATTGTAGATAGAAAAAAAAAAAGGAAAAGTACATTTTTACCAAAAAACTGAGATTGATCTAAGAGATTTTCTAGCGTAAGGACATTTATGAGCTTTAAAAGTCAAAAATGTTTGGTATTACTGGTAGACTTGGTCTCAATGTCATCGATATTTTTGTATTGATCCGCCCACCTCTGTTAGTGGAAGCTGGCGTTACTCATACGAAACCATGCATTATTTTCCCTTCCAGTTCACAATTATGTGTTAATGTGTTCTATTAAATCTCAACAAAATACGTTAATGCTGATTAATAAGGCCCTATTAAATGTAACATCATTTTTCAAGCAGGGGCAAAGTTGATTTGTCAAACTGGGTAATACTACAATTAATCATGTTGACAACTATGTGATGATGCTTTTACTTCAAAAAATCTTACCAAGTGTTTTTGGTTTAGTTTCTAGTACAAACATTGATGGTGACCACCTTATGCCAAATGCTACAAGTGCAGATGAGCAGTTGATGGATTTTTAGTACTTTTAAATTAATCCATAACAAAAGTTTGTTTAAAATTTATCTGTACTGCCATTGATGCAATAAGATACAAAAGGTTGCAACGCAACAGAAAGTACTCGTTCCATTGGCAGATTTTGCACTATTATTTCTTACACTTATTCTGAAAAAGTGTAAAAAAAATCTGCTAGTGGAACTTGAACTTCCTTTTTTATCAATATTAAGCGTTTTTTTTCCACTTAAAACAAGCTCTGAAATCTTGGTAAAAGTTACTTATTAGTTAGTTTTGTCTTATTTGAAGTGTATGAAGATATTTGCACTAGAAACTAGACCAAAATTACTTCATACATTTTGTATTTTTGCAGTGCAGGGTTTACGACTACCTCAGCTTCTTTGATTCACATTGGAGAGTATGGCTCTAATTAGATGCAATGTTTGCAGAAATTACTGGAAGTTGGTCCCTGAGCGTGCAACCCGAGCGCAGCATTGATTTAACAACTCAATGATAGTTATCGCTGAATTTTCTCTTACGGACAGTCATTAACACAATAAGGAACATTGGAATGTTGGAATTTGGGTCAATTCAAAGGTACAATAAATGAGCCACAATGTTTTTAGTAAGGGTTTGTAGCTAGAAACAAGACAAAGTATTGAAAATACATTGTTTCCGTAAGTTCAATAATGACCAGACCAAATATGGCAGGAAAAACATAATCAAAACGTCTCATGTCTGCAGTGAAAATGGCTCAAGAGCAGGGAGAAAAGCACAAGGTCTCAGTTTCAGTTATGCAGCCGAAGCAACAAGATTGACAACGATATGAATCAGTCATTATCAAATTCCACGGAGATCTGCGTAATGAAGCATGTTTGTTTCTTCACCCTGTGGTTTCTAAGAGGCAAAGCAATATTTCACAGTTCTGACAACTGACTTTCACTGCGTTTCTTTGAAACCAGCCTGGTATGTCTGAAAGGATTTAGGACTTTTTAGACATTGTTTGAACGAAGGTTTCTGTTATTGAGGAGTTTGACATTGACAGATAAAAACTGTCTTCTAAGGAAAAGCTTTTCTTTTTCTTTAATCCATCCAGTACTGGTTAAGGAGCGTGTCCAGAGAAACCCATTTGTTCAGTGTGAGTACGATTAAGCACAATGTTTTTACTGGTCCTGTATTTAGACGAACATTTTTTAACGCTTTCTAAACATGTTGTTATCTTATTATTGTGAGCTTTTATTTTTCTCCTCACAAAACTGGCCAAATATATAATGTTTCCAAGACCTTGTCGGCAATTGTGTCGTTAATGGTGGTTGGTTCAGACGTTTAAAATCTGAGCACTGGCGAGAATTTAACGCGTTGCCTAGTGAGACAATGGCAGAAACAACGCAACCTTCTACATCTTATTGTAACAATGCCAGTACAAATAAGCTTGAAATAAATCATTGTTATGGATATTAAAAGTGCTATAAATCCATCAACACCTCATCTCCGCTTGTGACATTTGCAATAAGGTTGTCACTAAACACCCGAGTCAGTAATGTTCACTTTAACAACTTCCTTGGCAACAAGTTAGCACATGACACAAACTCTATCCACGTTTCCATGGTAAACATAAGGACAGTTACAGAATAATATGTACTGTGAGAATGTGGACAATTACAAAATGGCGCACGCACATTTTAAGGGTAGTGAACTGTAGACGCCTCGTTTGATTCACACACTGCATGTGGTGTTGAACTGTGTTAGTTCGAAGGGGTGGTTTCCTCGGTGACGGGGTCAGAATCAGCCAAATTCAGGGCCCTAAGCAGCCGGTTTCCTCTCACAGTTCAAAGAAAATTAGCCTCACTCGTCCATTCCTGCTCCAAGTAATCTTTATATATATTCGTGTACTTTGAGGGTCATGATTCCCAGTCAACATTTTTTTGACATTTTGTGGTTTTACACATTCAAACTCACTCTGAGCAACAGTTGAACCTCGTCGTCTGCCCATAGACATACTTTACTCACTGCCATTTTGACCTTTGGTTTTCAGGTAGAAAGTTTTGAGTTTCAAAAAATATAGCACCAGCTAGTGGCGTGGCGAGGGAATTACACCATTTCCACGTTTACCGTTGCTGTGTTGTTTACATAGTAACGATTGTACTTGGAACATTGTCGTGTAAACGAGTTAATATAAATTTTCATTGGATTGTTGCGCAAACAGGGCTTTACGCCTTACGCTAACCAATGTAGACTTGTGGTTTTCATTTTGGTCTTACTTTTCAATTCAGTACAGAATCTATGGCATTTGAACTTTTACCTAGTGTTTTTATGGCTAAAATAGATTTTTTTTCTTAAGTAATAGCAATGTAAAAGCTGAACTTAATTTAAAAACAAATGGTTATATCAAAATAGAAGAAAAACATATAATCTTTAAGGAAAGCCATTGATGCTGCTTAATTATAGCTTGGTGACACAGTGCTTATTCATCTCTGAGGCTGTGTTACGTTTTTATATTTAATCCAAAAACATCAGGTGTCTTTCATGAGGTGTTAAATTTGTCATTGTGCCTTTTGTTTGGTGTTTCTGGGAACCCCGTTTGGCAGAAAAGGTGCCAATGGGGCAAAGGTTCAACTTTCAGCCAATCAGCAACCTTAAACAATGCTTTTACATCATGATTCAAGTCTTACAAAATTCTTGAAACCCAAGTCGTATTGAAAATGTGTAGCAAGACATAAAAGCTGATGTTCAGACGCCCTGTAGTAAATCTGACTGAGCTTGAATCGTTTTACACGGGAGCGCGAGCAAGAACACAACATGGTGTAAAGACTAGCAACTACAGTTTGCTAGTCTCCAAAATATTCAATCAGAGGACCTGAATATAAACGCGTGCCACGCAAGATTTGTATTTCTATCAAAAGCTGAAAACCATGCATAATTTTCCTTCCATATCACATTTATGCACCAATTTTATGTTGGTCTGTCACATAAAATCCCAACAGCATGCTGCAGCTGAACACTTTACTTCTTACTTTTGTCATTAAGAGTTTTATGTGGGAGGGGAAAACGAGTTTTCATTCCTCCACCAAATGTTCAAAGCTTGACTAACTCAACCTAATTTCTTAAATAGATTATCGCTCAAATAAATCAAATCATGCGAAATAACCAAAACAATGAATGTGAGGACGATTTTACAGCAGACTGTGAATAGCGAATGCTAAAATGTTTTGCCACATGTCCAGGATCTGTAAAAGTCTGTGCCTTAACATAAAGTGTTTGCACAAGCTCTTACTGAAGTTTTATTAGTGCATAAGGGGGTGAGTGGGTGTAAGCGTTTCATCAGGGCCTTCTGCTATTATGACACTGAACTGTGTGAACTAGAAACACGTGTTTCCTGCAGGCAGTTTTGATCTAAACTCAAGCACCGGATTAGTCACTCTTCAGCACTGGTGATCTCTGTTTACCAGAAGACAAAATATGCTTGGAGCTTTGAACGGAAATGTGACTGTCTTCGTTTGGTTTCACCGGGTCCCTCAATAGGCTAGATATGATCTGCTCTCCATCAGTCCAATGCTGAATCCATACTGATCCTGCTTGTATCACGAGACTAAGGTCACACCATGAGTACATGTAAAGGATAGTAGGTATTTCTCCAAAGAATCGTAAAGTGTATTTCAAGAAAACGTATTTCAAGAAAACGTACTTTTGAAATGTTCAGTTTCGTGCCTTGCTAGAGGCACAAAACTCTACCAGTGGACAGGGGCGTCCATCTCCCTTTTTGGGCATCAATTCTTTATTAAGAAAGGAGGAAATAAAAAAAAAACCCACCTCAATTGAGAGTAAAAAACCTTTTAGCAAAGTTGAAGAAGTAATTTTGAATTTTGCCATTTCCATCAACAGCTTCTAATGCGATACTTCAAACTGCACATAAAAATACGTTAATGGAAACATGGATAGTGCAATTGCAGTCAGAACTGTACATCAAGGTAGGGCTAGCGTAATTAATAATGTTGGCTTCTCGGTGATGCATTTACACAATTCTATATTTGAGTGTGATTCCTGTACATCAAAGAACTTCAGTGAACTGAAAAATCAAGAACTGGGTGCAGAAGCTTTTCAGGAGCAAATATATTTGGATAAATGCTTCAGTCCAATCACACGGTTTTTGTAGTCATCACGTCTTCTGATCAAAAATGTTGGAGCTCATTTCTTTGGAAAGAACTTTGGAAAACTTTAATGCAGTTAGGTGTGCCGAACAATGGCCATAAGAATCCTTTACTGTCAAGCAGCGTAAAGGAAGGGTTTACTGCTTTACTGCGGAAGATTGTAACATATTGATGAAGTAAGGACAAAGGAGGACAAGGTCCAAATCCTTCAGCTTTACCTTGAATCACTTCAATCTTGGGGAAAACCTGCTGCTCTGTCCGAGCAGGGATTCCCAACACTCATCAAAACTGGCTTTTGAAATTGATCATGTAGGCTAACCTTAATCTTCTGGAATGGCTCCAAACTTGACCCTATTAAAATCTGATGGAAGTTCAGTAACAAGCCAGGCCCAAGGCAGGAAACAAACCATTTAAATGAGTTTTATTATTACTTCCCAGACAAAAGGTCAAGCTTTCAATGGGAATTTTGCCTGGACCTCGTCATCCACTACAAGAAGAGTGTGGTTTGTCCCGTAAACGGTTAAGAAACATCAAAGCAAATATAAATCCTGTAAGATTCAAACTGAGGGACTGTTTGCGAGTGTTGTGCTACAAACAAGCAGCGGTCTATTTGTGGAGGTGTCTGACCTGGTAATAACGTGAAACGGCGGAGTGAATCGGTTGGGACGGAGCAGCAGAGTGCGTTACTCCTAATGACCCAGGAATTTTGCAGAAGGGTAAAGCTGTCTTAAGGAGAGGCGCACACAGGCAGAGCTGGGATTTGTGGCTGTAATCTCCACTCTAAGAGGATCTTAACACTTTGTCAGGCTACAGAGGAGAACATATCAGCAACACCTCCACCGGGTTGGCTTCCTGTGCGCTCAACCGCAAAGGCAGCTCTCTCCACAAACACGTACAGAATGGTACGAAAAAGTACCAACGCTTTTCTTGATGATTTCCTACAAGCGTCGTAATTCGGTGTCACAGTGGCAACTAAATTTGCCAACAACGCCAACTTGTCTAATCTCCGTGACAACTTGGAGATCCAATCAGCATTATCTGGGAATCCCAGTAAAAGGTCATTGCGGAAGTAGCCAAGAATGTTTTTTTTATTTATATATATATATTTGCAAGAGTTTATAGAAAAGATGAGCAATGTTTTTCTTGTTACTCCTCTCTACCTTCACAAATCCTTAGTTTTTATTAGCCTGCTGGTTGTGAACTCCCTGCTGACATAAAACATAAACGCTCCAAGCAAATTTTATGGCTTTTTTTTTAACTTACTCCGCTGGATGTGGTAGTAAAGCTGCTTGACCTGGGTCTTAGGCTCTTAACTCGCATCCCTGTTGCATGTTTGACAAATAAGAAAGGACAATGGATTAAAGCGGGAAATAGGATTCTTTCCAGCATTTGGCAACACGGCTTGGCAGACGTGGGTGTAAAGAGGACTAGCTGGACTTCAAGCGGTTATTCCTCTCATTCCTTCATTAACACCTGTTTAGGTGCTTGTTTTTTTAATACACATGGGCAAATCAACTTATATAGTGGCAATTACGCAAGTTTAGTAAAGAAAAATTAAGCTTTAGGGTTAAAAAAAGGAGGTAACGCCGTCCGTGTGAGTGGTTTTAGGGTTAGGGCAATGTGTTTTTTTGATAACTCTCTATTTGAAGGGGCATATGTAAGACTGACATAATACATTCATGAACATGACATAATACCTGTTATGAACATGAAGGAGTCTTTGTGAATGTCTATGACTGTTGTCATGATGTGCCATTCTGTAAATAATGACACTTTTAATGCAAAGTTGACACTTTTAATGCAACTTTTGGTACAATTTTGCATTAAAAGTGTCATTATTTACCAAATGGCACTTAATGACACGTGTTATATCGTGTTTATGACAGTGTCATGTCAGTCTTATGAACATCCCTCTAAATAAATTGTTACTGTTTTTTTATTTTATTTTATTTTTTTAGCATTAGGGAGCGGTGAAAAAAAAAAAGAACTTCCACAATGCCAGAAAAACGAGGCTTTGTGGTTCCAGACCATTTCTGCTGAATGCTCCCAGAGATTCTCAGCTTTCACTAAGACACTAAAATCTATCTAAGGATTTTCAGATAATTCTGCAGTCTGTTGATCAGCTTCAGGTTGCGGGTCAGAGGTCAAAGGTGTTTGGATTGCAACAAGGACACGCCTTTAAGAGATTTATCGACGTTTGATGAATTAGACGTCGGTCTAGCTAGAGTAGAGCTCGACTGTTAGATTCGAAATGCCTGACAAAAGCAAAGTTCTGTTCCTCTTATAATGATCTGTTTGTACTGAAGATATCTCCAACTGTTCAAAGATAATTTGGTAGGAATTTATGGCCTGTGGCTCGGAGATCAGACGATTAAATATGATGGGTGATTTCCAAAATCCTTTTCCTTTCCCTTTTAGCTGTAATTGTTGTGCTTGTCTTGCTGTTTCAAATGCATCGACTGTTTGGTCGTTCTTATCATTCAGTCTGAAACTTACCAACATGACCGATGTTTTCCTAGGACTGTTGTGTAATCCTGCGTCCTGTTGTACTGTATTGGTCCCCATCTCTTGGCTTTCCTCTGTTTGTGATGACTAGAACTGTGAATGCATTCGGACCCACTCATCTTGTAGGTAGTTTTTGTGTTGAATTTTCTGTGTTGCTTTTTCAATGTCAACCAAGGCAGTGGAAGTAACCCAGAATTGAGCATTTATGTTTTTTTATTTTTAAATAGTGAAATTGATCTTGGTATAATTTGAAAGATCTTTCAAACAATGTGTTGTGATGTACAACAGTTCCAATAATAGCAGCTAATATCTTAACTGCAGCAGCTAACACCCATTGGTAATGGAGGCTCAGGCCAAAACAAGTTTGAACAATCTTAAAACAACTTGAGTCTAAAAAGGTTGAATAATTTAAAGAGAAACATTGTTTTCTGAACTTTCTATGAAATGTCGCATTTGCATTGGATTGATATTTACTCAATCCCATGCATTTCATGATCGTTTATTGTAATTTATGTCAAATTATTATATAATTGCATAATTTGACATTTCAAAAATACATTTGTTTAACAGAAATGCGCCAATTTGGGAGAAAACTCTTGCTTTTGCACTAGAACGAGGTGGGTTTTTTTTTTTTTTTTTTGGCCGTACCGAAATTGGTTGAAGTTGCAAAACTGTGATGGAAACACTTTTTTTTCCACGTCACACGAGTCACATGATTAACAACCGGATGCGACTGCTGGCACCAACCACGAAGAAGACGACGACAGGAAGCAGTAGGAGGACGGCGGCGCGGCGCAGCGCTCATCCGCCTGTGGTGTTTAATTGCGTTTCTTATTGAATGAAAAACACCGCAAATGCTAAACTGTTTTATTAACAAGGTTGTTTTTTTTACGTTTGTAATGGAAACGCAGCGAGTGAGTGAGCTCCACATTAAAGTCAGTGACAGCAGAAAGACTTGGGTCACAGAAAAGAGGAAACGAAATGTTCCTGTGTGCTGAGCTGTTCAGTCGCTGCCCTGCAGTCTGAACATGTGACATTGAACGCAGCGCTGCCCTCCCCCCCAACTCGGTCCCTGCAGCGACAGCGACATGCCAGTTCATCCTTAACAAGCAGCGAATTCATTCTAATATATCTGAGCAAAGTTCACAGCTTCATCTTGAATTCGTTTTGTCTCATCTGTCATAATATGTCTGAGATGAAGTTCAGTTCCAGGTCCTTCAGAGTGTGACATCATTAACGCTGGGTGGGGCCCACAACCATGGAAACAAAAATCACTAATACAAGTTCAGTTTTACTTTATTTAGACATTATGCAAACTCTTATCTCACGTTGTAACCAATGTAACGGAAAACTCTAGATTGTTTTCATTTCAATTTTTCGTAAGAGTACAAATCCGAAAACTGGGCCACAGACTGAAATGATCGGCCATTCTTCTTTACGAAAAAGCTCAAAATGAACTACATTTTGAACATATATATTTTTTTATGTTGCCACAGTTTCTTAAGTGGATTTTGGTGTGGACTTTAGCTGGGCCATTCCAAACAAAAGTCCTCCTAACAAACCCATACATGTTGATATTTTTTTTTAATCTATCTATCTATCTACAGTATCTATCTATAGTGTGTAAGGAGTTTACTTTAAAAGGTCTGCACAGGCCAAGCTAGGCTTCATGATGATTCATTGAGACATTTTTTAAAAAGACAAGCTGAAGACTTCTCAACCTGGCCAAATATGGATGTAGTTCTCTCCTGCTGGAAGCCATTGCTTTTAAAGACAATCCTCAAATCCTGTTCAATCCTAATACCCAGATGATGTCTGGATTTGTGGCTCTGCCGAACGAAATGAACAGGATGGATGTTGGCACTAAGACTCTTGTTGTTATGGCGGCTGACTTATAGGAATTCCAGCGGATGCTAAAGCGGACTTAGTTTTTTTGCTCTGCTGCAGCCGCGCGTGTGTGTGTGTGTGTGTGTGTGTGTGTGTGTGTGTCCGCAGGTCTTTCCCACTGAATGTTTCTGACTTGTTTTCACTTTCACAACACTGAAAGTGCTCCGAAGTTCCCCGGAGGCTAAAACAGCATCAGCTTTCGTTTTCCACGCCGGCATGTCAACCTTTAGCTTACCAGGTTACACACAAGCGACAAGCAAAAGGACAATAATCTAAAACAAAAAAAGGTCAAAGCTTGATATGGCCCTAAAAGAACAATACAGGACAAACTCTGTAAAAAAATTTAATGTAAGTGATTAGAGGGTTTTCAGGCGTGTTGCGTGATACTGTTTACTTACGGACATTTTGTGCGTGAGCAGAACGCTGGGGGGCAAAAAGCCGCGGTAGAACAACTACGTAAAGAATGCAGAGCGCCACAGCAATAACGCAGAAAAAAAACGTATTCTTATTTTTCTTAGCTTTCTGTGCCGTCTACGCTACACTCAGACTCATTGCCATAGCGACTGACTTACAACAGCTACCCTAATATATCAGGAGGACTCAGCACCAAAAAACATTTCTCAAACAAAGAGCAGATCGTCTGAACAAGCTGTGATTGATTAGCTCACTTAAACACCTGCTCTACTGATGATGTCAGAGACTGATGCGTTCAACATGGTAAGCACACAGAGATGTTTCAATGTTACAAAAAGTGAGAAAAGGCCTACAAATGTAATTATTAAATAAGAAACAATGACAAAAACCTGCATCGTGCAGCACAAACGCAGGCACTCCAATAAATCCGATTCCACAACAGCTGCTACTTTACAGTGTGCTGGGAATTCCTTCATGCATTTAGACTGACTAGCTCCCAGAGCGCTGATTTATGTAGCATCTCCAATGCCCCTGAAAACCTACTTTTCATGCTGCAAATTGTTTCTACAGGGATATTTCCCTCCATTCTCTTGAACTGTGTTGTATGATTTAACCTCTGGACGCTGGGACTTTCTGTGTTTGTTTTCAAAGAAAATTTGCAGAGAACTCATTGAAATCTAAGAATCGTTTGGATTATTTTTCTACGTGCCAACTCCGACAGGACTGGTCACGCCGCCGCTGCGCAGTCACGGTCGCGGCGCAGGACAGCGGGACATGTCAGAGCCCTCGGCCTCGGCGAGGAGAGATCTTCTCAACTGAACCCGCGCTCCCACAAGTATTTGACTAAATGTTATTTTAGTCGCTGCTCAAGCAGAACCTTGACCTGGGAGCCAGAAATAGTCCATCGTTGGCTCTCGCTGCTCGGACGCCCCAGTTTGGTCATAAAACTCGATGTTTATCTTTTCTTCCCTATTGTCAACTTTATCTTTCCCTCAAAAAGACAACACTGGCCTCACGCTCGTCTCACCAAAAGAGATGTCGTTAACTATGTTTTACTTCATGCAAAGGCACATTGTTATTTTTCCTCCAGGTTTGGTTTCCAGTTCTACTTTTAAAGTTTAAATATTATATTCGGCTCTTTACTAAACATTTGATATTTGTAGATGGATCTACAGTTGAAACCAGATCTTCACATCCAAGACGAACATCTTTCTCACTGTTTCACATTAAATTACACTAAACCTTTTTCTACATCATACCTACAGCAAATTTCACCTTTTTTTCCAGCCACAAAGTGGCATTTTAGAGCACAATCAAGAAACATGTTAACTTCAGTTATTATAAAAATGCTACACATATCAAGTATGGCGTGAAAGAAATTTGACTGTAACTTAACGCCTTGTCTCTTTAAAACTCCAACCGTTTCTTAAACTCCGCCTTCAGGAAGTCATCACAACATGGCTCCTCCTTTAGCAACGTTTTCAACCAGCGTTGAACTGAGAAGTGTCTCCGGAGAGGGGGAGCTGTGGGACGGAAGCTTGGAAACTGAGGAGGAGCTCCGTCTCGAAGGCGGGGCTACGTCCACCCGGGCGTTTACCACAGCTGAATGGTTGCCATGGGAGATTAAAGGCTTTCTCAAACATCCAGGTATATTTTAGATGAAGAGGGAGTAACACATGATGGTCACATGATGTAAAGCGAAATAAAAATCGATTTTACATACTACTGCCCCTTTAAAAAAATCTGGTTTATCAACAATCACAGAGCGCCCCAAACAGTCACATCATTACATCATTTTATTGGTTCTATTCTCATTTGTAATTTTATATTTTGTATTTTTTTTTTACTGTTTCACTTTTGGTAGTTTATTAATTTCCATTATTTTATTTTTTTTGCTTTAGCTAGTAGATTTGTTGAGAGTTACTAGTTCAGTGACTTTGTAGATCAAAGTATTTTACCTGGAAGGTTGAATTCTTTTTTTGTCAATAAAATTCTTTTATTTTGGGGAGAACATTTTTGTGTTTATTTCATACATTTGTTGTGTCTTGCTGTCTCAAAACGCCTAATCTATTGTTATTTCAGTACCGAAGATACGTTTTTAGAAGCAAAACCTGAAACTGAACTGTCTGGTTATTATTCTCTTGAGGAAATGGGCCAAAATTACAGCAAGCTATTGTGAGAAGCTTGTCGAAAGAAATTCAACAAGCTGGTTTTACGACCCTTTTTTAGATTCAAAAGACTAAACCAAACAGTAAAACGTTGTGTTTTTTTTTTTTTTTTGCATAGTCACATCTCATCTGGAGATAAATGCAGGAATTTTTGCAGGCATGTACATGAATCTATGTGTTTCTCATGAAAGGTTCATCAGATAAACTTTGCAGGTTCTCTATATTCCTCCATAGCTGTACAGAGTGAGATTTCAGATGATTTTTTTTTTTTTTTACTATAATAAGTCTATAAATTTGCACTGTTGAGTACAAGTGTATCATAATAACAAGATGGTTGAGGTATTTGTAAGAGTGTTAAAAGTGACTACAAAGTGAAATTTATGGTTGTATAAAAGGTATTGCTGATCAATTTCTATGAATAATCGTAGTGGTTCTAACATTTTTTATCCTTTTTCTCAACTAAATGTTTGCAAGATTTTTAATTTGTTCCCAATCTGTTACATGGCAGGTCCTGGACACCTGCTATGTAACATGTTAGTTACAGATTTCAGCACAAAGACATGATACAAAATGCATAAAAAAATAGTTTTTACTGAATAAGGGTATTTTCAGTTCTGTCTGCATAACTTAAACTGGCTTTTTTATGTAAGTTTTTGATTTTAAAAACTTTCTCAAACGGTAACTCCTGCCATAGAGCCTCTTTAGTTTTTTTTTTGTTTCTGTTGTCGGCTGATTTCATTTCATTAAAGAAACGAATCATTTAGCATTTCTTAGTCTTTCTGTTGGGCCAAACTTCAAGGTAAGAGGCTTTATAAAAGTCTCCTTAGTAAAACCTTAACCAATCACCTCAATCCAAAGAACACAAGGCTAACAGCTAGCTAATGTTGCATTAGCTGGAATGTAGCGAATTATTCCCTTTTTTAGATCACTCATTCTAACAACTTCCTCTCTTTTTCATAGAGTTAAACTCTTGTGTAATTTTAAAACAATGAAAAGAAACAAAATTATTGTAATTATTAGAACATTTACAGGACAGCTTTGGGTCTTATATTTCCCAAAAGAAAACATACTGAGATTGTTAGCATACTGTTAGCCTCTACACACAATGAAAATATTTTCTGGTCTGCTTCTTTGCTGGTTGTACTGCTTACATTAATTATATCATGCTTCAGGTATTTGACTACATTTAATTTAGTTTGCTACTTTAAGGTTTTCACAGTGAGGCATGTTCATCGGTAAAACTACCCAACATGCTAAACATGCCTGAAGCTAATCTTAACTCAGTTTGAGGAGTACATTACAGCATTGGATATCTGAATGTTGTTAGTTTTACAAAAACTAAGCAACAGATTAACTCCAAATCCTAATGTAAAAATGTAACGTCACCTTGAGGATCGTGGAACAATCAACCCAGACGTACGCAGGCTAACAACAGCTAGGTTGAAAACAATGTCTAGCCACGGCTCCTGCACTTTGCTAACAAATCACACACACACACACGCCCACACACCCCGCCAGGCCAAGGAGAGATTGAGGTCAGAGAACTGTCCATGCAGTCATGCCAACAAAGTATTAAAGTTATGACCCTGCTCCGTCTTTAACTTTAACCGGATCAGATTCAGCTACCACGGCTGGATGTGACCTACCAAATGAACAGGGCCCAAACACCAGTAAGCCTCTTTCGCACTCCTTAGCTAAAAGCAATAAGGGAGTAATATCCAGCATGTTTTGAGTTCTCATGACATAAGCTAACTCCACTCATCTAATCATCTACTCATGCTATCCTGTGTTAGCTGGGCAGACTCCTCTGATTGACCCAACTGCAGTGTTATCTGAATATAGACCATCTACAAAAATGTAACTCTTTTTTTATTGTTGCTCA
Organism: Xiphophorus couchianus; assembly: GCF_001444195.1. Classification (NCBI taxonomy): domain Eukaryota; kingdom Metazoa; phylum Chordata; class Actinopteri; order Cyprinodontiformes; family Poeciliidae; genus Xiphophorus; species Xiphophorus couchianus. The sequence goes on along the minus strand of NC_040244.1, from coordinate 15,237,434 downwards.
TCTTAAGATGTGCAGCTTTTTCGCCCTTTATGATTTTATCCCCTCCAGATTTGTTCTTGAAGAACTTCTTTGAGTGTACTGAATGTAGCAGAAACTTTTCATCTGAACTGACGCCCAGAATAGTAGAAGGGAAGAGCTTCAGGTAAGTAGACTGAGCATCTCCTCTAAGTAGGGAGGACACTTCCTTGGTAACCAGAATGTTACAGAGGACAATTCAAAACGTTCTCAAGACAGCCACAAAACCATTTCATCGTTATTTTAAAGAAATTCTACACATAAACAATTCTCAAGCTGTCACCATTGTAACAGTTCTTTATCACTTTGAGTCTGTTTGGCCGGATGCTCCCCGTTAGCAACCTGCTGTAAATCCTGTTACCTCCGTTAAGGCGTGATGAGTGAAGAGATACCTGTGATTTCATTTACCAAGACATGTGAATCTGATCAATACCTGATCATTATTTTCCCCAATTCGCTGCAACTTTTATTATTCGTATCCACTTTTATAAAAAACAATCTAAAAAAATTACTAAAAAGACCACATCAAACTAAATCTTAGATTTTTTTTAGTAATATAGGTCACAAAAAAAAGGAGTGCCTTCTTATTAGCCTTCAGGCATAGCTAGCATATTGCTACATGCCACCATAATGACCCCATACTCTCTTATAGCCGCTTGAGTTTTTATTAGTGAACAAGTGTCACTTTTGCCACTGTGCTGAGGAAATGACTGGAGTGGCAGCAGTGTGCTGTCATTGGTCAGAAACCTTCATAAGGTCGATGAGATGCATCCACAACAGCCCAACATCAGAGAGGAAGCCCTGAGGTCGTCACTTTGTCTGGCCAAACAGGTGAGCGGATGATTTTTTTTTTCTTGGGCTCAGGATTTGCTCGAATTAATTCTACAACTTAAAATAGATTAAAAATCACAACTGTCTGTGTAACAGGGAGCTGTATGGCCATCTGCTGCAACGATGACTCACGTGAAACGATTCCAAAGTATCCCCATGTCTAAGGTGTGTAAAGTTCAACTTTAACTCATATGAATTTTGCTTTAATCCTGTAATGACTGTGCAGCAGTGTGTTTGCCTCTTACTATGGAGGATGCACAATAATCAGAGAGGTTGCTCTCCTATTATTTTTAATTGAAGGTGTTGCTTATTTTGTTCGTATGTAGCTTTATAAATAAAATGTGAAAAATTGCGATTAACTACTGATGCTGCAATTAACTTGATTAAAAACTCTAATCAAGTTCCAAATAAAAATCCATTATTAAATAAACAACAAGTTATGATGTGAAGGCTGGCCTACTTCTGGGTTTTTAACTTTGTGCGGCATTTCAATTTTTTTATTTATTTATTTTATAATCTTAAAAATTATAACCGCACAGACAAATTTTGCTGCAGTACAAACGCAGCACAGTTGACTGGCTCCGCATTTTGTTTGATTTTTTTTGTAAATGAGGACTGGCTGGTTGACCTTTGATGACCTCTGGACACATTTACTAATTTCTTTTGGGGTTTTTTATGATAGGAGCTCAAACAACTATTTGTGTTGCACAAACGCAACACAAATGTTTGTCACCAAATACCTTTCATTTGAGCAAGGTCAGGGGTCCAACATATAGAAGACATTTTACTTTACTTATTTTGGCTGATGCCAGGTCTGGCATTGGCATCATTGAAGTTACACTTTGAGATATTTGGTTGGTTCTGAAGCAAGTTGTCCGCCTGGTTCTAGTCAATGAGGTTTTTGTGTAAAGAGGAGGACTACGCATTTCTGGGAGCATCAGGAAGTTCGACCAAAGGTTCCCCAGAGGACTGGGGAGCTTTGGAGGAAAACTGGAAAGGCACAAAGGAGGTGAGGGTAAGAGAAACGACAGCCACCAATCAGGACATGAAATGTCACCATGTCGACATTTCTGATCATCCATGTTTGCGTGCATCAGGCCTGCCGGCGCTTGGGATGGGAGCAGCAGGAAAAAGAACGACTCAGAGCAATAGAAGACAGCAAGAAGGTTATCAAACACACACACACACACACACACGCACGCACACACACACACACACACAAAACAAGTCTGTACATCTGTAAAAGCAAACAGTATTTATTTCCAAACTTCGGCTCAACCTGGCGGCTTCAGTTATGAAGTGGAATGAGCTAAATCTTGACTGCTTGTTTGTCATCACCGGCAGGATAAGAGACCACATACTGTGCCAAGACTCGCAGACAGGTTGCATGCAGCAGCCAAGCAGTAGTAAATGAAGCTGATGGGTGTAATGACAGATCACTCTGGCCGTCGGCGCAGTTAGCAGTTTGCCGGGTTCTCAGGCAGAGCACTCAGGAGTTTGGATCGAAGCCCTTAACAGTTTCATCAGAAGCTTCCTGTTAATAACTGGTTTGTAAGGAGCTCATTGTCGCCGTCAGGACCAAGAGTGGAAGCAATTTAAATTTTAGCCAAGTGGCTTGAATGAACTGGATCAGTTCGTGACTCTAACTAACCCAAATTCACAACAGGAAATGGGTTTATTAACACAAGGTTAGTGAGGATTGATCCAGTTACTGCCTCACCAGGCATCATTTAATAGTTAGGACTACAGATTGTAAAATAGTCCAGATGCTCATTTGGGGTGTTTTCGCCAACTGGGGACCAATTGGGCACCAAAACTCCCAACATTTGCTGCATTTCCAGCTGGTACAGTTCCCTTTCACACTGCACTGGGTTAAACAAACCAAGCCATTTGAAAAACCTGTACCCTCCTCGCCTGTGGGGGCGCTGCACCAAGACCTAATGAAGGAAACAACACGAAAACCTCTGAAAAAGACATTGAGCACAACTTCCTTTTTCGCGAAATGTGAATGAAAATGAAGTGGCATCAGATTTTAGTGGTCGTCTTCTGTCGTTGGCTAAAGACTGCAAGCCTTTTCTCCCGCTAGCGTGAAAACTTGATCGTTTGTTTTGGTTGTATTTACTCAGAATGCCTTGTGCTATGGTCCACTTCCTGCCTTTGGAGGAAGTCACTTGGCATTCATGCCAGAGTTCACGTCAACTGAAACAAGACTTAGGTTTTTAGGTGGACCAGAGTTTTTATTTTTGACCCTCATCAGAGTTTACACCTCATCAACAAACCAAATGTACTAGACACATTAGGTAAAGTTTGGATAAGCACCACCAAAGCACTAACGATGATTTCTAGGTATTTACACTGTAAAAAACATTGGACGCTCACATTCTATTGATTGATGTAAGGAAGAAGGAGAAAGCACCATCACCCCTAACAGAGTGGTTATGCTTTCTGGGCAAAAGCCTTACATTTAAGCTGCTGAAACTTGCAGAAGTCTGCACTGTTTTAAAACTTCAACTAGAAAACTGCCAGGAGGTTGTCAGGCTTTTTAAAGTGATTTATTGTCAGACGTTTCTGAGGATGTGAGGCCAGCCCAGGCGATACCTGGGTGATTTAACCAGGCAGCAAGAAGGAGCAGGCTGAACAATCCTGCAGCGGAGTGAACTCGCATCGAAGAGTGTTAGTTTCCCATCCAGGTTCACTTCATAGCTGCCGGTTAAATCAGATTCACTCCCATGGAAAGATAACTCTGGCCCACAGTCTGGTCTTATCAGTCTTATCAGTAGTTCATGCCTGCATAGACGAACACACACGAAGCAGCGGCAGGAACACAGTTGGCACGTTAGTGGAAAAAAAAGAATTTGGCGTGTGGATTCAAACAAAATAACATACACAGTTGCCAAAACAGATGGTCACCCTCACGGATGTGGAATGTACACATACAAAAACCAGCTGTGAAGGCCTCGTTTCTGACAGGAGTGTGTTAAACCGGCGAGGGACCTGGCCTGCTGTTGCCATCAATGTTTCTGCTAGGGCCTCAAATGAAATAAAAAGACATTTACCCTCATAACGAGGTCAGTGTACTTTCTGTTAAACCCCCACCTAAACCTTTAGACTTTACACTCTTTCTAATTGCAACAAATCTAAGCCAGATTTGAACAGCCGCAAACTATTGGAACTTCAGGGTTTTGGCAAACCCTCAAACTCCCAAATGTAGACCTAATGTAGCTAGAAATGCACTTTTAAGGTTAGTTAGAGGAATAGTCTGTTTCAGAAATGAGAGAAGAAAATTCTACCAGCCCTCCGGGGACAGACAAAATGAGTAAATTGAGCATATTCCTAAAACCTTTTATTATGCCACAAAGCAAAGTAGGTAGTTAAGTAAATAGGTAGGTAGGTTGGGTGGTAGGCAGGTGGAAGGTAGGCTGATAGATAGGTAGGTAGGATAGGTTGGTTGAGCATTCATAAGACAATTCAGAGTACTTCTTTTGCTCCACAACACAGTTTTAATTGCCTTTGCTATTATAGATAATTGCTATAATTACGACACTGGATAACTAATCCAGTGTCTTAATCCTGACACTGGATTAAGACATTATAACACTGACATTATAAATCAGTCAGCAAGCTCAGTTAGGGTGAGCTACTTCAGTTTACATCAAGATTTTGCATAATGCAAAGGAATCTGTGATGCTGCAGTATGAGAGGGTCCTGGCTGTGGTTGTGAGGGTCGGGTTTCATTGAGCAACGCACAATAAACAGGATTAGTCACCAACTGACCTAATGTCAAATCTACTACCTTACCAAGTTTGGTTGACAGCGACACAGGCAACCAATTGGAATGCTCCTATTCCCATTCTCCATGGGCGTGGCTTTAGCTGGTTCTACTGCAGTTCGTCTTGGCCGATATCAGATCCTGTCATGCCAAGTGGTTTGACTGACTGTGTTCCTTGATTGGCCCAGGATTTATGTCGTTGCATGAGCAAAGGTCGGGCCTTGCAAACTCCAAACAAGAACATTTCAGTAACTGCAGTGAAGTGGCGGACATGGCTCCAGGACCACATGCGTCAACCTTTGGTTTTCGTAACCCGTCTTTAGGAGGAAGAGAGAACAGCTGTGGGCAGCGTTCTGTCGGAGTTACAGTTTTACGCTGGCCGGTGTAAGTTTTTCTTTTCAATAAGGCTCATATGTGGATATTGGTGTACATCTATTGATTGCATGACCTAAATCCTAAAAGTTAGATTTGTTTGAGAAATCCTCTAATCTCCCATGGCAACCATTCAGCTGTGCAAAACTCCTGGGTGGACCGATTGACGCCTTCAAGTAAATTCAATGAATGCCCCAGTTGGAACCCAGCAAAAAGGTTTAATGTGTTATGCAGATGATACTTTGAATTTATTTATTAATCCGCAGCCGTTGTAAGTTTTCCCTTTTCAGTTCTGAAGCTAAATCAACGTCACACACATGAACAGATTAGACAAGTTTGCATTATTACACATGGAGAACAAGTTCTACTGGCAAATGTAGCTCTCAAGTAAGTGCTTGAGGATGTGGAGGTTGGCCTGATTTCACCTCCTCCACATGTATGTCAGCTAGCCTTCCGCCTTAAAGTGACAGACATTGAACTAAATGTCTCCCTTGCTCACATCAACTTCCTCCACCCTCTGCAGCTGTTGAAATACCCGCGCACATACACACAAGTACGCAGCATGACAGAAATGTTAATCGATGGCAGGCCAAGGTCATTTGGAGCAATCGCAACTGGCCATTTCACATGTATCCATGTCAAGTCCTTCTATACAGAAGGAGAACATATTTCCAGTCCTCTCCGTCTTTTACTAATTTTCCTGAAAAGCACACAAACAGAAGGGAACCGGATCCATGAGAGACCAATGTGAGGTCAGGGGTAAACCGCCAGCAGCCCCGGTCACTTCTCACTACACATCAGTTTGGGAGCCTGGGGCGAAGCAGAACGTGTTTGCTGATTGTTGGACCGAGGAGACTGGCATCTTCTACAAGCATCACTCAGAGTTTTAAAGTGTTGAAGGATTGAGTTTGGTTGCTGTACATCAGCAACCAAACTGTACGATAAAAGAAAACTGATTTGGATGAATGGGTGAATGTTGGGTACAACCAGGTGATAGAGCAGGACAATGTAACCAAACTCTTCTGCAGTTTGGTTCTTTTGCCAAGAACCAAACTGCAAGGTGTAAAGCACCTTGGTGTAAATAAAACCTCAGGTTTTATTTAGGTGTAAATAAGACCTCAGCCTTTTTCAAAGTGTGTGAAATACCATATGCACCAATAAATTGACCCAGATTTCCTTAATTTTGGGAGATCGCTGATCAGCCAATACATGCAAAGCTAACCGATCTTATCTAGCTTGTCAAAGATCTAAAGATGAACCTCTGTCCACTTTTGGTCTGACTGTCCGGCCCAACAGGTCATGTCTGCATGTTTACCATAGTCACTGCACTGTTGCCAAGTCAACAATTTTTTGCTATATTTAGCGACATTCCAAAATGTCGGCCAAAATGGCCAATCGGTGGGTCAGACTTTTTACAGAAAGCTACAATCGGTCCAACTTAAACGCCAAGAAAGTGCCAGGAAACCAATGAATATAAAGTCATTATATATGCACTATAGTGCCAACTTAAAACACATTTTGTACAAAGAAAAGTCATTTTGTTTCGTCACACAAACATTCCAACTGATCCTAGATATCAAACGGTTCATTAAGTTGAGTTTATTATTCAAAGTGGTTTAAAACGTTTAAGGAAACCAGCGTTCTGACAAAGTGGTCACATGTTCACAAAGAATCACACAAGTGCAGCAGTGAAAGGTCATCGATGGTCCAGGTCAAATATGGAATCGTTTTGATTTTTCGCATTCATTTTGTAATCCTCGGGGCAGTGAGGCGCACAAAGTCTTTCCTTCTGTCTTTTTAACAGTATATTTAGTAATTCATCACTGTTGACTGGTTGAACTGGTGCCTGCGTGAAACTCTGGCGTTTCAGGAAAGAGAGCAGCAGTGGAGGAGGCACGTAGCAGAAGTGACGTCCAGCCAGGAGACGACTCTGCAGGACAGACGGACGAGACTCCACAGCTTCAGGGTGAGAGACGAGTGGAAGAAACAAAATAAAACAAACAGAAAAGTCTGATTTATTTAGTGAGATGAGATGACAGGCTGGCTGGCAAGAAGGAAATGATGAAGTTTAGTTCTGGACAAGAAACAAGCATATTGAAAATTGTAACCGTTTCTTTGATGGTGGATAAAACAAGAATAAAATCAGATCAATGAGCCGTTGGATAATAGAAGGAAGAGTTTTTTTTTTTGTTTCTTCACATTTTAATCTGCCTCTTGTCCCTGCTTTTTTCTCATTTTCTTGTTTCCCTTTTATTAAAAGAGTTTTCCACCCAAAAAATTGAAAAACGCAAAAAAAAAAAAAAAATCAGAATTTCTGAGGTTTGTCTCAGAAATGTTTGAGAATATCATTTCTGACAGGAACATTTCTGAGTGTGAAAAGTCAAAACTTTGCTAGAGAAAAACAATTCAGAAAACTTTAGATTTAATCTTTTCCATTTTTTTTGAGAAAGTATTTTTGGAAATTTCTGAGAGTAATCTCAAAAAAAAAAAAAATTGTCTAACAATTATTTTCCTTTTTGTTTTTTCTAGAATTGTTTGGGTGGATATTCACTCCTCCTCAGACTCTTTTGCTCAGCCAGGTCCAAACAATAATAAACAGTAATTAAAATCTGTGACAAAACCTGAAAATTGATGCTACTAGAATAAGTTTGATCTATTTTAGCAAAGAGAATTGGAGAATTTCTTGTCCATCCGTTTTGGAATTGTTTTCTACCTTGTGTTGGTTTGTTACATAAAATGTCCATAACAAAAACTGAAGTTTGTGATCTGTGTTCTCTGGTTATCTTTGCTATTCTGCTTAGAGCTAAACATCCTTTAAAATAAAATCCCTTAACTTCTCAGCTCTCCCGTTTCGTCCTTTAGGAATTCCAGAGGAAGGTGTTGGCGGAGGAGGAGGGGATGGAGGGCGCCGCCGTCCACCAGCTTGTTACCAGGATGTAGACGCATCCCAGGTCACCGGGGCGAAGGCGTGAAGAGTTTCTTTAAGAGTCATAGCTATAACTGTATGATGTAAGCATAAGGTTAGAAATTACAAGTTTCCGTACAGCGTTCCATTGGAGCCATTTTATTCACATTATACTGAAAAATAAAGATGTGGCAACAGATTGAGTTCACGAGGTTGTTGAGCTTTCAAAATACAGCAAACGAAACGCTTTATATCTTTATGTGTTTTCCAGGCACATAATTCCATTTTATAGCATAATAAACTAACTATGTTACCTTCAGCTGTTACAAAAATACAGTGTATATCAAACACAACTTAAAAGAAATTTGACTTCATAATTTAACTTCTTGAAATTGGGCCTCTGTCTCTTTAAGAAGCTCCTGCTCTTTCAGAAACTCCGCCTTCAGGAAGTCATCACATTATGGCTCCTCTATTATCCCCTTAGCAACGTTTTTCACTTCTCAGCGTTGCACTGAGAAGTAGCTCCTATAATGAGCTCAGCGGATGACTTTGCTAATTGCTGCTGGCTAGTCTGAAGGAGCTGAGTGGAGGAGTCGCTGGGAGGGCAGAAGCTTGGAAACTGCAGATCAGAGGAGGAGCTTCGTACTCGAAGGCGGAGCTAGGTCCAACCAGGCGTTTTGCACAGCCGAATGGTTGCCATGGAGATTAAAAGGATTTCTTAAACATGCGTGAAAGAGTCAAAGCGACACTCCAGATATGTTTTTGATGAGGGAATAACAATATAACATGATGGAAAGCGTAAAAAATGTCATTCTTTACAACTGGATTGACCCAGTCCATACAACAGCTGTTCAACAGCCACTTCCTTTCTCACTTCAGAATAAAAGTCTCAGAAATAGATAGAGGACGTCTATTGCTTTTTTGTGTCCATCTTGTCTTCCATGTGTCTGTACGTCCTTTCCTTTCTTCCTTAAATACTTCCTTCCATCCTTACTTGTGTCCTCTGTCCCTGATAAAACAGATAGTCTTTCTTTCCTTCCTTGTATCCTTCCTCCCTTCATTACTTGAGCCCTTCCTCCTTGCCTGTGTTAGTTCCAGTTCTCACATAAAAAAACCAAAACAATAATGGCAGCAATATCTACCCTATATGTTTATCTATATTTTGTGTGTCATTGTTTATTTCAAAAGGAGAGTAAAGAAGTCAGGATGAGTTTGGAAAAGAGGAACGTTTAAATGAATCGTGGGTCCAAACCCTCGGCTTGTCCCACAGCGTGATTAAAGTGTCAGCAGTTCATGTTTCTTAACCTCAATTTAATGTCAAAATCAAAGATGAGATAAAAAGTGTCAGTGAATTAGAAGAGGAGTTCTGATCAGGCTGGTTTATCAGATTGAAAGTGGCTTTTGAAAATAAAATACTACCATTTATAGGGCCACACTAAGAACACTAACCACACTAAAAGAAAATTCAAGAACAAACTCATAGCCGGGAATAAAGTCATAATGGTCCTTTACTCATGTATCAATTTGTCTTTATCCACGTAATTTCATGGCTTTATGCTCCTTATTTTGACTTTATTCTTCTACAATGATGCTAGTTTTTTTTTTTAGCATTGATCACCACAAACAAATTCCTTGTAGTTTACGGAGATGCCATAAACTCTAACGAGGTTTTCAGGGCCTTTTACGGCGTAACACAGCCTGACGTGTTCTTCACCGTGATCAACTGTGGAAACATGCAGTAATTCCCAACATATTCATGCTTCGTCTCACAACAAAGCAACCAAAATATTCATTTTATCAGTAGAAAACTCAACCCCAGTCTGAACGACCACGAAATCTAAAAATAATAATAATAAAAAAAACCATTTCAGGGTTATCTGTCTTTGTTTTATTTCAGTTTCTAGTGTTCAAAGATGAGCCTAAACCTAAGTTTAGAAAGAAAATCATTTTTGGAAGAGTTCTAGAAAGACTGAGTAACCCACGCGCCCTGGTTTCATACTTCAAAAGTTAATGTATTTGCACAGATGGATGGACAGCCGGGTGTGTCCCAGCTGGGCTCCCTATACTGCGGAGCGTGGGTGTTGAAGTTCCTGCTTTGTCCTCACTTCCTTTTATTTGTAGAAAACGTGCAAACACACATCTAGAGCACTTTTCACCTGTACATCTGTGTGAATGTTTTATGCGCGGAGCGTAGCTGTGTGCGTTTAAGGTGTGACCTGGTCATGAATCCGACTGACATGTGAAAGAACTCGTATCGGTGCGGCAGAAAACGTTAAGTGGTGTACAGCAAGGTCAAGTGTGCCGAGAGAAGTTACAGGAATATTGGACCAAATACATAAAAGTGCAAAACTATAAAGTGACTTGGAGAAGACTTGTACACATTTTGTAGAGATTAAAAATCCGGTTTTTAAGTGATTGGTCAGCTCCAGAGTAAACCCACTTATGAACACAAGTAAATCATGGGGAGCCGTTTGTAAAGTTACACACACAGGCTAAAAACATTTAGCTAGCACAGAGCTAAATATTTAGGCTAGAATTAAATCTTTATCTTGTTTGCTTAATATTTAACTTCAAACTAAATTTTTAGTTAAGCTAAATATTTAGCTATCTCAGGGCTAAATAATACTTTAGGTTAAAGCTACATATGCTGTTTGTATGCTTGATATTTTGTCAACCAAACAATTAGCTTGCTAGCTAAATATTTAGCTTCATATTAAATGCCCAGTTAGCAAGATAAATAATCAAATAGATTATGCAAAATATTAATGTCACAGCTTGGAACTAGCCAAATATTTAGCAAGCTCACAGTTAAATATTTAGGTTAGAATTAAATAGACTGTAAACTAGATACTGAGCTTTTTTATTAAATATTTAGCTAGTAAGTTGAATCTTTAGTTAAGCTAAATACTTAGCTAGCTCAGAGCTAAATATTTAAGTGAGAGTTAAATGTGCTGTTTACATAGATATTTTTGTCAAACAATTAGCTTCCTAGCTAAATATTTAGCTTCAAATTAACTGCCTGGTTAGCAAAATATTTTTTCACTAAATATTTAGCTAGTAAGCAAAATTTTTAGTTAAGCTTAAAAATTCTGCTAAATATTTAGGATAGATCTAAATATTTTGATTGTAAACTAGATATGAAGCCTTTTCATTAAATATTGAGCTATCAAGCTAAATGTATTCATTCTGCTAACTATATATTTCATTTGGAGCTAAATAAACCTCTGCTGGGCCGTTTTAGGACCCGGTTGGATTTGATTGTAAAGAATGTAGGTTGGAGTTTAGGTTTTCCGGCTCCATCACATGGTTATAGTAGCTCTATGTTTTTGCCACTCATTCTCTGAAATATCAGCTTCACTTACTGGATCCCATTCATGTTGTGTTTCTCTGTTGTACTAAGTAGGGATGCCGGATGGAACGCTGCAATTAAAAAAAGAGCTTAACCTGCGTTCTCTTGTTTCTACACGTCTGAGTGCCTGCTGTGTAAAAGGGGGAAAGAATGCAAAGGGCTAATAAAACACACGTGTTGGTGAACATGTACAAGCTCTTCTTGAGTCGTTGTGACGTGAATATTAACGTGAATATTAACGTGAATATTAATGCGTGATCTATGCTGAGCTGAAAGCTGCGCTACGCCGCCAGTCACAGAGTTAAAGGACGATTAAAAAAATATCTAAACCAGTCATTGTAGATGTGGGGTTTCATATAGGATTCTGTTTTTCATGTTCAGGTTGATTCTTTTATTTCAGCAGGAAGCAGTCTGGGTGAACCTGTTTGGTTTTCCAGAGTTAAAGAGGAGTTTGGATGAAACGGATCTGGGCAGGCCAGGAATTAGCCGGAGGCAGGAAACAATGCAACACCAACACAAAGGCAGGGAAACAGTACAGATGGATGACGTTTCACTTTCTGACGCTCATCTTTCTAATTAGGCTCATTTAGGAGCAGGCTTCTGTTCCCAAACAGATACAAAATACAATCATTTCAATTTAAAAAGCCATGTAGAGTTTAATAAACCTATTCTACAGAATGCTTTAAATATTCTGCAAGGGTCTGGAATTGTGTGTTTTTTTTTTAATTAACAAATAAACACTAACAGCCACTTTTCTACAGTCCAACAGAAGCCAATGTGAACACTGTGCTGTGTTAACATATACAGTAAGTCGACCAGCAGCAGCAGGTCCTTCCACCACGTCAGCTTGTAATGAAAAGCTGTTAGCTTTACCCTTTAGCCTCGTCTGTCTGCAGAATATTTTTCCCAAAATGTTTGCAGGTCAGGATGTTTGTTTGGAATTGGGCTTTGTTTTGCTTGGCGGTGGTTTTGGTGCTGGATGCGGTTATCGTCCACTGTGTTAAATCATGAACACTGACCATAACGGAGGCGAGCTTCAGATGTTGCTCTGGATTCTTCCGTTCTTGGGTGATTCACTCAATGTTCCCTTTGAGTAATTTTGATTGGCTGACCACTCCTGGGAAAAGTTCCCCACTGTTCCACTATTTCTCCCTTAGTGGATATTTGTGGTGGAAACAGCTTTGCATTTCCTTCCAGACTGACGGCTGTCAGGGACTTTAGTTTCTCATGTATTTTAGAATTTCCTCCTATTGAGACACAATAACTGCGTTTCCACTGAGCATATATTTGCACAAATTGGAATTACGAAAATATATTCACTTAGTGGGAACATGTTAATTAAAAAAAATATCTTTTTATTTTTGATACGTTTCTGTGCTAGGATGCGGTGGCTTTTCGGCCATATTGAATTTTGTGGATTTTGCAAAACTGCAATGGAAACACTTTGTCTTTTGAGAGGAAAAGAGGAAGTGGCTGGAGGACGATGCTGCTGCATGCTTTTCAACGACGCATCACTTGAACAAAGTTATTCACATGCGACTTTAATTGCTTCTTCTTTTAAACACGTCAGTTGCTAAATTGTGTTTATTTTCTTTGATTTTAGCGACAGAGTTTTACGCACATCGGTAAATGGAAACACAGCCACTGACTCACCGGTGAACACAAATCGGGGAACTTAAGTTTTGTTCTTTTAAAAGATAAAAACCAATTGGTTGGAAACGTGAATTTGGAAAGCAGGGAAAATATTTTCTCGTGTTTTGCTGTTTATTAAAGATTACCTCTCGCTCCTGCTTCCACTTCCCGTATCTCTACTCCCAAGTAATCCCGTTTTCTCCGAATTGTGTTTTCAAACAGGACAGATCAGGATCACTTATCAGCTTAAAGTCTGTCGGTGTCTCATGTAACACGATAAATATTAACATGCCCTCAGTCACTGACTGGGTGGACTAAACGTTCGTCAGCCCAGGTGACTCTTTCAAATCTTCGAATAGCTGATGGATATCAGAACGGAAAAGAAAACTGCTGTACATCCAGATGTAGTTTACAAGGACATACCAGCAGTTCCTGGGACATGACATCTCCTTCATTAGTGCATGGCAGTGTTCCTCCTACAGAGCAGTAAATGTCAGGAATGTGAGTCCCAGAATGCCACTTTCAGGATGTCGGTTTGCTCAACCGCCGCGGCAGCTGGTGGCGGTTAAAAGCGTCCCGCTGTAAAAGCAAGTAGCTCGCGATGCTGTAGCTGCGGAGTTCCGCATGTCGCGTTCACATCTGGAACCGAATCGCACACGGAGGCCGCGGCGTGAATTTATGATGGTTTCACTCTCGTTTTCAGACGAGGAAGCAGAAACCTCGAAGACTCAGAGAGAAATGAAACGTTGTCCTTTTATCAGGGGGGGAAAAAAAACATCATGTTCAGAAGTTTATTTGACGGTTGAAAAAAAAAAATGCAACAAATCTTTCCATATTGTTGGAAAGATTGATCAAATTGTGGTTTTGAGTTTACCCGATAATTTGAGCTATTAAGAGGTAACATTATAAATATTAAATTATCCAATAAATGTTTGTATTTTTCAACATCTCCATAAAAAAAGGAACATAAAAGAAGGGGAAAAAATGCACTTGAATCCATTTAACAAATCTGTATTTAGAAATTTGTACACCAGCTTAGGTAAGGATCAACAACAGAAACTTATATAACAAATACACCTTTTATCACAATTTCCTAAAGTAAGATTTCAATACATGGAAAGATAACAGTCTGTGACTGAGTCCTGTCTGGACAGACGCATGTTGTCTTCAGTTGGAAATAAGGAACAGTTACCAGGGCGCGAGGGACAGAATTGAAGGTTTTACAGCATTTCGGCAGTTTGTGGAGTTAAGGACGACCCGCAATCACTTCCTCATCCACACTCCAACTACGTTTCCATTCTTTCATTTGCCCGTACCTCCCTTTTAAACTCCAGTGAGGACATTTTGAGCTGGTACACTGTGGTGGTAAAAACGTCTCTCTTCTTTGTTTGTCTGTCTTCAGCTTCACTTTGAACCCCGATGAAACAAGCTGTCGCTCGGTGTTTGAGATGTCCCCATGTTGGTTTGAGTCATTGTGAAAGCTGACATGAAGTCTAATTTACAAGTATATGTATGTTGGAGTAATCTTTAAGACTCAACAACCATAAACTAAATGGAATGAATGGAAGCCGGTCCTTGTTTGGAAAAAGTCAACATTATCACAGCACCAGCAGTTCTAGCATAAAATCATCCAATGAACTAAAGAGTTTGACCCCCCCCCAAAAAAATCACTTTTATGGAGAAATGACCTAGACCATTGTTTTAGGAAGGTGATAATATTTGAGACTTTTATTTTTTTTTAGAAACCCCATCTGTTTTTTTCTCTAATAGACTAAAAACATGCAGCTTAGGTTTATAGGTGATCTTAGTTACAGTCTTACCTTGTGCTTTGAACAACAACGAATGCCCTTAAACTTACATTCTGCTGTGTCTCATTGATCGGGGACGTCTCAACACTCACTGACAAAAGTCTTGAGCACTTGGAAGGACTGGTCTGAGTCGGACACAATTTTCAAGAGAGATTAAAGTCTCCCACAAACTCGGGGATACAGTGCGTACGCTGTGAGCCGTGCAGACTATGCTTTTGCTATTCTTCTCACCTGAAATGAATTGCATGACTTGTGTCACACCAAATATATGGGCTGTCTCAAGGCCAAAAGGGGTGCTGAACCCAGACATAATGGGCTTGATGCATCAGAGGGGATGTCGTTTCCTCTCTATTCATTTCCTAAGGAACCTGCGCGATAAGGCGTCAACCACTTGCTCTCCTTCAGCCAAGTGACAAACGAAGTCCGTGCATGTTAAATTTCACGCTCATACACGTAGAAGAGCAAATGCGGGCTAGCATCGCGACACGAGGAAGTTGGGAAAATGTTGGCGCCGCTTATGTTGCTATCTCATCCATTTGGTCCAAGATCCTAGGTATTGTAATACTCCTCTACAGGATCCAATTCAATGTATTTCCGGACCTTCATCTGGGCGTTCACGCTTGGTTGTTGATGAGCATGTTCTCCATAATAATGATCCTTTTAGATAGCAGTAGTAGTGGAAAGTTCAGCTTTGTTTAAATATTGGTTATAGAGCTAATCACCTGGTCGTAAAACGAGCCTACTTCAACATAACATCGGACAATTAGCTTTAACATTACTCCATGGACAAAGAGTACGGTAGGTTTCTCACGAATACTGAATACAGCAGAACGTTTCACAGACTTTACAAAACTTAATAGAAATTGTTCAGAAAACGTCTGCTCTGTCGCAGCTTGTAGAATACCTAATCATAAAGCTTAGCAATAAAAACACTCTTGCAACGGCTCCAAAAGGCCTCGTGGACTGAACGCTGACGAGCGTCGCTGCTGTTCCGAAAAGCTTTCCCTTCACAATAGCTGCGGTATCTCTAGAGCTTACAGCTAAACTACGGCTTAGATTTCAGTTCCACTTTAACATACAACAACTATATTGTGTCATGTTATTCTTCTCAAAACCACTGCTGTAAAAATGTTAGTTTATGGTTTGCTAGAGAACTCTTACTAAAAGCAACAGATGTACAGTGCCTTGCTAGTCTTTAAATGCCTTATGCTGTTCTACACTTGACATGTTAGAACCACCACCTTCAGAGTGCTTTAATGTGGTTTTATATGATAGACCAACACAGCGTAAGGTCATTTATGAAGTGAAAGAAATATAATATTTAAGTATAAAAAGAAAAATCACTCTCTAGATGTTGAGACACACCTTACAAGCCTTGCAGATAGATGGCTCTTTGGATAGTTTGTTGGAGACAAACTATCTATTGTTTGAGGGGGTCATCTTCAGCGGTCATTGGGGCAGAAGATGGAGTACCCCCCAAATCAGTCTGGTCATTGCTTTCCAAAGCAATTCCACTCAATTCTCATCTCCCTTCAGTGTTTCTCCGATTGAGCTCGAATTATACAGATGAATTTCACTCGGGCCAATCAGCGAACAGAAGGACTTGTGGACAAAGTTGATTTTAGAACTACAGTCTGCTTCTATAGGGCTTGAAGCTTGGCAAATGAGGAAGTGGCAGCGGAGGAAGTGAACGACGCATCGAGCAATTAAAGTCGGAGCGAGACGAATGTTTAAGACATTTTATTGCTGGCAAAGATGTCTTGGCATTACTCCCCACGGAGTTGTTTACAGCGCACACAATTTCCGGTAAGCTTGATCAAGCTAGAGCATTACATATATGTCACAGCCAAATGATAGCGACTGGGTAAAATGAGATCCAGTTGCTTAAAAGTCCACTCCTCCAGCAAAGCGATTGTTTCCCAACAGTCGAGAGCCCAGACTCTCTGGACAAAGCGAAGTCCAGAACTAGGGGCTGGCATTTACCAGGCGAGTTCCCAGTACATCTCAGCGCAACACAAATGCACAGAACAAGGGAACCATGGACGCCCACACTCATACCTAAGGACAATTTAGATAAACCGATAAATTGAAGAGTTATGTTTCTGGACTGTGTGAGGAAGTAGGAGTACCCGGAGAGAATCTATGCTTGAACTGCGAGAGCATGCAAACTCAATGCAGAAAAACATCTTCTTGCTCCAAGGAAACACAACAATGTGTCCTTTTCTTTCTTCCACTTCACGATCATGAACTGCTTTGTGTTGTTCTATCACATAAGATCCTAATAGACATTCAAATTTGTGGATGCAATGTAACAAAATATGAAAAAAGACTCGAGGGGTGCGAATTCTCGGAAGAACCTGTGAAGCGTCTCTGATTCTGAAGAATCGAAGACTTTGAAGTTCACCAACGCAACATAAAGGTCATCGGTCAGAACCCTGATCCCAGGAGAACTCCACTGCTTCATTATAAAGGAATGTGGATGTAGTTTTTCTTTAATTTAGCATAAACACAGTGAGTATAGTTCAGCTCTGTCTCATTCACAGGTGGCCATCCCCGTGCATTATTGTCATGGTGAGTACAGCAAAGGTTCCTTATGGCTCAGAAGAGATTTTCAGCCTCACAGATCATGGAGTTCTGATACTACAGCTTGGAAGGAGGTGAACGGCACCACAGTGTGCCGTATTGGCATTTTCCCATTCCATCGGTACCTAGAGCGGGGCGGAAAGAACCAACCAGCAGCCGTCATCACTGGTCACGATCGGTTGGGTAAACCGCTTTTAAAGTTATTTCTAATTTATAAAGAGAATTAAAAACAGTCCAGAAAAGGTGGAATGTCGTGAGAGCTACAAAATCTGTAAACAAAAATACACAAAGTAGGAAAATCACAGATCAGACAGCCCTAAAGTTTAAGCCACGATGTTCGTCAGTCTGTTGGTGGGTTAGTGTTTCCTATCGAAGCAGTCCGTCAGTTTGCAGTTCTTCCAGGGTCCTGATCACTTATTCGACCTAATATAGTAATTATTGCTTCTCTACGCTATGAAGCTCATGTGCCTCACTAAATAGTTTGTACGGAAAAAAATGACAACACTTTGTCAGGTGAACAGTCGTGCGAGTCGAAACAGCACACTCACACAGCCGTTCGTTCAGGGCTGACCGTTAAAGATCCACACAATGAGGCCAGCAAGGACCAGTTTATACTTCTGCAGGAGACCTGTGATGACTTCACCACCGCACTACGGTGTCACACACACCAGGACACAAACGATACAAGTAACACACAGGAAAAGGGCCGAGTTCGTTGGCTTACAGGCCCCGTTTAAGCTTAATCCACCCCACCCTGATCGGGACGGAACGCGTCACACCGCCGTGTGCTTTGAGTTTGCGTTTTCTTTCCTGGGCAACGAAGACATCTTGTCGCTGAACTGACTGAAGCTGGCGGCCCTGCACCTCGCCCTCGGCCCCCCTCCGTCTCCGGCCGTGGGGCCCGAGGGCAGGGTGCTGTATTTGCCCAGAACGGGGAAGGCCTGGCCAGCCGTGGGCGACTGGCTGTTGGGCTTGACGAAGAGGCTCTGGATGAGCTGGAATTTCTCCTTCTCCTCCTGCAGAAACAGATCCACCAGGAGCTTCTTTTCCCGTTTGAGCTGCTCCACGATGGTCTTGGGGACGTCTGGGATCACCCAGGCAACCATGAGGCTGAGGAACATCACCAAGTTCTGGGAGGGAGAGGGAAGCATGGGTTAACGTACAGTTGAAATGAGGTATTTACATAAACTGAACCTTTTTTCCTCAATAGCTGCATTTCCATTGCAAATGTGCGCAAGACTTTGTCAATATTCCGCTAGTGTCGAAAGACCACAATTTGCAATTGTTGTGTCACTGTTACATAAGAAACACAATTAAAATCAAAGCTGAATAAGTTTGTTCGCATGACAAGAAATGAAAAGCTGGCCGCGGCCTCATTCTCCAACCACTTCCTGTCGTTGTCTTCTTCGTGGTTTCTGCCAGCAGTAGCGTCCGGTTGTTGATTATGTGACTCGTTTGATGCAAAAACAGTGTTTCCATTTCAGTTTTGCAAAGTAATCCAATTTCTATAGAGAACCCACCTTATCCTTGTGTCGAAACCTTTTAGTGAAAAATGTGAGTTCTCTTTAAAGGAAACATTGGCATGCTGGGTAAGGTCGCTCTGTTTTATTCTTAGAAGTTTTCTCTTATGGAAATTGTGTGATTTGGAATCAACAGCGGCCTTTTTATAAAACCCAGAATTGATGAAAGGATCTACAATTTCCATAGAAATTTCGCACACAGACGGTTGTTTACAGTAGGTAAGCTAATGGTGCACATCATGCTAACCGCTAACATAAGACACTAAAGACAGTTTTATTCAACTCAATTCAATTAAAAAATACTTCATTGATCCTGAGGGAAAATTAAATGTTGTTGCATCTCAAATTAATTCAAAATTCTTCAGAGTTATTATAGATCCGTAGACATATTTACACCCTGGTGACTTGGCTCTCATACACACAGTGTGACGTCGCCTCTGCAGATGGAAAGCCAGAAAAACAATGAGTCTTAAAGTGAAATTGGGACTGTATCTCCATCTTAAAGTCCTGTAATAGTTTGGCAGAAAAAAACTAAGCAGCCAAATACAGTATGTGCGAAAAGCATTCTAGAGTAATAATTCCACAACATTTAGCCTAACATTTGGTCGCCACATGTTTGCATACCAAACAACAAAAGTTGTTTACTGTCTGTCTGAGATCATTTAGTGCATAAGAGCACATTGTGAGCACATTAGCTATGCGTGTTCTCTGAATTATTGCTGCGTGAATGGCAGGCATTAGGGGAACACAACAAACCCATACCTGGAACAAAATGACAAAGGCCAGTCTTGCAGACAGGACGGACCAGTACTGCTTGGAGAACTGGTACGCATCAGAAGACCAGGGGGGCTCCCTGTAGTCCTTGTACCTAAAACAAGAAACACAAACAAGTAGTACTAGTACCTTTGTGTTTTTAAAACCCAGAGGGAAAGTAAAGTATTAAATAAAATGAATAGAGCAGGAAACCCCAAACAGGCCACCGTCCCGTAAGACGTCTGGGCTCTAAACGCAGCCAACTTTATTTGCATTCTTCTCTTTCGTTTTCCTTGTTGTAAAATCATCTTCACGGTGCAGGCGAAAATAAACAGTAGACGACCTGAAACGCATGCCGAGAAAGAGTCAACGCGCTCACAGTGAAGAGGGGGGGGGGGGGAGAAAGGGTGGAAAGGAAAAGAAGACGTCTGAGGCCGACAGAGAGAGAGAAGAAAGAAATTCAAAGTAAAATGCTGCTTATCCACTTTAAGAAGATAAGAATAGTCAAAACTTTAAATCTAGAGATTACTATCTCTATCTCTAGATTTAAAGAGATAGTAATCTCTTTAAATCTCTAGTAATCTCTAGATTACTAATATAGAGATACTACCTCTAGATTTCTCAATGGAATGCTTTCACTTTGAACACAAACATTTATGAGTTTTATGTCACTTATCCAAACACTTATCATGAAGTATTTACATTTCATGCAATGAAAAATGATTAAACAGGAACAAAAGACAAAACAGAGTAGTCAAGTGAAAACTGTATTTATAGCTCCAACAGGCTGTTCATCAGCTGACCAAAAGTTTAAGCTCCAGTCGGTTCATCTCTGCTGAGGACACAGCAGTTCAATGAAGAGAACCTTATCAATGGCAAAGTGAAATTTAACGTTGTAACTTCAACTAGGTGAACTTATTCAAGCTATACGATAACTGGAGTGTAGTCGGCTGGTGGGTTAGACTCATGAGAGGAAATCTGAGGGACAAATACAGACTGGGCGGAAACAGAAAACCTGTTAGTTAGGTAAGCTAACAGAGGACTGCTAAAACCACATGCTGCAAGCTAGCACGTTACATCTGAAAACAGACATATTTGTGGAAAAAAATAAGCCTGTTATTGGATCAGATTGGACTAGGACAGCTATAAACTAAAGGTAACGTCCTGAACACCTTCAGGACATTTGGAGCTAACGCCAAAGCTAGAGGTTTTTGAAATCTGAAATGCCGACTCATCTACTGCAAAAACACTAAATCTTACCAAGTATTTTTTTAGTCTAGTTTCTAGTGCAAATATCTTTGGGAACTTCTTTTTCTTTTTTATTAATATTCAGGAATTATTTACTTAAAACAAGCTCCTATATCTTGCTAAAAACTTACTTCTAAGTTAGTGTTGTTGCATTTCAAGTGCACTAAGATATTTGTAGTAGAAACTCGACACGAATGGTTGGTAAGATTTTGTGTTTTTGCAATGTACCAATATTTTAATAGGAGCAGCACCAAATCAGTCCCTCAGCATGATGCTACCACCACCATGTTAGATAGTTGGTACAGCATTCTTGGTTTTTACCTCAAACTGCTTGAACTAGTGACCTTGGAATTAACAGCGTTTTAGAAACAGGCACCAATAATGTTCACTAACTGATGCAAACATATAATTCTATGTGTTGACTTGATTTTCTCATTGTTTTGAGAGTCGCTTATTAAAATATTTAGGTAAATGTATGTATGTGGTTAAGCCTGTTAGCTTAATTTTGAGCCTATGTGATTGTCAAAAAAACAAACAAACAATAAATTCAAACTTGTGCAGCCAGTTCTTGTTTGTTTTTTTTAAATCGCCGCACTGTTATGTTTACACATTAAAATATAAAACTGTCCAAATAAGTTGAACCAGTAATAAATCAATGTGCATAACTGACCTGAAATATGTACAAGAGCTTTCGTTAGTGAAGACGAGGGTAAAAACAATCGCAATCATAAAAACATTAAGAAAGTAAGTTTATGTATGTATGAATGATGGCTGGAGAAGTAGAAACAAAACGTCTAGATTGTGTTTGAACAAATATGTCTAAAGGTATCTGTCCTTCCCCGTGACATGTGGAATAAAAGATGCATTTTTCCTTCCAAGGCCAACCTTGGCACGGCTCGGCTCATTGTGAACCATAAGAGAATCTTTGAGCAACGAATCGTCTTGGAGTAATCAATACACAGAGGTTTCAGTGGTTATGAAACAAAGGCTGGCATTGTAAACCCATTGCTTTCTACACAGCAAACCGTTCAGCCAGCATTAAGTTAAATTACTGCATTTGGGATACAAAGAGAGGCAACAAAGGAAGCAGTTAAGACCAAGAAAATCAATCACAGAGAACAAATCCAAACTGTCTCAAAATCAGCCAAAAATCACTTGGAAGGATAAAAATGAAAAGCATGAAAATGCAACAGTTGATATATTGTTTGTTTACAGACAGTCAGCCAAGAGAATCAGTGAAAAATAGAATTAGAGTATTACGTGTGATTAATCCTTTTTAGGCATTTTTTCTCTGAATAGACATGGATTTAAGTGTAGCAGGTGGTGTGTGTCTGTGTAATGATGGAGGGGTGTGGCCTAAAGGCCCCAACATACTCGGGCTCACTTCAGTTCCCGTGGACTCAAAGTGGACGTCCGCCGGACATTGTCCGCACAAGGATAGATTTTTATGTACTTGGTGTCTCACATTAAACTACCTGGTGGAAACAGTGTTCACATCGAACTGGTTTTCATGTGACACCAGGCTTATAAGGTTGAGAATAGGGGTTATATGAGTTCATGTTGTTTCAAAGTTGACATCAACATGATAACAGTCAATGTAAAGTTGCCACGGGGACGTGATAGGCACGTCAGCGAAAAATGCTTAACAGCAACAGGCTTTATATATTCACACAAATATTGACATGGTGAATTATGCAGAATTATAAGAACACTTGAGTGAAATAAAGGAATTTGCACGAGAGAATTTTAGGTAATCAGTACGCTCGAGTATGAAGACCTAACCGTCCGCGGACAGTAGGCCTGAGTATGTGGGGGCCTTAAGGAGGTCAACACTCTATATTAAGGTGTGTGTAATTATTAGGCAGCTTCTTTTCTTCAGGCAAAACAAGCCAAAAGAAAGATTTAGTTGAGACTTAAGAGTCAAAAACAATCAAAAGTTTCTCTGAGGGATGTAGAACTCTTTAAATCGCTGAGTTAATTTTGGAAACTTATCGAGAGAAAAAAAAAAAGACACAAACAAACTGCCAAGGATTTGAGAAGAATCAAGTGTGAAGCTACCAGAAGCCATTAAGATTCTAGTTCTGTCAAATTCCAGAGCTGCCAACTACCTGGAATACAAGATGTTCAGAGCTCAGAGACATGACCAAGGTAAGAAGGGCTGAAACCCAACCACCACCGAACAAGACAAAAAGTATCTATAGACAGATTTGATGTCTTTTTTTTATGATTTATTGGATGATACAATGAAAGTGACTCCTGACGGACCAGAAGAAGCAACTAAAGCCCCTTCTCTATTGTCAAGGGCCACAGTAGGTGGTTAACATCCGATTCAGTCCTAACCAAGTTGGGTGTGTCTCCATTGGCAATGTGTCCGTTACCATGAGGACGTGAATATGGGCGGGGATGTGGGCTGGACCATGAGAGAGCAGGAGCATTGGTTGGTGGCATTTTACGTGTACCATTGGTCGACCAATTTGACGCTGGATGCGTTCTTCCACCATAATTGTTAACAAGGTCTGGATCTCCAGGAGTTATCGATTTTCAGCGCATCATCTTGTCAACTACTGCAGGCTCGTTGTGGAATCCACACGCCAATCAGTGAACGCAGTCTGCACCAATCACGCAAAAGTCTTGCGCATGTCTCCAAGACTTTTATCACGTCTTGGAGAGGTTCCTAAAAACGTAGAAGAGCCACTCAATGTTCGGAAATGTAGATGAATCTGACTGGGACTGACAGAGGAAGAGACAGTTAGAGCCACATCTGTGGAGAAGGGCTTTAGATGTACACACACTCGTTTACTACGAGACTGATTCATCACCGGTCTGTTGCGACATGGCCGCAACGGACTGTTTCATACTCTCACGCTGTTCTTCTCAATAAACTTGTATAATCTATTTTTGTAACTCACTGTTTTACACTGGCATTCGCACAGGATTTGAATTAAATGTTAAAATATAAAATTATGTTTCCAATCATTTTTATTGCTACTCAACTTTCCTGTCAAGCCAAGTCAGGAAAAAAAAAAGGACTACTTTCCCTTTTAAGGATTAATGACTGTCAAACATTTCAGCTTACATCACAGAGCTCCTGCATTTCTTCTGTCATCCATCAGTCACGTTTCTCAAATGTATTAAATCAAGAGCATATTCTCTCCAAAACAAACCCCCCATAAAAGGTTGTGCGGCCCGACATGAAGCGCCATCAGGTTTAGACAAAGTCGCTCACGACGCAAACAATTAAAAGACTCTTTAGGCGAGAGTCGGCTGTGGTGACAGGAACACAGGAAGCGGCTGACCTCCCCAGTTAACCACGTCACATTAATGTGAGCGCTCGGATCACGGTGCAGCGTAGAGCGTCGCTCACATGTACACACCCTGCCATGCAAAAATTCCTCTGAAGATGAAACACTCTGAGTGAGGCGTCTCACTGAGGCCGACATGAAGGGGACGCAGCTAACAGAGAGGAGGATGAACAATAAGCGTGTGTGTGAGAGGGTGTGTGTGTGTGTGTGTGTGTGTGTCGTAGCAGGGTCTTATGATGGCTGACTCCTTCTCCTTATACAGTCATAAATGAGGAATGTTTCTTGAGAGACTGAGCTCCTCTCCCCTCTTTTTCTCCTTTAATCTATTCATCTTTCACTGGACAATATTTTACAGTGTTTTACTCGAAGGTCGGCTTCTAATGTGACCTGGACTTCACTTCCTGTCGTTCTCCTAGCATTTCAAGCTAAACTATCTCAACTGAATTAAAGAGGAAATGCATATGTTTCTGTTATTAAAAAAATGATAGGACTATCTGTGTGTTTTTCGCAATCACAGAGGTTTTCCACAGCAACTGGGGCATCTCACTGTGTATTGTTTCATAAGACGAATCAGTGAGACGTTGGGTTTTGTAGTTATCTCTTTTGAACATGCTTGTTTAAAAGTTGTTTATTTTAAACAAGCATTTTAGTTTCTGTGGACTAAAAAGCTAGTTATGCTAATCCTGACGCACTAATCATAAATATTAGCTCCGCTAACAGTAAAGAAATACACCAACACGGCATTTGGTGTGTGCTAAAGCTAAAGCGCAAACTTCAATTTAAATTCCATCTGCCCTAAAAGACTACAATCAATTTAAGTTTGACGTAATTTACAAGTTCTAAAATGTCCTTAGATGTTGTATTTATGTCTATACTTTGTTCTCTGGCGCCCGTGTTTCATTTTGGACCTGCATCTTTTTTTTCGTTTGAAATTCAATTGGGGGAACGAATGTGAATGTGAACGAATTGCCTAACTGAGGAATTCTTGAGGAGTCAAAAAGTATCTGATGTCTTATTTTTATGATTTATTGGCTGATACAATGAAAGTGACCAGAAAAAGCAACTAAAGCCCCTCCTCAACACGCCTCAACACAGACGTTGACCTTTATTCAACTAAAAGTTCACAAAAAAACGCCAGATGCTAAACAAAATTATTAGCTGTGCTATTAGCGTTTTAGCCTATTAGCGGAAGTGTCCCCGCTACCTGTGGAATGTAATGTCATTTCATAAACTACAGTGATGTGAAGAATTAGGACGCCCCACAACAGCTTAAATTATGCATCATCTGTTATATTATTTCAATCTTTCTATCTGAGATTTGTGATTTGAACATTGCATAGCTAAGATCTGCAGCTCGGTTGTTGGAGTTCATCTCTTAGCTAAGTATTCAATCTGTTTCCATTGTAATGAATATTGTAAAAAAAGAACAAAATGTGTGTCTGCTTTATGTTATTTTACAGTTCTCTCTTAGTATATGAGTTGACATACAAATTATAGAAACATTTCTTAGAATGTAAAGAATTCTTCATAAGATAAAGAAAATTACAGACAATCCTGACCATCCCTTTGTATGAAATTATCATATAATAATAAGTGTCTTCAGTCAGAGGCCTCTTCAGAACTGCTGTAGTACAGACTTCAATAGCAGATCCTTCCTGCCCACAGCCATCAGCGTCTGCAACAACTCTTTCAAGATAATTGTATAATAAGAGTAACAACATTTACTTTCCCTCTGGGATTAATAAAGTACTTTTTTGATTTGAACTGAATTGAAATGTGATTATGGTTTTTTATAATTCATGGATTAAAGGTCAAATGTGTGAATCTCATGTGTGTGTGCGGGTGTGTGTGTTCATGAGTTACTGCTTCCAACATCGTGCCTCCTGGGATCCCAGAATGTATTTACAGACAAACAAGGGTCAAAGCATTCCCATCCCAGAAGCGCACGCACGCACACACACACACACACACACACCCTATCAGATTGCCTGGCTTCTGTCAGGGTTGATTCCGTCTCCTGATGGATGAGCATGGAGTTTTCATTTGGTATGACAGATCTGCCGTCCGCTCTCATGTCTTATTTAGAGATTTTCCAAGCAAAAAAAGAAAAGAGCAGAATTAGGACAGGAGGAAAAAAAAACACAGGTAATGCTCCATACTGCTTTATGGTCCCATAGTTTTTAAGATCATTTTTTTTATGGATCTATTGCCATAGTTACGTAGATGGAGGAAAGAAAGATAATCCCGAGCTACTTAGTAATGCTGGGAACGGTCTACATTAATAGACCAGTTTTATTTTATTCAAGTTGGTTTCTGTGACCAGTGGTGGATTTTAATGTGGGCCATAAGGGCAGTCGCCCAGGATAGCAGAAAGGGGAGGGACAACCAACAACTAGAAAATAAAATATTTGCTAAGACCTGTATGGATTATTGTCGCCTTCCTAAAATAACAGACTAAGTCATTTTTGCCAAAAGTGATTTTGGAGGGGAAAAAAAATCACCACCTATTTACTTTCAAAAGATATTTTAGGCAAAACAAACAAAAAAAAAAAGTTGGTTACTTGCTTCCCACAAATTATTATTATTATTATTATTATTATTATTATTATTATTATTTGATAATTGCATTTTAATCAGTTTGGGGGCCTCATGAAAACTTGGTTGTTGTTTTTTCTGTTTATTTAGCAAATTTTCAAACTCAGACATTTACAAATTTCTTTCTTGAAAAAAAACAACATTTTTTTGAGATGAACCTAAAAGCTTATGAGTTTTGTTCTAGCAATTTTCCACTTTTCAAACTCAGACGTTTCTAAGTTTTTCTTAGAAAATTTGAGAGATTCTTTTGACAGAAATGCACTCCTCTTGTTTTTCTAACTACAATACGCTGTCGTAGTTTCTGGTGCTTCTTCTGCTTCGTTTGTGTCACCTTACTTGATGCCCCATGGCGCCTATACTGAGATCCAGGTTTTGAGCCCTTGTTAATGTAACCCTAGTTCTCTAGTGATGATCTTCAACAATATCGTGCTTCCTCTCTCATCTCAGCAGTGATTTGTACAACATAAATGTAACTCTAAGTGAACACAAGGTTCAAATTGAAGGAAGTTGCATGCGAGTTTGCAGATTAATTCCAAAAGCCTTCTTACAAGTGTTTTTGTGGATAATGAAAAAGGCAGACATCCATTTTCTGCCAGTCTCAGATAAAGCAAATCAGCAACAACAACAACAACAAAGCATGTGGTTTTAAAAAGAGGAAAACAGGTTAACATCTGACTGCTTGGGTTTTTGAACGTGAAAAAGGGTAAATAACTCACGTCAAAATGTCACATACATTTAGCAAGTCGAGCAAAATCCAAAATCTGCGGTATGATGCCTACTGGATTCCCTCTTATTAGTTCTGCGGTAATAATTTTCTGAGCAGAGCTTATCTCTGCAGCTCATGAGATGAAGAGTAAATATTTTCGCCTGATGCACAAAGAACAGATGTCCAATAATAAACCTCCCAATAATCCTTCACAGAGCTGCTTGGCCCTCGGTTGACTTCAGGGCGATAAGAACATAAACACAGGCAGCCTGATGTCAGAGCAGCGAACTTTACACAATGATTTATAAACGTCGACGAAGCCAGAAGAAGAAACTTCATGAAGGACTTTGTATTGTGTCTGTCACCCTGTATCTTCTGGAGAAGCTTTTGTTGAAAACAGGAAGCAGTTCATAAGTTGCTATACAGCTCTATCTCAGTTGCTTGCCAAAAACACGCAGTCATTTGCAAACATTTTCTAATAGGACCCACCATGCTTTAAACCAGTGGTCCCCAACCCGTGGGCCGCGGACCAGTACCGGTCCATGGACCAATTGGTACCGGGCCGCGCAAGAAGTAATTAAATATTTCCGTTTTATGTATTATTTGAGTCTGGAGAATCTTTTATTTTGAAAATCCTTTAGCCGGATTCTCTCGGTTACGTCTTGCGCCAACATTGAGCCACAAGCAGCAACATGAGTAAGAAACAGATCAGATGTATTTGGAAAGTTTCTTTGTGAAGAAAAAGGCCCGCCCAGAGAAGAGACAGGAGGATGGATTCATCCCGGCAGGTGATTCCCACATTCCAAGCTCTGCATGATATGGTGACCGGCTCGTTAATGAAGCTGCTTCTCCACTAGAGACCAGGCGTCCTGTGCATAAGCATCACTTTGGGTGTCATTGTCTCATCACTCCCAGATGGAACCGTCTCGTTGCAGAGAAACAAGCTCAGGGCTCCATTAGTCTTTATCATGAGTTAAAATTTTCATGAAAGTAAAATGTTCATTTTTGTGGAGCATCTGTATCTTATTTTGAGGGGATGTGTAAATGTTACAATAGCGACCAGAGTCAGAGAGCGTTAGGGCACTGGTCGAGACGAGATGAGAGGAGTAGAGCTTGTGAGTTTTAGGTCTGGTTCACACGGCAGGATTTAAGGATTGTCGGCCAATTTTCCAAACCTCTGTGACCACAGAGCCGATAAAAGTCCAACAGGTTCGATCGGTTCGTGTGTCCAGCCACACGGCTGGAGCAACACACCACAGAACCGATTCCACTCACGAACATCCTGGTTCCTGAAGACAATCCAGTAAAAACCCCAACATACCATAGGCAAATTTAGAGTAAACAAACACGGATGACGATGTAGAAGCAGCAGTGATAGTTTGTGGATTCATTTTAAGCAAAAAAAAGACGTAACAAAAAGAAAAGGCTTTTGGTAAAAGACGGCGGGAGCAGCCGCTCTATTTGCTTCACTATGATTTGGAGGAGAGTTATGTTGTTTCGTAGTTAACATTTTAACTGACTAAACATAACCACTTGAATATGTCTGACTTTGAATCGGGCAAATTCAACACACCACCAAAAAACACACCACACACTGCAGGACGCTGTAAGATTGTCGTAAAGGGAAAATCGGGGCAGCAAAAAAAAAAAAAAAAGGCTTTAGCGGGAACACCAACATGCAGAAGCATTATCTGACGGTATCCTCCCCCTCCACCCTGGGCCGCAGAGAAATTGTGAAGTCTTGACCGGTCCGCGGTAATAAGATGGTTGGGGACCACTGCTTTAAACTATTTGTGTAGCAGTATTTTTGATACTTGACAAAACAAAACAAAAAAAGGGCAAAAATGCCTGTTCGTAATCCACCAAACAGAGAAATGTATTCTTTCGTTAGAGGCGGTGGGAAGCAGAACAACGTTCTTTCTGGTCAGGACGTTTCACACTTTATGAGAACTCCAGTATAAAACTCTTGGGAAGCCTTCAAACGTCCTACTTCCTAAATCCCAGAAGATCTGTCAGACACGATGCGCGAGAAAAAACAGAAATGTATGTCTCAAGTAACAAGCTGAAAGAACTCCTAAACACAGCTACAAGACCAAAACGATGTTTTTCTGTTTTGTGTTGGTTTTTACAGCATCTGAATGCTGTAAAATCATCGCAAAAATACTGAGGCTTGCTAACTGTTAGCCACTAGTGACATTAACTCTTAAGAGATGTCTTTTTCTAGACATTTTGCGCACTTTGGGTCTTTATTTTCTTGGTTGGGTCTACTGTTTTCAGTGTTTCTGAGATGTAGTTTTTAAGCTTAGCCTCTAATACTAGCAAAGTTTCCAGATAATATTAGAACAGAAGGTGGAGGAATATTAAAATCCTTAGCTTCTTGTAAATGGAGAAGATGGGCGATGCTATCTCGGTATGCTATTGCTAAGCTAGCTCACTTGAAGATACTTGAGTACAAACTGAGCACAAAACCTTCTAAAACACAAACCACAGGGCAAATGTTTGTTACGATTGTAAATTGGCTCAAAGACAGTGTTGATAGATGAGCTTAACTAAGTCTGTACCATACACAGACGCACTAACAGTTTGTCAGTAATTTAGAAAGTAGCTCTAAGCTAATCAGGATGAACGTCACCTACAGATTCATTACCACCAACTAAAACTTGTAGTGAAGAATTACAAGCACAGAGTTCTCTTTAAGCTGAGCCCACACAAACACACACGGAGCGGTTAATTGGGTCTAAAATGTACACGTGCACATTTGTAATCTATTTTAACTAACTCAAATTAAGTAACTGGCTGTTTGAGTGACGCCCACGGCTTATGGAGCACACCATGCTTAGCTCCGTGATTCAGATGACGACTTTAAGTATTCTTTTTCCAAGAAGACCTACTTCTAGTTAGGCTTCTCGTATTCACCATAATTCACATTTCTACTCCTTTATTCTTACAACATTTTTCCCCATCTTTTGTGGGAGTGCTGCAAAGGACAGTATAATTGTGAAGTTAAAGGAAAAATGATAAACAGTCTCAACGTTCTTAACGTTATTTAGAAAAACCTTCGGCACTGAATTCAAGCCACGAGAAGCTTCTTTCTACTTTGTGCCAACCGTCACGTAAAATCACGTAAAATGTCACGTAAAATCCCAGAATAATACAAAACGTTGGAGCTCTGACGACAACATTACTGAAGAGATGTGCGGTCCACTGATGCGGAAATGATTATTTAGTCTGTCATACTGCTGCTTTTAAATCTGATTAAAAATTGAAACGGTTCTGTCACACCGGCTATCTTTTTAAAACCACCCTCCTCTGCTCTCTGCCACGCCGGTATCTTTCCATCGTACTTAATCTCTCCCTCGTTATAACAGAAGCCTAGTTTCTTTGCCTTCTTATCTGATCATTTCATCAATGCTGTCAGCCCCCTCGCCCTTCCTTTCTACTCAGCTTGACACTACCATGCATCCATTCATTCGCCTGTCCTGTGACATATATTCATCCATACAACCACAATCACAACATCAACGTGGGACGACAAAAGGGGTATAAAAAGACATTAACTCCATGGAGTTTTTGACATCAAGAGCTGGATGACTGGCTCTTGAACCAAGAAACAGCTGCTGTACACAGAGATGAACATGTTGGACACAAAAAAAACCCTTCTTGGGACATTTGCTACCAATTTCACGCCTAATAACCGTTACAGGCGTAAAGCATCTCGTCATACTTTTGGCGTGACGCATCACGGCGCTCCAGCACAAAGATGGTATTCTTGCTTCGCCGACTTATGTAACTGCAGGTCGGCCTTGGCTGTCTGTGGCCGCTATCATCCGTGACCTTTCCCACTACAGTGCTTAATTTTAACATTCTAAAGGAGATTCTTGCCATTGGCACCAGCAAAAATGTGTGGAATATACAATGGTGGTCTGTATTTGGCAGTTATTGACATTATTGAATTCAAAAAGCTGTACTGTTGGCAGTAAGGTGTTTTCAACCTTAAACCTTTTCTGTTTCATATGTAGAAGGTTCTTGTTACATCTGCAGTTGATGTAAAGTTGTCGGTAGCTGAAAAGAAAACCGAGGAATCAGTGGAAAGTTGCTAGAAGTCACTTTTTAAGTCGAAGAAGCAACTATGGCGAAACCCCCCCGATAAACCCGGTGTGTATTTTCCGTAAAAGGGTCTAGACCATATTTAGATGCCAAGGCTAAACTCCATGTTTTTTGGAACTACCTGTGGTGCTGGCCAGGAATTGTGCGCAAGAGATTCGATTGGCAGCAGACTGCGTCCCTTGATTGGCTCATGGATTTACATGATTGGATGATCTAAGGCGGCACTTATAGCTCGTTGCAACTGGACGGAGCAACTCGCAACGAAATATTATAGCGAGAGATTTTTCAGAAACTGGCCGCCCAAAGTTACAGACGCAAAATGACATCTTCAAGAGTCTCGACCACAGATCCTGTGTGCTCACTGTATTCACACCCACATAGTGAGGGACACGCTGCCAGTGGAGAGGCACCCAACGTGGCTGGAACTGAACCATAAATGAGACTTAACAATGGAGAGGGGGCTTCAGCAAATTAAATTAGTAGACATTCCGGTTGAGTTTTAGAAGTTTAGGTTCCAACACTTACAGGATTATAACTGTAACTGCAGCTTTAGAAATAGTGAAGTACAGTTTCTATATAAAACACAATACACATCACATTCCAAAAATATGCCGTTGTTATTTTCTCCCAAGCAGCTCACACAGGCAGCATCGGGTCTGTGGCCAACACTAAGACTATTGAGAAAAGTTATGGTGGTTAAAAAAACAAAACAAAAGTGTCATAATCTTGTTTTTATGGAATCGTACATTCTAATTTCCTGGAGTTCTGTTACCACAGACATTTTTAAGTCGTTTTGATAACATTTCCATCCCCCACCTGTTGCTGCGCACTGCTTGTCGGCTGCCTGAATGAAGGGTTGATGTTGTTCCCTCACTTTTCAGAAACCTCAATAAAACTCAAACTGATATGAGCTAAAGGAGGACAAACCACTTTCATTAAAGTGACACCGATTTAAAACTCCAGTAAACAAACTACAAAGGCTACAAAGTCATGTAAGCAGTGGTTTGCATCTAGCTGGCAGAGAAGCTAACAATGCTAATTACCAAGCTAATAGCTTGTTGTACTTATTTTACATTCCAAAGAGCAGAATTGCAAATAAATAAATAAAAAGTATATTTAATGCAATAAACATTTGAAAACTAAATAAATGCATGTTTATTTTATTGATTGCATCTGTAACTCAAAATTAAAGTACAATGAATAGGTGCTTTAGATAATATTTGAATTCCAGTTAAACCAACTAGACAACTCAGCATCTGTACAAAGCTGTTCTGGACTGCAGATTATGACGATTGCCCTTTAAATACACCAGAATACACATAAATTTGCAAGATTTCCCTTGCTTTTAGTATGACTTTTAGGTTTTCTTCACAGAATGACTTGGAGGTTCCTTGTGACACATAACTGTCTCTCTGAATAAAGTCGCTTCCAAATACTAAGAAAAGGTTCCTCCCTCGACCGAAACAAGATAATTACATTTTCAACATGTCATCACATTCATTCATCCATCCATTATCTACTCCTCATTATTTGAGAATGGCTAATAATCATGTTATGAACTGACCTATTTCTAATATTTATTTTTGTTGAAGGTACAATACAAGTAAAGATCTTTGTCATACATGTAAAGAGTGTTTTGTTCCTGAACGGCAAACATTGTAACGACTGGGAGTATTTGATAAGACACAAGAGGCCTGAGTGTTATTTGTGTGGTGGGATTCGTACCGGCAGACAGTGATGTCTCCTTGGTCCGAGCTGTGTGGCGCGGTGCCAGGCTTGAAATTGGAAACGTTGAAGAAGGAGAGCGTGTGGTCGATGAATCCGTGCATGGTGCCCGTCTGGCTGTACATGTACTGGTAGACGAGCCGAGGGACGAAGTCTGACGTGAAGGAGATCACAAAGGCCTAACCAGAGAAAAAAATTGAGTCAGACTATTTCATTTTTTATGGGATTATTCCTTTAAAATCTTAAATCAATCTTGAAGTTGGCACCGGCACCCTACTGGACCCAAACATACCAAACTACCTGTAGTGATTCCTTTGCTAGTAGCTCCATTTTAACAAAATTTGTATGAAAAAAAATATAATGGAGGATGGAGGTTCTTCGTTTTGTCTGGATTGAATTTGATCTGTGGCTGGTTTTGTGCGTCAGTCATGGAAAAGGTCGAGAACTTTTAAAGTTACGATACGGACAAAGCTATCCACAACAGAGCCAATGTGAAAGTATGATAGAGACTAAAACATGTTGGTGTCCAGAAGATGTCCAAAAAGTCTTCCAGTTGAAAACATTGACTAGACATCATCTTATCTAGACCAGCTGGGTTTCCATAACAGATCTGTGCAAAATGTTGTCAATATTCTGCTAATGTAAAAAAAACCCCTCACTTTTGCAATGGCTGTGTTTCTGTTAAAAAAGAAACGCAATTAAAAATCACACATGAATAAGTTTGTTCACGTGACAAGTCATTAAAGAACATGCCGTGTCGTCATCCTCTAGCCACTTCTGGTCGTCGTCTTTACGTTTTGCACCAGTGGCGACGTTCGGTTGTTGATCACATGACTCCTGCGATGCAGTTTTGCCAAATAAACCAAAAGAAATCCACCTCATCCTAACGGAAAACTTTTTATTGGAAAAATTAGAGGGGCTTTTTTTTTCAAAGTTGTCGTGTTTCTATTAAATTTATTTTTAATGTCAAATCACGCAATTCTATGGTCAATGGAAGCGCAGCCACTGTCTTGTTTGAACTGGGCCACTTCAAGTCAAGGCCAGTCAACTTCTTGATGGTGGGCAATTTCTCTTTGCCAGTCCAAAAGAGGTGTTCTTGCAGCCCTCTCTAATTTAAGCAATGCTCAAAGCAACAGGAAACTTAACACACTTATTGAAGATTTATGAAGGAGAATAGTACATTTACACAACCTGGAAAAGTCTTCTGCACAAATTAGCTGCCGACAATAAAAAAGGAAACGGGCTCCAAAACTAAAACTTTCACACTTAAATGAAATTTGCTGAAGCCTAAATGGACTTTGAATGTAGACGGATGACCTGCGATCCCTTTTCACTGCATTCCATCTCCTTGTTTTTACAGCGCTATGAAGGAGTGCAGTCCTTTCGTCCATCTCTCCACCTTATTCAAACTCCTGTCCTTTGATTTGGAACCCTTCAGAAATCTCTTCAGTATTAAAGTAAACAGAAAAGGATTTGGTTGGTTGGACAATCCCCAGCCCAAAGCTGACCTCACCAGTTTTACATTTCTGAACGCTTCAGCAGGAGAGCATCGTATATTAAATGGTGACTAGCTGACTCACACTTTCAGAAGTTAGCTATTGTATGATCCCACTTGTGAATTCCAAGGCAAATGCATTTTACTCCAATCTGAGCTCAATATTTGGCCACAAAGTTGGTTTTTTGATGTTTTTATAATCCGTAAAAATCACCATCAACTAACAAATCCAAAGTCCTTTTATTAGTGGACTTTGGATTTGGTTCTTCAGGATATTTTGCGTTTCGATCATTAAGCTTCTTAATATCATCATCTTTTTTTATTAAAAAGGGGGGGGGGAGACTCATTGGCTGAAGAAGCGATGACTAAGAATATTTACCAGCAGGTCATGTGGGAAAACAGAGAGATTCCTCCCAAGTTCTTATTATTTAATTACATCGCATAATTGTGTTTGAAAATAATTTGTTTAACCTGGAGACTGGATGAACTGGAAAGGAATGCAAGCTGAATGCTAATAGCATTAAGCTAAAGTATGATTATGTGATAGAGATGTTGCTTCCGGAGCTTTAATAAACTAACTGTTAATAAAAATACTGCAGTTATGTTCATACTTACATTTATTATTACTGACAGTTTGCCCATTCCGCTCAAAATGTTGTACCATATGCCTGGAGAAGAGAGAGAGAGAAGCAGCAGAAGAACAGTGACGTTAGCTTTACAGCAGCGTGATCATCGTTTAGAGTATTTTCATTCAGGTGAAATCATTTCTAAGTTGTTTGCGAGAATGTTCTTGGTTTCTCTGAGTGTGTGCCTGCTAAACTTTGAGAGATATTTCTGCTAAAGTGGGGTTGTGTGAAGTATTAATGAGTAGTAAGTAGGTCAGCCGCGCTCGGAGGAGGCTCTCACGCGCAGGCGGAGGTTTAGTCTCGGTTACGTGGAACTGGGCCAAATGTTAGAGATGTTATGAAAATGTTGAAATAATACAAACTAAAACCGATACGAAAAACTGACGCAACGAAAAACTCACGAGGTTCATTTTGCTTACAAGCCAAAACATATCTCTCTTTGGAGGCTACAAAGAGTGTGTGTGAACAGTAGCTTTCAAGTATCGCCACAGACTGGAATTGGATTTAGGACTGGCCTTTGACTAGGATGTTCTATGACAAAAATATACTTTAAGCTGAATTATTCCCATCAGATCGTCAGTTCCCGAAACTGACGGTCTGATGGGAGTTTATGCTTGACTCCAACTTTTTTTTCTTACACGTTGGTACCAGTCTGTTGGTAAGTTGGATGAGCTTACCGATGTCTTTAGCCCGTGCAGTGACTGGCCTGCGTAACTCTGTGACGAACTTCCTGGCATCCAGCCTGATCTCAATGACGTTGTTCAACAGGGCAAAAAGCGGGGCCAGGGGGAACGACGCCACGAACAGAGACACAAAACCAAACTGGATAACTGTGGAGAGACGCAGAACAAAACAAAACAATAATTATTTGCGTCTGTTAAAACAGTTTAAAACTAATTCACTGTGTTATGGGAAAGACAGTTGTAGATCCATGAAACTTTTATTCCACTGGAGAAAACACGCAACGAAAGAATTTAAAATGAAAACACTGAAACAAGATGGGAGGATTCATTTTCTAAAACATGCTGCTTCATCATATTTTTCAGAAGTCCAACATTATGGATTTTCTGCAGTCTATGGTCCTGAAATTCTTTTAAGCTGTCCTTAGAAACACTGAAATAGCTCTTTAGAGATTAGCACCAAATTAGAATTATGAACTTCATTCAGATACAATTCACACACACACACACCCACGCCTACACACACACACACACACCCTCATGAACATGTTTAGGATGCCACTCATCGTCATATTCAATAAATCAGAATGTGTCCTGATGAGGCTCATAACCTTTTGAAAATTGACAACATTTAAGCCGGTATTAAAAATATTTTTTATTAAAACAAATAATTATAATTTTTGTATTAAAAATATTACTTTTATTAGTCTGAAGTAACATTTCAACTTTAAATGAATTGTGATTTTTAAATTATAATAATTAACAGGCATAAAGGCATTTCAACATTCATCTGTGTGCAATGAATCTATATAATGTGTGAAAATGTTCCTGAAATAAATTAACTTTTTAATAAAGTACTAATTTATTGAACAGAAAAAGTAAAAGCTTCATTTCTATTTTTACATGATTTCTTTCTAGACGTGAACGATTCCGTTTTTGTTTTATTTTTTTAAGGAAAAACATTCAGCTGTAAATTAAAATAACTCTGCGTTGGATCTGTGATTCTTTTCTGCTACAAAGTGAAACAAGTGAATGTTTTGTTTCCTCCGAATTCTCCCTCAAAGAGCAAAAAAAGATTGGATCTTTCTTGCCAGTGATTGGAGAATATTGCTGGTAAATATCAGGTGCTAGATTTCACCATGATAAACGTGAATATTTAGCATCTGCTGCCAACGGGGGAAGAATGTCTGGTCAATGAGAACGTTGTGTCTCTCTCGGCTGATTAACGATCGGTTCGCCTCCGTCTTAAGAATGCCCAGAAGGAAACCCGAGACAGACGCAGCAGTCGGACAGCCGGGGCCCCCCCGACGCGTTGCTGCGACCGGAGCGCTGGAACCTAAGCAGTGTGGGAACGGGGATTTCCAGCGAGCCGGAGACTGACGGCTTCACCTCGGGACACCACGCCGAGACAAAGAGCGGCCGGGAAGAGAATACGGCAGTGGCGCAGCGAGCGCTACGGGGCAGGCTCAGAGTAACCTCGCCGTCTACCTGAGCCGAGGTCGCCGGGTCCGGCCCAGCCACACAAAGGCGGCGCAGGAACAGACAGGCCCCACGTAGAAAAACGACTGTTGCAAACGGCAACAGTCCGCTCATAGTCATGACTGTCAGAGAGAGAAGGCGTGTGTGTGTGTTTTCCATGCGGAGCGCAGACATTTCTGACATTCTGCGATGCGCCCCGAGGCGGATTTCCTCCCACCCTGCTGTGTCAAACAAAATCTCCCTTTTCAACACATAAAATTGACTTTTCAAGCTGTAAAATGTTTAATGCAATTAAAAGACCCGAAACGTTTGCCTCATACCTCCACGTTCCCATGTTACAAAACGCCTCGCCACGTGGGTTTGTAGGTTTTTGCACGTTGTAGTTCGGAGAATAAAAACAAAACAGCAACAACACCATTTACATTTAGATGTTTCTCCTGTCCTGTTGCTGAACTTTGACCCCCACAAATACTTGAGATACCCTCAAAAAACACCTATAACCACGACAGGATAGTCAGGGGTCATTGTACAAAAAAAAAGAAGTAAATTTTACCCAAAAAAACCTCAGAAATATTAGGATTAACCTAGAAAAAATGTTCTAGAAAAAAAAAAAAAACAAGAACATTTCTGAATTTGAAAAGTCAAAAACAAAAACAATTTGCTCAGAAATTTTTAGATTAATCTCAGAAATTGTCGAGGATAAAACTTGGAAATTTCTGAGTTTCAAAACGTGACATTTTTCAATTTTGGAAACAGAAATGTCCGAGTTTGTTCTAGTTTACCTGACTATCAGGTAAGAAGACTCCCTAATTTGGCCTTCGTTCTTACGTACTTCATTGCTGGTGTTTTGGGGTTCATTTAACTGCAACTCCGTCACAGTTGTCTAGTTTTCAAATGAACCCAGTACGAGGTGCATCATTTTTCAAAAATCCGTTTATTTACTCTAACAGCATAGGTGGAATTTTATTTACAGCATTCTTTACGAACAATATGAAAACTCATAACATTACAGCAATCAAGCTGGGCAGCATTTTTAAACGTCTCCTCTGGTATTTCTGACATTTCATCTTTGATGAAATGAGGCGTTCTCATGGTAACCCTTCCAAACAAGTTATACTCCTCTAGGCTATTTCTGAGGAAACAGCAGCTGCAGGTATAGAAACAGTAAAGCTTTGTCCAAACTGAGTCACATAGCAGAACAACAGAATAGCAGATTCTCTACAAAAAAAGTCTTAAAAAATAAATAAAAAAAATCATGTGAAAGTGTGATCGTAAGAATAAAATTGTCCGAAATCTATAACCTTCAACCTCAATAAACTGAAGCAATGTTGGCTGAAACTCCTTCACAAACAGAGACTGATAAGTTCCCAGAGAAGACAAATACTTCTTCTGATCCTCCTAAAGTCTTTGGTTGCATGTTGTTACTTGTAATGCTGTTAACCTATGAGATTTGGATACTTGTTGACAGATCGCAATAGTTTCTTGGCTTCTGTTCAAAACACAGACACATAAAAAGTGTTTACCCTTTGATGGATTTCCTGTTTTTTTTTGGGGGGGGGGGGCTTTTGTTTAGCTCTTAAGTGTTTCAGATTAAAAATGTTTTAATATCAGACAAAAACATCCAGACCAAATACGGAATAAGGTTTAAAATGATGCCTTCATCTTGGAAAGTGAAAACTTTCACTGCATTAACTGTAATTACCAACATCGTTAAATCAACAATGAGATAGGAAAGCTGAGCTAATCTTTATTAGCCTCTAACGACACCTGTTCATTCCAGAAATTACTTAAATAGAACCTGTCTGACGACATGAAGCAGGATCAAAGATCTCATCTCATGGAACACCATTTAAAAGAAATTAATTTCTAATCAATTCTAAAAGATTTGGACTTCAGTGAAACCACAATGAAAATAAATTTGCTTAATGGAGCAGAATGATATAAAATGGACTTTTTTTTAGCTTTACCGTCATGTTATGATGTCATTTTCTCATCAGAAACATACCTGGAGTATTGCCTTCATTCTTTCATACATGTTTGAGAAATCCTTAATCTCCCGTGGCAACCATTCATCTGTGCAAAAACGCCTGGGAGGACATAGCCCCGCCTTCGAGACAAAGCTCCTCCTCTGATCTCCTTCAGACTAGTCAGCAGCAATTAGCAAACACCTGGTGGAACTGCACATCTGCTGAACATTTCACATATCAGTGAAACGCTGGTAAAAATGTTAAAGGGTTAATAGAGGAGCCATGTTGTGATGACTTGTGATGTGATGTGAGGCGGAGTTTCAGAAAGATCAGCAGCTTCTTAAAGAGACAGAAGCCCAATTGTAAGGTCTTTATAAATGGAATCATGAGATGGAAACTGCTTTGTTCTGTTTGTTGTTTGCACTTTATATATTGTTAGTTTATTTGTCTTTGCCCACTATCCATGTGCTGCTGCCTTTCTCAACCAGGTCACCTTTGTGGAAGAAAATTTTAATCTCCATTACTTTCTTTTTTTTTTATCTGCTTATATAAAGGTGTAGTAACAATAAACTGTTAAAATTAAACATTCGTTTGGTCATTATTTGAGTGTGGCAAACGATCAAAAATAGAAAGTGTCAAAACACTTTTCACCGAAACTATTTTTAGGTCTGTCCTGAACAAAAAGTTGAGATTCTTTTCAAATGACAGCAAAAAACACATTTTTACTATTTAACAACAAGACCATGAGGGTGAAAACTAACATTAGAGAGAAGTTAAGTCATTTGTCTCAATGAACATGTATCCATCGGGGAAAGGAAAGCTTTTATCTGCCTGTGTTTATGCGCTGCGGTTTCTGGCTGACATGGACACACTGTGGTTCGGTGTAAACACCGAGCCTCTCTGCTCACTTAGAGCTTCCAGAAAGCAGCACATATACGTGGTTGAGTATCTATTACCGTTTTCTCTCTTTCTTTTTGAAGATTTCACCATTTGCTTAGTGAAATGAGATCCAAACAACTTCCATCAGTTTCAAAGAGCGGTTCCCATCCAAACAATTCCAGTACATCCTGGATCCATAAGTTCTTCGGTCCGACGGCGTGTGTTTACGAGCGGGGGGGGGGGGGGGGGGGTGCGCGTGTGTGTGTGTGTGAAGGAGGTCGGATTATGTAAGAGTTCTCTGTGATCTTCAGGGAAACTCAATTAAAATGATTGTTGGTTTCTCATTGTCCCGGAGGCCGTTTCCTCTCTCTCTCTGTGTGTGTGAGTGTGTGTGTGAATGCAGACTCACTCATCTCCATGTACTCTGGTGTGAGGCCTTCAAACGGAGCCAGTGCGTAGTCCAGGTTCCACTGCTTGGGAGGCCGCTCCTCGTCCTTCTCCTTCTGAGTCGTCTCCTTCTCCTTCAGCGCGTGGATCAGCTTCTTCAACTTCCTGCTCAGATTGAGCCAACGACATAGAGAACTGTTCAACACAAGTGTTAAAACTATGCCGTTTTGCAGGGATTCTGTGTTTCCCTGTGAGGTTTAAGTATTTCTGACTGTTTGTGGACCACACAGTTAGATGGAAATTCTCATAAAAGACTCAAGCTAGCATCATCTTGGATCTTAAAGATGTTGCCATCTTGAAAAAGAAAAGTTCAATGACAAAAAGTCTGGTACTTGTAAAGCGAATGTTATGTAAAGTGTTTTATGAGAAGTGATGTTTGCACGAAATATAGTAGCTTAGGACGTTTCCTGCGGCAACCAAAGGAGTCAAGCAGTTCAGTTTCTCTTAAAACGGGTTTTTGCTTCGTGAAATGTGGCCTGAATGAAGCTGCAGTGTCTCTTTGTATTCCAATGGTGTCTGAAGATACAGCTCTGGAAAAAATTAATAGACCACTTAAAATGATCGGTTTCTCTGATTTTACTTTTTATAAGTTTATGTTTGAGTAAAATGAACATTGTTCTGTTATCCTATGAACTGCTGACAACACGTCTCCCAAATTCCAAGCAAAAATTTCGTATTTATTTGCAGAAAATGAGAAATGGTCAAAATAACGGAGAAGATGCAGCGCTTTCAGACCTCAACTAATGCAAAGAAAACACGCTAATATTCATTTGGAAACAACAATACTAATGTTTGAATGCAGGAAGAGTTCAGAAATCAATATTTGGTGGAAAAACCAGGAGGTTTTCAATGTGGTTCACTGCAGTGGGTTCTTAGTAGTTTTTTTTCCAGAGCTATATGTGGCATGTAGGATGTGCAATCTAATCTTTGTTTAAGCCAGGCTGCCGCAAAATGTTTGAATGTATCGGAAAAGTCCTGTGTAATGAGAACGGCAGCTTTGTGGCATAATATATGTTGCAGTTATAGCTAATGACATCACCAGATCTCATGCGAGACTATGCAGAAGCTCTAACTGCACTGACACTGATTGATTGATTACATTATCTTGAAACTTTGCAGTGGTCAAATATTTCATTAAGGTCTGAACTTAACAAACGTTTACACTCTTTTCAAGTGACTGTAAAAACGTATCTTTACATTTTGTCAAGGAGAAGCTGAGAGTG
This sequence comes from Xiphophorus couchianus, assembly GCF_001444195.1. Classification (NCBI taxonomy): domain Eukaryota; kingdom Metazoa; phylum Chordata; class Actinopteri; order Cyprinodontiformes; family Poeciliidae; genus Xiphophorus; species Xiphophorus couchianus. The sequence goes on along the minus strand of NC_040244.1, from coordinate 15,195,418 downwards.
AAAGCGATTAAAAGTTAGTTATGCAACTATGAAGTTAGTTGTGCTAACCCTGAAGCACTAAGCATGAACAGAATGTTCCGCTAACATTACAGCGCTACACGGAAGCTAATGCTAGTGCGCTAATCCTATAAAATCGCCGCGTTAGTGAGAATTGCCTCACACTGATTTACCTTTACAATTTGACAATGAGAAGCTACGAGTGAAAATGAAATAAAATGAGAGTAATTTAGTTGTGCATACCACTAACTCAAACGTTAGCTCTGTTAACCCTTAAAGCCCTACACAAACACAGATTTAACGGAGGCTAATGCTAACACGCAAAATCGGTAAAATCAACCATATTAGTCAGGATTACCTCACATTGATCCACCTCTACCATTTCAACCAACTGGTAACAATCCCAAGCTGTAAATGGCAAATTGAACTTTAAGTCCAAAATGGTCAAGCCATTTTTAATTTCTGAAAATGAACAGGTATGTCCCTGCAAATATTAATTCAGTCTCTACATCCGACAAAAATGTTACCTTTCCTAGTCACGACACACAATCAATATGCTAAAGCTCATAGACACGACAGGGCTTGAGGGTACTTCCTTTCTTCACATTTTGACACAATGTTTTAGTAATAAAAAGCCGTGATGGTTTGTTTTCCCTGATACTTTCAGCAGCCATGGCATTACGCGTTTTAACAGAATGAAAATAAGGCACAAAACTCATAAGGTCAGAAAACATTCAGTGCTGTTGTAAGATTCTGACATGTTCCTAGTGGATTGAACCTATCCTGCAAGATACTAAGAAAAATTTGTATTCAAATTCATGAACATTAATTGACTCAAAAAGCAGAGACGTAACAGGAAAACATGTAATGTGTGTTTTTGCTCAAGTCAACATTGTCAACATGCTGCATTAACTGTATAACGACATTATTTTAAGTGAATCATAGCAGGTCTGCAGCACTCCGTCATGAGCTAAGTCTAAATGTTTACAGCGCCTCAGAAGCAAACATCTCAGTGGAATCCCATCGCTCTAACAACCAGAGGCTGACTGCTTCTAAAGGCAAGTTACGGCAGGAAGACTGGCTCATATCAGACATGCAAACCTGAATCAGTGCAAAAGAAATTAGCAGAGGAAACGGAGACAGGGGGTTTCATTACGTCTGATTCTCCCGATTTGAACAGCGCAAACAGTAGAGACGTGTTCTCTCTGAGTGTGAAGACATATCAATAATCCCTGTGCAAAGTCACACAAGTCTGACATTGTGTGCAGGCTGTATGGTGGGTGTGTGGTTGGGTGTTTGTATCAATTTGAAACTTGTAAAACCTGTAGTGAAAGTGGAAAAATGTGTGGTTGTTCTTTTTACAGTGCCTACATAAACGATCAATCTATATCCCTCACAGAGGAGAAGGAGAAACTGAGGCTCTGTGAGGATCATTTCATCTGTTTTCTCATTCATCAGACTGTGGCGGTTTTAAGTTAGTCAATCTCAGAGCCATGTTGGGTCTCAGAAGGACGTCACTGTGAATATTCCACAGAAATGTATCCCCTGGGAGGATACGTAGGCCTGGCCTAGCAACCATATGTTGCCTTGAGAATACACTCTCCCTTATTTGTGTTCTGTGAAGGGAATCTGTTGCTAGAAGCTGTCAAACCAAGACGTTCATTCTGCGGTGGAGTTAAAGGATTTCAACTCGCAAAGTAATTTGTGTTGCTTAAAAACTTTGTATTTCTGGCTTTTATGTTGACTGCATTGTTTAACTTTATAGATTATTAAGATGCAGATTTTTACTTACATTTGGACATCTAAAACTGACATTGTACCTCCAAGGAAACATGCATTCATAGTGTTATAATGTTTTTGCCAAATGCCTCATCTCAACGTCCCAGCCGAAAGCTAGACTCACTGACGAAGGAAACATTTTTTCAGTCTTCCAGACTTAGACAATCTGTTCCAAGGTGTGTATTTCAAGTGTTGATGTAAGAGAAACATTCTTTCATAATTGTTCAATTTAGCAACAGGACGCTCAAGCTCAAAATTCTGCCCTCGAGCTAAAATAGACCCGGTTTGCATCCTTCTCCTCTAGCTCACTCTTTGCCATCAGTTTGGCATTATCTTGGAGAAGGTTGGGTAATAGTCTTGATTGTTGGAAGGCCTGACCTTGGTGACCTTAGATAGGGTCTCGGTCTTGGAAGGTCTGGTCTCAGTCCTAGAAAGTTCAGTCTTGGTCTTAGAAGGTCTGCTCTTGTTTTTGGGAAGTTTGGTCTTAGTCTTTATCTTGGAAGGTCAGGTATTGGTCTTGATTTATCAAAGGTCCAGTGTCTTGGTGTTGGTAGATCCGGTCTTGGTCTTAGAAGGTCCGTTCTTGATCCTGGAAGGTCCGGTCTTGGACTTGGTCTGGAAGGTCAGATCTTGGAAGATCCGGTCTTGATCTTGGAAGGTCTGGTTGTGATCTTGATCTTGGAATGTCGAGTATTGGGTCTTGGAAGGTCTGGTTTTTGAAGGTTTGGTTTTGCTCTGAGCCTTGGAGGGTGCCGTCTTAGTTTTGGTCTCAGAAAAACTGGCCTTGACTTCGTGACTGTTTAGCAGGTCAACTAACTCTAAACATCATCCAAAACACACAATCCTTTTGTTGAAACACAATAGTACTAGCATCATCTTGTGGAGCTTTCATCAGTGGCTCAAATATTAGAGCATTTGAATTTTGGATCTTTGGCTTCCCAAACCCTAAGTGCTTATACGTTACAACATGTCAGTCCTAAAAATTCAAGTGGACAAGACACCGTGTTCAAGTCCGAGCTCTAATCAGACAAGAAGTGACCACCATTAATTAGAATTTGGTGGAGATGATATAAACCACATCAGAGTAAAAATCAAAGTTCTGAACAAGATCCCAGTAAATACTCTAGAATAAATCAAAAGATTTTGAACATTTTATAGCCAGAGGACACATTTTTCAGCCTCAAAACATTTGGCCATGACTTCACAGGCTTGCTGAGTAGCTTAACTGTAACCCCTGAATTCCTCTTAAACCAGAACTCTGATGTTGAGTTCCTCAGTAAACCACTGGATGCCTACCAGGCGTCAACACTTTGAAGCATATGAATGTGACACAGACCACTTGACGGAACGTAGTAAGTCGTGTTGCGTGTGTCACGACTCGTTGACCACGCGTACTAGAACTTTTGATGAGGCCAATCAAACAGGTCACAGGGTCATAGCAACAGTAACAACGCTGCCTCAGGCCAGGTGCTGTTATAAACAAAGCTGACCTCTGACCCTTTGGATCTGCTTGTAAAAACAGAACTATAATTAGACAAAATGGTGCACCTCCGTTCTGACCCAGAGGAAATGTTATTAGAAGGAATCTTGTGCAATACTGTGATCGAGCATGGGTGAGTGAGTGGGAGCTTCATGGTATAGTGCACAGAAACAACAGAGACATTGTTGTGTTACAGTCAGAAACACAATTTTACTCTGAATACCACAAAATAAAACAAAGTGCCTTCAGGAGAGCAGCCAAGAGGCCAAAGGTACAGAGCTGTTCCATCTTCTCCTATTGTAGAACAAGTATTAGAATTTAATGTTCGCAGAGGAACTGAGTTGTTCTGTCTCACTGGGAAAACAGTCGGAAGGTTTTGAGTTCAAGTCCAGATTGTTGGCAAAACACTGAACCCCAAGTCGTCCACTGGAATACGTTTTGGTGTATGGGGACTTACCTTCTGGGACAAAAGGTCAACATGACTACGCTATTGAAATGCAGATGATTTACTGTAAAGAGCGGCCAGAAGAAAGCCATCATTGAAAGAAAACCATATGAAGTCTTGTTTGCAGAAAAATAGCTGGAAATGCACAGCACCCTCAACATGCAACAATGATAATAGCATGACGTGGGTGGCAGGATGCTTTTCGTCTGCAGCCACAGAAGATGTTTAGCTCTAATGGGAAAATGTATGAAGCTGCATACAGTGGAATCCTGCACTTAGATAGAAAAATCCCTTCAAGCAGGACAAACAACAGGATCCTAAACACACACCGCTTCAGTTTAGTGCTTGAAGTCAAAGTATCTTCATGTGTTAGAATGGTTGCAGTCAAAGTACCGACCTAAATCCAACTGAGAATATGTGGAAGGACTTGGAAACTGTTGTTCACACACTGTCTTCATTAAAGCTCACAAAGTTTGAGCCACTTTGCAAATGTAAACTGCAAAAAAGCAGATGGATGGCTGGATCATTTTCCTTACATTTAAAAGTTATCCACTACTTCGCAATGAAACGCATTAAAGTTTGTAGTTGTAAAGTGACAAAATGTGAAAACGGTCCGTTGGTGTGAATACTTCTGCATAGGTTTTGTCTCACAGCTACCCTCTTGGCTGGTTTAGACCGTCAGACTTCTAAGTCTCGGATCCAATGATGCCGCAGAAAGCAAAAAGAAAGCGGTCGACTCACGGGATCCCGATTTCGAAGATGTTGTTCTGGATCAGCTGCTTGCCCAGCATGATGATGCTGAGCTGAATGCACAACTCGATGAGGCAGCCTCCTGGTGCGCACTACGGGAAACACAGAGGGTCGGTTCCAGAACCGTGCAGGATCCTCGTATACTTGACCTTCTTAGCTAAGGTTTTACAGGAACAAACCTCCTCCATGCGATAATCATTGAAGACGTACACATAACTTCCAGGTCGACCCGCAAACCTACAGCAGCAAACAAAAGATAACATTCATGGAGTAAAGTTTTTGTTGTTTAACCAAAATTAATGAATCATTTCTTTTATTTGCAGATGTTTAAGAAATAAGACATATTTCTTGTTTAAGAAAAGACTCTTCTTGGCATGACATAAATATTTAAAAATCAAAGACGCGCCTTTTTTTTTTTTCTTTATTAATAATTTATGTTTTTGCATGAATACACGGTTCCCACAGCTCAACATCATGTCACACTACACACAGGAACGTGCGCATGAGGACTCGTGTCTTACCGTCCCTTGAAGAAAGCCACATAAAATATGGGAGCGTATGCGTTCATAAACTTGAGCAGGAAGGCCTTAAGGATGAGGCGCTCTTCGAAGTTGGTTTCCGTTTTAGGAATCTCTGAAAACAAAAAGTTAATATTACTGTTTGTGTAAAGTTTTAGGAGGACAGTACTTTAGTATGCACATTGACTTTTGAAGATAAAACTTGACCCCAAATCCTATTTTTATTTTATTTGTGAATAAAGCTTTTTAGCCCCATCTGCCTCACTCGTCTTTGGAGAACAGTTTTAATTCACCGACATTAGGGAGGTTTTTAAGCTGGAGCTGCTGGTTTAGGGTCACTCTTAACCTTTCAGAGGTGAACTTGGATGCAGCACACACATCAGTGGAAGTAGGTTAGCGTACTGGCACTTCTCTTTTTGATTCCACACACACACACACACACACGCGCGCGCGCGCGCGAGCGCACCCCCTCTTTACACGCCTGAATTCTGCCTCTATTTCTGGGGTTGGGAATATCGATGTGAATGTCGTAGAAACCTCTGGGGACGACTGGTGAGAGAGCTGGAGCATGAAAACATCAAAGTTTTATCACACTGTCCAAGAAGAAGAAGACGGGAGAAAAAACTACATTTCTCTCAAATATGCAGACACATGCTCACTGTGTAAAACAAATGTTTAAAAACATATTTTGCAGTGAGCGTGTGTGTGTTAAGATTTTTTTTAAACTAGTCCCTCTGGGGCTCAAGTTCACTTGGCCACCCCTTCAAACTTACATTTTTTACTCTTAAAAAATGTCAGAGTTTATTAGTCTCTGTAGATAAGTCATTTCAAGAATTACTGCAATCAGCAGCAAGAAAACCGACCCACTCCCAAGCATAAGTTAAGTAAATTGTGTGTTATTTCCTGAAAATCTTGTATAGCGTCCTAATATTTATTTTGATCCTGATTCCCACTTGTGCCAATTATGCCTCCTACTCAAGTAAAAATAACTAAAAATACGCAATATATTGGATATATTGTCACCAACATCGGTATTGGCTGATATTAGTCATTTTTTAACATATTGGTATCAGCCCGATAAATAAAACTCAGTTTAAGTCAGCAGTGTGGTCCATTCTTAAGGCGTCAAAAGGTAAATCATATTGTTATATGATATTGGTAAATACTGGTTATCGGCCATAACAGCAATATTAAAATCGGAAGCATGTAGAAGCAGACTTATACAGTGTTTTCTTGTTTTCTCCTCTACTCTCATCTCCTTCATTCCCTTGAAACCTTTTTCTCCACCTTTCTCAATTTTTTCCCCCCGTTTTTTTCTGTGTCTGTGCCCATTATGTTCAAAATAAACTCAAAGGAATTTTTTATGTTCAGGTTTTATATATATCAAGTACGGTATATGGGTATATGGAAAGCTGTAATGCTCCACCTAGACAGCCATATTTGTGTGATTCTTCTGAGTTGCCCTGATTTTAAACATGTAGGATTTTTGTGTCCTGCATAACTGAGAATTTACACCAATGAAAACGGCTTTAGATGTGAGGTCAGCGGCTCTTTCCGTACCTAGCTCAGTCAGCCACAGTGCCACGGCGCCGTAGATTTCATCCAGGATCAGGATGACCACGAGGTTGATGATGACAGCGGTGGCCGTCACGGTCACCCGGACATTGGACTTGGTCTCGGGGTCCGGGCTCATCGCCATCAAGGCCGAGATTGTGATGCGGTAGACGATTACGCCGAAAACTGCTGAAAACGTCAGTCCAAACTGACAGCAAAGCGAGAAGTAAATGCTTTGACATTAATTAGTTAACGTACGGTGAATACCAAGGAAGTGTATTGTAGACAGCACAGCACAGCACTTGCACTCGACTTGCCATGAAAAGGATAGAGGAAATGTTCATGAAGTATCCAGGGAGACGGTCTTTCCACGTCAACTTCTCGGCGACCGTCTGAGTGAAAAGATGAGAGGGAGACAGAGGAGAGAAAAGAGTGAGAGAGTTCCCAGTTTGGCAAGCAATGGGTCAAGGTTGTTCAACTTCACTGGAAGATCAGGAGTGAAGAAAACAAAAAACAGCTCAAATGCAGAAGAATCAGACCAACAAGCGCAGACCTCTATTTGCTGAATCGGCGCTAGATAAGTGGAAGGTAAAGGAAGGATGGAAGAAAGGTCAAGGGGTGTAAATAAAATGTACTTACTGGAGTTATGGTAAATATAGAACTAAATAAAGACGTAGTTCTAATAAAAAGTAACTTCAAAAGAGATAATGAGGAAAAAAATGACAGAAACAGGAGAGAAAAGTCTCAACTGAGCCTCTATTGCCATTACTTTAATACAGAATGTTCTCATATTTGCAGGATTTGGGGATAATTTCTTTAAAACAAACAAAAAAGTCATAATTTGTTTCAAGTCAACTCAACTTATGTGACCTGATTCACATCATGGAGCAATTTCACATATTTAATAATATATATAATAATAAGAAGGAATAGCAAGCAAGTGGGGATCACTCCTAATGCAACGCCGCCATCTAGTGAACATAAAGGGACAGTACAACCCGCACTTGAAGCTGCCTGGATGTCGCTCAGAAGAGAGCATCCTCACACGGACGTAAACAGCTATATTGAATTTGAATGGAAACTGGAAGTTCAAGCTTTTGCTTTTTTTTAAATCCTCAAGCCACAACCAAGAGAAACTGGCACAAGAGGACAAAGTCAAAAAAGAGGAAAGACAAATTTATAGTCTGAGTGTGTGTGGAGCATGTGTGTGTGGTGGGGACAGCCATCAGCGGGGGAGGTAATAAATTAGGTCAGGTGTTATATTTGGCTTGTGGAGTCCACTGAGGAGAGCCCGACAAAGCTCTCATGCCAGGAGACCAAGGGACAGCTTTTTATTTTCTCTGTTATTAGCTGTCTTTCTGACTAGCCTGCTCCTGTGCTGCCTTTTATGCAAAACAGGAAGTCAAAATAAACATTTCCTTCATCATGTAAACACTAAACAATTGCTTTATTTCATCCTGAGACCTAACAGAAATCTGCTAATCTTCATTGGGGATTTGGGGGAGTTTTTGGTGGGCAGATTTGTTTCATCTACCACTCCGGCATGTCAAATTTTGAACCAACAGTTGCTCTCACAAGCGCACAAACGCATATCAAAATGCTTGGTTTTTGAGAGCATAACATTTTTTTTATGCATAATTTTGAAAGTCTAAAAAGAAAATCTAGAGAGTTTAAGTTATGAATCAAACTGATGTGGAACAAAAAAAGCGAACTCTACACCTACAAACCTCGTTCTCGGCTCGGTTGAAGTGAACTCCGCTGCGGTTTGAATGCATATGTGAACGCCGAGAAGACCAGAGACTGCTCCGAAAGCAGGAAGTGAACTACAACACAGGGAATTCTGGGCAAATACAACCAAAAACAAACAAGTCTAGCACTAGCGGGAGAAATGACTGGAGGTGTTTCACCAAAGACAAAAGAGAAATCCTACAAGCGCTAAAATCTGACGCCACTCCATTTTGTTTGCATTTCCTGAAGTAGAAAGTTGTGCTCAGTGTCTTCTCCAGAGGTTTTTGTGTCGTTTCCTTCAGTAGTTCTTTGTGCAGCGCCACCACAGATGGGGGGATGAAAATGTTTTTCAAGTAGTTTGGCTCATTTCACTCATTGAAGTGTGGAAGTAAAACGTACCAGTATTAACAAGTATTACAATTTTGCTCATAAATCAAACCAAGTCCACCAGACTCTCAGGTCTGAAAACACCCTGTACATCTAGAATGGTGAACTTTAATCTCTTCTGCTCACTAAAATGAGCAAAAGTGAATTGGAATGAAAAAATTGCCCCACTGTCTTAAACATAATATTGTCTTTAGATGAATTGGACTGACCCCAAAAATAGGCTTTATTTGTACTGAGTGCTGAAAATGTTCTGCACTGATTCCACAAAGCGGTGAAACATGCAGCTCTGTCTGACTTTTGAAAGCTAATTTGGTTTGAACCTATAACACAATTTTTGTGTCTCAGGTAATAAAGCCAAGGGCTGCTAAGTGTGCGTGAGAGGGAGAGTTGTGTGTCGCCATAGTGACGGTCACTAATCTTACCCCTGGCTTCCTGCCCAGCATGCATCACTCCCACTCAGGCGCTCTCCCTCTGTTTTTCTTCCTACCTCCACTTCCCCAAGCCTCTCAGTCTCTTGTGCTTTGTGTTTCTTTGTCTTGTATCTCTCTCTGTTTTTTTGTTTTGTTTTATTTTGTACACAAATAAGCATTGACTGACAAGCTGTAAGGTGATATACTGTATGTTCACAAAGTGGCAAGTTGAATAACCTTTGAAAAAAGCTTGAGTCCCAATTACAGCATTCAGAAAAATTATATTTAACCTTCTTGCCATTAATTAATTTATATTAGCACTTGATTTTATGTTTACTTTTAACCTTTGTTTAATTTTATTGTCTTAATTTAATCGCTTTAAATTGAAATTAGTTAACAGCTAGCTTGTTGTATTAGCAATTAGCTCAATTAGCATGGTTAGCACTGCTACCAATAAACATGAGTCTTGTGGTTTAGCTATTCCCAGGTAATAGAGACCTTCATACTAATAGAATCTCTATCAGAACTCTGACAACATTTTCTAGTTCAGAACATACCATAAAAACACAGACTGAATAAACAAAAGCATAAAATATAGACAGGTTCGCTGTAAAGTATTTTGCTAACGGCAGAACTATGTCAATTCACCTCTTTTGACTTATGCTTCCCTGAATATCACTCAAGTGGGTCCAAACTAATGAGGTTAATGGCTGTTTTTGTGTGAGGAAAAAACGACTAAACTTTAGCTACTTTGAAAAGGCAAAGAAGCTGAACGATTAGCATCTGCTGAAGCTAAGCTCTCTAGTGCAGTGGTTCCGAACCCCCGGGCCGCGGACCGGTACCGCGTAATAAACATTACTAGTAGTAAGTAATAGTAATAAACATTTCCACATATCACTTCCAATGTCCACCGAACTCTCAGTTGCATTGTCAACTGTTTGAGGTTCCTCTCCGTTCTTACGTCACCGCGCTTTCTGATTGGCTACCTGTCATGTTCAACAGGCTGCGATAAAAGGGCCAAGACAATGTTGAATATGGCCGATTTTAGATCGGGCATATTCAACACACCACCACGTAACACGCCACACACTGCAGGACTTTGTAAGATTGTCGTAAAGGGAAAATTGGGGCAATTTTCATACAATATGATTAATGCCCACCCCTACTTTCAATCTCAGTTGGGATTTTTGTCCAGTTTTGACTTGCAAATTCAGATTTTTTTTTTCTTATTTCTGATTACAGAATTGATATTTTAAACTGTCTTCGGCCTCTTAAGTGAGCAAGTTGCCTGTGGGCAGTTATCAAAGTGTGGGTAGCTTCAATAACAACTGACAACATCAGGCTACATGTGTGCTGCCTTATGTGTTGCATGAAAATAAAAAGAACTAAGTTTGAAAACTCAAAAGGATAAATAGGAAATTTAGGACCATCAGCAGGATGGGTTAACCAAATAATGAATGAAAAAAACCCAAAAGGAAACAGATACCTGAGCAGATGAAACCACAGCAGCCAGAGGATGGGACAGGAAGAGAAGAACAGAGAGACAGCAGCCTGCTGGAAAGGAAACGAAGGGAGAGGAAAATGGGGAAAAGGAGGGAAAAGAAGGAAGGCATGCTAAGGAGAAAAGAGGAGAGAGGGAGGGTTACCGGTACTCCTGCAGCCATGGCAGACAGCAGTTTTTGTCTCCATCTGTCCTTCCCTGTCACTGTCCCGTCCTCCTGCTTCTCTGGCTACGAGACAGAGGGACAAGTCACAAACACACAAATATGGCTTCGCATCAGCCACTGGGGCCAGGTTTGAGCCGCAGGGCATCCCCTATTCATGCTAACCCTAACCCACACCCATAAACTACAGAAGTGCGCAAGTCAAAATTATGAAAATAAATTTGATTAATGGAAACGCGACAACTTCAAAAACAAAACTCTGGTTTTTCGCTTGAAGGTTCTTGCACTGGGATGTGGTGGTTTTTCAAATGTGTCAAACTCGATGTATGTTGCAAAACGGCCATACAGTAGAAACCCATTTTTTCGCATCACACGAGTTACGTGATCAACAGCCGGATGTTACTGCTGCCGGAAACGACAAAGAAGACAACAGGGAGTGGTAGGAGGATGATGGTTTGTTTTTGTTTTTTCCAGGCAATGTGCAGCTGGCTCCACCAGAGACCTCACAGCGTCACACCGTTCAGAAAAAGCTGTGTGTCATTCCAACGTGTTGAATCCATAGTTCTTATGTAAAATGTCTGACTACAATTTGCCCAAAACACCAAATACTTAGCCGCTCCAAAGTAGGCGGGGCTTGTTGCTCCAACTTGAATAAGACACCGACGTCTCTACTGATTGGCTGATAGATGATGAGCCCTAATTATGGCTTCTTGGCCTCTTTAACACTCGAGTTACTGTAGGTTTCCTTTAAAGGGATTGTTAAGGAAACCAAATAGCAAGCAGACAAGTTGGAGTGTATTTGTGAAGGGGAAAGAAAATTCCATTAAAGCATATTCTTGTGTTAGAAATGGTTTAGTCAAACCCCAGACCTGAAAGACCTGCAGCTCTATTTGCGTCAAAATGGCGATTTTTATAAAGTATTGAATGAGAAGTGGCATAATAAAACACCAGCGTGGTCGTTTTCTGAAAGCAACTGGTTGGACTTTTATTTAGTGGTGTGAGAGTAAAGGGGACTCGTGCAAAGGAAAGCGGAACTTCAGAGCTGCTAGAAATCACAGAGGATTTTCCTTTCACTTTGCAATTATGTGCTGGTTTTTGTCTATCATAAAGTACTTGAAAAAATGGGGCTGTAACGAGAAAAAAAAAATTTATTCTTTTTCCGATCATGTTTTAAAGTTCCTACCTCGTTCTTTTTCTTCTTCTTTTTCTTCTTCTGCTGCCGCTTCCTCTGTCGCTTCTCCAGGAGGATAGTCTCATACTTTGGCCGGGGATGTTCCTGACAACAAAACGGGAGCTGGTTTACGGAACAACATTCCCATGATGCATCTGTGCAGCTGATTTAGTGCTTAGCAAAAAGTCACACACATGACACCCTGTTCTCATCAATTATCCCTGTAGATCTGAGCTGATCTGTATGTGAAACGTCTACGTCTGAGTTTCTAGATGGTTTGGTGTTTTCTTTGTTTGTTTTTTTACCTCGTCCTCCTCGATTCCCGTCAGATCCCAGCTGAAACTCAGGCTGATCTGTCGCCGTTTCCACTGCTCCAGGAACAACACGGCTGCACACACACACACACACACACACACGCACAGAGAAATTCAGTCAATCATTCTATCAAAAACTCTGCTGCCTACAAACTAAAAAACAGGATTTTACTGCTAAAAAAAAAGAAAAATATGGGGAAAAAAAACTCAACTTTTTATTAAGCCCAAAAGTTTTCATACCCCTAGCAAATTTAGATTTAATTTTATTATGACTGAAGCAAAAAGTTTGTTTCCAGACCACTCAAAAGATATTGAAACATTGCTAAAGTTTGGTCTTTTATTTAGGTTCTAAAATGGCAGATACATTTTTTTTACATCATTTTCAATACTAAACGGAGAGATATTTATTATTTCTTACAGATGTTGACCAACTTTCTGTAGCTTTTCCAGTCACTCTGGCTAAATAGAAAATAACTTATCCAATATGTGCTTTCCATTGGATCTGCAGAGTAAATAAAATCTGCCTCAGTTCCATAACAACCATGCCGGTTGTTATGGAACTGAACACATCTGTTTGGCAAAACCAAAACATCGCCCACTTTCATTTTAGTTCCATCAGAACACTATATGTATCACCAAAAATGTAAGTTCTTCTCCCTGAGTCTGTCTGCAAACAGTAACCTGAGTTTTTATGTCATGGCTTCTTCCTTTCTGAGTGGCATTTCAGCCCCTGTGGGTGCAGAGAGTTTTTCCTGGAGGATAACGACATCCACACAGCAATCTTAGCTTATGTAAACCTCTGATTTTTTTTTTTTAAAAAGGTGTATTTTCAAACAGTAAATGTAAATATCTGAGTTCAACTGTACATTTTTATTGTGTGCGTTTTTTTTTTTACTCCTGAAACTTTACTCCCGTGCCGATTTAGCTTGTCGCCACAGGCGTCCGCCGCCGCTTGAGGCGAGAGAGGACGTAAGATATTTATGAGCACCTTCACGTTCACCCAACCTGTCCTCCTTCGTCTCCCTCTCACTCACACTCCCACACAAACCCAAAACCTCACCCCACAGAGACATGAAGATGGCGAAGAAGACGGTGGCGGGGTTATCGAAGAGGTGCGAAGCCCTGGCCGTGCCGCAGGCCGTGCTGAGGTGCCAGTAGTCGCAGGCGCCGTCGCACAGCGGACACATGGTGAAGTTGAGACGCTCGTCGCACATCTCCAAACTGCAAAGAGGGAGGAAAGGAAGGGCGTAAACTTCAACCCGCCGATAGGCGTCCCAACGCTTATTGTGCGCAGCATGAAAATGAAACCGTGATTACAATCCCCGCAAAAAAAAAGACTTTAAGAGATGCTCGTGTCTGTTACATGTGCGTACAAGAAATGAATGGGACTTTTAACTCCTGACTACCACACAAGCTTTTGTACTTTGACCCTGTTCATAGTCGGTGTGGGCTGAATCCATGACACTCGCGCACACACTGCCAGCCGTACCTTCTGTGTGCCTCCCACACAGCCGTGACTAAAGCCAGATACAGCAGGTATCTGGGCAATCCCTGTCTAGTGGAGTGTGTGAGTGTGGCTCGTGAACATGAGCGCTCGCTGAAAAGAGATCCCTCATTTTCAGACTCTTCCTGTGTTTTACAGAAGAGTTTTACACGTTCGACTAAAATCTGCGAGAGAACGACTCGAGGTTTTCGCGGTGTACCTGGGGATGTTGGTGTCCACCGTCGCCACGCCGTATCCAAACACGATGATTCCCACAATGGAGGCCGGGATGAGCAGCTGGGTGTAAACACCGAGCCAGGCAAAATACAGGCCGATCTTCTCCCCAAAGTACTTCCTGCGGAAAAACAGGATAGGCTCACGTGAGACGGGGATGAGTTTGCAAACCTCTGCATTCCTATAAATGTACTATTTGTCTAAATGGAAGGAAAATTAACTTCTCCTTTTGTTACCCTTCATCCAAAAGGCTTCCTCAGTTCATGGGTGAAAATTATGCCTCTACCTGAGCGTTTTGTTTTCGGTTTAGAACTGTTCACCAAGGAGTCAGCTTATTGAGACAAGGCTCAACGCTTCATCTATATCTCAAAGACAGGAAACACTCTTTGGAAGAGAACGACATTCGCATTTTGGACAGGGAAGACCGGTGGTTTGGAAGAGCGAAAGAAAAAAAATCTACATGGAGCAAAAAAACAAGAGTAAAACGAGGAGGTGGTCTACGGTTTCATCTTTCTACAGTGCAGGACAAATCAAGAATAAATCATGCTCTGTTAATATTTCTGTTTTTCTTCTACATGGAGGAATGTTGTTTGAATTTGCTGGTCGGATCTTTGTCTGTCAGTGTTTATAGTGATAAAAGTGCACCTGCGAGCAACACTGCTGGTCAAAACCAGAGCAGGAAGTAAATATACCAAAAAGATTTCAGGTTTTGTATCAAAATGTTTGTAACAATAAGCTAGATTAGCAACAGAGCACTTTTAAATCCTAGGGTAGGGTGTCTATTTGTTGGGTTTCCAAGCTGCTGCTTAATGCATAGACAGTCAGTAGCTGTGATTCCATTACAAATATTCATCAAAACCTTATCAATAATCCACTAATGTCAAAAGAACACAATTTTGCAATTAAATAAAAAACAGACTTAAAGTTTGTTTGCATTTTTGATAAGTCGTTAAAAAAACACGTCACGCCATCATCCTCCCTACCACTTCCTGTCGTCTTCTTCTTCATGGTTTGCACAAAGCTTTTTTCATGTGATGTAAAAAAAAGTGCTTCCATTTCAATTTTGCCAAATGAGCCACTTTCAATATGGGCAAAAAAAAAAACACACACACACACACACACAAAAAAAACACCTCATCCAAGAGCCATAGCCTTTGATCATAAAACAAGTGTTTTTGAAATTAGCGCGTTTCCATCAAGTGGATTTATTTTCAAAATGTCGAATTGCGCAATTACACGGTCGACGGAAACACAGCTAAAGAAATGTTTGACTTATAAACTCGCATTTGAACTAAAAAGACTGTTACGTCTGAGTTTCCCATGAAAAATAGACATTTCCATTAGCTGCTTTTTTTTGTGTTGTTTTTTTTTACGCATCTCCAGATTGTAACTTTAAAAATAAATAGAATAAGTCACAAACCTGAACTCAGTTGGAAAAAAAAGTCAAAATGTATGAGGAATAGCCAGTTAGCTAGTTGTTGAGAAAACATTAATTATGCATTTCTGAGTATGATTAAATATCAACTGACTGACTGAAGTACTTTCTATAACCATAGAAACGGTGGTAGTTAGACAGTCCACCTCCTAGTTGGTAGGATGAGCTGAAACCTGTTCAGAGGTGTAGCAGGCTCTTCTGTTTTGCAACATTACCTGACCAGATCAATGGGCTGGTACTTGTAGAAGGCCGAGTATTTTGCCCACTCTTCGAAGAGAACCTGACAGCACGCACACACACCCACACACACAGAGAGAGAGAGAGAGTGAGAGAGAGAGAAACATTCAAAGTCAAGTCAATGTGGGTGTATGTTGTCAAAAAACATTTTTTTTTTTTTTTTCGGAGGCACAGCTGATACGGAGGCAGGCGCCTCCTGATTGGCCGAGCTGGGCCTCGGAGGAGCTGCGGTGTAAGTAACTCCATCCTGAAGACGAGTGAAACCCGGTACGGTGGGAGGAAGACGGCCCGACAGAAACACGGTGTCGGGTTCGACTGCATCCACCGCATGCGGAGCGCCAGAAACGCTTTGTGTTGACGCCCAGAAACGCAGAGAGAGAAGTGAAGCTACTGTCACTCTGGCTTTGTGATTACTTCTCCGTTCCTCCAAGCAGACATTGCAAGTGTTTCAAAATATTCCAGGTTTTTCCATTTAGTAATGTTATTCCTTATTGCAGCATCTAGGAGAAGCATTCTGGCTTTAACCATTGCAAACCTTGAACTGATCAAACCATTTTGCCATTTTTCTCATAGCCACAAAGTTCAACGTATTTGACGAGTTTTCGCTTTTCACTGACATTTCTGATAAAGCTCAGTAGGATTCAGGTCTGGGATTTGATTAGGCCATTTGATCTGAGACATTTGTTTGGAGTTGTGGTTGCGTGGCCTCCAAACCAGTAAAGACCAGAGTTAGCCGTCTTCTCTACCTAGGCTAAAAACATCGATAAAGTAGATCATAACTTTTCTTTTGTGCTGTATCTATCGGATATTTTTTTAAATATACAAAGTATGTAAAATATCTCTGTTCTCTGGGCTATCCTTCATTTTTATTTTTTCATTAGTTTTATTTCACCAGGTCAGTTGATTGAGAACAAATTCAACACCGATATGTTCAGAAAACATTAGAACAGGACATCAGAAAACAGAGAAAAAACTGAATTAGTATCATATTAATACTGACTAAACATGCTATAATACATCTTATGAGTCATGAGTTTAAAAGCAGGTACATTAATCATTGGTTTTTCTTTACAATCAGCTTCATAGCACAAAAAACAATATGGTGGTTAAGTTGTTAAATAAATGTTAAATTCTGAAACCGAGGCAGAAATCTAAGACATAACGCCGGCTGGGTTGAAATGAAAGCCCTTGTAGCAACTCAAAAAGGTTTTGTTTATCCTAATTTACATTCCCATCCCTGCTTGTTCTGTTATGTTGTGGTTTACTTTGGACAGATTTATTTACCGCGGGTTTATTTCCAGTCTGGACTTTCAACAGTCAACAGACCGTCTCTCTCTCTCTCCGCCTCGGAGGAACGTTTGCTCGCCTTAAACTCCAATCTGTGCCGGTGTTAGGCAGATGGGACGACGTACGAATGCGAACGAAAGGAGAACAGAACCGCCGTTGTTCGGAAACGCCCGTGTGTTCTGTCGACCGAGGCTTAAATATCCGGCGGGGCCGGGATTCGAGCTGCGAGCGGCCGACCGCGGGCCCCAGCCGGGGTCGCGTTCGACGTCGAAGTTTAGCGTTTCTTTTACGGGCAGATGAAACAGGGGAGGAGGAGGGAAACGGAGGGTTAAGCCAAACTGAACGAAAAGGCAGAGCTGTGAAAGCAGAGCGGCAGCACCTGTCTGTCGGTGCGTTCCTCCAGGGGTCCAGTGACCTTAAAGTCGCCCTGCGGAGCAAAAGGACAAGCATGAGGAAACACCAGAACACCGTAAATAGAACAAATCACATTTAAAAGCTCAAATGATTGTTAATGGAAAAAAAAATCTATATGAATAAACATCAACATGAAGGAAGGAAATCTGCCAAATGCAAATACAAAAAATGTAAACTGATAGTTTATTTTACAAGACATGCAATCAGGAGAAATGATCAAATTTTTACAAGAAAAAACTGGAATATATGTTGACTTTTATAATAATATTCCTTTTAGATACTTGTTGAAAATGTCACAACATAGTGAGAGTTTAATATGAGACAGATAATCTGTGAAAAAAAAAAAAGTATCTCCTCTGCCTTCACGGCAAAATCACAAAATCCCACCCGGCAGTTTCTGCTGCCAATCTCAGCACGCTTGAAATGAGAGAAAACTGAATTACATGTGGTTTTTCAGCAAGATATAGAAAATTGTTTTTGAAGTCAGTACTTCATGGCTCACACTTACGTCATGAAGAGGGAAGGCGGCGTCATATACGCCTTTGGCTATCAAAGTGCTGATGCCTGGAAAAGACAGGAGGGGCGTCGGTGAGGTCAGGTCACATCACGTCTCACGTTTTGTTTTAAATGGAGCAGGTTTTAAATCAGAAACTCAGACCACTGGTCAGAGTGAAAGAACAGATAGTAAAGCAGTTCTGTTAACTGAGCTTTTCAGACGCGGTCCGATGAATGACCCGGTCCATAAATGTAAATGTCAACCTTTGTCGACAAGTTCGACACGTCTTTATATTTTGAATTTTGCAACTTTTTATTCCAATCTCTGAAGAGCTTACAAAGAAGACTTGTTGTATTTTATTGGGTTTTGTGAGCTGATGCATGTAGAAATGATTGTGTCAGAAGGGCATTTGTTACCGCATCACATCTATCGGAGATTTGTGAATTGAGCTGAACTGAAGTCACACTGTGACATACCTTGTGATATCTGCAAACACTGTAATGTTATCTAAACAACACAATTTAATGTTGCATAATAGTGATTGAGACCGCTAGTCTAAGAGTTTATATTTCCACTTTAGTAACACATATTTCGGTGTATTTGGTTGGAATTTTATGTGATAAACATCCACAAGGCAGTACAAATTACAGTTCTGCTAATGTTAAAGTGCTAAACCAACACTGTATTTAGCGGAAGCTAATGCTAAAGTGCTAACTTCAATTCAGGTCATTTCTGCCCTTGAAAGACTGCAACTGTCAATCACCAATTTAATTTTAACATCATAATTTATATGTTCTACATCGCTTTAAGATATTATTTCTGTGTGTCGTTTGTTTGAAATAAAGTTATTAGGGGGAATGGGGGGAGATTACATGAGGTGAGGAAACAGAACTGAAGCACCCACTTCAAAATAAGAGCCTGAATGTACAACTAAATACATGCAGATAACCTAAATTTTGACACAGACTTTGAACTTTATCAAACTGAGAGTGTACAAAAACAGTCAGGTAAGATAGAACTTCAGAATTTATTTGGACAACTTAATTTAGGGGAAGCTCAGCGCGCTAAACGTTTTCAAAGTTGGCAAAAGAGCTAACACGCTTAACAAAAAATTAGCTCTGCTATTAGCACATTACCGGGTTAGCAGGAATGTTCCCACCTCTGACTACTTGTTACTAAAATGATAGATATGTTTTTTTGGGATAATGTTTGATTTTTTTTTGTCGTTTTCTTCTGTGCAAAATATTTCAAACTCGGCAGATTAGGTGAGAACATATATTTTCACGTTTTACTGCATATTATTTATAAGATTTAGACGGTCTGGGTGTTGACAAAGATGTTCTATTACATGAATATGTGTTGATCGAAATATTCCATTATAGGTCAGGCTAAATCCAAAGCAAAATCAATACAGTCCAAAGACACTTTAAGTTTTATTAGTCCATGGTAGGGGATTCGTTATCAAGCAGAGAACACCTGTGTGGTTAACAAACACCACACCCAGGAAACACCCATCCTCACGCATGAGCACACACTCAGCCAGCCAGAAACAACCGCATCTCCCAGGGGCCCCTGCTTCCAATCTTTAGCTGACCTAGGAAGTGTGACCCACTTGTGGAGGAGATGGTTCAGAGCAACAGAGTGTGTGTGTGTTGCTGCGCCGAGGAAGGAAGGGAATAGAGGAAAAGCAAGGTCAGAGAGAGAGAGATGAAGCTCTGTTTTCTCTACCGTTCCTCCCCTGCAGCTCTGTGAGAACCTGCTGGCTGAGGCCGTCTGCTGCCATGGGCCAGCCAACCAGACATATGGGGGACACTGGACATGAAAAGGGTGTCAGCTCATCTCCACAGAGGAACCACGGCTCGCACAAAGTACGTCAACGCCAAGTACAGTACATGTCATACATGCAGCTAACCCGCCTCCTAGCACGGCTGCTTGGGAGAGCTGGTGCTTTTTCCTGCTTTGCTAGCAATAGCCAACATTAACGGCAAGGTAATATTATTATATTTATAATCATCACAGTCCTGATATTGGTGGAACATCTAAGGAGCTGCTGTGTTTCTGTGGAGGGTCAAACAAAACTGAGGTGTTGGTACCGAGCAACTGTTTGCGTAGAAATATTCAGGGAGAAATATTCCCAGCTAACCTAGCCTAGCCTAGCTCTAGATGCAGCTAAATGGAATAAATACTGAGGTATTTCATTAGGGTATTAAGTGACAGACCAACAGAAAGTAGGGGATGCATTTTAGGTAAAGGGAAAATGAGAAAGTTGACTTTAGGAAAATGGTGGTGGCAGCATCATGCTGAGGGAATGCTTTTGTTTCAGATTGAATGCACTGAATCTGGATGGATGGAGGTGAAAAGTAAAATAAAAATCAGAATCTAAATAGTGTGTGGTACATTTTTTGTAGTATTTACTTTAGAAAAATGGTGGTGGCAGCATCATGATGTGGGGATGCAGGAGCAGGGAAGCTGGTCGTGTTGGTCTGTCACACTAAACACCCAGTTTGTGGTTGTGATGCAACGACATCACAAGACAGTTTGTCTGCTTTGGGTTCATTTGGTTTTACTCAAATATCAACTTTATCTTTCTTCACAAAGGTTTTTTTTTTTTTTTAATTCTGCTTTGTGGCAGAAAACTACTCGAAATTCTAGCAAAGCGGTGGAGTTCTCATTAAGCATTTTGCTACCAAAGGAAAGTAACATCATCTGTCAGTCCAGCTTCCTCACCTACAGTTTGACATGTTCGTACACACACCGTCCGCCTCAGGATCTCATAGACCTGGAAAAGATTTCAAGTTTGGAAATAAATGAAGAGCTAGTCATTGTGGATAATCGAAAAAACAGAACGTGGCAACAGAGGAGTACATTTCTGACAAAAGCTCTACAATTTCTAGACTAATTTAATGCATTTCAGGGGAAAAACTTGAATATTTTCCAACGTGAGAAGAAAAAGATTACAATTTTCCATGACTGAAGGCATACATTTACAAACTACGTTTTAAATATTTTAAAATCAGAAATTGAAAAAAAAAAAAAAAAAACACCTTAAAAATAAACAAATTTGCACGAATTCCCATAAAACACTTTTCATGTAAATTTTTGATTTTACATCACAGAACATTTTAGTCAGAATATCGCAAGTTGATGCCTTCAATCATGGAAAACTGCTTCTTTTTCATGCAAATGCACAACTTTTCAAATTTTCAAATTAGGGTATATGTTTATAAAAATCTAAATATGTGAAATGAATCTAGAAATTTCTACATTTTTTGTGGAACATTTACTCCTCTGTTCTCCACAGATTTTTTTTCCTTCGCTTCACCCTTTATACTCCATCACAGGTTAATAAATGATTACAACACATGGTGAACTCATTAAAGTCACACTTACTATTCTGCCTCTTGTGGCGTTGTCAAAGAACGTGTCCTTAGATGTGATGTTGTACCTGAAGTAAACACAGCCGGTAGATAAAAGCCATCAGGTTATTGTGGATGAGTGTCTTTGTACTGAAATCACCTGAATCAAGTGATGAGAGTTTATGTAGGAGGAGTGAATGTACTGTGCCAATCTGAGGGGAACCATTTTCATTTCACAACTAAGGAACAATAAAAAGAAAAGAAAACAAAAAAGCTGTCAAACGGTTAAAGCTCATTTAAAAACATTCATAGCATTTCTCCGTGCCTTTTAATCCCGTTTTGACAAGCCCAAATTAGAAGTCAGAAAGAAAGAAAAAAAGATAAGGTGCCATTACCTTCATCTGAAACTGTATTTAGTCAATCAAGAGCAGAGCTAGCTGTGTTTGAAAAACTTACAGATCCGTAAAAACACCACACCAGAACCTGTAGAGTCTGAAGTGATTTATTTAAATCATTCTCTGTCCACAAATCTGGAAAAGAGCCTCCAGGATAGGCAGGAGTACTCCATCTTTAAATTAGCAACTTCTACTTCCTGTTTATTAAAGTCATTCGTAGCGTCAACATCAGACAAAATTGCACTTTGTGTAGCCTGGTTGATTCAACCCAAACCAGTAGATGGAAACAGGCCTAATTTGTACTTACTTTTTTGCGACATTTTAAAAGTTCAAATGACAATTGGATGGAAACAGGGCCAGTGAGATTGTAACATTGTCCTCCTTACAGAGGCGTTAGGGTTAGGGTAAAAGTGTCCTAATTAACTCGTTTTCATCTGAGACCAAATGACTTCAATTTGGACCTACCTAGATGCTCCAAAATTATTCTGAAACATGCAAGAAAGTTGGTTTTAGAAATGGATAAGGGAAGTTAACATTCTCCCAAATGCCTCCTCTCAGCCTCATTGAAAACGTGGACTATGCTTAAAAACTCATAAAAGTTCTCCTGAAAACCTGAGAAATGAACTGACCTCAACCTATTTTTGTCAAGAGCAGCAGTGAAATATTTACGGTGGCCCTGAGGTGCAAACCACTACAACATTAACAAAAACGGAAAGGGTATGTCCCAGTTGGAGACTTGAGAAATCGCTGACTGGACAATAGCTATGAATACGTATACGCTGAGTCCTACTTACGTCACCGCCATCTTGAAAGTGGCAGTGGAGAAAACCTGCTGTGTGGACTAGCTTCAACGGTTTTACGGTACAAAGTGGACCCACTGCCTTTACGTTACGTTTTTTAATTCATATCTTGAAATAGCAAATGCACATTGAATTATGGAACTGTGTTAATATGTTCATGAATACATCACTGTAAAGGTATGTGTATGTGTCCATCAATAAAAACGATTTATCAGAATCAGCAGTGTCAAATGTCATTGTTCTGCCCCAAAACAATGAAATAATAACATCAAAACGTTTGAAACGTTGTCCTTGGTTTTTTGTTTAATCCATATATAATAATGTGTGAGAGATTGTGTCAGTGGCATTCATTAACTTGAAATATTTTGCAGAACGGCACTTTACGAAGTGCAGTCCATTTACTTGTATTAGCTTGCTGGTAGATAAGCCACTTTCAATATGGCGGACGCTACAACGTATCGCAACAACGGGCAACCTGCTTAAGCGATAACTTCCGGTTCAAAAGCGCTGTTGTCCAATCAGCAATCTCTCAGGTCTCCAACTGGGACATACCCTTTCCATTTTCGTTAATGTTGCAGTGGTTTGCACCTCAGGGCCACCTTAAATATCCAATCAGATATAAAATACATCCACAGCAAACTCAAACCTGTGCAGAGACGGAGGAAACGCAGAGAGGAGTTGATTTACCAAAAGGACGACCTGAAACAAAGCTTGTCCTGAATACTTTATTGGAACAAGTGTCCAGGTTGATGCTCAGGTTGCTTGTTCACTCAGTAACCTCAACCCTTGACCTCTGGCTGCTCAAGCTTCCTCACAGCAGTCACTAGATACAACTATCAGAAACGGTCGGAGTAGATGTTTTGTCACTTCTGCTGATTCCATTGGATTTAGGGGAGGAAGTAGCAACCAGGTGTTGCTAAGGAGACGAAGAGATGAATCCAAACGTGGCGATGTTTGGTTATAAGCGGAGGTGGGTAGAGTAGCGAAAAATTATACTCAAGTAAAAGTGAAACTACTTCAACATGTTTTCACTCAAGTAAAAGTAAAAAGTAGCCGATCGAGACATGACTCAACTGAGTAACTGATCAAATTTATCAATCATTTAATATTTAAAAATTACATCATTAAACGGACCAAAATATAAAGTTAAGTGGAAATTTTGGTATTTTAAGGACCAAAATTACAATAATTCATATAAGTAAGAAAAAAATAACAGAATCAGGCAAAACCAGTCAAGAAAACCAGTTTCTTGACTGGTTTGGAGAGTCAAGACAGTCATAGTTTCCTATGTTTTTTGGGGGGGTTTTCAATAAAAAAAACATAGAAAACTTTAGTAAAAGCTGCCTGTGTGTCTCTGTATCTGGTGAATGTTTGGTTAAAACATGTTTGTGTTTCATTCAGTGGGTAGAGAATCCAGACATGCTGCTCAAGTAAGAGTAGAAATACTTCATAACGAAATTACTCGAGGAAAAAAGTAAAAAGTAAAACGTAGTAAAAATACTCCTAAAAGTTACTCAAGTAAATGTAGCTCAGTAAATGTAACTAATACTATGCAACTGTGGTTATATGGCAAACAAAACATAGCAGATGGATGGATGGACGGTTGGATGGATGGACGGACGGACAGTTGGACAGAGACTTACATGTGCAGTTTGTCTCTGGAGAAGCAGTGGGACAGGAACTTGGTGCTGCCGTGGTCCTGGTGTGGTACTTTGGGCTCAAAGGGCTGGTTCAGTTTCCTCCACACTGAGCTCATACTGGACCCAAAACCACTTTCCTCTTTGAGTTCGTAACTCTGAGAAAAACCAAGACGACAGACACGCTGGTCACTCAGCGTTGGACACTAGAAGTACTTGAGCGGAATCGTCCTTTATCAGACAGTTTCTTTCTAGTTTCTTTGGGGGTTTTTATGGATCGGATTCTAAAATTGCTCTCACATTTTCTGCCATAAAACATAACTGCAGCTCAATTATCTTTAAGCATAAGAATGCTTTTAACAACACGTCACCTACATCGACAGCACTTCGCAAAAGTATTTAAACGCAAGTTACAATCGAAATGTTGGATGTATTTTAATGGGATTTTATGTGACAAACTAACACAAATCAGCACATTTAAGTAATGTTTTTTCAATCCAGTTTATTTATAAGGCTCCATTCCACAACAAAGGTCGACTTGAGGAACTTTAGAAAAAAATAATCTAAATTTGATCATATACATAATCCTAGTCACCAATCAGTGCGTTAAGTTTAGTTCATTATTCAAATTAGAAAGTTTACTGCAGTCATTGCCTCATGGTGAAGCTCTCAAGTCTTTCGCAGCTCCTAAACATTGTGTTCCCAAAACAAGGCGTTATTTATTAATGATGTACTGCAGAAAGGGATCCTCTCAGAATAATGCTGCCACCGCCATGTTTCACTATAGAGACGGTGTGTTAAGGGTGACGTGCAACATTTGTTCACGTTTGGTATTTTCTTCAACACGTTTGAAGTCTCTTCTATGTGACTTGTGGCTAACTATAAATAGATAGGAATATTACATATAAAATAATATAATCTAAAATATAAATACAATATATCCCAACATAAATCAGAACTTGGCTGTGTTAGTTAGATGCCTGCTGTGTTCCTGGATGCTCTTGTCGATGCTAATGGATTCTATTTAGTTCAACTTTTTTAACTTTACATAATTACATTTATTTTAAATGAAAGATCTCAACTGAACTTAGTCATGTATCATTTTCCAGTTATGCACTTCTTTCTCTGTCAGTCGCATAAATTCCAGTTGAAATATGTGAAGGTTTGTGCCTGAAATGTGACAAAATGTGAAAATCATGACTGTACGACACTTCATGTGAAGTCTGGAAGTTCATTTCGTGTTCGTCGGTTTCGCGCTTTTAGAATCCGGTCTGCGTCAAGAGGTGTACCTGAGTCTCACCTGCTTGGTGGGAACTTTAATCTTGAGAAACTCGGCCTCTCTACACAACACGGGCCACGGCGCGTGGATCCGAGTGAAGCTGGGCCCGTGGGTCTTCGTCTGCCAAGTCAACAGGGAACAAAGAAAAGAGAAGAAGACGTTTCACGTTTGAATTGAGCTGAAAAAGAAACTGGACAGGAACAAAAGAAGAAAAAAAAAATGTCCCCAGACACGTTAGAGCTGAAACTCCCCCCCACAAAAGACAGTTGATTCCTCACAAATATTTGTGTGCATGTACTTTTCTGTTCTGTGAAATATAATACCAGCCTGCTTGGCTGAAACCAACTGCTGCTCAGAAATGGCTTAACGGACCATCTGTCAATGCTGCTTCGCCTTCCAAAATAGCAGACTTTGTTTTAGCAAGAGGCCTAAATACAAAACGCAATGCACTTCAAGTTCCTGCTGCTCCAAGTTCATGTCTGACCACTGAAGCTTCGGCTGAGAGGGATTCTTCAGGAGGTGGAAGCAGGTAATATCTTACCTGCAGGACAAAACTCTCTGGGCAACTTTATTTAGATCAGCTGGTGCTGAAAGCTGAAGCATGAACAGCAACTCCACGAAGATACTGGGATGAGATCAGTTATGACAATATTTCATTGTCCTATACATAACGTATGCTTTAACTGAACTGAACAGAACTAAATTGAACTGAGCTGAATTAAACTGAACTAAACTGAATTGACTGGAACTGAACTGATCTGAAGTTCAGTATTGAATTGAATGGAATTGATCTGAACTGAACTCGACTGAATCGAACTGAATTGATATGAAATGAATTAAATTGAACTGAACTGAATTAAATTAAACTGAATTAAACTGAATTAAATTGAACTGGACTGAATTAAATTGAACTAAACTGAATTAAATTGAACTGGATTGAATTAAACTGAATTAAATTGAACTTAATTAAATTGAACTGAATTAAATTGAACTAAACTGAATTAAACTGAATTAAATTGAACTTAATTAAATTGAACTGGACTGAATTAAATTGAACTAAACTGAATTAAACTGAATTAAATTGAACTTAATTAAATTGAACTGAACTGAATTAAAATGAATTAAATTGAACTTAATTAAATTGAACTAAACTGAATTAAATTGAACTTAATTAAATTGAACTGAACTGAATTAAAATGAATTAAATTGAACTTAATTAAATTGAACTGAACTGAATTAAAATGAATTAAATTGAACTTAATTAAATTGAACTGAATTAAACTGAATTAAATTGAACTGGACTGAATTAAATTGAACTAAACTGAATTAAACTGAATTAAATTGAACTGGATTGAATTGCCGTCTTTGCTCTGACCCACTCCAACTCTTTGGCAGACCAAACTTGCCCAGCAATTGTTCCTCTAGTATTTATGACTGACAGCTGTGGCCAAGCCGCCTGAGGCTGTTGTCTGTTGCAGTCCGCTCCTCACACATTTTTATTTAGCTTCTTCTTCTGCTAATGAATAACTGTCTGTCCCACACAGTCATTATAATAAGACGCATTAACAAAAGGTGACAATTATTTGCCTAAAATAGGACCACAGAGGTGCATGATTGAATAGCGGCGCTCCGCCGTGGGGTATAGATATATAATGAGAGAGTGTGGTGTGCATTCGCTGCATTCAGTGCTGAAAGTTTATCCTGTAAAATCTACGCCGCTGCTTTAATGGTCTTGGTTGTGAGCCTAAGCAGAAATGAAAGTCAGCAGGGGCAGTGGGGGACGGCGGCCAGGTAACCTTAGCCTTCTCAGACCCCCTCCAGCTTCTGTAGAAGGGGCCGAGTGATAGGAGAGGAGAAAGGTGGCATGGCCCACAATGGAAATCTGAGCCGGGTTCTTTTCTCCTCTCAGGACTCCTTCTCTGCTGAGATCTTTCACCTCCCCAAACTCTGCTTTCTGCTGCTTTCATGACTGACTGACTGCTTGTCTCTCTCCCTCTGACCTTCCCTTAACATCTCTCTCACTTACACCCATGTTCTCTTTTGTCCCACATGGGGAGCCTGCTCACTTTGCTCTCCCTTCATATAAAATCACCTCTATGGATCATTTCAGTACAAGGAATCTCTAAAAGCACAGAAACCCTGATCTATGGCGGATGGAGACCACAGATCAAACTAAAAACTGTTATTTTCTGAATGCTTGGAGTCTGCTATTTGCGTTGATGCCTGCACTTTGCTATTTTGAGAAGTGTGTTATTGTGCTCTAACCAATCTGTAACCAGTAGCAACCAATTTCTGCCTCCTGCCAAAGCTAGAACTGAAAGAAAGGTACATTTTGTGCATGTGCCTGTTCTTCACCACCACACAAAACACAACTGAGACGAATGTTGTGAAAGTTGGACAAGAATTTGAGAATGACCAAAGGGAAGAAACTTCTGGAATGAAGTTGATTTTTGGAATAAAGTCTGATTTGACACTTTTTTCCCCCTTGGATTGAGTCAAACATTTTGACTAAAAACAAAATGTCACAAACATTTTTAATATCAATATAATTTAATATCTAATATTTCTTGTATTACAACCGTCCGACCACTCTCTCAAAAGCTCCCCACAATTCAAAACACAGTCCTGCCTTATTTCTACGGTGGCCCAGACAGGTCATCAACATGCTAAAGCATCAGCACAATAGCAAAATCCAAACAAAAATAGAATTTATGGAAAGTATAAAAAGCCTTGCAAGCATAACCTGAGTATGCTATCCTAACTTCCACTTTAGCATAGCATAACCTCTGTTTTAGCATAGCTTTTGTTGTACCATAGCTTCTATCTTAGCATAACTTCTGTTTTAGTGCTACTTCCATACTAGCATAACTTTCATATTAGCATTCCATCCACTTCAGCGTGATCTCTGTTTTAGCATAACTTCCATCTTAGTACAACAAACCCTTTAGAGTAGCTTCCAGTGTGGCTTTTGCTGTTGTGGCTTTTTAATTTATTTATTTTTTGTCCTTTTGGGCTGCCGTATATTTCACTGCATTTAGGCTGCCAGTTATCTGGGTTATGTCTCTACCTGTTTGGCACATCCAGAGCCTGAGATCTTTGTCCTTTCTTTATTGCAAAGTTTCTCAATCTCAGTCAGACTGGAAGGAGAGTATCTGTTAAGGTCCATGCTTGTTAGCAAAACATCTTTAATTAGAGTTAATGGTTTTCACAATAAATCCCAATTGTCAACAGAACCAACTACTTAAACTATTGATCTGGACCCAATTCTAGAGTTGCATGTGAATTACATACAACTCATGCACGTGAATTCACAAAGGTTATAGAGAACGTATGTGAATGTGGTCAAGTTTAAAAGCTCTTTAGTCAGTCACCACAAATCAATATATAAATTAAATTCTTTTGCTCCTCACAAAAAGACTTGCAGCTTCAATTTAACCCACTGGTACCACTGTACATTTATAGAGTCCGAACCTCTAGTCGGGAGCGGACTCATTTGCTCGTCCCTCTTTTAAATCTGAAAATTAGGCAGCGGGAAATGAATTATTGATGTTCCTTAACTTGGTTCCTTCTTCCCATCATTTCTTACCACCTGCCTAATAAGCTTTCATCTCGCCCGGCTCGGCTCGGCCGTTCACCCTCGTTTTCCTTTTTCTTGGTCGCTCCGTCAAAAAGGGGAGGATATAAATACCCTTACCCTGGAGAAGGTTAATTAGCGTCATGATTTCCAATTATCTCTTCATCTCTGTGGAGGGAGCCAGGCCGTAACTAGGCCGCAGCCAGGGATGTGGAAGTGTTTTTTTTATCGAGTATGACAAGGTGATCAGCTTCTGTGTGTGTGTGTATGTGTGTGTGTGTGTGTGTGTGTGTGTGTGTGTGTGTGTGTGTGTGTGGAGACTGGGTTGGATGTTGTACGATGTGGAAGTTGTTGTTAAACAGCATTTCTTGCAACTGCCCTGCATTAGCGGTGTACAGTGTTGGGTCATTTGTAAGGGAACATTTTCCAGTGCTGGAGCCAATGGCTACCTGTGGAGTTACTGTTTTGATTCACTGTGGGATGCTTTGGTGACTGCCTGATGTACTATGGCTTTAATATTAATGCTGAAACTTGTGGACCCTTGTGCAAACTGGCATTGGGTCAGTAAGCAACGTGGTCTGATGTTGGATCCAAAAGGTTCATGAGGAGAACCCTGCAAAACATAACTCTTAAAGGGGTGGTATTATTAAAAAAAATACATTTTTTAAGCTTAATATCATGTTATGATTGTATTTCCTCATCAAAATCATACCTGTAGTGTTGCCTTGAATGTTTCATGTATGTTTGAGAAATCATTGAATCTCCCGTGGCAACCATTCAGGAGAGCCTGAACACTTACTCAAGCAATGTGCCACATATTTATTCCTCCAGACTAGCGGCAGCAGCAGTTAGCAAACACCTAGTGGAATTGCGTGTCTTCTGAGCTGCTAAACAGCATCATGGAGAAGCGTTGTTGGCAATGACATGATGATGGGAGTGTCGGAAAGGGTTGAAGCTTCTTAAAAAGTCAGACAAATTTCAAGGTGTTAAATATCATTTAATTGTTCACTGAATGTAACAAACAGTTCTTAAAAACATATGACATTAAAGCTGCAATATGCAACTTTCATTTAAAAATATATGTATATTTTGTACATATTATTTTGTTAAAATTATCATTATGTTGCGACAGTACAATTAAAGACAAATGATTGGTGAAAAAAAGAGCTCCTCTGCCTTCTCCCAGTACTAACTGCAGAAATACACCAATCACAGCCAGGAGGAGGATCTTAGCGTTGCCAATCACTCTTATGCTCAACCCTTCCCTTTTGCTCTCTGCTAAGCTATCGCTGGTTCACCACAACATAGTTTTCCACCAATGCTAAGGCCAGTTAGCAAGGCCACTGATACAGTTCTCCAGTAATGGTAAGTTGTTGCTTTGCCATTAGCACATTCCACATTGTACAGGAGGTTGATTGACAATACTAAGCCCCTCCTCCTGGCTCTGATTGGTTGTCTTTGGTCAGGAACACTGCATTTCTTCAAACAGCAATAGCAGCTCAGGGAGAAGGTGGACAAGATAGATTTTTTCACAGATTATCTGTCTCATACTAAACTGTCGTCACATATTGACAGTTTGAATATGAAAAAAAACATATTTATGTAAAAAGTTACATACTGCAGCTTTAACGTTAGCCTGGAGACAGTCCAGACAGCCCGGGGTTAATCAGGCGTTCATGTTTGGCTGCTTTACTGTTCCACCCTGGGTCAGTTAAGGCCAACCACGGCATCAGTACTGTCCTTAAATATCCAGACTGAAGATTAGTGAGCTGAGCTCCTAGTTCAGGTGTTACATAACGCCATTTTCTGAATAAATTTGCACCCTTGCATTGTGGTTAAAAAGGACCATGTTGTTCTGTAAAGCAGTAGTTTTGTGACTAAAGCATCATATCATGATTACGTCTATTTCAATCATCTCTTTGCACTTTCACTGAATTCTCTTGTTCATATTAAATAAAAACAAAGAATCAGCATGCCGAGGTGACGGACTCTACCTGCCTGCATCAACAACAACAGCTGTGCTACTGAGGAAATGTTTGATTTTACGTTTAGTGCCTGATAATTGGTCTCTATAAGCAAAATGGAGGAAGTGCATACACATACGATGTTAGTAGGAAAGTATTGTGTACTGTGTAGGATTCACTCCCCTGACTAGCATATGCTGTACTAGCATGTACTTCCTACGATTAAATATAAAAATGTTTTTCTTTTGATTTGTGTTGATCTACTAAGGGAAAGATTAGCACCTGGTTGATCAGTTTATTAATTTCACTTCTAAATTTTGCTCCCTCCCTCATCACTCTCTCAATAGAGGAGCCATGTTGTGATAGCTTCTTCAAAGTAGAGTTTCAGAAAGAGCAGGAGCTTCTTAAAGAGACACAGGCCCAATTTCAAGGTGTTCAATTACAAAGTCACAATTCTTTTGTCATATTGCATATATAGAATTTTTATAACAATTGAAGCTAACTGATTGTGCTATAAAATGGCACTATGTCCCTGGAAAATACATAATACTGCCCCTTTAAGACTAATGAATTTTAGACTTTTCCCTCAAACTTTACACATTAAAGCGCTTCACGCATTTATCATTTCCACTGGAAAAGATGTATAAAAAGCATTGAAAATAAACCTAGATTATATTGCAATAACATATTCTCATACTGAAATATATAGAAACATCTGACCTTAAATAATAGGAAAATGTACACTTATGGCACCAAGAACCGGCTGAAAATCCAATATAAGTTTTTGTTTGCTATAAAATACATTATTTATTTTTATCCTTTTAATCACAAAAACAGTCACAGTTTTTAAGGGTAATCAAATCACTTTCTTTACAGAAACAAAAGTATCTAAGATTAGACATCATTTATTAGCTATTATTAATTATATACAGTCCTACTTGACTAGTTGAACATTTTATGAACAACGGGTCCCAGCAAACATTTCCTCTTTACTTGTTCTGTTTCTAGTCCCAACAGGTTGGACTTATTAACCTCAATTTGAGCCACAAGCATTCAATTAAAGTCCAAGCTCCACTTCTTAATTATTTAATTAACTTTCATCTGTAGGAGGACGCTCCTGGGAGAGCAGAGGTCATCGTGTTAATCCACAGGTTCTGTCAACAAGTGGTGCCAGCTGGTTTTTCAGTATCCGTATTAATCCGGAGTGAAACACACTACACAACCGAAAAGCCGACTTGTTTCATTTAAGCAAACAATAATGCAGGCAAGTAAACAAACATTGAGGTTACTTGGTCAGCTTTTTTTCTCTGATGTTATGTCATCATTAATAATCTGAGAAATTCACCTTATTCTGTTTTTCCGTCATTTACTCACTTCCTGGAGATATGACCAAATGAATAAAAAGTTGACAACTTACTACTGTAGGTTTATCTTTTACAAACTCACACGTTTAAGTTCAACATCCATTCTTTTTGTGAGCATTCTTTGACGTAAAGTAGAAGTTAGTAGACGCGACTAAAGGCAGCTCAAATGTTTTACAGCGTGTTACTAAGCTAACGGTTTTTAAGTTCATAAGCCAGTTTAAACTTACAGCGTGTTACTAAGCTAGCAGTTTTTGAGTTAATTATCAAAACAAATGTTTTGTTTTGTGAGGAATGAGACAATCCTTACCCACCAGCCAGTAGCTGCTAAAGGCGTTAGCCACCAGCTTCAGGATGGCTAACACCTTTGGGTTATATCAGGATTAAGAAAGTTTCTTTTAGGTGATTTAACTGGTAACATTTTAGTTACCAGGTAGGTAGAAAAAAAAAACAGTATGCCAGATAAAATGCTATTATTTTTTTTAGGAATGAGACAATCCTGAACTGCTAACCACTAGCTGCTAATCCCGTTAAAGTTAGCATTACCCTTGGAGCTTCCTGTTTAATTTTTAAGTCGATCTACATTACTCATTAATAATAATGTGTGTTTTTCTGCCTTGGGATGTGTCTTTACACCTCTGCTACAAAGAAAGACTTGTTTCTTTTGTAATAGTTCTAATTTATTAACCTCAATTTGAGGCATAGACATTCAATTAAACTGCAGTTGATATTTCAAATTCCTTGTTTTTGTGTTAATCCGATTTTAGAATCATTAAACCACACAGTTGTGACCCAGCTCTATGATTAACCTTAATCCCTCGGAACTAAAATGGTTATTAAAATGCATCTAATCCAAACATAAGCTAAGCGGACAGCAGCTAATGCTCTGTGTGATGTAAATATATTTACTATTGGTTTGTTGGTTTCCACTAATTATCTTTGAGTGGACAGGAGAAAGATATATTAATGCAATAATAGTGATGCACCCTCCACATTTATTGACACACTCCCTAATAAAGATACCTAAAAAGCCTTTACTTAAAATTAGAATTAATATCAGTAGGAATACCAAAACTTAAGAAGAATACAAACTTTAATTTAATAGAGTAGGGAGGGTTCTTTAAAAAGTAGACGCTTGCAAAAGTCCAGTAAAATAAATGGAACTGAAATGATTTTTTAAAATCACTTCTTGTTTCCCCGGAGGACAAATATGACGCGACACATTTATTTTAAGATTTCTCAAAAATAGGGAAGACAAGATTGCCTAGCATTGCTAATCACCTCAATTTGCTCATATTTCCAGTCATAGCAAGACTTCAAATATGGCTGGGTGAGGACACAACTATTCCTGTTTATAAAAACAGTAAGTAGGCAGACAAGGGATGTGAAAAGGCAAATCAAAAGCAGAGAGAAGCAAGTGAAACTACAGCAGTTAGCTCCATCAGCTATCCTAGTCATTGGCGTTCTATGCAAATTCACTTGATTCTCATCTCCTTTCGATAGGATTTCTCCCACTGAGCTGGATTTCTCCGGCTGAACCTCAACCGAGCCAGTCAGCAAGCAGAAAGAGAAATCGTGACCGATGACATTGATTTTCTACCTTGTTTTTATAATTCTCTTCCTCTCTAAGGTTGTAGTTTGGCAATGTCAGCGGAGAAAGTTAACAAAGCCATTCAGTCTGTGTTGGCTCTAATACTGAGTAATTAAAATCAGAGAAAGAGCAACGTTTAAGACATTTTATCGCTGGCATCGTCGTCGCAGCCCGACTCCTCACAAGGTTGTTTACAGAGCATCCGATAAGTATAAACAGCAGAAACACCGATAAATAAACATGAAACTAAATTTGCAATGCTACCTTTCCCATATGCAAATGAAAGACATATTAGAATGAAAGTATTCCTTTACTGTGAATGACAGACCTAATCTAAACCTCAATCCATGAGATGAGATAAGGAGCCATTAGTCAGTCAGCTTATCTTCTACTGGCTTTGGTTCCATAGCAGCCATGTCAACAGTCTGATTAATACAACCCTGGGGAGTACACACACTCCCAACTGGCTGCTGGCCAACACCGGCATACTTCTAGACATGCACACACTTATATTTGTTTAGCAGCACAGGTATGAAATGCTAATGCTAAGGGAGTTACTCTTAATTTTTCTACATGACTCACTTTTGAGTGCAGAGGTGGTCCATTTACACTCAACCTTCACAAGAAGTGTGTTTGTGTTATTTACCGTTTGTTCCAAGTTAGGGCATAGAGACACACAAAATGGACCACAGAGAAGGCGATCTTGTCAAAATAAGATTATCCGTTTCAGGCCTGAGTAAGTTAATCGACAGTACGAGGTCCGAACAGCAGCTGTGTTGGCTGAAATTACAATCTGCCCCGTATCATCACTGTCAGCCCAGATTTCATCGCATTAAAAGCTATTTACACTCATGTGAAAAATGTTAGAGCACCCAAGTGAGAGTGAACACCATTAATGAGATCCAAAGAGCTCAAGTGGAGGACATTCAAAACAACTACCAACATGCTCAGGTCCATCTATCCAAGCAACTTCACCGTGAAACCAGACTGCAAAATGGTAAAGGAAGTCATTAGCACTCTAAATTGTCATTACGGAACCCACAGCAGTCTCTGGAAAGCTTCTATGATCAGACACAGACTGCCCAGGTTGATCTTCAATAGAGCTTCCATAAGGTGACAAAAAACCGACTGCAGATGCAAAAAACCCTTCAAACATATCCCAGCTCAGAGCGATTAGCAAGAGAGACATTTATCAGACCGACATCATGTATGGTCAGGATACACCTTTACCTGTATTTGGTTGAAACCTTTGACCTATAAAAACCAGAACTGCTCTGGTAGACAAAAAACCTCTAAACTTGACCCAAAAACAATGTCTTAAGCACATTTTGTAATCAGCATAATCTGACTAAATGTTGCAAATGGATGAACGTGACGCAGAAAAACCAAACACCTGGTTTCAGGCTTCAAGAACTGATGTGGCAAAAAGACTGTTGCTCTAACCACATGAGAGGATTGGTTGGTGAGGTTCTATAAAGTTTTCATTGGCAACAGTTGCCGACAAGACCTGGAAAGCACAGGACCATGCCATGCATGATGTTGCACATCAAGGATGGTACAGTCCGCTGGTCCCTAATCCAGGGGTTAATCCATTACTATTGTAAGTAGAGGGAGGCTGATGTTGATGCTGATGTTAGTTCACCCAATGTTGAATCATCCAATAGTTTTGGAAAACACATTCTGAAGGAATAAGTTTAGGTTACGTCAAATAGAACACAATTTGGTTGCCACTCTAGGATCAGTTTCAGATGCAAGACAGGAGTGTCAACACAACAATAACACAGGAAGCGACAGAAGAGCAAGAATCTTTCCAAGAGATTCTCAAAAACCAAAACCGGACATTAGCAGGACACCCACCTCTCCGTCTCTCTCCACTTCTAGACCAGCCTCCAGAAGGCTGGCCTCAAACTCTTGTCTGATCAGGTGCATCTCGTGGTCGGCGGCCTCCATCGGCTCGGTGCCCCTCGCCATGCCGAGCTCCATGAACACCTCCCCGACGCTCGCCGCCTCCTCCCTGCGGAGGCCGGCTCCTCGTCCGGCCGCTGCGCCGGAGGAGCCCGACGGCGGAGGGAAGTTGCCGTTTGACACGATGGACAGCTGGTCCTGCGAAACCGAGGCAGTGCCGGTGCATCGCAGGGAGCCGTGCCGCCGGGGATGAAAAACCAGAACGTAGTCCACTTTCCGCAGGCCATCGCAGAAGTACAGACCTTCGCTGCTGGCTTGAGGGCTTGAAGGTGCGTCTACAACCTGTGAAAAGACGCGTCGGAGCCTCAGTAAAGCCAGTCCCAAGCTATCACTCCGTCAGGATGTAGTTGTAATGAGGCGTGCAAGTCAAACACAAATTGTTCAAAAATAGAAAAACCAAACCTTTAGGCTTCGGGGGAGTTATGTAATAACTGAACAAACTTAAACATTTGATGCTGTGTCAGCACAGGCAGACACAAGTGGCTTTTGGCAGATCCTCAAAAACAATGAAGTGAGAACCTTCAGCAGCAGAGTGGGCAGTTAGCTCACCTTTGCCTGTTTTAGTCTTTATTTAGACAGGGGGAAGTATAGAGGGAGACTAAACGTGGAAGCAGCAAGAGGTATAAATTTACACACCAGCCTGATGTAAGGATTTTTACTTAGTCACAAGGTTGTAGAGGAATATATCCCTGGATTGTTGGACTATGGAATGATTAATGAAGGAAAATTTAAAAACTACCTTATTGGTTGAAATTATTACTATTGTTCCAACTGGGCTATATAGACATTGAATTTAATACGTTCTTGCAAGTCTAGTTGCATTTTTTTAGTTTGCCTATTGGGTCTCCAGGGGTGAGGTTAAGTTTCCTGAGCTCCCTAATTTTATTTGACAAAAAAAATGTAATAAAATGAAATTGATGATTTTTGTTTCTTTTTAGGTGTGGAGTTCTGAAAGAATGTTGTGAGCAACCAAAATTGTATCTACACTGATGTTAGCTTTTGTGTGTGCGTTAAAGTCTACACACTTTTACACACACAAAAATAAATGTGGGAAGATGTGAAACGGTGTGTGAGCGTCCTGTGGATTACAAACTCCTAATTCAAACTTGTTCATGTAAACAGTTGAGGTTGCTGATAGAAAGAAAATGTAAGTGACTTTATTTGTTATAGAAAGTTCAATAGAACTATCTAAAAGAAAGTCAATTCTTAATATTTCCAAGTAACTGGAAATATGATTTTAATGTCAAGCTGATTTAGCTATAAGTTAAAGAAACTAGATTTGCAGAACAAATGTAAGAATTAAAGATGGTTCCTGCACAGTTTTGGTCTGGATAAAAATAAATGTCACCCACATACATTTGAATCTAACGTTGGGCATTCCTCTTGGCAGCCAAGAAGTTAAAATTTCAAATTTAAATGCAATGCATTTAAAAAACAAACAAACATATATGTATGTTAATGAGCTCTGCCCACTGAGCCGAAAACTGCCATCTCTGCAGGATGCATGCTGCCACCATAATTGAGCTCCTGAAATTTTCCCTGAGGCCTTATGTTTGTTTGACGCTTCTGTTCCCTCTTTCTGGAAATATGTAAAGCAGACTTCTGAGAAGAGTCCCACTAGGACTGATCTAGCCGTTACCAAGAACGCTTATGAGGCACAGATGTTTGTCTTAGCCAAAGCTTAAGGAGCTCTCAGGGGAATTTGGAGACGGGTCCCCCGGGGCTCCCCAAAGGCCCCCATAATGATCCACAGCAGGACTTTGTTTTATTACGTCATAAATGGTCTGTAGTAACCATGGGTTTGTTGGTTAGTATTCTCATGAATATAAAACCGGAACAAAGGAAAGTGAGGAAAGTAAGAAGTATCCCCATCCGTATCAGCGCTTAGCATGAAACTGACATCATTCTTGCGTCAGATCACGGTAATACAGGTTTAATAAAAGTTATTTTATTTATTTTTAGCTTTAGCCTCTCATCTGCCGTGTAGCACAAAGAATTTGGGAAAGTTTGGAGCCTTTTGGAAGACTTTGACCCAATGTAGGAATGTGTACAGTCTAGAAAATACAGAGAAATCTACAACTTCAACAAAACAATTTAATCAACTCCAGAGCAACAAGTGGCTCCTTGGCTCTATTAAAAATAAACGATGAAATGTTACCCCTTTTTTTGTTTTGTTCTTTTGTAATGTGAAAAAACCCCCCCAAAAAAAACATTGCCCCCCCCTCGACCCCGGCCTCCTGGTGAATTTGGTCTAGAACCACCTCTGGTTCTGCTGCGAATATAAATGCAACAGCAATTGGAGCAACATAATAGATCATAAAAATATCGTCACCTATGTAGAATAGTGGCTCAAGTCTTATATTGCCAGAAGTGATTAGAACAAATCTCCACCTTTCTTTCGAAAAGATGTTTTAGAGGGAAAAAAATTACTTTTGGTAAAAAATGACGAGGTGTCAATGCATAAACATAAATAAATACATCTGCGAAATATCGACGTAAAGACGTTCTACATAGAAAATTTGCATTATCAGCAGAAATTTCTATTTGTACAGTTGGGGGTTTTTTTGTTGTTTTTTTTTTACCGGAACCCAAAAATCCTGGATCAGAGCATGTTTTTATGCTTACTGTTAGTTCCAGTCAATGTTCCTATTTATTTCGGTATTTAATTTACACCCACGTTAATAAATACATTAATGGGCTTTTTGCTAGTTATTTAGGATTTACGAGACTATTTAGTATTTTGTTTGGAGGCGGAGGGGACCGTTTCACAGCGCTGAAACCACAACTACGAACTACAATGTGAAAAGGACTTTTTAAAGGGAAACTATCAGAAGGCGACCAGGAGTGAAAACAGATAGATTAAAAGTACAGCTGCTGGTGTTTATTTTTATTTCTTTTTTTTTAACTCCAATAAAAGCAGCTCAAACAGGAAGCGGAGGAGTGGGTCGCTGGATGGGGGAGAACCCCGCTGCTTACCGGGATCTTGTCCTCGCTCGGGGAGACCTGCATGCTGTTGCGCTTCTTCAAATACACACAGAGTGGGAGAAAGAGGACAAGAAGAAGAAGAAGAAGAAGAAGAAGTAGTAGTAGTAGTAGTAGCAGACCGGGATTGGAAGTTGCCGGGTTTTGCAGTAAAACGCAGCAGAATTCATCACCCTCGCCGGTTTCCCCATCGCCCCCCGCCCCGTTAAACACCGGAGCTCGGCCCGGTTCGTCCCCCGTCCAGCAGCAGGAGCCCCGGCCCCTGCGCTCCGGCTCTCATCGCTTTGTGCTTTAAGCGGGATGCGTCAGGCGCTGTGAGCCTGGTCTCGTGCTGCTCCGCGCTCTTCTACGCAACTGGGTGATGTGGAGGCTGCCTCGCGCACAGACGGCGCTCTACACGCTGCAAAAAAAAAAAAAAAAAAACACCAACTCTTCTCAAACGATCGGGTCGCTTTAGCGTTGGTGAAAAAAAAAAAAAAAAGAAAACTAATCCAAACGCAATTAGATTTTTGTTTTTATAGTAAAAGAAAAAAAAAACACAACTAGAAGGAGAAACTTTCATCTTACTACCACTTTCTCCTGCCTAGTTTAAATAAAAGAAGAGGTGGATTGTTTTTTGCAGTGTGCAGAAATGCCTCCTTTCGCCGCTCTGTGATGTAATTAGCTGATACTCGTGTTTTCCCAGTAAAATTCGCTAAAGCTGAAAAATGTCGACTTTAAATGCGTTTAAACGATATAAATCCCCAATTATAGTCATTCCAATCATTCGTTAAGTGAAACAGTGATTCGCAGAAGTATTCAATGCTTTTCCAGCAAGTTTATGGAGGTTTTAACTGCGACCTT
The DNA here is from genome assembly GCF_001444195.1 of Xiphophorus couchianus. NCBI lineage: Eukaryota > Metazoa > Chordata > Actinopteri > Cyprinodontiformes > Poeciliidae > Xiphophorus > Xiphophorus couchianus. Next base: position 15,155,888 of record NC_040244.1, on the reverse strand, counting down.
TGTTCTTTTCTAATCTTTTGTAGCAGATAGGTCTGCTAGCTTGTATAGCATTCGCGCCGGAACCTAAATATTGCAAATACAGGTTCAGTTGTGTTTTTTTATTTTATGTCAGGGTTTCACTAAAGTACCGAAATGAAATACAAAAATATAAAACTATGTTGTAGAACTAGCCATCGAGATTTTTTACTGCTATTTCTTTTTCTAATCCTCTGCAGCAGCTGGCTGTTTTATAGCGCTAATGCTAGCTTGTTTAGAGACGGCAAAAACAAGCAAAAATTCAGGTTCAGTTGCATTGTTTTTATGTCAGCCCTTTACTACTAGAATATTACCAACATAAAACAAAATATACATAACTATCTTGTAAAACTAGCTTTTCCAGCAAGGAGTCATTTAGGTTTAAAATTGATATTCTTCTGTAGCAGCTGGCTGTGTTGTAGTGCTAGTGCTATCTTGTATAGAAACAACAAAAGCCAGCAGAAATTCAGGTTCAGTTGTGTTCTTTTTTTTTATTTCAGGGTATTTCTAGTAGATAAATTAAAAAAAAAAAAAACTAGCTAGAAACAAGAGTTCATTGAGGTTAAAACTACTTCTGTTCTAACTTCTTGTAGAAGCTTGCAACGTTTCAGTGTCAATGAAATTATTCGTGTTTTTATCTTGCCGCACTTAAATATTTCAGATAACCAAAAACTTTTTTTTTTTTTTAATCAGGCATAGATAATCCATTTATATAAAAGAAGTTTTCAAATAATGATTTAATTTATGAAGTAATATAACCTCCCGCACTAATGAATATTCAAAACAGAAATAACCACTTCCCTGTGTACTGCAGATTTAATTTGTACTGCAGAAACAGAGTAGGCTCATTAAATGAAATTCATTCCCAACATTCTAAAAAAAATCCCTGTAAGGTCCCATTAATATCAGCCTTCACCATAAACTAGCTTAAATCTCGCATCAACTTCCTTCTGTTTCATATAAGACCTGCTTTACTATCAAATAGACTTGTTTACATAGATCCAGAGCATCAGCACCAAAAACGTATGCCTCCATCATTATCACAGTCATATCTCCATTGTTTCTAATGAGACATCTCTTGCCATCTCATTAAATGCTGCAATGAAATGAAATGCATTGCAAACACAGGAAATATTTCATCATTAGCTCAGTTTAAGAGGGTCCTCATATTTCTGCATTACTGTCTCACCCGAACAGTGGCTGCGTTTTCCATTACAAATTTGCACAAAACGTTTGTCAGCGGTTCGCTAATATGGGGGGAAAAAATATAATTTTGCAATTGTGGTGTTCCCATGAAATAAGACACGCAATTAAAATCACACATCAACAAGTTTGCTTGGCGCCCCGGGCGAAACGCCATGAAGTTGTTGACCCCGTAGGTGCGGGAGAGGGTTGTTGATCATGTGACTCATAATGCGAAAAATGTTTCAATTGCAGTTTTGTGAAATAAACCAATTTTGATAGGACGGGGGGGGGGGGGGGGGGGGGGGGGGGGGGGGAACACCTCATCCTAGCAGGAAAAAGTTTTATTGAAAAGCAAGGTTTTTTATTTTATTTTTTAAATTAGCATGTTTCCATTAAGCGAATTTACTTTCGAAATGTCAAATTGCGCAACCACATGGTGAAAGTATAAACTCAGCTGGTGTAAACAGTGACAGCTTAAGCTCCAGGCTGCCGTTACCTGCAGTAAACTCTGAGACTCCTCGGCTGTGGCCTCCTCCCGGTGACCCTGAGGCTCCAGGACGCTGCAGGGCATGGGCCTCAGCCCGGCGCCGGGGAAGTCCCGGGTCAGGAGGCACGGGGCGTCGCTGTGGATGGACGAGGACTCGCTGAGCGCAGTGGACACCCGGCTGAACCCCGCACCGTTGGGCCACGGCTCTGGAAGACATTTTCTTCAGAAAGTGAGTCGTTGTACATAACTGTACGGTTCTGGTGAGAATCTGGGACATTATAGCCAGAACATTGAAGTCAGTAGCAAATATATACAATATAAACATAAATATGGTGATATTTGCATTATTGAATCAATTAGATTTATATGTATATATATATTAAACATAAAAGGAAAAAAGATTTATTTATTTTTCAACAAGAATACATTTTGACATAGTTTACCTTAACATTCACACAAACACAGAATCAAAAGCTAACTTTCCATCAGCCTGCAGAACACTGAAGCACCACAAAGAGAAAAACTCAGTCAAGTTATTCAGGAAAAGCAACGGTGGAAGTCGCTTACATTCAAGAAGAATGTGAAAAGTAGTTTCTAAGAAAGAGAGAAGAATTTAAGGGGGGAAAAAAGACAAAGAAATGTTCAGAGGGCGAGTTTTTCACATCCAAGTATAGGCTGCAAACCGCTCAACTGGTGACAGAAAAAAAACCCCATAAAAATCTACCGAATGATTAAGAAAAACGCATAAATATCAAACTAAGACTTTAAGTGACTGAAGTGTATAAACATATAGCCCTAAAAAGGCAAACCAGCATCTGTGATCAGCAGGAGGATGGCCTGTGTTAGTGCGGAGCTTTGCCGCGGTGTCGGCCCTCGTGATTCCCCGGCTTCATTTCCAGCTGATGCTAAGTGTTGCTCGGTGCTACAGATATGCTAAGTGGCTGGATGAAAGCTCCGCTTCCCACTGAGCAAATTGTTACGTGTGTCAGTCAGTGACAAAGCCAGTCTGAAAGCACAATGAAAAGGAAAAGCCCACTTCTCCGTTTTTCCTCGAATAACTAGAGAGAGAGAAAAAACCATGACATACACAGCAAGTATTTTCACCTTTTGGACCGATAAAGCAGAGCGCCATTCAGTCCAGCGTCAATTACTGAAAATAGTTCCTGCGTTTTCATTGCATATGTGCGCAAAACCTTTTTCGATATTCCGCTAATGTCGGAAAAAATACAATTTCGCACTTACGGTGTTTCTTAAGCAACGCAATGCAAATCACATGTGAACACGTTTGTTAACGCGATAAGTCATTTTAAAAACATGCAGCGCCAACATTCTCCTACTACTTTCTTCTTCGTGGTTTGTGCCAGCGGCCGTCCGGTTGTTGGTCATGTGACTCGTGTGACGTGGAAAAAAAGTGTTTCCGTTGCAGTTTTGTGAAATAAATCAATATCGATACGGCCGGGAAAAAAAACCTCATCCAATACTTTTTATTGAAAAATTATGGGTTTTTCTTGTTGTTTTTAAATTATCGCGTTTCTATTAAGCAAATTTATTTTCTAAATTTCAAATTTCACAATTATGTGGGCGACGGAAACGCAGCTACCTGCCAAACATGACCGTGTAGCTAAACTGTAAGACAAGCAGTGTGGGGTAAGATAATGCTTCGTGCTAACTCTGCCGACGTCGTCATCTCGCGCGGACGGAATCTATTGCCATAGAAACACCAAAACGGCCTTGTTTACAATTAGCCCCAAACCACGTAGGGAGCACGTGTAGCGCAGAACAAAACTCCAAAAAGTATTAGGTGAGGAGAAAAACTAACTCTGCACATCCACGCGATGAGACACAGTAAATAAATACTTGGACGTTTTTAGTTCTGGCGTGACGAAACGTGGAATATTTCAACGCTTCCTTCCACGAACTTCCTGGTTGAGGTTTTACTGTATGTACAGTAGAGGCGAACATCAATAGAAGACTTTTGTTGCTGTGTGTTTACAGACGCCTCCTCTCCTCCTGCTGCGTCCCTGAACGATTCTAAGCAACAAAACAGATATTCCTCCATCTTTGTCTGATTGCCATGCTGTCAGAAACAGATTGCTATTTTTCCTCTCTCTTTTTGTAATAAGGTTACCGCATTTATGTGTGTGCGTGTGCGTGTGTGTGTAGTTATTTTAGGGCTACAGACAGCTGTCGCCATAGTAACGCACCAGGCCACGAGCGGCGCTCTCATTTCAGCACCACGGACAGCTCTCTTCATGTATTCTGTATTTTTTTTTTTTCCTTCTTTTTTTTGAAAATGATTCGAATCCATTTGTTGCTCGCTTGCGACAACGAAGCCGGCCTTGAGGTCAAGGGTCGTACTTGTGTTTCTAAAACATTCAAAGGCAACAGACTGACATGCGCGCGGTCACTCGGTTACTGGGAGGTCGCCAAGTTGCCTCTGGTGGGAAGAGGGGGGCTTGGTGGCTGATTGAGGTAATCCCAAAAGTATAAATATAAAAGAGGACACCCGTAAAACTGGAGTTCCCATTGAAACCAGTTTCCTTTAAAGAGGCAGCATTATGAAACGCTGGTAAAAAAATGTTGTTAAAGGGTTTATAGAGGAGCCATGCTGTGATGAAATCTTGAAGGCAGAGTTTCATAAAGAGCAGGGACTTCTTAAAGAGACAGAGGCCCGATTTCAACACGTTGTATTATGAAGTCAAATTTCTTTAAAGTCATATTCAGTACATCACCACCTTACTAAAATAAGTAATTTCTTTTGCCAAAAGTGATTTTTTATTTTTTTTATTTTTTTTTGGACAAAATCATCCTTTGGCAATAAAGACATGGTGATTTTTTTTTTCTGTAAAAATCGGTTTTGGGGAAAAGAAAAAAGACACAAAAAAAAAGATGTAGGCCTTTAATTTAGTAAGGTGATGGTATATTGCACTTGTATAACAACTGAAGTTAACAGTTACTTGATTGTGCTATATGTGCTATAATACGGTGCTATATATGTAGCACATATATAGCACATAATGCTTTCCATTATTTAATGGAAAGCACATTAAATAAAAGCTAATAATAACATTAGGTTCTGGAATTGCAAAGGTAACAAATTTCTCTTAAGTGTGCCTCATTTGGCTTTCCATCCGACTCTGAGAAAAGAAAAAAATCTCTCTCTCTATTTTCACACTTGATTGTAATGGCAGAGACAAAGGCCACCTTCCAGGGAGCAGATAATGTGCAGCGGCAGCAGCGTGGCACAAAGCCTCCATGCTGACGCTTTTATCACATGCTGTCTCACTTGATTGTATGGAAACTTCAGCCAGAGGCCTGTTTGTCTTTGGTTTTCGTGTTATTAACTGCTGAGCAGAGAGAACACTAATGCGCTACAGCTGCACGCATCTTCATGTGACCACAGGTTTCGAGGCTGTAGTCATGCAGCGTCGAGATGTGGAGGCATTTATGAGTGTTTGCTTGAACATAGCTGTGAATTTAGAGCCTGCATGTGTTCATTTTTGACTGGTTCTGGGATCCAGATATTGTCTGAAATTAAGATTTTTTTTGGCTTTTTACAAATTCAGAGGTACATTTTCTCAGTCTTCAAATTGTACAAATAAGGTCAAAGGTTCAGAATATTGATTAACCGATGCCTTAAAATAAATTGCTAGAATTTTGGTCCGACTGAGTCAGATTTCAAGGCCAACTTGCTTGCACGCCCTTTCAGTTCGGCTCACATGGAAATAATGTTGGAAATATGATGGTTTTGTTTGTTTCATAATTTTTCTTGAAGAATTTTTTTTTGGGTTAGAGTCATTGTGGTTTTTGGGGGGTTGTTTGTATACGAGCTACGTCTCAGTGCAGCGCAGGTAAAAACGTGTTAAAGGGTTAATGGAGGTGCCATGTTGTGATGACTTCCTGAAGGCGGAGTTTCAGAAAGAGCAGGAGCTTCTTAAAGTGACAGAGGCCCAAAACACAAAGTCAATTTTTTTTAAGTCATATTTGATATATATAATTTTTATAACTTGGCAGTTAGTTGATTCTGCTATAAAACGGCACTATGTGCCTGCAAAACACATAATACTGCCCATTCAAAAAAAAAACTAATGAGTTATATGTTCTGTTTAACCAATTAAAATAAACATTTCAGAAATCTAAGGTTGCTCGCCTGGTTTCCAGTTGAGCATGGATCACTGGGCTACCGGAGTGAACTGATTTGTTCTCAAATGAACCAACAAGGCATGCTGGTACGTCAAAGTCTGAAGGAAACTAAACAGCTCTACACCTTAGCTGCTGATGCCTGCCCCAAAGCCCCATAGGGTCTGCTGACACCCAGCGGTATTCATCTTTTGTTGTGTGGAGGTGCAGGAAGAGACAGACGGGACAGGCCACACAAAAGAGAGAGAAGAACGTTTCCTATTGGTTACTCACCTGCACAGGTGGATGATGGTGACCGGCGGAGAGCCATGTCACGTCGACTCCGACTGACTTCCTGTTTCCTGTGATGGACCGGTCAGTCGGCCATGCTGCCTGCCTGCGAGGAGCAGCAACAGCAACAACAACAACAATCCTCAGCTCAGTGGAAGCTTAGCTCTTCCAGGATAAGAGTCTTTCCCAAACGGCCGGTGGGAATCGCACAATCTCTGCACCTCTCTGCTTATTGTGCACACTTACTTAAAGCCACTGCACCGCGGACTCATGGCTGGGAGAGCGGGGCGGCTGATTGGGCGCTTGGCTGAGGAATTACAGGAGCCAAGCAGAGATTATTGGGCCTTCTAACGTTCATTAATTATTGGACCGTCTGTTTAGGCTTAGCCGCAAACCTGCGAGGTCTTAAAGGTCGGCTTTATGGAGCTTAAGACAAGGAAAGAGTCATCACGGCACAGATTACAACCAAGGAGTATTTCTCCCAAAAATAGGAGATGAGGTGAAGCAAATTTGTAAATATGAGGCCAAAGTGTCGAGGTTTTGAAAGAGATGACAAGAAACGAGCAATTTAGCTCCTTTACATTTGGAAATCTTCAGCTAATTGATTCCGGTATTACTTAAAAGAATATCAGGAGGAAAATGTAACGTCTAACCCAAAACAATAACAAAAAAAGTATTTTAGGGGACATATCTGAAGGTGTGGTGGTGGCAGCATCATGGTCTGGGCTCAAAGTTGATGGGATTTGTGGATGTACAACACAATAAACATGCAGGAGCCTTACAACACCAAAAATGATTCTTACACAACTTAATTTTCATCTTTCACTTGAAGTTGGTATCTAGTTGGTCGATCTAAATAGGTTCTGCATGTTGAACAACTCTACCTGGAATATCATTAACTTCCACTAGGGGGCGCAATAGCTTATGCCAGAACACGATATTTCTCTGGTTAAGGTTCCAGGAAGAGGCACAGGTCCAGTTTGGGATACGGGAATAATCAATAGTCTTTCCTCATTGATTATGAAAGCATTCATTCAGAAAGATCACACAAAGAGAACACAGGGCACTGGCCTTGGCAAAAAATATCCTCTCCAATTAGTAATCCTTTAGGATGACGGTTACAACCGTAGTCTCATGCCAATCCAAGCTCCACAAATAGCGCCGCCTACTCTGCAACTTCTCAGGCTAAACACAAAGTAGGGTTTAAATAGTCAGAGTGATGTCAGGTTGGTGGTTTTGCATATCCAGAATTACATTCGATGTCTAGTTGGTCGTTCTAGTTGGAGCTTCTTTGTGTTATATTTCACTGGATGATTTTTCCACGTTCCTGTTTTGGGTCAATCATGTAATTCGCAGGCCCTCATTTTAAATATATACCAATAGTAATGTTAGCTATTTAAATCAGACTGTTAACTCCGGCCAAACCTCTACAACTGTCAATTAAATTGTCCCAACAACACGCTGTACATTTCTACCTCTAATGAGGTAATTAATGAAATAAATTCAACACAGTCTGATGTGTTTGTGCACTCTGTTTCCCACCAATCTAATTGCCTGGCAACCTTCCTGGGTGACTAATTGTCCTACCCAATGGTAACTGATGCTAAATACAGATAGAGTGTGAGAGCCAGCGTCAGGTTACACACACACACACCCGCGCGCACACACCCGCACACAAATATACACCCGTGAGCCTTCGCTTCCTGTCAGTAAAGATATCTAATGTGGCACACACACACCTTCACCCTTTGTCTTCGGTTACTGTGGGTACAGTCGTGTTGAGGGTGTTAAATATTAAATGGTTGTAATGAAAACGCCTAGGTGTTGTAATCGGGGAAACTGCTAAGAGGTCAAGTTCAGACTGAAGGCTGCCCACTGGTCATGTTGTCCATTTTGTTCTGCACGCTGGCTTTTTGTGGTTGCTGCTTCTCAAGTTCTTCACAGGCAGGAGACACCTTGAAACTTTATCAGACTAAAACCACAAGACAACGTTGGATTTCATTGGGATTTTGTGTAATAAAGACCAACGTAGAGAGGTACATAGTGGAAGACATAAGATTGAACAAATAACCTTGTTTCAGTCATAAAGACTCCTGGCTAGCTCGCCATCTTTAAAGATGGCAAGTTAGCCAGGAGTCACTGTAGCAAAGCAATCTCAAATCATGACACTTCTACCTCTGTGCTTCATTGTTAGTATATGTTGCCTTGGTTCAACAAACTGCCCTGGTGTTCAGATAACTCGATTTCAGACTCATCTGTCCAAGAAACATTATTCAAATTGTAGAAAAAAACCTGGAAACCTGACTTTTGAAACTCAAGAAATTTCCAAGTTTTTTTTCTCTAAAATGTCTGAGTTCAATCTCAATATTTCTAGAGTCTTTTTCTAGCAAATGTTTGACTTTGAGTTAAAAAATTTCCTGTTTTTCTGAGATTTTCTTTGACGGAAATTTGCTCAAAGTTTTATATCTACAATGGTCCTAATATGCTATTGTACATTTCTGACAAAGTTTTAGAATAATAATAAAAATAAAACTGTTAGTAGCAACATGGAGGCAACTGTGAGCGTGGTGTTCCTTACGGACGGAATCATGAAAATGTCCGTCTTCTCTGCAAACCTCCACCATGGGACGCTCTAGCTCGTCCACCACATCTTTCCGCAGGGAACCTTTTGTGTAGTAGATACTTCAATGAAAATTTCAGAGGTACAGAGTGCAGAACGTTCCGTCCTCGCAGGAGTCAGTTACTGAAATGATGTAATTTGACCTTGCGGACGCCTCAGTGATAGTTTGTTTTTTATGCCCAAATATATGTGCACATCATACACATTTTTCTTTTTTTTTTTTAAATTATCCTACTGGGTTGCATAGTTGTTTTGTCCTTAGTGTGTAATTTTTAATATCTGTAGGCCTACTGTATTATTTTTCTTTTGTTGTAAAATTAACTGTTTTGCCTCTTATTCCTATTTTTATATGGCTAACTTTTGTGTGAATGTGCATGTTTCCACTTCTCTTTAACCTCGTGCTGGTGTAGCTAAATTCACCCACTGTGGGACACTAAAAGACATTTTGTTCAACATCAGCAGTAGCTAACTTCTTCTAATGTTTTTCAGAGTAAACCTATGTGGAAAGAATGGATATTGTTTTGAATGACTGCTTTCTGTACAGCGAAATGTGTGATTTGAAATGTCTTTATGCTATTCTGAATCTTTTTTTTGTATTAAATCCTTAAAATTGAAGTAAGATGCACTTTGTTGTCCCCCTTTCCAATGTAATGTTGAGAAAAAGAGCATTAAATGTGTATTTACGCTATTTGGGCCACTTAAGACACCCACCATAAACAGAGTGAATCCCACCCACACATATAACAGCCTTTATGTTCTACAAACCATATACATTCAGGCACCTTGCTGCCTTTCAAGGACAATAACCCCTGGCCTGGATTCACTAATTACGCCCTCTAACCTCTTAGTAACCCTTCAGAGAAGCGAGGTCAGGACAAATGGCCTCTGCTGGAAAAAGTAGCTGGAAAATCCCACCCACACACCCACTAACGCAGGGCCGAGTGATTTCCCTCGTCGTCTGATCTGGTTCAAGCCTTCCTAAAGGGGAACAAAATGGAACAGAGAAACAGAGTGAATCGATCGCGGATGCTCCAGTTCCCTCCAGTTTCTTCCAGCTGCCTCCCACACCAACCTCACAGGCCCGTGACAGCGCAGGGAGTTCTCCTGTGGAAAGCTACGGCGCATGTCTGCTGGGGGAGAAGAGAAAATACAAGAGGATTCCTGAAAATCTACTGGACGTCACGTTAAGGCCATATTATAGATGCGTTTTTTTTTGTTTGTTTTTCAAAGCGTCTAAGGTGAAAACGCCACAGATTCTGAGCGAGCCATCAGGTCATTTGGTGAAAAGGCACTTAAAGCTGTCTAATCCACTTACACCCTCGCTGCATGCTGCCGGATTGATAGAAAACATCTATTGTTCTCAGCGCGGGGCCCTCACACACACCCACTCTCTGTTGAGAACTCAGAGGAAGAAAACACAAGCAGCAAAATCTGGAGAAACGCAAAGAAAAGTAAGAAAGAAAAAAAGTGACTACATGGAGTCGGGCTTTTGGTGAGTCGAGGTGAGCTGGTTGCAGGGCTCCATCTGGTGGATAAAGCTCATAATGACACTCTGAGATGCACTCTTGATTTTTCATCTTTATTTGCTAAACATGTTCAAGCTTTTTCCAAGAAGCAACCCGACTTTTTCCATTGTGTTTTAAAGAAAACTCACAACACAAATACTGGTTTTAAAGAGGCAGTGTTATGTAAAATCAACTTTTAAGATTTACATTATGTCATAATCAAAACATACAGGGAGTATTGCTTTGATTCTTTCATGCATGTTTGAGAAACCCTTTTGTCTCCGGTGGCAATGATTTGGGGTAAACGCTTGGTCTCACCAAGTGCTGCCTTTTCCACTAAGCCCCTTTCAGCTCCTCAGACTAGCCAGCAACAATTAGCAAACATCTGGTAGAACTGTGCATCTGTTGAGCTCATTGTACAAACTACTTCTCAGTGAAACATTCAGAATGGCTGTAAACGACTTAATGGAGAAACGTTGTGATGACTTCCGGAAGGCGGAGTTTAGGAAAGAGCAGGAGCTTCTTAAAGAGACAGAGGTCCGATTTCAAGGCGTTAAAATTCCAAAGTCAAATTTATTTTAAGTTTTGTTTGATGTATACAAATGAAGGCAAGATAAACTGCATTTTCATTCATCATATATCATATCACTTGATCAAGTTTTGGCGCTAGGATGCGTTGCAGTTTTTTGGTTTTAGAAAACTGCAACGAAAACACTTTTTCCCCATCACAGGAGTCACATGATCAACAACTGGATGTTGAATCTGGTGCAAACAAAGAAGAAGAACACGACAGGAAGTAGCTGGAGGATAGCTCGGTTGTGTTTCTTTAATGACTTGAACAAATTTATTCACTTGGGATTTTGATTGCGTTTCTTATTTAATGGTAGAACTGCAATTGCGAAATTGTGTTATTTTGACAAAGTTTTGAGCACTTCTGCAATGGAAACGCGGCTACAGTTACTTGATTGTGCTATAAAATGGCACTATGTGCCTTGTAAAATACATAACACCGCCCCTTTAAGACAGATATTTACTCTGCATCTCAGATCTTAAAGAAGCTCATGCTTCTGAGAGTTGAGAGCCAAAAAGTTTATGCATTTTGGAGAGACGGGGAATGTTTCTCATAAGAACAAAAAAAAATACAATACAATAAAATGTACAATTTTACTCATTTGAAAGCTGCACCGATTATTGATCTCATGTGGAAACTGGTTTAAAAAAAGCTCTAGGAAAGTTTGTTTATGCGTATGTGGTCTCGACTTGGTCTTTAAAGTGCGATATAAGCGGTCTCTCTTTGGCTTTTTGCTTTAATATCGATCAAAAATAGTATCTACCTTGTTAATTCAACGAAAAATATATATATATGTATATAAAAAAGGGAAAAGCTCTGAAACAATAAGGAAGGGTAGCTGTAGCCGTCTGAGGAGAAAGTGCCGTCTACGTGGAGCGTTTCTCCACGCCCTGCTTGATTCCCAGCACCAGGTGGACGAACCAGTTGATCTGAACCATCCAGCCTTTCTCCCGGCAGATCTCGATCTGGTCCAGCAGGTGGCGCTGCGCCTCGTCCTCGCTGCGGCCGACCGTCAGCGCCTCACGGATGTACTCTATGTCCTCCTTGCTGGTCAGCTGCGGCATCCCTGAATGTCAAAGAAACGACTTCGATTTGAGTCTTGAAAAACGTTTGGAAAAAAAGAAAACGATGGCGCATTTGTTGTTTGGATGTTCAAAAGTATTCACGCATTTTCAACTTTTTCGCTTTTTTGTTCCAGTCACAAATTTCAATGTGTTTCTTTTTGGAACTCTATATGACAGGTACTGCATAACTGTAGACACTTTTATTCTGATTCGACAAATAAATCACAGACCTTGCCACACTTTTCAGATTTTCATTTAAAGTGTAGAAGTCTGTGTTTGGATTTGTCACTTAAAGCTCCTGTACTGTAAAACTCAATCATTTTTCATGCATTTTCAAAACGTTTTCCAACCTTTCCGGCACCACTATGGAGATAAAAACAATATAAATATTTTTTTTAATTCCCTGCATTATATAATTTATTATTGCTAATAATGATTTTTGTTGTGGTAGTATTTCACATGCTGCGATGAGGTAACCTAAAAAGAAAATAGCAAAATTTTATATTTTTAAATGTCAAAATTAACAAGAACAAAAAAACAACAAAAATTCCAATAACTTCAATGTGTAAAATGTAAGACAATCAATAAGTCATTGAGCAATGAGCATTAATAAATATTAAATATAATAAATCCTGTAAAGGTAAATGACCCTCCTGCTCAAATTAAATGCTAACACACAATACACAAAGAAAGTAAAAAAATATATATATAAAATAAAATTGTCCTTGCTGAGTTTTCTGGCACTTAGCGAATAGAAATAATTTGGGTCATTCTAATCAACCAAAAACAAGCTAACTTTAGTCTGATTTAAGTTCAGACAGTGAGAAAAACATATGAATTTTATTAGGTGTATGAAAATATCTGGTTTCAATTGTAGGTAAGGTTTTCTAAATTTAGGCCTTTAATGAAGCGTTAGCTTGCACTTTGTGACAAACCTGTGGCGTGAAAAGGTTTGCTGCTTACCGGTCATCAGCATCATGGAGAACAGGATGATGAGCAGGTTGGTGTGATGGCGGAGAGCGAGGTAAGCCTTCACACACACATCCTGCAACGGCGTGGGAAAATGAAGAGCGGTCATTTTGTTTCTGACTGGATCCGCAATAAAAAAACAACAAAAACAAACAATAACAAAAAATGTCTCGCACCTGGAACTTCTGGAAGTGGGGGCTGCTCTTCTTCCCCGACGTTCCCATGACGTACAGGAAGTCCGGCGTGAGCACGAAGGGAACCCACTCCTTGCTGATTCCCATGAAGCTCTTGTAGTTCCCCAGGATGTGACCGAAGTCGATGTGGAACAGGTTCCCTGCAACCGTCGGCGCGTCCTTTCAGCTGCCCGCATTTTGACCATTTTTGTAAATGTATTGTTATGTTTAAACAGACAGACTACCCGACTCTGTGATCATGATGTTGTCATTGTGGCGATCTCCAATTCCAAGGACGTAGGTGGCCACGCAGTACCCGCCACAGGAATACAGGAACCTCTCCACAGCCTGCTGGAACTACACACACACACACACACACACACACACACACACACACACACACACACACACACACACACACACACACACACACACACACACACACACACAAAGCTTGAAAACATGCAGTCACATGCTGATGTTGCATGTTATGCCAGCTGTGTGTGTCGTGTCCTTACTTCCTTCCTGTCAGGAACTAAAGGTACTTCCTACTTCCTGCTATTTGGTAAACAAACTTGCAGCAGCAAACAAAGCAACGTTCTGATTACATAACGCTACTGGTCAGTCCCTCCAGGATGTTGCCATGTTTTTTTGTGATCGTTGTTCCCTGAAATGACTGATTTTGCGCCATTTTTTTCAAAATGTTGTGTTAAAGTCACAGTAATTTTTAAGCTTTTTGTTGGATTGCAAACACAAAACTGATTCTTGGGGGCAAAACAGCATACTGCATAAATAGTAAATGCAAGAAAAAATTTATACTCTCTTTAAAATAATAATTTACTTTTTGATTTTTATTTCAAAGCACATTTTCAGCAGTTGGAGAACTAGAACAGTTTAGTATTTGACTCTTGTTTACTTCTATGATGGAAGGTATTCATTTACTTATATTTGCTCAGTAGTGTCCCTGCTGGTGGTTTTGTGTTGTGCAGAAACGTCCAGTCTGTGTTTGTGAAGGGCACCTTTTCCTCGCTGACACACTTCTCCCGCAGCCACTGGTAGAGGATTTCATCCTTGAAGGCACCGGTGCTTCCGACGACGCTCTGCTGGATGGTAGCGATCGTGGTGGCGTCTTTAACGATCTCAATCATTCCTACAGGGACGATAGAGGCAGAACGGACAGTCATGGCAACAGACGACCAGCTGCAGGCTAACCCTACACAGAGGATTCTGCTCTATTGGAGGGAATCTGGACGTCACTTTGTGGCCATCAGTTCAAATTCGCTTGTGTTCTGCAATATGAAAATGATCTGAAAAAGGAAAATCTAAAAAAGTCTCTGAAACTACAAGTGGCTCTGTGGACATTCCATAATGGCTCAACATGACTTTGACTACAATTTACAAGTTTTTAAATGTTTTTCAGTTTTCTTCCTGCAACATTTGCACTAAATTCCCACAAGGAATGACACTAAAGTAGCAGCAATATGTGTTTAGATCTGTTTACCTGGAATCTAAGTGATTAAAAAGAAAAAAATCTGTCTTCTTTTTTGTTTACCTTTATTTTAAGTACTACATATAGAGATAAAATGTCTAAAGTAGATATTTATCTAAAATGTTTTTTGTTTTCAAACGCTCATGTGACATTTGCGGTTCTAAACGAGTTTCAATTGGCTGTCTTGAGACGCTGTAAAGGCTGCAAACCCCTGGTCTAGTCAAAGTCAAGACTTAAATCCGACTGAGATGAAGCAGAAGGTTAAAAAACTCTCCAATGTGTCTGGATTAAAGGGATTCTGCAAAGAGGAGAGGGACAACATTCCTCATCTGATAGCAGACATTAGATAGATTTATCCAGTTTATTGTTGTGTGGCAATAAAGTTTGAAAAAAAAGGCGAGGGGGTGTTTTGTAGCGTAGATAAAGCATATAAGAGTGTAGCGGACCGATCTTGTTGCCAGTGGAGATGCAGCCGTACGGCAGGAGGCACAGATCCAGAGACTCCGTCTCCCAGATGGACTCCATGATGAGCAGAATCTGACAGGAGGAGCAGAGACGTGAGCGGACTTCCTGGAACCTCTGGTTGTGTGAACTTGTACGTCTGGCTGCCTACCCACCTGCAGGATGAGCATGTCCTGTCGCAGGTCATCCCCGTCCTTGAAGATGATGCCCACGGGGTCTTTGGACAGCGTGGTGGGGTCGGCGCGTTTGAACTGCAGCCACAGCGGCTTCTTCTTGGACGCCATCACCTTGCACTGCTCAATCTGTGCGTGCACACCAAAACGCAGCTGATTCGACATTGGTCCTTATGGGTGCAGATGTGTGTGCGCGTGTGTGTGTGTGTGTCTCACCAGCAGAGTCCCAGCTCTCAGTCCGGGATCGTAAGGGACTCGGAAACTCTCCGGAAGGCCCGACAACTGCAAGGTCTCCAGTTTCTGACGCAGCTGGATCACAACTGACAATCACACAGCACACACACGCTTAGCTTCACAGGAAGTCTCACACTTGAAGTGACATTTTATGTGACAGAGCAACACAACATAGAGCGTATAGAGACGTTTCAACATGACGTCACATGTGCAAGATCCCACCCCCAGCTCCCTACTGGGGCAAAAAAACTGTTCGCTGACAATGGCTAGCTTTGGTTTTAGCTGTTATCAATGTAATGCGCAAAATCTTAAATGTAAACTTGATATATAAAATAATATTTGGTACTAATTGTCAACACTCCGAGAACTAGGTAAAAAGGTCAGGAAAAAGTTTTAATTTGAAACAAAAGTAGCAAAGGAAAAGGAAGAAGGTCATGCTAGCTTGACTTTGACAATCTTAACATGTAGATGAGCTGCAGAATTCAGTGTGTTTAGAATTCAGTTAAAACAAATAAAAAAATTAAAAAGGCAGCCCACACACCAACTCTCTCACAGATCATCAGAGGTTTAAATTTGCTCATCAACACAGCGATCACTTATTAATAATCACAAAATAAACATCAAGACTGAAAACAAACCTGTAACAGACTTAATGTTCTGTTCAATGTGTGAGAAATGTTTGCCTATTGCTGTTGAATCCTGATACACAAGTGGAGCTGTTGTCAGTTAGTTGCTATGGAAACAGGTCTGTGTGTAGCGTAGCCGACACAGAGAGCAAGAAAAAAGGTAGATTAGAACGGTGGATAAGATTGATTTCTCATGCAAGTATCGGCCAATCGCCAATCTCCCAAATTTAACGGAATTTTAACAGATTTTTGTGTTGTTGTTTTATCAATTAAAGATTCAGCAAAATACATTAAAGTTTATTGTGTTGCTGGCAAAACTTTACTGGAACTTTAAGGAAGATTTAGTAAAAAAATCTCGCTTCTAAATTTGTGAGAAGTGATTTCAGAGCCACATGACTGAAGCCAGTCTCCTCCTCACCTTGCTGTGTGATGTCATATTTGTCGGCAGACATGGCTTTCATCTCACGCGTGACTTTCTGAAGGGCCTCTGTCATCTCCACCTGGAGAGAGTCAAGTTTGTTAAAAACTATACTCTGTATCCAAAGGGTTAAAAAAAAAACAACTAAAAACTGCAACAGGTGGCTCTACCAGAAAAGGATGAGAAACAAGAAGCTTTCAGAAACGGAACAAATACTCCAAATGACTTTTTTTTAAAAAAATCATAACACTCTGCTGACTGAGGATCGATTGTGATTATTTTCTGTAGAGGGGGAGACTCTTCACCTGCTTCCTGAAGTCCTGCAGCATGTTCTCCCCGCAGCCTCTGAGGTAGGCCTCCAGCAGCACGGCGTACCTCTGCTGGTAGTGCATGGACTGGGCAATCTCACTCCGCAGGAACCAGAACAGAAAATGGCCGATGCGCTTACTCTGTGGAGAGGAAGAAATGATTAGAAATGTCTGAAAAAAAACAAAACAGAGGAAATACAAGTTTATTCAAGGCTAGGTGTTGATTTTACACTGGAAATATCATAGGGGTTTTTTATATCCCATGTACATTTTCACTTCCTTGTAACTCTCTACAACCAAAGTACATGGGTCCTAAAGTCCGGTGGTTCACTTAGATGCAGCTTTGATAACATACTTTTTTTCTTTTTCTCCTTAATATGTTATAACAGGGATGCACTAATTGCAGTTTTCTAGCCAATCATCAATCTTTAAAAAGTCTGACTTGCTGATTCTGATTTTTATTTATTTTTTTGTCTGGAAAAACGAGACAGTGGCTGATTTTCAGACCTTTGCAGAGGAAGATAAGATCAGAGAAGAAGATCAGTCTCACATGTGTCGGCCGATTTACGTCTCCCAAAATGAAGGAGATTGTGGCCGATTTATCCAGTTCTAATACTATCCAGCTATAGAAATGTAAACACAGGAGCACTCTTGTTGTTGAACTTACCCTCAATGCTCTCTTCAGCAGGAACCTGACCAGGGCGCTGTCATGGTACGGCTCAAACTTCACCGCCTGCAGGAGAAGACAGACACACAAACATGTCTGCCTGTCACAATGCACTGGTTTTCTTTTATTCACATATATATGCTCAGTAATTACCATATTATGGGCAACTGTAACCATAGAAACTATGCCAAAACACCCAACATAGAAAGCTTTAAACCAGCTAAGACTAAATTGAGACAGATTATTTTTAGGTTTTGATCATCCAAATAAACTGCTGTTCCCTTTAAAGGCAGACGACAGAAACCAGAAACTTAATTCACAGTTGGAAAAAAAAAGTTGATTATATCGGTAAAAAGGTTTCTAAACTGCCAAGAGTTATACTGTTTGCAGATGACACACATGTATTTTGTGGTAAAAAGAATTTAAATCAACAACTACACAACAACGGAAGAAGAGACTGATGAAAGTTAAAGAACTAGTTTGACATAATTAATAGGCCTGAAAACCTAAAGAGCTGTTTTAGGCCCTCAAAGGTTGTAACAGATTATGGTTTTTGTTAGAAAATTAACAAGGCTTTAAAAACAATTGAAATCATCCGTCAATAACAGCCTTCAGCAGAGGAAAGTTAAATCAAGAGACTTAACCAGTATATCCTGAAAACAAATCTCTCCAAGAAAAGCATAAACAAGCTTTTAGCTTGTCAGAAGGAACGGATACAGAAATGCATTTCTGCATTATTTGGACACCAGAGCAGAGGATGTGCTTGGCAGTCCGGGAAAATAACCTTATACCTGCTGTGAAGCACAGAAGTGGAAGTATCATGGTTTGGGGACGCTTGATGAAACACAAGCTGCTGTTGTGTTCTGGGTTTTTTTCCTGTTTTGGCGTTCAGCTGTAATAAAGCCACTTTCTGTTGTCTAAAAATAAATTTTAAAAAAAGATGACGAGAGCTGAATATGTAAACATTGCTCTTGAACAAAATGAATATTTCCTAGCATTTCTATAACTTTCCACATTAGTAAGAGCAAAACAAGTGAAACAAAGTTCATATCCATCTAACCCTCCTGTGCTCTGACATATAGAGCAAACATAAAAGTGTTCTTATCAGTGATAAACAACCGCAGCTCATAAAGAGGCTGGATTATTATGTCATAAAAGTCATCCTGTTGACTTTCAACCAGGAAGTGGCATCATTTCCACACAGGTCCACAACCTGCACCCAGTCAGTGTTAAGTATCGTCTTTGTTGAGCTGTTAGCAAGTCATGATAGCTTTTAGTCAGAAGATTCTTTTGTTTTTTTTTTGTTTTTTTTGCGAGACTGACTGCTACTACTTTATTCAGGACAAATAAAGTATTTCTGAACTGAAACAAATTTGACTGAAGCAATGAAGGAAGTGAAAACACAGAGCCTATTGTGCTCACCTGGGGGAATCTGTAGGGTGAGCTATGGATGCAAGGTCAAATATAAGGAGCAGTTTGAGCTGAAATTCCACCTCTTGAACGGCTTCCTTACGAAACTTGTAGTAATGGGGAAGATAAATGCTTTCCTTCACTGTAAAACATACTTACTGTATTTTCACATTCCAACGTCTGTGTTTTCACTCCCGTTCTGTTATTCAGCGGTTAATCTAAGATTAGACTTTGCGGCATTCGAAAACAGATCAGACGGAATGACGCGAACGCTGCCTGCTGAGTCACTCCCACACATTTACAGAGCGCTTCATCCCTCAATATTAGTATTTATATAAACATTCAGTACTAATCCTCCACCGGCGATTAAAATGCACAGCATGCAGAGATGAAGTCTCATTTTCCTATCCAAGCAAAGGGCCCTTTGTTGGCCTCAGCTGACGCTTGTTGCTCATGCAAAGCTGAGCGCAGAGTCAACTATGGAAACACACCAAGGAGAAGCGTGAGGCGTGAGTCAGCTGTTTCCATTGGCTGGTGAGCTGGAACCGAGACATGAGGAGCCTTCAGTGAAATGAGCAGCAGCTCAGTTAGTCCAATTATTAACTCTGACCAGAACCGGATTCTGAATTCATATTTCAGACACACCGGTCTGTGAAACACCAGCACTAACAGTAACCCGGTATGAACAGTAGCTGCTGCTTTCACCTAATTGGTTTAATGATTATGGATTGATTATTATTAGTGCAAATGGCTACCTATGTGGTGTTGTACCCAGAATAGGGCCCAAACATGTTGAAACTCTAGAACTTTTAAAAGGTAAAATGTAAAACTGAGGCAAAAAGAGAGAATGAGGGAATAAAAGGTAGACAGAATGAAAGAATAAATATAAGAAAGAAAAGAGGCGGAAAGGGAAGAAGGACAATAAGAAAGGAAATAAAAGACGAAGGAGGAGAGCGAGGAAGGAAACCAGGGTGGAAGGAAGGAAGAAAGGAAGGAAGGAAAGAAGTAAGGAAGAAAATAAGGAAGGAGTGAAGAAAAGAAAGAAGGAAGTGAGGAAGAAAACATGTATCAAAGAAAGGAAAGGAGGGAGGAAAAAGGCATCAAAGATCACACCTTTGATCCCAATAGACTTGCTCTATGTAGAACACTGACAGATGAACAGAAACTAATTTCCTCTGAAAAAGTGACGGGACCTAAAGTACCACAAAGCTCCTTCATTTCCTAAAGTTTAGACACTAACGGGTTTTCAAACATCACATATTTCAAACTGTCCACCTGCAGCCTCAGGTTAGCTGTAACGCCTGTTAGCAGATAAACACGAGATATGACCCACCTGGACGAGCTGGAGGAGATACCGGAGGACGTCATCGTCCTCCAGCGTCTCCAGCTTCCGCACTGCCATGGATCGGACCTGGGCATCCGAGTAGTGGCAGTCTAGCAACTGCATCGCCAGACCAACATCCAGACCACTGAGGAGCAGCAACGTGCCAGCAGGTCAACACAACATCGTCACTACAAACAGAAATGTGTACCGCGGCGTCGGCTTTACCTGGTGTCCCAGGCATTGCTGCGATCCAACAGGCAGTGAGTAGCCAGGACGTCTTCCTGTTTCCCCCATTTGACTGAGCCCAGCAACTTCGGGTAAGCCCTAAGCAAGATTAATGATTAAATTAAGCAAAAAAGTAATATATAGTATAATGTGATTGGGAAGTAAAACAAATACCTCGGATCACGCATGCACTCATGCCTGAAGTGCCACAGCAGCTCTTTGTCCTCTGGACTCAGGGGATGTAAGGGATCGGTGGACACAATCGCCTCAAACTGCTTCTTCAGGTGGTTGGGCATTTCTCTCTGTCCTCTCTCTCCTCCGTCGCCCTCCTCACCGCCGGCCCCACAGTCCCTGCCCACTTCCCTGCTCTTGGGCAGCACCACCGGGTAGCAGTACTTGTCCAACAAGATGGCGATGGCCATGGAGGAGGCCTTGTCCGGGTTGGTGGCTGACGTGAGCTTGTCCGCGTTGATGCTGCTGCTGCTCTCCTCGCTCTTTTCGGGCATCTTCCACATGTGGAGGGTGAACTCGCCTTGGCGGAGGAGGGAGCGGTGGTCGATCAGGAGCAGGTTGACGTAGTACAGGAGGCGGTTCTTGGTCTTTCCTGAAAGACAGACAAAGAGGCACGATGATAGAGGGTTCTCTTGTTGATGGCGGCAAATGGCACTGATCGCAAATGATGAAATGGCGACACCTGAAGAGCGTGTAATGCTGGAAGATGAGGACGTCCTGGGACTTTTGTTTCAATATTCTTTGCTAATGAAGTACAGTGTGAAACAACTTAAGCAAAGGAAGAAAGACACAGGATGCTTTTTCTGGCTACAGACTGTGGTAGCTAGGACAAGCTAGCACCAAGCTATCTGGGCCTACCTTGCCAAGTAACCGCTCGGCAATCAGTTTGGTAAAAATACTGATTTGTCGGGCGTGCCGTGGTGGCGTAGGGGTTAGCGCAACCCGTATTTGGAGTCCTTCAGTCCTCGACGCGGCCATCGTGGGTTCAACTCCCGGACCCGACGACATTTGCCGCATGTCTTCCCCCCTCTCCTTCCCTGTTTCCTGTCAGCCTACTGTCATATAAGGGACACTAGAGCCCACAAAAAGACCCCCTGGAGGGGTAAAAAAAAAAAAAAAAATACTGATTTGTCAATGCGTGATAGTTCTTTGTCCAATTCGGAAAAGTCTGTGAATGGATTAAATCTCCTGTTGAGCCATGGTGAGAAACACTGCCAGGAGCAGCTCGTACAGTCAGCTCTGTGTCATCTAAAAGAGTTCTTCATCTTGAGTTTATTTGCTGTTGGCAAATAACTATCGGTAGGCATTAAATTGTACATCTTTATAACATAAATCAGCTGATCACAAACAAAATCAGCTGTTCAGACACATAGATGTTTCCCCAAAAACACATCTTGTTTGTCCGAGACTAAAATGGCCATAGTGCGCTGTTCTAAATTTAATAGCTTCACTCATTTGCGATCAGTGCTGTTGTAACTGGATATTACCTTCGAGGGTGGAGGTTCCTGCTGTGTTGTCGTGGTAGGAGCTTTTGGAGTTGGGGGTTTGGGGTTGCTTCCCGCAGATCACCTGGATTTAGTTAGAGTGTTTCAGAGCTAGCCAAGCGACCCTATTTTCACCAAACACGACAAAATCTACAAAACAGTAGTGAAGGTAACCAGATGTACCTGCAGGTTGAGGCGTGCCCCTTTAGGTAGGTCCTTGATCTTTATGTTAAACTCCAGCCAGCAGTTCCACAGCACTTCTTCATTAAACGTCTTGGAAGTTGTTCTTTCCTAAAAGAGTTCATTGATGTCATTTAGGGTTTTAACGCGGTCACTGCTCATAACTTCAAAAAATCCCCCGGAATGGTCCCTTTAAGAGTCAGCCGCCTTACATTCAGGATTCAAATGACGTTCACAGGAATCGGAGGACAATGTTGGCCTGTATTCATGCTGTCAGCCGTAGCGTTTATTGTCTTCACACCGCATCCGAAATGAATAAGCTGATCATGCAAATTCAGGATAGTTTAACAGGATTGTTGGTGGCTTATGGTTTCCAGGGAAAACGCAGCAGGAAACTGTGTGTGTACTTGACTTTTGTCACAGCAGCAGGTTGTTGGTATATGGAGAATGCCTGTGTATTCATAACATATTATAGCCAATGTATTTTGTGGTGATTTTGTGTGATGATTCTGGTCACTAGCCATACACTAGCCATTCGATTCTCATCTCCTTTCAGTGCTCTGTCTAGAATTTCTCCCACTGACCTGGATTCCTCCAATAGAATTTAAATCGGGCCAATCAGCAAATCAGAAGTTCTGAATGACGACATTGATTTCCTGCTCTGTTTTGGAATAAAAATTTCTCGTATTTATACCGTTGAACGTAAATCACAGTCAAATGTTAGCGATTGGGTAAAAATTTAAACTTCGACACAGGGTCCAGACCCTCTGGATGAAGCAAAGTGTAGAACAAAAAGCTGTTTACATTTTTTTTTTAAACCAGGCTAGTGATGAACAAACACAATCTAGTAGGTAATTTTCTTTGTAAAAACATCCTTCCACCTTTGTGTTGGCCACATGAATTCCTAGTGAAATACTTTGAGTTGTTATGTGGTAAAATGTGAAAACGTCTCTCTAGTGTGTATGGAAGTCTCATCGTTCAATGTGTCCAACCTGAGCCAGAAGCTGCTGCCCATGGAAGATGCTGGCCTCAATGAAGACCGTAAGCTCTGGGACTTTGGGGAGCGTCGGGATGTCGATTCCAAGCACTTTGACTCTGAACTTCCTGTTGCAGTCCCACATGGAGATGGTGAACACTCGCTCATGGTCTTTCTCAGCAATGGTCAGCTGTTCGTGGGTGCCTGTGATAAACCTCTAGAGTTTAATTCGGCTCATATTTGAGTAGAAATAAACAAACCGCGGCGTTTAAAAATTGCAACCTGCGACTCCTGTGCAGTCATCCACTTGGGCCCAGTCCTCCCGCTGGACCAGATCCAGCTCCGGATCAGGCGGAGTCTCCAGAACCAGGTGGATCTCCTCGCCGTTCTTGAGGGACTGACGGATCCAGTTGAAGCTCTGCAGGGCTTTCTCTCCATACAAATACTCCTCTCTTAGTGTGAGGCAGAAACAACAATAACCAACTCCAGCCTGACCACACCGACCCCAACGGGAAGTTTCCCAGGGAGTTTCCACACACTGCATACCTGCCACACACACGCAACACAAAGTCCTCGTCGCTCAAGTGTTCAGGGATTCCCAACAAAACCCTTTTATTGGCCGTTTTTGCAAAGAAGCTCGCCAATACCTAAAACACAGGGGAAAGATAGAAACGCTACAGGAAATGGTATTTTTACCAAACAGGAAGAGGTGCATGGTTCATGTGCTATATTTATCAACCTGTGAAGGCGTATCATCAATGGAGACTTTGATAGTCTGGCTGGAGGTGCTGACATGGATCACAACCAGGATGTAACCATTATTAACCTGGAGATTAAGGCACCATTTTGTTTGTCAGTAGTTCAGGAGGAAATGTGAAGAAAATCATTGATATTAGATATGACATGTTGTTCCTAAATCACCAAGAATCATTGATTCTGAAGGAAAACGCATTCTGACTGCCTGAAAAGCATTCACGCAGGGTGCAGAACGAGCGACGCACATTACAAACTAGTTCACAGCAGCACCACTCGAAGCTGGAGGCTGCCCACATGAAACAGGAGAATGAGATCGAGTCGTGCTGCAGCAGCGCTGCTTTAAAGGTGTCACCACAAATCGCAGCGCAGGTCATGAGTGAGCCTTCCTCCTTCATAGTGGGCAAGGAGTGGGAAGTGAGCACTTCTTAGCTGACGGAGGTGGTTGGTTGGTCGGTTGGAAAATATTATTACATTTGCAGTTGAAGAATCCAAAACAAATTTTATCTGTAGTGTTCTAAACTCTTTTTTTCCTCTCAATAATCACAGGTGGTCAGTCGGGTGAAGAAGGGGTTCTGGAAGAGAACGCACCTTGGAGAGGAGGTGTTCGGGCAGCGGCTTCCGGGTGACCCAGGGGTCCATGGAGTAAAGGTTGGCGTCCCGGTCCGACAGCTCGATGCGTCGCGGCGTCAGCAGCTTCCTGCGGGTGAACTCCAGCTCGTCGTCGTGGACGTTGCTAACGTCAGTCACGTCGTAGCCAATCAGGTAGTTGAGGTAGCGCTGGTACTGCTGGGACTCGTCTGTGGGCTGCGGGCGCGGCGCCAGCTGGATTCGACCCACGTCTCTCTTTAGAGCTATTGATACGCAAAAAACAAAACACCTGAAGTTCCTGCCGGCACAGTTTGGCTGTCATACAGTAGGATTTTTTGTAGTAGTTCAAAGAAGCTACATATGCTAAGCTAAAGCCAACAATGTCCCAAACAGATCACAATTGGTATCAAAACCCTTACAAAATCTTTTTTTTTTTTTTTACCTGCTACAAAAATGTTCACACAGTCAAGGATGGCCTCTATTGGACTTTGTGGTCTTAAATAGACAGTTACTCATGTTTGGATGTTTGAGGAGAGAAACCAGTCCTTCAGTTTTTATGATAATGCAACTTTTGTCTTTAAGTTTTGCTGACACACAATTTCTACAGAGTTGTACCGATATGTCTACAAGCTGTGTTAAAAATGAAAGAGGGAGAAAACGAAGAGAGAGAGCCCTTGTGTTGACTGAAAATATATGGCAGAATGTAGCTCTTCTTTTGTTCCTATTCTGGGAACGAAATGCAGTTCCATTTTAGAAGAGCCCCTTTATTGTGCAAAGAAAGGGGAAAAAATATGTTTAAAACATGTTTTTATTCTGTGGCTTTTAACACACGTTGAAAGTTTTGCTCTTATTTCTGCTAATGTTTTATTGTTTCTATTGGGGGTTTTTTTGTCCTTTGCATATCTTGAATGTTTATTGCTTTTGTCTGTACAGCAATTTATTGCAGCTATTGCTGCTTTAAAGAATTTATAAGTAAAATAGTAAACAATAGTTAGTTTGTTTTTCCCAGGAGAATCTTTCCATTGTCCTCCAACATGGCTGCTGGCTACTGCAGGTGGGATATTGTACTCCATACAGTAAGAATACATGTTAAGAACAAATCCCCGTTTTTTCCCCCCACTAACAGTTATGATAGAAATAGCTTCTGGCTCCAAGAGGCAACCAGTACCTCTCCAGTAGCGAATGCAGTCCAGCGTTTGGAAGACCTGGTGCTTGTCGTAGATCTCGCACACAGTGCCTTTCTTCTGATAGAGGAGGATGCAGTGATCAGGACAGAAGCGCTGGTAGAAGTCGGGACAGAGGTTCAAAGACACCGCCTTCATCCAAACTTGGGCTTTCACCTGGAAAAACGACAAACGGGCAAAACATGTTTCATCCGTTCGCTGGGGTTAAAGTGGAAGAAAAAAAAGAAACAAAGAAATCCCTGAGCATCCCCAACCTGTTCCACAGTCCAGTTCCCGGCCACCTCCAGCAGCAGAGAGTCGGGGCTGCTCCCGCCCCGCGCTGCTGTGGGCAGCACAAACTCAACGCTGATCTGATCCATGGAGGCGGAGGAGGCAGAGGTGATGGCTTTCTTCCTCCTCCTCCTGCGGCTGTCTTCCCGTGCCACTTCGCGCTCTTCGTCGCTCACCTGGATCTGCTGCCTGTCCATTGCCTAGCTTGGACACAACGCACGCTGTTAATCATTACCAATGACTTTATTTTTGACAGAAATAATCAATTCGCTTAGTGGAGCCCTGAATGACTCGTCCCAAAACTGCTCAAGCTACAACAAACGCGAAGAAGTCGGTGGAGTTTCCCTTCTGCTTCTTTCTGCATCAGCAGAGGAAGCTTTGAAAAGCAGGAAGCAAAAGTCAAACAGCGTGGATGGACTAGAACAGCTCTCTGTCAGCTGTTTTGGGTCCGACGCACTTTTAAGTGCGGACTGGAGAACGACAGCAGCTAAGAGTAACAGCGCAGAGAGGTAAAAAATAAGGGATAAAACAAAGAGAGGGAGAGAAAAAACGCAGCCACCATAAGAGTGAGATACAGCAACAGGTTGTGGTGTAACGGTACAGCAGGAAGCAGAGAGGCGCGTGTGGCTTTACGCACACAAACATAAAGCTTTTAATAAGGACTCACCGAGGAACGCAGAAGGCGACCAACCCCGGAGCTGTCGACGAAGAATTCGGCATTTATGCTAAATGACGAGCTCCGGAAACAGTGAATAAAATCAGGGTTTTCTGGAGTTTGTGCTCAGGAACTGCTGGGGGGGGGGGGAAATGCTGCGCCTCCACAAGTCCACCAGAACTTGTCAAAAACTCGCCCGCTACGTTTTCTCTAAACTGAACAGCAACCCGCAACTTCCGCTTTGTCTTCAAACTAAAACACCGCTGTACAGGAAGTGAATCGCACTGCGCGTGCACGTTTGAAGAAGCTGGGACTATAACTTCATTCTTCAAGTGATTAAACTAACTAATTACATTAATTTAAAAAATAAATAAATTATACTGACGGTAAATATATTTTATCACTTTACAACAATGCACCTTTTAAAGCAATAACAATAATACTATAACTGCTAATAATAATAATAATAATAATAATACATTTTCTAAATATTAATAATTAGGTATTAACCTGGCATTATCTTGTCTTGTACTGCTTGATAATATTCGTGATGCTGAGTACTTTAGATGGGAGTTTACCTCCCTCTTGTGGCCGCGTAAAGTATAGCTGAAACAATTTGGAGATTTTTTTCCTCCGCCTTACAACATATTGTATTATATCTGTATATATTAAATATATTTCTATTTTTCATTTTTGTTTTTGGATTGGTGTTTATTTTCGGTGCATCACTGACAAGTTTGGGAATAAATAAGATGCATGGTGTAAATGTTGCACACTGCCACTGAATAGTGCCAAACTACGACCAGTAGAGGGCAGTAAAAACTCGCCTCCCTCCAGGACAAGACTGAACTGTATTCTTGACACGAACATTGGAGTTTTTGTGGCCTGGTCTCTACGGCAACGTATTAAAGCCAATGGGTGCACCGAATATGACCAAATAGCATATATAAAAGAGCGAAGTGTTTAGTCATTCTTACTTTAACCATCTTTTATCAAAACCAACCCAACCCATATGTTTTAGAGAGCGCAAGCTCACACGTGGCTGGCCAATGAGAAACGCCAACACCAAAGATTGACACCATGAAGGACCAATTGGATAACTAGAACATTATGTTTACAACGACCCCCCCTTCTCCCTACAAGGCGACTGTTTTGGTGAGTTGAGAAAAGTTCATTGAAGTCTTTGACGGCTTTTAAATCGCTGAATTTGAGAAGACGCAACAGAGTCGAACATATATATGTCTAAACTCGGAACGGGAGTAAGAACACGAAGCTGTCAGCGCTCGTTTTTTGCTGTAAATGCGGTTTCGCAGCTCGCTCCCGTAAAGCTTTCATTGTTGACGTTGTTTTGTTGTACTGCGTTTTACGCAATAGGACGTCTTAGCCATTTCACTCGGCCTAGTCATTTTTTTTTTCACCTTCCGAAAATCCCTGTCGACCTGAGTTAGTCTGTCTGCCTCGGTTCCGAATGTAACGCCTTTGTTCTTGTTCTTTTATCGACGTTTCACTGTACTTTCCTTTGAAGTTGTACAAAACGTAAAGACGTCGACATTTGTGGCGTTTTTTTGTTTGTTTTTTTGTGACAACGGGCAGAATTCCGCCATTCTGCTCGTCTAAATACCTTTATCCGAGTTTATTACATTGGTTTCCACTTGTTATTTAAAGTGTATGTTCTCCGTCCTTCTCTGTACTGAATGAATGGACTTTAAATGCGCATGCGCGCTGGACCTGAACGTTTATAAACAAGGCATCGTCACAGGACAATAGTGATATAATAGGTAAAAGTGAAACAAGTTCGATTTTGTTCTGAAAGTGAACAATCAGTGCACATTGAGGTGATTTATATTGTTGTAAATGTATATTGATGTGGCTCTAATGTCACTTAAACCGCAAATAAACACTAAGACTGATGCCATTATAGTTTTATGTGGTTGATTAAAGCAAATCCTTTATAAACATGTTATAACCTCTGTGTTTCAGTTACATCATGGTTTGGGAGGTGAAAAATCCACCTCTTCCATCAAGCGACTCCCATGATTGCAACATGCAACAGGCTGACCATCAGACTCAGTACACAGGTAGCTAACCAATTAGCAGTTTATTGCATTTTGAGTCAGTGTCAAAAACACAGTATTTATTCTTCCAGAAATGTACTTTATTTCAAACAATGAACATTTTAAAAAAAAAGATTTCGAACACAACACAATAAGTAATAGCAGATTATATTAAATAAAAAAATAATAATTTAATGTCAAAGAAATATTCCTGCATATTGGTCAAGCTTTATTTTGAAGAAGCTGGTTAAATAACACAACTGGGCAAATTAAATTTTGGGGGCGTGCCGTTGTGGCGTAGGGGACAGCGCGACCCATGCTTGGAGGCCTTGAGTCCCCGACGTGGCCGTCGCAGGTTCGACTCCCGGACCGAAGATATTTGCCACATGTCTTCCCCCCTCTCCTTTCCCCTTTCCTGTCAGCCTACTTTTTTTTTTTTTACCCCCCCAGGGGTCTTTTTGTGGGCTCTAGTGTCCCTTTTTACAAATGTAGGCTGACAGGAATGGGGAAGGAGAGGAGGGAAGACATGCGGCAAATATCGTCGGGTCTGGGAGTCGAACCCACGACGGCCACGTCGGGGACTCAAGGCCTCCAAATACGGGTCGCGCTAACCGCTACGCCACCACGGCACGCCCAAGCCTACTTTCTTATATGACAGTAAAGCCCACAAAAGACCCCCTGGAGGGGTACAAAAAAAATGTTAAAAAGGAAAATTTGGGGGAAAATTTGTCAAATTTAAAGGTGATATGAATAAAAATTCTAGAACTAGAATGAAGACAATTCTAGACTAACACTATCAATTAAAAAAATGAAGAATAAACAGTTATTGGGTTTTTTTTATACGATGAAATCTAAAGTAAAGTAAAGTAAAAGGTGACTTGGATACAGTTACTAAATTTCAAGTAAAAACCAGGCTGGAAGTATCCGTTTTTAATCTGCTTTTAAAAACATCAACGCTGAAGACCATCTGGAAGGAAACCAGTGAAAAAGAGACTCATTAATACTCAGTTCCATGAGTCGCTCTAATCCTCAGCTTTCTTTTCACTGTTCCCTTCAGGAAGAATGAGCGCTGACGGGGACCAGGCTCATGATCCGCTACGCTGTGACGAACACTTCCTCTCCTCCCCCGGAATCCCCACCAGCGACAGCTTCATGGAATATGGTAGCTAACATATAAACAGCAACATAGCTGCTTCTTTTTTGTTGTTGTTCTTGTTGGGGTTTTTTTTGTGTGTGTAATTCAAATGCGTGGCTTGCTCTCCCAGACGACCTGCCAGACCTCCAGGAGGTTCGGGAGGAACTAACGGCGGCGCCCGTTTACCAGGTGGAGCTTGGTGTGTCGCACCAGGAGCGGCCTCAGCCTCCAGAGACGCTCTGGCTCACACAGCTGGCTCACATCGCCACGGGGCCCCAGAGCCCGCTTCTACAGGACCTGCCTCACAGCAGGTCGGCGCTCAGCTCCACACCAGAAATAGGAACTTATTCCACGAGTAGCAACACACCTGAACCACAACGGGAGCACTAATAGAGCTTATGATCATTAATTCTTCAGGCAGTCAACCACTATCACGACAGCCAGTTGCATTGTGCACTGCTTTCATCAAGTACGACAAGCCTTTCTTGCCAAATGGTGGAACTTTTCCAATCTGTGTGGTAAATCAATGATGTGAAAATAGGCATTTGATAAGTTATCCACACTTAATCAATGGCACTTTCTGAGTGTCAAAACGTTTTATGATATGCAGCTGAACAGTGAGCAGCAATTTATACACGCCGTAAAAAAGTGAATAGAGTAGTTTTTGGCACTCTTAATGAGGCATTTCAAACTCAAGCTGGTATGGTGTTCTGGCAAAAGCAGGGTCTTTGCAGGTTTCACCAACGCAAATATAAGACTTCTATCATTAATGAAATTTAAGACCTGTATCATGAGAAAAATCTTCAAAAAAAGTCACATTTTACATAGTAGTAGAACTATGTAAAATGTTTTACCTAGTTTGCCAACCCGTACTTTACATAGTATGGGTTGGAAAGAGAAGTGAGCCTATGGTACCGACATTTGTCGTCAAGTCAACTGGCAATAATTTACGCTTACCAATGATAAATGCAAC
The DNA here is from genome assembly GCF_001444195.1 of Xiphophorus couchianus. Taxonomy (NCBI): domain Eukaryota; kingdom Metazoa; phylum Chordata; class Actinopteri; order Cyprinodontiformes; family Poeciliidae; genus Xiphophorus; species Xiphophorus couchianus. Next base: position 15,125,286 of record NC_040244.1, on the reverse strand, counting down.
AAAAAGCTAACTAGCTAGCTGGCAAGGGTTTATTAGCAGCTTGTTAGCGGTAGCCTCAACTGCCTTGAGTTAAAGAACACAATGAAGAGGTTGTCACGCAACAAACTGTTGACGGAGAGAAAGTCTAATAACAAAAATAAACTATATGGAATATGAGATGAAATAGTCTCACCATGACAAAATTTAAGACCTGCGATTAATATATTTAAGGCCAACTTCCATCCATCCATCCAGGCCAACTTACTTTAAAAAATATATTTTTTTATTTAAGACATTTTAAGACCTTAATTTTAGAGACATTAATTTAAGACTTTTTAAGGGTGCACGTAAACCCTGAAAAGGTTTTAGCCTACTTTAACAGTGTGACAACTGAATCTGCTAGATTTATATAATTTCTTAGGAAAAATTTAAGTGTTTGCTACTGATGTCTTACCGTAACCACAGATAATATATTTTTCAGTCACCTCTTGGCAGGAAAATTAAAATTCAGCAGGTCTAATAACGGATTGGCTCTATGACATGATCTTCTTGCGTGTTGCCTGATCCTGAACTGTGCAACATATTTCATGACCCAGTTTGTGGGTGTAAGCAGTGAGACTGTTTTGGGAAAGTTCTGCAGACATATTGAGTGTCTTAAAGATCACATTGAGAAACTGACCTTCTGATTTTTGTTATTCTATTGTTGAACGTTTTTTGTTTTTTTTAAAGCTCAATCCACCTCAAGTAGATGAAACATCCTCCAATGTACAGTATGGTGGCACTTTAGATTTAGTAGATTCTTTGGAGAATATCTTTTAAAACACAATAACTACATCATGTGAATCAAAGCACTGTTGTTCTTAGACTGTGTGGTTGGACATTTTTAGCTCCTCTGCGGTCTGCATCCCCAGCACCAGCAGTGATCTACACACCTACGCCCGTCCTCCACCTACTCTCCCGATCAGCTCGTCGCCCTCTAGAGTTCACAGCAGGGAGCGACATCGCAGCAGGGTAAAGCCAAGCTTTACTTATGTTTTATAATAGAAATCCTTATTCTTTGTTGTGACAGGTGCTAATTGTGCCTGATGGCGGTTTTGTATTTGCAGACGAGCAGCGAGTGTGGCTCTGCCGTGTCAACCAGGTCCTCCCTGTCTGATGATGAGGACATGGGCTGGAGTTTCTCCTGTCCACCCACAGTCTGGCACTGCTTTCTGAAAGGTAGATCTGTGAACAGAACAATCCTGGGGGGAAGGGCGTGATCTTCAAAAGGATTTAAAGTTTAACCCAAGGAAGTTGGGACTGAAAATGTCTGGAGTTAGGAAAAAGTAATTAGGTATTCTACATTTGATTTCCCCTTTTCCTTCCTGCGATTGTGTCAGTGACTGTGATGTTCCTGTATGTGCACAGTTGTAGTGCAAGTGAGCACACAAACAAACTTGCGTTTCCCTGAACTAAAGTGACACAAGTTGAACGTTTTTGCTCCTCTCCAATCAGGAACTCGCCTGCGTTTTCACAGAGGCTCATGTATGGACTGGCAGGACGTTGAGGACATGGGGTCTGGTGACGAACACCGTGCCGATGAGGAGCGCTCGAGATTCCTGAAGGTACAACAGCTGCCATAGGCACCTCTCTGAACTGTTACTAACTCCATTATCTTCAGGTTTTTCTGCCAGTACATCGAATTAGATGCAGAGAGAAGTTCGGACAATTAAGCCATTATTTAGTACCTCGTTTCCACTGAGAGATATGGAATGCCATTTTATAGTCCAGCATATTCAGGATGAAATCTCCATGCCTGACATTGTGTCATACTACAAACATCGGTAAAAGCACTTCTATGTCTAGTTCTCGTATCAGCACTTTTTAGTCCCCCAATCATGTGTGATGGCAGTAGCTCCACCCTAGCTGTACCTAGTCCTATGGATTTACAACTGAAGTGGACCCAGCTGTGGTATGGTTTGGTTGTATGAGCCACTTTTACAATGCAAACAAACTAGTGTACCAAACCTTTTCACTCACGCCGTACCTGTCAGTAGAAACGAGGCACAAAATGCATGGAACATCTTGTCTTGTACAGAGTTATGGCTCTGAGGGCCTGCAGCTGGTTGAGCACGAAGAAACTGTGTCCTGTGGTCAGGCCGTCTTGCAGCTAACCTTTGACCCCGGCGTATTCGGACATACGCCAATCACGGCCCGGTGCCAACTGGATCACCCTTTCTACGTCAAAAACAAAGGTACCAGCGCGGGTGACGAACAGTACCAGTGGTGTCTACCAAGGACATCATTATTCAAGCTCTTTCCCTTCTCTCAGGATGGTCCTCGTTTTACCCAAGCTTGACTGTGGTGCATTATGGGATACCATGCTACGAAATGGAAGTGGGCGACATGTGCCTGCCTCCTGGACACCGGGATGCTAAGCATACGGATGATTCGCTAGTGTTTGACACATTTAGAAGGTAAAGCAGACTTTTATATTTTGGGATATTGCAGTCTACTTTTGGGGTGAACGTCTTCTGTGAGTTTAAAGGGGCTTTGGAAGGAGTAGTAAAACAACATTCTGCTACCTAGCATTAGCGTTGACTTTCTTCTGAAAGTGTGCTTCTTTTGCAGTTATGACTTCACTCCTCTGGACTCCTCCGCTGTTTACCTGCTGAGCAGCATGGCCAGACGCCGACATGCCTCACAGTCCAGCGGGGGCGCCGTTTCTCCCGACAGAGACACAATGCGAGGTCTTGTAATTCTTAATGTTTTCAGATTAGGCCCAGCTCTTAACTCAGACAGGCTAATATAATGATTTCTGTCACACAATGTAATGAGAAACTGCTTACTCTACTCTGACACACTCCAGAGAGCCACAGTCCCAGCCATTCCCTCTCCAAACATCCAAAGCCAGCTAAAGCTAAAGCGCAAGCTAGCAGCAGTGCCTCGCCCAGTAAGTGCAAGCGGCCAATGAATGCCTTCATGCTGTTCGCCAAGAAGTTCAGAGTGGAGTACACGCAGATGTATCCCGGCAAGGATAACAGGTGGGCAGAGCCACATGACTTTATTTTAACATTGAGACTCACAAAAATTCTTATGCCTGCAGACTTCACCCTCAGCTTGGTATTTTCTGGGTTTCTTTGCATTTCCTTGAGGGGTATCAGAACAAAAGGGCGAGGGGTGATTGCGGTGGTCTGTCACTACACTTTTCAGATTTTTATTTGGAAAAACAAATAAAATAAATTCCCTTCTACGTTCTACTCTGTGCCGGTCCTAATAAAATACATTCAAGTTTGTGGCGGCAACATGCGAAAGCTCCAAGTTAAGAGATGCTCTGAATAGGCGCCGCATGTTGGTCATGCGTGTGCGTCTGTGCCGCAGGGCGATCAGCGTCCTCCTGGGCGAGCAGTGGAAGAAAATGCGAAGCGAGGAACGCCGCATGTTCACCCAGCAGGCCAAGGCGCTCGCCGACGAGCAGAAGAGGCTCAACCCCGATTGCTGGAAGCGCAAAAGAACCAACTCTGTAAGGCCACTCCCATGCTCACAGCGCCACCTACTGCTTGGCTTGACCTGCGTCTGATTCACCTCTTGTGGTTTTATTTGTATTTTTTTCCCCCCCAACAGGGCTGTCAAGGAAATCAAAGCTGAACTGACGAAGCATGTGGGAGTACACACGCAGTCGGAGAAAAAAAAAGGATTCAGTACCGCATCCTGCGTTGAGCTTACGTGTTTATGAGATTTCCACCGATCTCAGAACAAAGTAAACACTCACAGCTGCTCTTGCCTCGAAGCCTGTTTTAAAAAAAATAAGTTATCGTTCCTACCGATGGGTGTGGTGTCTCCCCGAGCCGCAGGTTTGAACTCTGAGTGGCGTTCGTCAATTCACAAAATGTGACCTTATGAAAACAGAGAGACTGCGGGTATTCTCAGCGTCTCTCTTTATGCTTGAACCAGGTGGAGGTTGTGGTGCTGTAGCATTTTAGCCAAAGCAGTGTAGCCAATTTCTCTCAAATCTACGCCATAAAATAGGATATATGCAATTTATTTTCTTGCCTGTACTATTTGTATTTAAACTATGTTTCATTGCACACAATTATATGATATGTATTTAGTGTTAGCTTATTTTAGCCTTGGTTTAGTGCAGCGTTAGTGCATAATGTTCATCTACTAAACAAATTTACATCAAATGTAGCATCAATTCATTAACACTTAAAGGGACAGCTCAGGATTTTTAGTCCAAGATTCTGCTGGAGAGTTGGAAGCAGTTAATATCTTACCCACAACAGATAACAAACTTCATTTAGTGTGAGACAACATTAGCTGATCTCAGAGGCTAATGCTAATGTCTAGTCTAAGAGGGGCCAAAACGAAGGCCTAGAAGAACTCCAATCTCAAAAAGGCCTTGAACATGTAATCTGTCTTTCCACTGACTGGCTGTTTAAAGAACCCGGTTATTATTATTTACACTGATACTTGGTCTTGGATGCGGTGCGCCACTTATTATCGTCCTACACGAAACACAGCAATTTGGCTGACAGTGAACATGTGATATAAAACGGAAGAAACAGTAAAAATATTACAGTTTTTTTTTTTAAATGGAAAGCTATTGTATTGTAGTGTTCATTTTTGAAAGTCCATTTTAAATTAGCTTTAGCCATAGCATTTTGACTAAAAAGTGGTGAATTTTAGTCATATTCAGGCCGTTTTAGTTTGACTGTAGCATTAGTCAACTAAATCTTACCATAAATGTCATGAATGAAGTCATAGAGGAATGCGTTATTAAGGACCTCTGACGTATTTGGGAGCATCAATTCTTTACCCCGAGGTGAAATATTTAATCTGGATTGAATTCACTTGGTGAACTTTGCCGTACACAGACGGCCCTCCTCTCCTCCAGCTGTTAGCTTTAGCCTCCAGTACCAAGAAATTCAACTTTCAACTAACGAAGGACACCAAGAGGTAAGACAGTAACTGCTCATAACGCTTCAACAGAACCTCACATCAACAACCCTGAGCTGTCTCCTCTAGGTTCTCGTATAAAAAGCAACGTGTGTAGTTTTTTTTTTTAATGTAAATGAGCAACAGTTCTGTTTGAACTCGACAAACATTACGAAGCACATCTTTGAGAACACATAGAGTTCATTTCTCTTTTCACCAAACATCTGCAGAGCCAGACTTTAAAGCCGCACCTCAAACACAAAAGTGCAGAAAATGGCACCAAATCCTGCAGGGGACCTTCAAAAGAAACGCTTTACTTGTCTCTGGCTTTTATTTTGATAGAGGGAACAGAAGGTTGAATTTCCTAAAGGAAGTGAAACCAAAAATTCATTTGACTTGATCGCCTCAGTGGTTAACTGAATATGGTCGCAAAATGTGCCTTTGGTTTTAATCCACAGGGCCAGATTTGTGTTTAATTAAAGGTCATTTGTGTAAAATAGAAGCCAGACCAACTTAAGCAGTTCTTCATTAGGATTTGTGTCACTCCGCTCTGGTTGGGGTATTTTGCCCCTCCACAGATAGTGTTTAATCTTTTATTTTGAAATGTTCCAACCAAAATCACAGTGACGCCACCCATTTACATCAAGTCCATCTTCACCTTTTAGCTCTATTCTGTTTGAATTCCTGTGAGTGATTTTTGTGTTTTGTATATTTCTAGTCACTGTCAGGAAATTACAGTGAAAACTTTGCATAAGGCATAAAAAGCAACAACTGGATTTACATGCCCTCTTTAAAGAATCTCTTTTACAGAAATTGGTTGTTCCAGTGAAACCAGAGGCTGGTTCCTATTTACATTAGCTTTGCCTGAATTTGCAATTTAAAGAAAATGAATCTAAATAAAGGAATAAACATAAAATCAACTAACATATTCACCCGTTAGCCCAGCTGGGCTTAACTCATGATAGAATTAAATATATTTTTTTAAATCTTAAGAAATTTGATCTAATTTGGAAAAAAAAAAAAAAAAATCTTTAGAATGTAGCTTTTTTATACTTTGAAAACCTAGTTATGCAATGGTAGGGAAGTGAAAAGCTAGCGTTAGCATGCTTTCTACTTTATTCACAGTACAAACCCAGGTGTATATTTTAATCGAAACAGACTTATTGTTTAAAACTAAGAGTATATATATATATATATATATATATATTTTACTTTACCTCTTACCTTTTAGAAGACATTTTAAAGTTGGGTTAACTTCAGCAACATTTGTCATTTCAAATAAGCTTAGTTTTTCTTGGCAGCTAAAGCTAACAGCTAATCAGACTGGGCCAAGACGGAAGCAGATTTTCACTCTTCAGTCAAACAGCGCGTCCTCCACAGAATCTTATAAATCTTTTAAGATGACATTTTTTTATATAAGCATGATAAGCGAATGCCGTTTTACTTTTTTTTTTTATTTGAGTGCTACGTGAACGTCTGGCGCACTTATTTATTGTAGCCGAGACAAAACTCATTTTAATTGACTGGTTTTATCGTCACTGTCTCTTGCTTTCGGCTGTAAGCTGGTTGAGCTGCGTTTGTGCCGCATAATAGGCGGCCTGTCAGTCGATGCCTCCACCTGCGCTCCATCTTTCATCTTCTCCATTTCTCCGTCACTAAGTGGCTTTTTTCTCTCATTTTCCGCTTTAATCACATTCACGTTCTCAATAGCTGTCTCTGTCCAGGATGCCATTCTGTTTATATTTGTAAAAATATATATATATTATACATCCATCCATCCATCCATTTTCTGTTCACCCTTGTCCCTAATGGGGTCGGGAGGGTTGCTGGTGCCTATCTCCAGCCACGTTCCGGGCGAGAGGCGGGGTACACCCTGGACAGGTCGCCAGTCTGTCGCAGGGCAATATATTATACATATATAAGAATAATTTAGAAAATAGAATAATTGTGGACAAGTTCTAAAAATAAGACATTTGCTTTAGAATACATTTCGTCCTTTACCTTTTATTTTTGTATAATGACAAAAACTTCTTTCTAGAGCACTTTTTATACACATAGGCAATTCAGACTCTCTTAAAAACCTGCATCAAAAATAGCATTTATTAAACCATAAGTCTTCAAATATTTTTGACTTGATTGGAACTCCTTTAGAGGGTGTATGTAAATCCACTGCCCACGCAGAGGGTCACGGCATTCATCCTCTCGCCGCACAGTAAGGGTCATTTCTTAATGCACTTTATCTTCCGAGACTGCTACAGTATGTATCATGGCAAATATTAAGATTGTTATATTAAAAAAAAACAACTATATTTTTGTGGTTTGAATTCATCTTTAGCTTCTTGTGTTGGATTATCTCACGTTTTGTTCACGTCACGTACAGCTCAATCAGGGGGAGATGACGTCATGTAATTCATGAGTAAAAATAAAAAAGCATGATAAACCTACCGTTTGTGGCTGTGTTTTTTGTGTGTGTGTGTGTGTGTGTGTTTAAGACGATGAGCTCCAGAAACTTTGTATTTTAAATCAGCTGAACAGCATTTCACACCTTTGATTGCGATGGAAAATTTTAAGTACAACACAACCGTTGTTTATCTAAAAAAAACTATTACTGATTAGTCGACTTCCAATCAGCTCCAAATCAGCTTTTATTCATTAAAGTTGCCAAAATATAGCATTTTGAAAGAAAATAATCCGGTTCTTATAACCGAGAATCGGTATTTGTTGCTTAAAAATGCGCTACTACTAATTTATACTGTAGTGACGCCAAACAGGCTTTATTAGAAATAAGCACGAGCTGCTATTCGTGAGGCTGCAGCTCACGCCTCTAACAAACTGGCACACTCTACTGTTAGCTTCACTGCTAACTTCCCTCTGCACCCTCCACACTTCCGGTCCTCACAATGCAACTTATAACAAATACAAATAACAATATGGACCCCCAACAGAACTAAAACACAGAATCGTTACAATACTTAAAAAAAAACAACAACAGTGGAAAGACCAATTTAAAAAAATGTCAATATTCGTTAAAAAGTTGTGGCGCTAGGATGAGGGTGGAGGGGCTTGGTCGTATTTAGCTTGGTTTGTTTCGCAGAAGCTCAAAGGAACCATTTTTTCCCCCCCGCATCACACAGTCACATGATGAACAGCCGGATGCTGCCACTGGCTCAATCCACGAAGAAGACGACGACAGGAAGTAAAAATTGAGGACCATGGCACGGTATGTTTAATAAGTTTATTCATATGTATTTTAATTGGATTCCTTATTTATTGGAAACACCACAATTACAAAATCGTTTGTTCGACGTCAGCGGAATATTGACAAAATTTTGCTCACATTTGCACTGGAAACGCAGCTGGTGTAGATTAAGACCCTGTTTACACGACAATGATACAACGAAAGTTGTATCGTTGTAAAAATTAAACATTTTGTTCCATTTCTTTTAACACATTTACATGAAGGCATTCTAATTACAATCTTTGTTTACAGCAACGGTACACATCGAAAAGGTGTAATGCCCTCGCCACGCCACTAGTAGGTGCTAGGTTTTTTTTTTTAAACTAAGTGCGCGGTATTTAAAAAAAAAAAAAAGCTCTACTTGAAAGCACGTCGATTCGCGTTTCCCCATCAGATACCATTTCCCCAGATATTGGGGGGAAACACGCCATGATATTGGAAAAAAGTGGGATAACTTTGCTGAAACACGTCGTTTGAGCTTTCACGTTCATAGGAACCTTTGTGTTGTAATGTGTTTGGGGGCGGAGCAGAATAAAAGAGTACTTGCTAAGATGGAGACGTCTCACGCGTGCTTCCGTGTAGCCTCAAGATTTTATTAAATATACATATCGCAGAACAGTTATGATCGCTGAACAAGCACACGTGTATTTTGCCACCTGGGCGGTGAAGAGACGCTGAGGGAGCCGCATCTGATGGGGAAACACGAATTGTAGTAACACCAGCATCGTCAGTAGTTTCTTCTTCTGTGGATTGTAGGAAGCTGCTATGTTTTGCGCCATACCATTCATGAGCTGGGGATTCCCTGACAGAAAAGATCCATTTATTCTGTTTACAAGACAACGGTTCTTTTTAGAACCATTGTACTCTGGAACCCGTTCTCAAACTGTGCCGTTGTCAGTGAAAACATTCGGTGGTTTCGTGTAAATGTGCAGAACAAACGCAACAAAACTCTTCCATTTTCACCAGAAATGGTCGTAAACTGACAATAAACTGAGTAAACTGACAATATGTAAGACAGAAATAAATCAGAGTCAAAACTTTTGAAAGAAATCTTTTTAATTTCATGGTTTTGACATAAACACATCCCCAGTTTTTCGCTGGAGGTCAAAGGTAAAAGACACAAAGCTGCTACAATAATCGAGAGGGATAAAAACAAACTCCAGAACATTCAATTAAAACTATAGTCATAATCAATATTTCCAGGCTAAGTTCATCAAATAGAATCCACAAGTCTGCTCTTGGAAATGGCTAGAAAAATCAGCTTGTATAGTAAAATAGAAAACTATATAAAGGTACAGTATAAACATACAGTAATTTGGCCTTGAAAGGGGTATTTACATGCAGAAGGTGAGACGGATCAGGATCACAGTCTGTTGAGCTCGAAGTAACATCAGTGACTTTCCTGCATCTTTGCAAAACTGCAACAGTCGTAGCAGGTTACCGAGGGAACGGCTGGAATTAGTTTTTTATTTTATTTTATTTGTTGCTTATGTTGAAGAGAAAATATAAAAATTGGTCTCAGGTTCTCGCTGCTACTTGTGCTGCTTGGATTTCTTTCTGAGCGTTCGGCAGGTGGAGTCGCAGCAGAGTGCGTGTTGAAACGAGCCACAAGAGGTTTAATGTACAGTAATGTGATTTACAGAAGGCACTGGCAAGGAGACAAAGTAAGCAAAAAACAAAGTGCAGCTGATTTCATATCCGCCGCGTCACGATTTCTGCTCTTATCTGCATCTCATTTCTACAGCATCAGTCTGCTAACCCTACAGAGAAAAACAGATTAGCAAAAGAACAAAATAAATAAATTCCCCCAATCAAATCATTTCAAAATCTTTTCCACCTTTCATATAATATAAAGACATTGTGTGTGTAAAAACTGAAGGACACGCCATGAAAGGCTTTTTGCTTCTCTAACTCTTAACTAAATCAACAAAACTGAAGAAACTGCACTAGTTTAAGTTTTTCTAAGAAAATCACAAAAACCTGGATGTCTATAATAATGTTCTCCATGTAAAGTTGAATCATTTTAATACCACCTGGTTTGGGGAATTTCAAAGATTTTTTTTAAACAACTAAAACATTTTTCTTTATTTTTTCAAAGATTAGAAAAACACATTGGACATAAGTTTGGTTACCGACTTGTGTAAGTGTTCAAACCCTTAACACAGCAGGTGGCAGGAGCACGTTTTGATTTAGTCCAGCATTCGGTCAAATATGGGAAAACTGTGATGGGAGAAATTATGAAAAGTTTTACATTTCTGTCAGTTTTGAACCTAATTTTCTGTATCACTTCAGAAAACAAAAAAAATATGTATAACAAAAGAATGACTTCATAGGGGGAAAAAATGCTTTGGACCAAGCAAGAGCATAGAACTATATCTGACAGAAACCATTTGTGTTGCCATGGGTTGCCAAGTCAACATTTGATTGATAGACATCAAATTAAAATGTGCTTCAGGACAGGAAAGGTGGAAAAAGTTTTGAGTTTGTTTCTCATCATCTCATTTAAAAACAAATTATAACCAGGATTTTTAACAGGGGGGATCTATTCTCTGTATATCCACTTTAGATAGAACAGGTAAGGTACTAAAGCTGTTCTTGGTTACCAATCTGTGACTAACCTCTTTATCAAACAATAATGAATCACCATTTAAAAAGAAACCATCCCGTTTAGATGTAAATTCTGCGGCTGTTAAGAGTTAGCAACGCATTTGCATTCTGCAGTTTTTAACCACAATTCAAAGGTCAGGTCAGACAATACAATTCTCATTTAGACTCTTCTCACATTGTAACTCCTGATCTCATATGTTTTTACGAGAGCTTTAAATGACGCCACAGTGGGACCTGAAATAACTGAAACGCCTTTGAATTCTTCAGATGTTGGTTAAACGTCACGGCTTCACTTTGATTCGTCCGTTTCATGATCCTCAGGAGATGGCATAAGGAGAACCAAAGAAAAAAAGCTATTCTTAAATGAGGAACCAAAAGTTTAAGAATATTATATATCCGTGTGGAACTTCAATAAGTACTGTATGTGTCTTATATCAGTAGCGTCTGAAGAGACATGGCTTTAGCAGCTTTTGGTTCTCTAGCAAACTTCATGGAACACCTCAGATGTTTTTAGACATTGATAAATTCTGTGTCCTGAACATTGTTACTGAGACACCATACATATACCCCATACATTTGCATCATTGCTATAGAATTTGCATCAACAGGATTACCTAATCTCATGCTCCACAATGCAGGCGCTCTGTCTACACTGACGAATAGTCATTCACCACAGCATCCTGAATGTCTGAAATGGTTCCAACAGCAGGGCAGCCTGGCCCCCTTTATCTTGATGATTCAGACTAAGTTTGGTCAGGCGACCATTAAATGTGGGGGGTGGGACAGAGACTGACATGGAGGCAAAACGTTACTCACTTCAGCCCCTTCTCCATTTGCGTGGCTTACCCGGTTCTTTGCCAGTCAGACCTAGCCAGATTCATCTACATTTGCAGATCCTGCGGCATTTGTTTTTTGGAACCACTTCCGAAATGGTATAGTGCAGGGGTGTCAAACTCCAGGCCTCAAGGGCCGATATACTACAACTTTTAGATGTGCCTCTGCTGCACCACACCTCAATAGAATAATTAGGTCATTAAGGCTCTGGAGAACTGATCTACACAAGGAGGAGGTAATTAAGCCATTTCATTCCAGTGTTTTGTACCTGTGGCACATCTAAAAACGGAAGGATACCAGCCCTTGAGGACTGGAGTTTGACACCTGTGGTATAGCAGGTCCTAGTTTGGTATTCTGTGCGAATGACTTGATTGACAACAGGTTTCATCTGTTGACTGGCCAGTGGATTTACGTCAGCAAACCCTTCTCAACCACCATTTTGAATCAGACTAATGGTCCTTGTCTCATCAACAAGGATGAGACCATAGTTGTTGGCCAGATGGTCAGACCTTGAGGTCCAAATGTTTTTAGCAATTTTGACGGAAGAGAACACAGCGTCAACTGTTCAGTTGATCCTGCAAGAAATATATCTGGAGATTTTGGAGAAACTGGACGTTCAAGGGTATAAATGACATCGCAGGAGTGTCGACCACAACTACTGTACGCTCACGGCCCACCTACTTTCCCACCTACGTAATGAGGAACACGATGCCAATGGAGAAGGACACAACTTTGGTTAGAACATAACCAGATATTAACCAGCTAGTGAGATTTGACAATGCAGAAGGGGCTTTTGTCTTTCCGCAGTAGCACATCGACGATTTTACACCCTTTATCCCAATACAGACGGGCTATACACAACAGCACTGATGCTTCAGTTCTTCATGTTTAGACCAACGTAAAGCCCTTTTTTTTTAGCAATGCAAAAACACTCAGCAGCATAAAAAACAGCAGCCTTAACATTTAGAGAATTCAAACAGCATGGCTTCCTTTTAGATACTTTCATATCTCACTCCAACAAAGTAAGGTGTAAATACACCCAGAGGGAATGCTAACAGATTGTTTGGTTAATCCTGTGAGCAAAATAAAGTTTAACTGTAGGTGCGTTCACAGAGCATGATGTCACTGCAGACCTTTTTATGACAGTTTTTTAAAACGTGTATATTAGGCCTCTGTTAATTCGAGTTTGACTGAAACTATAGTTGATGTTTTGGCTAATTGCCACTAAACATTACAACTCTGTCATAATCTTTGACCTACATTGTATCTTCGAAACATGTTAATGCTATAATCAGAACCTTTGGGAATACTTTTGTATTTTATCTGCCACATGGGATGACTTTTTTTTCTGTTGCTTTCAAGGCATAAGCATAACCAAAATATAAACATTTAAACCTATCAATTTATTATCCATGATTATTAAAAGAAACTTTAGGGTTAAAGTCAACAACAAAATCAGTAAAGTCATCACTTCCCATTGGTGCTTGGGAAAACGTGGGATGCTCATCAGATGATGAACTGCAGTGTTCCGACAATATTTCAGATGATGAAATATGTAAAAATAAAAGATTTTAATAAATGAGCACTTTAAATAGCAAACAGCTTTGTAGGTGTTGCTGTATTTCAATCTCCCTGTGATGAGCTTTACTGCTTTCGAAAGACAGCTGAAGAATATTACAATAAATTGTTAAATTTGACCAAGTGGACATTAAAGCGTTATGTTGCTCACTTTCCACAGTCATGAACGGCCCAGGCATAACATCCCAGCATGTGGGAGTTTGGGCGGGGCTACATGAGCGACTCCAGGCTCTCTGTGGCGTTGGACTGGCCCAGCGGTACCGACCCGTTTGTCTCCGGGCTCTGCAGGGCTCTCTGGTCCTCCTGGCTGCTCACCAGGCTCAGCATGGCTCGGTACAGATACTGGTACTGCTCCTGTGAGTTGAGTCGGGAAGAATCACAGCTTCGTATGTACAATGTACTACATTAATTTTTAGATTTATTTATTTTGGATGCAAACATGTAAATTCCATAAGTTGTTTATGTTCTGGTATCAGTAAAGTTTAGGATAGCTCTATGGTCTATATCAGTCTTTCTCAAACTGTGGTCCCCAGTCCACTGATGGTCCGCGGGTGCCCCCTAGTGGTCCACAATGTACTGCATGTAAATGACAGTTTATTTACTGTGACGTTAGCTCAAAGTGCGACGCTACAGTTAGCTTACAAAAGGATTGTCTTTAAAAATAATAATGGATAATTGGCTTAAAGCAGATACGGAAAACCACGAATGCAACAATTCAGTCATATAAAAATCTATTGTCTCTTTATGTTAAATTAAAAAAAATTACTTATTATTTAAATACCCAATGCTCACTGACAGGGGGGAGGCACTCTTGATATTATATCGAAATTTCGAGATAGTGTCTTGAAATTTAAATAGTATCTCGAAAAATGAATAATTTACGATTTTTTTTTTTTTTTTTACCAGAGTGCCGGAAACAGGCTTCCATAATAATCAACTTGACTTTAAGAGAAAAAGAAGAAAAAAAAATCACAAACTGATACTAGGTTATTCTCAGCTTAACTGTAATTTGTAATTTTTTTTGTTGTTGTTTTTAGAAAGTTCAATTTTAAATTTTTTGAAACTTTAATATAGGAATGAGTTGCTCAAGTGAAATTCAACGCTCTTCCACAACTCATCGCCGATCCAGTACTTACAATGTCATTGAAAACCCCAGGTCTCATGAGGTTGGTCATCCGTGCCACCATGTAGACATCCACGGCTCCCTCCTCCTCCAGCTGGCTGAACAGGGTGCTGAGGGCACAGAACAGCCCCGACGTAGCTCCTCCCAACCTGCACACAAACACACATTTAGTTCCTTAAAGGAATCCGACCATTTAGGAATCCTCTCCGTGTTTTACTCACGGATCGTGAACGACTACGGGTTCCTGTGAGTGTCTGCTGCGCTCTCTGACGATGCTGATGAGGTCGAAGCTGTTTCTGATGGGACTGTCTGGGTTAGGCCAGCAGGGGGTGCTGTACTGACGTACATGTAAGATGCAATCGTTCTACGGGGAGGCATGGACACTGCATCAGGAATCATTCTGTTGGAGGATTTGATAGTAATGTGTGTGAGAGTCTATCACCTGAGACGACTGCATTGTAAAATCCTGCACAAAAACCCTCTCATCATTGGTCAGATGTACAAGCTCCTCCCCCGTGTGAGACACAGTGAATGTATCAAATCTCAGTGGCAGGTCTTTACTAGGCCAGTGGACACAGCAGTCCCTCTTTTCATTCTAGAAAATAAAAAATGAATGCAGCTGCATTAATGGAACTCATATAGTCCAAAAGGCAGAGTGTGAGCAGGTCGTACCTGATTGTTTGTGTCCGGCAGACAGATAACTGTGTGTGTGTTGTGCTCCCAGATCATTCTCCAGAAATCCTCCACAGTGCTGCTGAGAGGAGTCTGACTCACTATGAAATCTTTACAGCAGTGGTGTCCCTGTAAAAACAGGAGTTGTAACACTGAAGAACTCCGGAGGGTTTTAAAAACAGCAACCAACAGAGAGACATTTAGAGAAACACGAGGGCTTTACTGACATTTAGAGGTCAAAATGCAGATGCCTACGGTGCAGTATTATGGCCAAAATTAAAACTAATGCACACTCAGCGGTGGCTACTCCCTTGTCATAGGCAGCTATATCTTTTCTGAAGCTAGCTACTGATCTGATTTGTGATCGGCCAACACTGGTAACTGAGTGACCGGCGCTGGCAGATCAGAAAGAGAGGACTCATTTGCGTTAGCATTGGAGAGCCTAATGATTAGCATACTGAGGCTAGTCACCCACTGGATTGCCTACTTCCTGTGTTCGTTAGCATTGGATAGGCTGGTGTTAGCATAGGCTCAGTTACCACTGAGATGGAGAAATGCCAGATGTTAAGTTTGTAATATTATAGAATGTAAATATTAGTACAATCCTGTTTTACACCAACTGATCCGCAGTAGGATGATGTCACCTCTACTCCTAGTACCAAAGCAGAACTACCATTGCTACTCATACTGCAACTCTTCAGAATAATCCTCCTAAATATTACACATGACAGTGTTAAAGTAACAGTAAAAAGTCACTTACCGTTACATAGGAGGCATTGATGTAGCCAGTGGAGTTGGATTCTGAGGCCCCCAGAGAGACTCTTGATCTCTCCACTAGACAATAAGAGAAACATAAGTTCACAAGAAACCAAAACGTTGTTTTGCTTAATTGATCTTTTACATTATTTTGACATGTATCCACTTTGAACACCATCATAGCTGCCAACTCTCACTGTTCTGCGGTGAGACTGAAACTTGTCCTTCAGGTTTCACTCTGCCCAGATCAATCTCACTCTACATAAGCAAACTGTCAATCATGCAAAACATGGATTTTACACTGCTGTTTGGTCTCACAGATCCCACCTGGGCTTCTGTTCTTTTCCCAATGGTACATCATAAATATCACCATATTACATCCAACTATGGTTACTGGAAAACGACGGTACACATGGGTTCTTTTAAGTCTAGTTTACCAGGCATCAGCGCTCTTGCTCTGTTCCTCTCAGCATTGCCATCCTTCAGGGCAGTGCTGTAGTCTGCGTACTTTGCCTGGCGCTGACTTATCAGCTGAAAGGTCGAGAGGAACGGTGAGCTTCAAAACAATCGCTTAGAACCGATGGAAGAGGAATCAAATGAAGGCCCAACCTTGAACTGTTTATCCATGCGCGTTCTTCCTGTGGCACTTGGGATCAGGAGGTCAGAGACGTAATTGTGGAGAAGGTCAGAGGTGACTGACGTGTCCCGACTTAGGATGGCCTCCACCAGAGTGTCATGGATGAACACGTACTGCTCCTGGAAAATATGGAGGAACAATGAAACTGAAGGTTTAGAACTTTGTTGTAATGGGTAGCTTGGGTTAAAACCTTAACACTAAGTTTTAAATTGCAGACATTTATCCCAACAAAGGATGACCTTTGGGTAATCTGACATTCTCAGACTAAGTCCCCCCCGTCACACTATTGCCCGTCACCCAAGTGTGTGTTTACACCTGACAGATTTGGTCTGAGCAGATTATTTCCCCTATTGGTCCGGTGCAGGCGTTAATACACTCAAGCATATCCTGGTGTGGATCAAACAACCAAAATCATCTGAAAAAGTGGGTCAAGGTCCATTGCACACAAACTCTGCGGTTGGCTTCTGTTGTGCAGACAGACCTGCATCAGTACGAACCAACTCCATGAAACATGGACTGCCGTTACTAGGGATCATGCATTAGCCATTCAGTGTTGCTAACACTACTACTGCATGGATTGCCCTGAACAAACAAGCGGACCAAAGCTGGATTCCCTAACCCTCTAGTGTAAATACACCATTAATCTCACTCTAAGCTATGCTGTGTGCACTGATGAAGGCCCACTCACCTCGGCATTATGGACGTTTGAAACTGAAAGTGAAACTGACGGTTTTCATTCATAGGTAGGAAAGAGCATGACAGATGCTTAATGTTAAGGGATTATCTAGTGGAGTTTGACTGATTTTACCTCCGTCTGAACCAGGAAGTTCCTCTGTGTCCGGACGTGTTTTAGGAAGCCCAGTACGTTTACCATTCCCTGATCTTGGATCTGCTGCAGCATGCTGTCTATCACTATGTAGGTTCCTGTTCTTCCTACGCCAGCGCTGAAACAGAAAGATGAAAATAAGATGCCAGATTTGCTGTAATGTTGTTGATAACATAAGAAATGGTGTTTAGCTCTACCTGCAGTGAACCAGGACGGGTCCCATCTCTTGCGTCCGGGCCCGAGACGACGCCCTGATGAAGGACAGCAGAGGCAGAGTGTACTCTGGGACGCCCATGTCCGGCCACTGGGTGTAGTGGTAATGCAGGACCGTGTGCTCCACTCTCTTCTGTGGCACCTGGATGAACAAATGATATCACTATTTAATACTAAAACATTGCAAAGCTTCAGGCTCTCTGTGTGGTAAACAGAGATAAGAAATGTGTATATGAAGTACCTTATTAGCTGTATCCCTGACTGTGAATGTCCGGAGTGTGTAGTACGCTAGAGTCTTGGTGCTTCTCAGAGCCACCTGGTAAGCGCCGTACTCCTCCTGGTTCTCTTCCGGCCAGTACTGGTCACATTTTGTCTGCAGAGGAAGGAGGAGGCATGAAATCCTGACCCGGCGCTGATCTTGGTGGAGACCTTCAGTGTTTGTGTCGGGTCTTACGCGTCCTTTCTCCTTCAGATTGGTGATCATGACAATAACTCCAACGTTCTGCTGCCAGATCATCCTCCAGAAGTCCTCCCGGCTGGCTTTCAGTGGCCCCTGAGCCGCGATGTAGGCCCTCGTTCGCTCATAACCCTGCAAACGCAGCAGCAGTCTGACCGTTTAGCTAGTGGTAGCGTCAGCTGTGACCCTAACCCCAACCCAAGGACCCCCCTGTTCTCTGCAGACTTTCTGGCTTTCAGATTGACAGTAAGGGTTCCTACACCTTTTTTTTTAAATAGAAAATACAGACTTTTTCAAAACTCAACTTTCCTTAAATTTTACTGTCATTAAGAAATAAAATACTGAACTTAACCATGAAATTATGAGATATTCTTATACAATGGCCAGTCTTGAAATATGGGCACCTGGATAAACAAAAACAGAAAGGAAAAAAACAAGAAAGAAAAGAACATGCAAGGATGTAAGGAAGGGAAGAAGGGCATAAATCAGGGGTGGCCAACTGCAGGCCTCCAGGGCCTTTTAGATGCGTCTCTACTTCAACACACCTGAGTCAAATAATGAGGTCATTAGCAAGACTCTGGAGAACTTGACTGCACTTAGGAGGTGATTCAGTGGTCGGATTCAAGTGTGTTGGACCAGGGAGACATCTAAGAGTTGCAGGACACTGGCCCTCGAGGACCAGGATTGCCCACCCCTGGCATAAATAAAGAGAAAGTTAAGAAGGGACACAAGGAAGAAAAGAAAACTATTAAGGGTTTGATGAAGTGTCTTCCTCTTCTTGTTAAAGAAGAAAAAGAAAAAAGGATGGAAGGGCACAATGGAGGAGAAATTACAGAGGTCAGGAAAGAAAGACAGGACAGCAAGAAGAAAGGTAGAACAAAGAAATACAAAAAGAAAGGACAGGAGAAATCCAGAAAAAAAAATGATTTCAGATTTGAAAATCACAGTGAATATAAAAAAAGTAAAATTCATGTGGTACACACTTTTTTTTACAAAAAGCCACAGGTATTCATGTGGATTTGGAACGTTTCATGTGTTGTTATTCTGCACGACACAATAGAAACTGGTAAAAGCTACAAAAAAAAACAAAACGGCTTTTCTAAACCTTGAAGCAGAACCAAATAACAGTCTTTATGTCCGCATAAGTCAGTGGTGCCCAAAGTGGGTCCTCTTTGGCCGGCATCCTGCATGTTTTAGTTCTCTCCTTGGTTTAACATACCTGGATCAAATGATGGCTCGTTAGAAGGCCTAAGAAGAACACTGACATGCTGAAAAGGTTGTTGGTACCACCAGAGAGAGAACTAAAACACGCAGGATGCCGGCCCTCGAGGACCCACTTTGGGCACCCCTGGTATAAATTCTTATTAGAAAATCACTCACATCGACAAAGTTAGCGTTGATGTAGTCCCCACACTTCCCATTTCTGTCCAAACTGTTGGAGAGCTTTACTCTGCTGTGGTCATCTGGGAAAGGAGAAACAGGCGGTTAGCTGATGCTCTGCCTAAATGCTGACTGATTGCACTAAGCAGACACATACAGGCCAGGATGTTAATGTAGCGGTTCTTGTTTTTGTTGTCGGGGTGATTTGAGCTGTCGGCGGTGATGCCCATGTCGACTGTACACGCCTGCACCTCCTGAAGCACAACACAACCAACGAGAAACGGGCTCAGCTGAGCAGAGTAAAAGTCAATGTAGACACAAACAGAGTGAGCCTGCTCTCGGCTAGCTGAAGAAGAACGGATGTAAAACTCCGTTGACTCAGGGAGTCAAATCCGGGATGCTAAAGTAAGCTGATACTTTGCCTTTCTTTCCCAGAATGACAAAGAAAAGCCCTTCTGCAGCAGAGGGATGGAGGGGGGTCTTACCTCATACGACTCTTTCACAATCTAATGGAGGGTGTTGAGGATGCGGAAAGCACGATGATGGTGGTGGAGATGGTGAAAGGAGAGTGGGGCAGAGGGACAAGACGACAGACAAGGAGTCAGTGCAGGTCCTGAAATGTAGGTTTCAGATCCACACAGAGCGGAGGCGCCGAGTGGGAGTGGGGGGCACACCATCCCACCTGAGCCGCCGCCTGCAAGCTAGCAGCTATGTTAGCGACGATGTAACATTATTCTATGGGGCGGGTGAAACGAGGCCTGGGCCTCCTAATAATTGAAGGGGTAGACTATTTGGAAGACAGAAACAGTAACACAATGGGAGGGAGACACGGGGCACCAATCAGTGCCTTGCAAATGCATTCATTCAACCTGGAGGTTTCTCACCGAGCTACAACCACAAACTTCAATGTGTTGGCATGTTATTCGGAGATGAAAGGGAAATGTTTTGACATAGAAATGTACAGGGTTTATACTCCAATGATCTTTCCCAGGACTGATGAAAAATAATATAAAATGAACCAAAACCTTTGAAAAACCTGTTCCACCACCTTTGCCTGTGGTGGCGCTGCACCAAGAACTATAAAGAAACGACACAAAAAACTTCTGAAGAAGAGAGAGAGCACAAATTACTTCGTCACAAAATGTCAACCAATGGAGTGGCATCAGATTTTAGCAGTTGTAAGATTTAGCTTCTTTCTTTGGAAAAGATTACAAGGTATTTTTTCCACTAGCGATAGACATGCGCGTTTGCTTTGGTTGTATTTACCCACAATACCCCCCACTTCCTGTTTGTAGAGTGCTCTCTAGTCAGCTTGGCATCCACATTTGCATTTGAAACAAACAAGAGTTCACTTCAACCAAACCAAGACTTTGGTTTGCTTTTTTGGTTTGCATCAGAGTTTGATTGCGATTTCACACCTCCGCAAACGAACTGGAGTTTGATTAAAGTGGACTAAACTGGAGCTGAGTCCGCTTTAATGATGGAAACTTTATTTGGTTTCACCAGATTTAGGTGTAACAGAGTTAAGGGGGTTCAACATACATTTATAAAAACTGCTTTGAATTCACAATTATGCCCTACTTTCTATAACATAAAATAACAATAACAGACAGACGTTTGTGGTTGGAACATGAGAAAAATTAGAAATTTAGGGTAATAATAGTTTTGCAAGGCACTGAACACTTCAAAGAATCAAATCTGCATGTGTGTGAGCGGATCATGTGTGGAGATGTATCATTGATTCATACTGAAAACCACAATCAGGGAGTTTTCTCAACGCAAAATATTATCAGGCTGCCAAAACAAAAAAGAACTTCCCTGTGAGTTAAAGCATATCTTTCTGCACACAAAGTCAAATTAAATTCTAAAAGCTCATGATGTTAAAAAGAAACAATGATGCGCATTAGGGAGCTGTGACAAATCATTCCACCCATTTTTCTTTCATGTGGATTTAATGTGACACACCTCAAACTCCCTGGAGAAGGTATTGGTGCTGTGGAGCTCCAGGACATGCTTCACAAACTGCTTCACCGTCAGCGGCTCGTGGCAATCTGCAACACGAGACTCTCAGTTTGTCTCAGTGCTTAACGAGGTGAAGAGCGGGAAAAAGCCCTCTGAGTGGCCTACCTGTGGAAAGCAGCAGGGGCGTGGAGGGAGCAGACAGGACTTTAGGTGATGCGGGGTCATCCGGGTAGAAATTGGCTGCCTGGAAACAGTTTCTGGAACCAGAGACGCCAAATTGCTCATGAAAAGGTGATCAGGCACGATGTAGAATGGGCAGGTTGTGTGTTTGTACCTCCAGTAGATGAGTATACCCACTAGCACCAGCAGACAGAGAGTGGTAAGAGTGGAGACGACAGCCAGAGGAACGACTGTCCTCTTGTCCTTCTCCACGCCTTCAACCAGCCCCACCCGAGACTCATGGCTGCTGTTGCTGCCCTCTGAAACAGAGAAGGAAGTCCTACATACTCATGTTGCACATCAGAAGGGTTTAGTACTGCTACCAAGAAGACGAGAATGCAGCATTTTGAAGACTCATGAGTTTTAAGAGTGTTAGCTTCTTAAAGAAGCTTCTTAAAGAAACTAACACTCTAAAAAAAGAATTTTCAAGCTACATTTCTTTTAAATTTGAAACCTCATAGATACAATCAGCCTTCAATCCAAAAGTACCACAAAGAAACAAGTTAAAGAGCAGAAGGAACTCATCGTCCAAAATGGGTCAAATCAAACAACTCCCAAACACAAACTGGTGACATATTTTATTACTTTAGACCTTGAACTTCTATGTAAAGGTCATAAAGCTTAATAAAGGATGTAGGAAGAATTTTGTGAGGATTTAGAAAAAGAAAATGGTGCTGCAACAAAAATCTGACCATGGTGACACTAAGGTCCAATATATGTTTTAGTGTGAATTGCAATTACAATGACCGTCACTTTGAATATGAAGCACTAAGAAATGTGAGTTAATCTATGACAATATGTAACATTACAGCTTCTTCCTTTTTATTTCAGACTACACAGCACTAGCATTTTGCCTTTCTTCTGCCTCACTCTGAATAAATATTTCAACTGAAAATATATGTTTTTACTGTTTTAAGTCTTTTTATTCTTAGCTGTTATCACGCTCATTAATTTGTTATTCATTTTGTGTGATTCTTACCAGAGACAGACTAATGGTGCACTCCGTTTGTAATCAGCAGTCTGAGTTTAAAGTCTACAAAAAAGTCTGGGAAAGACCTCTGAGGCTGGAATCCTGGCTTTCTCGCCAACTCAGATCTCTAGGGAGAGTCTGAATCTCTGATTCGCTCATTGAAGTCAAGAAATTCAATGCAAAAGACAGAGATAGTAACAGTAACTACATTTCTCCTTCAGACCTAATTAAGTCTGATGGGTGAAATACTCTCATCTTCTAAACTTAAAATGCTTTGTAGTAAAGTTTTGCATTTACTACTACACTTTTCTAAACCTTTCTCTAAAGAGACAAATTCAAACATTGTGTCTGTTACCTCCCTTTTGTTCCAGTTTTCCTTCTTGAGTGTCAGTGAACCTGAGCAGAGGGAAAAGATCCTTCAACACGGAACTTCCTGCGGTCTGAAACGACCCAGTCACATTTGAGAAATGCTCCAAAGAGTCTTTAGCAGCACTTCCATGACCAGCTCCTTCTGCAAGTTCTTCCTTTTCAGTATATCCCTCTGTTGTATCAACACTAGACCTCAGTCCAAACCCTGGGCTTTCCAGAGTTGTGTTGTGATCCTCTTTGTCATTCCCAACATAAAGGTTCTGGTCATTAGTCACAAACCATGCTTGGCCTGGTGTCGATGCGTCTTCCCTTGATGTCAGCTGATGACTGACTGCTCTTTCAGATCCTAATATTTCATTTCTGATGTGTGTTCTGTTTCCCCTGGACGCGAATCTGTTTTTGCGTACAGCTTTGAAACGTTCCTGATCACCATCGTCTTGCTTTGGCTTTACATGATCACTGGCAGTCGCCTGTTCTCCAGAACCACTACCATCCTCAGCCCCACTGCCACTCCCACTACACACCCTCCCTCTGTGTTCAGGGTTCTCTTTGCCTTCAACACTTCCACTGTTTCCCTCTTCAATTCCCTCTCCGCTCATCTCATTTTCCTTCTCACTGCCCAGTTTCCTACTTACCCCGCTTTTAACTCTTGCTGCAAATATTTTACTTTGAGGCACTAAGCTGTTTTCTCGAGTATAATTCACATTGACGCTAACAGGAGAACTTGAGAATGTTGAAAATTTAGGTTGAGCTTCGGCAACTTCATCCGTTTCTCCACTCAACATGTTGCTGTCATGACCAGAGCCCGATCCACTCTCCTCTGTTGAACCCAAACCTCCAGAATCAAGTAAAGACATACTTAAATTAGCATAAAGCTCATCCTCATTTGTATCTGCACTGGATCCCTCTTCATTGTTGTGAATCAGCTCTGACAATTCAACAATGTCTTGACTCCTGACGCCAGTCAGAGAATTGTTCTGACTGATTTCTTCGTGTTGGGTTGTCTTTGCTAGCTGGGCGATGGCTGATCCATAATTAGACAGCAAAAAGAGAGAGTTAGTGGTGTTTACCAGATCTTGGGAACTCAAAATAGTAGAGATTGGTAGCTGGTCTAAATTTGGCTGTGAAGAGTTCAACAAGTATTCCAGGAGGGCAAGAGAGAGATGGGAACTGTTGGTGAATTTGGTGAGAGGTGTGAGAGGTAAAGGTGTAGAGAGTTTCCCATCAGAGACAGACGGTGTAGGGTTTATGTTCATCTCTGTCAGGGAGTTGAATGACTCTATGAAGCCAGAAAACTGGTCAACTGTTGAATCTTCAGTCCTGGATATTGATGCATTTGCTGCAAGAAAAGCCAAAACAGAGGAATCCTTTTTCAAATGTTACCTTTTTGAAATACGAAATGTATTTGAAGAATGGGTTTTACCAGTGCACATTAGGCAAGCCAAGGAATTTCTGCTTGAAAGTGAAGAAATGCCAGAAATCCTTAAGAGTTGAGACAAAGCAAGGTAGCAAAAAAAGAACCCACTAGAGAGCGCTGCTGAGCTACAGAAAAGAACACAGATGTAGAACAAGCCCCCAGCAGTAGATGTCAATCACCAAGCTTCAGTGAGTTCAAGTAGATTATTATGAGGCAGAAAACGTGGACCTCTTCGAGAAACGTGCGGCGCGATTTATCAAAGAGTCAAGCAGATTTTATTCAGAGCCACTTAGGAAAACGAGAAGCCCCTAATTATCACCCCAATCACAATCAACATCTTATTCCTCATGGCTGCCACTGGAATCCTCCCCATCATGTCCCTCTGATCACAGGGCACAGCACTGATTAGATGCACAGTTGTGGGTCATTAAAGGCAGAAATAAAAGCACCCATTGCAATCTCATCCCGCTGTTTGCCCATCGATACATTTGCTGTTGAGTAAAATCCCTCAAAATGAAGATTAATAGCCATTTATAAAAGGAATAGGATAGCTTAATGGGATGTGGGACTTTCCCAGAGAAAGTGTTATGTCTTACCATTGAACAGGGGCTGAGTGGTGTGCATCAGCCCTCTGAGCAAAGAGGAGGTGGTGAAGGATTTATAGAAGGAGTCGGACAGAGTGTTGCCCCCTGTTGCCGTGTTTTCTGTTATCCACTCTGAGGTTGGGCTGGCTGAATCTGAGGTAAAGGATGTTTGCAGAGGTTCGCTTACAGCGGCTCCACTCTCTTCGGGGTTCATCGTCGAGTCTTCGTGCACTTTGTTACCTGTGGACAGAAAGTGCATGAAAATGATGTAATGCAATGTTACAAGATGGGACACCAATAAGGCATTAGAAAATAAAATTAGCTGGGCAACCCAAAGAATACCAACCATCTTTGCAGGATCTGATTATTACATACACCCTGAGATCTTGCTCATCAACACCACACACAGATTTGGAGACAAGGAGCAGCAGCGGTTCTGATGGAGTCAAACTCTCATTGAAACACGCTCAAGTCACTCCGTCCATCCTTACAATCACAATCTTACACTTTACTCTGAATCCCTCCAGGATGAATGAACTTCTCACTCTGTCTTTAAGGGACAGTCCAGACACCCTGCGGAAGAAACTTATTTCGGCTGCTTGTATCAAGCATGTACCAAAAGCTTGGTCACCACATGCTTGTGGTGACCAAGCTTTTGGTCACCACCCAAAGCTTGTGACCTCAAATAAGGAGCCTTAAGTGTCGAGTGTCTACACCTAGGTGTCTAATACCTAGCTTTAAGTGTTCAGCCTCTATCTCTAACCCTAAACGAAGTATGAAACACACTTTTGAGTGATCACAAAGATGGAAACCAAAATTAAATCTCACCTGGAACCACA
Organism: Xiphophorus couchianus; assembly: GCF_001444195.1. Taxonomy (NCBI): domain Eukaryota; kingdom Metazoa; phylum Chordata; class Actinopteri; order Cyprinodontiformes; family Poeciliidae; genus Xiphophorus; species Xiphophorus couchianus. Next base: position 15,099,709 of record NC_040244.1, on the reverse strand, counting down.
GAAGGCGATCCTGTTGGAGGGTAGGTGATGACTCCTAGTGGAGAGCCGGTGACCGTGTCTTCATAGAAGACATCTGTGACCTTAATGTCCTCCTCTGGGTGGGTGAACAGCTCAGACTTAGTGGGGGGATTTTCACTAGCCTGTTCTGGTAGATCAGGATCCAATGGCTGTAACATGAAGACATGGTGGACATGAACCCACAGTTAGAGAAAATGTCTAGATTGAGAGACAAAATAGTGAAATCTTTTATCATCTCAGACCTGTTTTAGAACTCAGAGCATTTGATGATTGGTAACAAAGTACATCCTGACCTGAGGTGACAGGATTGACAACGACGCCTCTTCTGTGATTTGCCGACGAATTGCAGGTGGCACCGTTGTCCGAGCAACTGGAAACAAAAGGCCTGGCTCCTCAGTTATCCGGTTAACCCAAATAGCACTGGTGCTGTCAAAACTTGGACTTGTGAAAGGTGAGTTCGCTGGGATCAGCTGATCGTCCTCTATCCAGTTCTGGTTGCTACCATGAGGGATCAACCTGTTTGAGCTTGCTTTCCCTCTCATGTTCTCGTCCGGCAGAGCTTCTTGTAGGTTGACGGACTCGGACGGCGTCTTTGGTGTTAACTGTCTGCTGGTCTGGACCGGAGTGTGTTGGTTTATTTGGGTTTGATCTGTGGGTTTTTTCTGATGGTCGGTAGGTTGGTTCTGGTAGACTCTTGTCTGGTCAGCGGGGACCTCCTCCACTGGACTGTGGTCTTCTGAAGCCACGTCCAGGTGATTCTGGTTGTCTGGCCTCTTCGGTCCAGTTACAGTTGATCCCTACAGGGACAGAACTTTGTTTGCTTCAACATCCTTTAGAATGGCCTTCAGATGCTCCATTATTAGCTACTGCCAACTCAGTGACACTCATTTGCATAATAATTTGTGGACGTGACTAATTACACTGCAGATGAGAACAAAGCAGATACAGAAATTCAGCCCAGTTGTAGCAAAGCTAACAGACTGTCCTACCTCCCTGTGGCTGTCAGCCTCCTTTGTCACCGTGTCGGGGCTGGAATCACTTTCTGGAAGGACAGGGATAGAATAAACACTCCTGACCGTAGTGAGAGCGACAGGTAAAAAGAGCTCCTGTGTCGGTTCGTACCGGGTTCTTCTAACGGCATGTCGACTATAATCTGATCACTCCAGCGTCCTTTGAGCCCGTTGTTGCAAATAGCCACCACCTGAACCACGTAGCTGCTATTAGCTAGCAGGCTGGAGATAATGGCACCCTGAAAAAAAAGAAAGAAAAGAAAATCACACAATTTGGTCAATATTAATCATTGTTAAAGCTCTTCTGCAAGACACAAAACAAGCTTTTTCTTTACTTATGCCACACATTTCCACTTGAATTGAAGTTAGTGCTTTGTGCAGGTAAGTCAATAAAGTTCACTATGTTCTCCTGCAGGTAGTTGGGTTCCTCACCAGGAGAGCCATATGTTTTAGGTCACGACTTCTTCCATCTTAAAAAGATTCCCAGTGGAGGGTGGCCAGTGGAGGCCGTGTACTTTGGATTATAAGCAATGTCTCTGTCGTCACAGAGCTCTAGTTTCACCTCATCTGATCAAAAGACATGCTTCCATTTTGCAGGGTTTTTAAAGCTGTCCCTTTGATGGTTTTGTTTCAATTGGTCCGCAGTTCCTTCTTGTGAAGAGCTCCAGTCACTGTCTAATATCAGTCAATTTCAGATGATAATTCCTAACTTGAGTTATTAGCCCATTTCACCAAACACTTCATGGAAATGACTTATAAGACAAAGGTAACAAGGTATTGAAGCTATTTTCATCAATTTTCCGTTGACGTGTCAGATATAGCGGTGAGGTCGGCAGATAATGGAGTAAAAACATCAGCTGTAATTACAGTTACTACTTTTAACACTATTTTCCCCACCCACCATAGAAAGCTCCCTCCTACCACATCTTGGTCTCCGTCGGTCCTGTACTCCTGTTTGTTCTGATCCCTGCCCTGAAGCCTCTGGTAGGTGATGGTGTACCAGTCGATGGTGGTGTCGAACACCGCGCGGGGGCGCTCCCACGTCACCACGATGGTGGTGTCGTTCTGAGCGTCGGCCTGGACGTTTTGTGGCTCCGAGCTGCATGCTGGAAACAGCAGAAATGAATACGTTCTCTTAAAACCTTGAATAATTGCGTGAATCTTCAAAATGTGGAAATAAATAGCTGACACCACCATTAATAAAACATCCTTATACCAACAATGTTTTCAGAGGTAATATGAGGTTAAGTGACTTGATAAAAAAAAATACGGAACTTCGTTTTAAAAAGCCCAGTTTCAGAGTATGCGTCACATTCAGTATGTGCTGCAGGTGTGTGTGTATGCGCGTGTGTGTGTGGATTCATGAATTTCCTACAAGTAAAATGAGCCTTTTATGAATATCTGAATATGTTATTTCAATTTCTAAAAGAGCTGCAAAATAAATTGCTTATCCACTCATTGGAGCAGTAACAGTGTGCTACAAAGTGGCAACGCTAAAGATCCACTTTGCTTCTGGGTCGACTTTATGAAGGTGGAGAGTGTCGAGGACTTTTTATGATCCAAAAAGCAGCTGACCTTAATGGACACAGAGCTAAACACAGAGAATTCTGAAAATTTATCCCCAAAATGTTCAGAATTCAAAGTGGTGAAAAGCTCCAACTTATTTTTATGCTACAAAATGATGATATGCTGCTTCTACTGGGAGTTTGAAGTGCTGTTGGTTTCCCAGTTTTGGTGCTGAACTTTCATAGATCTGAAAATCAACCAATCACTGAACAGGAAAGTATACTATGCTGTGACTTTTTTAAAATCTAGTATAAAGCAATTAGAAATATTATGAAGTGACAAAAAATATTAAATTAGTGCTGTTTGTGCGAGGTAAATTGGAAAACTTTGAAATTAGGTGATGACATACTGGGTGTGGGTACATCCTCCACTCCGGTGTAGGAGGCAAACACCTGGCCCATAAACTGCTGCTGCTGCTCCCTGAAGTTGTTCTGCAGGTAATCCGTGAGCATCACAAACCCGGCCTGCTCCATGGTCATCACCTCGCAAAACACCTCCAGCTGATGGGAGAGAAATTTAAGTAATTTATCAAAGTTTCCTTTTTTTTTTTCATCAACCACCAGGTTTTTTAAGAATGTTACGTAAACTTTGAAGTCACTAATTATTACAATAAATATCATAAAAATATTCTAACTCCACATAATTTCATTATGGTATTTAAAAAAGTCCCATTTACATTTATTGTTAGTTCTGGTGGCTGTTATTTTTATGATCCCTTAATAAATCCGAATAACTCTGAGACCTCCTGATGTTAAATATTATTGGCTGCACTCTATTATTTTTACAGTTTACTAAACAGATTATGAAAAAATCTTTCACCCTATGACTCAACAAAGTCGCACTAAAGTTAGCAAACTCTTGGTGTCAACTTGTCACGTCAATGCAATAAAAAAATGCAACAAGTGTAAGAAAACACTTCTCATCCCACTTTAAAAAATGTCAGATATTTGATTATTACATACATTATTTATGTCTGTCCTTCCTAAAACTACAAAAAAACATTTTGAGAGTGACTGACCTGTGGTTCTGATATGTGCGTCGTGTGTTTAAAGACGATCCATTCTACAGATTCAGAGCAGGGAGGAGTGGTCAGCGAGCCGTTGTAGATGTAGTACTTATCGGTGACGTTGGGCAGGAGGGAGCTCAAGGTGATAGCGTCCACTGACCCACTCTTACCTGGGGAAATTAATCACTGGAGTCAAACCTCAAGTCTTCCCATTCTGCTGTCTAGTCTGTTTATAACACAGAATTTCTGTAGGTGATTCATTCAAATCATTATTCTTATCAGAAGAGTCAATGCTACATTAAAAAAAATATTAACTAGTGATGCACGATATGTCGGCACTGACATTGATAACAGCCGAAATTATTTTATTTTTTTTAACATATTGGTATCGGTCCGATAAATAACATTTGGGCGATGTCAATATCAACAGTAGAACAACAAAGGCAGTCAACAAATAAAATTGATTAAAAAAACAAATACCACTAGAATTACCAGATACATTTGGATTATCTACACATAAAAAGTCTCCTACGTTACTCATATACTGTTTGAGTAAAAGGGCAGATAAATATTTTACTCAAAAGATCATCCATAGAGCTAGATGATAGCTCTGTGGATGATAGCATCCATAGAGCCTGGATAACATCCAGGCTCTAAAGCAGCAAGTACAGATTAAAAGGAAGTGGACACAAGATAAAGCTATAAGCTGTATGTGTTTTATTGTAAAATATTTGCCATCTTCATCTTTTGTAACAAGCTCAGACTTTTCATGTAGTGACCTACCATATCTGCTCACACCACTGACTGCTTCCACTATAGGACTGAAGTTTCCATTGTCCTCCAGGCTCACCTGGAAATGAAAGAAAGATCGTATTGTTGCTTTATTTGAGGCGAGGTACAGAAACAGGTAGGGGGTTCCACAGTCAGGTCGCCTCACCTCAAAGAGAACGGCCAAGGCGGCCACCCTTCCTCCATTCTCCATCGCGTCGTCTAAACTTTGAAATTCATTGGGATTGTAACAGTAAATCTGCACCTGTGACACAGTCAAAGTCAACGTTAACGTCAACGTCAGAGAAGAAAATGTGGCGTGCTGCTGACACTTACCTCCAGAGGGTATTTCATCCCGTTCAGGCTGTGTTCAGACCCATCTGACGTTGCATTGCAGCGCCCCCAATGGAAGCTGAGTCTGGATACACGAAACCTGGAACTCAGCCCTCCTCCACTTACAAAGAAGTCCCCTCCCAGGTTGATGACCACTAAAATGTTCATAAAAACAAACGCTTAAGCAGAACAAAACTTCATCTTAATGAAAATAAATTTACTTTGGCTCCTTAATGGTTCATGAAACAAACCAGCAAGCCCCAATCAAACCGAGTCTACTGGATTACCAAGTGTGAAAACACCCTGAGATTCCCAAAGTACCTTCCTCTACACATGTACACCCTGAAATCCAAATAAAGACCACTGCAGAGTCTGAATTGCAGCAGAAATGACCGTAACAGTGTGAGCAGTTGAGCTGGTGTGTAGATTTTTCACGTCATAAGCCAAGATATATTTTCACACCACTAGAAGTTCACTTGTGCTGAAACTTTTAAACGTTCAGTGATGCTTAATCAACATCCTGACAGATTTTTATTCCACTAACACCCCAACAGAGCCGTTACATAAAATGTAGTCTTTGTGTGTCTCTCATGAGAGATATTTAGCTCTGGGAGCTATATCTGGGAGTCAGAGCGAAGAGAAGTTGCCTTTATGCGTGTTGTTCATGCAGCCGACTGCACTCATGGTGTTGAAGCAGCATTAAATGTGCCACTCTGGGACTATTTGCTGGGAGAAGATCTTCTTTTCCCACCGAAGCAATCGTTATAGGCTAGCATGCCCATGACGGTGTGAATAAATCGATGAACTAAGCTAATAGCAAGTAGTTCTCACAAGCTTCTATCATTAAAAGCTCTCAGATGTTAAGAAATCAATATGAAAGTAATTGACACACACGCAAAAATATGTCGCATGAGCTCCTAATTTTGCAGATGCCATTTATGCAACACATGCGCCACTTCTACACAACTTCTCAGATATTGAAGCAACAGCCAATTGATAACAGTACTTAACGTCATGTTGTTTTGACTGATGAAGATTTACTCACATCAGCATACAGAATGCTTGAAACTGAAGGCGTGTACTTTCTGATTAATTTGAATTTATTTTAAATTTGAAGTTTCGTTTTCAGACAATGAGATTTGACGTCATTGCAAAAGTAATATAGCCGTTCTTGAATGCAACACTGAAATCCACACCCTTGATCCCAAAGGATACACTAATTAGAACAACTGCAAGGACCTTTTTATATATTTTTACAGTTTATTTTACCAGATAAGTTGGTTGCCAACTGTTCAGAAAGCATCAAAATGAAAAAACTCATTCACCAAAATCCCCTTCATAACACTTGCCTTTCAATACACCAGCATGTATAACAAGATATGAAGCGGTGTAACAGCAGTTTATAGGCTGAGTCGGTATTTCAAAAGCAAATCTTTTTACAATTACACACCAGTTGAGTCTAAAACTATTCCCTCAAGTCAAATATTAAGATTCTAAAACCTACTTTGCTTTTATGAAGGGTGTCCTAACGTTTTATGAACACTTTAGTTTATATGGATATAGAATTATGACCAGTTTATCATACAAGCTGTGTGTGATTTCTGCCATTTCCACTTTCATACCACTAACGTACAACGCTCACACAGAGGCACAACACGGCTTGCAGCTCAGGCAGTATTGCAGAGATGGAGAGGATAGAGTAGCTCAGACAGCTTTCATCTGTTTATCACTTCAGACATCACTTCACGTCTCTTCACATCGTCCATGCTCCCCCACTCGCTTTCCTCCCTCCTGCTCTTTTCTAGCGACTCCTCTCTTCATCGCTGCCTCTCAGCACCGATCTTTTCTCTTTTCATTACATGATCCCTCGGTCGTTGCCGTCTCTCTCATTGCTCTTCTTGCAATTACATAGTCTCTTTCGCTTCTTGTTTCTTTCCCAACAGCTCACTGTGTCATTAATCTTGGAGCTGTGGATCGTTTTTTATGTTTTTTCTTTTTTTTGAGGGGGCTTATAAAAACTTAATCCTTCCACCGCTCAGGATTACCAAGTCTTGCTTTACACAATCATTATATCAAAAATATTCCCACATATTTCCGCGGTGTTAAAGCTGCAGTATGTAATTTGTATTAAAAAATGTGTTTTTAACATATTTGTTAAAACTGTCACTATGTTGTGACAGTATAGACAAATAATCTGTGAAGAGATCGACCTCCTTCTTGCAGAGCTATTATTGCCATTTGAAGAAATGCACCGCTCCCAACCAAAAACAACCAATCAGAGCCAGGAGAAGGGGCTTAGCGCTGTCAATCAATCTTATGTATTCGCTGCTAAATGTGATAAAGGTGGAGAACAGAATAGAATACCTTCAACAGTCCCCCCTGGAGGGAAATAGACAAATCAGTACAGCAAGTCCGAAAGAACAAAAATAAAAACATAAGACATGGGTAGATAGGTGCCTGAGGCTGCAGCCATGGGAGGCTCTACCCTTTCGTGACAACTTAACGCTACAGAAAAACTATTAATTCTACATAATTGGTGGCAATGATAATTAGCCTCAGCATTTGTAACAGGATCTCCTAGCTGCAGCGTGTCATAGAGCATAGAGAGGAGGTGATTGGCAGCACTAAGACCCTCCTTCTGGCTCTGACTGGTTTATTTGTAGTTAGTTCACAGATTATGTCTCATACCGTACTGCCACGACATAGAAATAATTTCAAGAAATATTTAAAAAACTAGTTTTTATTAAAGTTACACACTGCACCTTTAAGTACGGTGCTTGTACAGAAAAAAAATGAAGTTGTAGAGACACTGGCTTCACTAGGATACACAAGTTTGAGGATTTGCTTAAAAATTTTTTCGTTTTGGTATTTTATGCTTATGAAAGAAGGCGGTTTTAAACATACCAGTTTTCCCATTGTTTTGGATGGTGGTGGACTCCGATGTGGGTATGTGCCAGCCCTCTAGCTGCAGGTTCTGGAACTGCATCCTGACCTGGGTAAACATCTCGTCGATGTCCACGGGAGACTGCCGGGCGCCATTACAGGATGGGTAACTCTTCCCCCAGTTCTGCTGGTTCAGGCTACCTATAGGTAGGTATGAAAACTAGCTTAGTACTGCTAAAAGAAAAAGAAAAAAATTTATAAAAGCAGTGCACTCACATTTGAGTTCAAAATTATTCATACCTCCGGTAGATTTTAGGTTTAAAGTAATCTTTTTCATTTTATCAACATGCTTCCTTTGACAAGAAAATGTGTTATGATACTGGCAGAATCTGAGCTAAAGATTAGGATGATGTCATCCTTAAGCCTCAAGTAGTCTAACAACACATCATGACCTGATCTAAAGAAAATCAATAACATCAATCAGTCTGAAAAGGGTTACAAAGCTATTTATTTTTGTTGTGTCAGAATTATTGTCTGAGTGCCAACAATTCCTGAGAGATGTACTTTCACAAGTGAAGCATTAAGACTTGTATACATTAAAAAATATATATTAGAAATTTCTTTGTGTGTATTTCAAATGTAATGGACACAGATACAGAAAAGAAATGGAGAAAAGAAAGGTAGAAAGCTGTGGAAAAGATTTAAAGGGACAGTAGATAAGAGGAGAGAAAGAAGCATAGAGAGACTACAAGTCAATACCCTAAAAGTCTGAGAGAAAAAACCATTTAAGATATATTTAGTGGCAGCCGCAGCTCAATATGGACTGAGTACAAAACCATTTAGGAACAGAGACTTTGGGATTCCAGAGAACCACAGTGGGAATCATTATCCACAGATGAAGACATGGAAAAGTGGGGAACTTTTTAGTGTCCAGCCTAAAATTACTCCAAGAAAGCAGTGATTATTCATCCATTAGGTCCCGAAAAAAACCAGCTCAACATGAGAAGCACTGCCAGCATCAGATAAGTGTTCATGATTCAACAATAAGAAAAGATACTGGGCAAAAACAGCATTGAGGGTGAAAAACAACCAAAAATAACACAAAGATCTGTTTAAAGAGTTCCCCAGATGATTTGACGTTTGGAAAAATATTATGTGGACTGACGAAACAAAACTAGATCTTTTTGGAAGATTGTAGAAAGATTTTTGAGTTTTTACTGCAGAGGAATAGTTTTCATTGTGATTATATGATTTGGTACAACATTAAAAAGTACAAAGCTGTAGTGAAAACGCCTAATGCTTTCCATTGCTTGAATTAGGGAAAAAAAGGGTCTTATCAGTAGTTTGAGTATGTGCCCACTCACACGCACCAGCTATGCTCACAGCAAAGTTGTACAGAAAAGAATCCGAGGCCGATGAGCCGCTCAGTGAAGTGGCAGGGGGATAGTCTCTGAATATTTTTTTTTTATGTTTATGACTAAATGAGCTATTGGCTGAATAATCTTCTACATGTATGTCTTTGTTTTATTTTTTCAAAACGGTGCAGCGTGGATTGTGCTGGAAGTCACTGATGCGGTGTTGGTGTGTGTGTTTTTCTGTTTTATAAGGATGCTTTTCACATGAATTATGTAAGAGAGGATGAACACACGAAAACATGGAGACAAACAAAACTCAAAGCCAAACCAGCAGCAGCACAACATTCAGTCAGAGGGCCGTAACATGAAAGACAAAGCCAGAGCGCTTCTTCATATGTTAAAGCTTCATTAAAAATGAACCTTATGTGAAATGCAACAACAACAACAAAAAGCAGCAACTTGTAAATAAAATATGAGCACATGTCAATATTGTAGGCTCTTGGCTGAAATTCCAGACAGCGATTGTGTGTGTTTGTGTGAATTTATTCATGATAGCGCGCCTGATCTGAACCTGCATTCAGTCACATGATCACAGCTGTCTGCTGGATGCGTATGGTTTCGTTTATTATGTCTACACATTCGTGTTTGTAGGATTGACACTTTGAGATGTTTGACGCATATCTTGCACGGTAAGGCATGTTTCAGTTCACCTCAGCACAATCAGGAAATGGGCATTGACTAGGCCTTTACAGTGTATTGACTCTCAGACTCTCAGTTCTTTGTTGAATTTACTGGTACATTTTGGGTCTTTGTCTTACTGCAAGATCCAGTTCTACTAAAGGTTCAGTATGGTCCATTGTACAAGTGACCCTTACAATCGGCTTGTACGACACCATTCCTGGTCCCCCTTCAATTGTAGGTCTATAGGACAATGGTATGGTGCGGTTAGGGTGGAGCTACTGCTACACAACACAGTCCATTGATTGTGGGACAGAAAAACACCATTGCTTGACTCACGAGACGTACTAGTGCATCACTTTCGTCGTCGCACTAGTATGACGCAACGTTAGATGTGTGGGTTTAACCTCAACTGGTGGTGGAAACACTCTCCTGAATTTAACAGAATCCTAACCTCCTACAATCTTCTCTTTGAAGGCAGATCTGACCATGATGTTCACATTCACTTCAACAGTGAAGAGCAACAAAACTAGAGCTTGACAATTTCTGGTTTCTCCTGAAAATTACAATAATCTTTTCTGCCTGGCTCATGTTCAAGACAAGATTATTATTTGGATGCCATGCCACAAGCAATCCAGCAGTTCTCAGTACTCAGCTCATTAACTACAGAGTAATCAGAGTATTTCTGTGGTAGAGAGGACTTTGACTTGCGCTAGAAGTCTGATTCTTTTACTCTCAGTTTGTCAGGTACTCATTGATTCAGGTTCCACCAGGTGTTAACTAATTGCTGATGCCACAAGTCTGGGGGAGCAGAGTGGGGGTGGGGGGGCTGCTTTATGAATCTGGGCATCCTGCAGTTCTAAGGAGGAACTTCATGGAAAAGGTGAAGTGAGAACAAGCATTTAGGCACCTGTGGGAGATTAAAGGATTTCTCAAACAGACATGAAACACTCCAGGTGTGTTTTTGCTGAGGGAATAACATTATAACATGATACTAGAAAATTCCTGAAGAAATTTAACTGGGGCCTGCCAAAGTGTGCCCGTCGGTTTGGACCCAGCGTTCTGATGCTAGAAATTAGCATCAATGCTACAGAAAGCTGCAATCATATGAGGACAATGACAAGAATGTTGACTAACATGGACTTGCACCGTTCAGTATGATAAAGTAAGTGTATCAGCTAAAATTAGCAAAAATGCTAATGTTAGCATCATTGCTGTCACTAGCATGTGGGACATCACTAGGATGTTCTCTATAATGGACTTACTCCATTCAGTATACTAAACATGGCTAATAAGTCAAATAAATAGCTAATAGCTTATTTAAGCTAAAATGCTAATGCTAATGAACTGCCTTGCTGCGCAAGGCAGTTCCCTAACCTGGGAGAAAAAGATAATGCAGAATAATATTATTGCACCGCCTGCGGCGGTGCACTAACCTCAGGGGCATGTTGAGGCTTTTATATTGCAATTTGCATCAAGCTTCATATTAAAGGCCCACTCTCTTCCATTGTGTAACAGTGCTTTGGATAAACCAGTCACATAAAGCCCAAAAGAGCAATTACATGATGTAAAAATTGTCAAGGCTTTTATTTTGAAATTTTTGTTAAGCTTCATTTCAAAGGACCAACTAATCCCATGTATAATAGTCATTGGGTTAAATCAGTTATATAATGCTCAAAACACAAGTAGTTGATGTAAAAATATTCAAGGCTTTTATTTTGAAATTTTCTGTATGCTTCATTTCAAAAGGCCAAACTAATCCCATGTCTAATAGTCATTGGGTTAAATCAGTTATATAATGCTCAAAAGAGCTATTATCTGATATAAAAATTGTCAAGGCTGACTTGTCAAAGCTCTAAACGATGGAAACTTCCTTCAAAATGATGAGCAAAGATGAAACAGTCATGTGCGCCTGATGACTTTGTCAGTATTGGCAAAAATGATATCTATATGTCCAAATATGTCCAAAAAATACTAAATTATGAGTGCCCTATTTATTTTTTTCAAAAGACTGATGATAAAGATGGGTGTTTAAATGAAAAATGAACTCCTCCTGCCTTCATCATCAAGAGAAGGCATCCTGATCACAAATTTATTGTAAGAACTGACATGGGTGAATAATACAATTACACAGCTAAATCCCTGTAATTCATGAAGCCTATGTTTGTGTTGGGTACTGTGCTACAGTGTACAGTAAAGACAATGGGCATAATGAGGTCAGAGCAGATGGTTCAACTGTCACCGGCTTTACATTCCTGGATGTGGACGTTTGTGTGGACGATGGAGACATGGGCAAAACAAGCTTCATCTTGGATGCGCTGCAGCTTTTCTAGGTAGTTGTATTTGATGTAGATCTAGAAATCACATAGCTAAAAACATTTTACACGTGTACTACATTTCAGAATGATGCCCATGTAACTTTAAGTTGTTTTTGTTGCATCACAAGGGGAAAATCATTCAGATTTAGGTTCAACAGGTGCAACGACTGCTGTTTTCTGGATAATTGCCGATCCTTAAACAGCCAGACCTGCTGGTTCTGATTTTGATCAATACCAATTTTTTTTTGTCTGAAATGTTGGAAAATATAGCAAGAAAATGGTTGAGTTGACAACAGAGGGGTAACTATTGTTAACTGTGAATGTGCAGAGATGACTATATGGGTGGTCATTTCATAAAGAGGACAGTGGTTGATTTTTAAACCTTTGCATAAGATCAATGGACAATATTGGCTTCACATGAAAGTATCGGCACGTGCATCCCTATTAGGTTCTTATAAAAATGCGTTTTAGGAACAAAAATCCAAACTAAAACAAAAGCGGCTCAGAAGTGTCCAAATACAACAGTTTGACAGATACATCAGACATGATGCAATCCTTCATTTTTCTTCAGCTCCAGCTGCAGAACGCTGGCTCCTTCAGCTCCTAATAGCTGTCAGTATGTTGAAAATAAAGAGAAAGAGCACAAATGTAGAGTGGGAACAACATCAGCCTATAAAGCAGCTGAGCCAACATCTCTTTCACCCTCCTCTTTACTGGACAGGCTCAAATTAAGCACTGCTTATAATAAAAGCAACAACCTCAACCTTTTCTCTGCCTAAACTCGCATTTCTCGCAATATTTATTCAGGTTTTCTGTTAGGGAACAAAGCCGTCCAGAATTCCAGCTGCAATAAAAGACTTCCACGTGTCCGTGTCCACTTGTGCTCTGCGTAAAATAAACACGCGAGCCACGCGCGCACATGCTGCGGCGCGTGAGGGGGAAAATGTCAGGAGGGTGTCAGCGGTCAATAAGCTACATCTCACCCCAACAGCTGTATCTGTTAGCATCACCTCAGGCACACACACACACACACACACACACACATACACGCGCGGGCACCGAAACATCCGCACACACCGAGAGACTCCGCTGACATAACGCTGCCATGACAACAAGTAGCTGACAGTTTGAAGACAAGAATAAAAAGGAAAAGAAAAAAAACCCTAAAGCCCGACTTGGATGTCACTGAAGACTGCTGTGCTCGTTTAAAAGCCTTGTCTCGCGCGAGCTCGAGCGCGCGCTGGGAGAAAAAATGGGGATGATTCAGAGAGGAAATTACTTTTCAGGTCTCTTAAGTTCCGTGTGCTATTCAAGCGCGGTCAGACAAAGAAGTATGTAGATGTGTCTCCAGCGCTTCTCCAAATCAGATCTTTTTTTTTTTTTTTATCTTACATTCAGAACATTAGAATATTATGAGCCCTCCTTTTTATTCTTCAGGCCTTTGTTCTATATGAATGTTAAAAGCAGGTCAGATGTGGCTACAAATGATCTAATTTTAAACCACAATAATCTGCAATTTACTAAATCTTTGGTATTATTATTGTTGGACTTAATTTAGAAGATCTCCAACGTTAATAATTGCACATATTGATTCATGTAAATATCCGCAGGGATTACCTAAGATGCTAAAGGTTCTTAAAGAGAGTAGGTCTGGGCTTTGACTAGGCAAAACCAAAAAGGAAATGTTTTTGTTTATGAATGCAACAAGAAATTGTCATTTTAGGTGTTTTTCCTGTATTTTTTTTAATGCAAAATCTGCTTTTAATATTTATGACAGACTTTTAAAAGTAGTCTCAAACTATGCTACCCATTCTTCATTTTTCCATCTATACTTCAACCTCATTCAAAAAAATCATTATTTTTCCTTTTGACATAGAAGATTCATTTTGTTCTAAAATCTGAAAGTAGAAAGAAGTTTTTGTTTAGTTTTAATAGCATAACTTTTTATGTACATGTTTAGAAAATTATTCGTTGCTGCTCTATAGGTGAGTTTTGTTTTAAAGCGTGATAGCTCTGACTCTGTGTTTAGGATTATTGTCAAGTTGGAAGGTGAACAAGCCTCTGACAAGTTTTCCCTCAATTATCTCCCAATTTTTGGTTCTTGTTTTAAAAAAAAAAAAAAAACCAAAAAACTCCTGTCCTCTCCCCCATGGCATGATCCTGCCACTATTAGTTGCGCTCCGATAAATCAAACCCCATTTCCTTACTTTTGAAATTGGGATCAGCTCAGGCTTTTTAAAAATCGGTGATCGGCCAGAAAACTGCAATCGGTGCACCCAAAGCCACTACCGTGTTTCACAATCAGAATGGTGGAGTTTTATAAAGATCAAAAAGAAAATGAATTTTTCTGTCTTTTAACAATGATCATGCATTAAAATGAGGAAAATATTTTCTTCTCATGTGACCGCGACTGCTGTTTTTATCCTCGACACCCTTATCCTTTCAGGCCTGGGTGGAGGGGGGGGGGGGGGGGGGGTCAGAGGCAACAAAAGAGAATGAGGGGAGTGAGGAGGACAAAGAGGGCGAGACAAGGTGATGAAGGAAAATATTACAAAAAAACCTCCAGAGGAAGGAACGTAGTGTAGGAAATGTCACATGTGCTCCAGAGCTGCAAGCAATGCAAATACACACACACACACACACACACACACACACACACACACACGACCCATGTGTGTTTTCTACCACTTAGAGCTGACGTCACCCTCTGCTTCTCCGCTCTGCTGAGTGAGCTAACTGCTCAGAAAACAGGGGAGATTGTTCGATTGAATAATGCAGGGCTCGGAGGGTTTTTTGGGGTCCTGTCGGCTCCTGTTTGCTTCACAGTTGGCAAAAAATAGCTGAATATGTATTAAATATTCAAATGAGAGGCTGCTGGTGTTGTCTTAATGGCGCTTTCTGAATCTGCAATATTGCCGCTGCATTCGCAGGAGATCATTATTTTTCATATTCCATTCAGCCTTATTCTTCAGTTAACTCATGGCTTCTTTTCACAGTGAGAGAAAAGAAGAAGAAAAAAATCTAACAAAAATAATTTTAAAACATGAGCTGGAAGCAAGATGGAAAATCATTTACATTATTATTTATTTTGTACTTTATGACTTGCAGTTTCCCCAGATAGAACTACATTTTCCAGGAAGAAATCGACCCTTATCATTTAGGTTTTCCTTCACACACACCCGACTGCCACAGTGTGACATGGTGACACAAAGGAGAGAGTTAGAGAGAATCCAAGATAAGAAATGAATCTATTATGGATAATAGAGAGGCTTCACACGCAGAGAAACAGGCACATGATTCATTCAGAAGATCTAATACAGAGACAAGCTGTCACACACAACAGCAGCCACCTCATCTATCAATCAAACGCTCTGATTTTTAGAGGGAAAGAGAGGCCCCGTGTGTTTGTCAGGAGATCTTAGGGGCCCTGAAACATCTAATCAGAACTAAGATCCATCAGAGTCAGCTTTATTTGCTAAGTTTGTGCTGTTTTATGTGACTATAAATAGATATAAGAAGAGAAAGTTGAGTTAGTGCACACATGCTAAAGTCGAAATAGTTTATGTCCAGGATGTGTGGGATCTGCCTGTATTTATAATGGCTGAATTTCACACGATGGAAGACTGTGTCTGGATTTTTAAGGCTTATTATTTTTTGTTCTTTAAGCTGTTGTTTAATTAGCAAATAAAAAAACTGGAAGTGTTGTTTAAATGGAAGCTTAGAAGCACAGCGGTAGTGAAAAATAGTAAAAAACTGAAAGTCAAAGTTGTTTTAGACAAAAGCAGTCACTCATTGCACATTTTATTTTATCGGTCTACATATAAAAAGTAGGGCTGGGCGATATGGATTTGGAATTTTATCACAATATTTTGTAGTACTATTCCAATAATAATAAAAATGATGTTAAAAAGACTATTTATTTCTTCTTTTTTTGCATACCATAGTGGAATAAACATAAATACTGCTCTTGAAAAACATCAAGATTTAAAATAACCACATACATGAAGAAGTGTGGTTTAAGTCACTAAGATGCAAAAAAGAGTCTTCATTTAATCATACTGTCGAATTTATTGATATTTTTGATGCTCTCGTGAAGAAAAATGGGAGAAATAGTAAAAATAAGTTTTTAGTCAATTTTTTTTAACATTACCTAAAATTTATTGTGTTAATAATGAATCAAAAATGATTATCACAATGATTATCACAGCCCTCTTATCATTTTTCACAAAAAATAATAAATGATTCATTAAATGCCCACCTCCACTATAAATTCAAAATAAGTAAATGTTATTTATGTATTGTTTGTCATAAGGGAGTCAACCCATAACCAAAGCTCAATTCCGTTTAAGTATATTAGCCAAGTTTACAGTGAGGGGAAATAAATAGGCCTAGTTACCAAAAGAAGTCCTTATAAAGCTGAACTGTGCGTACACACTCCAGCACACAGCAGTCACTAAGTGTCCACCTTTTGGAGGAAATGCTGCAACTCTTTCACCGTTACATATCCAATGTTTGAGGCGTGCTGTGGTGGCGTAGGGGGCTAGCGCGCCCTGCGTTTGGAGGCCTTGGTCCTCGACGTGGACGTCGCAGGTTGGACTCCTGGTCCCGGCGACCTTTGCCGCATGTCCTTGCCCTCTTTCCTGTCTGCCTACTGTCGCAAAAAATCCGAGCCACTAGCGCCGCAAAAACTCTTCGGAGAGAAAAAAAAAAAAATATCCAATGTTTGCTCCTGAAAAATACAGTGTAAACCTTTCAATCACGGCCCAAAACAGAGCGCAGTTGATTTGCATTAAATATTTACCCTCCAGTAGTGTGAAAACATGGTGTTTTTGTTCAAAGTCACCACGTCTTTGGAGTCCAAGGTAGTCGGTGCACATTGCAAACCTTTCTGCTAGGCACTTGAGATGTGAAAAAATGAGCTCTCCTATAACGTTTAACCGCTAATGTCCTCACAGTCCACACCATCTCATGTGGCGGCCATAGTCATTAGCTCTGCAACACGCTGATGAAGACTGGACAAGAAGCAGGGAGCACATAGCCTCTATTTGTGGATGAAGAAAGACACCTCTGCGTAATTACCTCTCGACTCCCCAAAGGCCTCCAGAGGCGGCTGCACAGACTGAGCAGCAACTGGAGCAGAAGAGCAGCCAGAACGGAGTATTTGGTGACTAAGACAGCAGTTGAGAACATTGTGGGTGGTGTACTGAAGGATAAAGAGAGATGAAACGCACAGGAGGCTGGATGAGAGGAGCCTACTTATATAGAGCAAGCGACTCCTTCTCCTCATCTTGTTCTGGAAACACCACAGCAAGAGATTTTTAGCTCTCAGATTTTAAAATAACACTGAAAGACGACATAAAGGTGGTGATGCGGTCCACCTGCTTCTGGCCAAATGCATGTAAAGCCATGAAGTGGTGATGGTGGTGATTGCATGGGAAAACAGCATCCAATTTGATACTTGTTCAGTTGGGTTCTGAAGAGTAATGTGGCGTTATAGTCCTGGTGTAAAGCAGTTAGCAAACTTTCTCAACGAGAGAAAAGAAAGGTCCTAAATAAGAATGGAAGAGAACCATTGTAAAGTAAAGTGACCCGCTTCCTATTTGACAAGAGGAAATTGTAAACGTTTTGTTTGTAGGATTAGCAGTTGATGCTTGTTCACGATGCCAGCGGTCCGAAGGCGGACCATAAAGTCAGAACCTGTATGTCAAGTAAAATCGGATCGGAGCAAAGAGTCAAACACAAGAGATGTTTTTGTGAAATGCCAAATTATGTAATTCCTAAATGTGAAGGGAAAGTGTATTCCTTCCAGCCAGCTGAATGATAAAGTCTGAAGATGTTCCATAAGAACTGAGAAATTTGGCCACAACAAGAACGCTGTTTGCTGTGGCCACAACATTTCATCCTTCAGGAGAAGTTCAAGAACAGAACTCCTTGTACAAAGTGGCAGGAGAAATGGTGATGAAATGCACTTCCATCTTCGACCACGACATTTATAAACTTCAGACAGATCAAAACAGAGGTCTGGCTAGATGATGTGTTGAGAACAATGAGGATTTGGTTTAAAATCTTCTACAGGCTATTGGTTTCAAACTAACTCCTAGGTGTGTAACTCTCAAGTCCTATCGAGTACAAAATGCTTCCAAATGGTTTTTGGATCTATGTCAGGTCACCAATGTATTTCCTGCTTTGAAGATTGTCGACTTAAAAAGAAAAAAAAGAAAAAAAAACCGCAACTCGCATGAATCACTTCCACGTCTGCCAGAGCCCACCTCTTTCCAATCACATCGCTTCAGATGTGAAGGAATACGTAGCGCAAGCAAAGCACACGGGGGTGGGAGTTATGCATAATTAAAACCTGAAGGTGTGTGGGTGGGTGTGTGTTCCTTAGACAAAGCACAACTGAAGCCCGCATGTCCCCCGGCTACGGTTTGGTGGGTAGAAGAGGAGAAACAGATGACAGGAGGAAAAAGAAACAAAAACAGGTAGACAGATGACAAAACATGTGGCAATTATCTAGTAATAAATTCAACATTTGGATTCAGAATGCTCGTATTTGGCTCAGACTGCTCAGAATGTTCTGAAGTGGCATAATCTGACATGCTGCATAATCTTCCTTTGGTTCATGATACATTTATGAAAACTGTAGCGGGGGGAAAAAATTAATAATGAAAAACACAACAATTTATCAGAAATAAGAAAAAACAACATACATACAAATTCTTTTGATTAATCACAGTGTGAGAACTCTGGAATATTCCTTTGGGAACTTCCCAGTAAATTTGCCTGGCAGAGGAAACTCTGGGTTAACGGGATTCACAACAACACGCGCACCAACAGATTGGGCCCTAAGGGGTACCTTCCAGGCACAAGGATCCCAGGGACTCCCTGGAGACAAGGCACAGAGTAATAATGATGGAAACACAGAACATTAAAAAAAACTTCCTGTCTTGCTATACAAAAATAGCAATGCTATAAAAGAAAAATCAAATGGGAGTGTAGCTCGTCAAAGGACGTTTTTAATGTCCTGCGTGTTAGATTTATAAAAACTTTTACTTTATTTTTCCACCGTAACAAGCTTCGTCTGGATTACCAGAAGATTATTATTTCATGTTGAACCAAATAAAAACGTAAAAGCATTAATAATTTAAAATGAATCCACTTGGGGAAACATGGAAGTAGGATTTTTTTTTTCTCAAAAGCGAGAGATGTCCCAGAAGAGCTGGTATGGAAGAAAAGGTATGTTTGGGTTTCTTTTCTTTTCTGAAGCTTAAAGCATGAATGATATTTTGAGATTCTTACGGACTTTCATGTTTTCGTTTAGGTTTTAGGTTGGATTTATGTTGATAATTTTGCATTTAAATTTAGAATTTGTTTTGTTAAATGAATCTTATCTATATTTTTAACTTAACTGTTTTTTTCACTCAATATGGTAGAAATGTAATTTAGCTTCTGTCCAAAGACAAGGCTAAACTTTTCCTGTTTTAAGTCAATTGGGATCAACAAAAGAATTTCTATTTGAAACATGCCAAAACAATCGGGTAAAACATCTTTTGTTTGTTTTTCTTTGTTCAAATCTTTTCAAATTTAAAAATTCACATACATTTCATTGGTTTTTGGCGATTAAAATTGCCTTTTAAACACGTTTTGTATCAAATATTTTGAGATTCCTTCTACAATCATCTCCCAACAGTTTGCTGGGACTTTGGCCCATTTGTTGTAACAGAACTGAATTTGGGGATTGGGTTTTTAGACTGCCTTGCTCGAGCACACACACCTTTTTAGCTTAATCTTAATGTTAGTGTGCGTTCACACCAGCCCAGTTTAGTATGCTTTAATCAAACTCCAGTTTGTTTGTCTAGTAGGTCCAGTTCGTTTGGGAAGGTGCGAATGCGTAATCAAACTTTGATAGGAACCAGAAACGCGAACTCTAGCACAGTTTGAATACATATGTGAATGCCAAGTGAACCGTAGAACCGTAGACCTCTCCAAAAAGCAAGAAGCAGAATACAGTGCAGGGCATTCTGGGTAAATACAACTAAAACAAACATAAGAGTCTAGTGCTAGCGGCAGAAATGTCTCGAGGTCTTTTGCCAAAGACAGAAGAGAAATCCTTCAATGATAGAAATCTCACACCACTCCATTTATGCTTACATTTCATGAAGATAGAAGTTGCGTTCACTTCTTCTTCAGAGGTTTTTATGTCATTTCCTTTATTGGTTCTCGGTGCAGCGCCACCACAGGTGAGGAGGAGAACAGCTGGCAGAGTGAAAGTGAACCACATCAGCTGAAACTCTAACAGCTGGTGTGGGCAATTTTGGTGCCCAATCGAACACAGTTTAACCGCTCTGAAAACAATTTTAGTGTGCATATGCTTCTAAATTTAAAGGTAAAAACTTCTGTGAGAAATTCCCTTAATGTCAAACAAAACAAATCTGCCTTTCTTACATGGCAGGTTGATAAGTAGTTGTGTAAGCACATTTAATGAGAGGTATGTAGTCATTTAAACCTGTTGCAGTAAATCTAAGCGAACAGCCATGGTTTGTTGGAGGCGAGTTCATTGTAAAGGCCTATAGGGATTTGGATGTATCCTGTCTTGAAAGTTCTCAGACTCTCACTCTCTCTCGTTCTGCTGGCCGTCTCTCTTTCATTCGCTTCCCCCCGGTCCCCCCTTTACTTCTGATACTTCTGACCTAACTAAAAACGCGGTGCGCTGTGCCTCACAATGAAGTGTGGTCCTTTCAAATGTTAATGCTTTTACTCTCGGCTCAGAGCACCGCACAAGGCGAGAAACAGAGCTGGACACAAAAACAAGCTTGTGTACACATGCACGCTTTTGCACACACACACAGTGGTAGCTACAGTTACAGTGAATCTCAATGAACTACCAGAGGAACTCATTTGTGTTGATGAACTTCCATATCCAACACAGAGAAAAGGAAAATGTGTATCCACTTCACTTCTGCTGCTGACAGGTTGTTCATTATTCATGTCAGTGTATCACACACCAAAAAAAAAGCCATTACAATATGACAAACAAGGTGAAGGTGGCAGACAAATTGATTGCAAAGCTCTGACAAGACGACAGAGCAATCTGAAAGATGAAATGCAGGTGCACCTATTGAGATTCAGTCTTTGTCACGTATAACAGCAGTAATGGGTACAAAATGGATTAAAGCATTGGCTTTGTATTCATCCAAGGTTGGAAGTAAGGGGGTAGGTCAATAATTGAGCATAAACCCCATTGAATTTTGCTCAAATGAACATGTAGAAATAGGTTTTGTTCTGTTGTAATTTGGCTTGGTGTCTAATGGCTCCTACGTATTTCAGAATTCTCGTATTGATTATCATCATTTGGAGGTAATGCACTGAAAATACTGTGCTACATCATTTGACAAACAGCAGCTCTTCCCATTAATATTCACAGTGAAATCTGCTGAGAGGGAGCTTTAGAAAAGGTTTTCACTTTGCTGTCACTCTAAGTGATCAAACTGATGATGTAATTGTAACTAATCAACTAAACGAAACGGTTTGCTTTTATAATTCCAGGTGAGATCTATTAGCAGCAGTGGAAATCATCGTACATCTTAGCATTTTACAGCTAATGTGATCCGTGGAGGTGAAGGTTAATAACCCTAATAGCTCTTATTTTACCCTGCTGATGGCCGGCGGGTCTCTCCTGAGCAGTAAAACTCTAATCGCTCCCTGAGGGGTCCTTACTGCCTGTCTGCGTCCACTCTTTGTTTCTGTCTGATCGTAGCTTAACTCTGCAGGGGCTCCGTGCTGAGTTAGCTCAAGTCACCGAACCATATGGTCCGAGGCAGATCAACCTTTTCCTGCGGGAGAGGTTAATGGATAATATCTGCAATTCATCAGATATTCATACTGCTGTGGCGTTTGCGTCTAATACGGGCTCTGCAGCTGCAGAATAAGTGATAAGTGATTATTTCTGGGAAAACTGATTAAGTTTTATGACACCAGAATTTTAAAAAAGTAGTTTGTTTAAGATAAGCTGGCTCTAGAAGCAATAAACTGGAAAACAAAATTCCACTTGCAGCCACTAAACAAGTAAAACATCAAAAGAAGGGCCTGTTGTGGTGGCGTAGTGGTTAGGGCGACCCACGTTTGGAGGCCTTGAGTCCTCGACGCGGCCGTCACAGGTTCGCTCCCGGACCCGCCGATATTTGCCGCATGTCTTCTCCCCTCCTTCCCCCTTTCCTGTCAGCCTACTTTCATATAAGGGACACTGGACCCCACAAAAGACCCCCTGGAGGGGAGAAAAATACCAAAACATCAAAGGAATCAAACAGACCTGAGTAGGACCAGTTCATTTCTTCTGGAAGTTTCTCCAGGCCTTGGGCCGGCGGCTCCACCGCCAGAACTATCAAAAACAAGACAGAAATGTTATTGTAGCAGATATGTTTAACAAACAAGTATTGGTTTGTATTATACTCAACTATGGAGTTTTCCAAAAACTTGCACAGAACAAATAAAAATCAATCACCCACTGCTTTCCAATATTCACATTTTCTCTCATTTGACGTCCAAGTTTGTTACAGCAGATTTGCATGAATAAACTTAAGAAAGAAATAGAATCTATATCAAATTTAAATAAAAAAAAAACAAGAACACTTTTTTTTTTACACTGGTGATTCAACTGTGGCACAGTAGGAAGTGTAGTCAACTCATAGTTTTAAAGTTTTAAAGTTGTGGGTTCAATTCCAGCTCCCTACCTACCATCTCAACGTGCCCCAAGTTGCCGACCGATCTTTGAGTCAGAGTGTTTTTTAGTGACAAAAGTATTCACACCCCTTGAACTTTCACATATTTTGTCACATTATAGCCACATACATTAATGTATTTGATTAGAATTTATTGTGAAAGACCAACACAAAGTGGAATACAAATGTGAAGTTGAAAGAAAACTTTATTTTTACTAATAAAAACCTGAAAATGAATCCTTTTGTAAGTCACTGTTGTTATTGATTTTTTTAAACTAAATGATTAAAATCTATTGTGTAGCAATTAATAGCTTATAGTCAATAGAATATATTAGGCATAACATGTAATAAGTGGGGAGAATTGAACTAGAAGTTGCCTTGCTGTGTTATGGTAAGCTTATTTATATGTATAGAGTTGAGCATAAAAAAAATAATCAGTTGGCAACATTTTAAATGGAACTGCAAAAAAGCAACACACACACACACACAAAGGAGAAATACCAAAATGATACATTTTCTCTTTCTTTGATCTTTCAAAGCGTAACTCTGAAAAAGAAAGAAAGAAAAAAAAACAGAATAGATGAAAGCGTCAGAGTCAGAGTTAGGTCGCAGTAACATCCCAACAACAACATGTGGCACAGACACACTGTGAATAATCCTATGGTTACAGTATTTGTGTAAACATCATAAATTATGCCCCACTGCATTTACTTTCACAGTTCAGTCACGAGTCCTCTATCACGTCACTGAGGTTACTATGGAACGGCTTGTAAAGTATTATTGGCCTTTGTGTGCAGATTTCTCATATTCAGCTTCAGCCCCGCCTCTATTTTCTGAGTAGCCATTTTTGTGTTTAAGCTACTTAACTCTGATCCATGAAGCACCAGCAGAAAAAAACAGAGATAAAAAACACCCGTAGCTTGACAGATTGGGCAATTTTCACAGTCTAACATAAGGACAAAATCTGCTCCATTCCTACAGTAAAAAAAAATATATATATATATATATAAATATCCTGAAATATTAACTTTTAACACCAGATGTTGTGTAGGTAGCACTAATATTGTTAGGCTCTTTGCTATAGAAACTCTACCCAAACAAAGAATGATCATTCTCTTCTTTCCATTTTTACTAAAAGCTGACTTTCATTTTGTTTCCATTTGGTAACAATAGGAAGTGTTTTTGTAAAGATTTGTCGCGTGAACAAACTTGTTCCAGTTATTTCAATTGTGAAATTGTGGGCGGGGGGGTTTGCATTAGCAGAATACTGACACATTTTTGTGCACATCTGTAATGGAAAAGCAGCTACAGATACAGTTTTTGCTAAAACATTTTGTGGGCAAAAAACCAAACCATCTACTCAGAGGAAGAGGAGAAGAAGGGAAGAACTGAAAAGAAAGGTTATCTTTCACTTTCACAAATAATTAAAAAAAAGCATTCTAAGATGAAAGCAGAAATTTTAACACAGTTTTTTATCTAGCGCAGAAAAAAAGACATCAAAACTGCTCCGTTTTGATGGACACTGGGTCATTCAGGTACGTTTACATTTTAAGCGGTGACAAGCTGGTATTAGGGGTTTAAGACGCTCATACAGCAGCCATCAGTCATATAAAAGGCAAAAAAAAAGAGAAGCCGTGCGGGGCTCTGTGTTTTAAAGCGAGCAGAGGAAAGTGAAGGGCCTTTATTGCTGCAGGTTGACCATGCATGAAGCCCAACGCTGAATCACTTCATGATTTCACCCATCTACACAGCACCTGCTTTGCAACACTTTTCAGGGCTTGATATCAAAAGGTTTACAAGACAGAATTTTCTGTAGAAAACCACCATTAGGAAAAAAGTCAAAATCTTCAGTTTTCCAAAATCGCTCTTCCTATGAACTTGATGTATAGCTCCAATTCCATTACAAAAGTGAGCAATTTATTTTCTAAATATCAAATTGTGCACTGATACAGTCAATGAAAACACAGCTTATGTTGTATTGTAATGTATTGCAGGTAAACATAACAAATGCTAATATGTCCCTTCAGAATTCCATAGACACAGTCCAGGAGGTTGAACTATATCAGTCCAGGATGGCTGATGTTTGCTCCTTTTGCTTACAAATGTGTACAGATGGAGATTTTACTTACGCAATTTTTAAAATGCACTGTACAAAGATCACCGTTTGCAACAGATTGTTGCATATGCAGTCCTTCCTATTAATCTTAGCTTAGCAGGATGTTTTTCGGTAATGGAAAGATTACGACATTACTGAAGTTGAAGCAGGACAGTTTATTCAAGGTCAAAAGTAAAAATGAGTCTAGGATTAGCCATCCAATCACTGAGGCAGAATGCTAGTAGGTTTAAGATTTTAGGAAGAGCTCTATCAAACACTCCAAATATTCCATTCATGCTTGAAGGCTAGAGTTCAAACCCAGGAAGAAAAATACCTGTGCCAACCATATTGTTTTTCTTCTTCTTTTGCAAAACTAAAAAAAAATTCTCCAAGATTCCCAAGATGTTGATGAGTCCTTACTGGGAGTTCTGGGTGTTCCCTCTGATGTCCTCCTGAGATGTGCCTAGAAAGGAAGGCCCTCATCAGGCACCTCAACGGACTGCTGTTTAAGCAAGGTTTATGTTTTCTATTAACCCAACGCAGAAAAACATAATTATTTGATTCTTTCTTGCAAGTTATGTAGGTTTTGCAAATCATCCAGCCTATTGCACCCCCACCAGAAACCCTATAGAGGAAGCTCTTCATATCCAGGATCCTGTTCTTTGTGACATGATCTACATTTATTGACCATAGAGGAAAGCTGGAATTAAAGACCATATATTACATGGAGATTCCCTCTTTAATTCAGCTGTTTTTTCATCACAACAGACCACAGTTTCACCAGCCTTACCCTTGGCAACATCCATCTCTTGCTCCATCCTACCCACAATCACTCATGAACAGGAAGAGGTATTAAATTCCTAAGGCAATGACTGACCCCAACCAGCAGGAGGCAATCTATGTTTGTCTGCTGTCCTCAGACTTAGAAAATCTGATTCTCATTCCAGCAACAATAAAAAATGCAGAATTTAAAAGAAGAGATCTAAAGAAAATAAATAAATCTGTGCAAGCGGAAGCATTGAAACTCAAGCAAGAACACAGAGAAACCATTTGCTTGCTTCAAAGTTAACCTCAAACAAGCCTTTTCATAAATCTTACCCAGTCCAGGCATGGTTCTGATTACAGACGAGGGTAGTAAAACCATTGAATTCTGACACTGGACAGAGGAGGATCATAATTTAGTCCAGATTCCAGACCAGAATAATAAATGTCTCTGTTCCAAAGATCATCTTTCTGACCAGAAATTAGAGTTAGCATGGAAGTCAAAATGGTCACTTTGAGAATTGCCTCAATGGAAAAAGGTCTCTTTGAGATGCCAGAGAAAGTATCAGTGACTGAAGTTTTGTCCAGCTGTATAGTCAACAGAAGTCGAAATAACTTTCTCAATTTTGCCACGAAGTTTTTGCGCTAGCTTCAGGTGGTTTTTGGCTTTACTAAAAAAGAAGATTTAGTGTGCAAAAGGGGTGATGGAAACACATTTGCCAAAAAAGTTCTGACATAGCACACTTTCTTGTCCACTGCTGTGTCTACACCTTACCAGAAGCACAAAACTCAGACAACTTCAAAGTCCAAAGTCCAAACTTCCAGCATGGAGGGGAGAACTGTAGTCTCAAGTGGCAGGCGAGAGGCACTCCAGGCTGGGATGAGAGTGATGTACAGATGAAATATGTGATCCATGCTAGTTAGCAACCTCTACTTCCTGTTTATTACAGCCATGACAAAATCACGCTTTGCGTAGCCTGGTTGATTCACTCCGAATCAGTAGAAGGAAACGTGCCTTGTTTTCCTTTTGTTTTTTCTTTTTTGTGACATTTCAAAAGTTCATGTAGAATTTGTGTGACAGTTGGATGGATAGCTAAATCATAGCTATTGTAGCGCACCACTGTCCTTCCTCACCCTGTTACTGCGCACTTCCAGTCAACAGACTGATTAACGTCTGCTCCATTTTTACCATGCTAACACCAAACACAGTTTTTTCTACTGCCGAGTCACCTAAGCAAATGTCCCTAGTAAACTAGTAAACCAGCCAGTATTAGCTTGTTGTACTCTGAAATGCTACATAATAGCATAGCATAAAAGAGATAAAACTCCTTGCAATCTAAATGTTTTCTTGAAAGATATTTAATTTTTTTATATAAATTAGATAATGGTATAGATCGTTGTGTTGTTAGCATGAAGCTGCTCATCATACACTCCTCTCACATTGACCAATGCTAAGTAAAGAAGCACTATTTTTGTCTAAAGAACTTTCGCCTGGAAGCCAAATTGAACCATCAAAACCTCTCGCCGCTTCCCGATCTTCAAAAACATGGCATCAATCTAACCAACTGTCATCACATAATAAGTAGCACTTTCTTAGTTTTTTTTAGGTCACAACTTATAAAAATAACTACACTGAAATCTCTTGAGTGAAAGTAACCCTACACAGCAGCTGCAGTCAGTGACAAACGCACAACATCCGCCTCACATAAAACGTGACACCTGTTGGCCGCCAAACCACCAACACACACTCCCGCAGGCGCAGGCCTTCAGAGGCCAGACGATAACTTATATAGCCTTCAGCTGTGTGTGGAGTGTCAGCCGGGTAAATTACCACACTTGACCTCTCTCACACTTAGCGTTTCTCTGGATTTATCCCACTGCGTCTGCTTAAGCAGAGAACGTTCTGACTGTGCTGTTGACACGATGAGCTTCAGGCGCTTATTTCTGTTCATTTTAATGATTATGGCAAACAGTTAGACCAACAACTCAGTGTTCCAGAAAATAATGTTGCATGAGATTGATATATAAAACCATATACTGAAATATTTATGCTATGGCCTATCCAATCAAGGGGAATACTGCTAACTTAACAGTTTTCCAGCAGAGTCACTTCAGCCTCTGCAGGCAGGGGGTTTTAAAGCGAGCAACGTGTGAGAAGCCTAAAAAAAACGTAACTGCTGACGAAGCAGGTTGAATAGTTAAATACAGAGGGCTGTATCTAAGTATAAGACTGGAAAGTTGAGTGGAAGGAAAAAGTGTGACAAAAAACGCACACAAGCAACAGGGATGATCACAGTCTAAATAGGATTGTGAAGGAAAGAAAACATTCAAGAGATAAAATTGGACTAGATTCAGTATTTTCTTTATACAATTCATTTTTGGCTGGTGCTAGTGGACTTTTACCTTTTTCCTGACTGTAAGTAGACAGGAAAGGGTGCAGGTAGAAAGTACCGAGGTCAGGAGTCAAACCCAGGACAACCACAATGAGGATTATCGACTCTACTTACCGAAACAAGCAACTAATGATTATTTGATCATTAATTATTCTAAAGATTAATCAATTAACTGCATAAATAAATGGCACATTCTGCAATTTTTTTATTCAGCAATTAAAGCTTTTTTATACAATATTAGAAATACGTCAAAAGATGCAAATAATCAAATAGTCAAATTCCTTTTCAAATACAAAAACAAACATTTTATTGCCAAAAATACATAAACCTAAGATTCGTTTTGTGTAGCAAAAAGATGCATCTGCAGCTAAAACATACTTCCAACATCAACGTGTGAGAAGCTCAGCCATTGTGTTTAACACCCATACAGTGGAGTAAATGGTGCTTAATATGAGATTTTTTTATTTATTTATTTTTTTTACTGAATTTAAACCAGGTTAAGCTAAAACTGGCACTTGAGTTCTGGGTTAAACAGATCAACAGACAAAGATGATTGTTTATCTTAAACCCAAAATGTAGATATTTTTTGTACAGTTGTTTTTTTTTTGGTAAACTTGTCTGACCGTTGTGTTCTTTCAGCAGACGGCCTTTTTTAAGAGTCTATATACTCCAGTCAGCAATCAATCAATAACTAATTTAGTTAATAATTATTAATCATGATTAATCGATTGATGCTCCCTGGATTCAGTGTTTGAAACATGTCACAGAATATAGTCGGCCAGAGACAATCGAAGTCAGTCTATCTATAAGCTTTGTGAAGGAACGTTTTAAGCTTAGTCTAGAACGCAGCAGTATTCAGCTTCTATGCACCTCTGATCTGGAACAAACTTGAAGAAAACTGCAAATCAGCCAAAACACTGAGCTCCTTTAAATCAATTCTGTGTAGAGTTGATTTTGAACCATAATAAATGGAACACTGATGATATTTTTGATGATTTTAATGATGGCACTAAACAAAATAATGTCTGCTATTCGTTTTCACAGCTGTTGACTACGTTATGTGTTCATTTTTTTTTTTATGTTTTCATGATGTAAAGCACTTTGAATTGCTGTGCTACAACCATACAGTTACCAAAAAAAGTATTAATAAATAGTTCTTATTGTCTCATTATCACAGTAGTACGACATCCTGCTGCATCTCAGATGATGGAGGGATGAAGAAAAGCTGAGAGCGACAGAGTTTCCCCGTCACTGAGATTAGGCTCCATGTTAACTAGGAGGATTGTGTTTCTGGGTGCAGGACAAACCGAGCTTTGTGTCGGCGGCATTAACGCTGCAACAGAAACTTTTATCAGGTCAGACTTTAACTGGAAGCAGTGACTGTGTCAGGTGAGTGCGTGTGTGGGGGCGTGTGTGTGTGTGTGTCTATATTAGTGCGTGTGAAGCATCTTGTTCTCCAGTAGTTTTAAAAAGCGGCAAGGGAAGACTTGTGAGAAAGTTTTATTGTGAGTTTGACCAAGACAATACGGGGACTTGTGTTGGAGGTGGTAATGTGGATGAACAGCTGACACACACGCATGCACACGCCCTCACAGTGTCAAGTAACCCTCTATATATCCAACCAGAAGCTAATACCTAATCACAAATTCCTCTACAGTTATTTGGCTCCACTAAATTCACATAAAACTCTTTTAAAGCAAATGTATTTCCCAAATGTCAAATTGTGCAGTTAGAAACACAGCTGCAGATCTTACCCACCAATCTTATCTACTTCCACAAAGGTCTGAAAGGTCGCTGAACTTGCTAAGTTGGCCACAGTGGGTGACTCCTATTAAACTCACATATGCAGGTGTGACCTGGTTTGCGTGTCTGTCAGTCAAAAGGAGAGAATACCAACACCAGAAATTGGTGACAGACAAAAAATTACAATCAGCAGGTCAGGCTTTTTAAAGATTGGTGATCTGCTGGAAAACTCCAATCGGTGCACAGCTGAAATTAATAATACAGGCACAGAATCCACCCCCCCATTGTGATAGGGATATTTTTACAGATTGTGGGAACACTTCCTGCTGTCAATATGATGTCACAGTGGTAGCACTGTGAGAGGACAGACAAGACAACAGCATGGATACAAAGAGTTTAGTATCCTGAATGGGGCCGATGTTCAGCTTCAGACCTATTTGTGGAACTAAATGTGTCAGAGGCCTCTTTTTGTTCACTGTAAATGTTTCAGCAAAGCTCTGCTGTTTCCCCCACAACTGCACTTCAGAAATCTCAAATCTAGGTGAAAGCCCGGAGTTGCAGAGAGGTTTTCGCCACATTTTAGCCTGAAGCTTGCATGTCTCCAATGAGCTGTGAGTAGTACAGACCCTGCGGGGGGCTGACCTCAAATTTCTGCTTCTAGTTAAAGCTCGGGCGAATAGAGGGCTGGGGGGAGTTGCTGTAAAATGAAGCTATGAATAACTGCTGAACGGATACACACGTTCAGAATCACACTGAGGGACTCGCAGCGAGACGAGCGGGCGAGTTTGTGTCCGTTTGATGTGTGCAGTTAATGTTTCAGCCCCGCTCCCGCTTTCTGATTGGTGGCGAGTCGTCGGTGGGCGGACGCGCCGCAGATAGGTTTATCCGCAGAGAATTTGTCATGGCACACGTCCAGCCAAGTTGTGTGCGCGTGTGTATGTGTGAGAGGCTCACTAATCTGCAAGCCTAGTTAGGGCAGTAAGATGCTACATTTCCATCTGCTTGGCACAAATTGAGAAAATACTATGTGTGTGTGCGATTAGTAATCCGCTAGCCGTTCAGTGGAGCAGGGATGCAAGCTAATACCTAAGCTCCTGGTTTAAAAAGAAAGAAAAAAAAAAGATCTTTTTGAAGATTTCCTCGGATTTAAATGGAAAGGTCCATCTTTAACCAGGAGATATTAAGGTCAGCTGTAGAAGAAGAAAAAACAGGATGTGAAAAGAACATCCACTGCTCTTTATAAAAAAGATGCACAGTTCAGTCACAAAGTGACTCACAGATTTGCGGTTTTGGTTTCTACCCAAAGTGTTTCAGATCAACAAAGACGTTATTTTGTGGTCTTGTAATCTACTTCATGCTGTCAGAGAGATTATATTTCAATGGTTTCTTGAGTTTACAGGTTTATAAACCATCATTTAAAAAACAAGGGCTGGAACAATTAATCATTATTGAAATAATAGTCAGCTAATTTAGGAATTGATTGTTACATGTATACAAATGCAAAAAAAAGGCCATTAGCTGAAAAGAACATAATCAGAGAAGTAATTACGCCTAAACTGTACAATATATACGTTTATATACATTTTGGAATCAAGATAAAAACCTTAATTACTTTTGTTTGTATCGTTTTACCCAAAACTCCTCAAGTAGCATAGTTTTAGCTTCACCTGTTTCCAATCCACTGAAGGAATGCTTTGTTATTGCATTCTAGGTACCAAAATATTTATTTGGTGTCTAGATGCAAATAAACCATTTATTTATTTGCATCTTTTCATGTATTTTTTAATGTTGTATGTAAAAAGCTAAATCGGTTAGATTAAAAGTGTAGAATGTTAAAAATGTTTATCCAATTAACTGCCAGAATAATTTATTACTAAACTAATCATTAGTTGCTGCCCTAAAAACAACACATCATATTTACTCTGATTGTGTTTGATATGAAAATTTGACAAAGTATGAAAAGTATAAACAGGAAATCCATGAGAGGGCTCTTCCACAGCATCAGCTTAACATGCTGTCCATCAGCTGTGTTTCCATGACAACTTGCAGCTCCCCCTCCAATCCCCCCCTCCCCCCACAATGGCGTGTAGAAGCCTCAGACTTCCTGTCAGCTTCTTACTCCAACTCTTTCCATCACCATGGATACAGAACCATCCCGTCGCTTTTTTCCACCTCGGGTCATGCCCTTTGTTTCTCACTATTGTGGACGCACACAGACACGCACACCCTGGAACAATAAGACAAAGACACATGTATGCACTCACAGGCCTGAGTCTGAGTCTGAAGGAGGCGGGGTTAGCTTCAGAGGGGGGGTGGATCAAGATTCTGACCACTCTCTGGTCACACTCGCAGCCCGTTAATGAACTTTCCCAGAAGGAGAAGAAGCTTTATGCTGACTTCTGCTCTGTTCCCTCCGTGACCAGGACGAAGAAAAACTTCCTCCATCAAACCAAACTGGTTCTGCCTGCTGCTAAATCTCAATGTTGCTGTAAATGATTATTTTGGGGTTGTTTTTCTCTCTTTCTGCAGGTGTAGAAGCAGACTTCCAGGGTGCTGACTCATATTTCCTTGTATTTCTATGTTTTTTTCTCTCTACTCTTAAACCTTTCTCACTTTTTTCTTTTCCCTTATTTCTTTTTCGCCACCTTTTCCATTATATTTGCAGTAAAACCCAATGCAGTTTCTACTAAAGTTTTATACAACTGGAGGATCATGAGGCGTAACGCTTCACTCGTAAAAATTAATTTGTTGGGCCTCACTTTGACACTCCGACAACAATTCTGAATGTCACACTGCTGGAGAAGACATCTTTAAAAATGTTGAAAAAATAGGACAACTGTGAAATATCCTAGAGCAATCACCATAAGTCCAACTTATTCATTTCATAAGGCCTGTGTGCAATAAATTCTGTCGTTTATTCCCTTCAGCCAAAGTCCACAGCCGGTCAGGACGGCCATCTGTGAGAAGTACAAAAATTGGAAGCTGGGGGGACTGTGCTTACTGCAAGTGTGCCAAATGCTCATGCACCTGGATTAACCTTTGAGTCAAACAGCTGTGCCAAAAATAAACCCCACAAAACCAAGAATGTGCAGAAGGGAAACAATACAGACAGTTGCTTCGGGGTCAAACTCTGTGAGAAGAACAGATACCCTGAACGCAGTTGAGAGACCAAAATGACAAAAGTGTGGCACCATGAATCTCTTAAGTCTGAATGAATGGACATGAGATGTTACTTACGTAATTGTAAGCATCAATTATAAATCGTCATAGATTATAAATGTAGGAAAGATGCCTTTATGTTGACTATAGAATTGGTATACAGAGAAGTTCATGGCAAAACAACCCAAATCTTCAGCCAAAGCATCAGCTTATCACCACCATGCTGGACATTATGAGATGTGCGTGCTGCATTTGGTTTTCAGAAAACATGCCACTGTGCATCATGGGCAAATATCTTTTCTTTGGTTTCCTCTGTCCAAAGAACATGGTTCCAGAAATCTTGTGGCTCCTTCAAACAAAACTTTGATAATCTAACTGGTGCTGCCATTTTGTTTTTAAAGAACAAAAAGGCAAACAAGCCACACTTATCCGGATGTTTATTTATTATACTATACGTACTAACTAGTGTCTGCAGAGTGTGGGAGACTTAGTTTCTTTGTGAAAGTGCCTATGATCACCGGAAGGTCTGATATTTGGCAAATATAATGGAGGACTCACTTTTGTAGTTATAGATGTTTAAAGTTTTTTTCTCTTTCTCACCGTACAGTAAAGGAAATTAAATTATTAGATCGCCTTATAAACTTTCCTACATTGAGTTGGAACAATTGCTTTTACTGATGACTTTCCCTATATACAAGTCTAGTCTGAATCTAGTTTAGAAAGAAAAAACTTAAAAAATTAAGAAATTGTAAGATTCTTTTAAGAATGGCATCATTAGGAGCTACTGTTAGTCTTAGAGTTCTTTAAGAATGCCAGTCGAGATCATTTACCAATCTGCCCTCATGTGTATAATCCTACAAGTACAGCTGGCTGCCCACTCTTACAATGATTCACCAGGAAAGAGGAAAGGGACTGAGTCTACAAGAGTGAAGAGAAAGTGAAAAGTCTCATGGATTTTGTCGTTGATGACAAAAACATAAAAAAGAAAATTCAACATCTGAATTCGACACCTAAATCATCAATGTTGGCAAAACCAGAAAATCCACGTTTATCTACAGAAGTGACAGCACATTTCTGTTGCTAGGCGAAGGATTGGCATGTCAGTTGGCCACATCATTACCATGCCACAGAAGGAGCCTGGGAACCTCTCCCAACACTCAGCAACCATGAGGTGGGTAAACCCTGAACAGGTTGCCAACAAGCACACACACGAGA
This sequence comes from Xiphophorus couchianus, assembly GCF_001444195.1. NCBI lineage: Eukaryota > Metazoa > Chordata > Actinopteri > Cyprinodontiformes > Poeciliidae > Xiphophorus > Xiphophorus couchianus. The sequence goes on along the minus strand of NC_040244.1, from coordinate 15,065,689 downwards.
CGGGCAACCATTCACACACACTCTTACCTGAATGCAGTACAACCAACCTAGCATGCAGGATTAGGGGCTGTGGCACAAATCCAGAGCAGCAAACAGAAAAGCAACAGCTGAGATTTTAAACTAGCAGAACTGCAGCTGTGATTCAGCACTGATACCTAAAATTCAATTGTGCAACTTTGAATCTGTCCAACATATAGCCAGAGCTACAACGAACAGCACACTCACGTATCAGGATCACGACTTGACATTTTTAGTAGAGATGCGCCGATACGATATAAATAACTGTATCGGTTCTGATATTGTAAATAATTCTAGATCGGGTATCGTTGACAATGTGCCAGATCCATAAGGGCAGATCTATTCAGTTTAATTCTATGCTTTGTGCTCTGAACAACATCATGATGTATTATTGACTTTACATTATATTTAGAATTCCTAATTTCTGAAGCATTTGAAAGAAGGCTTGTTGCAATTTATTTTTACATGTTCGACCAAGGTAGTTGTTTTTGTCAGTTTTACCAAGCTTGTGAAGCTGTTGGTGTACTTAAGTGTGCTGTACTGGTGCAGAGTTATCAAATAAATATCTGTATGTCAGTACATTTATGTCTGTGTTTGAAAAAAGAAACGTATTAAGTCAATTCAGCCAATTTTGGTATAAGATCAGCTGATACTAAACTTCAAATATCAGTTTCTGTATCAGAAGTGAAAAAGTGGATCGATGCATCCCTAACTTTTAGCAATATAATATTTTGTAAAGCTTATATGTGCCTTCTACTTTACAATTATGTCCTACTTTGTGTTTTTCTGTCACAAAATGTTGATAACACACAAAGTGGAAAAGTTCAGTCTGGCCCAACAATTAAACTGCAGTGTTAAGTTCAAAGTTCACTAACAGTAGTAGAGCTGTTGATGGAGTCTTTGAACATTAGAGGACAATGATGGTATTCTTTAGAAATCCTGGATTTTGACATATGCACTGAAGTCTCCACTGACCATCATCTGGGTAGATTAAAAGGTAGTGAAGTTGTCTCAATCCTTGGTGCCAAAGGGAAGAAAAAAAACAACAGTAGCTTTTTTATGTGAGCCCAGTCAGACACAGACAGCCATTGTCAGCTAATGGAACTTCAGACAGGCTTCCTCATCTGGAGAGAGCGCTGGCATTTGATGATTGAACATCGGAGCGCTGGTCTTAGCGACTTAGTTTCACTCTTCTGCTCCTTTTCACCTTTTGTTCTCTGGTATCCTGCCATCATTCTTTTCTACTGAAAACTTTCTGCTCCCCATGCCTAGCTGCTTCCTTTATGTAAATGTTAAATGTATTTGGTTTCTTCGTTAATCCCTCGTCTCAGTGCACAACCGAGTAGTTTCACTAGTTATTCAAACTAAATGAAATTCTTACAGGAATTGCCACAAAATTGATACTATTTGATTATAAAAACTTTATTATAGTTGCTATAAGTAGAGGTGTAGTCAGTGGAGGGTTTTTATGTTGACCATATGGGCAGTTGCCCAGGGTAGCTATAGAAGGGGGGACAAATAAAGAGCAAATAAAAAAAATATCTGATAAAGTGATGAGTTGGCAACCTGGATGCTGGTGAGAATTAGGATACCAAAAGTTAGTTAGACCCAACTGTAAATGAAAATTGATTTCACTATCTTTTCATTGGGCGGGGTTGCCCGTCGCATTATTCATACAAGAAGCACCACGTCCATCAGCTGTGACAATATTAAGCACACAAAATCTTTTTCAAAAAAATGTTGGCAATATTCTTGGGAAATGTAATTTAATTTGAAATTAGAGATAATCAAAAGCAGTCTAGATTCAAACAAAACAAATCTGTACACTAGTGCTTTAAGTCCTGAAGGAAATGCTAATGTTAGCAAGCAGTTTGTCTGTAGCATTCTTACAGTGCTGGCATTGCTTTGTTTTGCATCAAGCAGTGGCAGTTGTTGCATCAGTTGAGCCCAGAGTGTGGATCCGTTCTTCTGTAGCAATTATAGATATTTTATATTTCATAGGTAGAGTAAAGATTTCTCAAACCAGTAGTACATCACCAATATTCCAGTCGCACTTGGCATGCAGACTGTTTTTACAAACATTTGAGAAATAATGTATACAGTATAAAATGTTGTTTTTTTTAATCAGATTTTTTATTATCACAATATTACCCAAAAAAGAAAAAGCGAGATAAAATTCTAAGTCCTTATCGCCATTTTGAGGCATATTGGGAAAATGCAATAGTGTCACTATAAAGAAACAAACATGTTTTCTATGTATCTTTAAAAGCCAGTAGTTTGCATAAAACTGGTATTCAGATCCCTGTATACATTAACCCAAATTTTCTGGGTGAATAAGTGGGTCCTGGCAATGTTTCAGTTACTCACAACAACCACTCAGTTGCCTGAAGCAACGCATTATTTATACGTTAGGTTTACCTGATGAAAACCTGCAGATAAAAAGCAACAATATGGCTTGATGCAATGAAGGAAATGGTGCATACAATGTGAGTCGTTATCCACTGTTGACTCCATGCTGGTTAAAAGGGTTGATTTATAGTGGAGGTTAATGCAGGATTAACCTTTCAGCAGATTAAAAGCTGAAAATATGACCCTGATTTAATATTTTAAAATGAAAACTGTGTTAGAATGATTGAATTCTGAGATGCGTTTCCTAAAAGTTTATCTATGCCTGACAACATTCATATGTTTAGATCTTATATTCATCGTGAGGACAGACAAAATGTTCGGCTTTGATTCTGGGCAGCTCTTTTTACTGGTTCATATTGTATAAGAAGCTAAAAAAAATCTGTAAATATGGTGTTCAGAGTTCTGGTCGACTTGATAATCACATGTGAAATTAGCCTTTTAAAAAGAATATTGTGATTTTTTTAACTATGCTGAGAAACTTAATGTAAAAGAGAGATCAATTTAATAATTACCATAAAGTAATTTTTTTAACCAGGTGTTTACTTTTCAGGCACTTTGTAAAGAGAAATTTAGTTTTATTTAATTTAGTTTTATTCCCAACATTTACCTTTAAACAGAACCTCTGGTGATTGAGTCATGATTATCTGTTTGAGTATTTTTTAAAAATCCAAACATCTAATTTACATTTTTCTATTGGTATTTGACATTTGATCAAAAAATGTGATCTAAGAAACAAAGCAATTGCGAAAAACTCACATTTTTTGGTAAAACGTTTTTGCATTAGGATGAGGTTGTTTTTCAGCCACATCAAGATTTCTTTTTTGCAAAACTGCAAAGGAAATACTTTATTCGCATCACAAAAGTCACGCTAGTTTGCATGTAGCAGCAACGCAACACAAGGAGTCTCGCAGCATCATACAGTTAGCCAAATGTTTCATGCAAGTGTTTACATACATTGCCGCCATGATTTTTAATGAACTAGTCCTTGTACTTTTTTAACCCAACCGCAGTCTTAGCACGACGCTTACAGGACGAGCGCGGCGGATGTCACGGTCAGACAATATGAAAGCAAAAGGGTTGTCCTGTCAGACTGTCAGTTCCCGAAACCCGAATAAAAAAAACTTATAAAAGCGCACAGGGTAAAAAGCTCCCAATACACCCTGCCTATAAAACTGTGGGAGGATTGAACTGTGGGACCTACCCAGGACATATGAAAAGAACCTTTATTGCCATTTAAACAACTATTTTTCTCCTTTGCCACACTTTTCTGACGTTGCTAAAACACTAGCATTACCAGAGAAGGGTCATTTAACATTTCTACCTTTGGAGCCCAGAGACGGGTCGACTGACCTGAAGGATTTTAGCTAGCATCCTATAAGCAGGTGTGAACAGGCGCTTTTGTTCTGTAAATAAGGCCATTACTGGCGCACCAAAGGAAGGGGGAAAGCTTAACTCCCAACTAACTGTCTAGTTAGTTCTATTCAGTATATTGTATTTTATAATATAAAGATTATATATATTATATTTAGCTTAATTTTATTTTAGCAAAAAAGCACAATGAGTTAATTTTAATATTTTAAATGGAGAATTAGAAATTTTACAGCCAGGTACAGCTGTGAGCAATGACCAGAAGTATTTGTGTCTAAGTCAAGAGGACTGAAATTCCAGCATGAGAAATATACAAAAGAACAACTGTTATTTGTTTAAATGCTTTTTATTTTTGTCATTAAAAACGATACAAAAAATACAAGAAATAAAACAATTCCACACATATTTACACTAGGCACAGTGGGGGGCTGCATATGTGTGTGTGTGAGTGGCATGTCCTTGTTAGGCTGGCATTTCAGCACTCACTCAGCAGTCTGTCTGCACTGTCGGAACATACCTGGCACTGCCAGGGTATGATCCTGGTGCATTTGCCACATGTGTATTTGTAGCAATCAACGCATCTCAATGGAGATATGTCCCCACTTGTTCTTCGTGCCACACTGTGCCATCTTTCGCGGTCTCTGACGGCTCACTCCCCAAACGAGCTGTCTTTTTTGGTAGAGGGAGAGTCTCCTCATCTGCAAGATAAACAATTTCAAATTAACTTTTTGTTTGGTTCTAAATAAAAAATAGTCAGGAAAATAAAATAGGTCGGTTGAGAAATCTAACCTGAAGACAGCTCAGAGTCCGAATCCGGTTGAAGATCTATGTCTTCTCCATCTGAATCACAAGGGCTGGCACTGCTCTGAATCAGTTCCAATGCCTTCTGAGTGGTGAACCTCTTCTGCATTTTGTTTCTTGTGAACTAAATAGGTGAAGCAGTCACCTATTTATCCTCCACAGCACAAAAGGCTGCATGCAAATTTGCATGTGCAAAGTCTCCCAGATTTTTTTGCTTACACTTTTTGCATGATTTTTTTGAGGTGGATCAACACAATTAATTTGGTTAATTTATTTCTAAACTGTCATTTTAAACCCACTTAGCTTTATTTAAAAGAAAAACATTACTAATTTATTTTAGAAAAACCTTTGCATATTTCTTGAAACAGATTGTATGTTTTGCAAACTCTATGTACATTTGGCAAAATGACCTGGATAATGCAGCACAACATCATGGATCAGCTGCAAAAGGTCACATCTCTCCAAAAACACTTCATGTATGCTTCAAAACTAAACTGAAGAGCATTACCTACAGGAGAGTCTACTGTAGAGCTGCCTCCATCATAGATACCCACCCCCAACATGGACTATTCACACTCCTACCTTCTGGCCTGACGGTCAACGGCTACATTTACAATAGAAGAAGGGATGCTAATTTGAGCCATCAGAGTCGTCAGTTTAGACTCAGGGTCTTTTGACCCTCTTTCGGGACTTCAGGGGGGAGGTCGAAAACCCTGGTAATGCTAGTAAAAGAATCTACCGTCAGAGTAGCGAGATCGGGGTTTCACTGTCCAGGTGCCTCAGCATCAAGAAGATCAAGACATCCTCATGGCACAGAACAGCTTTAAAATAGCCGTGACCGTATGCCGCTAAAGTTAGACCAGACCACAGCTAAGTGGATTAAAGAATGAGAGCATTTATGAATATAACCCTTTAGATGGAGAGGTCAGATGAAAAAGTGACAGTGAGAAAAGCGAGAAAGTGGTGGGAAAAGAAGATAAAGTATCAAAGAAGAAAGCAGGTAATCAATTATTCAGTGTAACATCTGTGTTTTTTAGCAATGCTAACTCTGTGGTAACCATCCCACTGGATTCACTGTTCGTCTTCAATGTATGTAATGGAGTGCAGTTTGAACACAGACGTTTCTATGTAGTTCAAATCGCTAAATCTTTCTGACACTCAGAAGAGTTTCAATGTAGCCAAGTTTAGAATAAAACTTTCTGCATTCTTGCGTCTTCCTCTTCAAAGTCAACATTAAGGCGGCTTTAGGAAAACTATCTGAATCAATCATGTTGGGATGATTTGTTATCGCTTTGATGTTAGGTAGGTTGTGTAAAAGAAGCTCCAAACCTGAGTTTTATTCCCCAGCAGGAGACATTCCTCCTCAGTAGAAAGCATTTCAACAAATAGCAAATATCCTCAGGTGGCACCAGGGTGGAGTATTCACTCAGGATAGGATGTGAGAAGCGATACAAATGCAGAGTTTTGCAACTACACACTGGGAATGACAGTCAAGAATGGGGAGCGATGATATAGATCATACAAAATGGAACAATTTGTCTCAGCACACATTCATTTGCTGGAAGATCACCTACTGTATTCATTTCCTTCTAACATATTGTGAAGATTCTATGCCTTTCTTAGGCCTAGTCCACGTGTAGCGCAATATCTTGGTTTTATGAGTTTCTGCCTTTTATCCACTCAAAAGCTCAGTTTAGTAACGCTTATTTATAAAAACTCAGACCGAAGTGGATATTTGAGAAAAAGTGTACATGAGAAATTACAGTCTGTGTCCAATATGTGTCAATATCCATGTACTTACTCTGACAAGACTCCCAATCGACATCATCCACATTAAGTCCCATTACAACAAATTCAGGTTTGTGGATCTGATATGACAAAATGCATTAGAATAGCTCATGAGGGCATTTAAGAAGAGCTGTAGAAGTAAACACCGACAGACATCCTAACCACTCAGACCAGTGAAATGCCATTTCATTCAAGTATAATTATAAAGTGGTTGTAAGGCAGCCTTCCAGCTGGATGTGAACTCCCATGCCCTGGTGATTTGTATCTGACTGCAAGTTATGTCATCGCTCTTCCACTAAATTCATGGATGTACTCCCTCTGCTTTGCTATGGGGCCCCAGAAGCATGTGTCACTATTTTGTAGCCAATTAATTTTGTACCATCCGGCATCCCGTTATGTCGACCGGACGAGACCCCTCTGGATCGAGTGCTCAGCCAGATGGCATCCCATCAGCAGAACATATGATTGCTGATGTCACATTGAACCTGACATAATGTTTGGTGGCACTTTGCCCAGATTTCCCTCAGTGAAACGAAGAGGGCATCTTTTATCTTGTAAGAACTGTCACTGGACAGCTATTTATGAGTGTCTACTTTACAAAAACTACGTCCACCAACAGCATATACAGTGTACTTGCAAGTTGCCAATGTGGTACTTGTCCAACAAGCTAATATCCAGTGTCCAATGTTGGCCCAAACACTAAAGCTAAACTAATCAGAATATCTCTACACCTACAGTAGCTGCTGACTTTTATGGGCTTAGTATTTTAAGAAGAAACATGATGCCTTTTATTCACAACATAACAAAATTCAAAGGTTTTTAAGACGACTGTGGTGCTCTTTAGTCTGAACATAATAAGGTTAGAATAACACACAACACCAAAGACCAAGGCTGTCTGTAAGGTTACTTTCTCTACTGATTTGATAACTTGTGTGGACACTCAATATCACTGAACCACCCTTAAAGAGAATCCACAATACCAATTCTTACAACAGAATGAATTTTCTGGGCTTTTCTGGAACCACACTAATAACTTACATGGGTTGAATTATCAGCAGCCATGTCAACATTTTTAAGTATCGCATTTGAAAAGGTTAATGGAACGACAAAATTCTAAATCATTTTCCCAATTTTGCAAAAATGTGTTTACAATCGCTTGAGGTGGTTTTTGACTTTTCAGAAAAAAATTTAAGGCACTAAAGGGGAGATGGGAACATATTTGTCAAATAAGTTCTGACGTAGCAACTGGCTTCTGTGGCAGAGTGTAACTGAGCTACCCGCGGTGTGGCATGCTAAACTGTGGAAATCTGTACAACATCTTTTCATCAAAGAATAAGTAAGACAATAAAAGTTTTTTAAAACATTTCTAGATCTACCCAAAGCTGCTGCCTCAGTAAGCTATGCCAAAGTCTGTTCCCGAAATTCTAATTTTCTCCTCTAAAAAATATCTTGAAGACCATAAACTGTGGATTATTTGTTGACAATTTGCACTGACAAATATAAGTTCTGACATGGCAAACATTTACCTTTAGTCCATCTAACTATGAACTTTATATATGTTTTTGGTCCTTTTTGTTCTCTTTTTTTAAGAACTCAATCTATAAAAGCCTACATGTCCAAGTACAAATATTTTGGCAATGTTATAAAGTACAGAATTTTGAAAAGATGTTTTTTTTAAATGCAATAGGTAAAAGACACTGTCATGGCAACACCTTTCAGGAGCGAGCACTTTCCTGCATCAGCAAGCAGAAGCAGTTATCAATGGAAGCCATTGATAACTGCTTCTGCTTGCTGACGTTTATTTCTAATCAACTAAAGTAATATGAGATTGAGACTTTGTATCCACAACTCACAAATCCAAAACCTAGTCAATCAATATTGCAGCATTTGGTCTTAAATGAACTCATTTGTACTTTGATAGGTTTTGGGCTATGGAAAGAAGCCCTAACTCTCCTGATAGTCCTTTTCTGCCTTTTGCCTTTTATTTAGAGGCTTCCACTTAGTATTCACACATATCTCAACTGGTGGGATTTAACACACGCAATTATAAGTAGAAAGCATCAAATGCAATCATGTTGTGCAGGCTAAGTGGGATAAATGGTGTCTGCTCTTAACATTAGAGGAAAGTACCGCATAGAGAAAAAACATGCTGAGCTCAAGAAGATTAGCTTCAAATCTGAACGCAGTTGGATTCAAAGAACTCAAAACGCTGTTGTTGTTTTTTTTCGGGGGGGGGGGTTAATACTGAATGTTAAAAGTAAAATTTTGCAGAAAAACAGGAAAGCATGTCATGATCTCGCTCCCCTGCTGAACTGCAGATACCATCAGATTGACGGGCATCGTCTGCTAGAGCTACAGAGATCCGTGGAGTGTAGATGGAACCATGCTGAAGAGCATATGTCTCGGTGAGAGAGGCACATGCTGATTGGTGGAAACAAGGCCAGAGATGGCAGCCATAACATCACAGCAATTTATATGTATGTAGCAGAGTGTGAGAAGGTAGGGCATGAAAATGTGTTCCTTTTGAGTCCAGGCTTACTGGAAGACAGGCGGCGTTTTCAGAAGTACTTATCGGGTTCACTTCGTTTCAATAGAGAGAGCAAATAACAAGACATAGAGGAAAAGGGTTAAAAGACAGTGAATTGAGGATGCGTGTGGTTGTAGTGATGCATCTTTTAACTCATTCCATCTCTGACCGTTGGTATATTTCTACCGTATATTACAGTTCTTTTGGGTTTTGTTTCTATTGGTTTCCTCTGAGTAAAACATGATCACAGAAGAATCATGTCAAGGCAAGTTGAGGACATGGAAAAAGCCTAATCTGGGCTTCCGAGGCAGAACGTCATAGTCTTCATCTTCTGGCGCTCCTTAAAAGAAATGCCAAATTAAATCAAATAACCTTGTTAGGAGGGAGTGGTACGTATGTTAGCGTCCTCATGTTGATTTCTCCCAGTTCTAATCAAACTATCAAAGCTTTTCGGAAAAAAACTTGAGAGTGAGGCGTTTCCAAACTGATTTTAAATTCTGTGGGAAAAAATTATAGAAAGGTAATTATAGTTGAAGCAACAAACCAATCAGTGGTTAACCAGAATCACTCAGCTTTTCACTTGAAGAGTGACTGGACTATCAAATGTTAAAAACAGCGTAAAGTGAGTCTAGGTTTGCTATGATGCGTTGCACAAATTGGGATTATGAAAATAAATCCACTTGATGGAAAGATACCAATTGCAGAAAAAAAACCTCAGGTTTTTTTTTTTTTTAATAAAAAGCCTTTGTCACAAAACTACAAAGGAATCACTTTTTTGCATCACATGAGTGACATGATCAACAGCCGGATGCTACTACCGATGGAAAAGACAAAGACGGCAGGAAGTGGTAGGAAGACGAGGGCGTGGCATGATTTTTAATGACTTATCACATGTACAAACTTATTCACATGTGATTTTAATTGAGTTTCTTCTTTAGTGAAAACGCCACAATTGTGAAATTTAGTTTTTTCGACATTGGTGAAATTGCCTTGCAAATACAGTATATTGCAATTAAAAACCACAAGCGTTGGATTGTTCATTGACAATTTGCAGTGTCAATATTTTTCGGTCATATGTAAAAAGTGCACTGATTGGTCATTGAGCATCTTGTTTGGTCTAACCACCGGAAGACGCTTTAGGGACGCTATTTGGGTAATTCAAACACAACTTCTTAATATTTTTGAATATTTTCAGATGTTTTCTTATGCTTTCCGGCGTCTCGTGATAATCCTTAATAACTGTACGATAACCCTTAATCTTTTCTAATAATTTCAGTTCAATTCTGCCGGTTTTCAGAGCAGACTCACTGTCCAAACCAAAATCTTTTGCATTTTGGAAAAAGAAAAAAAAAATCACATTGATTATTGATTATTTCAGCAGGTTGTTGTAGCAATACTGACGGATAAAGACACAAGTGTGACTTCAAACCACTTTCATTACAAATTAATCACCATCATCATCAAAATTATTACCGTCAGGCATATTATTGCCATCTTCAGAAGCTTTAACCGAAACAGCAGCGGTGTAAAATATGTTAATGTCAGCAGTCACAACAATATCCACTATTATATGAACAAATCTACTGCAGATGAGTACATTGTCCATATTTCAAAAATGTCCTGGCCTAGGCCCTCCACTCAAAAGTTCTCACAGGCATTTAACTTGAGGTAATTTGTCCATTTTCTATCTGAGTAGAAATTAGACTACTAGAAATTAACCCCCACCTTGTCACCTGTTACCAAATCCAGTCCTCTCTTCAGACTTAACCAGTAACAGTTCATACAGACAAAAAGTATCCAGGTGGAACAAAAAGAGCAATTTGTTAGAAAGATGCACATTTGTTCTTATTTATTTTTGGATTTCTTTTTTTCTTTTCCATACATAATATTTGAGGCAACTAAGATTGCAGTGAGCATCTCAAGTCCTGCACATGGTCCCTCTGCAGAACATCAGCTGCGTTTTTGTTTTGGTCATTCACAGTGTTTGTTCAAAAATACTGACCCCAGAGACTTTCATTTGCATGACGGACTGCAGAGGAAAATATTCTTTCAGCAGGGAATTAAAAAGAAAAAAAATTATATATATACATATATATATATATATCCCTGCATAAAAACAGCCCCGTTGCTCATTCTAATGAGGCTGAACTAAAATCCACAAAGCGACTCTTAACCAACGATTGCATAATCTGAAAAGTGCGTTGGGTGTCCGTGGGAATTCATTAGACGCGCGCAGCTCAAAATGAAGCGCGTTCATATCGTCACATGTCAGTCAGAAGACATTTAAACCCTTCTTTCTATCCCCTCTTTTCTCTACCGCAACAGTTCGTTCTCTTACCTATGTGGCTGATTAGAAGCAGCTGGCAGATGCCAACATCGGTTCTCGGAGCCGTAGAGTACATGGTGTCGACGAGCTCAACGTAAAAAGCCGGGAGGAAAAGAAAAAAAATGTTTTCCGTTTGTTTAAAAAAAAAAATTAAAAATGAAAATTATCGGATGCGCTAAGAGGTCATCGTTGAGCCCGTCCTCTTGTGTGCGGGACGGACTCGATACAGACTGGCTCAGCTCGGCTTGGTTCTGCTGGGTTGGTTTAAGGAGAGCGGGCTCGCGCGCCGCCTGGTTGGTTGGTTGGTTGGTTGGTTGGCTGGACTGTTGCGGACTCGCGCACTCTTCACGTATATCGCATTAAGGAGACGGACAGCGCGCGCGCCGCCCACTGCCTTGAACGGAAATCAGTGAATCGCTCCTATCACGTGCGTCTGATCTTCCTGGAGGGACCCATTTATCTGCAGCGGCTGGGACTCGCTGGCTGCCTGACGCTCACACAGCCTGTCATAAATACAGTTGATATTATATCATACAGGTTGATCGTTGCACTTCTTGTTTTTTTCTTCTTCTTTTTTTTTTTTTTTTTAGCATTTTAACCCATGGCAATATGTTAACATTTCTGGAGTATTATTTGCGAGAACATAAAAAGAACCCTAACAATGATGTATGTAGGTTAAAAATGACAGCATTTAAAATCTCAAAATTGCATTTCTCACCATTTATAATGAAAGGCTGTGACCTAAAAAATTTGAACTCTTTATATATATATATATATATATATATATATATATATATATATATATACATACATATATACAGTATATGAATTAAGCTTTCAGAAAATGTTATTTAATAAATGCTTACATTTTTTCCGACAATAAGATAAATATTAATCATCTGGTTGACTACCAATAATCCTTTATACTGCCAAAAAAAGTCTATTCTGCACTATAGAAACATGTATAGATTAGCTGTAACAGCAGTAATAAAAAGGACAATGTTGAATAAAGCCAAACGGTACTCTAGTTGAGCATTAAGAAACGAACAAACTTGGAATAAAATTCTGAAATACAAATTGAACTTTCAGAATGTTTCCTGAAATGTGCATCATTTTGGTGATGTTATGTTTGTTTAGTTGTTGACTGTATGGTGTTTTCCTTATAACGTTGTAAGTTAGTGTTTTTATGACATAAAGGACTTTGAACTGCTGTACTGCTGAAATGTGCTATACAAATAAACTTGACTTGATTGATAGAAATTTCAGTTCCCCTTTATTTTAACTACATTAACATAAAACGTGACACAAAAAAGTGTGCACCCCTTTTCTTTTAACATTTTCGTCATGCGTTTTTGCTCCAAAAGGATGGGGCTCATGTTTCAATCAATTAATCAGTCAAGTTTATTTGTATAGCACATTTCAGCAACAAGGCAGTTCAAAGTCCTTTACATCATAAAAACACAAAAATCTAAAATAAAAATGGAAGAAAACACATACAATTGAAAAACCAGTAACAAACATTACATTTTGTGTGCCATGATCAAAATCCTCAATTCACATCAGATCCGTTGGACAATGTTCCAACTCAAAATAAATAGGTGGGTTTTCAGCCTTGATTTAAAGGATCAGAAGCGCCTGCTAATAGTCTACTAGTGGAGGAAGAACCGGTTAAAGCCAGGCCTGTGGAGAAGGAGCTTTTGACAACTAAGATTGGCTGATGTTTCCTTCCAGGACAGCCGTGAATTGAGCTCCATCCGTCTCACATCAACTCCAACAAGTTTTCACCGCCATGTGGAGGTGAAAGGTTCACGGTTACAAGTAGTGTCAGTCTTCAGCACGCCTAATGTTCTGCACGAAGGTCAAAAGGTTTCATTTCGTGTCTCCCCTGACCAGAGCACGTTCTTCCACAAGTCTGCTGCTTCTGCTGCCTGGCTTGTGGGAAATCGAGAAACGTAAAAGTAAGAAACCTTCTTGATCCATCTTTTATTTAGAAAGCGCAGCATTGTAATTTTCCACAGAACCAAACAAAGATGGCATCAGTGCTCCCGGGTATTACTTCAGGCAAGTAGAAGAGCCATGGAGGAATGGTAATACGACTTCAAAGATACCTTCAAACTGTGAACCGTCTGAAAAACTGAAACAGTACCACATAATGATGCAGGAATGTGAGCCAAGAGGACCTGAATCAGTGTGGGCTTTTTGTGATGAGAGTGAGATTTGGCAGCGGCTGGACTTCAGGATTCCCATGAAGTACACAGTTGTGGGTTGCCGGGTGTTTGAATGTGCATTTGTGTGTCTTGTGAGCGAGAGAGAGAGAGAGCGCGTTTCCACAAGCAATCAACAGGTTTCACTGGTGCAACAGGGCCACAGCTGATGGGAGCTTGGAAGTGTGTGCGTGTTTGTGTGTGTGGGCGGGGGTGGGCGTGTGGGGGTGTGTGTGTGGGGCAAGCCTCGGTCGCACAATGACACAAGGCTCCCATTACTCTGTGTGCATCAATTAGCATACATTAAAAGAGATAATCCCCTTGAATTCACGCAGGAGCCTCGTCTCATTTGTTGGACCAACATTTTTTTTCAGACGCCTGTCTGACAATATCCTCTCTGGTTCTCTGCTTCCGGGTGTAAGGCGGCGGCCCCCGAATGCACGCTTGTGGCTCATGAAAGGGATTGTGGCTTGTACAGTAACATGTTGATGGCAGCGATGGAGTGTGTACGGACGTGAACCGATGAGAAAACTCTTTGAAAGTCTGCAACGCCTTGCTTGTCTAACATTTCATAATGTTAGACAAGAAAACCTTGTCTAACATGACAAGGTTATACAAGGTTTATGGAATCTTATGTGATATGCCAATTAAAGTGGTTTATAATCCCAAAGAATGGCATGCATTGTCTGTTTCTCATTGCTGATACCTCAACTTCCCTTCCCTGCAATCGGTGACTTGCTCCCTCCTTCTTGATGTGCTTGGTTTTTGATCACCAGTGGCAAGCCTTTTTGACAATTTGGGCAAAACATAAAAAAGTTCAAGACGTATGAGAAGGCTTTTTGTTAAATGAAAGACCCGATGAAAGCTTATGACGGTTAGAGTGGACGCTGAGTTGGGATGAAGGAACATATCATGTTGCCGTCTCCGAGTTGCCTTTACCTCCCGTTGCGGCAGAAATCTGATTGTCTTTATTCTGAGCTCTCAGGCTGCCATAGATTATGGATGTTGTGTTGCCGCTGTCTGTTCTCTCTCTGATTGTGCAATCAAACCACAACTGGAACATGGTCAATAACTCGATGGTTCTCATTTGAGCTACCTGCAGTGAGCTTTCGAATAAGTCGGGTCTGGATTGTCAGTATTTAGTGTCTTAAGATATCTCTTACTTTTCAAGGTGGTCAAGAATATAGAAATAGTGCAAAATTCTCTTTGCATCTGTGTGATCCTATGCATATTTGTATATGTTGAACCCCTGGTGAAAGGACAATACAGTGGTATTGACCTCCAACGGTGCCAATCGGAGGTCGGTATCCTGGACACCACTGGGCTGACAAACACTGGTCGATGTGTGTGTGTGTTTATTGGTTAGAGTGGTGCTGTTGGCAGGTCAATGGCTGCTGTGGAGCAACACCTCTCATTAGTCCAGAACATATGTGGCATTCAGATCAATACTGCAGCTAATTATTGCATACAGTGTGTACGCTTGAACGGTGGCAAACATAACGTGGCCAATATTCCAGAATTTTAAATGGGCAGTATTATGTAATATATATATTTATTTAGCTTTAAATCATGTTATAATGTTATTCCCTCATCAAAAACATACCTGGAGTGTTGCTTTAACTCTTTCATCCTTCAATCTCCATGGCAACCACTCAGCTCTGGTGGACCTAGCTCCACCTTCGAGACACAGCTCCTACCATGGATCTGGAGTTTCCAGTCTTCTGAGCTTCTGCCTTACAAAGCAGTGACTCCCCACTCAGCTCCTTCAGACTAGCCATCGGCAATTAGCAAACACCTGGTGGCATCCATTGAGCTCATTGTGGAAGTGTAACTCTGGTAAAAATGTTAAAGTGTTACTAGAGGAGCCATGTTGTGATGACTTCCTGAAGGTGGAGTGTCAGAAAGAGCAAGAGTTCGTAAAGAGACATAGGCCCAATTTCAAGATGCTAAATCACAAAGTGAAACTTCTAGTAAGTCAAATTTGATACATACAGTATTTTTATAACAACCAAAGGCAACACAGTTACTTGATTGTGCTATAAAATGGCACTATGTATCTGGAAAACACATAATACTGCCCCTTTAATGTAGACAGAACTGAGGTTTGTGTAAGACATTGCTGAAAAGTTTGCATTTCTAGCCATATTAGGACTTTACATGGACTTCCATTCATTTTATTAATTCCACTTGTACCTGACAAAAACACTTTTCTTAATCCCAACCATCCAAATTGGGGTCTGCCATATTAGGAACAGACTCATGATTAGGCCCCCAGAGCCTACCGGTTTTCAGTAACTCAGTAAAAATGCCAGAAAAGGTCCAAAAAAGGCAACATAGATCAGTCCACATGCACACACACATAAATTCACATCCCTAAGTGTGTGTTGGATCTGTAGTTTCAGTGGTGGGTCTCCTTTGACTTCTCAAGATTATACTAATTACAAATCCAAAAGCTTTGGGCGAGGGAGCTGGTCCCTAAATGTCAGGCTCAGTCATAGGGGCCCCTTTGAGGAATAGAAGCTGGAGCACAAACACCCTGACCTCACCAGGCAGCCACTATTGCCACATGGCCCCCATCTTTCCTCCTGAGAACATTAGGTGGTTTTGTGTTTCAGAGATTATTCATCCTCTGGGTTTGTCTCGTTGGGGTCTTTAACCCCTGGTAAAGATGGGACTGCTAAGCAGACCCCACCGTAAGCACAGCTAAGTCATCTGAGTTGGGGATTTGTCCTACAGACGTCCCACACCTCAGTCTCAAAGGATCTGCTCAAAGAACGGGAAATTAAGGGTCTGCTTGTAACATCTTGACCTGTAGCTCACACTTTCCTCAGGCATGGCTCCTACATTTTCATGAATACATCATGTGCTTATGCTCCATTACTATATCAACAGATTATGAATATGAGATTATATGGCATTTGCGTTGTTGGAGGAAATGCATGGAAGGTGACGGCATTTGGATGAAAATGTTTAATGGTGGATCAACCATGACGTCTGTGTTAATCACTTCTCTTCAGCCAACAGTCTGTGTCTATGTAAAATGTCAAATGAAAGACTTAAAACAGCTAGCATTGTTGTGCAAGAATATTGTGCGACAGAGCAGAGAGTGATACAGGACTTGTGCAAGGACAGTTGGACAGTGGTGAGGTGTGCAGTGGGAGCAACGCAACATCCCAAAGGAGGAGTAGGAGTACGTCACAGATGATCATTGACCTCTTTCTTCTTCTTTGCAACTCGGATTTCAGTTAAAAAGATTTAACTTGAAGGGAAGATAAAGAAGTAGTTTTGGATTCAAAATATTAGGTCTTAAATTTCTGCATGTGTACAACTAATCTGTAGGGAGGTCAGCAGAGGCATAAATAGAAAATGAGGTCTGCTCCTGAAGAAACCAGAGGAACTCTGTCAAATCTTTCATACACACACAGACCCACCCCTACATGAGGCAAAACACACTCTTCTGAGAAGTGGGTGAGCGCCTCATCCCTGCATTTGTGTGTGTGCGCGCGCATGTGTGGGTTTTTCTATTCCCTTCTGACAGTGGAAGCCCACAGACAGAGATGGATTGCTGCTAGGCTCCATGGCAACCAGTGGGGCTATTCTCAATCACTGCAGATGAAGGAGGGACCAAAGGAGTTAATCAGCAACGCACATTTTCACTCTGCCTTCACGCACGGTCTTATTATGCAGACATGTGTGATTATTAAAACTTTGCTCTGCCTTCACATTGTTATTGCGTGAAAATGTGTTCCTCTTCTAGCTTGATTCCTGTTGGTTAACTTTAACTCTCTTTCACATCTGGAGAAGACACGTGGAAATGGTTTTTACTTCACAAAGAGTCTCTCTGTTTCAAATCAAACCTTATAAAGTCTGTTTCTTAACTGTAAATGTTGAATTTAAACATTTTTGTTTTCCAGCAAATCAAGAAAACGTGTGCCTCAACAACCTGAGAGTCACATATTCACCGGTTCATCTCTCATTGTTACTTTTTTAAATATTAATTTGACTGTGGTTCCACTTCGCTCTCAATGAAGACAATTTAAATGTAAATATATCCAAAAAAGGGCGAGAAAACCCATACATATTATATAATGCTTTTACAAAAGTGAGAAACAAGGTTTAATTAGCTGAAATGATTGCACAAAGACAACATTTTGGTGAGTATTACGGTAATAAAGTAGTCCATGAAATAGAACTATCCTGAAATTAAGTGTTTTCATTAAAAAAATAGTTAAATTAAATCCATTTTTTTCCCAAAGACAATTTAACAATTTTCATTTTCCGTCTTCAAGTTTGTTGTACAACAGCGACATCACCTGGCCCAACCACGTAATTGCATGTACACGTAATTACCGCGCGACGAGGAAGTGCTGTTGTTGTCGCGCTTGTCCTTCACGTCCTCCATCCCCTTCATGTTACAAAAGTGTACCTACCATACGTTGTTTTTGAAGCTAAGCTGTGGTAATTGTCTTTTTTAATGGAGTGACGAGGGGAAGAGAAGAAGTGGGTCGGAACCGCGGAGTCGTCTTTTTATTTGTTTAGCTTTTTATTCGGTAAGTAACGGCGAAGTTAAATTGACAGCTGACAGTTTACTCTGTTATTACTTACTAATTAGTCAGCGGTGTAAGGACAAAAAAAAAAATTCAAAGTACATTTCATCAGAACGTAGTTTAAAAATACATTCGAATTATGAAAGGAAGCTGTTTTTCAACAATTTACCCACCAACCAGCAGCTCTTTCTGCAGCATAGATTCTCCTAATCTCTCCTGCAGGTGATCAGGAATGGCGGCTCCAAACTCAGCGCAGAGGAAGGCCTGCTGGGACGCCAGGGATCAACTCTGGCAATGTTTGGACGACAACAACGACAAGATTCAATCCTGCCAGCAGGTCCAGGGAGACTTCGAGGCCAAATGTCCAGCTCAGTGGGTAAAGTACCTCCTCGTTTTTAATCACCTGCTGTGCTCGTTGAAGCAGAGATGCTCGAAAACTCAGGAAATGTAACATTTCTTTAAAAATAAAACTAATCTGCACATCTGTTTCTCATGTTAAGTTGTTAAGAGATTAATTAGTAGTTGTCAGATAAAGTCCACTTCTAGATTACTTTTTTTTTTTTTTGGTCGCACCTGATTGTTTCAGATCATTAGCTCTTTCCAGCACTTTCTCTAAATTCTGATCTTAAATCGCTGACTAATGTTTTGCGAAATTTAAACTCCAATATATTAAAACTTTGGTATAGGTTGCTGCTGTAACTGGCCCCGCCCCTTTAAGACAGCTGGGTCTCTCATTGGATGTAAGATTAGGTTCTTTTTAAAATATCCTGGCTTTAAATTTGGGACCTGTCTGTTGGAAGCCGCCATGTTTTATGTAGCATTATGCTAAGTCAAGAATAAGCTGACTTGGCAGCAGAAACTGTAAAACAAGGTATTAGGACTAGGCTAAGAAATAAACAATTACAAGAATAAAGTCATGTAACGAGAATATAGTCAGTCTTATGAGAATAAAGTGGTACTATGGGACTTTAATCTCATTATTTCGACTTTATTTGTGTACTATGACTTTGTTGTACAATTTTCTTGTAATTAAAAAAAAAAGTTCTTAGCCTGGCCCTAATACTCATGGAGCTTAACCATATTTAAAGTTATTTAAAACTGCCCAGTTCAAACCAAACGTCATTAAGGTATGTTGGTGTGAATCATTTATCTTTGAATGGACAGATGGATCAGAAATCTGTGAGATCCAAGTTGATCACAATTTGAATCGTTTTCTGTGCGAAAGACTCAAATTACACTTCGACAAAAGTTCGGACACCGGATATGCCGAAGGTCAAACGCACAGAATGACTTCCTGTTTACTCAAGTCATCAAGGTGTAAAGCGATGCAGAATTAGGGCTTGTGTTTCGTCTCTTTAATTCACCCCTCTCCCCCCATCTCTTCCCGGCAGGTGAAATATTTCACCAAGAGGAGAGACTTCCTGAAGTACAAAGAGAAGATGCAGACAGAAGGCTTCACACCTGCTGAAGGCCCACAAGTAAACTCCTAACTCCTACCAAACAGGAACTCTGGAGACTGACTTTTAATCACATGAACTCCTGAGTGGAGTTTTCATCGTGAACACAAAAACACCTCACCTTTACCGTTATTTATGTGACGAGGTTTGAATCCTAAGAATTGCACAACCTGGCAAGTTATTGGACATTGTTCCTTAGAATTACTTAATGTATTTTTCTTTTTTCTACAAATTGGTCTTAATGGAAAATCAAGATCAGTGGACTCCACCCAGAAGTGGCTGTGCAGTTTGTATAACCGGATCAACTGTTTCTGTCGCAGAGGATTCAAGATTCTGGATTATGGCCACTCTGAAAAAAACATCAACATTCACTACAGTTTTGGAATTAACCAAACCAACAGGGTGATTTTGATGGCTTTTATTGTCGCACATGTATATTGTTTTCTAACTCTAGCGTAATATGAATACCCTTTCAGGATAAAACAGCTGATTTGAGAATGTTACAGGTAATTAGAAACGGGCAAAAAGAAACCAAACAAAAAACACATTGTGTTTATATTACAAATCAGTGTGTATTTACAAAGGAGTGTGGCCTCCGGGTCAAAGGTCTTCAATGAAACCATTGCTAGAAACAGGGTTCCTACATTCTGGAGTTTGATAAAAGTTCTTGGTGTCAAATGTATCAGTCAGTCTGTCCACCCGTTTGTAAGGCCGCCCCTCTGTCCAGTCAGTCCAACTGTCCATTCGTCCTACTTTTCATACACCGATCAATCCACTCATCACTACGTCCAGCCATTCATCTGTCCATCTGACCAGTCGTCCCGTAATCCAACAATTCCTCTTTCGGTCACTCATCTCCCAATCTGGCCATTTATCCATCAATCATCCCTCCGCTCATGCTCCAGTCATTACCTTTTTACATTTAGAAGTTTCCATAGCTTGATCTTTGGAAGTACCACATTTTGAAATGAACCTGATCAAGAACTTCTTTGGAGATGAAATTTTGACCCCGTAAATGTGTAGGAACCCTGTAGAAATCTACAAACCACAAAGAAAACTGTAGACTTCTAACAGGGGTCTAAGGCCTCTGGCAGTACAAAACAGTCACAAATTACATATCAATTTTGTATTTTCTGTGAAAACATAAAACATACCTTTTGCATTTCTGCTCAGTACAATGGAGGGTTTTGCGTAAACCTTTTCGACTTTGCCACCATAAGAGTTATTGTGATTTGATGAGTGGATTGAACTATTGCACAATACAGTCCCGTACTCAGTTTTCAGTCAACCAGAGCTTGAATGGACTCTGCTGCCTCACATAAATTCTTCTCTTGCCCGTAATCCAGTCATGTACTTCCTACACCTCAAAAAAAACGGAGCTAATCCAACAACCGAATACTTCTCCCTGCAACCTTAAGGACATTGAGATATGACAAAAGACAAAAATATATATATAAAAAGCAAAGTTTCAAGATTATTTTTAGTAAAGAATAAAGGGTCACTACTGGAAATACATTCTTGTCGTAAGCAGAGTAAACAATGTGCAAGATTTAAGAAAGTAAGCCGTGAACAGAGGTTTTCCAACATCACAGCAAGGCACCAATGAGCTTATAAGGTTTGAATCCAGGTTTAAAACAGGCAGCCAACATTTTAGCATTACAGGCTTGATACAGAAAAAGCATTTCAAGACGTTTTGAATAAAACAGGCGGCAAAAACAAATTTGGTATTTGGTGCAAAGCTTCAAATCAGCTTTAGAACCTTTGCAAAAAATGATTGGTCCCATGATAGGAAGCCCTGGTTTGTGTGTGGTGAATTAGATTTTATCCAAATGAAGAAAAACATTTGGTTATATGTACAGTAGGCTGACTACACTCACTGGGAAAACAGTCGAGATCCAAGTCAAGCACTCAGAAGACATAATTTGCTCAAATTAGTGATGGTCAAAACAGGGGTCAGCTACCTTTACATTTCTGCCTTCAGTCCAGCTAAATAAAACTCAGAGCTGCAAGTGTAACATGACCTTTAGAGAAAAAGACACCTTATAATTTTTGAAAAACATTATGTTTGATACTACTGCAGGTTTAATGTGATGCTCCGGAGTTGCGCAGCAGATGTCACAGTCAATAGCGGGGAACTGGAAGGTTTGTCCCGTCAGACCGTCAATTCCCAAAACGAGACACACGCACAAAAACAAAAAAAACTTGTAAAAGTGCATTCAGTCTTAGTGTGTCCCTTAAGACTGTGGGGACCACAGTGAATTTTTGTTGTTTTAAGATAAAGAGAAAGAAGAAAAAAAGTGTTTCCCAAAAAGAGAAATGACAAAATATTATGGCTATTTTTAATGTCATTCTGTTGTGAAAATTTAGTGCTGCGAAAAAACCAAAAACTATTAAGCCTCATTTAAAACAATATACAGTAAATCTATATATATACTGTATATATATATATATATATATATTTTTTATTAAAAGGTTGTTTCTTTATTATTTTTACCCAAAGTATTAAGAACCATTGTGGAAGGTCCAAATAACCACTTTTGACTCCAGAGCCTCAGGTTGCAGGGCCCTGAGTGGATAAGTGGCAGCGTCACAGTCTGAGCGATGGTGAGTGAAGATCACTGGAGTAGGAATGAAAAAAAAAGTAGTACAATTTCTGAAGGTTAAATCCAATAATAGCAGCTCCAGGTTTTCGGATTATCCATCAAAAGCAGCATCTCCAACTCTCAGTACATTTGGACTACAAAAGAGCACCAAATGCTAAATATTTTATGTAGGTTGTTTTTTCTTTTAAACTTCATACAGTTAGCATCACTCTCCAGCAGCTTAGGTCATTTTGAGTTGAGTGTTTGCAATCATCGGTGTTAATTTAGTCTGTTAAACTTGTGGCTAGCTTCTCAGATATATTTGCTAGCATTGCAGCTGCAGTACTGCTAGTAGCAGGACTGTTTGAAGTTAAAAATCTCAATACAGCTAAGACAGAAGTTCTTGAAGATCTTCACAATGAAAGGCCAACAAATAATTAATTCCGAACTTTAAAAAACAAAAAAAGAAAAAAGATTTTAACCTTGTTAAAGAGCTTGCAGTACCTTCTTTAGTTGTAAAAACACATGAATCAGAATGCTGGTGTGTTGTCAGTTCAGACTTAACTAGCCTGCATCATAATTTCGTCAAGGTAAAAACTGTTGCTTTAGTTACATCTGTACACCAGACACAGATGATGCCTTGTAGATCCATTAACGTTAGCTTAAGCTAACAGTTGAACGTTCTGCCCCACTGCCTGCAGCACCATCAGCTTTTCCGTACAAATTATGTTCTCTTCTAGATGTACCAGAGTGTAAAAGTCAAAACTAATTACATACCCGCCACAGTATTACACCAGTTTCTTCTGGGTTCTTCCTCTTTACTGTTTTAATCAGTGAGTGTATTGATACAGTACAGCCACAGTAGAAACCTCGCTTTAACCAGTTGACCAGTGCGCTACGCTACCATGCACACCTAGGTAAAGCATAAAAGAGGCTTCTAACAAGTGGCTAGTTAGCTTATTTCTATTGTAACGTTTACTACAAGAGTACAAAGAATACATTAAGACATTTTATTTATGGTGAATTTGTAAAAAAAAAAAAAAAACATAAAAAAAAGACAATAAAACCTCTCAGTTCTGTTGTATATTTGAAATATCAATACGATATGAGCTCTTCATTTGCCTCAATTAGCTTTCTAATTTGTATTGCTTCATTGAAAGAATCAGCGTATTTGTAGCAACGGAGGTAAAGTTAATTTGTTGAAGTTCGGTTTTCCCCCGGAGCGACCACAATATGGCCAACTTAAACTGAAGCTAATATTCTAGCTAAGCTAGCTTTCCGCCATTTTCTCGTCTTTCTTTCCGTAAGGCCGGTTCTCTCAGTCTCTTTCTGGGGAAGACGATCCTTTTGACTCCGTCATGTTTTTTGTTTTTTTCTGTCTTCATCATAAAAACTCTTCTTTTCTAATTTTACCCCCTGCCTCAACTCCTTTCTATTGGCTGTACACCAGACACAGATGATGCCTTGTAGACCCACTAACGTTAGCTTAGGCTAACAGTTGAACGTTGAGTCTTAGCTCGGCGTTGGTTATAAGCCTCCGGTGACGTTTCTGGCCACTGCCCAGGCGGGGAACTCGGTCAGGTTGAAAAGCGGGACGCCCCAAGTGGTGATGGCTAACATAACCACCGCCACGCCGATCAGGTTCACTCCAAACCCTGCTTTCACCTGGATGGGAAGATTAAAGAACACACATAAACTGACCTGAAATGACTGGGGAGAAAAAAAAAGTACAGGAACATTCAGTTCTAAAAGAAAACAAAACATTATTCTTTGATTTTAGACAAAACAAATCTGAAGCCGTTTGATGCTGCAGGTGCACTAAGAGTGTGTGTTAGAGACCTACCATGTCGCTGATCTTCACGTGGCCGTAACTGAAGACGATGGCGTTGGGGGGGTTCCCCACTGGAAGCATGACCCCAAATGACACGCACATGGTGGATGGGATCAGAGTGTGGAGGGGGTTGATGAGCAGGGTCTCCGACTGGACCGTGGGGTGAAGAACAATACGGATACAGTCAGGGAACATTACAAGGGGGAAACGGGGGAGAGTGGCTGTTCGTTGGAGATCAAACGGAGGGAAGGAGGAGGAGGCAAGATGACGATAACACAATGATTGAAAAATTATTTAAGAATGGAGATGGAACAAAATTTTACATGAGAGCAAGCTTTTGTATTTTAAGTTCATTTCACCACAGCACTTATGAGAGTTCTACAAATCTCTGGTATTCCATCCACCCATTTTCTTCCGCTCATCTGGGGTCGGGTCGTGGGGGTAACAGCTTCAGAAGGGAGACCCAGACTTCCCTCTCCCCAGCCACTTGTTCCAGCTCCTCCGGGGGAATCCCAACGCATTCCCAGGCCAGCTGAGAGACATAGTCCCTCCACAGCGTGTCCTGGGTCTTTCCCCTTGGCCTCCTCCCGGTGGGACGGGCCCGGAACACCTCACCAGGGAGGCGTCCAGGAGGCATCCTGACCAGATGCCCAAGCCACCTCAACTGGCTCCTCTCGATGTGAAGGAGCAGCGGCTCTACTCTGAGTCCCTCTTGGATGACTGAGCTTCTCACCCTATCTCTAAGGGAGAGCCCAGCCACCCTACGGAGAAAACCCATTTCGGCCGCTTGTATCCGCGATCTCGTTCTTTCGGTCATGACCCAAAGCTCATGACCATAGATGAGGGTGGGAATGTAGATCAACCGGTAAATCGAGAGCTTCGCTTTTTGGCTCAGCTCTCTCTTCACCACGACAGACCGGTACAGCGCCCGCTTGACGGCAGACACTGCACCAATCTGCCTGTCGACCTCTCGCTCCCTTCTTCCCTCATTCGTGAACAAGATCCCAAGATACTTGAACTCCTCCACTAGGGGCAGGACATTGGAGAGCTCAACCCAGAGTCCCCAGGCTCAGCTTCCTCAATGGAAGACATGTTGGTGGGATTGAGGTGGTCTTCGAAGTATTCTGCCCACCGGCCCACAACGTCCTGAGTTGAGGTCAGCAGCACACCATCCCCACTACAAACAGTGTTGGTGCCGCACTGCTTCCCCCCTCTGAGACGCCGGATGGTGGACCAGAATCGCCTCGAAGCCGTACGAAAGTCTTTCTCCATGGTCTCTCCAAACTCCTCCCACGCCCGAGCTTTTGCCTCAGCAACCAACCGAGCCGCATGCCGCTTCACCCGCCGGTACCCATCAGCTGCTTCCGGAGTCCTACAGGCCAAAAAGGCCCAATAGGACTCCTTTTTCAGCCTGACTGCATCCTTCACCAAAGGTGTCCATCTACGGGTTTGAGTGTTGCCGCCGCGACAGGTACCTTGTGGCCACAGCTCAGATAAGCCGCCTCGACAATGGAGACATGGAACATGGTCCACTCAGACCCGATGTCCCCCACCTCTCCCGGAACCTGTTCGAAGTTCTGCCGGAGATGGGAGTTAAAGCTCCGTCTCACAGGGGATTCCGCCAGACTTTCCCAACAGACCCTCACAACACGTTTTAGGCCAGGTCTGACCGGCATCCTCCCCCACCACCGGAGCCAACTCACCACCAGGTAGTGGTCAGTGGACAGCTCCGCACCTCTATTCACCCGAGTGTCCAAGACATACAGCCGCAGATCCGATGAAACGATGATAAAGTCAATCATCGAACTGCGGCCTAGTGTGTCTTGGTGCCAAGTGCATATTTGGACACCCTTATACTTGAACATGGTGATCTCTGGTATTGTTTATTTAAATGCATGATGGTCGAGTTTTAGTGAGCATTATCTGGTACAACCAAGCGTGTAATCTGTAATAAAAAAAACCTAACATTTCATCAACTATGTTGTGTTTTCTGTATCATTTCTTTGGGGGGTATACCTAGGCTAGCTAGTTTGCTAGCTCAGCTGTGTCTCATTTGTGCATAAAGCCATCAGTCAAAGCATTGCTGTCTTTGACAACTATTACTCTGTACTAGACAAAGCTAGCTTGTTAGCTTAGCTGCATCTCCTTTGTGTATTAAGCCATCAGTTCTCATCACTCCGTGCTAGTGTGTTAGCAGTGTCTCTTCTCCAGATAAATCCATCAATAGAGCTCCTAGTGCCGCTACCATTAATGTTTTTTCATGGAAAGTACTCCTGACCCAGCAGTTCTACGTTTAGCAGTGTTGCTCTTTCCTAAATAAGGGTACCAATATTAATACCGACATATTAAGTATATGTGCCATTTGATTTTCTTCCCCAAAAAAGTAACCCAAACGGCTCGGCGTTTCCATTACAAATCTCCACAAAACTTTGTCAATATTCCGCTAATGTTGAAAAAAAACTATTTCACAATTACTGTATTCTACATTGAATTTTTAAAAATGCTATAAAATCACACATGAATACGTTGGTTCACGCAATAAGTCATCCTCCAACTACTTTCTGTCGTCTGCTTCATGGGTTCCTCCAATGGCAACATCCGGTTGTTGATCATGTGGGGCGAAAAAAGTGTTTCGACTGTTGTTTTGCGAAATAAACAAATTTCAATATGGTCTAAAAACCACCTCATCTTAGAGCCAAAACTTTGACTTTGTTTCTAACTGGTTCTTGAACTTCTTTATCTGAACATTTAGCACTTTGTAAAGTTTTGAGCCTACTTCTTGGTGTCAGACAAGTTCTATTAAACCGAGTTTGTGATTCTACAGAACAGGCAGTGATCAGATAATACATTTTTTTCAGTGGTCTGAAGCATTTGACTTTAATGTGACTAAGCAAACAAAAAAAAGAAATCTGTAATGGGGCAAATATTTTTTGCTGCTTTGTAAACTGTAACAACATCTACCTAAGGTCCTGTTTTATTGAAAAACAAGCATTTTTCTATAATTGGCACATTTTCATTTATTTTCAAAATGTCAAATTGCACAATTATACTGCCAATAGAAACGCAGATAATGTTTAGCTGTGTCTCTTTCCCAGTTGACAGAACTATCACCCATATTAACTTTGTTTACTCTCCGTCTTTCTACAGACGGTACTCCTAACGTAGCAGTTCTACATTTAGCCATGTTTCTTTTCATTATCGCCGAAAGTTAAGGACTTAATGCAGGGGTGTCAAACTCCAGTCCTCAAGGGCCACTGTCCTGCAACTTTTAGATGTGCCTCTGCTGCACCACACCTCAATAGAATAATTAGGTCATTAAGGCTCTGGAGAACTGATCTACACAAGGAGGAGGTAATTAAGCCATTTCATTCCAGTGTTTTGTACCTGTGGCACATCTAAAAACTGCAGGACAGCGACCCTTTAGCACTGGAGTTTGACACTTGTGACTTAATGCAAGATTTTCAACGCATGCAAAGTGGAGGACCTGACATACGTACCAGAGCTGACAGGATGGGCAGGAAGACTGTAAGAGTTGCTGGGTTGGAGGCAAACTCTGTGACCGCCGACACCAGGAGGCAGGCCAGCAGGGTGACGGCCCAGGGCGGAAGGCCGCTCATGGGCTCCAGCTGCCTGCCAATCCACACAGACAGGCCCGACACCTGCAGGTTACGGTTTATTAATCCCACAAATACAAATCTGACCAATCGGGAAAAATTTTTTTTTACGGAAACACCAGGCTGACCGACAGGCAGAACTACATGATTTGTTTGGGAAGAGTTTGTACATGTTGTTGTGTTGCCGCATCAGCAAAGATGCGTGTGTTTTACCTTGCAGCCGGCCGCGAGCGCGTATCCTCCTCCGACCAGGATCACGATCTCCCACGGCATCAGCCTCTGAAAATCTTTCCAAGTGATCATGGGGGCGAGAGGGTCGGGGTCTGAACTGTCTTCTGAAGGTTAAAAAAAATAAAAACAAAAAGCAAACATAACATAAAGCTGATTACCTTGAGGGGGGTTTTTGGACTTATTTGTGAAATTCATTGCTTCATTGGGAAATTCTTGGTAAGTTTTACTGCGTGATTTACAACTGGTAAAATAAACAAATAAATAAAAAATGTGTTTTTGCTGTTCCACTGGAACCGACCTGAGTTACTGCAGCTGGGTGAGGATGATGAGAAGGGACGTCTGGCGGGGATGAGGAAGAGCAGGAAGCCCAGGAGGACAGACACGGTTGCATCGGTCCTGTAGCCCTTCCTGGAGACAAAGACAAACAAAAATCCATCGTGTCCCGCGATGGTGCCATATTGGATCATTTTTGGAGCGGACGGCAGGGCCGCCGAGCACAGGACCACAGAGGAGTTGTTTTGCGACGTCCGGAGCCGCTTACTTCTCAAAGAGCGACGTCCAGCCGGGCACAAAGCCGGGCTCTCTGGTGAACCACAGCAGAGTCATCAGGATGAAGAAAATCCCCGTCACCACCTCGGGGTAGCTGCAATGCAACCACAAAAAGGCACGTCACCAACTGTCGCAACTGTTGTGGGCATCGCAGCCACGTCTGGGTTCGACCTCAGACAAGCTGGATGCAGTAAAGTTTTAACTCCTCCATTTCTAAATTTGTGACCCTTACAACTAGAAAACTGACTAAATATCTCATTGTATCTTTTTATGAAAGAGCAACACAAAATAGTGTAAAAAATAAAAGAAGATAAAATGCAGCACTTTATCTTAGTTAGAATTACCAAATTTATTTCTATTTGCCAAGTGCCAGAAAACTGCCCGTTTTTAGAAAATGTGTTGCTTTTATTGAATTCAAACGCTTGCAAACATTTGGTTAGTGTCAGGGATAATGTGTACCCCCGTCTACAATCTGTAAAATGTTTGACTTGTGTCAAACCTATGAGGTTTCTCTCCACAAACGTCTCGACAGGTTAACTGACGCATCTGAGTTAGCTGTGTTTTGAGGTCACACCTGAAGCCAACTGCTTTCTCGTTTCTTGTCATTTTTGTAATTTTAAGTCGGCTAAAACAAGAAAGGTTTGGTTGGAATTAACTTCTGATAGGTGCAGCAAGACTTGAGAATTGAGGTTAAAAAAAAAACAATTAACTTTAACATTTCTGAGCTCATTTGTGTCGATACGTCACTTAAGAAAAAATCCCAATAAAAAACACAGCAGTTTTTCCAGACTACACTCCGACATGAGCCTCTCCAGTCACCTGATGGGGCCCAGCTTGGCGTACTCCTCCTGGATCCGCTGCTCAGACATCGTTTCTCTCCTGGTTTTGCGTTTCTTACTCAGCGAACACGTCTCTCTGAAGCTGAGCACAGAGACGGCAGCGGCCTGAGTTACACACCAACGGATTGCCGTAATGACAAGATGCGAGCGTGAGCAACACTAATAATTACACACCTGGATGTGTGTGACCGAGAGCAGAAAAACAAAAAAAGAAAGAAAGAAGTGCGCTCACTTGCAGCCGAGGAAGAGGAAGTGCAGCCAGAGCCAGGTGAGGACCAGCATGATGATGGCTATGGGGAAGCTGAAGATGAACCAGGTGCCGAAGTTGATCACCTTCGCCTCCGGATAGCGACTGGAAAAGGGAAAAATCCAGACAGGGAGACGGGAAGGGAACTTGTAGCGTTTTAAAAGGACAGACGAGAACAAGCAGGTGTGTCGCATTTCAGCTGATATGAATGAAAAACAACAATCAAACCCCGAACCGCGTCACGGCCTCACGCCTGCTGTGAATGACGGCTGTTTGTCTCACAAATCTGAGCACCAACAGGTGGAGTCGGTGTGAGAGTCACTGAAAACCTGCAGACTCAACCGGATTTATTTCACTGAAACCAAAACTTCAGTCGGATTCAAACAAATATGATTCTGCCAAGTAGCAATGCTACCTGCGGTTAATAATGTTTTTAGCGTCTTCGCTTACAGTCAAGTCAAGACAAGGACAAAAGTGTTCTTAAAATAGGGCCGGGGCTATTTTGATTCATTAATTAGTAGATTTTAATGCGCTAAAATTTTTCGCGGGTTTCTCGTACATCCGTAAATCTGACGCACAAACGACATCCGCTAATAGTGAGAGACGTTTCCCTTGGTCCACTGTGGCTGAATGTTTGCTTCTAAAAACAACATGCTAAAAAAAACCTCTGTCATGCTAAAAGGAATTAGCCGAGCAGCGAAGATATTAGCACCTCAATGCTAAATGTGTAGCTAGCACAGACATCCAAAACGCTAGGAATGTCCAAAGTCCACATTCCTAAAGAAGTTCTATGAATGATCAGGAGTTCCTGAAACACTTCCTGAACACTTGGGACCAATCAGACGGCCGAAGAACCAAAATAGCAAATTAAAATCAAGAAATGTCAGTGGTATTGAGCTCATTTATTCAATAAATCAACTGCAAAAAGGGGTTTTGAATTGAAAATGTTGCTTATTTTGTTTATATAGTTTGAGTAAAATGTGATTAATTACAGAGCCTGAACTTAACTCAAAAATTTGTAGCAGAGCAGCCAATTATATACTTTTTTTTAGATGTGTCCTATCTTCTCAGCTTAGGAAAAAGCATGGTGGGTCTGGATGCATTACAGAGTTGGAGGGTAATTTTTTTTAACAAACTGAGTGACATCGTTAAATTGATAGCACAATAGGAAATTGCATCTGGTTCCAGCCTACAAAGTGGATGAAACAATACAAACACGGCACTGAACATCACAAAAAAAACCACCTGGGCACATGGTGGTGGCAGCATCATACTCTGGGGTTGCTTTTCTTCGAATGTGCCTTAGATTTTTAATCAAGGTTTTCTCAATAGCTTTGGCATTAGAGAGCTGAAAATAAAGGTGGGTCTTATTTTCCAGTGAATCCAGATGAGAGACGTCCTTACAGTCTGAACCTTTGGAAGGCAAAGAGTGTCAGAATATGACTAAACTCAATAAAGTTTTAGTTTAGGCATTTCTGCAACCACGTTGTTTTATTTTGTTTTGGTCACAGAAAACGGGACTTGCATACTTTTGAGAGCAACTGCACTCTCTACGCGTCCACCACGAGTCTTGTTTTTAAGCAAAGAGTTAACTTTCTCAAAAGATTCCCGTTCCCGGAAATATACTCTTAGGATTAAGAGTATATTTAGAGTATAAAAGAGTATACTCTGCCACACACACACACACACACACACACGCACACACACACACAGACACACGCACACGCGCGCACGCACACCCAACTGTGCAGAGAATAAAAAGCATGACCTTTGCCCACTGAGCTGTGACATGAAGGAGGCCATTCTGTGGGGCTTAAAAACACTGGCTGAAGAAAATCGGCTCTATTAGGACTGTACAGGCTGATTAGTTTGATTTAAGACCCTTCAAGGCCCCCGGGATCTGATTTCACACAGAGTGTTAAATCACAGCAACGTGGTTGCCAAAACTAGCCGCACATGTGTTCGAAACCAAATGGAAAGATGGTCATTATGAGCTGCCGTCACAGTAATAGCTTCTATGTTTGTTTAGCTTCCATGTTGTTTGAAGTATCAGGAAATTTTGAATGAAAATCTGTTGGCATCAGAATAAAAAATATTATCGTTTTGCTCTCTCAACAGAATGAATTAGAAAAAACCCCAAAAACATTTACCTAAAAAAAAAAAAAGTCTTATAATTCATACTTAAAGCAGTTTTTTTTAAAATACCGATTTAAAAATGCGCAACTTCAGAGAAATTTTTAAGTTTTACAAAGTTCTCCATTACATCCCTGTCGCACTACTGCATGTCTGCTTTGCCTAACCCGCACTCTCCCCCAAAATACTGTAGCGAGTACACAACACAACAACAATCACTTTATTCTCTGTTTAATTCAGCTAATCATTAGCTTTATATTGAATTGCATTGAATTTTTTTTATTTATTTCCAGCCGTTTACTTGATCCTCTTATATTTAAAAATTAACTAATGAGGCTAGGAAGTTGAGGAAAGTAATGCACGACACAGCAGAATCCTGTGAATTCCACACCACTGATCCCAGTATACGGCACTTTGCTGCTCCACAAAAATCAGCTTCGTTATTTTGTGTTGGAAAAAATCCCAGATAACAGGGGTTTTGTTTTCTCAAAACAACAGGACCGCCCACCATAAAAACAACACAGACAGCGACTAAGCTGTACTAAGACGGTAATACTGTTGTTGCACATTTAGAATAAAGGTTTTCTGAACCTCATGGTGTATTTTAAATGTGTTCGGTTCAATGTAGAATCATCAAATTCACCGGTTTACCGACTTACGTCTTTGAACTACACATGTTAAAATCAGAATTTATTTTAAAAAAAAGAACAAAAAGAAAAATCAAAACCTGCTATTGGGCTAACGTGACAAACATTAAGCTAAGTAGATCTTTTGAGGTTAAGAGTAAAAATCCTCCACACCTGCTACCAGTTAAATAGCTCGTATTGAAGAAAATTAATGCTCATTTTCAGGGGGTTTTTTCCACGTAAAGCTCAATTGTTGATTTCTGAAACCTCCACTTGCTGGCAGACAGTGGTCTAAGGTTCTTATAGCGGAGAATAAAAAGCATGACCTTTGCCCACTGAAACAGAAACAGAACATGGACCTACGTGTTGAACTGCTCGGCGAAGATGAGGTTGGTGGACGTCCCGGTGATGGTGATCAGTCCTCCGATGGTCGCTGCGTAGGTGATGCTGAGCGACAGGCATTTGCAGATCATGTGGTCCCTCTTCGTGGGGTACTGGGAGTCTCTCCTGGCTCTCACTCGCTTCACGTTTGGGATCTCTATGGCAACCTAAAGAGGAATCACGGAAACGCTTCGACTGAATTCAACAGTATAGCTGGCGGGGAGCCGCCGAGAGAGAGTTTAAAGCGACGGCGTTTTGTTCCCCGACCTGCGGCAGGTGTCCGTTGGTTTGTCGAACAAAAGTCTTGTTCAAGACGGGCTGAAGACCGAAACCGTTCAGCTCACCCGCCTGACCCTACGGGGCAAAAGGAGAAAGACAGATTTGACCGGTTTATGTTTTGTTATTATTTGCATCTTTTTATCCATTGACCATTTCATATTTCCCACGTTTTATCGCATTTCAACCACAAACTTTACGGGATAGGTGAACACAAAGGTCATTGGGAGGTGAAAGGGAAAAGGATGAGTAGGTGGTTTGTAAATTTGCATCCTAATAGAAGACTGGAGCGCATTTGCATTCAGTCACCTTTGCTCTAAAACCCCAGAATAAAATCCTGGTCAGCCTATTGTGGGACTGAAGTCACCTAATTAGCAGATGGTGTGTATCTGTGTGTGTCTTTTAAGAAAGTTTAGTGAGGAAAAAAAAACACCTTATATGTCACAATAAATTTTTTATTTATTTTTTAAAATCAATCTTTACCGTGAAATATGGCTGGTGGCAACATCACACTGTATGGAGGAATTTACTTAAATTGTCGATGGCTGGTTGTATACAATGTAAGTTTTTTTCTTCTAAAGTTTTGCCTTCAGGGCCAGAGCCGGCCCAAGCAGCAAGCAAACCAAGCTGCTGCTTAGGGCCTCCTATAAATACTTGAATTCCAACACAAATTATAGATCTAAAAGTCTTAGATTAGTTTATTGAGAATGGGAATACTGTTAGAACACACACACACACACACAAATATATATAAATAACAGTTTGACATTTTACCATAAGAATTAAAGGAAATGGGAAGTTTGTTTTGCAAAAATGAAAAATAATTTTTGTTGTAAAATTCTTGCGTTGCCAGTTACAATGTAAACTCAGGATTTTTGGTGGTGATGTTGTTAATAGAAAGAGGGGCCCCACATCAACTTCTGCATGAGGCCCCCACACCCTCTGGGCCCGCTTCTGTTTGGGCCAGTAATTTAAATACATGCTTTTTATTTCACAAAAATACATTTAAGTTTGTGGTTGTAATATAATAAAAACGTTTAAAAGCTATGAAACATTTTTTCCAGTGCTCTTCACCTCAGCACAAACTGTATCTTACCTCGGTGAAGGAACTGAGATCCTGTTTGGAGCGTTCGTTCCTCGAAAGGAGACAAAAGAGAAATGTAAATCTTAATCAGATTCACAAACTAAATGCAAAGACAAAATGATGCAAATGAAAAAAAATCTGTCAAATTTACTACACACTTAAGAACTGTTTCATGATGAAGACAATAAAAGTTTGGAAAACATATAAAATATGAATGAACGTACAGAAATGTGATTTAATTTCTTTTTATGTTCACATTTAAACATGGATCAAGTTTCAACGTATTAAACATGAGAAGATGCATGGGGGGGGCGGACTTGAATGCATGTCGATAGTTAATTATGAGACGAGAGCAAACTAATATTGATTAAAGTAAATTTCGCCATTAAAGATGTAATAAGTGACTAATAACATTTCAGAATAGGAACCAAAATATGCAGGAAGCCAATATATAATATAATATAATATGTTAGTATTCTGTCTACAAAGGGTAAGAAAATTGACTTCTATAGAGAGATAACATGTCTTGTAAAAGAGATTTTGTAAAAGTAACAGGAATTATTTGTTAAAGTAATTGTGAAAAATATTTGGTATGATTGTCAAACACCGCAGAATATGGTAAATCTATGTGTTTAAACAGCAATATAAATAGATATTAAAAAAAATAAATTATGATGGAAAATTTGGCTGTAGACAAAAGGGGACTTTTGCTTACAGCCAAGTTGGTTACAGCCATTATTGGTACACCTTCAATCATCTAAATAGGAAAAATAATCCAAATTGTACGCCTCTAGTAGCCACCACACAATATTAATTTTTGCTATAACTGAACCTAAATAAAACCTTGTAGAAATTCTAATGTTTTAGCATAAAGATGTTGAAAGCTAAAGAAGAAAGGCGAAGAGAGGAACATGTAAAACCAGACTCTGCACACATACTGTTCATTTTGATAGAGCAGCTCTAGCTGGTTCTTGTCCAGGTTCTCCTCTTTGGTTGAAACAGCTGCAATATGACAGAAAAAAAAATGATCAAAAAGGTTCTCTGCATCATGTTTACCTTCACACAGCTACAAAAAAAACAAAAAAAACTATTTGTCTGTTCTGAAAGAATTCTTCTGATTTGCTTTTGTTCACACCTAAGTGACAATGTTTCATCATTAAATGTCAGACAAAGATAACCAGGGTTATTTTCATTCAAAAATACATTTTCAGTTGAGGATGTCATCAATTGCTGTCAATTGGGGTAAAGTTGTTTTAGAAAACGGTTTCCCAAAAAAAAAAAAAACACTTTACTCCAAGAAGTGAAGAATCAGAAAACAATAGAAACTGTCTGTCCAGTTCGCTTCCTGCTTTTGGTCTGAGGTCCACTTGGCATTCATGTATGTATTCGAACCACAATACAGTTCACTTTAACCGAACTGAGACCTGTGATTGTAAGCAGACTAGAGTTAATGTTTTTGATCTGCGTCAGAGTTCAATTGTGCATTCACACCTCGGCAAACGAGCCGGACCTTCTGGACAAATGAGCTAGAGTTTGACTAAGGCAGACCAAACGAGGCTCATTTTTTTGAAAAGCGATTCCAGTACTCGCTCAGATTAGCTTTGCAAAATATTAAAATGAACTTGAAGATCTAAAACATCAGTAAAAGTTTACGAAATTTGTCAGGGGTAAAACTGTTTCACTGCGCTACACGCAGTGATGCGGAAACAAAAACGTGGACCCACCGCTGTCCTCCTCTGGAGCGTCGCCGGTCTCCGAGTCGTGGTGGGAGTCGGCCAGGCCGGTGCAGATGAGCTGCTGCAGGACGGCCTCGGCTATGGGCATCACCATGGCGGTGGTGGACGTGTTGCTGAGCCACATTGACAGGAAGACTGTGCAGCACATGAAGCCCAGCACCAACCTGAGCCGCAAGGTAAAATCATGTCCTGTTTTGTTTTTTATTATTCAAATGAACATATGGGACGTTCCCAAATGTTTTACTTATAGCTGCAGTATTATGTGTTTTCCAGCCACACTGTGGCATTTTATAGCACAATCAAATAACCACCTTCCTACCTTCAGTTATTGTAAAACGCTATGTACTCAAACATGACTTAAATGCAATTTCACTTTGTTATTTAACAGCTTGAAATTGGGCCTCTGTCTCTTTAAAAACTCCTGCTCTTTTTGAAGCTCCGCCCTCAGGACGTCATCACAACATGACGCCTCTATTAACCCTTTAACCCAATTTTTACCAGTGCTTCACTGAGAAGTAGTTCATATAATGAGCTCAGCGGATGTGAAGTTCCACCAAGTGTTTGCCAATTGCTACTGGCTATTTGCTCTGTGAGACGGAGGCTAGGAAGCTTGGAAACTGCAGCTCAGAGGAGGAGCGTTGTCTTGAAGGCGGAGCTAGGTCCAACCAGCTGTTTTGCACAGCTGAATGAGAAATCCTTTCATCTCCCAGGGCAAACACTTCAGTTATACCTTTGATGAGGGAATAACTTTATAACATGATGTAAAACTAACAAAATGCAACATAATACTGCCCCTTTAAAAAATCGGAGGTATATTACTCACATGCCAGGTTTTGCCCCTGCGATCATCACCATGCGCAGTGCGATGCGTTTGTGCAGGTTCCATTTCTCTATGGAGGCGGCCAGGCAGATGACTCCCATCAGCAGCAGAGTGGTGTCCTTACAGTACTCTGCCGCTACCTAAACACACACAAACATAACGAATGGTCATGTTAGTACCCAAAGCAGACGCTATTGAAACTGAATTATGGCCCAAAATTGCATTTCCCTCCCTTGTTGGGGTCGTCAGTTACAATTTACTGTTGTTCTTGTTAATCTGCTCCACTTCCCACCCACTGTGTTCATGGCTGTGTTAGCCCACATCGTCTAACCTCTCCCCTAATAAAACCAGACGGATTTTCTCCAGTCGCGCTGCATCAAATCAGACTTTTTATGTCTGTTCTGTTCACTACAAGCGGTACCAGTAGCACCGATCTTCACAGGGCATATGTAAATATAAAAAATAACAACAAGAAAAAACAAGGTACACCCCCTCTGAAGTGGAGGCATTTGATGTGAGGTGCATAAAAAAAATGTACTTGTAGGGCAAGTACTATAAGAAAACATGGCTGAGCATCGAAGCTAGCTAGCTAGCTAGCTAGGCAGCGACTAGTTAGCTATTTGCCGCCAAGCTAACTGGTTGTTTCACAGTTTTTCTACAAATTTGGATCCATTCTATTTTAAAATCTAAAACAGACTAATCCAACCTGAACTGAACAGAGGACTTTAATGTGACTAAAACTCCTGCAGCCAAAGTATTTACCTCAGCTAAAGAGCTGAATGTTAACAGTGGGGAGACAAAAAGACCAACTGCTCTTGATTAGCTATCATAAAACAGTGTTTGAGGAGGCACATTTATGGCTAAACATCTTAAACTGGTTTATGTTTCTGATAACTTGAAATACAGATAAAAAGCTAAAGTTCTGCTTTCACAATGGTGATGTTTATCCTATGAAAGTTGGAGGTGAAACAGCGCTCTGCTAAGAACTCCATTAGAAATACTAACATGAAGTGGTTTCTAGATGAGAAAAGGACAAAAAGAAACAAATCAAAAACAATGCAAAAACCAAAAATAAATCAATCTGAGGCCAGATCAAGAGCAGAATGAGTCTTGTACTCGCAGAGAGGATCTGGCAAGTATACATATTTATTTTACTAATCTGGCACAATTTCAATAAAATTCAAATTCAAAAAGACTGCATTCATCTCAGAGGGGAATTAAATGTTATTGTAAGAAGGATTTTCTGCAGCACACAGTATTACAGCGGTTTGGAAGAAGCCTCTGACTGAAAACACTTTTGTTGTTTAATTCTTCACAAAAATCCTCCAGATGTTCCACAGTCGTACCCAAATCAGAAATAACTTTGTTTTTGTTTAGTTTAGTTTTTTAGCATCTTTAAGTCCTTCGTACTGATATTGCTGCCACAACAAACTTAAAGAACATATACAGCCTCTCGCTAGAGGGAAATTAACGGCTTTCTGATGGGATAAGATTTACTTTTTGTGTTAAGTTTAATTTAATTAGGAAAGTTACTACAGAGATAAGCTGCAATATAGATAAAAAAAAACCTCTAACAATTGTAAATGATTTCCAAAAAGGGACGAAATGAACTAAGTTTAAAAAAATACATAATTAATTAAATGTACCATAAAATGAAAAAATAAAGTTGAATTAAATTCACAGACTTTCTTTAAATATTTAAACAATTTATTTGAGAATATATTAAATATATCCACCAGTTTTACAATGAATTGTTCTACTTTATCCGCCATATAGTCCGGATGATGGCCATAGCCCCTCCCACAGCCCCGCCTCTCGATGTAAATGAGCGAGTTCGACAGATGGTGATTTCATGTTGATGCAGCAAGAATAGGAACCATAAAATAATTAACTATATATTTAATTACTTATATGCATTTTAACAATTTAATGACGTAAAAATGTCGCCTATTAAATAACTTCATTAAACACCTATTTATTTCATGGTATATTTAATTATGATTTAATGGTATTTTGGTTCCATTTTGTCCCTTCGTATTGATTTGCCCAGCTATACTGGTTAGCTTAATATTGACGTGGCTGCAATATGGCAAAAGAGAGAATCTACCCAATTTTGAATTAACATTAAACTAATAGGACTGATGTACACTGAAAAAGTGAAGCAAGAATCCAATTGAAACAGAACAAAAGAATTGTAAACGGTCAGAAAGGATTATAATATATTCTCTCCTTGTTCTCGCTGTACTTTTAATACGGCTCTCTAAACCGTAGAAACCTCCAACAACGAGGTCAAGGTTTCCGCTAATGCTACTCCCATCAGCTGCAGCTAACAGGAGGTAAAGCTCAAACGTAGAGGACAATAACAGACTTGAAATGTTGCATAAATCTCTGCTGGCATATTTTTAGAAAATACTTGAAAGAGATTACAGTGTTGCAGATTTTTCACCGCTTGGAGAAGAGCCAGCCCGGCCACACGAGGCGTTCGGATCAAAGTTTATGTTCGGCTAATGAGGATTGTGAAGAGCAAAGGAAAGTTGGTATGAGAACAACTAATATGATCATCTTTCACTATTTGTCCCGTGTTTATGTAACTAATTAGGGTTAGTTAGTTAGTTAGTTAGTTAGTTAGTATGATAGACTCTAAGTCAGATAGATAAATATGAAAAAGAAAATTCTATCAGTGCATGTAAATGCACTGAATTGTTGGAAGATAGAAAAACCTTTCACCAAAATTCTTTCTGATCTGGTTTCATTAAGAACACTGGAAAAACCAAACAGCTGCACATTCATATCAAATCAATAAATTTCTTAATTGTGTGATACCTCTCTTCCGTTCAAGTGTCTTAACTCTCTTCCTATTGTCCATCCTTCCTTCCTTCCTAGTGTCCTACCTTCCCTCCTGTTCTTCTTACATGCTTCCTAGAGTTCTTCACTTCCTAAAGTCACTCCTTTCCTCCTACTGTCTTTCATATTGCCTTTCCTTCCTTCCCAAATTCTCTTCTTCAGGAAGTCAACTATATATTTAACTGCCTAGTAAAATAGGCAGTAAAAGAAGGAAGTGCTCTTCTTTCCTTCTCCCTTAGCGTCCTTCCTTTCCTCCTTCCTAGTGTTCTTCCTTGCTTTCTAGTGTCCTTCATATCGTCTTTCCTTCCTTCCTAAAGCCCTTCTACCTAGAGTTCTTCATAAAGTGCTTCAGTCCTTCAAAGTGTGGTTCCTTAATTTCTAGTGATGTTGGTCATGTTCTTCCTTCCTTGTGTCCTCCCTTTCTTCCTGAAGTCCCTTCTTCCATCCTAGTGTCAGTTTCCTTCCTTCCTTCCTTTCTCCCCCCCCCCCGTCACTCCAGCCTGCAGTTTTACTGGCCCGCCCACAATGGAAATATCTGCCAAAAAACTCATTGTGTGAACTTATGTATTTTGTTTTAAGCTGAATGTTAAGAACTGAGAGCTCTGGAAGACTGAGGGTTGACATTTTCCTTTCCACAAAAGCCTGAGAGAAAAGAAGCTCCAGCTGGTTGTGTGTGTGTGTGTGTGTGTGTGTGGTGGGGGGGGGGGGGGGGGGGGGAGAGAGAGGATCTTTAGCCTCACCTCGCTGGACTTGAGAACGCCAAAGAGAGGATAGAGGAATGCCGGGACCAGGGCAGCGGCCCCCAGGGGGACGGCCTCCGACACCCAGTAGACTGCTGTCACCATCAACACATACGCACAGCAAGCTTCCTGTGAACCAGAAAACAATCCATTAGATCCACGTAGAATGTAGAAACAGCAGTTATTGTAATGTTAAGCAATAAGAAGAGTGGAGAAATTAGAGTTCCTCATCCAAGCTGTAGATTATTTTAAATTATTATTTCATTCTAATATTACAGATGCCAACATGCAGGCTTCTCATAGGCTAGCACTGGGTTGAAACATTAGCATGGATGTTAGCAGGCTCTTCAGCCCTAAAAACTGACTCCAAGTCTCATATTTTTAAGACGCCAGGATTACTAATTACTCTCATCGATCTTGCAGAAGACAGTTGTTCTTCATTAAATGAATAACATCTGAAGTAAATGCTATATTTAGTATTTAGTGTTAAACATGGGCAGTCACATGCTTTGTAAGCTGGAAATTTTATGTAAAAGAAGCGTTGAGTCTAATATCTTGATGTGGGTCAGTTAATCTTAAATTAATAAACTCAGGGGAGGAGGAATTAGCTACCGGACTCAGGCGTGGGGCATGTCCAGACCAGTTTCAATCTTACACCTTCTCTAAACACTGACTCCGAAAAAAATCACAGCATAAATCACCTGTTAGGAACAAGACAACTTTTGAAAACTTCAGTGCAGAAATCTAGGTGTAAGATCACGCTATTGCTCGACATGTTAGGTGAGGATCAAAAAAAGATATTTCCAAGTGATATTTCCAATCTGTGACATACAGAAGCATGGTAGTAGACTCGTTATGGTCTGGGTTCGCTTTGGGATGCACCAATTGGCAAGAATTATCTGCTGTTGTTCCTTGATCATCGCCAAGCTTCAGTTCCTGTCCTTTCCAACACTACAGGTCTTTAATACATACAGCCTTGGAACGCTAAGGGCAAACCTCACTAAGAGATTTTCTACAACCAAGTACCTACAGAGAGTAAATGGTAACTGGCCTGTACTCGCATAATGCTTCATCAAGCCTAGAGGACCCCAAAGCATGTCACAGTACAGTCATTCACACATTCATGCTGATGGTGGTGAGCTACTGGACAGTAGTCATAGCTGCCCTGGGGCAGTGTGGCAGTAAGACAGGTAGCCAAAATCCATCAAAGACATCTATCATGAAAGACCCTGGCAGCGTAACAGCCAGGTCAAGCTAGAAGAATTGAGTCACTGACATCAAGACAATAAAGCCTCCAATGCCTTTAGGGTTTGACCCTACGTCTAGCACCCCAAGACTGTAGTTAGGGACTGACGAGTGTCTCAGCCTCCATCAAGTACAAAGATCCCAGAGTACACAAAAAGAGATGGTAATGAACTAATGTACTGCAGGAAGATGTCTGAGAGCAACTGTTAGTGAAGATATGCCTTTTATGGCACATTGCTGACAATGACAAGACCTGCCTGTCCAGCTTACAAAGACTCAGCACAGAACAGAGATCAAAATCTACCACACCAGTAAGCCCAC
Organism: Xiphophorus couchianus; assembly: GCF_001444195.1. NCBI lineage: Eukaryota > Metazoa > Chordata > Actinopteri > Cyprinodontiformes > Poeciliidae > Xiphophorus > Xiphophorus couchianus. The sequence goes on along the minus strand of NC_040244.1, from coordinate 15,024,145 downwards.
AAATCCACACCACACAAAGACGCAACTGAGACAATCCAGGACTTAAAAGCAGGATAAGTAAGGTGCTGTCAGACAAAGGGTCAAGGGAACTTCATAACCAGGTGGCTGGAAAGGAGGACCAGACCTGCATGAGCATCGGCTGGAGCCGCCACAGTGAAAGTTGTGGACTTCACCAAGAGTGGCTGAGAATGGTAGTGGCTAAGACTTCCTGATCAAAGCAATAATCTATTGGGTGTTGAGGGAGTGCCCAATTTAAAGAGGGTAGTAATGTTAGACATAGTGATCCAAAGCAAAGACATCATCATAAACAAGGTACATGAGAAGCTTGAGAATATCAAAGACTCTGTCACTGGAGCCCAAACTGGGAGAATGGCATCAGCAGAACCCAGGAGTGACCTCTGAGCTCTCTGTCCAGAAGGCTACAGTCCAACAATACTACGCAGAAAGTTTCAGGCCTCTGTTAGGGGAGCTGAAGTGGAACAAAGCGAATGCACAGCAGTTCCCTTCAGTCACAGACAAATTCACAGACGGTACTAAGATATTGTTTCCCAACCATGTTCCCTGGGGAACACCATCCTGCAAGGTCTGCTTCACTATTTAGGCTGTTCTGGTGCTACATAATCAACTTCTATAAACACCTAACTGAAAAATGTAAATGGACTAAAAACAACAACAACAACCTCGAAGCAAAACATAAAACTTTGAGGAAAGACAGGTAGAAAGACCACAAGGTGAAAAAATGGCAAAAGGAAGAAATAAAAAAGATGGAGGTAGAAAGGAAAGACAATAAAAGTGGAAAGAAATCAAAAAAGGACAAAAAAAATGAAGGACCAGGAAGATTTTAAACAACTTAGGAAGGAGAAGAATGAACGACCAGAAAGAAAGGAAGGAATGACGAAAAGAAGTAAGGAAGAGAGAACTGGAGGAAGAGCACAAAGAAGTAACTTGTATACTAAAGGACAAAAGGAAGGAGGAAAGACTCATGGAAAGTAGATAAGGAAGGAACATAACTCTTAGACAAAGGGTATTGAAATGAAGCTTTAAAAAATTAAATTTTCATGCACTAAGCTCTCTTTCCACACTTTGCTTTATTTATTTTCATGTTCTAGATCTAGAAAATAATAAACTCAAATTCCAGACATTCAGACTGCAAAGGAAGCATCAATCACTCTTACATCCAAAGCATTTTTACACGCCTGACCGACTGTAGGGCTCCAACCGACCGTCCAGATGGCAAACAGCCACTTCCTTTACAGCATTTTCAAAACCCACCATAACCAGGGCTGCAGTCGGTCTGGCTTCCTTTAGATTTCCTCGTGTTTCACTTCAAACTTTCTCTGAGCCGGGCGGCGCGGTGACACAGTGTGCTTCCTTCCGCATGCGGCATTAGCCCCGCACAGACTTAGCTTTAACCGTCACCACCGTCAAGGATTAGGATAATGTGAGCTTGTTCTGAGATTTCAGGGAGCTTTTCAACAACCACCCATTATCAGAGAGTTCTGTTCTTTTTAAGTAATTATGAAAAGTGTTAAAAACATCTGGTAAGCCCGATTAGCTGTTAAAAATGGCTGTAATCTGACCGTTAATGTTTGGGAAATTAGCCAAAGTTGGGCGGAGGTTTCTTTCGCCGTTCTTCGCTTCATTCATTTATACGCTAAATAAATTTTTTTTAAAACATCGTTACAGTTCACAACATTTTTAATTTCTGAAAGATCGTCTGAAACCAAATCCATACTTATTCACATCCCTTCACATTTCTTCTTACCGACACACTTAAAAGCATTTTATTAGGATTTTAGGTTCTAGAGTACCATGTGGTTATAAACTGGAAGGAAAATGGAACATGGTTTTAAGAAACAAACAGCTAAAAAGTGTCATAAACTTGTTTCCAACCCTAAAAAACAACTTTTTTTCTGTTTCTTTTTTACACTGTAGTTTATTTTAAGGTATTACAATAAAGGGGCTAAACACAAACAAACACCACACTTTTCAGATTTTATTGCTAAAAATGTATATTATGTTGTTCCTCTTCACAAATATCAACCAGGACTGCAAGTGTGGTCAACCTAAGAAATATTCTGACAAAATGATTATCGATCCATCTCCGAGCCGTCTGCAGAGTTCAGGAATCTAAAATCTCTCCTGTCGACTTTTAGCCTTAAAAGAGCTCAGATGATCTCCGGGCGTTAGAAAAAAAATTAGCTGAAAACAAAACAAGGAGATTGGAGCTCAGAAGCGTCCTCGCACGCAAATGTGCAACTAAACTGTAAATCACTTCTAAACGCAGCCCAGACTTACAAAGACTTTGTTTTTGGCAGCGCTCCTCTCTTTTGTTCCGAGTCTTGACACGTGAATCAGGAAGAAATGTTCAAAGAAGAAAGGAAAGATGCCACACACACACAAAAACACATAGAAAATGGAAACAGACACAGGAGGTTGATTAGCAGTCACTGATAATTGATTATTGGCCCCGATTACTGATCTACGATCTTCTATTATCATTTAGTTGATCTGCTTTAGTGTCCTGACACATCTCAGTATAAAGTCTGATTACAGTAAAGGTTAGATACCGGCCAACGAATAGAAAGTCGCTTTCAACTTAAAATTCTTAGTCCTACGAAGATAAAAGATAAATGCATCAATACAATTTTCCTTAAAGCAAACTTTTCAGACAGGACATGATTTGTAGCTTAAAATTCCACAACTCTGATCCCGATATACATGTCCTTTTCAAAAAGGAAGAGCATCAATAGGGATGTATTTCAAAGACAAGACGAGATTTCATCTTCCATGAAATCCTCTAGCTTCCTCACGTTGAACACACTTTTCAACACGGCAGACAGAAAGTAGCTATAAATGGTTTCCCTGCTAACAAAAACTGTTTCTTTGGAATGCAACCTATAACCTTGAAAAGGGTGGAGGGTGTTCTCCGAAAACTACATCAAACCAAACTATTCCCATGTGAACATCCCATTGATTATCTCATCAGCCAACTGAATGACAGTCGGCTGATGAGGAAATAGGAACAAAGGAAAACACACATTGGTTTAAAGGCCTGCGAGTGATGAAATCGAGGATACACTGTTTCAGTCTGTGTGCAAAACCAGATAAGAAGACGCCTGACAAAAGATAGCAGGCAAGCTCACGTTGAAAGGCCAAACACTTAAGATATCACTGAGACTGGACTTTTGAGATAAAAAGTAGTGGAGGTTATACTACATCAGGGTAGCTTCCTTTGTTTAATGAAATACTGGAGCCATCCAGTCTGATATTTTCACATTTTTAGTCCTATAGCTGAGAAAGCAGAGAGAGCGCAGACATGCCGATAATCCACACAAATGCTTTCCTGGTGTTACACCAAACTGAAGACCCTAATTTAGGGAATCAACACCATTCTGGATTTTTTAAAAAACATATACATATTTTCCTCTTCTTTAAAAGAATTTGTGGGACATTTTTTTTTACAGTACTATTAAACCTGATTTATGCTGACCACACCGCACACCTCTGAAACTTTGCAAACACCCGGATGGTTCTGTGCGGAAAAACATGGCAGACGAGCAACAGCTTCTATTGGTGGAAGTTCACAAAGACAGGCATCTTCCCATAAAGACCACCACACCATGTTACTACTAACAGCTATGTTTTTTTATTAACTTTTTTTTTTTTAACTTCTAAACATGTTGCACAGAGTTCTACATTTGCCATACATTGCCCCCCCCAGAGTCTATCAGAATATGGGCTAAAATGAAACGAGCCACGCAGGACATAAATACTTATTTGCTTTTTCGTGCGGAATGTACTGTACATGTGTCGAGCAGATATCAACATTTAGGTGACAATTAAATACATTTAAACGCAAAATGAGGACCATGAAGTTTTAAACGATTTCAATGCGCTAGCTTAATGAGGCTCACTGGAATTGGTGTGTGCTGTAAGCCACACTGTGGGGAGTAGGGCAAAAACATCTTAATCAGCAATAAAATGTCTTCAGCATCCCTCTCGCTCCAAATTTGACTTCTCCGTATTTGGAAGCGTGGCCAACGCGGACTGAATGGCTTCATTCACTTCCTCCACTGCCATTACCAAACTGCGACACTATTCAGGCAGACTACAATTCTAAAACAATATGAAAAATTGACATCACTGTTTACAACTTATCCTTCTGACCCAGTTGAAATTTAGCCGGAGAAATCCCTGATGGAGCGCTAAAGAGAGATGAGAACCGAGCGGAACTGAGCAGGAAGGCGACGGCTAGGCTAGGTTAGCCAACCTCGCTAGGCTTGAAAAGGCGTTGGAGAAGACTCTACTGCTTTTAAAATGGTTTGTGTGGCAGAGTTTTTGATCATGCAAAACTATTATTTAAAAGAGTAAGTGACAGAATGGCAGAAAAGACAGGAATGATATATAAAAACTGTGACGATACTGCAACGGCTAACGTTAGAAGCTACAAACGCTGAAGTTGCCGTTTTTAAAATGGACTGAATTTGTTCTGTTTTGCCTTACAACCCGAAATACTTAGACCATGCTCGAATGGGTTTATTCTACAGTGAAAACAGAAAAGTAAAACAACAATTTGAAATCTACAACATCTCATTTGTATGTTTCAGAAAACAAAGAAGGGAATGTTAGCAATGCCGTGTTGGCATTTGGACCAGTCAGGTTGTACAAACCCACGAATTGCGACATTTAGAGTGGTGAAGCCTGTACTGCACTATTTTTACACTAATAACGGATTTACAGAACTTATTTATGAAAACAAAAAATTAAATTAAATTAAATAAATTGGACTTTGTTTTACAAAAAATTCTGCTAAAAGTCTTGTTTCGAGTCATTTTCTCAACACCAATAATGTGTTGAGAATTATTGGTATAGAATAGGATGACTCGATTTCTCATAGAATCATCCTATTCTATGAGAAATATACATCATCCCTATCTTTATTTAACTTTAAATATAGGATTACATTAAAGTTAAGCAGGCCACAACTAATTTCTAACATCTGATGACACAAAAATCGAGCATCAAGTGCTTGTTCTTTGATTCTGTGTCTCTTTGACCTGCCCTGTCTGCATCCTATAGATGTTCTGTTCTTCTGCAGCTGGACACAGTACCACTCCAAACACACACACTCACACCCACACACACGTGCGCGCACACACACACACAGAGGAAGGATCGTTCTGAACCACTGTCGCATTCCTGACGCAGTCTGAGGTCCCCGCTGTCGTAACGAAGCCACGTGGGGGCCAAAATCCAGCATGGAGGTGGGTTGATTATGTAACTTAATTGCGTGGATTGTTTCTCCCCCATCCCCCTTTGTGATGAAGTTGTTGGGGTTTTTTTCAACTTTGTGCTTTAATGGCCACAGCCTGCAGCCGTCACTCGAGCCAAGCATCCAACGCCGCTGACGTAACAACATGGACGTTGGGCAATAAAGTTCGACAACCAGGACACCTGCTGTATAGTAGATCCCTTAAACTGTAAAAAGCCTTAATGTGGACTCATCTACTCTCACCAGCAGAATCTCACTGTAAAAAAAAAAAAAAAAAAAAAAAGAGTACTTTCATCTAACGAGGGGAGAAAAATCTTATATTAAGAAGAAACTGTTTTTAACTTCAGCAGTCCCTTAAAATTATCAATAAACCATATTTTCAAATGTTGCTTTACTCTCTAATTTAATTAAAGCTACTACACTCTTCAAAATGGGAAAGACTCCAAACATGCAACACCAGCAGGCAGCTGTGTAAAACATGGCCAACGTGGAACATGCACAGTCCAGGGTTTCCCTCGGTGTATTCTAAGCCTGGCGGGTCACCAGGCTTCACTTGACCATAACCACTGGGCTTAGCAGGTTTTCTGGGGTAAAACCCTGCAGACAGTGGATGAGAAGAAGGGAATAAAAATCTGCAAAGGTTTCTGTTACTCACTGAGTGACATCGGGATTCTTCATAACCAGCCATAGATGCTATTTATGCCAAATTATTTCAAAGACAAAAAAACTGGGAACATGTTTGACCACATGCTCAGTGCTTTGGCAGATTATTTTGACATTTTTCCAGTTTGAGCAGCAGGAAGTGATGAGCAGTTATTTTTTTTGTTTGTTTGTTTTTTTTTTAAACAGTGAACTTTACGTGTAATTATTACGACAGAGTTCTAACATTTTAAACCAAAAAGCCAGAAAATATTTGGGGGGCATGACCCATCCGGACAAGGCGAGAAGACAAACAACTGAAAACGTAGTCAAACCCAGTCGTTGTCGCCATGGCAACATTTTCTTTTTAATCTAGATAGTCTGTCTTGACTTCATTTTAGATCATCTGTGCAGCAAGATAAGTAAAATACATTTCATACAGAAATATAAAGTCATATTTTATATAAAATGCAGTATCTGCAATAACTATGCTAACTTAATGCAGCTGTTGGTTTACTTCCAGTAAGATTTTTTTTTTATGCAACTGCATCTGGATCCGCATAACTAGCTGAACTACAGCATGAAAGCCGAAATATATCAACCCTACAACCGAATGTGCATCATGAACACCACAAACTGTGACAATCCTTTGTGCATTTTGAGATTTTTTTCAGTTCGCCTTCTCATTCCTGCTTTTCAATTAATTCAGATTTACTCCATACTTGGACTTTAAGTTGTTCTAATTAAAACCGGTTTGACATGAACTCCATCATGGACAGCCGGCAGTGACGTGATCATTTGACGAAATTTGGAAATATAGTTGCGCAAAATATTCTTAAAGTTCCTAAATTATAATTCAATAAAATAGTCATGGAAATTAATTTCAATTTTAATCGCATATATAAATGTATATTTATTTATGTCCTGCTCAAAAGTACAGGATGAAATAATTGCTTTCTATTGGATGGATGGATGGATGGATGGATGCTTTTGTTGCTGAAAACAAAATTCATCAACAAATCTATTTTGAAATAAAGAAATTCTTGACTGTGTTTTCAGGAAAACATATTTGTCATTTTTGTCATAAAATCTCTTGAGTTTCTCTTCTGTGGAACAATAAAGGCCATTTCTAACAGATAGATTAAATAACTGTCTTTTTATAAGCATCAACATCAGATCTACATATAAACGACCCAGAGCTACATACAACATTTCCTCAACAAAGTCCAGTTCAAATCCAATAACACAGCCCAGTTCTAACACAGTGCAGTAATGTATGGAAAAGTTTGTCTAAACTCTGGAAGCTGGTTAATGTTATCAGAAATTCCCTTTGATTGAATTTCTCATCGTTTCAGATAAACGACTTTCATGACAGCGAGGAGTTTTTCTGTTCCAAACGGTCTGCAGTAGGAGTCAGCATCAGTCAGAACTCCTTACTGAATCGACCCATTTTTAACCAAACCAGATCCATCTCTTCTGGAACAAAGTCTGAAAATCTGTCAGGAATTTTTAACAAGAATTCTTCTTTATTTAAAAAGAAGAAAAGGCAAATATTTGCCTAAATAAGCTCAAGTTTTTGCTCAGAACTGATCTCCATCTCATCACCATGTGGCGATGTCTCCCCTCAACACACACACACACACAAAACTCATCAGCTGAGGAGTGGGACAGCGCAGGACAAACAGAGGGACAGTGTGCCTTTTGATTGATTCTCTTTCTCTCTCTCTCTCACTCACACACACACACACACACACACACACTCACAGAAACGGAGCTCCCATCAGGACTGTGGAGCCATGTCCAGCCACCAGGAGGAACACACACAGGCAGCAGCAGGTAGTTATCAAATCCTAGATTATGGATTTATTGAGATTTAATAACCTAAACCAGCTTAAACTTAATTCCACAGGAATTTGCTAAATGTTACATTCCTCAACTTTAATATTCTCATGTTACTAATTCTGATCAGTCATTCGGTGTATATATTAGACGTTCATCCACTTATGGTCACCTTCCTAATTTAAATCACCATTTTTTCCCTTTCCAGAAGATGTTTTAGGCCAAAAAAAAAACACAAACAATTTAATTAATAAACACTTTTGGCACAAAATGCCTTAGGCCACTATTTTAGGAAGGCGACGATATGCAAACGCACGCTTTTATTTTGAAAAGCCCCACATGTTTGGATGCTTTTGAGGGTAAAGTGGTGTACCGAGCCGTACTCACGCTGGTGGGGTGGACCAGCGGCAGCGGCAGCAGCGACAGCGGGATGAACACCACCACGATCAGTTTCCTGGCCCTCCACAGCTTCCTGAACACGTCCATCCTGGCTGCGGCCTCCAGCCTCATGGGGCACCCGGAACTCTGGCTCGGAGCGGACACGGGTCGGCGGGAAACCGGGCGTGAGGGAATCACCAGCCGGCCGACGAGGTGAGCCTGGGTCCGCCTGAGGGAGCGCAAAGTTCTGGTTCGGCTGTGCGCATTTACGCACAAGAATCCAGGCGGCAGCGGCTGGTCCTGCGTGTTTCCACAGTGAGGTGAGATGAGAGGAGAGGGCTAGTCAAGTTCCTCCAGCTTTCCTTCCTTGGGTCTGGCGCTCAGGTGAAGCTGCGGGAGTTTTTATCGGGCTGCATAGGTATGCTAATTAGCTTCCATGTTGCCCCACCTTCATTGGCTGAGACCTCACCAATCAGGGTGGCTGGAAAGGTTTGATGAAGGCAGTGTGCAAGATCTCCAGATTAATTAGGCTAATGCAGATGGACGCTACTTTAGGATTACATTAACATATATATATTCTTTTACAATTATAACTTAAAGGGAAAATGTTAGATATAACACGTGTTTTTTTCCTCTTTCATTTTAATATTGTTATTACATTGTGACTTTTTACTCCAGAGCAGATCCACTTATTAAACTTTGCTAAATACAGCAAGATTTAAAAAAAAAAGAAAAAAAGAAAGTTCTTGTTTTTGTTGCCAAGAGGAATCTATAGACATTTTAATAACCAACAAAATATAAGAACAAAAAACTTAGTTTAAAATAGTTAGTAAACCAACTATATCTTATATTGACCCCTCCCCCCCCCCACTTATAATAATTTGTTGTTTTTTACTTTTTTTCATAAAATATTACATGTCACATTTATTGCTGGGCAGGTAAAATGAATTTATACCAAAATTATTTTTGCATTTTCAAAGATACATGATTTTAACTTGCAGTTGAAGAGGTTTGGACACCACTGACTAAGATTGTTGTATTTTTACAAGTTAAGTTTGTTTGAATGAGGTATATTTGAAGTTCAAAGTGGCTTTAAGCTCTGCTGCAGAACTGAGAAGTTTGTCAGATTATGAGATGTGTTGACAGTTTTAGCAAAGAAGGGATTTGTTGAAGTTTTTTGTACATTGGGCAAAAAAAAAAAGATCTTTGATTGCGATATAGATAGTCCAAGAAATCTGAGAAGTTATTCAGACAAAGCAAACGCTGAAGATTACAAACTTTCAACCTGGAGGCAGAGAACTGAAATAAATTCTTCCTCAGAAAGAAAATGCAGCTACATTTAAGATTTGATGCTGTTTTGTCGTAGAATACCTCAGTTATACGGTGGCATCTGTGTTTGACGGATGGTCAAAATACATTTTATACAGTTATTTTATTGAAAAACAGTAGGACTAACAATCAGAAATAAGTTCAATGTTTTCACATTCAGTGGTGACATCAAGAGCCCACATTTAAAGAATGTGGGCTCCAGTCACATATGTAATCAGTTTTATTACATGACATTGGATTTTTTTTTTTTAAAGATTTTATAAAAAATGAAACTACATACATCAGCAGGTATGAAGTGATGCATTGTAGGTTTAATTCGTCCTCAATACCAATAACTCCGTGTTGTATAACTTCACAATTTTCAAATATCTTTTATAAATGTTGCTAAATTCATAACAATCCTAAATTAATACAACTCACATGATTTGGCATTTTATTGTACAGTACAATATTTGTGAAATACGCATTCAAGGAAAAAAAAAGGAAAATAAAAATCTTTAGCTGCGCCCCGTAAAATTGTCGCCCTGGGCCTCCGCCTCTGTCAGCCCTTTATAAAGTCTGACCCAGGCAGCAGAGCAAAGGAAGCAGTCAGAGTGGATGGTGAAAATGAATGGAGATAAATGCTGAGTTTGTTCTATTTTGATTTGATCGATTGATAAGTTTTCTGTTGCTTTGGAACAGAAAACGTCCAAAACTAATCTGCTAATGGCAGAATTCGTCTGCCATTAGCAGATGAATCCCTAATGGCAACAATAACACATCTTTAAAAATAAGGAAAAACACACATAATATCCAACCACGGGAGCAGAAAATCTATTCTAACCTGTTCTCCAAAACCAGAGAGAAATCTCGCCTCAAAATGCAGGATTGTATCCAGTGGAATGGTACTGCCCTCTGGTGGATAAACAGCGTCAGTGCAGGAAGGTACGTTTTTTTTTTCCCAGTCTAATGTTCCTGCTGGCAGCTAAAAACTTTCATCAAATTCATCTCAACGAAATTTGCTTTGTTATTTATTTACTTATTTCTTTATCTTCTGGACTATTGCTGCTCTAGGAAAGCTAGTTTTACTTCCAGTTTTAACTTCTAAAAACATTGGAGAGAAAGACAGGAATATGAATATTCAAAACGTCATCCCAAGTTTATTTCTTTCTACAAACGATTAGACATTTATTTCTGAACTTTTAGGTTTGTGTGTTACAGGTTACATTTCAAATAACTAAAGCAAAAGACGCCAATAGAATATCACAAAAACGCTTAGTATTTCAGGCAGTAAAAATATTTTATTATACAGATTTATTTCAACTCTAGTGAAATATTTCAAGCCTTTATTCTGTATAATTTTGTTGATTATGGCTTGTAGAAAATGAAAACCCACAATACAACACCTCAGACAAGTAGAATAGTGTGAAAAAGGTTTAACGTTGAGTGGAAAGAAAAGGTGTGTATGAGCAACAGGGACAACCACAACAACCACAAGAAAAATCCATTCAAGAGATTCACATCTAGAGACGAGGAATGGAACTACAGATGTGGCATTCCTCGTCTCACGTCTCTCCTGAATCCGAGACTGTCAGAAGTGATTTACCTCCTGGGCTGAGGAGACTTCTTAGTCTAGAAAGGAACAAGTGGAGAGGTAAGAAAAGTCCCCCGCCTTCCTCTACATGTGTTACCCCACGTCTGGCTGTCTAGGTCTAATCTGATGCAGCTGATTGCCTTCCAAATCAGTGTCAAAGCTGCATGGAGTCACTCAAAGCCAGGATCTTCACCCAAATCCTCAGACGACCGATTAACAGACAGTTCTGTGTTTGGTATTCAAGATGTTAGAGACTACAACAGCAGCCTCTGGTTCTAAAATCTTCTTCCATTTCTCCATCACACGTGTCTCTTCACAAGCATTTCTGAAGAGAGATCTCCAATGCATCAATCGACCGTTGGAACAGCATGTCTTTTATTACGTTTGCGATCAACAAACAGCTCTCAAGAACACCTAACGTGGTATTTTCTTGTTGAGGATGCTTTCCCAGGAGCTCCTCTGATTTGCATCAGGCCACTACCCGCTGGCCTTCCAATCCTTTCCATCATCCTGACCTCATCATCCTGAGGCTTTGTCACAGCGGGAGTCGCAGTCAGCCGCTTTAGACCCAGGCGGTGTGCAGAAAGCAAGTTTTTAAGGCTGTATTCAATCAAAGGAGATTTTTTTTTCCTGTCTACAGACCCCAGCTGTGAAGCAGCAAGACCCTGAGATCTCCTTAATGTTCCTGTAATTAAAGGCTTAGTGAGAGTAATGGGTGGACTTGGTTTGACCTGACGTTGAAGCAGATTTGAGCAAGGAAGTCTCGATCGAGGCATGGAATCGAGATGAAGCTGGAAATGACTCAACTTTTCTCGCATTAATCCCAAAGATTCAACCGCTCTTCACAATTTAACACATGATTAATCCTAGAATTATTATCTCAGAAAATGTTTTCACTTCCAAGGCAGAAAGAAATCTATTGGTGGAACAACGTGGACATTCATCACATTGAATGAACCTTGACCTGTACTAGGTTTAGCAGTGCCGAATCGTCCTCCTGGGTGAATTTTTTCACCTAGCAGTCTTCTTGGCCCTAATGTTCCAATCACTGTGGAACCAAATAGACCTGGACTCACCAGGCGACAGCTTTTAGGATTTGTGTCATTGTCCAGTCTGTCCCAGAGACAGAGAAAGTCCTGTCTTGACCACCTTTTATAAATTAGTGAAGAAGTATATCACAATATTGTTTCACTGAATGTTAGTGAAACTTAACCTGGGGATGTGAGGGGGTCCACTGAGACTATTTCCCATCTTGGAAAATCTTAAGACGTCAATTTTGACATTAGAAAACGTCTGATGTTTGTGAGAACAAACTGTGCAGCCAAACATTTTCCATCACCCCAAAATCAAGAACATGTCTTTAAAAGGACAGTTGGCTTAAATCTCACCAGAAAAGACTTTGAAAGTAAACTCAGAAATGCATTGTTTTCCACATTTTATCCATTTAATACACTTGATTTTCTGCCAGTTCACTGGAGCACTGAGTAAATCGAGAAAGGTGTTGATGTAGCTCAGTTGTACCCAAAGTCATATTCCAGGTTTACTTTGAAATAAGGTAACTTTACGAGGCATCACTTTCAGTTCTCTATTCTGTCTCCACTTGGAACTGCTTTCCAAATTCAAACGTGTGTAAATATTTTTGACTTATTGTCAAAACTATACTTTTCTGATTTTCATTAAGTAGAATCGAAGGTGATCGTCTGCAAAGAAAAGCGCATTTCTGGGGAAAATTAGCAGACAGGATTTCTTTTTTTTTAAATATTAAGTTCAAATGAAATTGAATGTTGGATTTGAACACTGCAGTGCCATAGACGAAATAAAGAACAAATATCTCTCCTTAGTTTTAAAGAAGAGCTAGCATACTACTTAATGCTAATACGAATGGCAAAGGTTTGAATACTCCAAGAGATGACTACTCTTTGCCCAGAGATTAGAAAAGTTGCATTTCCATACTAGTAAAAGACAATAAATAAATAAAAAGGCATTTAATACAATAAAAGTATATAGTTTTTTTGTTTCAAAACAAAAAACTTATTACTGTCTCAAAGAAACTTATTCTGCTAGTAAGTGACCATGTCCTTTTTATTCGGGTTTTATAAGTTATTTCAGTACTGAATCAATAAGAAATGAAAATACACATTTAATTTAGTTTATTGAGCCTTAGCAACAAAACGAAAGCCAGATCTACCTCAAATCCTTCACTTTCTTTATAAACACAGGCAGAAAGAAGCTTGCAGACAGATTAGCAGAATATCAAACACGTGAACATATGCAGTGCAGTCAGTGGGTTTTTGGATTATGTAACGGTATTCAGCAGGTTCTAAGATGTCACACAGAGGTTTAGGCTGATATTGTCAGAGCGGCAGATTGCTGTTGTGAACATCCAGGCAGATAAACTGCTGATATTAGTCATTCTGGCTCCTCTGTACAAACGTATCGCTTTACTGCTCATCATGACAGATTGACTGTGTTTCTTCGCCTGGTCAGTAAGATCAGAAGACTGTCTGACGTTTTGAGTGCAGAACATGATTTGACATGAATTGTTCTGAAAGTGAGTGTTTCACTTGGAGTACACCTGGTCTTTGATTTTTATTCTATTTTATTTTATTTTATTTTTAAAGCTGTTTTTCTCGAGGTGAATGCCAAAACTTCGGCATCGCATTTGAAATATTAACTCCATTTCTACAGAAACAAAATGCAGACCAGCTGTTAACGTTACACTTTAAGAGCTTCTCTTCGTTCCACGACTTATTTCTGATTTACATTGATGTTTGTACTTGACGTTTAAACAAAGGTGTGTAGAATTATTCTAACCATGAGGGATGCACTGATAGACGATATTTCCAGATATCAAATATATTCTTTATTTTCCCCCAACACTTTGGACACTGTGTAAAAATCCCTGAAACACAAACAGCAACAATAACAACTGTTGTTCCTATTGACCCAATTTTACTTATCGTACCAATGCCAATAAAAATAATGATCAACATCGGCCGATACCGATGTATTGTGTATCCCTTAAATCCATAGAAGCCTACACATTTCTGTTTAGAAAGTAGGATTTTGTGGTGTAAAAAATAAAATGCATTAATCATGAATCATTTGAGAACTTGGACAGGACAGGGATGTCTGTGAATCCGGGAGGAAGGTTAGTTCCTCCAAGCAGTGGGTTAGTTTGTGCGTCAGCTCAGGAAAACAGACCTTGCACCTGCAGCTGAAGAGGGAAGAGCTGAACAGGTTCTTGGGGAAAGGTTATTGTGTGACGATTTGGGCGGGGTAGTCTCTTGATTAAAACTGTTGTTGGGGGTAAAATCTCTGATCTCTGATAACCCTAACCCTAACCCTAACTCTGCCAGCGGGGGAGGAAAAGGGCCCTGCTTAGGCCTGCTTATTCAGCTCCTTACCACATCTCAGACGAAACCTGTTCCAAATAAGAGTATTGAATATAACTGTTACGCATGTCGTAGATTAACTGTATTAAGCACTAAAATTAATCATTTTTCTTAACAGAACGCTGGGGACTAAATGAATCTAACATGGCGAGACATAATAAACTAGAATAACTAAGAAAGGAATGAATTACAGAAACAAGATTGATGTAACCAAAATAAGAAAAACGAAATAGTGAAACTAGAATAATTAAGAAAGTACCAAACCAGAGTAAAACAAAAACACCAGCTCCTGCAAATAAAAGAAGAGGAACAGAAATAAATAAAACCCAACCAAACAACCCAGGATCCTAACATTATTTTGTTTAAATCCCAAAAAAGAAATAGAATGGTGGTTCTTTGAAATGACAACAGATTTTCTATAGTTAAATGTTTATCAAAGTGACAAGTCATGTAACATTTGTGGCTCTAAAAATGTGTTGTTTTTTTTGATTATCTGGACTCAAGGCAAAGATGGTTCTTCGGACTGTAAAGAATCATCTTTACAGTCCAAAAGGTTACAAAAGGTTTCAGACCTCTTTTGTAAGCTAACATAAACATTTGGGTTTCGTTAGGTCAGGTAAAACCAGTCCCATTGCAACAAAGAAACATACAGGACAAACAACAAGGCACACACACACACACACACACACACACCATCAAACTTATAGCAATTCAGAGAACCCAAATTAAAATAGATGTCATGTGTTTGAAGTGTGGCATGACGCCAGAGTGCACAGAGAAATCCCACGCATGCACAGAGAGAACATTCAAACTAAATGCAGAAAGACTATTAAAGTAGCACTCAGTTTCCCAAAAGTTTTAATAACAAACCTCTTCCGGGGATGTCACTGTGCTGGTTACACCAGCCTTCTCTTCCAGTAGATGTTCCTCCATTTCAGTTCTGTGTAAAACAGACATTCATCACATGCAAAATAGAACTGATGTTATTTGCATAACAGTGGCAACGGTTTCAGTTGTAACTAGATATTTGTAAGAGACATCCTGACTTCACACGTTAGGATTTTAAAACCGTCTTAACGTCCAGCTTTATGTCAGCTAGCTTTACCAAAGTTAAATATTGTCACTAATTCCTCAGAAAAGTTCTCATTTCTGTTTTGATTTTTTAAAAGTCTTCATAAGCTAGGCTAACTATCCAATTAAACAGATGCTTTGTAAACTCATTTATGTTAACAGTAATAAATGAGAATCTTGAAACAGAGGGATGATTTCTGCTTTGTACATTCTAGTCTCAGTAATGACATGATTCTACATACATATATATTTTGTATGTGTTTTGTTTTAGAGGATGAGCAGAAAATGACCGAACAGTAAGTTTTGACAACTTACAACTTTAATAAGCCAGTTGTCACAAACTACAAACAACTCTGAACTCTTTTCTAGAAAGACTAAACCACATGTTGGGGTTGAAACTAGAATATGATGCTTGCATCACAAAATAAAATCACTGAATAGTTATTGTTGCCTGGACTTCAACACAAACTATAAAACAGATTGAGTGCAAGAAGGTGCAATGCTCAAATATACTTTTACAAAGCAAAGCTAGTAAAACAATATTTCTACAAATGTCACCAGCATTTACGAGTCCATATAAGTACAAGTGGAATATATCAAAACTCAAACTTTTTCTTTGGTTTTAAAGTTCTTGGTAAATAGTGGAGGAAATAAATGTCAAAAAAGTGCTTCTCTGCCAGTCAGACAGAACATGGATATAAACAATATCTTCTGGAAAAAAGAGATACTGTAGTTTTCAGAAAATATCCTGACCCAGGTAAGTCCAAAGTGCTGCCCTCTGAAGGATTTTTTACAGCCCCTGGTTCTCAATAAAAGCAGATGAACAATTTTCATCTTCTAGACCAAGGTTTTTACAGAGAACATCTTGAAAAACACAAAGAACAAAATACAGATTTCCATTTATTAATGACACTTTTGCATTCAACTTCTTTGTAGGAACTCGAACCACAAACACGACCTACATTTACTCAAACGTAAACCAAATAAGAAAACAATACTCAACCCTGAAAAGTTTGAAACTTTGCCATTTTTACTTCACTCACTATTTCTGATAGAACACGATCACCCATCAGCTGAATAAATTCCTCACATGTTTGGGAAGAAAGATAGGAGGGTTTCCCTGAACCTGCATTTCCATATTTCTCTATGTGAGACTTCAGAAAAGGATCAAACTCGCTGATTAACTCCAGTATTCCCAGATAATTCCCATTATCAGTTCTTCCAAATGTGTCACTGGCTCCTCTCAGAGCCAGTCCCTCTCTGCTAAAAACTTGACAACAGACACAACTCTTCTCAACACTTCAGTCCAATATGAACACTCTGATTCAAATTGTTTCTGCAGTTCTGTGTCTATCCTCCCGCTGGCTGCTGCAAGTGAAACATATGTCAGCGTTGCTTTTCTACGATGTTCGCTGTTTTCATGCTCTCTCATGCGTTCAGTTGCTGCTTCCAGTCACTGAAACCAGTCTCAAAGTTTGACTGAGTATTAGCATTGCTGAAAATGCGGCATGCAAAACAAAATGCAGCTCCGGTGGATGGAGAGTAGAGCAGCCACGGTCTTTCGATGTACTCACCATTTAACATCTTGCGTTTAAAGTGAGATTTGGAGAAGTGACGCTTTTGATGCTTGTATACCCGGTTCTGATGCTTGAAAGCCAACATTCATATTTTGACAGCTCTCCGGTCCTCGCTCAGCCCAGTAAGCTCGCACGGACTCGTCAATTTCCCCCCAATGCGCCGGATCGGTACTGGACGGATCCACAGTCGTCTTTCCATCTGCGGAAGAAGATCCCGCTTCCACCGACTCTGACTCCACAGACGCCAGTCCAGCCACCGACTCAGTCACGGTTAAAGGTTCTGGCTGGATCTTAGTGCCGGTGTTAGCATAGCTAAGGGTTCGAGGAGCGGCGGATAATGATGTTTCTGCTCCATCTCCGCTAACAGGTTGAAAAAAGCCTGTCAGTTTAGGCATTTTGTTTGGCGCGATGCTCTTTTTCTTTTCTCTTCCTTCTTTTCTGCGCTCCGCTGTCATATTTTCTGTTGTCCGCCATTGTAAAATAATATTCCCTTGACGCTCCTCCTCCCCAATGCGTAAGATGCGTCAAAAGTGGACCAATAACAAGCAAGCATTCAAGATGGACGTTTGCCAGAACAAATTGGAACATTTTTCATCGGTGCTGGCAAAATCATCGTAGTCATTGATTAAATTCTGACACTATCCATTCACAAAATTATAAAACATCCTTCGGGGCCCCCGAAATGCCGGGGCCCCGGGCTGCAGCCCCGGTAAGCCCCTGCTAAAATCCGGCCCAGCCGACAGGACTCGCTATGAAGCCCTGGAGATCAGCCGGGAGACCAACGGGACTTGCCACGAACCCCTGGAGGCAGGCTGCGAGACCGACAGGACTCGCTATGAAGCCCTGGAGGTCAGCCTGGAGACCAACGGGACTCGCTATGAAGCCCTGGAGGTCAGCCTGGAGACCAACGGGACTCGCTATGAAGCCCTGGAGGTCAGCCTGGAGACCGACAGGACTCGCTATGAAGCCCTGGAGGTCAGCCTGGAGACCGACAGGACTCGCTATGACTGACAGGACTCGTTACGAACCCCTGGAGGCAGGCTGCGAGACCGACAGGACTCGCTACTAATCCCTGAGGTCAGCCCGGAAACCAACAAGACTTGTTATGAAACCCCGAAGGCAGTCCGGGAGACAAACAGGACTCGTTACGAAGCCCTGGAGGTCAGCCTGGAGACCGACAGGACTCGCTATGAAGCCCTGGAGGTCAGCCTGGAGACCGACGGGACTCGCTATGACTGACAGGACTCGTTACGAACCCCTGGAGGCAGGCTGCGAGACCGACAGGACTCGCTACTAATCCCTGAGGTCAGCCCGGAAACCAACAAGACTTGTTATGAAACCCCGAAGGCAGTCCGGGAGACAAACAGGACTCGTTACGAAGCCCTGGAGGTCAGCCTGGAGACCAACGGGGCTCGCTACAAAGCCCTGGAGGCAGGCCAGGAGACACTGCTAGCCCCAAGCACCTCATCTGACGCCTAACTAAAATAAAAACAAAACTAGAGTTCATAATATAACTCTATGATCTGGCGACAAAGGAGACCAGAATTCGATGGCCTCAAGTTCCCGTGGCACCGCAGTCCTGCGGGCCTCAAACTCTCCTGCCAACATCTTTCAAGCGTTAAGCTCTTCCGCCATCAGCCCCCAAGTGTCAAGCTTCCCCTGACACCGCAGTCCTGTTGTCCTCAAGCTTTTCTGCCATCGATTAAAGCTTGGAGCCCTCATGACACTGCTTTATTTAGAACTTCAATCTTTCATACCAATACCTGAGAGTGTCAATACACATTTTCAGAAGTTTATTGGAGAAGCCTCCGATCACACGACTCAATACAGGCGGCTGCACCTGTGGCTGGTCTGAAACTGATGGGATGTCTTCGTGGGTTTCCTCTGATGGCTGCTGGTTCAGCTGTTCCATTCTGACCCTCAGGCAATGGCTCAGCTCTACCACTTTAAGCTGCAGGTCAGTGCTCATATTCTCAAAGACAGTGCTTTTCTCCTCCAGGGCGGCTTTTTCCTTCTCCAAGGCTGTGATTATATCCTCCAATGCAGTGCTTTTTTGATTCAGAGCTGTGATCCTCTGCTTCAGGTTGGTGTTTACCTTCTCTAAGTAGGTGCATCTCTCCTCAAGGGAGGTTCTTCTCTGCTCATAGTAGATGTTTTCCGACTCCAAGATGATGTTTACCTGTCTGAAAACTGAGTTTTCCTTCTTCAGGACTTTTTTTCTCTTTTCCAAGGCTGTGTTTTTCTGCAGCAGGGTGGTGTTTTCCTGCTTCAGGGCGATGTTGTCCTGCTCCAGGGTGTTCATTTTCGTCTCAATTGAGGGTCTTTCCTGCTTGAATAAGGTGTTTTCCTTCTCCAAGATGGTGTTCACCTGGTTGAAAAAGAAGTTTTCCTCCTTCAGGTCATTGTTTTCCTTTGCCAAGGCAGTGTATTTCCGCCCCAGGGTGGTGATTTTCTGCTGCAGAGCAGTCTTTTCCGTCTCCAGGGTGGTGTTCTCCTGCTTCAGGTTATTTTTTTCCTTTTCTAAGGCGGTCTTTTCCTTCTCCAGGACAACGTTTTTCAGATCCAAGTCGGTGGTTTTCTGCTCCAGTATGTCGTTATCCTCCTTTAAAGCTCTGTTTATGTCGAGCAGTTTTTTTAATTCCTCATCTTTCTCCTGAAGCAGCTTGTCTTTATCATGTGTAGCTTTTTCCATGTTGACAACTTTTATCTTCAGCTCCTCGTTGCTCAGCTCCTTCTGAGTCTCTCTAGCTGAAGTCTGTTGGTCAGAATCAGAACACGACGCTTTACTGCTCTGATTCATTGTTAATCTGTTTAGTCTGAACAAATCCAAAAGCTGTTCCTTTATTATTATCTTGAAATGCTTTCGTTGTCAATCTCTTGTTCGGATACAATCCTTCTACTTCCTCTCTCTCTTTCTTCTGCAATGGTTATGACCGTAGAGTTCAAGAGTGCAGCGTTGTGATGCAAAGTGTGCATCACTCTTTGTGACATCAATTTGTGTGATGTCACAAATTGATGTCACAAATTGATGTCACTACCTCAGCAGAACAACTAGAAAACTGCTGAAGTCTGAATAAAAACGAATTTTATGGCTGAATGCAGCTCGGCTTAGCTGATGGCTATAGAAGACAGTTGAGCTGGTAACATATCACCAAGGCTTAAATCCACACTTGGGAGACAGCGGCTCTTGAGGACAATGGACTGGCACAGCTGGGTGCGAGGGCCAACGGTCAAACGGAAACATTGTGCCCAAAAACAGAAAAAGGGGAAACGGGCTGACTGGTTGACCCAGCTGATGCATATAGGAAGCCACCAAGTCCGACTCTCTTTCTGGCCATTATCCGCTCACTGGATATGAAAATGGACAACCTCTCTCTAGCTAAGCAAGGTTGGTGGAATCAAATAATGTTCTCACTCTTTGGTAACCTAGCAACTCACTCATTCTTTGGTTACCTAGCAACAGCCTGTTGAGTCACTTTCGCAGCTTTCAGCCTTACCATAATTAGACTATTTCTGTGTTTAAAAGCCGTTTTAATTAGTTATTATTTAGGATTATTTTCTGAGAAATTGAGTTTGATTAGTTTGAATATAATCACTGAAATTCGTGGTTTGGGTAATGTTATCATTAACCCAATCTATATGAGTTTAGAACAACATTTAATTTCCCTTTGGGATCAGTAAAGTTGAATTTTGAAGGCAAAATTTTACCAAGTATTTTTTTTGTCCAGTTTCTAGTGAAAATATCTTAGTACACTTAAAATAAGACAAAACAGACCAATAAGCAACTTTTAAGCAAGACATAGAAGCTTGTTTAAGTAAATAATTCCTTAAAATTGCTGAAGAATTATTAGTTCCATTGACAGAATATGATACTTAAAACAAAACATTTTTCTCCAGTTATAAGTGAAATAATCTGCCAATGGAACTAATATTTTTTCCATCCATATTAAGGAATTAAAACAAGCTCCTATATGTTCCTGAAAAGTTACTCATAATTTAGTTGTGTCTTATCTTAAATGTACTAAGATGTTTGCACAACAAACTGGACCAAAACTACTTGGTGAGATTTTACGTTTGTGCAGTGAGGGAGCTGAAAACAATCGGAACTCATTTTTATTTCCAAAAGATGTGAAAAATGATGTGAAATTCTGCACTAAAATAGAGCGTACTGAAGTTCATAGTTATAATGTGTTTAGATTTGTATTAGTATGATTAATATGTCAGTTATTAATTGGAAGAACAAACACCCAAACAACCATGTCTTATTGACGAAGAGAGGAATCAACATAGTTAAAGAGTTTGTGAAAAAACAATTAAGTCCCATGTCATGGAGGGGGAACACATTTTGTCAAGTGGCTAAAATATATGGTTCCCCCCCAAGTAAGTTTGATAAATAAAGAGTAAATATTACTAAACTCACAAGATTTGTTGCTGATGAAGAGAGGACTAAGAACAGTTAAAGAGATTGTGAGAAAAATAATTATCTCCCATGTTATGTATGGGGAACAGGTGATTTCAGGCAGCTGAAATATGTGGTAAAATAGCGTAAACAGTGAAAATAGCACTTTTATTGTGATAAGTTTTAGTTGTTGCTTAATGTAAGTGGTGTCTGAATAACAGTCAGTAAATGGATACATTTTAATTTACAATTTTATTTCAGAGCAGTTTATGTGTCTGAGGGGTTTTGATGGCAAAAAGTATATTTTTTTTATATTTTGTGATAACTGCTATGAAATGGCATTAAAGTATTTTTTATTTGCATAAGACTTTAATTTTCATTGGAACTTCCAATAAAAAGTATCTTTAATACAGAAATGCCATGTCGAAAATTAAAAGACGAACAAGGATGGGAAACCTTTTATTGTAGTTACTTCCACGCTGTGACCAGCAGGTGGCATTATCAGTCGAAAATCAAATCCCAAAGCATCACTTCAAGAAATGTGCAGAAAATGATAAGCAATGACAATTGTTTTTTTGTTGAAAAAAAAAAAACATTTTATTAAAGAAGTAGGGTGGATTATTCCCAACATTTACGTTACTTTACGAGCTACCCAATGAATTTACAGAACCAGCCGGCGTTCAAGTCCTGACCCCAATTCAGTCAGGTTACACTCATCAGAGAAATGTCTGCACCTTACCAAAGTTTACCTGCTCTGATGGGGGTGGAGGGGAAAAATGTGACTATTACCAAAAAACTGAAATATTTCCTCCACCTGCAGAAGTAAAAGATTTGTCACCGAACGGCAGTGCTGTCGAACACGTACCGATCGGCACCAAATGAACTGTTACTTCTGAAATATTGAAGAGAAACATGAGTCGTTGAAGCAGGTTTTTAAACCATCCCTGATGTTGGATCACGGCTCCCTCACTTCGTGATCTACATCCGAGACTCATCTTGAGTAAATGTAGCGGACCCAACTTAAATGCTCGATTATCACACCTGGAACAGGCGTGCTTCTGAAAAATAAGCTGTAAAAGTAAACATCTTCTGACAAATACTTATTTAGATATTGATTTTTTATTTTTTTATTTTTTAAATGTAGAAATATGTACAATTTAGAAATAGGAAATAGTCCCTGTGGTGACGAGATGCGAGGTTGTTTTTGTTTTGACGATTGTATTTAATGATAAGTCTCTGAGAAGGAAGGAACATTTACAGTTTAGAATGAAAAGGAAAGAAACACATTTAAAATACTAATTAAGTCATTTCAGATTCCTTATTTTTTTGAAAACTATAAATAAATAAGTTATGAAGACTATTCAATGGATTAATTCTGCGCTTAGGTTCTCTGTAAATCCGAGGGTGCATCACTTGTGTGTCTTAGATCTCATATGATTGTGAACAAGCTAAACTGGCAGAGTAATCAGCTTTTAAAAGGGCATACATCACTTTTTTTTTAATTGACAAGAATTTCATTGTTCGGCTGTTTACTTCCATGTTTTGTGCACAGATCAAATTCTTCCGTCAGTACAGACACTATGCTATCATCCACATAGACAATCGGTTCCTCTTTTGAACGAATTATTCAAAAGACTGTTAACTTGAGAAAAACATTCGTAAAGGACCAATCTGTCTTGAAAAAGGAAAAAAAAAAACATTAGAAGAGCTGATTGTAATCGATGTTTCACACTTTATATATCTTATTTGCTTTAACTCTGTAAATATGATATACGCCCTTTTGAGAGAAAGCGAAACATACACTGCCTGGCCAAAAAAAAAGTCGCCACCAAAAAATGGTCACACTCTCTAATATTTTGTTGGACCGCCTTTAGCTTTGATTACAGCCCGCATTCGCTGTGGCATTGTTTCAATAAGCTTCTGCAGTGTCACAAGATTTATTTCCATCCAGTGTTGCATTAATCTTTCACCAAGATCTTGTATTGATGATGGGAGAGTCTGACCACTGCGCTAAGCCTTCTCCAGCACATCCCAAAGATTCTCAATGGGGTTAAGGTCTGGACTCTGTGGTGATCAATCCATGTGTGAAAAAGATGTCTCATGCTCCCTGAACCACTCTTTCACAATGTGAGCCCGATGAATCCTGGCATTGTCATCTTGGAATATGCCCGTTCCATTTGGGAAGACAAAATCCATTGACGGAATAACCTGGTCATTCAGTATATTCAGGTAGTCAGCTGACCTCATTCTTTGGGCACACAATGTTGCTGAACCTAGACCTGACCAACTGCAGCAACCCCAGATCATAGCACTGCCCCCACAGGCTTGTACAGTAGGCACTAGGCATGATGGGTGCATCACTTCACCTGCCTCTCTTCTTACCCTGATGCGCCCATCACTCTGGAACAGGGTAAATCTGGACTCATCAGACCGCATGACCCTCTTCCATTCCTCCAGAGTCCAATCTTTATGCTCCCTAGCAAACTGAAGCCTTTTTTTCTGGTTAGCCTTACTGATTAGAGGTTTTCTTACGGCTACACAGCTGTTCAATCCCAACCACTTGAGTTCCCTTTGCATTGTGCGTGTGGAAATGCTTTTGCGTTCACAATTAAACATACTCCTGAGTTCTGCTGTTGTTTTTCTTTGATTTGATTTGACCAAACGTTTAAGTAATCGCCGATCACAGATCATTCAGGATTTTTTTCTGACCACATTTCTTCCTGGAAGACGATGGTTCCCCACCATCCTTCCAGTTTTTAATGATGCGTTGGACAGTTCTTAACCCAATTCTAGTAGTTTCTGCAATCTCCTTAGATGTTTTCTCTGCTTGATGCATGCCAATGATTTGACCCTTCTTAAACAGACTAACGTCTTTTCCACGACCACAGGATGTGTGTTTTGCCATGGTTGTTTAGGAAATGAGGAGTTACTCATTGCAACAACAACAACAACAACAAAAAGAGAACACAATGCTTCACCTGAAATATGAGGGTGGCAGCATCAGGATCTGGGGTTACTTTTATTCTGAAGGAGTTCAGAATAAATTGAATGAAATCATGAGCAGTCCTAAACACTAATCAGCTTTGACCCTTGACCTTCAGCTGTCTAACAGGAACCTGGAGATGAGGAGGAAGTTTGGTTTTAGTCCTAACTTCATAAATCCAAAAAGTGACTCCACCAGACTTAAGGCTTTGGACTGGCCTAACCAAAGTCCAGAGTTAAATCTGACAGAACAGCTGTGGAGCTCAGGGTTTCTCTCAATCTGGTAGATTTTGGGGAACTTTTGCTGTTGGGACTTGGGAGATATTGGCGAGTCAAGATGCTAGGTAGCCTCCTGAGCAAAGAAAACTGCTGGAAGTGATTCGAAAAGGTGCTTCAGCAAAGAGTCCCTTGATGTGCACAATTACGCAGCCAGGCTTCTGCAGCTTTTTAATTTTTCATATTCTCCCCCAGAACAGTGGTTTCTCAGCTAAAAAGAACAGGAGACATGTCACAAAACGATTTATTATTATTATCTATTGTATATCATAGCCATTTTACAGGGTTACTTCGATTTTTTAAATTATTATTATCATTTTAGAAATCTTTTGTTAAAGTAAACAAAAGTAAGGCATGTTTCAGACTTAGCAGGCAGATATGAAAACATTCAAGAGGCTGTCATTTGATGGCTTAAAATAACTTTCCACTTTGTCCACTTTGGAAAGGCGGTGGCTGTAAATAATGCAGTTTGCACCAGCAGAGCTTTCCTCATCCCCATATCTACAGGCCCAGCATTAGACTAACATTTTGTTGTTTCAAGCGGCTAGCTCTCCTTCCATCTGCATATGTTTTCAAATCTGCTGTTTTCTTTTCTTTTCTATTTTTTTTTTTTTTTATTAAAATGGTCTTTTTTCCCTTCTTCTCGTGTTGACACCATGTTTGCTCTTCTCTCGCTCACCGACAGCATCTTTTCCTGTCCGTTGCATCTTCTATTTTTGGTCCGAGACGCATAAATTATTCACAATTTTTGCACGGACTTCCCGGCCGGAAAGCTATCAACGCGAGCTTTTGTGGGTCATCGCATTACACCTGAACATCCACCCCTGGCACTCACCAGGCTCACACGAAGGAAAGAAACGGCTCCAGTGGAATCGCGTGCCAGGAAGGCGCCGTAGTCACGTTGTTCACCGCACTGATGAAACAAAATGAAAATCCGGACGGTTTGATAAGCTTGTGATCAAA
The DNA here is from genome assembly GCF_001444195.1 of Xiphophorus couchianus. Lineage (NCBI taxonomy): Eukaryota > Metazoa > Chordata > Actinopteri > Cyprinodontiformes > Poeciliidae > Xiphophorus > Xiphophorus couchianus. Next base: position 14,998,449 of record NC_040244.1, on the reverse strand, counting down.
GATTAATTCACATCACCTTAAAGACAGTACACCCCAATGCAGTTCTCGTCACCTGGTTTTCACCGGCTACGTTAATTACACAAATTCACACACTGCGGATTCCACCTTTTCACTATTTGGTGAAAAAACAAATCTGAAGTGAAAATGGAAAGTGTTGGGTTAAATTAAGCGCGCCACTAAAACGACAAAAGATGCTTATAAAATGAGTGAAATGTTTGAATTTGAAAGAGATGTGCTGAAGCTACATGCTAACTGTAAACCTTTTAAAAAACATTAATTAAATGTTTATGAGTGCTTTTAGGCATGAAAAACTGGGAATGTCATCCATCATTCCAATTAAAGTAAAACTATCTAACTAGCTAGCTACCTAGCTACAACATCCATCTGTTAAGTAGCCAACTGCAGGGTGGGCAGGAGCAGACAGCCTGACTGTTTAGCTAGCTGAAATAAACTTGTTAGCTTGTTTGTTGCTCTTTAAAGAGCAGAGCGGCAAAAAGGTTTACGCTCTAAGATTTTTAAAACTGCAAAAGTTAGTATAGTCAGGGTAGGGTTAGGGTTAGGTTGACCAACACCAACAGCCTAACGCCACAGTGCTGGTATTAAAGAATTTGAACGATTAGCCATGACTTGTGGAGCCACAAAAAGTGGCAAATTCTGTCATGACCTCAAACATACGTTGATGCACAGAGCGGCCTACCTAGGGTTTAAGGCTTCACGTAGAGCCAGGCTATTAGCTTCTTCACATTAGCAAACTGCCTTTTTGGATATTCTTTCATAAAATTATGTCAGGATTGTATTTGGAAACAGAAACTGACTCAGACTTTTCAACTACAAACACCTCATGTTAAGTGGCTTTCAGCTGCTGTTTTCATTGTCAAACCTCCTTCCACCAAGTGAGATCGCGCCTTCAGGTTGCTGTTGAGGAAGCTAACATCTTCCCAGTCTGCAATCTTCCCTTACAAGCGGCAGTCTGCACTCGGCTCTGAGAAACAGGTCTCAAGGGTAGACAAGGGACCAGGAATATCTGGACTTAAGGCTGCATGAGTTACAGCTCAGCAAATGAGTTTGTTACGCAACAGCTCAGTCAGCCCAGCTGGAGACCAGGGGGAGAGAGTAAGCCAGCTGAGCGAATGAGTGAGCCCAGGGACAGAGAGTAGAAGGCTGGAGAGAGAATAACAGCGAGTGAGCAGAGAGCGGGGCAGAATACAGCTGGATGCGGCTCGTACGCGGACGTGCTTCCGTCTCTCACATCCCTTTTCTCTCTGTCATGCAGTGCGGCGAGATGATGAGGGGAAACACAGTTTGCTTCTGTCCACAAAGGGTTTGAAGTGAAGGGCATCAAGAAAAATAAAGAAAAAGAGGATAAGAAGAAAGCAACCAACATCCCCCCAGTGAAGGATTTTCCCTTTTTGTTTGCAGCCAGACTATGAGGCTGTGAGTTCGGGTCCTTGTCCCTCTTGCAGAGTTCTTCGTCTTCACCACCTGACACCATGCCACTGAGGGACAGATGGAGGAGTGGAGGCAGCTGCCTCTGGATGCTGCTGCTCCTGCCCATGCTCTGCTGTCTGGTTCTGGCACAGGGCTCCACGCTGAGCCCAGAGGACAGTCGGTCCATCACTGCCGCGATGCTGCCGGAGGACTGGACCAACACCATGGTGCCACTGCAGCCGGACCTGCAGACTGTAGCCCAAACGCCCACAGAGGAACCAGCGGAGGCGCCGACAGAAGACCAGACAGAGGCGCCGACGGAGATGCAGACTCAGGTCTTCACCAACAACTACACAGGTTGGGTCTTCCACTAGTCAGCCACTTGTGTAGTGTTTTCTGCGATTTTTTTTTCTTCTTCAAACTTGGTTTAAGTTTATTTTAAAATGTGTTGTGACTTTTGACTCTCACACTAAAACGATGGTCTTGGTGTGGCAAAGCCCGGCATTAACCTGAAGCAGTCCGCAGTCACAGTGATGCCACCTGGGAAAATCAAGTTCTCATTGGGGAGTTCAGCAAATGCAAAACTTTCCACAACTGAAAAAAAAAACATTACATGAAACATAAATACACATTTATACATTTGGCTGAAACATTTAAACTAATTCTCATCAGAACAACACTGACTGTTTCCAGTTACTTTCCACTCTAGTTTGTTTGTCTTGAATTCCGGTTTGTTTGGTGAGGTGTGAATGTGCAATCCAACTCTGATGGGGACCAAAAAAGCTAACTGGTCTGCCTGCAAATGTAAGTTTCTGTTTGGTTGAAGTGAACTCTGGTGTGGTTTGAATGCGCAATGTGAACGTCAAGCTGACCAGAGACCGCTTCAAAAGCAGGAAGCAGGCTATAGTGCAGGGCATTCTGGGTAAATACAACCGAAACAAACGCGCAAGTCTAGCGCTACATGGAGAAATGGCTTGTGGTCTTTCGCCAAAGACGAAAGAGAAATCCTACAGCCACTAAAATCTGATGCCACTCTTATTTCTGTTTGTATTTTGTGAAGAAGGAAGTTGCGTTTGGCATCTTCTTCAGAGGTTTTAGTGTTGTTCCCTTCAGTGGTTCTTGGTGCAGCGCCACCACAGCCCAGGGGGTGAACAGATTTTTTTTATAGGGTTTGGTTCATTTGACACAGTGCAGTGTGAAATTGAACAAATATTACAATTTTGGTCCCCAATCGAACCGAATCTACCGTCTATCATGTGCGAAAAAACACCCCAACAACCAACTTTCACCATAAACCTGAAAAGCCGAGCTACTCTCTAACATCTGGTTAATGCTAGCCATTTCTGGAATTAAGAACGATTACAAACCCCCAAACATCCCCCCCCCACACACATATGTAATCCTGTCATCTTAATTTTGACCCTGAAAACAGATGACGAATAAAGACGTATCAAAATTATTACAAAGGGGGGTGTGCTGTGAGCACGCCCCACGTTTGGAGGCCTTAGTCCTCGACGCGGACGTCGCGGGTTCCACTCCCGGTCCTGACAACCTTTGCCGCATGTCTACCCTCCTTCCTGTCTGCCTACTGTCAAAAAAACAAATACGAGCCACTAGTGCCGCAAAAACTCTTCGGAGAAAAAAAAAATTATTATAAAGGAAAACACAAATCAAAGTTTTATATGAAACCCAAACATTTTGTAGAACCAAACAGTGAATCTAACTTGAAACGGTACTCCACAAACACTGATATCTTTAAAAACGACACAAAAAATGTCTCAGAAGTATATACCGGCTAATACAACTTTTGTCCGTGCAAAAAAACAAACAAGTGTAACTGACTATTTTAAGAGAGTTAAACATCTATTCTGCTTTTTAATGCCATGATGATGTATTCAGAGAATCGAACAGCTTTTAATCAAAACCCAACAGCTAACCAAATTGTTATCTCCTCGTTAGTATAGTGGTGAGTACCCCCGCCTGTCACGCGGGAGACCGGGGTTCGATTACCTCAGGGGTTTGATTAAATAAAGGAATATTTAATTTCACCATCAGGTTGATATTTCACATGTCAGGACACTTGCTGAAATCTGCTAACTGGGACAGCAATGAGTGGGAATGGCGTGCCATCAGACCTGAGTGCTTCTTAGTTCTTAATGAGGTTCTTTCTTAGTTTTACAGCTGGATGTGTTCAGGAGGTACGTTGGAGGTGAGGCGCCGGAGTTCGCATGCTTGTTGTCGGCGGCGGTGTGCTTCAGGTGGAAAACAATTCATTAAAACTGGAGCTGTTCAGGCTGAAGGGAACGCTGCAGCGCCGCTCGCATGACTTCACTTCCACTGGAGCATGAGCTTCCACTCTCCTTCCTTCCTTCCTTCCTTCCTCCCTTCCTTCTCCCAACGCACGTCTCTCATTCTCTGTCAATGCGTCACCTTCTCGTTTTTCCTCCTTTTCCGTCATTTCGTCTTCTGTCCTGCTTTTTTTCCCCCGTGGCCACGTCGTCACGTGTTTAAGTGAACTGCCCAAAGCGGATACATTTTTTTATTTTTTAAGCGGGGACCCTCACGTGCTCGGTACACACTCGTTCACTCACAAACACAAGAAACGGACGCTCAGAAATCTTCTTAAAGGTTTAGAGAGTAAACACGGCTGCTTATTTCATAATGGCAGCTTTCTGTCTAACCGAGCCAAAGTAAGCACTTTATGCTTTAACAGCACGCGCGCAAAGAGATCAGCTGGCTTGCCACATTTGCACCACGTGCGTGCTCGAGCTTCGGCTGTGAGGTCATTTCCGAACATTTCAAATCCCGAAGCTGTGATTAATATCACAGCGTTCGTCGGACGGTAAAAACTACTTTGCTTCGTTCAGATTTTATTTGATTCGTTTTGAAGCTGTTCTTTGGCTTTAGAGTCGGATTGCAGCAGCAACGCTGGGTTTATGTTTGGGAAATTTTTTTTGTGGTTATTTTTAAATTGGCTTCCTGTACAGAACAATTAATTCCAATTAAATGGGCTGTCAGGAAGGCTTTTTCCACCACTGGACCTCAGGGATTCTGGAACAAATGAAAGGCAGTCAGGGCTATTTCCCAAGGAGTGGGAAAACCTTCTCTAATAGGCCTATATTTATTATTTTTTTACAGTAATCACAGGGTCACGCAGTACTATTTACACAACTTGGACTCATTTTTTTGTGGTGGCTTTTTGTCTGCGTGTTGTTATAGTTTACAAAGTGGTGAAGAATATTTTCTCTGTTACAGATTTCTTTTATTTTTGTTTAGCCACATCAGATTTGAATGCTTCACGCCACTGAAAAATTGTATTATCTGATTACTGCCTGTTCAGTAGAATCATGACATCTGCTAAATGGAACTTGTCTGACAACATGATGTCGGCTCAAAACTTCAAAAAGTGGCAAATGTTTCAGATAAAGAAGAAACCAAGTTTGGTGCTAGGATGAGGTGTTTTTTGTTTGTTTGTTTGGTTTTTTTTTTTTTTTGGCCGCATCAAAATTAGTGTATTCTGAAAAGCTGCAATGGAAACGCTTAACTTTACATAAGTCATGTGATCAACAATCAGATTTTAATACTGGTGGAAATGACGAAGAAGACAACAGGAAGTGGTAGGAGAGCGATGAGTCAGCATGTTTTAATGACTCATTGTGTGAACAAACTTATTCACATGTGAATTTAATTGTGTCCCTTATTTAATGGAAACACAGCAAGTGCGAAATTGTGTTTTGTGCCGACAAAGTTTTTCGCGTGCTTGCAATGGAAATGCAGCAGCTGTTGTTCAGTGGAACCGACAGAACTGGATACAAACTCTCGTATTGGTAGATTGTTGAGAAACCTCCTTCATTCTGAGGCAGAATCCAGAACTTCACCCGGCATCAAAGTAAATTTTTCCAGTTTGGAAGGCAGACTTTCACACTTTTCGAAGAAAATGGATCATAAGTCTGGGCGAAGCCATGATTCTCAGTCACAAAACAATGAAAGTCTCCCTCCAGGCTAGGAGTCAGCCTATTCCCCTACCAGGGGGAATGGATTGCTGTAGAGTGCGGTAGAGAAAGGTTTGGTCTGTTGTGAATAAAGCAAAGCTGTCAATGTACCGGACTCTAAATTCTGACGTTCACCTATATTCCCAAGAGTTGGATCATGACCAAAAGAACCAGATCTCATATATAAGCAACTATAATGCGCTTCTTTTGTTGGGTGGATCCTTACAGATAAGTGAGTTCCTTCACCCAGGTAAGTCTCGGCGCAGAGTTACTTCTCCTCAGCATCAAAATGGGTCAGGTGATGATGCTATCTTGGGTTCCTCCCTGTGGAAGTTTTCCAGTACATAAGGCAGACCCAAAACTTCATGGAGAGACAATGAACGGATGGACGGACAGGCGGCTGGATGGATGGATGGACTGGGATTCTTCAGGTAACACCTGTTCTAACTCGAATAAATCAAATGAATGACTTATTAACAGGCCTTAGTAAAAATTCATAGAGTAGGGCGTGCCGTGGTGGCGTAGTGGTTAGCGCGACCCGTATTTGGAGGCCTTCAGTCCTTGACGCGGCCATCGCGGGTTCGACTCCCGGTCCCGACGACATTTGCCGCATGTCTTCCCCCCTCTCCTTCCCTGTTTCCTGTCAGCCAACTGTGATATAAGGGACACTAGAGCCCACAAAAAGACCCCCTGGAGGGGTAAAAAAAAAAAAATTCATAGAGTTCCAGGAAGTAATTTCTCTAAAAGTTTCTTGTGGATGCCTGGTTGGTAAAACCCTCGCTTGGTGTTGGTTTGCTTGGTGTCCTGGTGTTCCAGATTAGTAGCAGGCGACCTTCTGATAAGTAGTGTTTATTTCAGCTTTAGAGACGCGCTAAGCTGCGACATTAACACGGTAACACAACCTATTGACCTCAACAGTGTAGGCGAGAGGTAATGTTAGTGCTAATCCCCACATGAGGCCTCTCACTGACTGAACTATCTTTAATCTGTCCTGCCAGCAGTTCACTCATCTCATCTTTTACTTTTTTAAAAATTTTATTTCAGAACTAGGTTTCCTTAAACTTGATTTTTCTGTTTCCAGATATTAGTCACCCAACTCCTTTGCTGATTCTAGATTCTAGGCATAGCAAGGTTCCCTGTTGCTGCTGTTAAAAGCTGAATAATTTAACAGTACCATAAATACTGACCAAAAAAAAGAATTCAGATTTAGACTCATCCGCATGACAGTAAGCTGCTTATTCGCTCTGAGTCCAGTAGGACGTTTGGCCAAAAGACTTACATGTGGAAGCTAACCCTTTACCGGGGTTTCAGTCAAATGAGTTTATGCATAAAGCCAATTAGCCTTCTCTATTTCAGTTTTTTTGTAGTACTACCAATCCTGCTGACATGTTAACACACAGCAGAACGGATTTTCTCTCTGGAAGCAGATATATGTTAAAGCCAATTACCTTTGTCCATTCAAGGTTTTCTATTCTTGGTGCTGATGCAAGACTTTGTGCTTGAGTTTCACCTTAGCGTCCAAAACAAGGACTGTAGACCACAAGTTTTGTTGCAACATAACTGGGAATGTATATTTAAAAAAAACAAACAACAACAAGAAAACAGCTTCTCAAAACCTATCAGGAGTTTAATTCTTCGATTTTTACCCTTTTGTTGCTTTTACAAATCAATCTGTGTGTGCAATTGGTTTCAATCGGGCAGCATCACCTTGTTGACTTCAAATAATTTCTGTGTAGCTCTAGCTAGATGTTATGGGTTATTGTCTTGCTGGAAAATAAATGTTCTCTTAAAGCTGTAACTGTAGCCAGAAACACTAATAGTGTGACAACACCAAACACGTTTCACGCGTCTGGTTTACATTCAGACTATGTGGAGGCCCGACGAGGGCCCGTCGTGGCATCTGATGCGTCAAGCGGATCCAATGCGTCCGATAAATAAGCCGGCAACAGAAAACAACGGCTAGAGAGATTTTGTCGCACCCTCGACACACCTCCACAAGGACTTTAGATGTAAACCAGACACACCTGATGCGTAAAACACTGTAGAGCAACATGTCAAGCATCTGAATTCAAAGTGCATACGGGTCGAACTTCAAGCGTCAGACACGTTTTTGGCGTGTGTGATGCATAATGAACCAGTGAACGGACCTTCCAGAACCAGCGGTCTCTATATATTAGACACAGACACACAAACTGCTCTGAAAAAAAGTTGTAAATTAAAATGTATCCATTTACTGACTGTTATTCAGACACCACTTACACTAAGCAACAACTAAAACTTATCACAATAAAAGTGCCATTTTCACTGTTTACGCTATTTTACCACATATTTCAGCTGCCTGAAATCACCTGTTCCCCATACATAACATGGGAGATAATTATTTTTCTCACAATCTCTTTAACTGTTCTTAGTCCTCTCTTCATCAGCAACAAATCTTGTGAGTTTAGTAATATTTACTCTTTATTTATCAAACTTACTTGGGGGGGAACCATATATTTTAGCCACTTGACAAAATGTGTTCCCCCTCCATGACATGGGACTTAATTGTTTTTTCACAAACTCTTTAACTATGTTGATTCCTCTCTTCGTCAATAAGACATGGTTGTTTGGGTGTTTGTTCTTCCAATTAATAACTGACATATTAATCATACTAATACAAATCTAAACACATTATAACTATGAACTTCAGTACGCTCTATTTTAGTGCAGAATTTCACATCATTTTTCACATCTTTTGGAAATAAAAATGAGTTCCGATTGTTTTCAGCTCCCTCACTGCACAAACACAAAATCTCACCAAGTAGTTTTGGTCCAGTTTGTTGTGCAAACATCTTAGTACATTTAAGATAAGACACAACTAAATTATGAGTAACTTTTCAGGAACATATAGGAGCTTGTTTTAATTCCTTAATATGGATGGAAAAAATATTAGTTCCATTGGCAGATTATTTCACTTATAACTGGAGAAAAATGTTTTGTTTTAAGTATCATATTCTGTCAATGGAACTAATAATTCTTCAGCAATTTTAAGGAATTATTTACTTAAACAAGCTTCTATGTCTTGCTTAAAAGTTGCTTATTGGTCTGTTTTGTCTTATTTTAAGTGTACTAAGATATTTTCACTAGAAACTGGACAAAAAAAATACTTTGTAAAATTTTGCCTTCAAAATTCAACTTTACTGATCCCAAAGGGAAATTAAATGTTGTTCTAAACTCATATAGATTGGGTTAATGATAACATTACCCAAACCACGAATTTCAGTGATTACATTCAAACTAATCAAACTCAATTTCTCAGAAAATAATCCTAAATAATAACTAATTAAAACGGCTTTTAAACACAGAAATAGTCTAATTATGGTAAGGCTGAAAGCTGCGAAAGTGACTCAACAGGCTGTTGCTAGGTAACCAAAGAATGAGTGAGTTGCTAGGTTACCAAAGAGTGAGAACATTATTTGATTCCACCAACCTTGCTTAGCTAGAGAGAGGTTGTCCATTTTCATATCCAGTGAGCGGATAATGGCCAGAAAGAGAGTCGGACTTGGTGGCTTCCTATATGCATCAGCTGGGTCAACCAGTCAGCCCGTTTCCCCTTTTTCTGTTTTTGGGCACAATGTTTCCGTTTGACCGTTGGCCCTCGCACCCAGCTGTGCCAGTCCATTGTCCTCAAGAGCCGCTGTCTCCCAAGTGTGGATTTAAGCCTTGGTGATATGTTACCAGCTCAACTGTCTTCTATAGCCATCAGCTAAGCCGAGCTGCATTCAGCCATGAAGTTCGTTTTTATTCAGACTTCAGCAGTTTTCTAGTTGTTCTGCTGAGGTAGTGACATCAATTTGTGACATCAATTTGTGACATCACACAAATTGATGTCACAAAGAGTGATGCACACTTTGCATCACAAAGTTGCAAGCTGCACTCTTGAACTCACAACCATTGCAGAAGAAAGAGAGAGAGGAAGTAGAAGGATTGTATCCGAACAAGAGATTGACAACGAAAGCATTTCAAGATAATAATAAAGGAACAGCTTTTGGATTTGTTCAGACTAAACAGATTAACAATGAATCAGAGCAGTAAAGCGTCGTGTTCTGATTCTGACCAACAGACTTCAGCTAGAGAGACTCAGAAGGAGCTGAGCAACGAGGAGCTGAAGATAAAAGTTGTCAACATGGAAAAAGCTACACATGATAAAGACAAGCTGCTTCAGGAGAAAGATGAGGAATTAAAAAAAACTGCTCGACATAAACAGAGCTTTAAAGGAGGATAACGACATACTGGAGCAGAAAACCACCGACTTGGATCTGAAAAACGTTGTCCTGGAGAAGGAAAAGACCGCCTTAGAAAAGGAAAAAAATAACCTGAAGCAGGAGAACACCACCCTGGAGACGGAAAAGACTGCTCTGCAGCAGAAAATCACCACCCTGGGGCGGAAATACACTGCCTTGGCAAAGGAAAACAATGACCTGAAGGAGGAAAACTTCTTTTTCAACCAGGTGAACACCATCTTGGAGAAGGAAAACACCTTATTCAAGCAGGAAAGACCCTCGATTGAGACGAAAATGAACACCCTGGAGCAGGACAACATCGCCCTGAAGCAGGAAAACACCACCCTGCTGCAGAAAAACACAGCCTTGGAAAAGAGAAAAAAAGTCCTGAAGAAGGAAAACTCAGTTTTCAGACAGGTAAACATCATCTTGGAGTCGGAAAACATCTACTATGAGCAGAGAAGAACCTCCCTTGAGGAGAGATGCACCTACTTAGAGAAGGTAAACACCAACCTGAAGCAGAGGATCACAGCTCTGAATCAAAAAAGCACTGCATTGGAGGATATAATCACAGCCTTGGAGAAGGAAAAAGCCGCCCTGGAGGAGAAAAGCACTGTCTTTGAGAATATGAGCACTGACCTGCAGCTTAAAGTGGTAGAGCTGAGCCATTGCCTGAGGGTCAGAATGGAACAGCTGAACCAGCAGCCATCAGAGGAAACCCACGAAGACATCCCATCAGTTTCAGACCAGCCACAGGTGCAGCCGCCTGTATTGAGTCGTGTGATCGGAGGCTTCTCCAATAAACTTCTGAAAATGTGTATTGACACTCTCAGGTATTGGTATGAAAGATTGAAGTTCTAAATAAAGCAGTGTCATGAGGGCTCCAAGCTTTAATCGATGGCAGAAAAGCTTGAGGACAACAGGACTGCGGTGTCAGGGGAAGCTTGACACTTGGGGGCTGATGGCGGAAGAGCTTAACGCTTGAAAGATGTTGGCAGGAGAGTTTGAGGCCCGCAGGACTGCGGTGCCACGGGAACTTGAGGCCATCGAATTCTGGTCTCCTTTGTCGCCAGATCATAGAGTTATATTATGAACTCTAGTTTTGTTTTTATTTTAGTTAGGCGTCAGATGAGGTGCTTGGGGCTAGCAGTGTCTCCTGGCCTGCCTCCAGGGCTTTGTAGCGAGCCCCGTTGGTCTCCAGGCTGACCTCCAGGGCTTCGTAACGAGTCCTGTTTGTCTCCCGGACTGCCTTCGGGGTTTCATAACAAGTCTTGTTGGTTTCCGGGCTGACCTCAGGGATTAGTAGCGAGTCCTGTCGGTCTCGCAGCCTGCCTCCAGGGGTTCGTAACGAGTCCTGTCAGTCATAGCGAGTCCCGTCGGTCTCCAGGCTGACCTCCAGGGCTTCATAGCGAGTCCCGTTGGTCTCCAGGCTGACCTCCAGGGCTTCATAGCGAGTCCCGTTGGTCTCCAGGCTGATCTCCAGGGCTTCATAGCGAGTCCTGTCGGCTGGGCCGGATTTTAGCAGGGGCTTACCTGTTATTCAGACACCACTTACATTAAGCAACAACTAAAACTTATCACAATAAAAGTGCTATTTTCACTGTTTACGCTATTTTACCACATATTTCAGCTGCCTGAAATCACCTGTTCCCCATACATAACATGGGAGATAATTATTTTTCTCACAATCTCTTTAACTGTTCTTAGTCCTCTCTTCATCAGCAACAAATCTTGTGAGTTTAGTAATATTTACTCTTTATTTATCAAACTTACTTGGGGGGGAACCATATATTTTAGCCACTTGACAAAATGTGTTCCCCCTCCATGACATGGGACTTAATTGTTTTTTCACAAACTCTAACTATGTTGATTCCTCTCTTCGTCAATAAGACATGGTTGTTCGGGTGTTTGTTCTTCCAATTAATAACTGACATATTGATCATATTAATACAAATCTAAATGTAAATGACTTTTCTAATATTTTGTGTCTCCTCATGTCATGTATTTGTTGACATGATAGTCGATGCTTTTATTTTGAAAGGGCTTGGAACGGTAAGGTGACTGACGCAAAACGGTAGAAGTAGCGCGGCCGTTGGGGCAGAGAAAGTTGACATGAACGAGTCGGAGTGAAGGGGAGATAGTTGGGGTGTGATTCAGGGTGACAATCGGTTGGTTGGCGCTTGGTTGATGAGGGAACAAGGTGAGTGTGTTGTCGTGTATATATGTTTATTTTTCCTGCGGAACGTGTATTTCTCTATTGGGTGTGACGGTTGTGTTTTGCCACTAGATGTTGCTGATTTACTATGGTCAACCGTCAACAGTTGAAATACGTTGCATTTTATTTCATGACAGGGATTTTGGATTTTAATAAATACATCTATTGTAAAACATAATTTTAGCACAGAAGGTAAAAGATTTATATGTTAAGATCAGAACAACACTGTTTGAGTACTAATGTTATTTTATTTGTATATTTTGTAGCTCTTACCGTGAGTTCACAATAAAAGGCTGTTCAATAAAGGACTGTGAACCATCAGTTTAAGAGACCATCTTATTCAACCGGGACGCTACAGTAAGAGCTTGACCCAAGCTGAGAAGAGCTTCACCCCGAGCTAAGAAGTTCAATCATTCTCAGCACCAAGGTCCCAGTGAAAGCCACATTAAGGTTCCAGCTTCACGGCTCCAAGTAAGGTCTTCTGGGATTTGATGGTCAACGGTATAACCCTGTCCTCAGCATGGAAGCATCTGAAAAGGAAACAGAGTACACAGAGGACCTACCTGTTAACGAGGAAGAGGAGCCTCCATGCTCTGTTCGTCAAAAGAAGCCCACAGAAAAAATGCGAGCATATCAGGAGGAGGAGGCCCACAAAAAGGAAAAACGTCTAATCAAAGTTTATGATCAATGGAAAAGGCAAGTACGTATGGCACGAGAGCAATTAAAAGGAGACATAACAAACAGTCAAATTGCTTCACTCATGGACATCTTAGAAAAAGAAAGAGATGGCGTCATAAACTTATATACAGAAATAAGGGAAATCATTACTCCCTGTAGTGACACAAGGCGACTTATAGATGCATGCGAAGCAGTCACCAATGACATTATCAGAGTTGCATATGAAAGACTCTCAGGCATAGATGACTATGACAGTGGGAAAGTGAAGGCTCGTCTACGTGAACTTCTTAATCCAGACTATGCTCAATCCATTTACAGTTCTTCTATCACATACTCAAGTAAACGCTCAGACGCCAGTAATTCAAACTCTGCAAGGTCAGTAGTAGCTGTAAAGAGAGCAGAGGCTGCAGCTGAGTTGGCAGCCAAGGAGGCAGAGTATGAAGTGTTATTAGAAGAAGGAAAACAAAGAGAAAGGATTCAACTTTTGGAGGAAAGACAGAGAAAGGAGCTAGAATCTCAAAAACGTGAGTTAGAGAGATTAAAAGCTGAAAAAGAGTTAAAGGCTGCTCGAGCTAGATTAATAACTTATGACCATGAGATAAAGAGTGAGAGCAGTGTTCATGTTGACAGTACCAGAGCAGCTCAGAAGGCTTCCATAGTTTCTGCTCCCATTCAAGTCCCTAAAAGCAACATTGTGTCCACCTCACCTCCACAAGCAGATGTTCTTTATTTAGCCCAAGCATTACAGGACAGTGTTACCATGAACAGACTGCCAATGCCCGAGCCTTCCACTTTCACAGGTGACCCAATAGAGTTCATCGAGTGGAAAGCTTCATTTGCTGCACTCATTGATAAAAGGAACATATCACCTGCAGACAAGCTGTACTACTTAAAGAAATATGTAGGGGGTTCAGCTCGACAAACACTTGATGGCATCTTCTACAGAAATGACAGTGATGCTTACCAGGATGCATGGGAACGCCTCAACCAAAAGTATGGACATCCATTTATTGTACAAAAAGCGTACAGAGAAAGACTGGCAAAATGGCCAAAGATACAAACGAATGACTCTGCAGGATTCAGAGCATTTGCTGACTTCATTCAAACATGTCATGAAGCTATGCCACACATAGAAGGTTTAAGCATTCTCAATGATTGTGAGGAGAACCAAAAACTTGTTCAAAAATTACCTAACTGGGCAGCTGCAAGGTGGAATCGTCAGGCCACTCAGTACATGAAAGAAAATGGGAAGTTTCCAAGTTTAAGGCACTTTACTGAGTTCATGTCTTCTGAAGCTGAGATTGTGTGCAATCCCATCACGTCATTTCAGGCTCTCCACTCAACAGACGTCACCAAAACCACCAGTAAAGTTTACCAGAAAGAAAAAAGGCCCACCTCCAGTGTTCTCCATACGCAGGTGGTAACAGAAACGGAAAGCACAAAACAAAGGTCAAATATTAAACCACCATGCATGCTCTGTCAAGACAACGGACACAAGCTTCACAGTTGTCCTCAGTTCAAAGGCAAATCACTTGAGGAACGAAGAAAATACATAAAAGATAAAAGACTTTGTTACGGTTGTCTCAAACCCGGACACAGAGCAAAGGACTGTCGTTACCGACTTGCATGTGAAATGTGCAAGAAAAAACACCCTACCTGTCTGCACGATTTTAACTATGACAGCAACAAATCACAGACAAACCAAATTCAAACGAATACAGAACAGGCTGCAACAACCCTGTCTCTCAATGCAGAAACCAATGAACAATGTGTAAGCACTTCTATGATTGTACCAGTATGGGTTTCTTCAGAGCAACAACCAGATGAAGAAAGGCTTGTTTATGCACTCTTGGACACCCAAAGTGATACAGTATTCATTAACCAAGACGTATCTAACAGTCTCAAAGCTAAGTCAACCCCAATAAGATTAAGACTCACCACAATGCTTGGTAAAAATGCAGTTGTGCCAAGCGAGCGTGTCTCAGGTCTCAAAGTGAGAGGCTACAACTCCTCAGAAATAATAGAACTCCCTCCTGCTTACACTAAAGACTGTATACCAGTCAACCGCTCTCACATTCCTTCCTGTGAAACGGCAAGGCAATGGGATCATCTAAAGGTAATAGTGAATGAGATTCCACCACAGCTAGAATGTGAAGTTGGGCTTTTAATTGGCTACAACTGTTCCAAGGCATTAGCACCAAGGCAGGTCATCTTAGGAGGAGAAGGTGAACCCTATGCTGTCTGCACAGCATTGGGCTGGAGTATTGTAGGCCCCACATCATCTCACAATGACTCTTTCAGCATATCTACTGTGTGCCACAGAGTTACAGTCAAAGAACTCCCTTTAATGACTCCCACTGATGCACTCAAGATTCTCGAGTCTGACTTTAAGGATGATAGCGAGGATAACAAATCAGTGTCTCAAGATGATATTCTCTTTCTGAATACACTTAAGGAAGGAATTTATAAAAACAATGAAGGACATTATGAAATGCCACTTCCATTTAAGGAGAGACCTCTGTTACCAGACAATAAGCAAATGGCCACTGTGCGACTTCAAAGCCTCAAAAACAAACTGTCAAAAGACCAAAGGTACAAGGAGCAATATGTAAAGTTTATGGGCGAAGTCATAGAGAAGGGTGATGCAGAGGAAGTTCAAAACGAAGCAAAAGAAGGAGAAAGGTGGTATATTCCCCACCACGGAATATATCATCCCCAAAAACCAGACAAACTCAGAGTAGTCTTTGACGCCTCAGCAAAATATAAAGGTAACAGTCTCAATGATCACTTGCTGTCAGGCCCAGATTTGCTGAACAATCTAAATGGTGTTCTAATCAGATTCAGACGGCATCAAGTTGCATTATTATGTGACATTGAAAAAATGTTCCATCAATTTCATGTGTATGAAGCAGATAGAGACTATTTAAGATTTTTGTGGTGGAAAAATGGCAACCTGAATACTGAGCCTCAAGAGTTTCGAATGAAAGTCCATCTTTTCGGTGCCACATCCTCACCAGGATGTGCCAATTATGGATTAAAACATCTTGCAAAAGAAAACGAGACACAGTTTCCCCTTGCATCTCAGTTCATAATGAAAGATTTCTATGTCGACGATGGTGTAACAAGTACTGCAAGCGTCAAGGAAGCTATTCAGCTCGCCCAGGAGGCTCAAACACTTTGTGCTTCAGGTGGCCTCAGACTACACAAGTTTGTAAGTAATGACAAAACAGTGTTAGAAAGCATTCCATCATCTGAACGTGCCTCTCCACTGCAAGCATGTGACCTAGCATTTAATGACTCCAAACTTGAAAGAGCGCTAGGCATTCACTGGCACATTGACTCAGACACACTGAGGTTTCGCTTTCAATCCAATGACCAACCTGCTACAAGGCGTGGCATTCTATCTATGGTTGCATCTTTGTACGACCCATTGGGATTCATCTCCCCCTTTGTACTCACAGGCAAAAGAGTGCTTCAAGAGACATGCAAACAAGGCACAGGCTGGGATGATCCCCTTCCCAGTGAACTAAAGCCAGTATGGGATAACTGGAAAGATGACTTGAAGAACTTGGAGAAAATTACAATGTCACGCTGTTATGTTCCTAAAGACTTTGGCCAAATAGTAAAAACCGAGCTTCATCATTTTTCTGATGCAAGTTCATATGGTTATGGTCAGTGTTCGTATTTAAGATATGTAAACAAAGATGATAAGGTGTATTGTGCTTTAGTTACAGCAAAGACCAGAGTCGCTCCTATTAAGGTAACAACAATACCAAGACTTAACAGCCGCTGTTGTTTCCATTATTGTAAGCAACATGTTAAAGGATGAGCTTGGGTTGACACAGATTGATGAGTATTTCTGGACGGACTCTAAGGTAGTTTTAGGCTACATTAATAATGAAGCGCGCCGTTTTCACACATTTGTCTCCAATCGAGTTCAAAAAATAAGGCTCAACAGCACCCCTCAGCAGTGGAGATACATTTCCTCTGAGCAAAATCCAGCAGATATTGCCTCCAGAGGTTCAAGCGCAGGTGAACTCATCTCATCAGACTGGTTCAAAGGGCCACAGTTTCTGTGGGACAAAGAAATCCCTCCAGCTGCAAAGATCAACATGGACTTACCACTTGGAGATCCAGAAGTTAAAAGGGCACATGCGCTGAACACTTTCAAAACAGAGAAGAAAGGTTTGGCAGACAAGTTAACAAAGTTTTCTTCTTGGTACAAATCCACTCAAGCTGTTGCTCGACTGATTCGCTGTGCCAAGAGAGATAAAACAACAGGTCACAGCACAGCACAAGAAAGACGAAACGCTGAATGTGTTATTCTAAAAGATGTTCAAGCAAATGAATATCCAGAGGAGATAAAGATGCTTAAACATGGAAAGGCACTTCCTCACAAAAGCAAGCTGTTTCAGATGGACACTTTTCTTGATAGTGATGGACTCCTTAAGGTGGGAGGAAGGCTAAAGGATGCTTCTTTCTCTTCCTCACTGAAACATCCAGTATTAGTTCCAAAGGGTCACCATGTCACTCAGCTATTAATTGCTCATTTACACAGTAAGGTGCAACACCAAGGGAAAGGAATGACAATCAATGAGATCAGGTCAAATGGAATTTGGATTCCTGGCATCAACAGAGCTGTAACAAAATTTATACACCAATGTGTAAAGTGTCGCAGACTCAGAAGAGGAACAGAGGAACAAAGAATGTCTGATCTACCAAAGGTGCGCTTAGAGCCATTGCCACCATTCACATTTTGTGGAATGGACTGTTTTGGTCCCTTTCTAACCAAACAAGCTCGAAAGGTGCACAAGCGTTATGGACTTCTTTTCACTTGTCTTTGTTGCAGAGCAGTGCACATAGAAATGTTAGATGATATGACTACAGACGCATTTATCAATGTGCTCCGTTGTTTTATAGCCATAAGAGGAGCAGTCAGCGAGATAAAGTGTGATCAAGGAAGCAACTTTGTCGGAGCTAAAAATGAGCTGCAGGAAGCTTTACAACAAGTGGACACTAACCGCATTATCACATTTCTGGCTGAGAAGCAGTGTGACTTCAACATGCACACGCCTCATTCAAGCCATACAGGAGGTGTGTGGGAAAGGCAAATCAGGACGGTTCGAAACATCCTGCGCTCGACGGCTTCACTTTCGTCAGGCAGGATGGATGACTCATCTTTAAGGACATTCTTTTATGAGGCAATGTCGATCGTGAACAGCAGACCTCTTACAGTGGATAACCTCAGTGATCCAAACAGCCCAGAGCCATTGACCCCAAATCATCTGCTCACCATGAAATCAAAGGCAGCCCTGCCCCCTCCAGGTAACTTCATCAAGGAAGACATTTATGCACGGAAAAGATGGCGGCAAGTGCAGTACCTATCAGAGCAGTTTTGGTCACGTTGGAAAAGGGAGTATCTATCTAACATCGCAACAAGGCAGAAATGGCATACACCGAAGAGAAATCTGAAGGTTGGAGATGCTGTCATGGAAAAGATGGATGATTTACCTCGCAATGAATGGAGATTAGCACGCGTAATGGACGTAGTAACAGATAAAGATGGACTTGTAAGAAAAGTAAAGATTCGTTTTGGAGAACGGAAGATGGAGAATGGACAGAGTTCCCGTAAACTTTCTATAGTGGAACGCCCAGTGCAGAAACTGATTCTATTATTAGAAACTGTTTAACTATAGTCTTAAGTTTAAGTTGCATTCTTTCTTATGTCTCGTGTTTTCATAGAGGTTAAAGGTTACAGGTCATTTTTTCTGAAGGAAATCATTATCGCTCTATTTGTTTAGTTAAGCTCTAATGATTTGGTGGGAGTGTAAATGACTTTTCTAATATTTTGTGTCTCCTCATGTCATGTATTTGTTGACATGATAGTCGATGCTTTTATTTTGAAAGGGCTTGGAACGGTAAGGTGACTGACGCAAAACGGTAGAAGTAGCGCAGAGAAGTGGGGCAGAGAAAGTTGACATGAACGAGTCGGAGTGAAGGGGAGATAGTTGGGGTGTGATTCAGGGTGACAATCGGTTGGTTGGCGCTTGGTTGATGAGGGAACAAGGTGAGTGTGTTGTCGTGTATATATGTTTATTTTTCCTGCGGAACGTGTATTTCTCTATTGGGTGTGACGGTTGTGTTTTGCCACTAGATGGTGCTGATTTACTATGGTCAACCGTCAACAGTTGAAATACGTTGCATTTTATTTCATGACAGGGATTTTGGATTTTAATAAATACATCTATTGTAAAACATAATTTTAGCACAGAAGGTAAAAGATTTATATGTTAAGGTCAGAACAACACTGTTTGAGTACTAATGTTATTTTATTTGTATATTTTGTAGCTCTTACCGTGAGTTCACAATAAAAGGCTGTTCAATAAAGGACTGTGAACCATCAGTTTAAGAGACCATCTTATTCAACCGGGACGCTACACTAAACACATTATAACTATGAACTTCAGTACGCTCTATTTTAGTGCAGAATTTCACATCATTTTTCACATCTTTTGGAAATAAAAATGAGTTCCGATTGTTTTCAGCTCCCTCACTGCACAAACGTAAAATCTCACCAAGTAGTTTTGGTCCAGTTTGTTGTGCAAACATCTTAGTACATTTAAGATAAGACACAACTAAATTATGAGTAACTTTTCAGGAACATATAGGAGCTTGTTTTAATTCCTTAATATGGATGGAAAAAATATTAGTTCCATTGGCAGATTATTTCACTTATAACTGGAGAAAAATGTTTTGTTTTAAGTATCATATTCTGTCAATGGAACTAATAATTCTTCAGCAATTTTAAGGAATTATTTACTTAAACAAGCTTCTATGTCTTGCTTAAAAGTTGCTTATTGGTCTGTTTTGTCTTATTTTAAGTGTACTAAGATATTTTCACTAGAAACTGGACAAAAAAAAAATACTTGGTAAAATTTTGCCTTCAAAATTCAACTTTACTGATCCCAAAGGGAAATTAAATGTTGTTCTAAACTCATATAGATTGGGTTAATGATAACATTACCCAAACCACGAATTTCAGTGATTACATTCAAACTAATCAAACTCAATTTCTCAGAAAATAATCCTAAATAATAACTAATTAAAACGGCTTTTAAACACAGAAATAGTCTAATTATGGTAAGGCTGAAAGCTGCGAAAGTGACTCAACAGGCTGTTGCTAGGTAACCAAAGAATGAGTGAGTTGCTAGGTTACCAAAGAGTGAGAACATTATTTGATTCCACCAACCTTGCTTAGCTAGAGAGAGGTTGTCCATTTTCATATCCAGTGAGCGGATAATGGCCAGAAAGAGAGTCGGACTTGGTGGCTTCCTATATGCATCAGCTGGGTCAACCAGTCAGCCCGTTTCCCCTTTTTCTGTTTTTGGGCACAATGTTTCCGTTTGACCGTTGGCCCTCGCACCCAGCTGTGCCAGTCCATTGTCCTCAAGAGCCGCTGTCTCCCAAGTGTGGATTTAAGCCTTGGTGATATGTTACCAGCTCAACTGTCTTCTATAGCCATCAGCTAAGCCGAGCTGCATTCAGCCATGAAGTTCGTTTTTATTCAGACTTCAGCAGTTTTCTAGTTGTTCTGCTGAGGTAGTGACATCAATTTGTGACATCAATTTGTGACATCACACAAATTGATGTCACAAAGAGTGATGCACACTTTGCATCACAAAGTTGCAAGCTGCACTCTTGAACTCACAACCATTGCAGAAGAAAGAGAGAGAGGAAGTAGAAGGATTGTATCCGAACAAGAGATTGACAACGAAAGCATTTCAAGATAATAATAAAGGAACAGCTTTTGGATTTGTTCAGACTAAACAGATTAACAATGAATCAGAGCAGTAAAGCGTCGTGTTCTGATTCTGACCAACAGACTTCAGCTAGAGAGACTCAGAAGGAGCTGAGCAACGAGGAGCTGAAGATAAAAGTTGTCAACATGGAAAAAGCTACACATGATAAAGACAAGCTGCTTCAGGAGAAAGATGAGGAATTAAAAAAACTGCTCGACATAAACAGAGCTTTAAAGGAGGATAACGACATACTGGAGCAGAAAACCACCGACTTGGATCTGAAAAACGTTGTCCTGGAGAAGGAAAAGACCGCCTTAGAAAAGGAAAAAAATAACCTGAAGCAGGAGAACACCACCCTGGAGACAGAAAAGACTGCTCTGGAGCAGAAAATCATCGCCTTGGAAAAGGAAAAAAATACCCTGGAGAAGGAAAAGACTGCTCTGGAGCAAAACAGTACCTCCTTGGAGCAGAAAATCACCACCCTGGGGCGGAAATACACTGCCTTGGCAAAGGAAAACAATGACCTGAAGGAGGAAAACTTCTTTTTCAACCAGGTGAACACCATCTTGGAGAAGGAAAACACCTTATTCAAGCAGGAAAGACCCTCGATTGAGACGAAAATGAACACCCTGGAGCAGGACAACATCGCCCTGAAGCAGGAAAACACCACCCTGCTGCAGAAAAACACAGCCTTGGAAAAGAGAAAAAAAGTCCTGAAGAAGGAAAACTCAGTTTTCAGACAGGTAAACATCATCTTGGAGTCGGAAAACATCTACTATGAGCAGAGAAGAACCTCCCTTGAGGAGAGATGCACCTACTTAGAGAAGGTAAACACCAATCTGAAGCAGAGGATCACAGCTCTGAATCAAAAAAGCACTGCATTGGAGGATATAATCACAGCCTTGGAGAAGGAAAAAGCCGCCCTGGAGGAGAAAAGCACTGTCTTTGAGAATATGAGCACTGACCTGCAGCTTAAAGTGGTAGAGCTGAGCCATTGCCTGAGGGTCAGAATGGAACAGCTGAACCAGCAGCCATCAGAGGAAACCCACGAAGACATCCCATCAGTTTCAGACCAGCCACAGGTGCAGCCGCCTGTATTGAGTCGTGTGATCGGAGGCTTCTCCAATAAACTTCTGAAAATGTGTATTGACACTCTCAGGTATTGGTATGAAAGATTGAAGTTCTAAATAAAGCAGTGTCATGAGGGCTCCAAGCTTTAATCGATGGCAGAAAAGCTTGAGGACAACAGGACTGCGGTGTCAGGGGAAGCTTGACACTTGGGGGCTGATGGCGGAAGAGCTTAACGCTTGAAAGATGTTGGCAGGAGAGTTTGAGGCCCGCAGGACTGCGGTGCCACGGGAACTTGAGGCCATCGAATTCTGGTCTCCTTTGTCGCCAGATCATAGAGTTATATTATGAACTCTAGTTTTGTTTTTATTTTAGTTAGGCGTCAGATGAGGTGCTTGGGGCTAGCAGTGTCTCCTGGCCTGCCTCCAGGGCTTTGTAGCGAGCCCCGTTGGTCTCCAGGCTGACCTCCAGGGCTTCGTAACGAGTCCTGTTTGTCTCCCGGACTGCCTTCGGGGTTTCATAACAAGTCTTGTTGGTTTCCGGGCTGACCTCAGGGATTAGTAGCGAGTCCTGTCGGTCTCGCAGCCTGCCTCCAGGGGTTCGTAACGAGTCCTGTCAGTCATAGCGAGTCCCGTCGGTCTCCAGGCTGACCTCCAGGGCTTCATAGCGAGTCCTGTCGGTCTCCAGGCTGACCTCCAGGGCTTCGTAACGAGTCCTGTTTGTCTCCCGGACTGCCTTCGGGGTTTCATAACAAGTCTTGTTGGTTTCCGGGCTGACCTCAGGGATTAGTAGCGAGTCCTGTCGGTCTCGCAGCCTGCCTCCAGGGGTTCGTAACGAGTCCTGTCAGTCATAGCGAGTCCTGTCGGTCTCCAGGCTGACCTCCAGGGCTTCATAGCGAGTCCTGTCGGTCTCCAGGCTGACCTCCAGGGCTTCATAGCGAGTCCCGTTGGTCTCCAGGCTGACCTCCAGGGCTTCATAGCGAGTCCCGTTGGTCTCCAGGCTGACCTCCAGGGCTTCATAGCGAGTCCTGTCGGTCTCGCAGCCTGCCTCCAGGGGTTCGTGGCAAGTCCCGTTGGTCTCCCGGCTGATCTCCAGGGCTTCATAGCGAGTCCTGTCGGCTGGGCCGGATTTTAGCAGGGGCTTACCGGGGCTGCAGCCCGGGGCCCCGGCATTTCGGGGGCCCCGAAGGATGTTTTATAATTTTGTGAATGGATAGTGTCAGAATTTAATCAATGACTACGATGATTTTGCCAGCACCGATGAAAAATGTTCCAATTTGTTCTGGCAAACGTCCATCTTGAATGCTTGCTTGTTATTGGTCCACTTTTGACGCATCTTACGCATTGGGGAGGAGGAGCGTCAAGGGAATATTATTTTACAATGGCGGACAACAGAAAATATGACAGCGGAGCGCAGAAAAGAAGGAAGAGAAAAGAAAAAGAGCATCGCGCCAAACAAAATGCCTAAACTGACAGGCTTTTTTCAACCTGTTAGCGGAGATGGAGCAGAAACATCATTATCCGCCGCTCCTCGAACCCTTAGCTATGCTAACACCGGCACTAAGATCCAGCCAGAACCTTTAACCGTGACTGAGTCGGTGGCTGGACTGGCGTCTGTGGAGTCAGAGTCGGTGGAAGCGGGATCTTCTTCCGCAGATGGAAAGACGACTGTGGATCCGTCCAGTACCGATCCGGCGCATTGGGGGGAAATTGACGAGTCCGTGCGAGCTTACTGGGCTGAGCGAGGACCGGAGAGCTGTCAAAATATGAATGTTGGCTTTCAAGCATCAGAACCGGGTATACAAGCATCAAAAGCGTCACTTCTCCAAATCTCACTTTAAACGCAAGATGTTAAATGGTGAGTACATCGAAAGACCGTGGCTGCTCTACTCTCCATCCACCGGAGCTGCATTTTGTTTTGCATGCCGCATTTTCAGCAATGCTAATACTCAGTCAAACTTTGAGACTGGTTTCAGTGACTGGAAGCAGCAACTGAACGCATGAGAGAGCATGAAAACAGCGAACATCGTAGAAAAGCAACGCTGACATATGTTTCACTTGCAGCAGCCAGCGGGAGGATAGACACAGAACTGCAGAAACAATTTGAATCAGAGTGTTCATATTGGACTGAAGTGTTGAGAAGAGTTGTGTCTGTTGTCAAGTTTTTAGCAGAGAGGGACTGGCTCTGAGAGGAGCCAGTGACACATTTGGAAGAACTGATAATGGGAATTATCTGGGAATACTGGAGTTAATCAGCGAGTTTGATCCTTTTCTGAAGTCTCACATAGAGAAATATGGAAATGCAGGTTCAGGGAAACCCTCCTATCTTTCTTCCCAAACATGTGAGGAATTTATTCAGCTGATGGGTGATCGTGTTCTATCAGAAATAGTGAGTGAAGTAAAAATGGCAAAGTTTCAAACTTTTCAGGGTTGAGTATTGTTTTCTTATTTGGTTTACGTTTGAGTAAATGTAGGTCGTGTTTGTGGTTCGAGTTCCTACAAAGAAGTTGAATGCAAAAGTGTCATTAATAAATGGAAATCTGTATTTTGTTCTTTGTGTTTTTCAAGATGTTCTCTGTAAAAACCTTGGTCTAGAAGATGAAAATTGTTCATCTGCTTTTATTGAGAACCAGGGGCTGTAAAAAATCCTTCAGAGGGCAGCACTTTGGACTTACCTGGGTCAGGATATTTTCTGAAAACTACAGTATCTCTTTTTTCCAGAAGATATTGTTTATATCCATGTTCTGTCTGACTGGCAGAGAAGCACTTTTTTGACATTTATTTCCTCCACTATTTACCAAGAACTTTAAAACCAAAGAAAAAGTTTGAGTTTTGATATATTCCACTTGTACTTATATGGACTCGTAAATGCTGGTGACATTTGTAGAAATATTGTTTTACTAGCTTTGCTTTGTAAAAGTATATTTGAGCATTGCACCTTCTTGCACTCAATCTGTTTTATAGTTTGTGTTGAAGTCCAGGCAACAATAACTATTCAGTGATTTTATTTTGTGATGCAAGCATCATATTCTAGTTTCAACCCCAACATGTGGTTTAGTCTTTCTAGAAAAGAGTTCAGAGTTGTTTGTAGTTTGTGACAACTGGCTTATTAAAGTTGTAAGTTGTCCAAACTTACTGTTCGGTCATTTTCTGCTCATCCTCTAAAACAAAACACATACAATATATATATATATATATATATATATATATATTTTTTTTTTTTTTTTTTTTTACTCCAGCCCAGGGGCCCCCATCCTCCTAAATCCGGCCCTGCTCACTGCACTCAAGTGATTTCCACTCTGCTCATCTTGAGACTAGCACCAGTTAGTTGGACCTCTGTCAAATTAGGTCAGTCACTTTAAAGGGGGTGATTGTTTATGCAACCCCTTATTTTATGTTAGATGTTATGTTTTTAGTTGCCATATTGTTGTAGAAATCAGTTTTCGCTATGATACTTGAGTTATTTTTATTTTAAAAAAGCCCAATTTTGTTGATCCTGGTTGATTTGTAAAGGCAACAAAAGGGTAAAACATCCACGGGGGTGAAATACTTTTTTGTAGGCGTTGTAACTGAACTTTAACCATAAGCTTAAATTGTGAAGTTATACAAAGCTAATTACCCTATGGATGAACCGAAAGCATGGATGGACAGGTTTTCCTTTGTCCACGTCCTAACCGGAAACGCTCATAATCTGGAAAGGATTTTTCAACTGTGGCAGCTTAAAGGGTTGTCGAGCCTCTGAGAGATGTGGAACATTTACAGCAATATCCTCTGGCACACCACAGAGCAGGCGATGTTACTTAGACAGGAAGCTGCAGCAGCCAATACAGTCTCTTTGACAGGAAAAATCCTGATCCTGTAGGGTTTGCAAAACTGGCAAACCCTGCAGGATCAGGATTTTTTCCAACAAGAATCATAAGTAGGGTTTAGTTAGTGGCCTCTAGTCCAGAACTTGTGATCTGTGGTGACAAGTTTACTGAATTGTGAGTTTTTAAGTTGGTAGCAATTTCTCATCCCTATAAATAACCTTTACAGCAAAAAAAGAAAAAGAAAAAAATCCAACTTTCCTACCCCCTTTAAACGACAGCGTTGGGGATTTCTGCCGGCCTGAATGGCGGGTAGAATTTCTTGGGACATAAACACACATATGTAAATGCCCCAACAGTGCCGGAGGTATTTATGTCAGCAGCTCACACTGGCGTCACTTCAGGTCCCCGCCGGCTTGGAGAGCTTCGGACAAAGACGTCCCTCTGTCTGCTGTCTGTCAATCCAATATAGCCGTTGGCAGTGACTCCGCTTCGTTATTACCTTCCCACAGTTTAAAAGTGGCTCCTGAACAAAGACACTTAGTGAGGGACTGAAATGAGCCTTGCCCCTCCTCACTTTGGTGAGGCAGCGAGAAATTAAATGAATTGCAGGAGCCAGGAAGGTAAAGATGTAGCACGGTTAAACTTGCGTAGAAAGTTGTATACTAACATGCCACAGTTCAGGTTGATGGACTGTATAAGACACATTTGCCACAATTATTGCATCAACCCTCAATCCATGTTTCTGTTACATGGAAACATTGATTTTTATTCATGATATTCAGACAGGAAACAGGCAGCAACGTGCTAAGGTTAGCAATCTAACCCCAGACAGCTGGTTCATGGACTAATAGCCTCTGAACATGTGGGTCTCACTCTACCACCATGCCAGCAATGTCACCTTGTATGACATTTTAAGTGAAACTTTAAAGGTTGGTCTTATTAGTGCAGTAAAAGTCAATTTAGTCAGTTCAACAATGTTCCGTGAGTTTTCCATTGGTAGATCAAGGTTTTCAGTGCGTTTCCAAAACCTTAGAACTGGCTTTGGAACCCTTTGAAGACAGATTGATATCAATGACTTTGTTTTGGGGCCATAATGTGTCCAAAAACACATCTTTTAATCTACTTTATATTTTGTCAGGCAGGTTCTGTTAAAGTGGAATCTCCATTCTACAAGTGTGGCAGCAAAAAACTAATGAAACTGAAACAAAAAATGCCTTTAATATTCACTGTAAGTTTATTATTTAACCAGGGAGACCATTACTGTTTTGCTTCTCCTGCAACTTGAATATGTTTTTTTTCCCCCCTTTTCCTGATGCATTTTTTTTGACTGATCTGTTAAAAATTAATTCACAAGCCAACGAGTAAGCATTTCCGTCTGCAACTGCGATGAAGGCTAATCACTGGCTGGAAACAAGATGGTCGTGTCTAATTGGGCATATGAAATAAGCGCTGGCGTATGAGTCTTGTCAACAGTGCAGTTACGTTTCCACAAATTAGTAGTTGCCATGGAGATTAATATTAATGTTTTTGGAGATGGGCACTTTGGAGGTGGGTTCCTCACTATGTGGACATGAATATGGGTGGAAACATGGGCTGGAATGTGGGAACGTGGGTGGGCCAAGAACGAGGCGGAGCTGTACTGTAGTTGACATTCCCGGCTAGTTTACACTAGTTCCTCCGAAGTCTCTCAGAATATTTGATCGTTGCGGATTTTCCAAGTCCAGTTGACGCTGTATGTGCTCTTCCGCCACAATTGACGAAAACGTTTGTACCTCAAAGTTCGACCACGGAATAGTCAACTTGCAGCTCAACTTTTCGCCAGTATGGTCTCGCTGCGATTTGAAAATGGTGGTTGAGGTGTTGACGTAAATCCACGGGCCAATCAACGAATGCAGTCTGCTGCCAATCAAATGGCTTGTGTGCAGTACCCGGCTTGGTTCGGCTTGTGCCACCCCTGAGGTGGTTCCAAAAAATGGGGGAGGAACTGCGCAGGATGGAGACAAATCTGGCCCGGGTTGACTGGAGAAGAACAGATTAAAGCCACACCTGTGGAACACACACTCTGTTATCAAGTCCTGGACTAGAGGGGACTTTGGTTTGCTTGCAAAATATAACCTTAGAGGTTTTCCTGGGTGAACCTGGCCCATAGTCCCCCTGGTTACACTAATTAAAAGCTCCAGGTCACTTTACACTGTCTGCTGCAACAGTGACGTAGGCTTTTTAGCTTGTGCCCTATTTACCTGGGCAGATTATCTTCTGTCAATTGAAGCTAAAGCTGTTAGTTAATGGAGAGAGAAAGTACCTTCGTGCCTCTGTGTATGAAAGAATGCGAACATAAGACGTACATGGTGTGTCTAAATGGTACTGACTTCATGTTTGTAAATGAAAACTCCAGAGGTTGTAGGCAACATACCCAGGGCTTCGTGTGTTTGCTTGGGGGACATCTCCTACGCAAGCAGAGACAGAGCTGAGGGGATTAGGTAATCAGTTGTGGTACAGCGCGTCAGCGAGTGGCAACCGAAATAGATATGCGGATGGGGAGGACACAGAGGAATGATGTTTGAGGTCAGATCACACAAGAGAGCATCTGGAGCAGAGGGAAAACAAAAGCTGAGGAAGGGACACGTGGAAGGGGCACGTCGGCCGTCAGCCACGAATGCCATCATTCATTAGCTTCAGGTCCGACTTTCAGCATCCGGTAAAGTTCTGACTCAGATTATTTGTATTTTGCTGCATTGTTTATTTGGAGTGTTTCAGATCTGTCGTGTCCAACTTCGAGACATTTCTAGAAGTCTTTTGAGTTGTGAGTCAGAGAAGGGGGGAATAAAGGTTTTTCAGAATGCATGTAATGGAAGAAGCCACGTGTTTTTAGACTTTAAATTGGTATAAATATGTTCAGGTTGAACCACAAAGAAGAATGGAATATTCTGTAGTACGTCGCAAAAGTACAGCTTGAACTTTTCTACATTTTAGCAGGTTGCAACCGCAGAATGCAATGCATGTTTGATTTCTGATAGTCCAGTACAACTTGGTGCGTAATTGGAAAGTAGAATAGAAATTATACTTGCAATACAAACATTTTCATCAATAAAAAGTGTGACATGGATTTGTTTTCAAACACCTTAAGCCCCCGTTTTGCAGAAGCACACAAACCCTCTAGGCAACCTGTTCCCCTCCTCGCCTGTGGTGGCGCTGTTTCTTTTTTGTGTTGAAAGAAATGACACAGAAGCCTCTGAAGAAGACACAGAATTCACAAAATGTTAAACAGTAAACTGACACTGAAATCCTACAACCAGATGTTATCGGTTGTAGGATTTCTCTTTTCTCTTTGGTAAAAGACCTTGAGCCATTTCTCTCACTAGCGCTAGACTCGCACGTTTGTTTTGTGTGTTTGCGTTTACCCAGAATGCCCTGTGCTTTCACTTGCTTCCTGCTTTCCCACTTTCAGTCACATGTGTATTCAAATCACATCAGAGTTCATTTCAACCTTATTGAGATGTAGATTTGTAGGCAGATCAGAGTTAGATTACGGATTCAAACCCCCCCAAATTAACCAGATTTTCTAAGCAAACAAATTGGAGTTGGAGTTGGTTGCTCTGAGTTTTATTTAGGAGTATCAGAGTGAAAAGACCTGCACACCAAGAGATTTGGGAAAACTATGATTTCCCTCCACCACTCTGTTAGCTTGCCTTCTAAAATCCCATTAATGTTTGTAAAAGTTATTGGTAGTAGCTCGGCAAAATGTGGCAAAAAATAAATAAATAAAATAAAAATCTGGTTCTCCGGGTTTATCTGTGAAAAGTTTGTGGGAACAAGGTCTAATCTTTATTTAATCACATACTAGTCCAAGCGACTCTCCTCACAGAGACAAGTGGGGATAGTCATGAAGAAGAACGCAGCAAAGTGAATGTTTGGTTGGCACTACCGGGTTGCCGGGGTCGGATGTGTCGGAGTTGCATTAGTGAAGCAAGAGGATTAGGCAAATAGACCAAAGAGCTAAGTCAACACACACACACACGATGCTTGAGCTGATTTCAACCACTTGCTTTTGTCATGGACACACAAATTGGTGTGAAGGAAACGTTCTTTAAATAATATTGGCATGAGTTTTAGTTTTTATTACTGCTGCTCCCCACCAGTAGCTTCAACCCACAGGGAGATTTTGTACCTTTCTCTGGCTACTAAGGTATGGAATTGGGAATGTTAAAATATATGTGATTAATTATGTTGTTTTTCTTAATCTAAACACAAATTATTTTTAGTGCTTTTCCACCTACAGCCTGTATACGCGTCTCACTCTACTGCTTTTTTCCCTTTTGTTTTAATGAAGTAGGAATGATGATGTTGCAAAAAACTAAGTCTCCCACATCACCTTTTGTTACATTGCATTTGAGGCTGTAGCAGGAACAAGATGAGCGCCACAGAAGCTCGATTGCCACTGACTGTTTTGACAGTCACTCGCTTCTGGATGCTGGAAATTGAAAGTGAGACTGAGGGGTTATTTTGCATAATAATTACCCAATATTATTATGGGTGATAATAATTTGCACAGTACATAAAATGTACTCATGAATGTGTTGACATTAAAATGTCAACACAGTAACTCAACGGGAAAGCAGCGTACCCATTCACAGTAGGTCATTTTGAATTCCACACCACTGATCCAAGTGTACACGCACTATTCAGAACAAGCATTCTTCAAAAGTGACACCTGGGGTGCTGTGGTGGCGCAGGGGCAAAGCACGACCCACGTATTGAGGCTTTTGTCCTCGTGGCGGTGGTCGCAGGTTCAATTCCCGGACTGGTGACATTTACCCGCATGTCTTCCCCCTCTCTCAATACCCTGTTTCTTGTCAAACTACTTTCACATAAAGGCCAGTAGAGCCAACTAAACCTTAAAAATAATAGTGACACCTAGACTTCAAAGATGTGACAAGAGTATTTTTTCACCAAAATCCCCCACATTTCTCCACTTGTAGACCCTAGATGAGTCTTTAGTCTGAGGAGAGATCTCCAGAATCGATTGCCCTGAGCTATCTTGTCCACCTCAAGCTCTGAGGATTTCTACAGGAGCTGTAGTCATTTGTAACGCAAAAGAGCAGTTTCCTACACTGAGTTACTGCATCAGGCAACGGTCCAACTCTTTCTGTCTTCCATAGGGTGTGTGTTACTCTGACCCTACCCTAACTGTAAGGCACAATATGAGAGTAGCACTCATCAAATTTACAACAAACTTTGAGATGGCTGTAAATACGTGACAAAGAAAATTCCAGCCTTTCCGCCACTAAGTATAGACAAAGTCCAAGTTGCCAGCAGTGCGTATATGAACATGGGAATCAGTTCTTGAATGTGACTAGCATTGCTTTGAGTGGTTGGAGTACACAACACAACGCAATCGATTGTCTACTGTTGTATGCCAACAGCTTTAGGTTGTTTTTTTAACTTGTGTGACTTAAATATGTGGCATGAGACAATTTGTTTTATGTGTCCTCTTTGCAGTCATGACAAAACAGCACTCCATCATGTTACTTTTTAATAAAAATAGATCAAGGCAAAGCAACAAAAAACACTAAGCACCCCCGTATCGTTTAAGAGTTGCTTCTTTTTATTCCTACAGTGACTAAATGGTCCTTTTGCTGTGTTCTTTGGTTGATGCAACAATCTGGTGGTGGATTTAAATAAAATCCCAAAACAGTAACAATAAATGGGGATTCACTGCACAGTCAGATAAGCAATACATGAGCTCCCCGTTTGCCGAAAAGTGGAACGATAATTTACTCGGATGCATGTCACCTCCTTTCAGTTTAATATCCTGATCTCATTCAGATGCAAATTTCAGTCATTTTTATCCTTTTGGGCAGATTTTAGATACGTCAAACACATGAAAGACAATCCTAGTCTGTTTTCAGCAGCAGGAATTATGGAGGTGATGCACAGACGTACCTACAAAGCACACCCAATTCCTACTGAAGTAATGATATTTTGTGACTGAAAAATCAAAGTGTGGAGAGTCATTCTACAAGTTTACATTTTTCAACTCCGCTCCGCTTTATCTGCCTCGCCAGTTTCTGGCTCTGGACTTCTAGGCGTTCTGTTCCCTAGTTAACTCTGTTTCTGTTTGTTACTTGTTACACCATGTGATGCTGCAAACACTTCAAAATCATCAGTCCTAAAAGGTTCTGTCCCAGATACTGGATGTAGGCTAAAGACCCTGGTCGAATTTGATGCAAAAATGATTGATAATCCCCATGAAATCACTAAAACCAGAGTTAAATGAGGATTTGGCAGACGTTGTCTTCATGGTTCACGACAGTCAGTAATGGCATTTCATACCGTTTGTTATCCCAGAGACACAGGTTAGGAAGAGTCCAGAATGCAACCGTTTGCTTAGCGACCATCTACAATTCTAGTAGGACAAAACACATCAACAAAAAACTTCTAGGTGACCCAAACACTGAGAATCAATACTGAATTTGGAAACTACTCCAGAATAATAAGGTTTCTCAGATTTCATGAGATTTTTATTGATGGCATGGAAAGATGTGGGTCTTTCCAAGATGGTGGTTTGAATTGACAAATTGGCAAGTTGACATGGTGACCAGAAGCAGGACATTTACGCCTAGAAATCTCTGAAGTGAATGAGTTCAAAGCAATTCTGCTAAGAAGACTGGGCCAAAATTCTTCCACAAAGATGTAAAAGACTCACTTCAAGGTATCGCAAATCCTCAATGGCAGATTGTTCTTGCAAGCGGCGGCGCAGCCAGCTATTATTTTGAGGAGGCAATTACTTTTTGGGGGGCCAGGTTCGCTTGAACAACTTTTTTTCTCATGATAATGAATCTGCGTTTTGTATTTACTCCGGCTATCTTTGTCTGATGGTAAAATTGGTTGGATGATCTAAACAGGAGCAAAGAAAATAAAATAAGAAATATGCAAGGGAACAGAAACAAATCCATCTTTAAAAAAAAAACACACAAAAAAACTTAACAGCCTGCTCATTTTTTCCCAGTGCTCTATCCTGTATCCCTATATGCACGTGTCTGGTGTGTGTGCTTTGACGTGACCGCCATCATCTTTGCACAAGATCACGGGATCGTCTCTCTCACTGTCTCTAGCATTGCAGAAATCCTCCCATCTGTCACTCCTAATCAGCAGAGAGCAGCCTGCATGTTCACAGGGTCTTACAGTGGGATGACATAGACACACACACACACACACACACGCCAACACGCACACACACTCACAGATTACATTCATGCTGACACAGTAAATCATAGAGCGGAATCCTGCTCCCCTCTGGCTATTACTCATTATAGCGACATCTGGAAACACGAAAAAGCCATTAGAACATTTACAATCTGCACAAAACTTCCTTATTTATGATACAATTTATTACTTGTTTTTACAGTATGAATATGACGTGAATTATGTAAATTCAAGCTTTGCAAAATCGTAACGCAATATTGCTATGCAGGCTGGGTCGGCATCAAAAATGGATTTCAATCTACTCATCAGTTCGTCCATTTGTCCATCCAGCAGTCATTGGGCGAGAGGCGGTATCTACAACTTGCATAGATCCTCAGTAATGTGGGAATATCCGCTATAATTTTATATAAATCTTACATATTTACAAAAGAGGAGGTTGTGGAAATGAGAAAGGAACTAGGAGAGTTAATGACAGGTGAGTGGATGCAGTTGGGGAAAGAGGGTGATGGAGGGAAATGAGGAAGTGATTAACAGCTGGGAAGGGTAATAGTGGGATGAGGTGAGGGGGAAAAAAAACAACAAAGAGACCTGAAAGGGAGAAAGAAACCTGAACTAAACAATAAACCGAAAGATACACTAGCCAAAAGAAACAAATTTCAAACGCAATGAGACTAAACTGACACAAGGGATAAACTAAAGAAATAACCAATAAATGATCGTAATATATACATAGATGAAACACCAAGTCCAAGCACTAATACATCATAACCCAGTTTTAAAACGCCCAGACTTTCTTTGACATCTTGTCATAATGACTTCCAACCGCAAGAACGGTGGAGGAAGTCATTATTACCCATTTTAAAGCCATACCTGGTATATCTTGATGGCGCTTGCTGTCCCATCTGCTTTACAGCGTAAAAATAAAAACAAGGGTCCACATGATAATGCTTCGTCTTTGTTTCCCTTTCAATCAGGTATGTCCTGCGTCCCGGTCCTGCCACCTCGTCGGGGTTCCTTCTACGTGGAGAGAGGAACAGGCATGTCGGTGGGCAGTGTGCTGGCCTTCTGGTGCAGAGAGGGATACCAGCTGGTCGGCAGCGACAAAATCTCCTGCCATGTCAGAAATGGCAAAGCGCAGTGGAGCAACTACCTACCCGTCTGCGAAGGTGCATAGATCCACCTTTTAATGGGTTTATGTATACTGCGTTATTAATGGCCAACGTCATTATCTCATGGCTCAGCCTTGAAGTCAGTCCAGTCCAGATGGAAAACAAATGATCGGAAGTGTTAATATAAGCATCTTTTATCCTATAACAGCGATCCCCAGACCAGAGGACCGTGGACTGAGAGTGGCCGTGTTGGCTTCAGTTGTGAGTGGCATCGTCATTTTTGCCATGTCCTTGTCCTTCCTCGTCTGCTGCCTGCAGGAGCGATCTAGCCGGGACCGTGCCAAGAAAGACGGCCGGAGCAGGTGGGCTTGGACGTTTGGCTGAGAGACATGTTGGTTGTTCTCTAGTTAGCTGAAAGACCTTTGTCTTGGTCAGACGCAGAGAGAAGAGATCAGGCCGCCGCAGTGAATGCTGGCTGGAGACGGAAGAGGGAGAGTGGGAAGCCTTCCCTCCACCCAAGATTTTCCACCTGTCCCAAAGGATGGACCCCCGACTGGCACCCGACAGTCCCCTTTACCTGACAGGAGGTCTCAATGGATACGAGAACAGAGGATACCAACGGTAAACCATCTTTACAAACCAAGTCAAAATGATTGTAAAGTTTACATAAAATAATATCCAAACTTAAGATTTTCTACACCTCAACATAGTGTATGATAAACTACTTTATCATACACTACCTTGTTGTCGCACTTATACTCAATACATTTTAGTTTTAGACAAACATAACCTCAGTAAATACAAAAACTGTTTCTTACATACTGTCATCTCTCTAAAACAAGTCATGTGTGCCAAAAGATTATTTGGGGGGGATCACTTTTGTCAATAACTGGCGTAGGCCATTATTTTAGGAAGGAGACAATATGCTAAAATATTAGATTTTACTCTTTGACTGCTAATGGACAAATCTCATTGGCATTTTATGATTTGTTCAAAAAATGTGCTTCTACACTGGAGTTGTACACTAGCTCTTACATTCAATCATTATTAGGGACAATGGTTGTGACCATGGTAGGAGTCTATTCCACACTCTGTCACTGAGTCCTTGGACAAGACACTCCACCCACCTTCAATCAATCAATCAATCAAATTTTATTTGTATAGCACATTTCAGCAGCAAGACATTTCAAAGTGCTTTACATCATTACAAACACAGAAACACAATGCAATATAGAATCAATAATCAAAACAAAGCATTAAGTCAAGTTCCATCCATAAATTTGTAATTGATTACATTTCAAATACAATTTTGTCACGGAATTTAAGCGCCTGTTCTCGCAGGACTCCGTCGTCCTTTTTTGCAACGGGTATTCGTCGGGCCCCGTCTCCCTGAACAGGAAGGCACCAGGCTCCGTCCACCTAACCACGGAATTTTGCGCGAGGACTCCGCCG
Organism: Xiphophorus couchianus; assembly: GCF_001444195.1. NCBI lineage: Eukaryota > Metazoa > Chordata > Actinopteri > Cyprinodontiformes > Poeciliidae > Xiphophorus > Xiphophorus couchianus. Next base: position 14,963,432 of record NC_040244.1, on the reverse strand, counting down.
TCCTCCACGGATTTCGTGCAATATTTTTACCTGTTAGAGTCTAGAATTGACAGGGTTTTCTGTGCGCGCAGTGACCCTCAGTCACTCGCCATTTTTAAATTTGTAATTGATTACATTTCAAATACAATTCTAAACAGGTGGGTTTTTAGTTGAGATTTAAAAGAAGTCAGTGTTTCAGCTGTTTTACAGTTTTCTGGAAGTTTGTTCCAAATTTGTGGTGCATAGATGCTGAAAGCTGCTTCTCCTCGTTTGGTTCTGGTTCTGGGGATGCAGAGCAGACCAGAACCGGAAGACCTGAGAGGTCTAGAAGGTTGATACAATAAAAGCAGATCTTTAGCCGTTCAGTGATTTATAAACTAACAACAGTATTTTAAAGTCTATTCTTTGAGCTACAGGGAGCCAGTGGAGGGACTTTAAAACTGGTGTTATGTGATCTATCTTCCTGGTTTTAGTGAGAACGTGAGCAGCAGTGTTCTGGATCAGCTGCAGCTGTTTGATTGATTTGTTAGACAGACCTGTGAAGACGCTGTTGCAATAATCAATACGACTGAAGATGAACGCATGGATGAGTTTCTCTAGATCTGGCTGAGACATTAGTCCTTTAATCCTGGAAATGTTCTTCAGGTGATAGAAGGCCGACTTTGTAACTGTCTTTATGTGGCTCTGGAGGTTCAGGTCAGAGTCCATCACTACTCCCAGGTTTCAGGCCTGATCGCTGGTTTTCAGTTGTAATAACTGAAGCTGTACATTGACTCTAGATCTATAGCTCTAGATCGTTCCTCTTTAGGTCCAAAAATAATAACTTCAGTTTTGTTTCTGTTCAACTGGAGAAAGTTTTGGCACATCCACACATTTATCTGTTCTAAGCATCTGTTCAGTGATTGGATGGGCTCTGAGTCACCTGGTGACATCGTAATGTAGAGCTGCGTGTCATCTGCATAGTTATGGTAGCTAATATTATTTCCTGTTATAACCTGAGCTAGTGGGAGCATATAAATATTGAATAAAAGGGGTCCTAGGATTGAACCTTGGGGTGCCCCACATGTGACCTTTGACCTCTTTGATGAAAAGTTTTCAATTGAAACAAAGAAATTCCTGTTCTTTATGTAGGATTTAAACCAGTTAAGCACTTGTCTGCTGATGATGGTCAAAGGGCCTACCTCTATCAGTGTGCCCCAGAACAGCTGTAGCTACTATCCAGTAGCTAATGGTAGCTTTCTACCATTAGCAGATGACAAGCTTGAATTGAGGAATGACTTAATGCAATGTGAAGCGCTTTGGGGTCCTTTGAACTTGATATAGAGCTATGCAAGTACAAGCCATTTACCATTTGAGTCTTGGAACTTTAGACACTTTGAACTCCAATATTTCATTGGCTTGCATTGACTAACAGTGTTCTTCTCGTTGTTCTGTGTCCCGTTCAGGAGTCAGGAGAGTCTGCTGAAGACCTCTCTGCCTGGACTCTACCGTTCTGAATCCCAGCTGTACCCACACGTCGTCCTCCAGAGGGTTCCTACTCCTACTGCACCCTCTGCTCCTTCCGCTCCATCGGCTCCCCTGTACCTCCACCTTCCCCCGTCTACTTCGGCAGGCTCCTCTCCAGCCCACACCATTACCCAAAGCCAGCCCCGGATCATGGCGCAGTTCCCCACGCCAACGTATCCGCCCAACCCCAACACAGCTGTGCCTACTTACCACCACCCAACACCAGCTCCTATTTACCCCAACCCTAACCCACCACCTCAGAGGCCATGGCAGTAGCTTTGTCTTCTGTTGTCCTGCTCTACAGGGTTCTACAGGTTCTAGCTGGCTATGCAGAAGAAGAGCAAAGAAAGAAAAGGCCCGAGTCACATTTTGAGAAAGCCTTTTAGGTTTTCTTATCCCCGTTTTCTCTGTTGAAAATGCCCTGCTCCAAAGCAGACATGAAGGAAATGCAGCAAACAACAATGTACTCCTTGTTACTGCATGCTTGAAGCACTTTTCCTACTGCCAGCACTTTACCAGTGAACAGTTGAGTTTTCTTAGTTCTACCTGAAATGTTGGTCATCAGCGAAAACTCTGCTTTCTTACAAGGAACTCTGTCAAGCCAGTAAACAAAGGACCTTGGGTTGGGGTTGTAATTTCTGCACTAACCTCATTTGTAAGAGAAACCTGCCATAGTAGGTGTGTTTAGGCAGCTCTAAGCCATTTAATGTATTTTCTATCATTAACTGCTTTTAAAGAAGATCCCTATCAGCCTTTTTTCAGGTGTTGCTGATCTAACTAAGTTTTAACTAAGTGAAATTATGCTTATGTATTGACTAGAGCTGTGAATAAGTTAAGGAATGCAGGTCTTCTTAATATTCTTGTACTTTCTGGTCCTATGACTACAACCGGCACTGTGACTGAAAGGCTGCTGTTGTTCCAGCCACTAAGCAAATCTATTTTGCACTATTTGTATGGATTTCAAAATGTAGCAAGAGCTTCTCAGCTGATCTTCAACACCAAAACAGTTCAGTTAATGTTTTCTCTGTGTGTTATCTTACAAAAGTCAGCACTCGAGTGCTTGACTAACTAGACATTGTGACATTCCCCAACAGGGGGATAGTGATTTGCTTAGATCGGTTATATAGAGCTTTCTTTGAGGACCAGAGTTCAACGAGTAACCTATATATTGAAGATGATCATTTTTAAGATAATCTCTGGCTTTATATAATAAAAGTGGTGTAAAAGAATGCAAATCTATTGTTGATCCATTGTAAACTCTGTTGAGTTTGTGTATAAAGTCTAGCCGTATAGATACAGTCCCTTGCAAAAGTAAACATACAGCTTTGTCTGCCCTTCTGTGCACAAATGCTCCAGCTCAATAGGAATTGGGAAGCAAGCCTAGGATTTAGGTCGGGACTTGACTGATCTAACGAATAAAAGTGCTTTGATCTAAACTGTTCTGTTGTATTTCTGGATGCATGTTCAGGATGATTGTACTGCTGGACGGTGAGCAAGTCTTTTGCAGCCTCTAAGAAGTTTTCTTCCATGATTGCTCTTATACACTTGGCCTCTATCCATTTTTCCTTTAACAGCGACAGATTCCCTGTCGCTGTTAAAGCCGCATGAATCTGGAAATGGTTTGTTCAGGATGTTGTGCGATATTAAACCCCTTCTCCATTGTCAACTTTCAGTCTAGCCGGTTAATGTCTGGTTTGGGTCTAGCCAAATACCTGTTGGCAGTGTGTTCCTCACTATATGGGCAGGAATGTGGGAATGTGAGCGGGCATTAACTCTGGTCAATATGTCGATAATATAATTTTGTCTTTCATTATGTTTGTTTGTTACGGGTTGTTCTGAACCATTGACGGAGTAAGCGCTCTTCCGCAAGTACCGCCTATGCCTGTCCAGTGACATAGAACTACGGGCCAATCAACGAATGCAGTCTGCTGCCAAACGAGTCGCTTGCATTCAATACCTGGCATGACCCGGCTAATCCAATCCCTGACACGAATCTGTCTGGAACTGACTGGGGAAGAACCAGTAAAAGCCACGTCCATGGAGAAGAGGCTTTATCAATCTGACCAGAATAACTTCGTCCATGTTTTCTGTGTCCCCTACAAGAGTTGTGGCGATGACTTCCTTCTTGTCATTCCTCCATAAAAGTCTGTTTGTGCTGCATTGACTTATAATTATTCTGCTGACAGATTCTCACAGCTGACCTGTGGATGTCTGCAACTCTTCCAGATTTACCACAGGCCTTTCATTAATCATGCTTCTCTGCTTAATATTTCCTATGGCAACACATTTCTGCCAAAAACGCTGAGGAGCAAATTAATGGGCTCTTTGCACCTCAGCTTCCGCGTTCGGGAAAAAGCGGCTCAATCGTTTCCGATCTATTGAAAAAGGCTCTTTGCACTGGGTGTTTGCAGGGCTTGTCCAAGGTAACAATTAATGATGTACATCAATCCGAAGCCCCAACAAGTAAGCTGGAGAAAGGTTTTAAGATGTTCACAGATGTTCGTTATACATTCACAGATACAAAGGTGAGTTTTACTTTCTTTAAACTTTGTGGCTAACATTACTTTTAGCTTATTCTAGTAGGCAATATTCTTGGACATTTTTCTTGTAAAAATGTGCTATTTAAGTATCTAAACATTTTTCATCCATCCTAACGGACAATGTTTTTACCTTGTGAGGTCTGTGAATAAGCATAAATGTCCCTGGTCAGAGCATGCTCTGTTGATTAATAAATGATGCTCTGTTGTGTTTCCTTAATACACTCCTCAGGGTTTTTGGCAGGACTGTGATGCCATATTCTTCTTACCTGGCCAGCCATTTTATTTGCAATTACTAAAAAGCTAAATTTGACACAGGTGGACTTAATTAGATAACTTCTTAAGGCGATTTGTTCCTTTAAATTTCATAAATAGTGTTAGAGTAAAGAGACTAGATGCAAAAGACAACATTTTCTCTGTAAAAATTTTTGCAAAGTCTTGCATTCTTTTTCTTCCACTTTATAGTTATACCCTACATTGTTCTTGGTATTCCACATGAATTCTCAATGAAACATATTAAGGTTTGTGTTTTTACCATTATAAATGTGGAAAAGTTCAAGGGGTTTAAATACTTTTGCAAAGCACTGTAGGTAAACTCCATAACCTTAAGCTTTGTTTTGTCCTATTAATAAAAGGTTTCTGTTTATATCGTAGGTTTGTGGTGCCTTTCTATCCTAAAGAAAGATATAAAACTTCAGATATTTCACAAAAAGATATTAACATTCATGGAAAAACCTCACATAACCTTATATTAAAGCATAAAGTACGGCGCCCACCGTAAGAAAGGCTTACAGTGTTCAATTATGCTGCATAACTGACCAGTACAGTATTGCGAGGTAACGCAAAAGAAAAAAATTCCCCATGTCCCCTAGGGGGCTCCGTAGAATACAACATACGAACAACCGAACGTATGTATTTTCATCGCAAAATATGTCCAGCCTCCATTAGTGCTCTATTTATATGACACGTGCCAACATACAACATGAATCGATGTTGTTTTCGAATTGATGGGAGAATTTCATTTCTGTTGATTTACAGCACAAGCGAGCGACGCGTCATATTTTCAACATTTTGAGGATCCGGTGTGTCACAAACTGCTGTTTGTTTGCTGGTTGGAAATATAAAACAGATTACATCTCGATCCCAAACACTTAGCTTATTTTCTTCCAACCCAGGAATCATATTTGCAAATGTGAATTCAGACGCCATCTTATGACAGATAAAAACAATCTGCAAGACAAGGCACGTGAAAATAAACAAGCTGACCACATAAAGCATCTGAATGCTTGACTGGGAAAACAAAAAAAAAAACATATTTTTGCTTGCATGGCAAACAAAATGTAAAAATTCTGCCTGTAAGCGAACTGGAAAATACGAGTGAGAGTAGTTCAGTGCTTTTCAAAGTGGGGGCCGTCAGGGGGCGCTGTGGGGCCCTCAGAAAGCTGGAGGGAAGATAACGAGAAAAAAAAAGCCCGATTGTCTTTTTTTCTTTTATCTCAATTTTTTCTTCAGAATTTTAGTTTTGTTTTTCAATCTTTCTGTTTAGGTAAAATATAACTTCAAAAAATTATTTTAATGTTACTTTTGAGGCTCATTTTCTGATTGGCTGCCAGTCAAATTGATCAGACTGCTTGGATGCTCAAGCTAGCGTAGCGCAGCAAGCTAGAAATGGAAACGACAAGAAAAAGACGAAACGAACCGTCCAGCAGCCCGACTGTGGAGAACATAAGAACTGTGTGAATAAAACAATATGTTACATATTTTCTAATGATCAAAAGAGTTCTACTGAAAGTGTGCATTATTTGGAAATAAAGACCTTTTTTGCAACAGAACTATTTGGGAGATATTTCATGTGTTTTACTTTTATTAGCTCTATCATTATGTTTCATACACACAGAGCTACAGCTTCTACTTACCCTTAAAATCCCACTGACAGAAACCTATGAATGTTTTATAGAAAGCTGGTACAATTTGGCTTTGTTACATAAATAAATGACGGTACTTTCTGTGCTGCCTCATTGTTCATCTGCCTTCATAGTGTCACCTAGATTTATTGGTAAAGATGTGTAAAAAGTCATAAAATAAATTATTTAAGGAAGTTGCATAATCTAAAAAAAAATAAAAATTTAGAACATCCCAGCCTTGAATTTAGATACATTTATTTAGTGGGGGGGCATCCATGTCAAAAAAATATAACTGTTTACATCTACGTTCCAGGCAAAGTTATTGAAATTCTTAATAATCCTCTAAAATAAATGCCACTGAAGCATTTTACATTTGATAATAACTTCTAATAAGTAAAATATGACACTTTTTTCGCCCTGTGCGTTTAAACATAACACGACACAAAAAGCTCGTTATGTAAGCTAGCCACTGGCTAACCACCACGGGATTCAACTTACACCTCAACTGGTTGTTTCGGGAGTGATGTCACATAAAAGCATTTTCTGCACAGCCATCACGAATGTAGACATGTGGAGTTTGCTCAGCTTTTCTCGAACATTTACTGAAACCGTGTGTTTTGGCGATACAAAGACAAAATCTTTTTTAGAAAAAAAAGAGTGAATATGTGGAAGAGCGCGTCGGGCCAGGTGTTGAATATGGTGGAGGATCTGGGATGCTGTGGATCAGATTCTCTTCCAAAAGTCCAAGGGACACCGCAAAGATGCTGTCAAGCTATACTCTTGTTATCCAGGTATGTATTCTACTTCTGATGTGCTCCCATTGTGGAATAGTCCATGTCTATTGGGAGCAAGTGTGTGACATTCACAGTTTCTGGCTGTATCAGGATCGGGACGTTATTTTTTGCCCTTCTTTCACCGTCTCATTTTCAGTTTATTTTCTTTAGGCTTTATGTGTGCTCCTGAATGTTAAGATAATTATAACAACTAAATGATTAACCAAATCAATCAGAAAGTTGGGCATGCCGTCAGTTTCACTTTCAGTTTCACTTTCAGTTTCAAGTATCGAGATGTCTGCATAGCACAGCACGCAATACGTAGTGGCATAAAAAGGGTTAATGTAACAGATTTGTGAGCCATAGTTGCATCATTTTTGTAGCAATGGTGGACATGTATATATTTTTATATATAGGGTTTTGTGATCTGTGTCAGTAATGTGGCAAAATCTTCCGACCTGCCCAAAAAATTTGTAGTAGCCAATTTGTGTAGGCTACAAGGTCAAGTGCATAGTAAAGGTGTGTGTGTACTAGCTGATCAGTGAGAGAAAAAAATGTATGGAAAAGAAAATTGATAAAAAAGCGGCAGAATATTTTTCTACAAGCAAGGCAGATATACAAAATCATCTTAACCCCAGCCAATTGGGTTTGTACCCACAATTGACTGTCCTGTGTTAATAACTTTGGAGTGTATTGTGATGCTTTATTGTTACTCAATTTAGAGTAACAACAAAATTGGTTTCAGAATTTTTATGTGTCACTAAAAACAAACCTCGTGTGGGTGATTGAGTTGGATGGTTATGACTTTTTAAACACCAAAATCTAGGGGAGCTGGAAGGATAAATCTTCTTATTTCGACAATCTCTGAACACAAGTTCGGACAAAACGCCTCCTTTTAGAGAATTATCTCACTTTTACTTGACAGTTTTTTTGCAAATAGGGCATTAAAAATGCAAATAGAAACAACAACAAAAGAAAGACAATCATCCATGTGATGATGAGCGTTTTCACCGTGTGCCGGTGATGCGCGACTGTTCAAAGTTTGAGGAGTTACTATAGCAGCACTGAATTCGTCAGGAGTCTCGTTCTTCTTCTTCCACCTTGATAACTGATGGCAGCAGAGCAAATACTTTGTTCCTTTAGTTTTCTGTAGAAAGTGTTGGTCTAGACCTCCCTGAAGGTGCTAAGGTCTCACTGAGGAAGACTGGCTCACCACTGGCTCCGGGGGCACTTTAACCTCAACATGCTTCGAGCAAGAACCAAGAAACCAACAAGACGATCAGTCACAATATTCTGTCCTCAACTAAGACATGTTGCAACCTTTAGGACAAGTCCAGCGCCTTCACTTGGTTGAGGACAGGCAAGTCTTCAGATAATAGTTTGTTAAACGGTTCACAGGTTTGTGGCATTTGGCAAAAAAAAAAAAGAAAAAGGAAAAAAAAGGGCACAAGAACGTTAGAGGGGGCGCTGAGAGTCAGAGCTCCCTCTAGAAAGGCCAGTGTAAATCTTCAAAGTCCCCCGATTGGCTCATGTTCACGTCCGTCTCCAGCAGGCTCATGATGACCGCCATTGCTGCCTCGTCGCTGCTGAAGCTGCTGAGCCCTGGGACATCCAGGTCCAGCTGGGACAGGTCACCTGGGGGACAGCAAACAAGAAAGAACTTCAGAAACTCTCATCTAAGGCTTTCAGCAATGCTGAGGGCTTTGTTTTCTTGTCAAGTTATTGTCCCTGAATCCTGTCTTGTTTACTTGTAAACAAGTACTTGTATGCTTTATTGGGTTTATTTGGGTGCTAATACATCATGTGTTACATTTGAATACAAACTAATATGTGTCAAGTTTCAAGTCATGAAGATGAATTGACGTCCTCTTGAACACGAGATCAAGAGTATGGCTGTATGGCTGCCACCCATCGAAACACAACAATAGTTGCAATAGTAACAATAGTTTACTAATAACAATATTAATAACTAATAACAATAGTTTACTAATAACAATATTAATAACTAATAACAATAGTTTACTTCCACTTTCTATGGTCTGAATTTTTTAAAGTCAGTACTGAACATCTATTGACAAAAACTTTGTAGTTGTGTTTAAATGCATACAATGTTGAGAAATAAAATATTAGCTTGTACTGCTAATTGTTGCTAGCCTGATTTCCCGACTACTTAAAACAGGTCGCTCAAACTATTAAATATTTTCCTTCCATTGGAGTACCAAACATTGATTTTTGCACAATTGTGACGTACTAAAGTTGTGTTTGAAAGTTGCCAACAGACTAAAACTACCTCGACTCTCAGGAGCTCCACTGCTTTCAGCAGCTTCCTTACTGGAATCAGCCTGGGACTGGGAGGTTGAAGAGCTGCCTGCTTCCTCTTCTCTGCTGGGAGTCTGCAAGAGTCAGAGGCACCTTAAAGCTCAAAGTTAAAGCAAACACACTGTTAATGCGTGGAAATATGCTGTGGTTGACAGTCTGCAGTAGCAGTGAGGCAACTTACACTCCTGCTGGTGAGTAGACATTTCTCCTGGACAGAACCAAATGGACTAGAAGCTCCACTCGATGGGGATGAGTTTGCCCTGTTAAAAATAGACATAAAACTCTGGTGATGTGCGCTTAAGGTATTCAAACCTTGACGGTTGCAGCATTGAGAACTCTAGGTCTGTTCGATTGGGGACCAGAATTGCAACATCTGTTCCATTTTCAGTGCGGTTCACGTTCACACTGCACTGTGTCAAACCAACCGAAACAGCTGAAAAACCTGTTCTCCTCCTCACCTGTGGTGGCGCTGCACTAAGAACCGCGGAAGGGAATGACACAAGTACAATTTGGAACACTTTCTAAAAGTATATTTTTTCTAAAATATACTTTAAGTTCTAATTAAAAATATTGGTAAAATTATACTTTGCATAATCCTTTTAAAATGCACTTTGCATGTATTTGTAAAAATGTATATTTTGAATGTACATTTAAAGTGTACAAAGGATACCTTTATTTGTTCCAAAAAAGCATGTGATAGATACACTTAGCACACTTCAAATTGTGATTTTCTACATTTTATTTACAATTATAACACACTAAGCACAAAATTCATTGTTTCAAAAAAACTTACATCAAGCATACTGATGATTAGTCTGGCTTCAAACATGCTCAAGGACGCTAAAATTTTATATACCTACTATATTTATTTTTCACAAGGGAACTACCATGAGCCATTTCTCCCACTAGTTTTAGACTTGTGCATTTGTTTTCATTGTATTTACCCAGAATGCCCTGCGCTATTGTCCTCTTCCTGCTTTTGGAGCAGTCTTCAGTCCGCTAGGCGTTCACGCAGGCATTTGAACTGCACCAGAGTTCACTTCGACCGAACCGAGACTGAGGTTTGTAGGCGGCGGACCAGAGTTAGCTTTTTTGGTCCGCATCAGAGTTTGATTACGTATTCAGACTTCACCAAGCACGCAGAACTTTCTCGGCAACCAGACTGGAGTTTGATTAAAGCGGACTAAACACGGCTGGTGTGAATGCACCCTAAATCTGCCTTTCTGTCACAACAGTCTTCATGTCTTTCTACATGGCTTATCGCTCGTTTGTATAACTTGTTGGGACTTTTTTAATGGTACCGTCCAATTATTCTCATGGCAGTTTTAAAAATATTAAAATTATTTCTCACGTGTCATACCAAATGCGTTTTACCTGTATGTGTCGCTCAGTTCGTTTGCAATCTGGGTCCCTATGCTGCCTGCGTAGATCATGGTGCCCACACCAGTGGAGAGGCCAGGAATATCCGGGATTTGCTGTGCTTCATCTGTTAAAGCAAAGCCTCAAAAATTAAGTATTAATTTCCCTGGATTGTTTTCACTTAATTTTCTGAGGTATATCTACTCAAAGCTTACTGCTTTTGGGAAGGGACGGAAAAACTATACATGGCTTTATACAAGTGTGAAAGGCAATATCAAGAAAACATCTTGATTTTACAGTTTTGAATGAAAACCTCACCCTGAGTCGATTTCGAGCTGCCAGCCTCGCTTTCCTCTTTTGTGCGACCAGGCCCCCTGTTGGTGCAGAGCAGCATTGCAGCTTGCAGATCTAATGCATGAAATAGGAACCGAATCTGAGCGGGGAAACACACTTACGAGATCACCCTGTTCGAAGAGACGATGAACTCCACTTCTTTGGTCCACGGATTGGTGAAGCTAAACCACTGGCTTTGGAGCGTAACATAGGAGCCGTGTTTTGTTCTGAACTTGTAGCACTGGGTCTCGATCTTCTCTTTGCTTCGAAGAACTGCACAAGACATTGGACTTCATCAAAGAGAACTTCTAAGAACTTCTAAATGATGTGTGAAAACCTTCTTCCAGGCATTGAAAGTTGGGTTTTCTACGATTATAGTTTGCTCCATCACCTTGCCGGTGCTTCCCTGCCATATGCTGCAGGTCGTCCTGGTGGAAGTACTCGTAACAGGAGGTGCCAAGGACTTCCTGCGGCAAATAACCGATGACTGTCGTGGCTCTGGGTAGGAAACAGAAAGGGTAGAGTTTAACTATTCAGCCATTCTCTGTCTTTCCTACCACCTCCCAAGATTGTGTCCAATACGATGCATTCTAGCAAAAGCTGAACAGCAGCCTCAACATTTCACACCAGAAATTGGATAAACTTGAATCACTTTACTTTATTGGTGTTGTGTAATTACTTCCCAAAAAAGTGAGAAGAGATTGTCATGTGATGCCATCAAGACGCACAGCTTCTTCTGAGAAACAACGGCAAAGACAGAAAGGATTATCTCCACTGACAGAGGAATCGACGCCACAGCAAGCCTCTGCCATTCCTTTCTCAGCCGAACCGTGGCTTCAGAGCAAACCCGTAACCGACGGCGAGGGTGGTGGTGAAGGGGTTTGTGGGGGGCAGGGGGGAGGACAAGATCAATGGTGCGGATGGACGTAGTTAGAAAGTGGAAACTCACTGTTGATCTACAAAAGTGAACTTGCCGTCGATTGCACAGCGGGTTACAAACTCGGTGGCCTTGACGTTAACGTCTTTAGGGGGCTGGTGGGAGACGTTGGGGTGGAGGCGGCACACCGTCACCAGGCAGTTCAGGCTGGGCGTCTCCTTGTCCGCGGCGTCGCCCTCCAGGTCCAGCTGGCTGCTCGGCCAGGTCCGCATGTACCCGGTGCAGTGGAGGGTGCAGTACCTGTAGGTCTCTGTGGGCAGAAACAACGCGTGAGGCGACGACGCTCGACGTGTTTTAGTGGGAGTTTATGTTTGTTTGTTGGAGAAAGTTGGTGTTTAAGCAGCATCATAAAAGGAACAGAGACTGGACAGTGGGAGGAAGCCGGAGTACTCGGAGAGAACCCACGCATGCACAGGGAGAACATGCAAACTCCATGCAGAAAGATCCCGGGCCGGGAATCAAACCCAGGACCTTCTTGCTGCAAGGCAACAGTGCTACCAACTGTGCAGCCTGTTCTTATATTTAAGAACGGGCTGCTGTTGTTCTTATATTTAATTGGTTATTTTGTAGATCAATGCCTCTGTTTGCTAGTGTACAATGCTTGTTCTGCATGAAGTAATTGGTGAATTAAAAACAAAAAGAATCCACATGTGCAAAGCTGATGGAGACAAAATGCAGCTGAAAAGGCAGTGAAACGTTGTTGCATGAAGGTTTGGGGTTGAATATAGACGCACACAACATTTTAAGCTGTGGTGCAGACTAAAAAGCATGAGGCACCTGGAAGGTTACTGATTCCCCAATGTAGTGATCACGTTGTACCACAAGGTGGCGTCAGACCTCGAGGCATGTCATTTCAGCAGATCCTGGACCATTTCACTTGTTAGTTGTAAAGCAACCAGATCACCCAGACCTACTTTTTGTCTTTTAAATTGTCTCCTTTTATTTTTAGTGAAAAGAGACAAAAAAAAACATTTTGTAATATTTAGAGTCACTCACAAAAGTTGAACAAAACAGTTTTGACTGAAGAATATTGGTTGTTTTTTTCCCTTGTTTATGAACTGATGGAGCCTTTATTTATATCTAGTTCCTCAAACTTTACTAAATCTTTCTTTTGGCAGTTTTTGAACATTTAATCCAAATAATAAATTGGTTAATAGTAGGATCACAAAGTCCTACTACCTCTAACCACTCTGACAGAACCTAACCACGTCCTTGTTTTCATCTGTATGAACCAAGGTCTTCTGTTCCTTTTTAGACACTAACTCACCACCAAAAAGAGCAACGCAGGACGGGCATGCAGCAGAACGGCCATTTCAAAATCTGACAAACTGGAATTCACCTTTCTTCTTAGAAGCGGCGGGCAGCGAGTGCTTGCCCTCGTGCTTCCCTGTGACCCGACTGTGCTTCATGCGGCAGAAGAAGGATCGCCTGGCTCCGGTGGCCAAGTGGGACGGCCTGACGGGGGCTTCGGCCTGGACCTGAAGCCCCGCTGCACAGAGAAGACCACAAGTTCTGACACAAAGCGCCTGACTCCCGTCTGGTTTGCTCTAATTCGGTTTCGCCTGCAGTCTTACTGGAGGCGTCGACGAGGCGCTGCTGGGGGAGCATCTCTGAGGACGAGAGCTGCTCCTTCACCTTGTGGATGTCTTTGGGGTGGATGAAATCGAACAAACTCTGGCTGGTCAGCTCCAACTGGAAGAGAAACGCATGTATTGATGATATTTCTGACTTTAATTTGTAGAACTTATGGTGCGAGTAATTCAGCATTTAATCAGTTTAAAGTACGACAAAGACTTACGGCTTTGTTTTAATGATTGAGGGAGTCTAACTCCAAATGAAAGATTATTGAGGATTTGAAACAGATTGTAAAAGTTTGCATACTCTTTGAATTTTCAAATTTTTTTACATTATAACTACAAACTTCAACATATTTTATTGGGAATTTGTGGGACAGAACAACATAAATTAATGTTCTAACATGGCAAAACAAGAAAACGTTCCTATGCTATAAATATTTTTTGCATGGTACAGCTGATCACTGCATTTTCATGGGCTCAGTGTAAATTCTAATTTGCATCAGGACTTCACCGAAATACTTTTTGATGATACTTCATCAAAAGGTATTTTGAACATTATACTTTTTGTTGTATTAATTTATGTTGTATCATCAAAAAGTATTTTGTTTTTTTAAATCAAGCATAAATATTGACAACAAAATGTGCAGTATGGCCTGAACAAACCTTGCTGAAGTTAAGGATCTTGGAGACAGACTCTGAGATGAACAGGATCTTCGCCCGATCGCACCTTACGACTAACAGGAAGCCATCGGCTGCCTTGACATGAAGACACCAAGAAAATTGAGAAATAAAAAGCCGGTAAAAAAAAAAAAAAAAAAAAAAAAAGAGGAAGTGGACGTGTTGTGGGAAAGTTGAGGCTACAGTTGAGGCATGTGACCGAAGCCATAATCCCATCCATCCATCCATCCATCCATCCATCTTCTTCCGCTTATCTGAGGTCGGGTCGCGGGGGTAGCAGCTTCAGAAGGGAGGCCCAGACTTCCCTCTCCCCGGCCACTTCTTCTAGCTCCTCCGGGGAAATCCCGAGGCGTTCCCAGGCCAGCCAAGAGACATAGTCTCTCCAGCGTGTCCTGGGTCTTCCTCGGGGCCTCCTCCCGGTGGGACGTGCCCGGAACACCTCACCAGGGAGGCGTCCAGGAGGCATCCTGACCAGATGCCCAAGCCACCTCAACTGGCTCCTCTCGATGTGAAGGAGCAGCGGCTCTACTCTGAGTCCCTCCCGGATGACTGAGCTTCTCACCCTATCTCTAAGGGAGAGCCCAGCCACCCTACGGAGAAAACCCATTTCGGCCGCTTGTATCCGCGATCTCGTTCTTTCGGTCATGACCCAAAGCTCATGACCATAGATGAGGGTGGGAACGTAGATCGACCGGTAAATCGAGAGCTTCGCTTTTTGGCTCAGCTCTCTTTTCACCACGACGGACCGGTACAGCGCCCGCTTGACAGCAGACGCTGCGCCAATCCGCCTGTCGATCTCCCGCTCCCTTCTTCCCCCATTCGTGAACAAGATCCCGAGATACTTAAACTCCTCCACTTGGGGCAGGACACCCCCCCTGACCCGGAGAAGGCACTCTACCCTTTTCCGGCTCAAGACCATGGCCTCGGATTTGGAGGCACTGATCCCCATCCCGGCCGCTTCACACTCGGCTGCGAACCACTCCAGCGAGAGCTGCAGATCACGATCTGATGAAGCCAAAAGGACCACATCGTCTGCGAAAAGCAGAGATGAGATCCTAAGGCCACCAAATCGGATCCCCTCAACACCTTGGCTGCGCCTAGAAATTCTGTCCATGAAAGTGATGAACAGAATCGGTGACAAAGGGCAGACCTGGCGGAGTCCAACTCTCATAATCCCAGACTGGGAAAACTGGCTTTAGTAAATCCAAGCTATAACATATGGGATCCCTGTTCTGAGGAGTGTGAGAACAGATGTGTCAAGCTTTTAAAGCTCAAAGGGGGGTTAAAGCCAACGTCGTAAGACAATGGAAGGGGTATGATGCAAGTGGAGAAAACTTATGGAGTGTGGTACACGCTGCTGCACCGCCATTGAAAATAATCTGGTTATGACGAGGGTTTAGGAATGTGCAATACATGACTGAAAAAGCAGCAACTCATGTCTTGTATTAATTTAAAACAAATGCTAACAAAATAAAAAGATCACAAGCATACGTTTGGTGCTTCAAAGAGTACACAACGTACTCTAATGTCAAGACACAAACTCGTAAGCAAATACCTCTGAGAACCATTGAAATCGTTACGTTAATGGCTCCATTTCAACTCGTGAAGATTCATGTAGGTCTTAGGGTGTTTTGAGACCTGATAGTCCGGTGTACTCAGTTCAACTGGAGAATAATATTGTAATATTTGTTACATTTTTAGCCGCTGCAGTTCACTTTCACACTGCACTGTGTCAACCAAACCAAACCTTTTGAAAAACATGTTTACCACCTCACCAGCGGTGGCGCTGCACCAATAACCACAGAAAAAAGCAACACAAAAACCTCTGAAGAAGACACTAAGAGTAACTTCCCTCATCCCAAAATGCAAACAACAATGAAGTGGTGTCAGATTTTAGCTGTTGTAGGATTTGTTTTTGGCAAAACACCACAAGCCATTTCTCCATCGAGTGCTAGACTCAAGAGTTTGTTTCGGTTGTGTATACCCAGAATGCCCTGCTCTTTATGCTGCTCTCTGGCTTTGGACCGCTCTCTGGTCCGCCTGGCATTCACATATGCTCTCAAACCACACCAGAGTTCACTTCTATTTAACCTAGACCTAGGTTTGCAGGTGGACAAGAGTTTGCTTCTTTGGTTCACATCAAAGATAGCGCGAACATTCACACCTCCCCAAACAAATCTGACTTTCTAGGCAAACAAACTAAAGTTGGACAAAACAGGGTTTCTGTGAATGCATCCCAAGTTGCCATTTTGAAGCTAAGTATAGTTGGACTGAATGTTTTATAAAACTTGCCAGGAGAAAGCATCAACTCTGAAAGGAACAGAACACATTTTGGCTTTAAAGTTTCTACTGAAAAATTGATAGTTCTAATGGAGCAGTGCAACTTGGGCAGAGAAGACCAAAGTGCAGATATCTGGACATAGCAAACACAAACTCCTAATACCAACTATCCAAAAGTCCAAAATGAACTAAGCAGTTTGCAAAAATATTCCAAAATTAAGTGTAAGGCCATCTGTCACATTGCTTAAGTGGAGGCATTCAAGAGTCATACTCTGAATGTTATCTAGTTGCCTAGATTTAAGAGCTGATAAGAAGCGGGTGACTTCAATGTGTTGTCCTTGTAAATTGCACCAAGACTTTCCAATAATCAAAGTCAAATTTTTATGACTTTAGCTTTTAAAATTTTACCCTGAGCAGAAGGTGCCGAAGGTCATCGTGAGGCAGGATGGAAGGCTTGTGCTTGGCATCGGCGAAGGCACCGCTCGCCCCAGCTGCAATCAAACAGAATCCACTTTTAGACCATCTTTACCAACATTTTCAACAGCAGTGCAAACGGTTATGAAGTACCTTTGAGGGCTTTCAGGTGTTGTACAGCTTTCCGTAGAACAGTGAGCTTATCAAGTTTTCTTGCCCTGGGCTGGCACGCAGGAATCATGGCGGAAAGCTCGTCAATGAGGTTGTTCATTTTGTCCCTCCGTCGTTTTTCAATCTGTCGGTGAGGCTCCCTGTAGGTACATACATGTATATCTTTAATATTTAAATTATGATGATTGTAAAATAAAGTGATAAATTCAGTGAAGAACCGTTTAAGCTCATAGAACTCATTGAAGAGCCATTGATGTCAAAAGTTCCTTAGCTACTCAGATGATCCAGACATGAATAAAGATTCACCTGAAGCATTTCATTTTGACTTGCTGATCCTCTCCCTCAGATCTACAAATAAAATGATCAAAATCAGACTTGATGTTTCCTTCATAATCAAGATGTAAAGCCTGAAGGCTGTGAGTACCTGCTGAGGTCATCCTCTAAGTTGAAGTTGAGGCTTTGCCTGTGAGATCAGAGACAACGTGAGTCATTTAATACTCCAGAGAGAATACAATTTGTCCATTGTACAGTGTCACGTTTATGATACTACATAGGAGTAAAAGACACCAAAGTTGTTTATTGCCACAGACAACACCCGCTCTTACTGTACACGGGTGTCTGACCTCTCCTCCACCTCCCCTTTCCGTTTCCTTGGCAGCTCGACAGATGGCATCGTGGATCCTGCCTGGACTGGCCCCTCCTCCTCTTCTGCAGCTCGATCTAATACGTGAGGACAAGCAGGAATGTAGCAGACTGTGAGTGAACACTGCAGCCTGGAGCCCAAAAAGGGCCCAGGCTGTGACATGGTATCAGGGTGTTACAGCAGGACTCAAAACGCAAAGAAAGACAGTTGGGAACTTTGGGCAATGATTTGATGGAAGACCTTGTGTCTTGACATTCATTGGGAAAAAACTTTTCTGGTATCACCTATTTAAACATTGTTGTGTCCTACTAACCATAGCGGTCTCTCATGCCAGTTGACTCTTGGATGTCAAGAAAAAATAAAGAAGAAAAAAATAAGGTACAGTTTTTTATTCCAGGGCGCAGGAAAGGAAGTTAAGACCAACTGTTGAATATAAGATTCAAGAGGGGGAGTCTAGCTCTCATACTGGTTACACTTACTAGGCAAAGACAGTTACAGAAGTTTGATTTTCCAGTTCACATAGGTTTGTAGCATGTCTTTATCGACACGCTGTGTCCCTAAAGACATGCTGTGGGCATTGTTGAGTAAATTTAGGTGAGATGAACATCTCATTTCTACAGAATATCTGGTCTCTAGTTTCCAAAAGCAAAAACTGTGTGCTTGTTCTGGGTACAGAGTCAAATTTGTTCCTTCAGCATGTTGTTCTCCACCAGGGCTGACCCTGAAACTGGTCGTATTACAGGTGTTGACAGACAGGACGTCCAGGTGCAAGTGTGGAGAGGAGGTGTTCTGGTTTGAGAACTTCTGAGTCTCATTATTCAGAGGATGCAGTAGAGTAACTGTCTTCAAGCAAGGGCGCCCTGCAGTGACTTATCACTTCAATTAAATAAACAACTTTGTAGTCAGGCAAGTGCCGTTCTCCTAGCAACTGCCAAATCCAGACTTGCCCAATGAACTGCCATACAGAGAAACATAATTAACCACTCCAGAGAACTGCTCTAGAATCCACTGGTGGTGTGCATTACTAAATACTTACCAATACTTTGAATTTGATGAGGTACGGCTTGGATACAACTTTTGGCCATTGAAACCTATACCACCAAGCTGTCCAAATGTACTCACTGCACAGTCCAGTTGTGAAATTGCGACACTTGAGAGCGTCCTGTTCTGTCATAAACTTGTGTAGAAGCAGATCGTGCCCGAGGGCTGTAAATAACACATCTGTAGCCATGGAAGTGATTGGGTGACTCACTACGTTTGCCAATTTAGGGTAAATTGTCTTCAAAAATGCTCTCATGTTTACTGCTCATCTCCCTCCAGCTGTATTTCACTTTAAAAAACAAAAAAACAACTACCTTCACAAGAATCCTGTCATTTCCCTTCACTCTATTATCCTTCAGCTTCCAGCCACATTCCTTCCTCAAAAACTCAAACTTAACTGCTTTGCCTCGGTCTTGCTCTAGAGTCATCTGTTTCCAAGCGAACTGTGACACGCCGACTGAACATTCAAAACCTCGAGCTGTGCAGGTTTGAGCTGTTAAATGGCATGTGTGCGTAAATAAGGTTTGTTCTGTGTCTTGCCTAATCCTTATATAACAGCTGGAACACTGACCTACTTACAACTCTCGGGTGGACTCTTTAAATTGTGACATCCACTTACAAAAAAATCAAACCTGCACGTGAGGAACACTTTATAGTGAGATAGCTGACCGCCGTAGTGCCTCGGTTGAATTATTGACTGGATTTTTAATATATTAGGTGATTTAAGAAGATTGCCGTGTTTTTTAATTTAATCTTCCAGCGAGGAAGCAAGGTGTCCTGTCAGACCGTCAGTTCCCGAAACAATCTGTTTTGGAAGCAAGATTGTACGGTTGACTCACTTGCACTTAAGAAATAATTTCAGATCATTCTTAAAATGTACATCAATAAAGTGTAACATATTTATTTATATAAATTACAATACTATTTGCTATAAGAGAACCTTTTTCCTAGACAATGTTGATATTCTCTTAATAAATAATAATTGCCATAATTTAGTTCAAAGATTATAAGCAGAAGACTAGACCCACTGGACTGTTAGCTAGTAGCTACCATCAAAGTGATGGTAGCTCTGGTGGACTCATCACAGACCAAAAAAAATACCTTTATTTTTACAATAATCACGTTTTATGAAAATAACTAAAAGTGTTATCGGACTGAACAATACTATATACCATGTGCTCATGAAAAACTACTTCATTAACCTACCTTTCCTCACCTTTGATTGTTGTGCGTAAATGTACTTGTTTTTTTTTGTTTGCTTTTTTCAGAAGCAGTCTCAAAAAATACGGTCACGCCGACTTTCTTTATTTCTTGTTATTCCCCTTAAATCATATTCTATTTTTATGATTACAATGTCACACAAAAAGGAAATAGCAATAAAATCGTACCCTCCCTGGAAATATTTCTTTTTGCACGAGTGCAAATTAGCTCATGGTACAGATCGTGCTTTCAGAACAGATTTTGCAGTACCAGCCACACGAGAACACACACACACACACACACACACACACCTACACACCCACAAAACCTCGTAAAAGCGAACATGAGGTCAGTGCAACCCGATAGACATCACACAGGGTAAAAAACTTGCGGAGTCCTACTGACCCTGTCTCTTAAGGGCTAAGTAATTGGTTCAGAGCAGCAATCTGAATAAAAATTTATTTTTATTTAGTAATAAATTACTTTGAGATGTCACAGTGACCCCTCCCTGGCTCAAATGACACCTGGGAGTACTCAAGAAGATTTAAACCAGCAGTGGGGGAAAAAGCTGAATTTCATTGACATATTTTCTTTAATCTTTCTGGTGCCGTTTAGTGGGTCACTGATGCACTAGTGGAAACACCAGATCTCTCCTCCACCCACTGCGGATCTCTGCAGCTGATCCAGCACATTACACTGTGTACCTCATCAGGGGGTTTTACCACCTTTGTGTCATTCAGCTAAGGCTCTGTGGACTGTTTCGTGCTTTGAACGAACATATATGGGCAACACTGAGTCGCATCAGCAGTGACAGGAGCACTGTGGAGAGGCCAGGCCTGCAGGGCGCCATGGTGACGACATACAGGAGGGGAGCGACAGGATGAGGCGGAAGCACGGTTTTCTGTTTAATTCCACTTGAATACCTTGAGAGAATTTGTTGGTGGACAATAAACGACCTGATCTGGGTTCAAGTGGTGCACAGAGGGGGGAAAAAATCCCTATGAAACACAATGCAGCAGCTCACTTTAGAATCAAAAGACCTTGAAAATGTGTCCAAGCTGCTTGACAACTGGCTGCACGTGTCTTTAATTCCCTTATTTATGCAAATTCACAAACAAACTTACATAAGGTCCCTGCAGGTAAAGAGACCCAGTCACAGGTAGAAATAGTCTCCAGTTTAGGTCAGGATATTCTTCAGAAAAACTCAGAAAACTGAGTTTACTTGAAGCTGTAGAATTATAATTACATACACCTCCTCTCCACACTTGCACCTGGACGTCTACAGTTTCAAGCACACAGCCAAGCTACAGCAGAAATACAGAAAATGGTAGCTTTATATTATAGTACTTTGTAGCCAGGCGTTTTTGTGTGTGTGTGTGTGTGTGTGTGTGTTTTGAATGTTTATTTTCCCATTTTCTGTCCACAAAGTGATCGTGGTCTTTACAGAAATGCTTCAAAATGAGTAAAATGGGCAAGAAGAGGACAAAAACTGTTTCAGGTCTAAAAGACACAATCTACACCAGAAGAACATTATGCGATTCTTCCATGCTAAGAAATCATTAACAAAAGTTAACTTAAGGTGGATTTATCATTCGTTCTTAATTAATACTTTACATTAAACCCATATAATGGGCCAGTAGCTACGATTCCATACAATGGTCATGCCAATTTTGACTGGAATTTTAACATGTTCCATAGAGTAGTCCCTCCATCCATCCATCTATTTTCTGTACACCATTATCCCAGTGGAGTCGGGAGGGGTGCTGGTGCCGATCTCCAGCGAACGTTTCAGGCGAGAGGCGGGGTTGCATATAGTAGTTTGGAGAGAAATGAACCAAGATACGTAAAGCGTTATTTTGTCAGATGTTGACGCTACATGTGGCTGTTATAAACAGAAAGAGGAAGTTGCAAACTAGAATTGACCACACATATCAGGAAAAACATACGTGTTTTTCCGATAAACTGCTGAGGAGGTGTGGACTTGTACATTTTTCAGGATTCTGTGCCTCTGGTAGGGCACAGACCCACCAGTGGATGGGAACGTTCGATACATTAAAACTTATTCAGCAAATGTGTTTCAACCCTTTTTAACGCAATGCTTCAAATGTGAAACTTGGAAAAACGTGAATAGAAACACAGTTAAAATGGGTTTCAATTATTTAATTACAGTACAATCACACACTAAAAATTTGTGGAATATCAGCTCTTTAATTTGAGTGATAGAGAAAATAGACATTTGGACGCAATCGACATATGACCTAATTTTTTCCCTCAATTATTTGGTTGGACTAATATTCAGAGTCCCTGGACTTTTTCACATTACACATACAAATCTGAAAAGTCTTCCATGTTTTTGTATTCGGCCATCGTGAGGCAAAGCTTCTCACAACCATGTTTCACTGCAATAACAGTCTTTGGAGATAAATCTAGCAGTTTTTCACATCTGGACACTGAAATTTCTGCCCTTTCCTCCATTTTTCTCCACTTCACAATTTTACACAATTCTAATTGTCTATCATTAAAAAAAAAAAAAAAAAATACATTTAACTGCACGTGACATGTGAAAAGTTTTCTTGGTTGAAGAATTTTGTGAGGCACTGTACACAGGAAGTGCTAAGCATGACACAATAAGCAGCGTTCTATCATGTAGTGTAGATGTTGAGTGTTTTCTTTCATTTATGCGTTGCTGACGTATTTAGCTTGATGTTTGATTATTGGTAATTTAAGATAACCAGTAAACTAATAGTCTCTCTGCGTTTAGATAACCTTTAGCTATTTGGCACTTAGCTTGCAGGTCAAACCAGTTTGAACAGCCAGTAGTTGAGTCTGCTTTGTTTCTTAGTAATTAGGGTTTTTTTTAAACAATTTGTTTGAGGACTTGTTAAGTTGTTGTTAAGGCTTAAGAAATGGGTATTTTTGGCCCTTTGCAATAAATAAAACACACGTTCTAGTTTGAAATTATCACCATTTTCTAATGCCAGATCTGTTTAATCTTTGTTATTATTCATGAATAATAAATTGACAAACTTTTGATAATGTTAAGGTTTAAGGATTCCATGTAAAATGTAAAAGCAGCCAAAGTTTTTTTTTTTATTATTCCAGTGCAAAAGACGTTTATTTGCTCTGTTCAGACAGAAAATGGGCGAAAACAGAGAAAAATACAGCAAATGTCCCAAGGTTAGGAATCAAACCCTGGACAGCTGCGTTAAAGAATAAGGGCTTCTACAAATTCTGCAAGTTTAAAGTTATTTTTTTTAAACGACAAAAAATATGGCTCAAGACCTGGATTTAGCTGACTTATACACTCGCTCCTGTTAAGAAAAACCAAGGTTCTCGTGAAACATCAGGAAGAGTTTGAGTTATTCTTAGAGCTGCTATCTATGCATCCAGGAACCGAGACAGCAGTTCCAGAGCCAGGTCTGTTTTAAACATGCTGCGAGACTCGGATGACTCATTATTCTCCAGCCCAGTTTGAGGTCATGATCTGATATCCGTGATGCCTGGAGCTGCTTTTGCACGACTGTTACTGAAACTAACACTAGTGAACCTCATTTATGCACAGGACACAATCAAATTAGAACTTCAGTGAAAACGTTCAGGGGTTGTTCAGACTCGTGCAATTTGTTTAATTTGCGGGTGAAGTTTCAAGGTTTGAACAAGGATATGTAGGGGGAATGCAGCTGAAAATGTTAAGTTAAATTATGCTTAATTAAAATATAAAAAAATAAGCACAGTGTTTTGGGCATTAGTTGCCTTTAGTTCACAGCAATTGGACAAGACACAGGGAGGAGAGAGAAATGGAGAACATGGAGCAAAGGGTCGAAGACAACAGCCCACATATTGTTAAAAAGAAAAACAAGCACACAGGCTTTTTTGTGCAGGACAAACAAGGAGTTCAGCTTATTTAATTATTTTTGTCTATTTAAATCTTAATTTGCAGACATTTTAAGCTGCTCTGTCATAAATGTAGGGTAGGTGGAATATGCCTGAGTTTTGTTTACATTTCTAATATGGCTGAAAAAAAACAAAACTCAACTGAGCTGAATTTTTTGGAACTGTTCATTTAGAAGCATATTTCATTCATTGAGGAAAGGTCACTGTGTATTTAAACGACAGGCTTCATTTAAACACTGTTGTTGAGTTTTGATAGGACTTACACCGAATTGAGTTTTGCGTTGTCAGAACGTCACGTATAATAATCTGATCAAAACCCACTTTCGGGCGGACATTCCGACGCTTGTAAGAATTGTGGCGCTTTCTCCAGTCTTTTCATGCTTGACATTCCTGCACTCGTCCCTGGGCTGATTCAGCGGCTCTCGGCCACCGCAGGAACCAGCTGCCTCCCCCTGCTGCACGGCGCAGGCAGCGCTGCTCTACTGATCTACTGACCCACTTTCGGGAGGAAGTCTGAAAGAGAAACGGTATCTCGTGGAAACACGTGACGCAGAGTAGCTAAGCTCTTGTCGGGGCGGTTCTTGGTGACGGTCGGGTCAACCATGCAGAAAGGCTCACCGCTAGCTTCGAGGATAAAGCTAGAAACACAACAATTATTTAAATTGTAAAACTTTGGGAGGTGCTTTATTTCGTCACAGCGGCGTTGACGTGGTTGCTGCCGGAGCGTGGCCTGGTGAAGGGCTCAACAAAGGCACTTCATGCGCGTGCTTGCCGTTGCTCGAACATTGAATGAACGTGAAGCGCGCGACTAGATAACTCAACAATATAATAACTCAACAATAGTTCAGCAGTGTTCATTTCATACGGGGAACTACTGTGGCTAAACCCTGACGCTAAGAGGGACACTGAAAGTAGCTGAATTACTCTAAACAATAAACGAGTCAAAACAGACCTTTTAAATATTAAGTATCTCAACATTTAAATGTTTATCGTTAGAAATAGGAACGACGGTGAAGCAGGAGTTCAACAAAAATAAATACATAAAACTGTAGCGCCAACCCAAAGTAAAGTACTGACAACCAGAGCTATAAGAGCTTACCTGCCGGTTTGTCCACCGTGCTGTCGGAGCCCCCGGTTGACATGCCTGCGGACTGGAACCGGCGCTCCCGGTGAAGGCTACGGAGAGCCGCCGAGCATGTTGAGACACCAGCTGTTGTGGTGTGATGCATAAAAGAGACCGTGGGAAGGAGGGAGCTTCAGATAGCCGGGGTGTTGTATAATTGACTTCATTTTTTTTTTTCAACCCCCCCTCCATCACTCTCCTCCTCCTCGCGTAGTTCCTGTTTTTTTTTTTTTTTGTTTTTTTTTTTTTGCACAGAACGATGTGAGTGGAGTGGAGAGGAGTAGGGTGGGGTGGGGTGGGGGTAGAAACGTGAGGGATGAGTGAGAGAGGAACACCCATTTTCAATAGTGGACGGGGAAAGAAGGAGAGAGTTCACGCCGGTCTTATCCTCCATTAGCTACTATAACCTATATGGTTCATTCAGGTCCACTAGTCGAAAAAGCTGCAACGTTCTGAGGATTTTTTTTCTTTTTCAAATGTAATTTAATAGAGCCAGTCAGTGAAAAACGACACATTTTTTCCAGTAGTTATTATTGTATAGTTACGCTGAACAAAATACAATTCTGACTGCAGTTTCGTGTGACAGGTAATAATCCATTTGAAGGGCAATTAAATGGCCTGACAGGAAGCGTGCAGTGAGCGCGCGGCAGTGCTGATAAATTCATTTTTGATTCACGCCGAATAGAGCCGAATAGAGCCCGGTCACTTATTCTTCCCCTCCCCGTGTCGTGCACGTTTCGGTGACCTCAATAAGAGCCTCGAGCTCGTCACCCATCTGACGCCGCTGCAAGCTTTCTCGCTTCCTTCCTATCGGAGCAACGAGAGAAGTGAGGTCTCACTCTGTTTCTTTTTCCAAATCAACTTTCATCCAAAAGTATATCATGTTTTTTGTTGTTTTGTTGGGTTTTTTTTTTAAAATATGAAACTATTCATATCCCTGGCCATTTAAGATTGTAAAAATATTTATTTTACTAAATGGCAGTGTAATGACAGAAAAAAATTGTTTCGCAAAATTTGGATCACTCTTTGGAACAGAGGAAGAGGATTATGGACACTGAAAAAAATTGGCTTTTTTTCCTCAGAATTTTGACTTTACTGTCAGAAGTGTTTTTCTTAGAAGATTGCAATCAGGATGATGAGGGGGGGAAAAGTCTGAATTTCCGTGGCCCTAATCCTCTTCCCTGATGAAGTGAAGATATTCACCTGTTCAGACGCTGATGTGCCAGGGTACCTTTTCTGGTTAGAAATGTGCAATTCAATCTGCTTAATAAAAGAATAAAACGTAAAGATGCTTGCCAAAGCTACTAAGAGCCTGTCATTTTTAGAGTGTCATTTTATATGCTTAAAGGCCACTCGTAGAGGAAGACGCAGTTACTTCAAAAGCAACACATGGAGCTAGAGTACAGTTTACAAATCCACCTTATAGGCATGAGACTACTTTTTTTTAAAAGTTAAACTGTTGTGCAGATTAACCACCCAAATGTTAGGGTCCATTTAATGAGCCATAGCAACAGTTTTAATTATTTAATGATGGATTGTAGCATATTTTAACTAAATAGATTCTGAAATAATTACATATAACTTTAACATTACAGATTCAACTTTTAATTCACCATCTATATTTGCAATACTGCACTTAAGTATGTTTTCATTTCATTTCAAACATCGATGCATGTTGCTTATTTATTTCAGATATAAAAATGTTTTTGACAGTCTGTTGGACTATAATCATTTTAGCTTTCAATAGTCTCAATCTAAGATTGTATCCATGCTAGGCAGGATGTAAAAGTAATTTTTGTTTGTCTGTTTGTGTGCTTTAGCAAACCCAGAAACACAGTTACACAGGAGTTAAACGTGTTAAAAAGTTTTAATATGGAGCTTTTAGGTCTTTAAATGGGGAAGTACGCAAAACAACCTGCACGGCAGCAAATAACAAAGATTAAATAGATGGTAAACTGATTTTATATAGCAAATTCTACAATATGAAGGAAAATGGGGGAAAAGGGAGCAGACGTAGACTATTGTGTGTTTTAGTGAAAACATTTACTTTGAGGAGTTTTGTTCAGGAATATATATGAGGAGTGATAGGTCTCCACTAGTATCGACGATCTTCGGCGCTCACCTACATAGTGTTATTCGAGACCTTTGCACGAGACTTTACGTAAGAAAGAAGGCTGCACGTGCCAGCGAGAAACGTGCTGACCTATATATTATATAACTCGAGGGTCACGTGGCGGCGGGAGGCTCATTAACCCATTTTATAAAGAGTCCGTGGAGAAAGTGCGGCGATTCCACGCACGCACTTTCAGCTGCCCATCAGAACAGCGGGGTGGTCAGGTGATACCGAAACAGAGATATTACAAACATATTCTGATGTTTCAGAGTAGCAATGCAAGGAGTCAATACCAGTAGTTCTTATAGGTTGACATATATAATAAATATTTAACTTATAATTAATATCAATCTGTCTACCTACGTCTTGAAATCGTCAACATTAACATAATGATTTATGATTAAGGAGTGAAATGTCCTTCATCTTTCCTCATGACAGAGGAATGTTGCCCCGCAAATATTTCAGTGTGGTCATTTAATAACTGATTTTGTAAAGGTGAAGAAATTTGATAGTCAGTGTTTAAATATGAGGGAAAACAGCAGTCAACAACCGGAAGACAAAGATGGCGTCCAAGATCTACAATGTTCTTCACATTGAACATTTAATGTTGTCAGCTGCTGTTTTTGAAAAGTTCCTTACATGAAGAACCTTAATGGAATTTTCTCTGCGATTTGCTGTGTTCGAAACACTTTTGAGCACAGGAGAGGTTCCCTGAAGGTTACATTTAGCAACTACAATGAGACCTTTGAGGAACCTTTCAGGAATCTTCTCTCTAAAGTAACTTGAATGTAAGTTAAGCAACATTCATGATGTTTCACTCTACGAGCCTCCAGGGAATGTTCAAAAGTTTCAAAACTAACCTTCAGGGATTAATTCCTAAATCAGAAAGTATGTTAATTGCAATATTCATTGTTTGATTTCCTTGTAGTCTTTAGGTAAAGTTCTATGTCAATTAGCTTCAACATTTACAGGGACCTTTAGAGAATATTCCCTAGATGCCCCAAGAAGATTAGCTTCAACACTATATGACTTTCTGGGAACCTTGAGGGAACCTTCCTAAAGGTTTCCAGAAGGCAGTTGCAACATTGATAGAATGATGCTTCCTAAAGGTTCCCTGATACCTTCAACTTTGACAGTGCAAAATCCAAAATGTGATATTTCAGGAACTTCTGAGAAACATTCCATGAATCGTCACTGAAGGTTAGCTTCAACATTTACAGCTGGACCCTTTCTAAATCTTCACAGAATATCCCCCAAAAGTTCCTTGAAGCCTTAACATTGCAGCTTGGGGACCTTAGGGAACATTCTCCGAAGATACCTAGAGGGTAAATGTGAACTTTCACACCACACATAACCTCCACAGAGGATACCTAAGACTCTTTAAAGATTAAGTTCCACTTTTACAACTGGATCCTTTGGGTACATTACCTAAAGTTTCACAGAAGATTAGCTTTAAAATTCAGAGTGTAACCTTTTTACTGACTTCAAGGGATTTTAATTGGAGGTTATTGGCGATGTTCACAATGTGACACTTCACAAAATGCTCCCTTACTGTCTCTCGAGGTTCCGTGAGAACCAACGTCAAATGTTATACTTTTTATATTATGACCTTCAAAGAAATTGTACTAAAGGTTCCTTGAAGATTAACTACTCCATGATGTGACTCTTTGGGAAGCGTTGAGGAAAGTTCCTCAAAGCTTTCCTTGAACATTAAGAGGATGTTCTCTGAAGGTTCCTTGAAGTCCTGCTTTAAACATTCAGTGTTACTCTTTAGGAATTTTGGGGGAATATTTTCCTGAAGGTTCCAGAAGGCAACAATCATAGTATTAAAACCTGGAAACTTCCAGGGAAAACTTTGTAAAGGTTCTATGAAGTCTGTTGTCAACTTTCATATTGCATTGTGTTTCTGTGTTTCTAATGATGTAAAGCACTTTGAAATGCCTTGCTGCTGAAATGTGCTATACAAATAAAATTTGATTGATTTCATAATTTTCACTGGGTGGCATTCAAAGAACCCTCAAGGAACTTTCTTTGAATGCTTCCTGGAGATCAGCTCTGATGTCCGCAGTGTAACTCTTGGAAACCTCCAGGGATTGTTCTCTAAAGGTTCTGTGAGGTCTAATGTCAACTTTTACTTCCACAAAATGACCTTCAGAAGACCTTTTTATCAGTGTTCCTTAAAGGTTACTTCCATTTTCATGCGTTTAATTTTCTCCGCACACAGTAAAAAATGCTGGGTTATTTTCATAACCCAACTTCTGGGTAAGAGATGCTGGGTCATATGTTGGGTTACTTTGACCCAATATTGGTTCAAAAGTAGTGACCCAGCGGTTGGGTTGACTTTTTTTTTTGTTTTAATGAACTCCACTTAACTGATTCTGTTAGGTTTCAGGTTCAGTTGACTCAACACTTTACCCAATTGGTTGGGTCAAATACAGTTTGACCCAACCAATTGGGTAAAAATCCATTGCCCTCTTCACAAACCTCCATTTTCAACTGGACTGTGACCTGATCAGACAACACTGGATTTCTCAATTCAAATAAAACATGGTAAGTTACAATATCATGGCATAATATTTTTAAAGTTTATAGGGTTATTGTATTCTTCATATATTACAGATCTTTTAAATTAAATTTATGTAACTTTAATTTAATTATTTGATTTAACCTATCATCTTCGTTGATAGGGTAATGTTTTTGAAATAATTAATTTAATTCAAAGATAATTTATCCAATTTGGTTTAAAAAAAAAGGTGAGGGTGTGGGAGGGAGAGATAGCGCTTTGCCCCCCCCCCCCCTGGTTTTCGCGGGCCTCGTTCACTAGCGCGCGCAAAAGGTGGTAGCTAAGCTAGAATGCTAATAACGGATCTATAGCGACAAGGAGGGACTGGAGGCTTTGCAGTAGCGGTGTCCGAAGCGATACAGGCTATACAGGTATTCTTAGTAATATATCAGTAATATAACTGTTAAATGCCATTTTCATTAAGCCTTTTATTTCTTACTGAACACACTATGCTATGCTATTATACGGTTAACCTGGGTGAAACCGATTGAGGCAGTGGAGAAGAAAAAAAAAAGTATGCACCAGCAATGGCAGAGGAGGGGAAGCTAAAGTTGGATGCTTTCTGTCAAATAAAAGTAACTTTTACAGATTTCTAGTGAAGATTTAACTATATAACAATAAAATATCTGCTCGATTTATTGAAATATCTCTTAATTTAAAAGTGCTCCGACATGTTTGGAGTCGTCCCCACCGGTGTTCTGTCAGATCAGCAACTCTGCGATGGCATGTGCTTAACACAAACTGACGGCTATACTGTATCTGTCATTATTACCATATGATTTTATGTAAGCAGCAACATCATCATGACGCAGAAATTAGATAATGCGCACGTATGTTATTCTGGCCATTATTAGCCACCAAGGTGGAATTAAAAACATACAGTTATTAGTGAAAACAGCTGGATTAACGTTTGGGTTTACACAGATCTGCTTCATGTTGTCAGGTATCAGGTTGCGCTGGTGAAAACAAGACTGAACAGTGTGATCTCTCCTGGTGTCCCAAAAAGTGATGTTTTACATTTGTTCAGGGTTATTAGCTGCTAAACATATAGTCAATGTCCTATTATTTTTTCTTATTTGCTGTGAAATATTTGGTGATTGTCCTAAATAAAATATTTTTGCACACATTGTACAGGTTATTTTCCACATAGGAAAAAAATGACTCAAATTGTATCACTTTTTTCCCTGAAAGATCTGAAAGATGGATGAGTTTGTAAAACAGAAGCTGACTGAATGGAAACTTTCTGACCTAATCCCTGCTTTTGAAGGTAGGTTAAGTATATACATGTGTGTGTGTGTGTGTGTGTGTGTGTGTGTACTTAAAAGCATGCATTGGCAACATATTGACATCCATTCTTACTAATTAAAATTAAAAATGACACATCTCATCTTTTCTTAAATTTCTAAGAATATTAAACTGCAGCTAAATAACAGCTATTTTATTTTTCACTATTTATCTGTAGAACATCCGTGAGATCCTCAGTGCCTCCCCTGAAGGTAGACCTGTGGTTATCAGTCTTGATGGAAATCAGCATATATCCATTCGTGAAAGACGGTGCATGGTCAGAACACTTGTGTCACACCTGATGGATCAATATGGAGAAAAGTGAGTATTTCTTGTAAAAACTGGATCAATTAGGTTGTTTTTGTGACATTTTGCTCTTGGTGAGAACATTAACGGCATTGTGCAGTGCTCACCTAAGTAAAATTTCTCCAGTTAGAAGTCTTAAAGTATGTGTTGGGCTAATAAAAACAGAATTTTTTGGAAATTGTTTGTGTTTTAAGGTTTCTGCTCTATGTTTTCATCTTACAATAACTAATTAAAATAAAATATTTTACTTGCCTGTCTTACTGAATGTAATTTTTTTTGTTTCCAGCCCATCTTCAGACACTAAAGCAATTCTGGCATCTTCGATTGTGGACCAGTTTCCATGTTTAAGAGACAGCCATGGCACAGGATATGTAAGTTTTCACACTTCAGAGAACTAGCACACAAGTACTTCAACAACTTGCACAATGGTTAGCATTAAATATCATTGTAACTATGGTGTTTGAGCTTTGAGTTGTAGGTTTAATAAAAAATTTGGACATTAAAACAGAAAGGCTAACATTTAACTTTTATATTTCTTTTGTTAAAAATGTTCAGGACGCCTGGTTTACCCGCGGAAGACAACACAGGCCAGCAACTGGCTTTCTGGAGGAGCGTTTCCGTAATGTAAGGAAAAGGCATCAACCAAGGAAGAAGATGCTTTCAGCCCCAGAAGCTCCACCAAAAAGATCAAGTTTGCCTGGTACTAGCACATAGACTTTTTCCAAGCCCTATTGTTTTGAGCAGCAATCTAAGCTCTTATTGCTGTGAATTACCTCACATTTTTATTCTTTTAATTCCTGTAATATTTTTTTCCCCACAGAACCAACCATCAGTGCTGAGCGTGCCATCCAGATGACAGAATGGCTAAAAAATAACTTCTGGCCCGCAGACCAGGTTGTCCAATACATGCGGGAAACTGCAGTATATCGCACAGGATGGATCCGCTCAAGTGGGACAATCCCAATGCAGCAGATTTTTGCAGAGTTCCCACGTTTGTTGGACACACCAGGGATGGTGAGGTTATACCTCATATTGAGATCAGTTAAATGTTAAACAATAAACTGCAATACCATGTGAAAATGTACAATTACAATCAAACTCAAAATGTCAAACTACCCAGAACATACATTTGTAGCACCCATGAAAGGTTGAATGTAATAGTTCATTTCACTTTTACATTTGATTTGTATTTTTGTCTTTTCTGATTGTTAGATTTTGCAGGACTTTGCCGTTTTATATCCACAGTCTTGTGGATAACTGACAGAGAACTGGAACACCTTGTTCTCATCAAAGGTCATTCGCATGGGGAAGAAGGAGGAGAGCGGTCTTCTGCCTGAGATTGAGTTGCTTCCACAAGGTATTGAAGCTCAAAAGGAACATTTTCTGAACTAATTTTTTTCTCCTGTGGCTCTTTTTTGATTGTGTAGCATTTTAATCTGAGTTTTTCTTTGACAGACAAACAAGGTGACGTGGCACTGCAGCTGCTGCCAAAACTCCTCCATGCTGTTCCCTACAGAGTTGGGCGAAAGGTGGTCAGACCCAGCAACCTTGAAGTCCAGCAAGCCTTCATTGATGTCCAGCCAGTAAGTCTATCTTCATGTCAGAATGAGTTCTTTGCTGTTTAAATGTAGTTGAAACCAGAAGTTTAAAACAAATATGCTTTTTTTCCCTCACTGTTCTCCCTGTCATTAATCTGGAATTTACCAAGTCCTAATTGACGTGAAATAAGAATTTTAATGTCATATAACACGAGACAGCGTTGACCAAAAATATGTCTTTTTATATAGTATATGTAAACTTCAAATGCAAGGGTCTTTTGATAATGTATCAAACAAAAATCACATAAGAATTAGTCAAAAATTATTAGTGGGGAATGTTCCTCCTTACCTTTAAATGACTAATGGCTTCCTTTCTGCTTTTTCCACACACCAGATTGGGACAAATATGGTGGAATATCTTGGAAGTACAGCAACAGAGCATCCACGTGTTCTCATGCTTGGGGACAGGTATTGTTGTTCCCAAGCATTTGTTGTCATAAATGGAACTGCTTTGGAATATCCATCTCTTTTGTGGGCCGTTGACGGCTGTTTCAAATCATTCTTCGTTTTTGATGTGAGTTATCCGAAGTCGTGTATCCAGACTTGGGATTTTCTCCAAACTGTGATATATGAAATCCCAGGAAACGAGTCACCCCCGATAAAATTAATGAGGGCACAGTTGGAGGCCATGGAAGAATAAATGCAATTCTTCAATAACCCTTAAATAAGTTTTAAATGTTCTGATTGAAAAACCTTCTTTGTTACTATGTTACTATTTTTTTTTTACATTTCCTTCAAACTCTTTTGATGAAAATATTTTGTTGTGTACACCAATAAAGTAAAAAAGGGTGCAGATTTAATCAATTGTTTATATGTAACTTTTACATGTCTGTATTAAAAATTTCATGTATGTTGGAATGTATAACATTTGCAAATAAAAGTTATTTTGAGCTAATCTGAATGTTTTTAGTTAAATTTTTATAGTGCATTTTAAAGTAGAAAAGGAAAAAAAAATTAAAAATAAAAATATGGTGGTAAAATGACCCTTTTAATGGGTAATAAATTTCAACCCAATATTGAGTCATTTTAACTTTGGGCAGTGGTCAATTTAACCCAAGCTTTAGGTTGCAGCTATGACCCAATGTGCTGGGTCAAACCCTCAACCCAACCCAGTTGAGTTAAAACAACCCAGCGTTGGGTCGGTCCATATATGACCCAGCGCTGGGTTACGTATTGGGTTATTTTTAACCCAGCAGTTTTTACTGTGCAGCTAAACTGAAAAGTGGATACTACAGAGTAAGACCATGACAACAGGGTCATGGCATGACGGCCCTATCACTTCTTCTGTGAGGCGGGTTTTCGAGTGCGTAAGTAACCCGCTTGCTGTTGGCTTTCTGTTGTAACCTGATTTCGTGGTCCAAACCAGAAACCCAGTTTCCTTAATGGGGGTAAGGGATTAAGAGAAACCCGGTTAACTAGATTTGCAGGGTGGGATGGGACAGCGTGAATTCTTGGCCAATTCTTGACATAACATTGATGACTCACATGAAGGTTGCTGTGTTTTCTTATAGCTGCCGGTTTACTACATATGGTAACCTGGGACACAGTGTCTTTTAAAGAACAAGAACTCTGTCTGGGAAAATATTTTTTAATAGTACTGACTTCAAAATATCACTATTTATAAATTACATTGATTAATGATTATTAATGCTTGACCGGCATACTTTGATTTTGTAATTGAATCTCTACCATCCCTGGATTAAGTTGTTCTTATCCATTTGTTCATTCAGGGCTTGACCAACAGAAAATGAAATAAAAGCTCGCCAAGAGCTCCCCCTAGTGGCTCAACAGGGAGAAAGTAAAGAGTTTTGATTTTACATTGCGAAAACTTCATCTGCTACAGATTGCAGTCTCATTTCATTTGGTCTGCATCTGGTTTCTGTTTATTATCATTGCTTAGAAGGTAGAAAAAAGTTCAAATTAAGTCTCAAGTAATTCATTTAGCACTTGAGTGTAAGAGGGGTATTTAAAGTTAGGAGAGACGACTTGTAGACAAGACCAAGTTAAACCACATCACATTGTTGATCCCTGTTGACTAGAGTGAGTTTGTTTTAACAGTTGAGATGAAGCAGGAAAAGACCAACAACTGTATCAATTTGGACAGTGGTGTTTGTTACATGGCCTGTGCCAAACAAAAAAGAAAAAAGGAATTTCCCAGAACAGTAAAGACATTGAAAACTTCAAGTGTTTAATTATTTTTTTTATTTTATTATTTCTGAGCAGTGTATCAACATAAAAAAAAACTGAGCAACATGAATGAATATATTAATGAGCATCCCCTTCTCTCCTCTACAGACAGTAGCCTTCCAGGTTTCTACCGCATCTTAACACAGTTCTGAGCCGTGGAACCGGGGAATCTTCCTTCAACAGCGAGGGGAATACAGATCATTTATCTTTTCGGCTTTTATGTTGATTTTACCATACGATATAGTTGCGCTCATTGTCTCTTGGCAAAACGAAACATGCAGCATTACCCTTTAATAATCTGCCGACGACTGTTTGTTACTCGGCAGTAAACTGGTTTGGTCCAAACGAGGCAAATGAATTGTCTCGCTTGATAAATAAGAAACATTTTCCTGAACCTTTTACTACCTCGTTGGAAAAATCCCTTTAGTTAAAGTGACACCGCAGTGGATTTCAAGTCAAGTGTTGCTGTATCAAGTGAAATATAGCACGCATCGCAACTATTCACCCTCCGTTTTTCTTCTTCATGATAAATAAAACAAACACTGTCGATCCTAGCACAAAGCAGACATTTGACACTAAACAGTGAGACACTTCACCTCACAACACAAAAGGAGATCATCCACTTCATGAACAATTGTCCCTTTCCTAGTCAGTCTTCAAGTCGCCTCACTATTTCTCTGGAGTTTTCTGAAAGCAGGTTTTGTTTCTGAATTCGACACATCTGTGGGAAACTACCAAATACTGACCAAGAGGCTTGAATTTTCTAGTTTGAGATTGTTTCAGTAACATTTAAAACCTTTTCTGTCATCAATCAAAGGCAGTCTTGGAATTCATCAGCCTTTCACACAGCCACAGTGTCGTCACCAAGCTTTGCATTGACACTTAAGTTTGAACAGAAATTCCTACAAACAGATTTTGTGTCGTTTGAAAGACATGACCAGATGGAGAACACATTGGATGCCATGTCTAAGTTTATCAGTTTCAACAAATGATTAGACCCCCCTGTCAGCATACCTTCCTAGAAGATCAAAATAGTTTAAATATGTTGAGCCAATCTGTTTACTCTAGTTTCTCCATTCATGTGCAGTAGTAAGATTTCGAATGGCAGGATTATTTCTTTAAACATGACACAAACAGAGTGGCAATGGAAGAAAAAGTTATGTTTCGGAAGGTCATGCAATGATTTTGATATCAGATCAAAGAGTTGGCAGTACTGTCCCACAGCTGGTTCCATGGCAACATTGGGTGTAGATACAAGCAGTCATCAAGTCCAAAACATGCCCAATGTCTTCATTGGCAAGTCAACCCAAGATTCAAGAAGTATCCAAGGTGATCCAACACATGTCCATTTAGGGAGGCCTAGCTAGGACCTCATCATGACAGAACAGGTTTGTCAAACTCCAGCCCTCTATGGCCTGGTGTCCTGCAACATCTAGATGTGTCCCAGGTCCAACACAACTAAATCAAATGGCTGAATTACTTTCTCAGCATACAGTCAAGTTCTAGTGTAGAAGGGTGACATCTTGGGGAAGACAGGCAGAAGTATGATGTTCCTGTCTGGTTCCATCAAAACATTACCAGAGA
Source organism: Xiphophorus couchianus (assembly GCF_001444195.1). Lineage (NCBI taxonomy): Eukaryota > Metazoa > Chordata > Actinopteri > Cyprinodontiformes > Poeciliidae > Xiphophorus > Xiphophorus couchianus. Next base: position 14,927,129 of record NC_040244.1, on the reverse strand, counting down.
GAACCTTAGGTTATGCGCTGTGGATCTCCTAACCCTACATTTATGGTGTTGTGGTCCATCTTGGGTGTTTGGAACCTTCACAGAGAGTGTGGTGACCCACCACACTCTCAGTTTAGGGCTACTGTGTGGTATTGCTGGGAACTTGCACAGTACAACCACCTGGTTCGAAGCAAACACCCAATGCAACCTCCAATCAATTACCTGCACAAAGCACTCACTGTGTCTGGTGACCTTCCTCCACTGTTCCAGACTGTTGGATGCTCCAGCAACTGGCTGGTAAAACTCACTCTCTCTCCTCTTGAATCCACCACTTATTACCAATCACATCATCTATATACCAATTTACGGCGATTTTTGTGGCTGACTAAAAACAAAAAAGGGCTCGCTAATAAGAGATGTCCACGGACGTGGATAGGATTCTGAACTTTTTTCTGTTTGTTGTTTACATCAGAGGGTGCGATTTCACATAAAACACAGCCAATTAAAATACAGTGAATGTCTGCAAAAAGAAAAATCCAATTTATACATTAAAAAAAAAACACTAGCAGCATAAATAACACAAACACATACAAATATTTGCCTTTAAAACCCTCATCAGTCCAACTGATGAGGGTAGCATTTTTGAGTGTAGTCGGCCAAGGCATTTGTAGCTCGACAAATAAATTACTTACATGGAAAATGTAAGAAAAGAATTAACATGGGGTTATTACAGAGAAATTATCAGAATGCTGAAGAACTACTTTTCTAGCAGAGACCTTTAGAATCAGCTAACATAGGGATTCCTGGGAATATTTCCGATTACATTTACTCTTAGAACGCTTAGCAGACATCTAAGAAATGTCACTGCTCACGCACACATTTTGCTTTAGAAGTTTTGATTTAGTAAATGGAAATGACTTCCTTTTCAAGGGTGGTTTCCTGTTAATAAGCGACGGCTCCATTCGAACCACGGCATGTGATGAACTTTGGTAACTCCGTAGTCTCCCCTTCTGAGACTTCATGGTTAAAGACTGGCTTTACAGGGAGCGTTTTGTTTGTTGGCGTGCTTGTGAGAGGGATAAAAAAAAAAAAGTGTTAAAACGCATCCTACAATGGACATAAAATGAAAAATTAAAAACTCCAACCCTAGAGAGATCACTCTTATGCTGTTTTTGACCTATTTTAGTTCCATTTTTTACTACTTAAAGAGTTTCCTGTTTTATTATCTCGTCCATAAAAACCTGCCTTTGTATTATCACAACCCTCATAAATCACCTAAAAGACACCAGCTTATATATTTGCTTTTTGTTATACATATAATTCAAGCTGCCCCTTTACCGTTCTCTCAAAATCAATCAGCTTTATGCTAAGCTAATCTTAATGAATGCCTCCTAATTAATGTTTTCTAAACTACAGTGATACATCTAGCTACTTAAAAAGGCACTTTTGCATGTTATGTTGACTTAAGAAGCAAGAGGCTGGGCCTGCGGCTCATTAAGTTTTACATCTTAAAAGGACACAGAGCAATTTGGCAATGCCTCACGCCGACTAAGCAGAAGAATTACGAGTTCCGTCTTGTTGCTTTGCAGGGAGTTACACTATTTAACCTATGCCAGTGTCCCACCTTTATAAAGGAGGATTCCAGCAGGATTTGGGTGTTTGCTCATTCCTAAAATATTATACCCCTCGCTTTTTTGATATCCATCCTCAGATATTACATATCTTAAACAGAGGACGCTCAATTAAACCCCAAACAGAAGATAAAAAGGTGAAACTCACAATATACAGACAACTCAAGATGTCTTCAGTCTAAACCGATTGTGAGATTACGATTAATAACACTTTAATACCTACGCTGCAACAGCAGGCGGCGACAAACCGAACATCAATATCAAAATTAAAAAACGGAACTTGCTTCGGGTCGGAGCTATAAAACTCATTGGAAATCGTGCTGGAATTCTCCGTACAGCACAGCAGCATGTGTGCTTCAGTAGTTCTGGTTCTCTTCGGTCACCCAGACTTTGATTACAGTGCTGGGAGCTTTTAAGCGGACGTCAGTTTGCAGCTGTGTTAATGTAACCGCCAGTGTATCAACTATCAATGTGAGGATGCAGAAAGCAGGGATTTGTATTCAAGCCCCATTCCTGCCATCAACTTTTAAGCTAAACATGCAGATATGCTTAATTAGTGTCCTAGTTAAAGAGCTGGCCCGAGAGCTATGGCTAGAGACAGCACACGTGAAATATAAACAACCGAGGTAATGCGGCGACGCTCCGTCGTCTCCCAGCTCCTTCCAGTGGGGCGTTTTCTTGGCGGCAGAGCTGACCTAAATAGCTTGTGACGATGGTTACGTTTAGACCGAGGGACCGACGGTGCGTCGCGGCACCGGCGTGGCCCGTCAGAACCGGAGGGGGCTCGGCGGCCCGACCCTGTGTCCGTTAAACGTCTCTGTGTTTGCTTTCCTTGAGCGTGTCAGGCCTTTCCTGCCTTCATGTATGTGGGGATGGTGCCTCGCTGAGTCAGGCCCTCGAACCGTTTGTACGTGTAGTTCAGGAACACCCAGTCCTTTGATTTGAAGTCAGGCTCTGTTGCATTGGCTGTCAAAAACACACAGAAAATTGATTCAATTGACTGATAAAGATCCGATGTCGGAAAGGAGGAGTTATGTTAGGATTGTATTCTGCAACTTTACCCCTAGATGTCACCAGATTCTCTACACCGTGCCTTTAAGTTCACTTTGTTTTCAGTTAAATAATAGCAATATTTACAACAGAGGTAACCTCATGCACGTGTGATGCGAGTAGCCGCTGTAAAACTGAGTTTTACTACAATATAAACTGGAAAACATGAGACATTTGATATGACAAACCTGGCTGAAGGATGTCTGATTCGGGGAAGTCATCAAAGTTTGAAGTGTCATCAATACTTTTGATTTCGATAGAAATGGCTGCCGGTCGCTCCCTGTGGACGGAGACAAGAGGTGTTCCATCTTCTGATAAAAGGTTAGTGTAAAGTGAGTCCGCGTTTAGAAAAGCAGGTTTGTTTGTACCTGATGTGTTCCCAGTCCACTGACTCAAAGAATGGATGACTCTTGATCTCCTCTACACTCACAGCTCCGATTCTGTTCTCCGCATCAGTGCAATACCTTCAGTAACACCCAACAGAAAATTAAAAGTGAAAAGCGAAAACAGAACTGAAAACTTATAGAAAGAAAGCACATCCAGTTTCGGGGTCTGATCTTCCCGGGAGATTGGAAGGTAGGAAAAGTCAATGTTTGAACCTTAAAATCAAGTCTTTGGCCTTCTCTGAGATGGGGACTTCAGGTGGGAAGACGAGCGTTTCCTTCCAGTTCATGACCTTCCTGTAGGTCTCCTGTGGCGTCTCCGAGCAGAAAGGCGGGTAACCTGCCAACGACCCGAACACGCAACAGACAGAAGAAACAATGGTGATGCCTCAGTACCATCTACTGAGGTTAGAAATCCTACTTTAAAGTCTTAGAGCGAGCTTAAACGTAAAACGTATCAATCCAACAACACCAAGAAGAAGTCTGTTCTTACCGATGAGCATTTCATACATGATGACACCCAGAGACCACCAATCACAGAGCTTGTTGTACCCTGTCTGCATGAACACTTCAGGAGCGATATAGTCTGGCGTTCCCACAGTGGAATAAGCCTGTAAGTGAGCCGCAACATTCAAAACTCAGCTTTCTAAATGGAAGATATGAAAATCAAGTCTAAAACAGGGAATAGTCCGGTCCGACTCACTCCCTTTAAGTTCATCGTATTGATTAAACAGACCAAAGTTTTCTTGTTTTAACTTAGTCGGAATTACAAAGATTATTTTTATATGCTAAATGCCAGAAACCTCGGTGAGAACAGATTTTAGAAATGTTTTTGTAACTTTCCTTCAATTCAAAAGCTTATATCATCAGTATCATTGGTATCTGTCGCTTAAAAATGTGTGACTTGGGACGTTACAAAGAGAAATTCTTAAAAACAGTTCTCGTCATATTTTCAGGGATTTAGCAAATAGAAAAAAAATTGGTAATTCTAACTAAACTAAAACAAGAAAAGTTTGGTCTAACTTCAGACAGTCAGAAAAAAAAAAGTTTGTCTTTTTATTGGTTGTATGTAAATATCTGGTTTGAAATGTATAGACAACATGAAAAAGTGTGGTCCATGTTTGGATGACAGCGATTTTAAATGAACTCCATCTGGAGAAGAACGGATCAAATTTGACATTTGCACATGACGAGTGCATGAAAACACCAAAACTACACCTCAGCTACAGTCTAAAAAGGATCCGTACCAGCTGTCTCCTGTTCTTCTTCCAGGTTTCTGCTTTCCTCTTTGAGTTCATGTTCTGGAAAGCTGGGAAAAAACACACAGAACAAAGAAGAGAAGCATCGCATGAAACAAAATAGAACAATCTCAGTTATATGCTGCTGCTTTTATTGATATTTGGTTCAATCTACTTATGCGGCTCACAGAAATCACTGGGTGGGTTGTGCGTCAGGTTCCTGTAAAACTCTGTGCGATGAGCCTTCTTGAGTCCGGTGCACAGCCCAAAGTCAGACAACTTCACGTGACCCTGGAAGCAAACCGACATTCAGTGACACTACGACTCTGGAGTCATTTGAGGGTCATGCGTTTGGTTCTGACCCTGGAGTCCAGTAGCAGGTTGTCAGGTTTGATGTCTCTGTGGATGAAGCCCAGCTGGTGGATGGAGTCGATGGCGAGGACCGTCTCTGCGATGTAGAACTGCGTGGCCTCTTCCGACAGGGTGTCCTTCTTCATGAGCAGCGTCATCATGTCGCCTGGCAAACAGAAGGGCAGGAGATGTTTCTCGCTTGTTGAACATCATCGGATGCTGTGTAGGGGGATAAGCACCTCCAGGCAGGAACTCCATGATGAGGTAGAGGTTCCTCTTGTCTTGGAAGCTGTAGAACATCTTGACCACCCAGGCGCTGTCCGCCTCCACCAGGATGTCCCGCTCCGCGCGGATATGAGCCACCTGCAGGGGGAGCCGGCCATGAACTTAAGAACACAGCAGGGTGTAATCTTGCGACTGGAACGGCAGAACAAGGAGTCACCTGCTCTTTCTCCAGCATGTCTGCTTTCCTCAGGATCTTCATGGCATAAATGTGTCCTGTGTCCTTCTTCTGCACCAAACGGACCTAGACGAAGAGAACGTTCTCGTTTTATTTAAACGTATCAATCAGTCATTCAAGTTTATTTGTTCAAAGTGAAAACATAAAAAAACACATCAAACACATCATGTAGTCAATAGTTGTAAAAACCAATAGCAGATATTATTTTTGATGATGTCAAGTGACTTGATCACTTGACTGTATGATGTTTTTATGACTTTATTTTTGTGTTTTTATTATGTAAAGCACTTTGAACTGCCTTGTTGCTGAAATATGCTCTACAAATTAACTTGATTATTTCATAGATAGATATTGAATAAGAGAGTTCCTAGGATCAAGCTTTGAGGTACCCCACGTGGGACTTCTGTCCGCTTTGGTGAAAAGTTATCTACGGAAACAAGGAAATCCAGGATTTTTTATGTAAGATTCGCACCAATTGAACCAACTGGACTTTTAGTTTCACTGAACCATTTTTGGACTAAAAAAAACTTGACCTACCTCTCCAAAAGCTCCCCTTCCAATAACTTTTAGAGATTCGAAGTCGTCCAAGCCGAGCCGCGTCCTCTTCAGACGCAGAAACTCCGTCTCCTTACGGGCGTGTTGCGAGCGCCGCATCACTTTCTGCAATGGTACAGAGACGCCGAGTTGCCCGACTGACTTCAAAAATTACAATTTTGGATTTTTGCGGTGATTTCATGTTTGTACAGTGCCTAATTAAAGTATCCCAGCCCCTCTGACATCTTTACTATCTATTCAGTTCATCTACAGCTGAATTTATATAAAACGTAGGGAGGCAATCGATTTTGCTGGATTTCATTTAGGGACATTGGATTATCAGAAGGCTGAATGTACTAGGTTTGCATTTGTGGGGGAAAAAGAATCCTGAGCTATTATAAGTTTGAATATCACATAAAATCCAAATAGATCTATTGAAATTTGTGGATCTAATGTAAAAGAACATGAAAAAGTTGGATTTGTACCTCCTCGTCAGGCAAACCCTCCTCTTCCATGGCCTTCTCCAGCTTCTTCTGCCTAAAATGAGGAAGACGCCACATAAAACAGGTCGCAGGTCATTCAAAGCATTCACAGTAAACACGCATGATAAAACATCTCCAGTTTCTAGTTTCCTCCACATAAGCCTGTGAATGTAATTGTTGGAGTAGAAGCTTCCAGGGAGCGATTCATACGCCAAAGGAGGTGTAGGGTGTTGGTGTAAACAGAGACTCGTGTGTCTCCTACAGGAGTTCCCTGAGCAACAGGTCAACCCTCAGGTAACAGGAGAGTGACAGGCGTTTGTTTTGTTCACACCGTCTCGGGGACTGTTCCCTTATCTACGAGCCTGAGCGGTGGAACGCGACGCTGTAAACAACAGCTCCATCTAGCCTCGGCGACTCTCCCGTCAGCCGCTTTTACCTCATCTCCCGCTCCTCGTGCTGCGTGAGCAGGGTGCTGTAGAAGTTCTCCAGTGTCAGCTTGGCCACGGTCACCCTCTCCCGGGTGTGGTTGCTCATGGGAAGGGCAGCTGCCGTCCCTCCCGTCATGGCCATGCTATCCTGGTGGACAACAAAAACACAAACGGATGAGTGGAGGAGGAAGCAGGTCACCTTTTGAATGGAACGGTTTTGAGTTTTGGCAGGTTACCACGAGAACTTGCTTGTGAGACTTGGAGCACAGGATTACATCATAGAGGCGTTTAGGCTACGTTCACACAGAACGTCTTGATGCTCAAATCAGATTTTTTTTTCGCTGAAATCCTTTTTTTTTTTTTGGGCGTGACTGTTCATACTGCTAGTTAAATATGCAGGAGAAGAACGTTGATGTCACACAACATTGCATTGCTTACGGAAGTGATAGTAAATGGAACCGTTCATGGAACGATTTTAAATTTTATTCAGCAGTGGGAGCCAACAGTATTGCCCCACGATCATAACAAGACGAAGGAAGCTGATAAAAAGAAAGTAAAACTAATATTGATGGCTGTTTGTGGAGAATTTACAGCAATTTCTGTAGGCCAGTCTGTTGGGATGTGTATTCAGAGCCAAGAGTGGTGGGACTGCGATGTGCTTCACTGACACAGACTTCTGTCAGAATTTCGTAACCATAACCTTCTGAATTATGACGTACTGATGACATGAAAGCCAGATAAAATGCAACATGACCGTTCAGGCAGCAGACTGTTCTCACTGCAGAATAAACAGATAGGCTCCTGTCCACCCAAAATGATGTCTGCGCTTAAACACCTATTTGGAGGTTTCATCATCGGCTAAAGATGTGTTATTAATGTTCTAATAAGACAGTTACCAAAGAAGCCACCACATTAAAGCTCCAATAAGCCTATTTTGGCTGATACATGGCAGCTGTGAAAGAAATTTATGATCTTGGTTCTAGTGGCAGTATTATTATCATACTTCTATATATCTATATCATGTGTATCCAACTGGTAAACTATGTGAATGCTATGGGGATTGTTTTGGGTTTTTTTTGGTTTTTTTCAGATTCTATCTGGTATCTCGCTAAGATATTCCAGTGAGCCACGAAATGGAAAAGCCACATGCTGGATGGCTCGTGGCCCATGGGGCTTTATTTCATTTAAAGGTTTGAACAGAGTGGACTCTTTCGACTTTAATGGTCTTCGTTTAAACCGGGCAGGCCTAAGAATAAATAAATAAATAAAAAACCGGCAACACATTTGACAGCCAAGTGATTCCCATTCCCCTTCAAATACAGGGGGGGGGGGAAAGTGTTTGCCTCTCACAGGTGGCGTCAGTTTTAGTGATAAAATCATCTGAGTATTGAGGAAAAGATGGTGAACAAACCATAAACAGACATGCCAATCAAAAAGATCTTGATGACTCTATTGGGGAAACATTCTGTTGACTACCTAAAGAGGATGGTAGTGTCATGATGTGGCTAGCTGATAAATCAGTCTGGACGATATTTACATGAGAAACTGATCGTATTCTCAGATCTTATCTGCCTAACATCAAGCATCAGCAGGTGAAGCTTTTTCAAATATCAGTGACAAAGAAAGCTGGAGTCGGCGAAAGCCCTGCTCTGAAACAGTCACGAGGATAAATTGTCACAGGAGTTATTGAGATAGTAATATCGTTGGTTTGACAACATTTTCAAATAATGTGTTGGTAATGGCATAACAGTGCAAGATCTCAAAGATGAATACGGAACAGGACGACATTTGAAATATAAAAAAATAAAATAGAGCCAAAAGCAATAGAAGAAAAAAATAATAGTTAGCCTTAAAAAAAAGAATCATCAAAATTTAAATTGAGCTTCTTTTTTTTGCTGCAGTAAAAAAAAAAATATATATATATATATAATCATTAATAATCAGTATGTTGCATTATTTTTGCAGCAGTATAAATAATTGTTGCTTTTCTATTTTACATAAATTAAAAAGAAGGTCATAACCCAACTCAAAGACTACAAGACTGCTAAAGACAAACTAAGGAAATAAGTTCAATTTTCCTCCTCTTTAAGGAGCTGAATATTGATGAGAGCAGATTATGCAAACGTTACGTAAGAGAGTGAAAAAGGGACGAGGGTGGACGTGCACATCACTAAAACATTTGGCAGCGCGCCATCCGAAAGGCATGAATGGGTTAGATTAGCTCACAAAGACATTAAACAAGCCCTGCGGGACAGATATAGGAGCCGTGTTTCGTCTATTCCCCCGGCCCCTTTTCCCGTTTCGGCCCCGAAGGTCCCACAACAACAGGACACTTCCTGACTTCTGAGGGAAAATCCTCTGAATCATCACTGCAAAGTCCCTGATTTGGAGGGAGCCGGGGGGCTGAGGGTTTATTGAGGTTAGTCAACCTGGGTTACTGTAAGAAAGAAGCACAGTAACCCAACACTTCTTCTTCCTTGGGTTAGGTTGTCAGTATACAAGAAGAGTAACTAAAATCCTGCTGTTTTGATTGGATGCTGGTGACTGAGGGAGGTGAGTGGAAGAGCGGAGGCCTCTGAGGGGAGTGGAGCGATGAGGGCCACATCTAATGCACAGTGGAGGGGACAAAGCTGGCAGGAAAGGTGCAAAATGTATTTACTGCCAAGTCGGCAGGAACCTGAGTCATTGATATTTTTATTAAATATCAGATATTATTTTTACCATAACATGTTATAACTACAAATATGAATATGAATAACGACTCTTAAACAAATCAGCTTTCTTTCTGGACACAACCCAGAACCGCAGGCTGAGACTTAAAAGCCTTCAGACCAGTTAAATATTACTTTACTACACTGCTAATATAATACTTAGAAGTCAATGTGCTGAATATGATATTTAAAATCATCCTTGTGTGACTACAGATGTAAAGGTGGTCTGTGTATCTGGTACTGTGTATCAACTTTCGCCAAAGTTATAAAATCCCTTAAACTGGAACGATTACTGAAAGTAACTGGGTCCACCACATAAATAAATGGTGTAGAGATAAAAAAAATTACAATAAAATAAAAAATACAGGCTATTAGAGACTAAATTTTAGCTGGATTTCTGGGGGTGATTTTCCAAAACAAATCAGCTAGTGCTGAAATATTGCAAACTGTGAGCTCCTCTGCATCAGAAGCCATGACAGTGGGAACATTTCACCCCAGAGCTGCCCTGTTTTTCCATGAGTCCGCCTCCAACACATTGAGCTGCTTACGGTTTTTCCTCTCTAAGTGGACCTCGGCTGCGCGCGCCAAATAAACGCAGCATGTAGTGACGTTTGGGGAAACCTGATGGCTTCTTTCCATTGAGTACGTACCTTTCTCTGATTCAGGTTAGCAGAGCGGCTTGCGTTTCAGACTGACATAATGAGGAAAGTGTAACAGACTGGCTTCGGCATGACAGATTTGCCAGGCCGGGTTATGGGTTGTTTTTGGGTTTTTTTGGAAGTAATGCACTGCGTAATGTATGCTAACTTCCTATGCAGACAGTGTGTCTCTAGGAGGAGGGCTACCGGTTTTTACAACCCTATGAATTCTGGTCACTCATTGCAGGAGGAAAATTCATTATTGGGATCAATATCATTCTGCTTATTAAAGAAATATAATGCTCTTTGCTGCTGCTTGTTTAATTTCCACCGTTTACTCTTGGTCTGAGTGTTGTTTGTTAGGTGAAAACACCCGTGGCTCTTACCTGCCACATGCAAGTACGGGTAAAACTTGGTTTTTACATGCACTGTATGAGTGGGATTGCATTGACACTTAATGACGTGAGTAAAATGGAGTGGTTATTATGGAATTTGGACCAATTCCTCCTGAAAGAACTGGTGTAACTGAGTCAAGTCCACTAGCTCAGACACATGCTTTCAGGTCAGGACGGGGTTATAGCAGTTAGGATTTTTTTTTTTATAATAGTTTAGTTTTATTTTATTGTGACTTTTGTCTTATTTAGTAAGTTTTAATTAGTCCTTAAAGTCTGTTTGATAGTTTTTGTTAGTTGTTAGTAAAATATTGTTTAGTTTTTATTATTTATACTTTTTTTTAATATATATACTTCGGGTCATTTTTAGGTGCAGAATTAAAAAAGTTCAAAGCGTTGTTTTGTGATTGTGTTTACATCGATCCACTTTGAGGACTAAAAGTGCCCAAGTGTTCAGCTGTTGTCTTGATTTTTCCAGAAAATCTCATTTGTGAAGCGCACCAGTTCCTCCTGCGGCAAACCAAACCAGTTGTTCTCAGGCTTGCAATCTTCCCCTGTTTTCCTCCAATCGGTTTGGTCTGACATTTCTGGTTTAGTTTTCACTGTGCAACTTCTACATTCAGGTATCTAAAGGGATTTATTTACCCGCCGAAACCTTCACAATACATTCAAAGTCAGCTCGTGATATTAGAAATTTCAGTTTTAATATATTTACTTTCACGTACAAGACCATGACGTGTGGATACAGTAACAAAAAAAATTGCATTAAGTGCTCTCCTTTGCAGAAATCCTCCATTTTTGATGTTTTCAGTTCAACTGTTAACAATAATGTAACAAAAACCGCACGGGCGGGTCCAGGTCAGATTGGCTTTTAGTTATGGTTCAACTGTACACAGCGGCTAGACACATTTTCTTGGGCGTTCTCCTCCGCTGACATGCCATGATGATGTTCAAATTGTTCGCTCATCTAAATTTCGTTCCTGAGAAAGTTGCTCATTCCAGATCTTTTTGAATGCGTCGCAAATATATTTTCGAAACATACAAAAAAGCAAGACACGCCACACCACAGGTGGAAGCGGTTATGAACTGGTCAGAAGGTGTTATGTGGACGACCTGGGTCCAGCAGAATGTAGAAAATGAACCGGCTGCAAGCTAGCTGCACTCCAGCGGCGCTGCACGGCCCTTTAAATCCATCTGAAGGGACTGAATTTGGCTTGAAGTTAACTAGATCCACCCTGTAGCTAAACAAACAAGGCTGCACCACTCAGGCATTAACAAGGAAGGCATTATGGATGCAAGCAGCCTGTTTAGAAGCTCAAGCATGCAAGCTTGAAGCAGCCCATTAAAGCTAAAAACGACAAGAGCGTCCAGCGAAGCAGGGAGGGTACGGCATTACTGCTCTGACGGAACAGTTCCATTTGTTCAAGACGGCAACAAGACGTTTGTCCTGGTTACTCTGCAGAACCGCAGCAGTTCCTCAAAGATCTGTTTCAGCGAAGATTGAAAGGTTTTCCCCCCGGGCGTGCCGGGGTGGCGTAGTGGATAGCGCGACCCACATTTGGAGGCCTTGAGTCCTCAACGCGGCTGTCGCGGGTTCGATTCCCTGGCGACATTTGCCGCATGTCTCCACCCCTCTTTCTTTCCCCCTTTCCTGTCAGTCTACTTTCATATAAGGGACACTAGAGCCCACAAAAGACCCCCTGGAGGGGAGGGGAAAAAAAGTAATTCCCCCTTTAACAAGTGCTGACACACTTGGAGAATTATCTAGAGAGCAACAGCGTTTTGACAGGAGTTTTAAAAGCTTCTTCAAAACGCAGAGTTCCACCGGCTTACAGGTAACCAGCTGAATCTAATTCACAGCAAAATCGACAACAAAACAAACAATAACACCTTTATCCTTCTAAGACCCGGATTTCTCAGAATGTGTAAAATTCTCCAGTCAGACGCGCTCCACCCTTGCAGCACTGTTTTCCGTCTTGAATGAGACGACTCATTTATGAAGCCACTCAGAACACACATGAGCTCACACGTGCAAACACTCCCAAAACACCCAAACAAGAAAATGATCATCAATCAGACCTGCTTCATGAAGCCTTACAATATTAAGGGTCTTAAAAAGGAGCCCTTAATATTTTAATAAAACAATTCTTATGCTCAGGAATGACAACTTTGTAATTCATCCAGAATGAAAGCAACAGGAAACAGGCATATTTCAGATTCTAAGCAAATTGAACAAATTGAATTACATCAACACACCTGACGAGGTTTTGGTTTAGCAGATGGTTCTGCAACTCCTCCAGAACAACGCCACCCTGACAATGCTCTGCTGCTATCTGTGTTCTTTACACACTACAGACAAAAATGCTTTTGAGTTCCATTTTTTTATTAATCTTAATCCATAAGTATAAAAGTATTTGTATGTGAAGTTCCTCAAGGCTTTGTTGTCGGGTCACTTTTATTCAGGCATGAGCCGGCCGCCAAAATCAAGATTTGCAAAAAAAAAAATAAATTAATAAATAAAATACATTAAAGAGAGAAAAAAAACTGTCGGAAATCTGCAAAAATGTTCTAATAAATTGTTCCTGACAGCCACAGTCTGTTGGCTGAAAGAAGGCAGAGACTTTTCCCTTGAAAACAGTTATTGTTACTATCAATAACTGTCATAATCAACATGCTGTCTTGTTTTAGCTGAAGTAGAACTGATTTGCTTTTCTGTTTTAAATAAAATAAATCTTTTAGCTTTTACTTTTTTGTACTTCACGTTGTATTGCAAAGTTGTGGTATTTTAACTGAGAGAATGACTCAGGCCATTTTGCAACGCCTTATCAAAACCATCCTGTCTGAGATGCAGCTGCATTTGCGTGCATCTGGTTATTTAGATCCATAAATACACATGTTGATCAAAGGTCCTCAAAACTCAGCTCTCCGGTCACTTTTTAGTTCATATCCACGAGGCTCCTCAAACTCCATGAGATCACAACATCTTGTACTATATGCTGATGATACAACTTTCTATTTGCGTGCCCTCATGACCACAGTGTTTTGTAGTGTCTGACTTAGTGTAGGTATATCAGTGAGTGCATCAGGCGTAATGTTATAAAGAAGTCATCGTTATTGCTTACCTAACCTACCAGCATCTTAAAACTAGAATTAAAGCTATTCCTTTTGGATTTTGCTCTTTTTTTTTTTCTTGTATTTTCAATTTTATTTTATTTTCAGAGGCATTCGAAATTGCTTTGTGCATAACGGACGTCAGAATAAACTTGTCCTCATCTTATATAGGCTCTATTGTAAATAAGCACTGTTCAGACAATATTAAAATGGCATATTTTACATTTCACGTGCATTTTATTGTATTTTACCTACCTCCGTGTCCTGCTCCAGAGTCAATTATTGGCGTGCCGCCAGCACACAGCAATATGAGGGGAAAAAATATGTAAAATAATCCGGTCTGTGCCTAATATTTAGGCAGTTTCGGGCTGGTGGAACCAGTTAATATTGGCTGTCCGTCAGAGACCTATGAGGATGAACAGTAAACATCACCGGTATCAACGCCAAAATCATAACAAAGCTCTTCTGTCGCTGGCAGCAACCTCACCTAAAAATACTAGAAAAATATTTAACCGCTTTTAGCTGTCTACCCGACCCTCCCAAAAATATCAGCCGCCTTCCCGTTTCAGTCGCTACAAAACATAAAATAAGAACCGCTGCTTCCTGAGCTCGTCGGGCTCAGCAGACGCTCTGGGCTGACAACGCAAACACGTCGACATGGAAAAAACGTGAGCGACGTCCAATCAGCGGCGTCCGAAACGCGACTGCTTTTCCTCTAGCCAATCACGACGCGGACACAACGTAGAGGAGCAGGCGCTTCAACCAATGAGAGGGCCTCTGCCGTCACACAACGGACGCAGGTTTATTCGGCTAGCAGGCTCTCCTCTCGACAGCTATGAAAAATATACTGTACTACCTCCAGTTGTGAGCGTTGTTACATCATTTTGGGGGCTGTGGTTTGTGCGGACCCCGGCTAAAAATAGCGAACGTGGCGTCACTGTGTTAAAGTTAATTTCATAATGAAAAAAAGGCTCATTTTTCCCTCTTGCAGTGCTAAAAAAAAGTGTTTTCCACCTAATATATCATTTCACTGTTTGCTTTGAGGATATCTCACATCCTCAAACTATTTGATAAACTACCAAATAAAAATAATTCAAGTAAATATTTTTTTTTTTAAAGTTTTGAAATAATTATTTTCACCTATGAAGCAAAAATAACCCAGTCTGATCTTATGTGCAAAGGTTACTGTCTCCTTTGTTAAATCAGGTATTGACTTACATATGTTTTTCATTTACATTTTATTAGCCATACCCCGGCCTTATTAATGCTGGATCTGTAGAATGAAGAAATCACTTAAATTGAATATGTCCGACAACATATGAAGTAGGCTAAAAAGGCAACACATTGTACCTGAAGCCAAAGATCTAGACGTCTGGAAAGAGTTTTTCTAAGGTTTGGAACTCGAGTCAACAACAGTGAGAGTCATCTACCACAAATGGAGAAAATGTGGAACGGTTGTGAACCTTCCCACCACAGACCAGCCTACCTAAATTAAAGCAAGATTGCATCAACCACTCACCCAGTTAGTCAAAAAAAAACCCAAACCAACAAAAAAACACCTAAAGCCTCGCAGGCCTCGTTTGCTTCAGGTCAGATATGCGTTTTTGATTTCAGCAACAAATGAAAAAGAGATTTGGAAAAAATGACATGGCATGTGAGGGTTCTGAGGGTCAGCCACTGCTGAGAAAAAGCAACACGCAGGCCGAGAAAATGGACTTATGTAGCTTGGGGCTTCATTGAAAAACAAACAACAGTTTAGGTAGCTTTTTTTTCCACAAAATCAACTAAATTGTAGTTGGAAATCTTGCTTTCTGATTTTAGAATCCATTTGATATATGAATAAAATATGGGTGACAGAGTACTTTTTTTTTCATGGCACTGCAAATGACACAGCAAATTAAGATTAGGAGTTGATTATACATGCATGACTATTATCGTTGACTGTGCTGCACAAAGTAAGGCAGTTACACCAGATGGAGGTTTTGTGTACATTAACCCGAGCAATAAAACCATAAACCATGATAAGAATCCAAGACTTTCATTACGAGAAAACTTTCTGAGAACTTTAACATTTCCGAGTACAAACGTGTTCATTGTTTTACACGAGGTTGTAAAAATTAGGCCTTCAGTTTAAATCAAAGAGCAAAGCAGAAAGCCAGAAGGAAACCAGCCTACTTCCTGTAAAGGACCAATGGGAGCACAGCCACTGTATCAGGGTTGCTTTCAATGCTTCCTTGTAAAAAAATAAATAAATAAAAAAACATCCCAAAGGTCTTTAGGGCAGACGTGTAGGGAGCAAAAAAAAAAAAGATGGACCTGATTACTCCTGGGAATCACAGATAAACACAGACGTATCACTGACAACCCAGTTCTGTTGACCCAAACAAAGCACACAGCAGTTCAGAGTGGACGTTAACATTTTCCTGTTATAAATCTCCTTATTTGGACGACTCGCTGGCCTTTTACCGTCAGGGCTGTGTCGTCGCCGGGCAGAGGAAAGGTGGGTGTTCCCTGCCAGCATGTCTGGGTGTGGTGAGCGACAGACAAGGCTGTTTTTATGTTTCTCGTATCAATGGGGCCCACTGAGCTGTGACACAGCACCTATATTTAGTTTTGTCTGGTGAATTTCTGGCCTGCAGCTCATGCTGCGTGAAGTTCAGATTTAAATCAATCAATCAATCAATCACTTTATTTTGGCAAATTGTCCACATTAAACACAGGAAACAACTAAAGAAAAAAAAAAAAAAAAAACAACAATAAACAAACCCACAGTTTACCAAAAAAAGGAATACACTGAAGTAAAGCTTATTTTTGCCTACCGTTTTTTTTACCTTACAACCCACCAGGATATCTTCACAATATAAATCTACATAACAGCGTAAGATTTGATCATTCAGTTACATTTTAAAGCTCTTTTGAAATTCACCAAGAAAGGACAAAAATCATCATTCAATTCATTCCACAATTTCACACCAATAACTGAAACACACCTAGACTTTATCTGGCTTTTCCCTTTTGCACATTCAAATGTAAACAAACCTCACAAATTATATTTACTCTCTCTTAGCTTAAGACTTTTGTTCAATGCTTTATACATTATTTCCAGTATTTTTATAGAAACAATATCTTTAAATTTTAATATATTACTTTGAATAAAGAGTTTATCAGTTGGTTCACTGTATCCCACCTTATTAATAAGCCTTATAGCTTTTTTTTGCAGCTTAACTAATATATCAATGGTTGTTTTACTTGCATTTCCCCAGATTTCTGAGCAATAAGGCATAACCGAAGAGGAATATATAATGTGCAAGCCTTTAACATTTATTAAAACTTTTTATTTTAAACAATATTCCAATAGATTTTGCAACTTTATTTCTAATATATTCTATGTGAGGATTCCAACTAAGTTTATTATCTATAATAATCCCTAGAGATTTTGTCTCATAAACTTTTTTGATTTCAACTCCATTTATGCATAACTTTACATTATTATAGATCCGATTACCAGAGAATACCATGAATTTAGTTTTTCCTTCATTTAACGGCAACTTATTGTAATCAAACCATGTTTTCAACTCAGCTAATTCTTTTTCTACTGTTTTTATTATTTTATCCATATTTATTCCAGAAAAAAAAGAAATTTGTAAATGTATTCAAGACGCCTACAATTATCAGTGGGTCATATAAAAAGGTTGTCATTAAATTTGTTGATTTTAATAACAAAGTAATTACCAATTGCCTTTGCATTTATTGATCATCTTTTTTTTTTATTCCACATTTATTTTACCAGGAATGTCCTGCTGAGATTCACAATACCAAAGATTTGGAGGGAAAAGTTCTTTTAATTCCTTAACACTAAATCTTGAAGATGAGATGGATGGCTAATAGCATTATGCTAGCAAAGTCTTTGGCATAAACAGTCCCATTTATATATCTTTTTGCTAATTGTAAAATACTCAGCCGAAGGATTTATGCAAGGATAAATAAGGATAATCTCAGCTAATTTTTAAAAAAAGAAGAAAAGTAGGAGGTGGGACCCAAAACAGTTCCTTGAGGAACACCTAAAGATATTGGAAGCCTCTCGGATTAAAATAAATTAAAGCCCTGAAAAATGAAATATTTTTGGATATAATCTCATCTGTCTACTTCTCCTTTTCTACCCTCTCAGCAGTTTGTTTTTCTAGCTCTGCTTTGCCCCTTAAGAATTATGAAATCTACTAAAATAAGGGCTCACTTCCCTAAAATTCTCACACTTTCATGATGTAAGTGTTTGTTCTACTTTCTGTAAAAGTCACGAGTCGATGCCCGTCTGTATATTAAGAAACAACAACTTGGAAAAATGATATATCAATGGGGCCTATATGTAATCTTTTTTTTGTTCATCCATCTTCTGGTGACCAAATACTTTAATTCCATTGTTTTTTATGGATTTCAATGTACAGCCCTAACCAGATATTTACTTAGACTTGATGTAAAAAAGATACGTAACCTTTTTATTCTGACAGTTTGTCTTGAACTTTTTCCTAATTTAGGTCAATGTGTATTCCCAGATGTAATGGGAAAAGCCGAAATGAAATCGTTTCTATTATATTTCCTAGATTGTACTTTGTGAAGGGCTCCAGGAATTCTTCTGACAACAAAACGTCAACACATGATGATGCTGCCACTCCTGTACTTCACAGTTGAGAGGCTGTTTTCAGCCTTTCAATATTAATTTTTCTTGTAAATGCAGTGATTTTTTTTTATTAAAAAAAGGCCTTAAAAAGCAGAGCATCATTTTAAAATTGTCTGTCTGCAGTGTTTCACTCCATATTGTGACCTGGCTTTTCGTCTCTGAGTGGCACATCTTGGTATAGAAGTCATTTCGCTGTGGATTAATGAAACTTCCACTAGCTTCAGCCAAGTTATTTACACGTTTGGTTTAATTCTGGGTTCTCCTTCCTGGATGGCATGATGGTCGCCCATCTCAACGCAGCTTCCACTTGAACACAACGGAGCAGATGAACGTGGCACCTTTAGACATTTGAAAATCAAACAAGGATGAACCAGAATAGTGGAGCTTAACAGTTCTCTTTCTGATTTCTTGATTTTTTCCCCCCCATGATGTCACACATCGAAGAAGGCGTTACCTTAAAATATATTTACAGAAGTGCCTCCTGGTGTTCAAATGGTGTAAATCATTTGCCTCAATTGCCATGACTACCACAGTGCATAATCTTAACTTTACTTATTTTGTGACCTCAGGCACCACAGACGAGACAAACTGGAAAGTATTAGAGTAAGGTGTTGCTCACTTTCTAAGGCTGTTAGATAAAGAAAAGCTGCATCACTAAAACCTGACATTTTCCCATAGGTGTGTACATTTGTTTTGTCTTTTTTGGCCATTTTTTTAGATTGAAAGATGTTAGATCCGATACTACACGAAAGCCGTCTCTTAAATTAAAGGCGTTTCCAAGCATTACATGCAGATTTTAATGCAACATATGAAGCCATTAAATATGCTTTCGAGCTGTGACGTTTATCGTTTAGCACGTGGGGGGGGGGGGTGAACCCATCATTCATTTAAAAAAAAAAAACAATAAAAATGATGCTATACAGACCTGATCCGTGAGATATTTATGAGATCAGCTAAAATAAAGTGTAGGCTGTTACCGGAAATGCTGCTCTGTATTTTTAATCACATATTTACATTGTAACCTTTTTCAAAGCAGACTGAAGTGTTTACATTTACGTCAAAAAAAACAACAAATGAAATGTACAACATGGAATCTACATATATAACACAGCGGACGTGTTGCTAGGATGAATGTCCGAATGAACACCTTTTTTTTTTTTTTTTACTTAAGCCCCCCGCCCCCAAAAAAATGCAATTCAGAAATGACTTCAATTATTTGATTTCAAAATAATGCCTTTAAGTTTAAACTACATTGGAGACTCTAGTGTTGTTCATCCCAGACAGATGTTGGGCAGTGGAGAGATCTTTCCGTTTTTGCAAAACAAACATTCGCCGTGTGGAAAAAAACCAAAACAAAACAAAAAAAAAAAGTGTCCGCTGGTGGCAGGACGCGACGTCAGGACTCGGCCGGCGAAGGCTGGCTCAGCGCTCCGTTGCGGGTGCGCAGCTGCGACTGGGCGATGTCGGCCAGCGCGTTCTGGATCTTCTCCAGCAGCATGTCGCCGCGGTACACCACCTCCTCCAGACGGGCCGCCGCGTCGTGGTTCTCCTCCTCCAGCTGACGGAGGCTGGCCGCCTGGCGACAGGTAGACAGAGCTGCAGAGTCAACCGCCGCGTCGGGTTTTAATCTTCTTTTACTTAAGAGTTAAGGATCTGAAATTGTGTTTTTAGTGGGAGTTATGTGGAGGAAAAAAACCCTGACTCAAATGAGGAAGTGGAAGGAAAAATGGTGCGTTGGTTTTATATTTTATTTAACAAATAAAAATCTTAAGAAAGTGTGCCATGCATTAAAACACAGAACATAACCGACTGGTGTCAAAAAAATTGAATTGTTAAAACATTTTTTTCTTTTTTGTTTGTTTGTTCTGTTATCTAATTGGTTGTTTCTAATTTTGGAGATCAATGCATCTGTTTAATAGTTTTGTATGCACTAATTGGTGAATTTTTTATTTTTTTTTAAAGTGGCAAACATACTCCAATTTTTTGGGATATGTTTGTCCTAGCTAGATTTTGACCTGGACTTTGACTGGGCCATTTCAGCACATGATGATCCAGCTCAGTCTATTGCAGCCTTGGTTGCTCTTACAATGACAAACGGTGCTTCTTAGAGTGATCTGATTAAAGGTTTTGAATAAAAATGCATGCCACACTCTCCAGATTTTGACTGGTAAAAATTTTGGAAACATTTTGTATTGTTTTCCTTCCATTTCACAATTATGCACTTACTTTTTGTCAATTTGTAACATAAAATCAAATCTTTATTTATATGGACATAAATTCAAGGAGGCGGTTTAAGGCATTTTGGGAAACAATGATAACATAAATCTGTATTTTACATATTAAAGCCTTTTGCTGGTGAAGGCCACCATCAGGACACAAAGGCAGAGCTCCAGCATACTTACAGCATGATCCCAACTTGATTCTTTTAGCCATCTTATTAGTCATTCCATAAATATATCAAGCACACGCTCACATGACTCGCATTATTTTTACCCAGCGACCCCAGAAGGCTCAGCCATTCACATTGGATCTCATGTATCCTTGCGCTTCCAGAAAAGGGAGCTACACGTTAGCAGCGAGGCTAATTCCATCCACAAGCAGCCAAAACAGAGGCTGACAAAGAGCAGCTGTACAACCAGGAAGTGGCATAATGATGCGGAGAGTGATTGTTGCACAGAGTGACCTCGTATCAATAAGTTTATTCTGCGAGAGAGAAAAAAAGAACATTTCACCGGATCCAATTCCACAAGAATTTTTTTCCTCAACTGTCTGGCAGCAACTTAGTGATGTGTTACATGAGAACCTTTAGATCTCAAAATGCAGGTAGAAAAACTCAAAGTATTGATCAGAAAAGAACAACATAGAATCAGCGATACTCTGAAGAACAACAGTCAACATGGTGAACATTGACTGTATGAATACTTTTGATGCATTTTCAAAATGAAAACATTTAGAAGAAAAACTGAAGTCTGGTTTGAAGACAACAAACTATTTCCCTCCCAGATTCTGGGGCTACCTAAATGGAAACCAACCCAGATGGCTCCCTCTGCTGGCCAAAAGCTGGAAATCCCCACAAGAAACCTTAATGCAGAGGTCTCAAACTCCAGTCCTCGAGGGCCGCAGTCCTGCAGTTTTTAGATGTGCCACAGGTACAAAACACTGGAACATGAAGCGACGTTTGCTAGGATCGGTAGTGCTAGCTAAAGCTAAGGCTAAAACTTTTAAATTTGAACCGGGGAAAAGGAAACTATTGGGATGAAATTAGCTTACTATATTATTTCAACACTTGCAAACTAATATTTGTCATTTTAATCCCTTTTTTTGAAAGTTTTTTATTTTTTTGCGAGTTAATCCATTTCCTGGACATACAGACACTCGCGCTAGAGCGAATGAGCAGCGCGCGAACTCCTGCGTAAAGCGTTATTGCGAGCGGACTCTTCTGACCTGCAGGGCCGCCGTAGACTCCTCGCTGGGAAGAGAGTCGATCAGAACGTCCACGTCTTTGGCCGTCCTCGCTATCAGAGCTGCGAACAGTTGAGCGTATTCTGGAACAAAGAGACAGAGAGAGAAAAAAAAATCACGTAGTAAAAAAAAAAAAATCCGTAAACGTTAATGAAGTGTGCCAAGGAGCATTTTTGTTCAACACAGTCTAAACCTTTTGCAGAATCACATTTTGGGATCATAAAGCCACAAACCTCATTGTGGCTTTGCAATTGTTGTGAACACTTGAATTTTATTAGTGTGGGGAGGCAGGAAAAGAGGAAGTCAACTCATTTATTTTATGCTCTATTATCAAAAGATTTTTTTTTTTTTTAACAAAAATTATTTGATTATTGTATTATCCTGCGTTCAGCAGAGCCAAGCCAACAGCTTGTCATTCACAAAGCCGGTCCGCAGTGAAGCAAAAAAGCTGCAGAAGAAGGCTTTGGATCAAAGCATGTGGATGTGTTAGAGCGGCCTAGTCAAAGTCCAACTGAGATCTGAAAACTTGTGCTCAGAGATGTCCTACCTCCAAACTGGTTGAATCTGAGCTACTTTGAAACAAAAAAACAAAACAAAACAAAAAACACCAAATATGTGAATGTGGTAGAGACACACCTCACCGTTTAGATTTGTTTACGTTTGCTTTTATGAAATAAAAAAATAGATAACCTTACCTCCTTTAGCTTCATATTTAGATCACTATTCTGGGTTAGTTTATGCTTGTGAGGCTGTAATGAAAAATTTACTGAGCCAACCTTCAGTGGGGTTTGCAGGCTGATCCTTGTTGATGGCCGTCTGGATGTTACTGAAAGAGGCAGGTGGAGCACATTGCTGCAGAACGCCGATGGCGTTACAGAACTGATCAGCGAGCTGCAGCAGAAACACAATCAATACAGAGATCGATTAGATTATCATTCAGTACAGACGCTGCAGTCCAGCAACGATTCAGGGCTACCTAGCTTTAACCGAATCTAAGTAGACCTTCCAATACGATATGATATTCAAATGTGCTAAGCAGGTAAAGAAGAATATATCTTTCTTAGTAAATTACATATAAAGCATAAACTCGTGCATCTAGTGGTTAGCTGTGGTAGCTAGATAGGTTGAAAAGTCATGTATACTGCAGTTTTGGAGGAGTTACTACTTGCTATTACTGCTTATTTAATCAAGTTCTTGTCACATAAGGACAAACAATAATGTCCGTTTTCTACAGTTCCTTTTAAAAGAGAGTTTTGCGAACCGAATTGACTGCGTCTTGAAGTTGCGTTAGCCGATCCGCCATCTTTTCTGTCGCTACAGGAAATCGGGTCCTCTCTCGCGAGAGCGGGATCGCAAACTCTCGCGGAAGTAGACGGGCTGTTTCGGAAGAGTTCAGTTTGCTGTAGCTGAAAGCGGCTTCTTGGCGCGTCGCAGGACCGACTACAGAGCTACTGTGAATGTTTCTGTCCGCTGTCGTGCGTGTTCGAAGGGAACGGACCCACAACAGAGCTTCAGCCGAGGACCAGTGTTAGCGTGTGGCTAATGACAACCACCAAAACGTCAACAGGAAGTAAAAAGGCTAGCTAAACTAGCGTCTACTTGCACTTTGAGCTCTTCAGGTGTGACTTTCGTATTTTACACATTTCCTGTTGTTTAAAATGAGCACTGAACAATAAGCAAAAACAGGGGCTGCTGTCAAACATTTTTTATTAATTGTTTAGTGTATCATAGTCCACTGCTGGATGGTATTAGTTTAGTTAGCATACCTAGCAACTGTCAGCTAAAGTCAGAAAATGAGGAGCAGTTTTTATCTTTGCAAAATATGCTGACCTGTCTTGTATATCAATATAAAACAACAGCTGGATCTGTATAAATTGAAATATTATAGATAGATTAATATTTGATCATAGAAATATCGATTTCAGTACTTCAATTTAAAAAAAGTGAACCTCGTATAAAACCATTAGACACAGTGTAAAATTATTTCTGGTCAGTTTAATGATTGTGACTTACAGCTAGTAACAACGCACTGTTGAGCTTGTTACAAAGTTAACATGATCTTATGAGTTACAACTATATTGATATCTCTCGGATAGATAAGTAAATTGGATATGACTGTAATATTTTCACTCTATTAATTCTATTTTTATGTACTGAGCTGTACCAGCACTTTTCATTGTGTTTCTAGAATCTGACTCCATCTTTCTTCATTAGATCATATAGTTCAGCAAATTAGATACGGTTTTAGTAAACAACCTATAATGTTTCTTTTCCAAGGAACGAGTGAGTTTTGAACATGTAGGTGTTTCTATTGTTAATTATCCTAACTAATTGATTTTAGAGTGATCTCTTCGGATCTTCTCTGAATTTGTCCTGGCTGTGACTCGTCTCTCCTCAGGTATGAACTGTTCTTTAGAGAAGGTTCTGGCAGATGCCAAGTCGTTAGTAGAAAGACTCCGTAACCACGACAACGCCGCAGAGATGCTCATCGAACAGACAACCTCCCTCAACAAGCGGGTGGAGGCCATGAAGCAGGTAGGGCATGAGTGTGTTGCTGGCTGAGTGTGAACAGAGGTTATTCACACGGTTAGTGACCGAAAGTCTCAGAACAGAGGCCTAACTCCGTAACTTTTATTTAATGTTCTCATAAAATAAGTTGGTTTTAAACTTGCTGCCACCCGGGGGGGGTGGGGGGCTGCGTTCTCCCAGAAAGCTGGAGCATATTTTATGTGAACGCATTCTCCAGCACTAATGGGTCTGTGAATATTGTTGTACATGTGAAATGGTGAAAGAGAAAGTCATGATTTAAAAAAAGACTGCAAAAGTAGGGCTGAAGCGATTAATCTTCATTAATCAATTAGGGAAATAATTGTCAACTGATTTACTAATCTAAGAAACTAATCGTTAAGGGAGCTATACAAACAAACAGAAAACTATCAGCTGAAAAAACAACATATTCAGAGCTGTAATTAAGCCAAAACTGTATATGAACATCCATCCATCCATTTTCTGTTCACCCTTTGTCCCTAATGGGGTCGGGAGGGTTGCCGGTGCCTATCTCCAGCTACGTTCCGGGTGAGAGGCGGGGTTCACCCTGGACAGGTCGCCAGTCTGTCGCAGGGCAACACAGAGACATACAGGACAAACAACCATTCACACACACACACCCCTAAGGAGAATTTAGAGAAACCAATTAACCTAACAGTCATGTTTTTGGACCGTGGGAGGAAGCCGGAGTACCCGGAGAGAACCCACGCATGCACAGGGAGAACATGCAAACTCCATGCAGAAAGACCCCGGCCGGGAATCGAACCCAGGACCTTCTTGCTGCAAGGCAACAGTGCTACCAACTGCGCCACTGTGCAGCCCCTGTATATGAACAGTTTTGACTAAATTTTGCAAATAAGATAAAAACCTTAATTACCTTCATCTGTACTCCTCAAGTGGCATAGTTTCAGCTTCACCATGGTCAAGTTCACTAAAGGGATGCTAAAGTATTGAATATTCTTACTTTAAAAAAAAATTAATTATTTGTTTTTTATATATACAGTATATATTAATGTATTTCCAGTATTGTGTAAAAGTGCAGGTACAGCTCAGTACAAAAAAAACTCGAGCGGTTAAATGGAGATTCTGGTGATTGTGCCAAATGTTTTCACCGACAATCGATTACTAAAATAATGGTTAGCTGCAGCGCTGTATGAACAGTTGATGATGTGTGATCTCCTGTTGCCAGTACCAGGAGGAGATCGATTCTCTTAACCAGGTTGCACGACATCGACCTCGCTCCAGTCTGGTCCTGGGAATCCAGCAGGAAAACCGTCAGATCAGGGAACTCCAACAGGAAAACAAAGGTGAAACACTTGTGGATCCACGCTCCTTCGGTCCTACAGCGGCGGCTAGTTGACTCATTCTATAAGAGACAGGACCAAGCTTGTGTCCTCTCCTCCTGCAGAGCTCCGAACGTCGTTGGAGGAGCACCAGTCTGCACTGGAGCTCATCATGACCAAATACAGGGAGCAGGTGTTCAGGCTTCTCATGACCAGCAAGAGGGAGGACCCTGCCATCGTCACCCAGCTGAAAGAGCAGCACACCACGGTCCGCACACCTGACCTGCTGATGAGAAACATGCGTAAAATGTATGGAACTTGAATGTCCTTCTGCTCTTTGCAGGAAATGCAGGCGCACATAGACAAAATAAACGAGATGGCGTCGGTGATGAGGAAGGCGATAGAGGTGGACGAGGGCCGGGTTTGTGAAGACGAGGAGAGGATTAAACAGCTAGAGGTAACCCTGGACACTTTCAAAAATTCTTAGTTTTACAAGTATTTTATACCAGAGTGACTCCTTAAAAACGTATATATCTAAAATCAAAGCCTTAAAATGTCTTGAGTTCATTTTCAAAGATGTAAATATGCTAATCACAGGTTTTAAATGTTGTTGCATCATCGTTCCATCCTTAATGTAGTTTTTTTCTCTTTTTTTTCTTTCTTCTTTTTTTTTTTTGTTGCCAGACTTTTCAGTCAAGTGAAAGTTTGAGTCTCACGCAGATGTTTTTATTACATTATGAGACTGGAGGCGGTTGGTAACTACCTGCTAATATACTCGTGCTAGCTAGCTAGTTTTTTTTGTGTCCATCATGAAAACAAATCCATCGTCAGTTGGCCGGACGAAGTTGGCTTTTGCCACTGGCTTCAATCATCCACTATGTTTATAGTTTTTTGTGTCGCAAATGTTATTCATGAAAAAAAAAAAAGATCTAAAAAAAAGTCTTAAATTTGCTGAAAGCTGCAGCTACCCATTATACACAGGAGTGGAACCAGATTCAGGGTGCACTGACTGCAGTCTTTTAAAAGACTGATTTGCAGATTCTGATTTTGAACAACACCATTTTTATTTCACCCAAGAAGTCGCTAAATATAGCAGTAAAGTTGCTAAGTTGGCAACAGTGAGGTGACAGTTGATGACTGCACACGTACCAGTCAACAACAGTGAGGTGACAGTTTCACATGTAAATATCATCCAATCGCTGTTCTTCCAAAATCAAGAGAATCTGAATAATAGTTTATTTCACAGTTAACACAAATACAATATACAGTAAGTAACATATTGTTCCCAAAGAGATCAACACTTGTAATAAATAATTACATAATAAATACATGTATGTATAATTTTTTGATGATTTATTGGTGCACGTTTACACCAGATGGTTCAACCTAAGTTACCAGATTTCTGTCTCTTGCTGTTGGACTGGGCCGTATGTTCTGCTTTCTATCAGATAATACTGAATGAAAATGTACATCCATGAGGTCATGACCTTAATCTGAGGTCATGAGGTCAATAATCCAAAGCACACTAGCAAGTCCATCTCTAAGTGGCACAAAAGAATAAAAGAAGCTGATTTTTTTTAATGGTTTAATCCAGTCACACAGGAGGATTTTCAAGCACTAAAAGCATTTTTAAGGTCATGCCACAACATGTTAGTACGGTTTAACTCCAGTCTTTAGCTAGACCAGGGGTCGGCAACCTTTTCTATTCAAAGAGCCATTTGGGACCGCCTCCCAATAAAAAGAAAGCACTTGGAGCCACAACCCATTTTGATGTGCAAAACACTGATTGAAAATCAATTTATTTTTTCCTGCATGTTTATGTCTGTTAAGGCTAAGATGGAGCAGCACTGAAAGCAGCTCTTTAAACCATTCAGACTAGAACACAACAGAGACACAATCAAAACTGTCAGATGATTTATTACCCGCGATAATAACTCAGAAATAGTCCAAATTATAATGTATTTTTATTTCTTTCCTACTTACGGAAAGTTTCTGTTTATATTGTAGGTTTGTGGCACCTTTCTATCCTAAAGAAATATATAAAACTTCAGATATTTCACAAAAAGATTCATGGAAAAACCTCACATAACCTTATATTAAAGCATAAAGTACGGCGCCCACCGTAAGAAAGGCTTACAGTGTTCAATTATGCTGCATAACTGACCAGTACAGTATTGCGAGGGAACGCAAAAGTTTTGCGAGGGAACGCAAAAGTTTTGCAAGGGAACGCAAAAGAAAAAAAATTCCCCATGTCTCCTAGGGGGCCATGTGAATGGGGAATGGCCTTTTTTCTCTCCTCTCCCTCGGGATATTTTTTTTTAGCAAAGACAGAGTGTTTGCTCTTGAAATGTCTTTCAACATTTGACTTCTTGTTGTTTGCCAGTCTGTCGCCACATATTAAGCAGACTGGTGAACCAGTTTCATCAGCGGTGAAAGCAAAATGATCTGTCCACGTAGCATTAAATGTTCTGCCATCTTCAGAATGTTTCCTTTTCTTGGATTTATTCATGATGTATCTTCCAGGCAAGAATCAAAAAGTCAATAAATCAGTGCGCTAAAAAATTGCGGTCTGCCAGACATGTGGGGTTCGCCAGGAATGCCTGTCGCACATCGGTGGACATGACGTATATTTTGGGTGCTAAAATTGTTCAAAACTTTTGTTTTAATGTTACAAGTTTACCATAATCTTCAGATTTAGAAATTTATTTTAAAATGATTTTAATTCATAATTTTTTAATGATTTAATTTTAATAAAATATTCTATTTCCCGAAGTCACTGGGAGCCACAACAGAAGGATGAAAGAGCCACACGTGGCTCCGGAGCCATTGGTTGCCGACCCCTGGCCTAGACCATCACTAGTTCTCACACACACAACCAACTGTGTTTGTGTGTTCCAGCTAGAGAACAACGGACTCCGAGAGCTGCTGGGAATCAGTCGTGAGGCTTTCCTCGTCCTAAAGAGAGAAGAGGCCTCGGAGAACACGTCGCTGTCTCCGCTGCTGACCAGCGCCGACGTCAGCCTGCGGAAGAGCTAGAGCCCCGCCCCTTTACGGGACGCCGCCGCCGCCGCCGTTCCACCCACAGACTCCTCAAGGCGAAGCCTCCTGCCGCATGTCGCCACCGGAGCCCCGTCTCTGTCTGCTGTCGCTGTAATGTTTTGCTTTCTTGTGTCAGTGTGGAGCCTGCGTCGTTTTAAAGTATGAATGAGTGAAAGAGTGACATAAATAAATGCACAGTGGTCAAACCGTGTGAGGCCATGTTGATTTAATGTAACATCTAAACAATCATAGCATGTATTCCCATGTTTCTGTCTCTGTTTTGGTTTCGGTGGTTGTGTGTGTATACGCAACTTCTTACTTTCACAACTCCTGTTGTTGTTGTCGACGGATTTAAGGACAGGAAGCGAAACTTGAACTGCTCAAAACACTGCCAGGAGTAGGAGCAGATGTTCTCAGGTTCTCTTATTTATGATGGGGGGAGAAAAAACAATAAAACTACAATGTAAATAATAGCCTTTTACAGCTACAAAATAAATTAGCTTAAAAATAAGATGATTTACTTGAAATATGTTTATTTACAGTGCTTTGCATTGTTTGTTTTACAAATAAAAATCTGAGAAGTATGGTGTGAATTTACTCTGATACCTCCAAGTGAAATTTGGACCGTCTAGCTGCTTCCAAAACGTTGAAAGGTCTAGTCAAAGTTCAAGAGAGAATATCGGACTTGAAGTTTGATCCCGTTAATTATTTTCTGACCTTTTCTCTTAAGTTCTTAATTTTAGTTTTTGTCATTGTTTAATTATGATGTGTTTTTTTAAAAATAGAAATAAAAAGGCATAAGAAAAAATATATGTATGTATATATATATATATGTACATATGTATGTATAAATATATATATATATAAATAATTAAATTTGTAAAAAAAAAAAAAAAAGTCATTTAATATTGAAGTTCACGTTAAGTCGAAGTATCGCGGGATTAGAGGCGAGATTTCCAAGCCAGAAGGGGCCTGTTGTTGAACCAGCAGAGCGGCAGGGAGCGGAGTGAGGGAGACAAGTTGGGGTTTGTTGCAGGGAGCAGACCTCAGCTGTCCACTATGTCACTATCGCGGTTGGTGGGACGAAAACACGGACGAGTTCGCGGTTTCCGGTGATTTTTCAACCACCGGCAGGTTGAAGTGTTTTTTTTTTTTTATTTTTGTCGGGCAGGTAAACCGGAGGGAAATGTCTCACTGGATGTGGAGTCCGCTGCTGCTCTTCTTCGCATGTGAAGTACAAGCTCAAGCGGAAAGTGAGTACAGTCACTGCTACGGCGTGTTAGTGTCTACTTTTCTTTTTTTAAAATAAATCTTCTTCATAAATCATTTTATCTGTATAAAACTGCAGAATTCAGTTTTATGCGGTTTTTTTCTGTTAAGCTAGCAGGACAAGTAATTCCGCTCGTGCAGAAAAGCATCTGTAGCTTAGCTAGCTAAAAAATAAAACACGACATATTTATTTAGTCCACTAACCTCACTATAAGAAATAGCTCGATTAAAAGTAAATTATTAAAGTGGCAGGTTCCTGATGTCAGTGGAATAAACATGAAGGAAAGTCAATAACATGCAGCAAACCTCAGTCTGGGTAAAGTAGTTTTAAGTTCATAGAATTGCACTTATAAGGAATTTAGAGGCACCAGCAGGTGAAAACATTAGGATTTACTTTGTTAAACTAGATGTTTTACGTAATAATGACATTTTTAAAAGTCGAGTTACTCGATCATATAAAGAGATGTTGGCATTGAGATTGGGTTCCTTCAGCTCATTCCTTCCAAACAGGCTGAGGAATGAAAACATCCATAGTTAACCGATTAACTATGGATGGGGGGGAAACATCTAGGGAGGCAATGGAAGCAGATGATCAGATGATGCACTTAATTAATCCTGGTATATCTGAGGCTTGGCCTGACAAAAATATATTTGTACTCATTATCAAAGAAAGTCTTCCATCAAATCTTGCCCTTTAGAAGCAGTGGAGATTAAGGGAGCATTCAGACTGAACGGATTTTTGATTTTCTTGGAAATTGCCGAAGATCAACAATTGTCAAAGAGAAGAAATGTGAACATCCTTTAGAGCATGACAGCTTGAATTTCTTTGAGATGAGAAGTCATTTTGAATTAAAAAAAACAATTGTCTAATTCTAATCTCTGGGCATTTGTAGTAAAAACAAAACATCTAATTGCTCTTATATAAGATGGAGATCAGGCTGTGAATGCATGGCACATAAATGATATGCAAATATTTCATCTAAGCATTCCTGTAGTGCAGTGTTTCACTTGCTGACATTGCAGCGACAAGAATTGTGATTGGATATATTCTGCAGCTCTCCAGAAATCTATTTTGGTGAGCAGCAGCTCGCATTTGAAAAGTCAAAATTAAGGCAATCTCTTTAATAGAACTGCTCTACAAAAATCGGCAGTGAAGAATTCAGGTTTATGTTGAGTAATCTCAATTTTAATGTTGCATTTTTAGTCCGTTTTCAACCAAATTTTGCTTGGCTGTTGGACAGGCCTGTCATTGTAACAAATTTTGTCCTAGAAATTATTTTTGATAAACAATGAAATAGTCATTTTGAGACCATTTTTAACAAATAAATAATAATAATAATAATGGTTTAATAATGCAAGTAAACCCACTCAAGCATAAAAAAACCCCTTTAATTTCTAAAGAACATTTTAACATTGGATCTGGAAAACATTTCACGCATAAAAAAAGCAAATAAAACAACAATAATTCAAAGTCTTGATATTCAAAATTGCAATAAAAACAATAATCATCTCAGGGAAAACAGGCCAAAGTGGCAGGGAGTGGAAGCTAACAGTTCGTACCATGTGTCAAAAGCTTTGCAGTGTTTCACAAAACTTTCAACGATATTGCGCTCATTTTAATTTATCATCCCATTAATTGATTTGTTGATAATTGTGACCGGCTTTCTGTTGAGCCCTTCAAGAACACTTCCTTAATCCAGGAAGGAAATTAAATGCTAACTCATACTGTTCATGTTGTTGATGCTAACGGGCGTGGGCAAGAACCATCTCCTCTAGCAGCCTGTGTCGTAGCGCAGCAGTAGAAGACTCTGACTGAAGATAATGATTCCTGGACGTCCACGTGACCATCTGTGTCGTGTTGTGTCCTCAGACCGCGTGACGTTCCTGCCGGGGGCGTTCCAGAACGTGAACGTCTCTCTGAACGAGACGGTGGAGGCGGTGGTGACCCGGATCCCTCCGGACGTGGCCTTCATCACGCTGCAGTTCCACACGCTGCACCGCAACGCCACGCTCTCCTACACCAGGGTGAGAGGAACAGGGATTACTTTCATGCATCCGCTCACTGCAGTGAAACGCGAGGAAGTGGGATTTACTTACCAGATACAGTAAATGTCGGACTGTTTGTGGCAGAAGCTTTGTTTCCTTTAATGTTCCTGTGATTTCAGGTGTAGCTTCAGTGAACCGGGCGAGTTAAATCAGCGAAACAAGTGCGTTTTTAATTTCTCCCACTAATGCTCGGGGTCACGGAGTGCGCTAAAACCGTTCTGCTGCCACGGAATGAATGAATGAGGCTTTGTGAGGCGGGTCGGCTGACCCCCTGAGAGAAGTCTCAGTCAGCTGATGTACAGTCCTCAGGTCAGGAGCAGCAGACGAAACGACTTCCAGGAGAGGGAGGGGGGTAATCAATCTTCTGGCCAGGGTCCCAAAGTCTCTGAGGGGGAAAAAAAAATCTCCCCGCGGGGTCAGGGTGGCACTTACAAGTCAGGGAATGTTCTCTGATTATTCTGGAAGAAAACTAATCTGTGATTAATTGCCTGCTTCAGACAGATGAAAGGAAAACAGATCCAAGTCTGCTAAACGTGCCCAAATAAAAGGGGAAGTAGAGTTTTTCAGCAACAATGTAAAGTCATTCTAAAGATTTTAACTTCCTGTATGTGATATCTTTAATCAGTTCCCTTTTTTTTTCTTGCTTTGATCAATTACTTTTAGGATTTTTTTTGGTTGTGTCTACACCTTTCACAATAACAAATATTGCTGGACAACTTATAGTTTTAAAGTAATGTAATAATAATGCAGGAACACGTTCTCGAAGACCAACAAACTTAAAATTCTAATGAATATTTAACAGTGGAACTGGGGCACAGTTAAAATATCCCAAATAAATAAAGAAAACAGAAACAACAAATGAAATTAATCATGATGTCTCTGTAAACAAAATTGTTCTTCAAAGAAAGCTCTAGTTGAGACCTGAGCACCAGACTGAGGACTTTAGTCATCCAGTTTTTGGTTGATAGAGCGAAAATAGAGAAGAACAATAAATCACCCAAATGGAAATGATGAATCTCAAAAATCATCTCCGAATCGAATTGTGACCCTGAAAATTGGAATCAAATCCGTTGACAATGAGAGCAATCTGAAGGCGACACATAAAGACCTGATCAGTTATGGATTATTGAGTATTTCCTACAGATGGAGCCTCTGCGCTGGATCCGCAGTAGACTGTGGTTGTTGCTGGAGTTACAATGAAGCTGTGATGGAGAGGAACAACAACAACCCGGTTGTTGTCGAGTCGCAGTTAAATGTTGACTGGTTTCTTTGTGGTCCGACAACACGGAGCCAGACTTGTCCCCAGTTACTGCTCTGGTGAAAATTGCAGTTTAAAAATCTCCTGATTGGGATACAGTTGTGATGGAAAACATTTTCTGTAGGCTAAATAACTACCCTTTAATTAAAATTATATTTTGATTAATGAAGAAATAACCAACCCTCTTCAGTTTGGAAGTTTAAGGAAGACTCAAACTCATTCGTTTCCAGTGCCAACAGTGTTTAGTCTGTTTAAAGCAAACTCTTGTCAATAACTTTAAATTTATCTTCAGTCTAACTGCGGCTAATTCTGCTTTTTTTCTTTAACGAGGCTGATTAGTGCGTCCAAATAGAATAGCTAAACGCCTGAGCTTGACGTCTGTGTTCCAGATCCCAGATGAAGGTCCTTTCCTGTCGGCCGTGGACTCTGGGCTCCTCGCGGCTCTGCAGCCGGCCCAAACCCTGCTCTCCTTGTTCCTGTCTTCTCCCGACGAGGAACCCGTCTCTGGGACCGGAGTCATCCTCTCTTACTCCAGCACTGGTAAGGAGAGCAGGAAGTTGCGCACTCTCAGTCACGAAACGCGTTTCTGCAAAAGATTTCACCACAAACTGAGAAGCAAATGTATCTATTTAGTTTTTGCACTGGTGGTTCTTTCCAGCGCCGGTCCCTGGAGCCTGCAGCATGGAGTCCAGCCTGGACTTGGATCCCAACGTCTACATCAGCTACAACCTGTACGAGACCACCGTCCGCTTCGGCCCCGCTAATTTAGGATACCAGAGGTGAGCCGGGGAGAGTTTGCTTCACTTCCTGTTTAGCCACTCTGGTTGCAGGCTTCAGCAACACTGCAAACACACAAAGCAGATCTGGGTTTTTTTTTTTTTTTTTTTCATGAATATTTCTGAGTGTTGAACCTCGATGACGTATTACTGGGAAACATTTGCAATGGTTTGTGGACTGGAACGCTACATTAGACCGGAACGCTGTTTTGTGTTTTTTCTGTCGCCTTGCAATGTCATGCATGAGGTTTAGCAAGCAACTACTTATCTGATTAGTTTTTAGAGAAGACAGGAAGTCAGTTTTGATTTAGATCAACATCTACACTGCAAAAAACAAAATCTTACTAAGTGTTTTTGGTCGAGTTTCTACTTCAAAAGTACAATTGAAATAAGAGAAACTCAAAAGTAACTTTTCTGCAAGAAATAAGAGCTTGTTTTAAATGAATAATTCCTCAGTTCCACTAGAACTATTTCACTAATAACATGAGGAAAATGTCTTGCTATGAATTAAATAATCTACCAGTGGAACTAGTGGGTTTTTATTTATTAATATGAAGGAAATATTTACTTAAAACTCCTATATATTGCTGAAAAGTTACTTGTAAGTTAGTTTTCTCTTACTTCAAGTGTACTAAGATATTTGCACTACAAACAAGACCAAAAGCATTTGGTAAGATTTAATGTTTTTGCATTGTAACTCATCACAAAGATTTAAAAAGCTGCAGCTTTGACTCTGAGATGTTGCAAAACCGCCACACGTTGGTGGCAGGAGCTCGTTTTACTGTCTGTTTGCGACTTTCAGGCGTCCTACTGGTGCAGGAACCAAAGTAGAGCAGACTGATGCACATCAGCTGTTTATCAGCTCTCACATCGCGTTTGTGTCCCGCCCTGACGAAAGAAGTGAAAACGCACCAGTCCGTGTCTGTTCTCTCTGCACATGATGCGCCAACAACAATTAAACTGCAACTGTCTACTGTGGGTAATGAGATCCACAATCGCTTTCATGTGACAGAGATGTATGTAATGTTTACTGTTTGCATATGAGGCGGCAGTCAAGTCAAAATCAGTCCCTGATGTTTTTCAGAGTT
Organism: Xiphophorus couchianus; assembly: GCF_001444195.1. Taxonomy (NCBI): domain Eukaryota; kingdom Metazoa; phylum Chordata; class Actinopteri; order Cyprinodontiformes; family Poeciliidae; genus Xiphophorus; species Xiphophorus couchianus. The sequence goes on along the minus strand of NC_040244.1, from coordinate 14,892,298 downwards.
TACATTTATGGGCCTAACCTGACCCAAAATGTGATCGGGCTCAGGCTTCTCTAATACGTTTGATTAGATCAGAGAAAGCCAAACCAAACTGTAAAGTTGTGTTAATTTGCTTTTTAGTCTAAATTAGAGGTACAGAAAAAAAATCTGTTCTATAGAAAACCTGCCATCAGAGAAGCATTTGTATTTTGAACAATTGTTTGACATTTTTTTTATTTAAGAAAAAGTTAGGCAGCTAAACTAACCTAATACTGGTCATTTAAGCTGCAGATTTGTATGCACAATTCTATGTTTGAAAAATGTGGATCTCTATTCTACATATAACAGACAGCTTACCCTGTTAAGGAAAGAGAATAAGGTGTAGAGTTTCATTAGACTGTAACAAGTGCAGCACAAAGCACAGGCAGCCCCGCCCTGCTCTTCTCCTCTCAGTCACATCCCAGATGATTTGCTCTTGACTCGCGCTGCGGTTCCAGCAAGCGACAAAGTGGAGCAGGAAGATGCGAAATGAAAGATTAAAACACAAAAAAGTTGCACTTATGACTCAAGTTATGCTCTAAAAACTGAACCAGTGAAATTTTACTAAATAATATGTCGAGTTTAGATTTGATTCAAACTTAGTCGGGTCAAGTTGGGTATTTTTTAAAAAAAAATTTAGGTAGATATTAGCTCTCTTTCTTTCTTTTTTAAAATCTTTGTCAGAGGTCAAACCCTGGCAGCCTGCGACACGTCGACAGCAAGCGACACGCGCTGGCGCCTGGAGTACGACGTCTACCATTACTTCCTACCCGAGAGCGACCTATCAGAGAGCAGCCTGTTCAGCGGCCTCCAGGCTGTCGCCGACGCCCGAGGCATGGCGGCGAGCGGCAGACTGGTGAGAACCCAAACATGACCAGTAAACTATACGTTTAGCGACGCATCAATGAACGACCGTCTTGTCTCCTGTAAGGTGGTGACGCTGAAGTCAACGGACAAGACGGCCGTGGCGTTCAGCTCCATCCCCGGTCAAGGCGTCATCTACTCCGTCATCGTCAGAGACCCCGTGTTGAACACCTCCGCCTCCTACGTTCCTGCCCACACCTACGCCTGTAGCTTCACCTCCACTCTGGACGGCTGCCAGACGCTCGGTTAGCATCTGTTGTAGCCACTGGTTTAAAATCAATGTTTTAAAGAATTTAGTTTAAGTTAGGTGTGAACGTGTTGCAGAAAAAATATCGACAAAAGTTTTCTTCACCATCGCTGGCTTGGCAGGCTTGTTCGTCTGCTTTTTCGGCCATCGATTCTTCAAATGTGGTGAGTCGACACACTAAGAGATGTATTCTAATCTGTTGGTGATGTAGAACCTGCTTTGTGATACTTAAAATGAGAATCCCTCAATAAAACTCTAATTTTGAGATCTAACAAACGGGCACCTCAACCAGGGATTTATGAGCGTTCTGCTGAGTCTACCTGATTACATCTCAAATTCAAACTGAGTTTTTGCAAACTCTTACTCAGGGTTTGTATGGGTACTTGAAATCCTTCAAAATGCTTGCATTTCAATTAGGCCTCTTTAAGGTTTGGAAAGTTCTCGTTTTCTGCAGAAAGTGCTTGATATTCAAAGTGAGCAGTTTTGTAATAAACTGCAATCAGACGTTTGATTCAAACCCTACATTTGGAAAACATGTACAGCTGAAACCAGATTTTTACATACACCTAATTAAAGACATGCAATTTTTTTTCTTCTTCTCACATTTAAGTTAGATTGAAGTAAGTTTATCTTTAGGTTAGTTGGAATTACCAAAGTGATTTTATGTGACATAAAATTATATTTTAGTTTGCTAAAATATCCCTGCTGTAGAATGTCGAATACTGCCACAATACATTGTTAATAACAATAATAAATGATGTCATGTGGTAGTGATTGTAAATGCTTGAAAAGTACTTAAATTTTACTGTGTAATGTGCACAAACCCTGCGTATCTTAGCAGGCAGTGAAGGAGTTGTACAAAACACAGAAGTGAATGGAAACAGCTGGAAGTCTTACTTCTCAGGCTGTAGTTTGTTTTTTGGTTTAGGAGTTAATTCTCAAGACGCTTCATGCCTCTTCATCACATCCACCTAATGCCACACAGTGATTGGAAAGGAAGTGTAATTATTATGGGGGAACACAGATGTTTTGTATCAACAGAGCCATTTTTTAAACTGAGAAACATTATGCTCACAAACAACATCTGTGGTTTCACATACTACATCACCATTCATGTATGTTTCAGGAAAATGTTTTAAAATAACTTTCAAGCTATGGAAAACAATAGAAAAACATGGAAATATGATGAAGGTAACACTTTAGGAAGCTAATGGAGCTAATGTGAGTCAATCTACTTCCTGTATGGGTTAATTTGTCTTTCTCTCTTCCTGTGGTTCAGAGCTGTTCTGCATGGGGTTCAGCTTCGCCGCGTTTTTCTTCTTCGTCCTCATCACAAGGACCACGCAGCTGGACTATGACAGTGAGACCCTCCTCCCAACCTCCTGACCCATTCACACAGCGTCAACAAGTTGGGATTTATTTATTTTTATTTTTCTCCACTCCCAGTCCGGCTGACCGTGTCCGCTGTGGTGGGGGTGGTGGGCGGTGTCGTCCTGGTGATGAGCTGGTGGCGCTTCGGCTCCGTCATGGCCTGCGTGGTCGTGGTCGGCCTGATGCTGGGCTTCCTCGTCGCTGCCGTCGTCCTCTTCACCCCGCTGGGTACAATCCGCCTCTCTCTCAGTCACAGCGCACCTTTTTCTTGTTGTTGGGGATTTTTTTCTCGTTTTGTTTTGATTTTTAAATCTGTGCCTTGCCGTTTGAACACAGGAGACCTCGAAGTGTTCAGGAACTCGGACGTGGTTTTCTGGGTGACGTTCTGCTGCATCATGATCACACTTCCGCTTTTCTTCGTGCGGTGGCCCAGAGAGGTAACACATTTCACACTCTGGTTACCTGACAGCGGCCTTCGTCTGGTGAATGTTGCCTAGTTACCACTGCAGCAAAACACCGGCCTTTCATTCAGTTTTCCTGTGGCAGATGGAGAAGGAAAGTGTTAGAAAATAAATAAAAACCTGAAATGTGCAAATTATGCTAGATTTTGTTTAGGAGCATCAGAGTGAAGGCTGACCGATGTACAGATGTAAGCCACACTTTTCAGATTTTATTTCCGTAATGGAAGATGCTGTGGGAAAACTGGTCAGAGCTGTTAGAGAAAATGAGTTTAAATACTTATGGGTATTAGTTTATTAAATAAACATGAAGAACTAAATTTTTTATTTTAATATGAAGCACCACATTATGAAAGTTATATGGTGTGAATACTTTTGAAAGCCAATGTATGCCTTTATTAATAACTTTATTTATTAGTTTAGTAGATCACAGTGGATTGGTTTGTTTTTAAACTGTGAGCTACTAAACAAATTGGTGCCATGCTGCCACCTGCTGGTAGTTTTGCTGCTACTGCAAGTCGGTGGGAAAAGAGAGCAGATTATCAGTATGTACCGCTGGTGCCCCCTGGTGGGCAAACAATCCATAGTCATTTGGAAAAACTGAATGTTTATGAAGTTTATTTTTGTAGCTTCTAAGTTAGATGCGTCTAGTTTCTGTTTATCAGTGAAGGCAACATGAGTGCAAAGTTGCACAGAGGACCAGAGTGGTTCACTAACCTGATTAGATGTAAAAATGGCCGCCATGTTTGAGGTTCTCCTCGCTTCTTGCTTGCTCCAGGGAAACATCGTGACGTGCGGCGTCGTCGGAGCGTACGCCGTGGTGCTGGCCGTCAACGCCTACGTCTACACCAGCCTCTCCTACATCACGCTCAACATCCTGAAGCGCTTCCTCAACAACAACTTCAGCGCCGCCTTCACGGACGCGCCGTTCCAAACCATCGGTGAGTTTTCATCGACTTGTTTCAGCTCGAGCCGTGATCAGATTTTTAACCGCCTCGCCGTGTTGTCCTGCAGACTACGCCTTGATCACGGTGTGGGCGGTGCTGGGCGTGTGCGGCGTGGTGCTGCAGCTGTACCGCGAGCGCTCGCGGCCTTTCTTCCCGCCCAGCCCGTACCTCATGTGGCTGCAGGAGCGCGAGCGCCGCAAGACCAACGTGCTGGACCCGAGCCACCACGTGCCCTCGCTGGCCGGGCGCCTGGTGGAGAGGGCGCAGCAGCTGGTCGGGCGGAGGGAGCCGGCAGGCGAGCACACGCCGCTGCTGCTGTGACAGCCGTCGATGCCATGCTGCCACCTGCTGGCAGTTTTGCAGAGTTGCGGCGCAGACGGACAGGAAACGATTCGGTTACTTTTAACACTGACGACACGAGACTGAAGATCTGCAGAAAGACCAAAAGTCCTTCAACCACTTCCTTTTTACTCAGCTCTTTTTTAAAGCAACGCAGATTTTTACCTGCACAATGAAACATGGGAGCCGCCATCTTTCTTTCCTTCACTTCCTTTTTGATCAGGATCCAGAACTCTGGAGGCTTTCAAACGATCAGGACTAAACATATAAACAAGTCCTCCCTCTGCAGACCCCTTCATATTTTGCACACTGGATTATATTAAACTATATGATGTTACATCGTTTAGTGCTGTGACACGGTGTTTGAAACATTACTGATTTGTTTTTGTTCATTTAAATGTTTTAATATCAGACAAAGATAACCTTAATCAACAAAAAGCGCTTCTCACATCAGGACTTCAATTATTTGTGGAAAAAAATGATCCGAGCCCAGCTGGCCCACAGCATCTCATTCGTCAAGACTTTGACTAGACCCAATCAAAACATTTATTTTTTTTCCCCTTTTGGAGTAACTTTGATAGGTCAGCCAGTCCTAGGAATGTTTTCCTCCGTTCTCTCCAGACTGAAGGACGTTATCTGGTCCTGATCGTTTCTGTCCTACTTCGTGTTGCTAAGCAGGTTCTAATTAAGTTCATATTTAACAAATCTGAAAAATCAGATTAATTAGGTCATTATATATTTCCCCAGCTTATCTTTGTCTGATAATAGATTAATTTGATTTGAGATGTGACAACAGTTCATCGCAGCACCTGGTTGCCATGGCGTTTCTCAGGGGTTTTGACACACAGCTTTTAGACCGATGAGTGCTGATGACACATGGTTAGATTTCTGAAGCAATTGAATATGTTTTGGGGTATTTTGTTCAGACAAGCCAACATGTTTGTAAGATTAACCTGTTTGAATTTTAATGTATTGATATTTAATAAAATGCCTTCAGTGTTTTTTGGACAGATTCTGCCGTAATGTGATTTCACTGCATTGCCTAATAATACGGGGGTCGACACTAATTGTGGCTGTTTAGAGTTGCTCACTTTGTGTTCTGCTCCCTTAGTCATGAATGTGCCTTGAGCTTTTAATAAATGGGTGCTTTCCCTTCAAACTAATTTTCCCTCTAAGGTTCACTTTTAAAGTTTGCCCAAGAGCACTTTATGAAAAATATAATTCATCCTTTGCTTTCTAACACTTCAGAAAAACTCCAGAGCACAATGCTGCCAACACCATGTTCTAATTCCGATGTTTTGTCAAATCCGATTTGTTTTTCCTTTTGCCAGGGCGGTTCACACTGCCACACGTGCGACCTGTACGTGTTCTGCAGTCTGAATGGGCAAAGGACCTGAAAGTGTCCCGCATGCGCAGTAGAGGGCGCAATAGTGTCAGCGTTCTCAATGTCCTGCCAGCCGCCATAAAAAGAAGTAGTGCTCATGGACCTTACCAAGCTCTGCCCACAACTGACCTAGAAACTCCCATGTGGCCGCAAGTCTCACAAACAAAGCCTGGCGGCGCGTTGTTTCTATGTAAACATGGCATCCTCCACTTCGACTGATTCTCTGAAGTGTATTTCTGACTCGATTAGTGCATCATTTCTACCGGAGTTTCACAATATAGCAGCTACTACAATGGACAGAGGAACTAAGAAGTTCATGTAATCTTTTTTGGATGAGATCAAGGTGTTTGAGTCACGCAATGCCTCCAACATTGTGCACATCACAGCAAAATGCTTTCACTCGATGAGGAAAACCAGCAGATCCACAAACCCTCTACATCAATATAGCTGTGGACAAGATCACTGCTGCCTCTTGTTCTTGCAAGGCTGGGTAAGTTGGGCATTCGTTGTTTTGTAGGTTAGTTTTGAATACAGGTCGCATTACGTAAAAGAAAATCGAAATTTAATATATTTTGCCGAAAAATGATCACCTGTAAAGATCAAACTCCTCAGTTTTCTATGACCCCATTATAGAAAGCAGAGTTTATCGTTATTCTAAATCTCATAACGTCAAAGTTCTCAGTTTGAGAAGCAACAAAACGGTCAACGATCTTAAACCAACATCCATTTATTAATCAGACAAAAACAGACATTCAACATAAGTTTTATATAAAGTGCTAAGAAATAAATTGATAAAAACACAAACCACCATTACAAAAAAAAAAGACAAGACGTTCTACAAAGTAGATTCTGCTCTATAAATGCTGTTTTCTCAGTGTTTTTGATTCAGGAGAAAGAAAGGGAGGGGAAGGCATCTGATCAGTAGTTTCTTTCAAAAAGCAAAAGTCACACACAGTGTGTTCAAAGTGTGTCAGCTGCTCGATGCACCACCTTCTGGCCTCTGATACATTCTGCAGCCACTCAGAATCACAGGTGAGAGAGAAGGAACGGAGGATTTCTGTTTAAAGGCACAAGACAGGAAGGAGTCTGCAGTAACAGGATCTGGTGTTCAGAACGTCCAGAAAGTATTTACAGCCAACGCTCCACATTATGCTGCAACCTTGATCCAGAGCAGTGCTTCTCAATTCCGGTCCTCAGGCCCCCCTGCTCTGCATGTTTTAGATGTGCCTCTATTCAAGAAACAGCTGATTCAAATGATTGCATCACCATCAAGTGCTGCAAAAGCCTGTTAATCACCCAAAGATTCAATCCAGGTGTGTAACAGAAGGGAAACACCTAAAACATGCAGGGCAGGGGGGCCTGAGGACTGGAATTGAGAAATGCTGATCCAGAGTAAAGAAAAAAAACAAAAGGCACCATCTGGTTAATACCACCCCATATTGTGAAGCACGGCGGTGGCAGCTTCACTCTGTGGGGAGGTCTTTCTGTAACAGCAACTAGGCAGACAGACGAGCTAGAGTTGAAGCCAAATATGAAAAATGGTTAATTTTGCAATTAAGGTTGTGACAAAATGTGGAGAAACTGATTAGTTTTTAGGTGGCCTGACATCCAGTCGTTTTCACAAGCTGAAACTGGAATCTCAGGAAAATATAAATAAAATTCAAGCATATTTCTAGTCATTTTTTTCAACTTTGGTAACCTGCTAAGGAAAGACAGAAGTTTATGTAAAACTTGTCTTAAACCAACTATATTCATGAGTTGGGTCTAAAAAGTTTCATGTTGTATGTTGAACATAATTTCCCTCTAAGACCATTTATGATTTAAATATTGTCATAATTAAATGTAAACATTGTGCAAGTTTTGAGTTTATTAATGTAAATCTGATCTCTAAAGAGACCACAGTTGGATAAAAAAAAAGACTATTAAATAATTAAAAAGAATAATCAAAAACAAAATTACAGACATGATCAGACACAAGGATTAGAGATGATATCAATGTAAAGACTGAGCACCAACAAGTGCTGCTGGTTTCATGAAGCCTTTAGAGGGCGCCATTTCAGGCTCTCTGCTTCCTCCTAGTGGTCATTTCAAAGTATGGCTTGTCACTCCTGGTCTTGCTCTGTGGGATCTTCTCTGCAGCTTTCACTGGGTTTCTCTGAGAGGTTGTGGGTTGAGTTGTCGTTGCTTCAGGCTTCAGCGCCGTCTTTGTGCTGGGGTTCCCTGGAGCTGCTGGTTTTCTCACAGTCCTCTGTGCTGTGGGGGGGGCCTTCTGATTACCTTTAGAGGAAGAGGAGGGAATACTTGGGACCGGCCCAGGGATGGCAGAGGCCACCTTGATTTTAACCTTTGACATGGAGCAGATAGAAGTTACTGTTGCTGGGGACACAGCCTGGGAGCAGGGGGTTGGGGCACGGGAGGAGCCAGCCTGGGAGCAGGGGGTTGGGGCACAGGAGGAGCCAGCCTGGGAGCAGGGGGACGGGAACTGTCGGGGTACCGTTTTTTGTACCGGCACAGTCCTTGTGGCCACCCTGGCCTTCCTGATCGTCCCCAGTCGGAGGCGTGACGCCGGAGAGCCGGAGCGCCTCTGTGCAAGGTGGGAGCGCTGGCTGGCGCCTGAGGGAGGCTTAATGTCTCTGGGGGCACATACGGTGGTGGAACGGGGCATGTGCTCAGTAGTGGGGGAGGTACATGGGCTGGAAGGTTTGGGGCATTTGGAGGAAGGCTCAGGGCAGACCGGGCTCCTGGGGTGGGCAGAAGGACCATGTGGGCAGGGCTTTAGCTTCGAGGCAGAGCTTGGCTCCACAGGGGGAGCTGATGGAGTCAGGGCTCTGCGGTGACTGCCCGGGCTGGGGGCCCACCTGCAGGAGCTGCTCACAGGTGAGGAGGGCAGAGAAGAGGAGCCTTTGGTGGGGACGGGTAGGGGGAGTTGGGTGGGCTTCCTGGGGGAGGACGGCACCGTCTGGAGGTCCTTCTTCGGTGGTGCAGCAGAACCTTTCCTCGCCAAGATGGGGGTGCAGGCAGGGGAGGGGACGTACGAGCGGCAGCTCTGTCCTACAGGGGGCACAGATGCTGATGAAGAGCAGGAGGAAGAGGAGGAAGCAGAGGAGGAGATGAGGCCATTAACTGCAGCAAGAGGGTCCATATGAGGCGGAGGGGGTGGAGCGTTGTTGGCACGGTGACCGCCCAAACCAGGTGGGCCCTTCTGAAAGGCCAGGATCTTCTGCTCCAGTGTGGTGAACTGCAGCACCCGCAGAGGGTCGTACTTGGTCAGGAAGCCCCTCAGGGTGTCCCAGCCCCCGCCAACTCGCACCATCACGTGTTTGCCGTGCAGCATCTGAGGGAACAAACATTCCCACATCATCCCAAAGTCCACACCACGAGCTTTCAGGCAAGCAGCAACTGTTTGACTGCAGCTCCCGAAATAGCAGATGCAGATTAACCCGTCTGCACTGAGGCGTTGTGCCCTGAATAGCAGTGGAGTTGTGATGTAATCACCATCCGCTGCTATTGGCTAATGAGCTTGCATGTGTCCAGCCACGGCCTGCGGCCATGTGCACCACCGGAGCTGCCAGGTCGCAACAGCTAGCAGCTAATCTCTGACAACAACACAAACACTCAGAGCAGAGTTCAAACTGACCGGGACGGACAGACGGAGATACTCACTCTGATGAATATTGTCTTATCGCCCAGTCTGTAGCGTCCCTCCGACAGGTACTCTATGGACACCTTGTTGGAGCAGTTACAGGGAGGGTCATCCATGCTGAGCTCCTGCAGAAGCAAACCATTTATCATCTCTGATGTACACAGAATCAGTTTAGTGTCTGTATTTAAACCGCTGATCCTTGAAGAACGCTCGAGTCGATATGGATGGATGTTCAATGGTCACCTTTAGGACAATAGCTGTGCTTCCGCTAGCCACAAGATTGTCCTATATGACATTTGAGGTGTTTTTTTTTAAAAACGCACCCAAAATGGTTTATTTCACAAAACTGCCATGGAAACACTTTTTTCACATCACATGTTCAATAACCGGATGTTGCTGCTGGGGAAAACCACAAAGACGACAGGAAGTAGTGGGAGGATCACGGTGCAGATAAATCATTTTTTACTGACCTATCACGGGAACAAACTCATTTTTGTGCGATTTTAATTTAATGGAAACACCTCAATTGTGACATTTTTATTGGTTTTCCAATATTAGCGGAACATGAAAACGCAGCTAATGTGAATAATGTCCACTATTCCCCTCATTATATCCCGCAATGTCGTCGCCTTGTCAAATATGTCACTGTCGGTTAAAAAATTGATTTGGAAAAAATAAAAGTTGGAAGATGAAAAATCAAAGTTTGAGATTGAAACCTGACAAAATGTGCAAAAGTTAATAGGAAATAAATAACTTTGGGAGAGAAAATAAAAAAAGAGAGAAAAAAAACCTTTTAAAGTAGGAACAGCTCAGTTTAAAGCCAGATGCATTTGGGAATATGATTAATCCAACTGTGTCCGTTTTTAATTCCAAGCCATTTCCCGCTTCACTGACTGGTTATTTTTAGAGCGGCCGTCTCCTCTGGGAGGAAAACGATCAACCTCGACTGTTGCTGCTGCGCTCTGATCCACTGAACCAGACTAAATACGTAAACCCATCCAACCGGCTCCGCAGCCCCCCCTTCAGGAGCGTTTCGACGTCTGCGCCCGCATGTGTGTCACGACGTGGCTCTGCACATGTGACTGAGTCAGAGCGCCGGCGGGGCGTCATGTGGGTCAGCTGCCGTTGTCAGGGGAAACGGGGTCTGATCTCACCTCTGGGTGGTAGAGCGCCCCGTGCTGGCAGCACACGCTGAAGGTCTTCACCGCGGCGGGAGGATCTTCCGTCATCAGCAGCGTCTCCTCCAGCTCGATCTCCTTCTCCAGCTTCACCAACACGGGCGGCTCCACCCCGTATCTGGGACAGGCGGAGACGAGTCAGGACTAGGTGGCGCCGAAGAGAGAGAGAGAGAGACTCAAAGGCTCTATGTTCAGAGGGGCCAACGCACCTGGAGACGATCCGGCCGACCTCCAGCAGACACAGACACACCTGCCGAGGCTCCTTGTGCAGCACTGGAGCGGAGAAAACACCCGTTAGCAAGAGGCGGCAGACAAACAGTCAGGATCAAAAAACATGTTAAAAATCTTTTTTTTTTTTTTAATTCAAAATCAGATCAGAGCTTTCTAAAGTGTTTTATAAACCTGGCCATCAGGCTTTACTCCCCCACCCGCCAGGCTAAGCATCATTTGTCTTTTTATTTTAAAAATATACACTACCCGCATTTCCATCGACCATATAAATATATAATTTAAAAATTAGCTTATTTTGAAAAACTGCAATGGAAATATTTTTGTCCCCACATCGTACAAGTCACATGATCAACAGCCAGATGTTGCCAGTGGCACCAACCACAAAGAAGAAGACAGGAAGTAGCTGGAGGATGATTGCGCAGCGTGTTTAACAACTTATTGTGTGAACAAACTTATTCACATGCGATTTTAATTGCGCTTCTTAATTACTGGAGACACAGGAACTGCTAAATTGTCGGTTTTTTCAACATTAGTAGAGTATTGACAAAGTTTGTGCACATTTGTAATGGAAAGTGTACACACACTTTACTTAGGGTGAAACAACTGAAGTGAAAAAACGTTTATTTTAATTATATTTTTTATGTTTGCCATCTTTCAGACTATAAAGCTGACAGGACATTTTAAAATATGACTAAGTAACTATGCGTTACTGGAAGACATCAACAGTACCTAAAATCCAACAATAAACATTTAACTCAAAAACATGGCGGGTTGTTGGCCGGCCGTCCCAACGCCTCAACCAACAGACTTAGCAGCTTCACTGGTGGGAAACCCTGATTAGGTCAAAATAATTAGAGCAGCAGTTATTTGGGTTTCCTTCCAGACTGGGATTCAAGTGTGATCCATGTGGGATCACTTCATTCGAGTTGCTCAAACTCCAGAGTGATTGCTCCCTCCATCAGATCCCGTTAAGCCACTAGGAGGTCCAGCTTCACTGGACTCTGCTGCTCCGATCTGCTCCGTTTGATCCCATTCAATCCTCAATGCTACATCCAACAATAACGAGCCGCAGCTTAAACATAGCAGCTAATAAATACCGCCTTGGTCGCCATGGTGCCGCTTTGTTCACCAATGTTCTCTAAAAAAAAAAAACTTATAAAAATAAAAATCAGAAGTGTAGTATGATGGCTAACATTTTCACTTGACAATCAAGCATTACTTCCTGTTGGTCTTGCATATAAAAACCTTCTTTAAACTTTGTGGCAAAATGAGGACAAGTGCAAAAGGAAGGAATGAGTATTTCTGCTAAGCAGTGAAGGTTTAAATAAACTGATAAATGTAGCTTCTAGTAAAAGTTTCTGATTTTCACTGTAACTCGTTACTTTTAATGAATCTAACAAAAATATTTTTAATCTGTGACTAATGTTAAAGATTATAGCTTCATTTGGCCTCAAACTTGAACCTTTTCTTTACAGCTGCATTTTAATAAGTTACCCAACTGTCTTTCTAAATGACTCAACTAGTTTTAATAGTTCACCAAATCGAGTGGGCAGGTTATTTTAAACGTCAACCTCAGAGGTCATGTCTGCAGGAATCCAGGCTGAAGCCTTCTTTCCCTGAGTTGGAATGATTAGACATTAAACCTGAACGTTTGTCTAAAAGTCCCAAAAGAAATGAGTTTAGTTGTCTGGTTGGACGCGTTCTGGTGTTTACCGAGGCCCTCCGACTCAAACAGGTAGGTGTCGTCCACGCCGACGTGCCGGCACCAGGCCAGGAAGTTGGCCGTGTTGTCCCGAGCGAAGAAGGAACCCGGGGAGGCGTCACGCTTACAGGCCACCTTCCTGGTGGGGAAGAGCTGGACGGGAAGCGGAACGTCAAACTTATGTGGAGGCCGATCATTCCAGTAAACATTTGTCGCGTTTCCACGTCGTACCTTGGGTAGCGCTGTGGGGCAGGTCTGGGCGACCTTGGTCTGCAGGGCGCCGATCAGCTGGCAGAGCTTCACGCCGTTATCCAGCTCCTCCATGAACAGTTCGGCTCTCAATTCCTCTCCTGGAAAAAAAGAAAACCACAGAAAGGTTAAAAGATATAAACCAGAGGAACATCTTCCTTTCTCTGCATGTTCCTGAGCAGGAGGCCACATTAAACACCAACATTTCCTCCTCCAAGGGGCTCAGGCGCTCCCACGCTCCCTCTGCTGTAAATCAAAGCCGGAGGGAACAATACGGCCGCACTAAGTGACAAAGATTGCTCTGTAAAAGTCGACTTCCGCCCGACAAAGGGCTCAGCCTCAGGGCTAGAAACTTTATCCCGTTGATCCCACCTGTTGGTTCGCTGTTTGAAACGTCTAAAAACCTGAAATGCAGGCCATCCTGTCCACGGGAGCGCCAACTCACGTTGAGCGCCGAGAACCTGCCCACATTCCTCGTGTTAGCAGCCAAACATTGGGCTGTGAAACCCTGATTCAGCAACAATAGAGTCAGTTTCGGGTTCCTCGCTGCTCCATTGTGCCACACGGACAATGGGCGTCCATATGAAGGCAGCAGTGGAGAAACTGAGGGATTCTGTTCCGCTCTGCGGTTTCCCCAAGAGATGCTTGGAAATGGAAGCATCGAAATCTGATTATACACGAGAGCCGCGTCGATAGTTCATCGGTACGTTCCTGGCCTCTGGGGGGGAACTGTTGGCAGGCAACACACACACACACACACACACACAGAACTACTGTTGAAGGCAGATGGAAAACTGATTGGATCAAACCTTGCTGTGTCAAAACATCTAAAAAAAAACCCAACAAATTAAAAGTTAGGAGTGTTAGGAGAAGCTGGTGTGGAAGTTAAACCCACCCAACATGCCACTGAGCCAGATGGCCAGGTCCTCTTGCATGGGGACCAGCGTGGCCTCGTGACGGACCGCCAGCCACTGGTCATACTGGAAAACGTTGGAGAGGCCGGGGCCGTGCCGCTGAGCCAACGGGCTGCGGGGGCACCTGGGACTCAGCAGGGGGGCGTCGAACTTCTCGCTGAACCAAACCTGGAGAACAAAATAAAGTTAACTGAGCTGGAAAAAGAAAAAAAACATACAAGTAAAAACACCTTAAATCTAAACAGGTCATTTACAAACGCTTTTGGTGGAAATTAAGTTTGTGTTTGTTAGTCTTACAGCGAAGCTCACAAACACAGGAACTTAGAAAAGTTAGCATCTGAAAAGAAAAGGAAAAAAAAAAACATACCTGAAACTATTCCATTTTTCTGAATTTTTGTCATTTTATACACAAAAACTAACTGGTTTTGTTGGCCAATAATTTCCTTTTAGAAGTTGTTAGCCTTGTTGCCCAGCTAGCAAATACAGGAACTTAAAAAGTTTGTATCCAAGAGGAATAATAAAGTTAAAGTCAACCTTTTCTTGGGGTCCAAATTTGTCTGTGGGAACAAAAACATGACAAAAACTAGATAATTTTACTTAAATGCCTCTTTCGTTCCCATTAGTAATTAGCTATTTTAACCCAACATTCTGAGACAGGCATAATTTTCACATAGAGTTAGTTTATGGTATTAATGTTCCTAACGCAGCATTATAAATAAGCATTCCTTGCATTGATGATCAAAATACTACTTTTTTTTAATAAGAATTTTGGTTGACAAATTCAGTGATGTAAAAAAAACAACCAAATTGTTAAGATTATTTTTTACCGTTTTCACCACGGTTTGCTCAATAAGAATATCTAATTTGAAAATATGATTAAAAGCAGTTACTGTGTGCAGTTTAGTCTCATAATAAAGTGACTTTATTATGAGACTTGTACATCACTCTTGAAAAACATTCCATTATTATCTGTGGGGCGATGATTGCTGTGTCAAGCCACAGCCATACAGTTACATAAAAATGAAACAATGTTTATACGGTCAGTTTTATTATTGGAACAGTACCACAAAATACTGCAATAGTATTTTACTCTTTAGGACAAAAGCACAAATGATATTCAGTTTTCTCCTTGTGTGAGGAAACACTAATGGATCATATTTAGTGAGCTACCCATGCAGCCTTCACACAGTGCTGCGTGTAAGCTCTACTGAAGAATCTGTGCACAAACCTGACCTAGTAACTGTGGTTACTCCATCTTAAAGCCACAAATCCATCTTTAATCAATACGTTTTCTGCACAGCCTCATGTTATTTTGCTTCTAGTCTGAATATATATATATATATATATATATATATATATATCTCCAATGCTGCTGTACTTTCCCAACATGTGCTTCTTTGTGCCTGAAGCCAACGTCCAATCATATCCATCCCTGCTGTCACACACTGCCTCACCCAGTCAGCATCCTCATCTGGTCACTCAAAGTCTGTCACACAGGGAAACCAAGTGTATGTGGGGGCAGTGGGGAGTTCTCAGTTTTATGGCTCTGAACAAAATGTAAAAAAAAAAAAGTGCTTTATGTTCAACTCTGTCAGTGTATTAGGGTCAGTGTAGTTAGAGGAAGAAGGGGGGGAAAGGTACATTTCTGCCCCCCAAAACTTTTTTTTTTCCCCCCAGGAAATTTCTGAGATTAAAGTCAAATTTTTCAATGTTTGGAATTGTTCTGATTTTCAGATTTCTGTGGCTTTCCTAGAAATTTCCTGAGATTCATCTTAAAATTTGTGTTCAAAAAGTCACATATTTTCTAGAAAAAGACCTTAAAATTTGAGTCTTTTTCTAGAAAATATGAATCCTTCCTCCCTCCCTCAATGGCCCCAATACACAGTTGTAAAACCCAGACTGAGAAGCAGGGGACCTCCACATTCCCAGCTGATTTCCCAGTTTCCAGGCGGTCCGAGGGGGTAAACCTAATCAGCTGCAGATGTCCACTCTGACATCTCCACACGTTACATAACCAGCTGCTGATGGACCGCTCCCTCTTCCTGCCATGCAGCTTGTTGACATCTGCCTCGGATGCGGCCTTTAATCTTGGTGTCGTTCGCATGTGACCAGGCGCTGCCGAGACGCGCAGCTCAATGGATTGTTGTGCTGCGGAACAAGGTGGCGAATTCATGGCGTTGGCCCGGACGACAAACAGGAAACCTTCTGGGCAGAGGAACGGACGGGCCGTTCCACACCGACGCAGCGCTGCTGCAAATTGTTCTGTTCCAGATCGCTGGACTGGGAGCAACTCAGGCCTCAGTGGAGCAGAACTTTGAGGTCGATATGATGGATTTAACCTCAGTTTGTTCTCCACAGCGACGCTAAAAAGAACATGTTGCAACTGAAGATTACAGAGAATGCTTTCCCCCTAGAAAGTTAACTTTTTTTTGCTACGTTTTCAAAGCTCAAGTCAAAGCCAGTTTTTAATAATTAGATAGGCCAGACTGTTGAGATGTTTAGGAGAAAAAAATAAATGAAAGAAAAAAAAGTAAAAGGGGAAAGGGACAACTCTCGGGGTTTAGATCTGCAACTTCCTGCTTTCCCTGCTGTAGAAATTACAGGACAGACAGCAAAATCTTTTAGTCACTTTTAAACCTCAGAAAGATTGAATCATCTGTTTGAGATAAGATTTTAATATTTTAGTCGTTTATTTCTAGATCCAGAATATGTGTGTTAATAAAATTTTGAGGTGCCAAAAAACACAAAGGATGGTTTGAGTGTGCATCAGTCACATTATTTCAAAGAAGAAAACAAAATGGAAAATCCAACCTGTGACAACTCCACAGATATTCTCAGTGAAAGTGAGAACATTGGAATCTAAATGCCTGTGGAACAGAGCCGGTCCGAGTTAATCTCACTGGGTACAGGAACGTGGACTCGTAATCCAGAACACAAACGCCCCAGATCCTGAAACACTCCCCACCTTTAATCGCCAATTAAAGGTGGTTTAATCTTAAGTGGCTCAAGCTAAGCACATCAAAACTTTCTAAAGGGAAACCATCCAACCAGATGGAAAATAAAAACATGACAAAAACAGATTCTCATAAGCTCCTCCTGCTGCTGCATGTCTATGAATCATCTGAACAGCATCAACAACAATCACTTACATTTTTCAATGCGACAGAAATGTTCCGTCTCCAAACAATCTGCTTCAAAAGTAGCAAGTTTGCAACTTTCAAGCTGGTTTCCTCCTACTTCCCATGACCTGCTAACTGACCTTTAAACTAAGCCTGAGCCGTTTACTTTAGTCCTTTTCACATTGCGTACTAAAATGCTCAATACACACTTTATATTTATTGTAAAGCTTTGGATTTCATTGGGACAAATCCCTTTACATTGTATAATTATAAAGGTATCAATGTTTGGAAATGCCAAACGGAACCCAAACTAAAGCTTCCAGTGGATTCTGCAGCAGTTCTTCCCTTTACAGATTGTAGTTCTACTTCCATGACTGCATACATGTTCAGCATGGCTGAGCAGATATCTGATCTGACTGTGCTCTACATGCGCAGTGAGGCTGCAGCATCACTGCTCAGCTTCCAGACCCAGAACCACCGAAACATTCAGCCACTTTCTACGCTCACTTCACTTTGAAAAACTCAAAACCTCGATTGGTAAAATCAAAGCTGCCATTTCGTCCACAGAGACTGTAACGTGACCTATAGGATCCATGTGCTGCGTTTACAGCTGCAGAACATCCGCGTCGTGCTGCAGCCCTTCCTGCCACATGTTATGCCATCAGCGCTTGGGAAGCATATTTTACATTCCCACAATCCAACTGTGGTGGGAATGTGAGAGTCCTGCTTTTTCCAGAGCAGATGAGAGGAGCGCGCCGGTCGAGGAGGTGTCGAACGGGGACAAGGCTGTAACTCGATCCGCTTGTTGTTCTGGGTTTGGGAACAACTTGCGATTCATCGCTGGGAGGGGAAAGGGAAAAAGTGAGGAGCAATCCGCCCACTCCCTACAAGATGTGGAGGGGGAAACAACTAAAGGCTGGGAGCTTAGGAACGCCAGACATGCACAACAACAACAGCAGCAGCACGGCATGCTGGGACACAGGTGGGCTCGAAGCAGCTGCTTAATTCACCTGGAGTATCTGAGCTGAAAAACCCAGATAGTTTAGGAATAAATAGATTGTTTTTCTTCTTTACTAATGTGACAGTTTGTGGTCCTGAAGCTGAACTTTTGACAGAAACAAGCAGACTCTTACCTGGATGCCAGTCTGGACAGCCATGATTGTGTTCACTTCTTCATTCTGTCGAGATGAAAGCAAATCTTTAGGGCAGAGTTTTCCCCCTGAGAACCCGTCTTAGCAGGGCAGTCTGAAGTCTACAGCAAATTTGAAGATATCACTAAGTAATTATGAATTATTGGAAGACATTGTCAACAATACCCAACACCTGCTAAAAGGTCTTAAAGGCAAATATAAATAAAACAATTCTAAGTCTGGTGGGCACAAGTAAAGACTGGTGGTCTGCCAGGCTTATAATACACTGGAAAAATCTTGTTTTCCACCAGCAGCTACAAAACATGAATCAAACTTATTGTTTAGAGCAACTGTGTCCAAACTTTTCAGCTAAAACTGTCACGTTGAAATTGATCGAGATCCACAAAATGTAGATATAAAAAAAAAACAAAACAAACAGAAGGTCGGGTTTTTTGCAAAAGGTTTCCCCTCTTGCCGTAAACAAAACAATATTTTAATAAAATCATCAATGTTTAACATATTTGGATTTTTTTCTCAAAGGCGAATGTTTAAACATCTTGCATTGTTTAGTTCAGTTTTTCGTAAAGGCTGTGGCAAAATGTGCTTGAGTGAAAGTCACTGGGTGTTTGTAGTCCTGTTTACTAAGAAAATTAATGAAAAAAAAACTTTTGATTTAAAAATAATTTGAAAAAAAAAAAAAAAAGTACTTTGTTCTGTACCTTCCACTTTCAAAAGATTTTAAATTGTAACTTCTTTGAAAGGCAGTGAAAATTCCTCAAGATTATTTTTTGTATAAAAAAAAAAAAAAAAATCAGCTTGACTTGGAAAACTGAGTTTGTGCATGTATCAATTTGTTTTTCTAATTAAAGGATATGAATGAGCACACTTTGTTTAAATTAATGAATGACCAGGAAGGAAGTTACTTATTAAAATGTTTCAACATATAGCAGGATGTATCAGATCTCAAAGAGAAAAAAATAATTATATATATACATTATTCCTATATATACACACTTTCATTTGTGAGCAATAAGCATTCAGTAGAAGCCCATAAAAACTGTGAAGCTGCCATCTGCCACGTTAATCATTCAGGAGGTTATGACCAAGCAGAGCGATCGTTCCAATTTTACAGCCTTATTATTCTATGTAAATGTACCGATCAGGGCAACCGGTTTGCTGTGACACTCCTCAGGGTAAATGCTGTTGCAGAGTGAAAAACTCTGTTACCTTCTTCTAGAGTCGCAGGTGTGTTTAAAAAGTGTTCAAAAGTCATTTTATTAACTCTGAATAATTAGCAACTACAATGATTAATTAAATTAGTTTAAAACTCAACATCAAATTGTGTAAGGAGAGTCTGTTTTAAACTGAACCTTCAAACTTTTCTCAAAGGAAGTGACACAGCTGGTTTCTCCAGTTTTCCCACACCAGTCTTACCCCGACACTCCCCGGTCCCAGTGGGGAGTGTGTTTGACACAGAGGGAGTGGGTGTGGGGAAGCAATCATGAGCACACAGATCCTAATAACAGAGCTGATTTGGACAACACAGCTGAGACAATAGTCCTGGAATACCAACCCCCTCTCCACGAACTGCTTTCACCCCAGATTTATGAATATCAGCAGCAAAAACTCTTGTGCTGCATTCAGATAACATGTTTTCTACTAAAGCACAGAGTGACAGGACTGACAAAGTAAAAACTAACCTAAACAACAGGGAGTGATGCGTGCAGACGAGAGGAGACGCAAGTCTGTCTGACATCATCTCACTTACCGCGGAACAGAAACAACTCAAACTACTGAAGAAACCTGTCCAGCGTCCAACTCCTGTCAGCCTATTGGACACACCGTGGACTAACCATGTCAGGTCCCTGCACAGTGTTCAGAAATGTTCAGCCAGAGCGGCTCCTGCCTCTGCGTCCACGACTGGGTGGAGGGAACGCCAGCGAGGGAATGACGGGACGGAGGGAGGGAGAGAGAGAAAGAAAGGGATGAGAGGAGGAGGTGCACGAGGAGAACCCTGACTAATGAAGTGGCTACGCTTCACTAAGCGCTGACCATCTATGTGCCCCCCACCAATCCTATCACAGCGGGACCCTCTCACAAAGCAGCCATTGTTTTCTTAACAACCAATCTCATCTCCGACCCAGGAACTCCCCGATCGGGATGCAATGAAACGGAAAGAGATGGAGTAGAGGAGGTGATTTACTGCTGCTGCTTCCTCTTAGACACCCCCCTAGCCACCACACCTCCCGGTTTGAACTAGGTCTGGACCGAAGAGTCAAACAAAGCTGCTGCAGAACGAGCAAACTTGAGGCGCAAAGGGCAAGCGCATGTGACATCCTATGAGTGAATCAGGTGTTTGCTTTGCCACAGCTGTTTCAATCTGATGACCGCGGGCTTGTTTGAGGTTCACCGCTCAAATAAGGCAAGCCGACTTCCAGCAGCCTTTCATTTTCAGCCACATTAGTTGCGTTTCCATTAACCGTAGAATTGCAGCAATTGAAATTACTAAAATAAATTTGCTTTCGATAAGACTTTTTGCAATAGGATGAGATTTTTCTCGGCCACATTGAAAAATATGTATTTTGCATAACTGCAATGGAAAGACTTTTTTCCCCACATGAGTCACGTGACCAATAGCCGGATGATACTATTGGAGAAAACAATGAAGACAACAGGAAGCAGGAGGGGTTTTTTTCCTGGGCTATGCATCCAGCTCTACCAGAAATCTCAGTTCATAAAAAAAGTTCTGAGTCTGCCGTAAAACTGCAGAATACAATTTTCCTAAAATGCTGCATATGTAGGCTTCCAAGCCTACATACGTCAATCCAATGTCATTGGAATGACATTGGGTTCGTCACTCCAATGTCTGAATAACACAGCTGATGGTGCTAGCACCATGGCTGGATGATTAAAATCTCATGTAAATGTTTACCTCCATCCCTGCCATGATTTGTAATGACTCATCGTGTGAACACGCTCATTCAGGTTTGATTTTCATTTAATTTCTTATTAAATGCAGCAATTGCACAATTCTGTTTTCTCGACATTTGCAGACAATAGACCAAGACCTGCACACATTTGTAATGGAAACAGCTACTGACGATAATAATGCCAGATAAGTCCCTGGAAACCACCTCAGGGTTTGCAGTGGTAGAAAGACCTTTAGAGTTCCAACAGAGAAGTATCTGTTGGATACTTTCATGAGGGGTGACCGCTCAACAACGACAGAAAAGAGGACGAATCTTTGGCAAGAACTCCAGTTGTGTGCATCTGGAGCATGAAAGGGGCCCACACACATGGTCAAATGTCAAGCGCAGAGGAGGGTGGGAGAACTGAAGCCAAGAGAGGAGACAAAAACAAAAAAATGGTTTTATTATGCTGCCAAAACCGAGCATGGTACCCCAGAAAGGGCATGGATCGACATGGAGACCTGCCACGCACATTCTTCAACGGTCATTTGACAGACATGTCCACACAGTGCTAGCTTTATTCTAAGGTTCATTTCCCATTTAACACTCAAAAGTGATTTCCCATGACACCCCCGCCCTTTCTCTTCAGCAGTTACGGCTTAAGTCGAGCACAAAAGATAACCAGTGGGGTTAGACTAAGGCTGGACTCAGATAAACGCTCAATTACCAATAGGGGTTAAAGATAAAGTTCTTTTTAGTTTTATACAACTCAATTTGTAACACAAGTCATTTAACTTCAGAAAACAGCTCATCCTGCTTTATTTCCCCCATGCCAACAACAACGTTACACAATGTGGCTGGAATGGATGCTGATTATCCCACTCCCCGTCAATCTGGTTTCATGCGTGAAACCGACACTCTCCCTGGCATCTCATTAAACGGACTTTCAAATTATTGGTTTTGAATCCACAATCATTTGAAATTGTGGCATACCTCAGAACGATTCACCAGCGTATATGTCTACTCTACTGTAAGGATAAGAAAAAATAAATTCAAACAATATAAAAATACTGAATTTATCCTAGAGGGAAATTAAATGTCACATTTCTGTCATTTAAGTATCTTTAAAAAGAGTCATCATGGATGGAGCTGCTGCGGGCAAAGCAGATCTCTAGCAGTCTTCAGTCAGAAGCCTCTGACTGAAGACTGTATGTCGGTCTCATCAACACTTGCCAACAGCTCAATATCCAGGGAGCAGAGATGATAACATGCCCTAGATGACATCCATTGTTGCCAAGCAGTGCTAATCCACATCATTTGCTTTTGCTACTCCTCCTCAAGTCTATCTTATCATATTTATCGTATGGCTACAGGTGTATAAATAATTTGCAAGCAGAAACACTTATTTTAATTTGAGCATATTTGATCAGAATAAATTGATGGGGTTTCTGAGCTACAATCAGTGCTTGGATTGTTTAATACAAAACATGAGACCTCACGACTGAGATGATGTCTGACTCTCATAGTTCACAAAAATACTTCATACATACCCAGATATCATCATGTACCCTGAGACCAGTGCTTTGTCCAGAGAATAAATTAGGAAGGAATGAAACAGCAGAGTCAAACCGGTGAAGAAAAGTGATTAAGGGCAGGCTGGAACATTCACAAACCAGATCACACAACATTCCTAAAGAAGAAGAGTTTGTAGAGTGAAACAGGCAGACAAATCTGCCAGAGAACCACCAGAGTCAGGTTTAGGGGGAGGAAGCTGTCGTTCACTCTGGGAGTGAAATTACAGACATTTTCAGACTGAACAGTTCCATGTTTATGGTAGAGTAAGCGCCACAAGCCCCGGTTCCCCCTGCAGCCTGAACTAAACTTGGATCCCGTCTGTGCTCTTTAGCATTCAGTGAGGGTGAAGACATCCGACTGTTCCCACTTCACACGCGCATACGTCGCACTGCTCTCTAGTCGTATCCAATAATCATTTAAGAGGATTGGGGCTATTCCAGACAGCAAAGCACATCCACGACGCTCCGTCACCAAAACACACAGCACGTGGCGCGCTCAGGGCGCCCGCGGCGCTCCGCTGAAGCATGCAGGCGCTCGTGCAGAAACGCAGAAGAGGGGGCATTACGTAATAAGTGAAGGTTCAGGCGGTGACGGACTTCTGATTTGCCGCCGAGTGATAAAACGCAAGCCTGAACCTGAGGCTTTTCATCCCTCCAGGGATTTTCTTTTATTTTTATTTAATCGGTAAACACTTGAATTCAGTGCGTTATTTGTTATGCAAGCGTCAGCCTAAAGTAGGAAGCAAAAATTAGAGAAAATTTCCTTAAATCACTTACTGTTTTTTTTAAATGACAGAGTATTAGGGCCATACTAAGAAAAAAAGAAATAAAATTACAATAATAAAGTCCTGCTATTACAAGCATAAAGTCGATATGTGTAAAGTCGTATCTCAATTTATGTCCGATATCACGAGAAAAAAGTTGAAAGAATAAGTTGCAATAATCTGAGAATTGAATACATTTTGAGAAGTCAAAGGTATAATATAAGAATTAAGTCAATATTCCGAGAATAAAGTCTTAATATGATTACGAGAAATCATGAGAATAAAATAGAAATAATACAAGTGTAAAGTCACAGTACCTTAAGTATTCATAACATTGTGAGAACGTAAGTCAAAAAAATACGAGAATAAGGTCATAACACAATCAAGTCAATATTTCATGAAATCATATTATGAGAAGTTGTAATACAAGCAAAAATAGAATCACAATGTGCCTTGCAATACAACTTTATTCTCTTATTTAAATTTTGTTAAATTCATTTTTTAAAACCTCGTAGCGTGGCCCTAATACTCCGTCGTAGTTTTTCCATTGGCTTTACAGCCATACTGCCAACGTTGGATTTAATCAGTTCATTGTGAACGCAACAATTTCCTTCTCGATTAATAACTTGAGGCGACACAATAACTGAGCGACATCCCTGTTAAGTGGCAGTAGGCCAGTAAACCCCCTTTGTTGGAGTCCAGAGGGATCCTGCTGGACCAAACTGGCCCCTAGAGAATAGCAGCTCCTTCTCTATTAGACTCCTTCCTGCTGAGCCCTTTGTGTCTGGACTTAATTACTCGATCAGAGCAGCGGTCGTTTAGAGCCTGGCCTGCTTCTTTTTATTGCAGATGGGGCCCGTTTGCACCGTGTCCATGAGGAAACTCATTCATTCAGGAAGAAAATAATGTCCCTGAACTGAACGGCTCAGCTTCAATTACTCTAAAGTTATTTAGCCCCCAGGTGTTTATATGTCTACTTGAAGTTTTTAAATAGAACTTTTAGAGGATTAAATCTACTGGACCCAACCTTCCTGTCCTTACTGCAGCGGCCTCTCCTTAGAGGTGGGACGTTATGAGTAAAGCCCATCTTAAAGGCTTGAATGAGCGGGCCCCACCTGCCGACCCAATTTTGATTTGATGACACTAATCCACAGCTTGCTTTACATCACAGTCAGCTCCTGGATATTAAAATCTTTCAGTGCCAACGAGGCCGACTGCAGACATGCCGGTGTGGAGTCAACCCACCAGAGACAGCCTTGTAAACGGCATCCTGCACAAACAAGTTTGAGAATGAGTCAACGCACAAACAGATGATTGAATCGGTTATAGCTTCAGACATAAAAGCTGTTTGGTTTCAAACAAAAACAAAAAAAAGTCAAATTTTCTACATTTTTTAAGTGAACTACCAAACACGTCTAGTTAGAACAGAGTTAGCTTTGTTTCAAGTGATATTCTGTTGCAATATTCTGAACAGTAAATATCTTCCCTTTGAAGCCATTTCCTGATATGGTAGGGTTCCTTAATCTACATTTTATAAGACTACTTTTTTTTAATAATGAAGAGCAGAAGTTCTTTTTGCCCTAACAAGCGGTTCGAATCCTCACTTTGAGAACTGTAAACTGGTGAGCTCTCAACAGAGCCTGACTTTGCACATTGGGTTGTCATGGACACCTGATTGCAAAACCTGACTTTTACACCAAACATTTTCCAATTCTGCAGTCCCGTCCATCCGCCTCACAGAGTTATGGGATGTTTCATTTCAGAATGCGACAACCCTGGGAAGATTTCTGCCATGAACCGTTTCTGCTCTGAAATCCCACAGAAACAGCAGGTCAGCCATTTGCAACAAATGGCTCAACAACTGCTACCGTTTATCTTTCCACCAGTATTACTTCAGCTGGTTGGTTCTGTTTGTCCATATATAAATGGAGAGAGCAAAGTGCATCACCTTGTGTGTTTTAAGATAAACAGGAACACAAAACTGGGAACTCAAACATATCCTGGAAGGAAGCAGACAGTTTGCAAATCAACACAACATTTATTTGCCTTTCGTTAATTAAAAAAAGAAGCTATTTTATCCCTTCATGGCAGCTTCAGGTGAAGAGAAACAATGTAAATGCTGTTCAACTGGGCCAGAGCTCTGCTAGTAATCAAATGTTCAAACAAATAGTCCCAGTGTTGCCAAGTTACCAGCTTTATTAAAGGTGAACTCAAACTACATCTAATCAAATCCTCTGAGGAGTCGTAGGAACTTCTTTTATAGGGAGGATTTAACCTTTATCATAATTTGCTTTGGAAAATGGAAAACTGTAGGTCAGAGCAGAAACTGGAGAATATTTTAACCCTCCTGTTATGTTCCGGGTCGAATTGACCCGTTTTAAAGTTAAATAAATTTTTAAAAATAGTTGGAAGTATTTTTTTTGCATGAAACTTTTTCTATTTGTCCTAAAAGGTGCACTCTACATATAAATTGAAAATTAATTCATTTTACACATCTGTACCAACCCCTAGGTCTACTTTTTACATAGATACTGTTCGGGTCAATTTGACCCGGCAGTCAGGTTAAAGTGCAAAAAAAGATTAAAAATGTCCATTTCTATATGTTTTCTTGCAGCTATGAACCATATTTCACCACACACAACCCTGCACACGCCGACACACACACGCCCACTTTCTCACCACTCTCTTTACTTCACTAGGAAACTGCGAGAAAGCAGACAACTTTTGTCAGGAATATTTTCTGTTCTTGTGGACAAACTCCACCCACACTGAGTGACACTCAGCAGAAGTGGAGGGAAACATAAATACTCTCTGCATGACTCATTTGTCTTGATTTTAATCAGCGGGTCAATTTGACCCTGAACAGTTTGTGTGTCTCAAATTCAATTATAAAGATCACCCATTGAAAAAAAAAAAAAAGTGTAATATAGAAAAAATTACCAAAGATCATTTCAAGAAAATTATATTTTTTTGTGTCTTTTCAGTGGACATTAAAAATGTAAATTCCATTTTTTATGTCCAAATGAGTAAATGAGTAGGTTGTCGTCACTGATCCTTAATTTCTGAGAAATAAAAAAAACATCATTGCACAAATATTGATAGAAATGGTTAGTATTAGAGTTAATAATTAGATACAAAAATGTTTTGGAGGAATTTTTTGGTTTCTGACACTATGGCATGATTAAACACTCCCCGGGTCAAATTGACCCACGAACATTTTTGCTGTGCCCTAGAAACGAACATAACAGGAGGGTTAAAAAAGAACCGTCACAGAAGACACTGGTGGTTAATCCTAGTTCTCAGTAACAGAGGAGCTCCTGAAAATAGCAGAAATATTTGAATTAAATGTTTGCATGCAGCTATCAGGAATTGGCTCAAAGTTCCAGAGTCAAACAAGCATTCAAATGACTCCTTCACTGGAGAAACATTCTGTATGTCATTTAGGCGACCTGCACAGTGCCTTGAAAAAAAATGAAATAAAATTCCTGAAGAGAAAAGTTTCAATTTATAAAAAGTTACAACTGATTATATTTTTAATGGGCAATCGTTTGGAAACTTCACAAATTCAACAATGCTTTATCAATCCCAAAGGGAAATTAAATAATCCATTTTATTTATGCCTTTGGTAGTTTGTGGTTTTTATTTCCCCCTTTTACAGTTTTGTGTTTTATTTTGGATATGCAAAATGTCTTCGAATTGCAGTGTTCTGTACAAAATGTAAGTTTATTAGGTTTTTGAGATGGACAACTTGCATCATTATGCCATCATCAATACATTACTAGAAAACAATATTGTTTATCGCAATTATTTCAGGGACAATTTGTTACCGTGACAGGCCTACCGACTATGCTAACAGGAACTGACAACATGTGACAATAGCTACGTTTCCATGACAATTTAATCTGTGTCAATATTCTGCTAATGTCAGAAGAAAAAAAGACAGACACAATTTAACTTTTTCTATTAAATATTAAACGTAACTAAAAATCATGTGAATAAGCTTGTTCACGCAATAAGATAACGCGCCTCCTCCAACTCATGCCGTTTTCTTTGTGGTTTGCACCAATAGCGAAATCCGGTTGTTGATTGTGTGATGCAGTTTTGCAAAGTGACCCAATTTTGATTCAGAAAGAAAAAAAAAAAAAAAAAAAAAAAAAAAAAAACTCACTTCATCTTAGCCCCAAAACTTTTTAATTGAACAGCAAGTTTTCAGATTTGGTGCGATTAAGCCAATTTATTTTCAAAATGTCAAATTGCACAATTAAATGGTCAATGAAAACAGAGCTGGTGAGATAACTAACTTAACAGGCTTTGACAGGTATAAATATTGTTCAGTAGCATAATTCCAGTTTAACGAGACTGGGATATAAACCCAATTTTGCTAAATCAAATCAGATTAAAGAAAAAGCCATAGATGAAAATTGGAAGTGCCATCAAACAAGTAGTTATGGATTTCCTGTCTGAAGAATCTGCGAGTCTTTAGATGATATGATTTATACTGCAAGCTGGAACTGTTCACGGAAGCTACACACATCTATCAGACCCTTAAGAAGCAGCACCAGATGAGACAAAGACAACTTAATGAGTTAAACATGAACACAGGGACATATGGGCTGCAGCAGTCAGCCGACACAATGGGATGATAATGAAATCTGGGATTACCCCTCATTTATTTGGGATTTCAGCCTCAGGAGGGGAGTGGTGGCGGGGATGTATTAAGGGTTAGTGTGTGTGCGCATGTGTTGTAGCTTTGGGAGGTCCTACATGTGAAGCCCAATGCCAAAGATCAAGCAGATGGCGATTATGAAAATTGATGGAAATGAGGTTCCTACTCATTTATTATGAAGAGGCGACCAGAGGCAGCTTTGTCTCAAACAGTGACTTGCTGTACAGAATCTAATCTGGAGGAGGACCTCACTTGGAAACATGGAGCAACTTCTGATAAACAAAAAAAGAAAACTCCAAGTCCTTTAACCAACTAAGAATGTGTTGTTCTGCCAAACTCTTATCAGTTTCCCCATTGCAGTGAAAACCCAGGAATAATGTGTAGAGGTACCAAGATCCTCTCAAGGCTGTTTTCTCTAAAACCCGTCGTTTCAGTTTTGATCTCCAACCAACAGGTTTCTGTCCATGTTCTGTCAAAGCGATGCGTTAAAGAGAAGACAAGATGTCTGTAGTTATGCAGGTAAAGTCAGCAGCCAGCGCTGTGCATCCATCAGTCTGATAAAACTAGTACGACTGTGTTGTTTGTGAACAGAAATGCATCCAAATGCCCAAACTCTGTGCTTTTTGTGATCATTTAAACATCTTTGTAGCCTCATTTCAACCAGCTGACCAACAGTGTGCAGAAACAGGTGGGTCCGTACCCACCTGTTTCTGCACAGGTGCAGCACTGCGACATGTTTATCACATGTAAGAGTACAAATTGTCCGACACATTTTGAGGTTAACGGTGCAACTTTAGAACTGACCCATTTGAAATTGGGCCACAATTAATCATTTTAATACATTTAATATTCTGAACATTAATCAGATGAATAAAAATTGACATTGTGCTGATTTTGTCATTTAACCACTAAAACATCTTTATTGAATATCAGAAATGCATGCAGATGCAAATGTTCGATTTAATTCTTAAAGAAAAAAACTTTTTTTTACCTAAAATACATATTATTTTTATTTAAATAATCAGATTGATTAGTAATTGAATAATAGTCACTAGGAGTACAGACTCAAAAAAGGCAATTTTGAGAACATGTAACAGACTTGGTAATTAAATAAAAAAAGAAGAAACACACACCAAAATATACATTTTGCACTTAAGCTATAAAAAGCAACTGCACTGATGTTAAGTCAAGCAGAAAGGGCTGAGCTGTTCACATGTTGATGCCAGAGGTTGTTGTTTTTTTTAGCTACAAATGCATCATTTGCTACAAAATGCTGAAGAGTTCACTGAAGGAATGATGCATTACTGCATTTTAAACACAAAATTACCTTCCCTAGCACCATTTTTTTTAATGGAATAGATTTCTTAATTTTGATGTTTTAATACAATTGTTATACTGCATAAGATAAGTTTAAATGGAAAATATGCAGAATGTGCCTTTTCTTAATCCCACTGATGGTCAGAATAATCTATAGAATACTTGATTATTAATCATTAGTTGCAGGCCTTTTGACAAGTTCAGAAGAATGAACAAACCTGTTCCATGTAGACACGTACAGGCCACCAAAAACAGGATTTCTATACATTTCCAGTCTCAGACTTCCATAGATTTCTGCAGCTTAGAATTTAATGTTGAATCAAAGAAATCAGGTTTTGATTTGTGGCAGATCGTTTCCTAGTGGCCAGACTTTAAATATGCAGTCTACAAAAAATAAAGAAAGAAAAAAAAAAAATCTGAAGGGAGGAAGGCTGATGGATGGACTGACAGACGAATCATAAACAGAAGGTGGAACGATGGACAGACAGGAGAAGTAATAATAATAATCTGTTTGGATGGACGAATGAGGGACGTTCGTCTGGGTGGTTCAATGACAGACAGATTAGTAAGTGAACATCAGAACCAACTTTCAGACGCATCTCATAGGCTTAGTGTCCTGCAACTTCTAGCTGTACCCCATGTCCCTGGGCCAGCACAGCAGAATATAATGACCAAATTCACATTCACTGTGACACTAAACATGCAGGCCGAGGCTCTAGATTATAATGCATGTCTAGCATTTCCCTGAAGACAACCTCTTTGCAGGAAGCACCTGTCCAATCCTTACTTCATCCCCTTTCCTTCAACAGGAAACCAGGATTGTCACACAACAACAACACTTCAGCCATAAAAAAAAAAAAAAAAAAAAAAAAACCAGCCCATCTTTATTGTTCTGGCTCCATAAGTGCAGCCACTGTGGACTTTGATTTTAAAAAAAAAACATCTTACATGACTACAATTCCAGACTGGATAAGATCATAGAATAACTCAGCAGAGACTGGCAACAGATTAAACATGTACTAGTAAACTACTGATCCTCTTACCCATTTATTTTTTGCTAGCTGCCACTCAACCAGGGATAAATATGTACACGCTTCAGACAGCGGCTCAGACTCAACAGAGGCAAGTAAAGACGTGTCAGAACCAAACAGCGAGGCTGCCGTTGGATAACGGAGACGGCAGGGAAACATGGATGGAAATTGGGTTTAAACAGAGCATTCTTCCTTTAAACGTCAGTCATTTTCAGTGTTTAGGAAGCCAAGCCGCAGATTTATTGCAATAAAACCCGATAGACCCCTTCAAAAGTTCCAGAACTGTTCCAGGCTCCTCGAATGCTCCATTTTGTGTGGACACAAAGTAACATGTGGAGACAAACGCGTCTCAATATCACGGTAAACCCGACACAAAACTTTAGCTTAGCTTTCAACTCTTCCTCTGTGTTCTAGCTGCTAGAAGTCTCCACGAGGCTTCCTCGCGAGGAAACTTTCACACAGGCGAAAATTCCAGCATCTTCCCAACCGCGTATCCTTTTCAATCGAAAACAGAGCAAATAAACTCACCAGCGGCACCGTGAGTTGGCAGTACTTCGCTTACAACCTCCGCGTCACAGTTGGTAGTGGATGCTCGTTTGACTCACTGGAAGTTTTCGGTTGGAGCTTCAATTATCGAGAGTTACTCACATTCTCCCCTCTATCGCTCCAGCTGTGTATTTAACGGAGAGCGCTGTTCGAAACAGCCAATCGGAGCGCAGAGACTGACTGTGGGCGGGACCTCTGGCCTACCTGAGCGTCGTTTTAATTGGATGATAGAAACCCATTCACATCAATGAAATTCATTCAGCTCTTTGCGCTGTGCCGCAAGATCAATGTGCGACAATTGAATAAATATAGATAATTATCCACATAAAAATATACAAAACAATCCAGTTTAAGTGCTCGACCCACGTTTCTTTTATACGTGACACTAATTTTATCCGGACACCTACTACTAGGTTTATAAAAAAAAATAAATTAAATATAAATAAATAAATAAAATAAATTTAGAGAAACATATTTTTATTTGTCCTTAATTTTTTTTAAAGAAAAAAAAGAGAGAAAAATTAGGTTTCCAAAAGTATCAGAAATAGAAAACTCTTGCTAAAAATCTGTCTGCTCTGTACCATAAAAGTCAGTGGGCGGAGCTAACACGGTTATCGGGGACTATGCAGTTAAACTGCAGCACAGGTCAACCAACTACATGATAGGAGTCAGAAGAGTTAAAATGACCGTAAGTAAGAAAAAATCAAAATGGCTGTCGCTCATATAAAAGGTCACGATAGTTAAACTGTTTTTTGTTATTATGTTTGTCTCATTATATCAGTCATACACGCACACTATTGTTCATTTTCTATTTGTGAGTGCTGCTTTTAGTCAAACTATTTTTCCACACTGACCGCCTTGACCTCCAGCAGGACTCTTTATTGCTACAGAGACACAAACTGAGCCATGTAAAATGAACCGCTTGAAGTAAACAGCGGGGAGGTTGGTTCTATTCACATCAAACTCTTATGTTCATGACTGTTGTGTCCTGAAGGGAAGAAGTAGGTCAGACTTGGGTTTCAGTCGCACACTTGCTATTGTGGAGTCAGTCCATGGCAGCCTGAAACACGGCGGTGGTAGTGGGACGGTCTGGTTGCTGCTTTGCTACTTGAAGGTTTGGACAACTTTCCCCTATGTTTCTCCAACAGATACCTGTTCAAAAAGGCATGATTCACAGTATGTCACGGAAAAACTTGTATTCAGAAACTACAAAGAAATCATGAATTCGGTCTGAAAAACACCAAGGAACTGTTGGAATAGATGAAAAGAGACAAAGAAAATACTTGATTAGTCAAAGTCAATGAGTTGGTGTAGGTGCTGATGGCTGAAGACAGGAAGGATCTTCTGCAGCAATCTGTAATACAGCGAATCTGAAGAAGCCTGTGACTGAAGACAGGCTGCCGGTGAAGACGAGGACAGTCTCACGAAGAAGATGCTAAGGTTTAATTTTCTTGATGTCGCGTTCTTTGTGTGTTTTTTTAAATGTGCACGGTGACATTTGCTTCAGTGTTATAAAGAATTTTTTTTTTACTTACTTATTTTTGGCTGTGTTATCGTTTTGGATAAGTAAATGGGATGGGACAACATCTTTATTTTTCTTTATAGGTAAATGTGGTATCACATGTTTCTCTTAGGTAGCTTGAAGGGGGAGAGGGGAATGGTAAAAAACAGGGGGAAAAAATTCTAAAACTGCTTCACATTTTTTGACAAAAAACAAGAGCAAGAAAACAAACAAGCACACGTACACATACCACGACCCATTTTAATACTGGCCTGAATTTATACTAATATCAGTTATGAAGAGAGTTCAAAAACCCAAAACTGAATCAGGACTTCCTGTTGAGTTGACAAAAAAGAAAATAGGATTTTTTGATTGTTTTTCCCAACGGGCATAGGTGGCGTACATTTTATGATACAGTTTTAGATCAGAACACAAATGTTTTCTTTTCTTGAAGAGTAACAAAAAATAAAGACATACCTGTTTTAAGATGTATTTTATAAGAAATAAGTGTCTAGAGTGGGGTCACTCCACCTCATTACTGAGTAAACCTACCTAAAAAGTTTTTTTCTCTCTAAAATGTTCGCAAAGATGACACTTTTCCACAAAAATAAAATATCTGTTCACGTTTAACAGTGTTGCCAATGCATATGGAACACATTGCATATTTAGTATACAGGAATGTTCTTTCATAATATGGAACAACGTCATAAAAGGACTTATCCTGATATATGAAAAGGATAATAATGTTGGAAGATATATTATTTCCTAACAGTGAACAGTATGTAAATGCGAAATTAAATGTTCTCGATAAATGTGAAAAATTAAACAAAAGTGCCATCTACTGGACTAAATGGATAATTAAATACAGTTTGTGTTCTATGCAAATTTACTGTACGTCACAATGTTTTTTGTGTGTGTAAGTTTTCTAGTTTAAGTTAGTTATGTATAATATCTACAGGACAGATGTAACACAGGTTTTTTCTGTCTTTATTATATTAAAATAAATTCTGCACAAAAAAAGTTATGTGAAGTCTTTTTATATATATATATATATATAACACGTCTATTAAAGTTTAAGTCACACTCGTTGATATAAAGTACTGATCTAACTTCAAAAGTACAACGACAGACAACGAGATCCCATCAAAACAGAGAACAAAATAGCACACAGAATAACTTCCATCTGCGCGCGAGAGGATCCCTCGCGGCCACCTGCCGCCTCCTCCAACCGGATTCCCAGCATGCACTTCGCTCCGGCCGTGACAGTATCAAGCTTAAAAATCTCCCAACTGATCTGTCCAAGTACAATGTGTTCCTGAGGAAATAGTCCGTGACATGAGGTGGAAGCTGTTGGCCAGAAGATGGCGCTGTTTACCAGAAGGTAGGTGAGTGAGGCTCCGGAGGTAGAGGCGGGTGTGGGAAGCAGTTAGGACGGTTTGTGTCCGAGTGTTTGGGGGGCAACTTGGGCTTTCTGCCCCTTCCCTCCACCCCATTTGCACCATATGCCAGACCTGACTGTCACTTCAGATGAGAACATCTGCAGTGATGGCACAACCGTCTGAGATGCGTTCAAGTGCTCACTGACAGCATTTGTTGCCTCTTGAACAGAGTTCATCTTTGCACTCATTTCTAATACCTACTATACAAATGGAGTATAATTATGAATAGTATGCTTAAATGAAAACAAATAATGATTTGTACTACCTTTGATTAGAACTAGTTTGATTCAAATACGTGGAAATAGTTTTGCTTCACAAACAAAACAAATGCTTTAGCGATTATAAAGTATGCTTTAAAGAATTGTTATAGGGCACGAAGAAGGCATCAAGATACACCACATCAAAACTAATAACATTTTCCATTATACACTTTAAAGTCCTTTAATTGAGATGCCAAAAGTGTTTATAAAATAGCATTAAAATACTTTTAAAACTTTTTGTAGTTTAAGAAACAAAAAACGGCAATGCAGGTTTGACGTGCCTAAAAGCTGCACTTTATGAGCCGGATCTGAGATGCTGTGAATGCCAACTCAAGCACTGAACTCACATTTTTGTGTTTTGATAAGAACACTAAAGGTTAAACGAATCATGAACTGGCTTTTGAAGAATTTGGAGGGTGTTGGAAACATCTAGCTCAGAGTTGACTTCTCTGAAAATGGCAGTTTTCCAGCAAGACCCCACCTTAGGCAGTCTAAATAAAATTTAAATAAAAACCATTAAAATTTTACTGCAGATGCCTACAGAGATATAATAAGCGTAGAATAATTCATGACATGATTTATTTTTCTAATAATTAACGACTAAAGTGGTCAGGACTCAATAATACTGGTGCACCGATTGCAGTTTTTCGCCGATCTTTGAAAGTGCTGACCTGTCGATTGCGACAGAACTTTTTGTCTGAAAAGTCACCACATTGGGGTGATTACTGAAGGCATGAGCTAGTAGGTGATCGTTGAACATTTTCTTTTTCTGGTGTTTTCAAATATAATAATGCCTTTGCTGATGATAAACAGTGTGTTAAAGAATCACTAAGCAGTACAAAATTATTTGGTCAAGGTTTGACTTGCCTAAATGAAAGCATTTTCCAAGCTTGCCCATCTAAGGTGGTGTAAATGCCAAACAGAAGTTAAATTTCCTTGTTATGTATTTTCACAAACAAGGGAACACAATTGAAATCATAAACTGTGCTTTTAAAAAAATGTAGTTAGTATAACATATTCCCAGGTTTAACCTGCTAACATACTCTAGATTTTAAACAGCTGACCAGTTCACTGTTTTAATAAACAGCAGTTTACTATAATTCCGTATCAGATGCTAACATGACTGGTGTCGTGCCACAGGTACCTCTAAGACCTGCATTACATATTAATTACTATAATTAGCGAAACATCCAATAAGACTGTTACCAACAAAACAGTGTTGTCGCTCCACAGCTGTAAACAAACCCGCAGCTAACTCGCCTGGTAGTACATACCTTGGGGGATTTTAACATACATTTTAAACAGTTTCGCGTTTACCTTATGTATATGAGATATCACAGTTTAATACTAAGCAGCTAATAAGTAAAAATGTACTTCTTAGTCGCTAACAGACTGTTGTGAACTTATTAGCAAACATTAGCGATGATGTTAAGGGATTGGAATTTAACACACTCGAGAGCGACACCACCACAGCTAGCTTCCAAACGGCTAACTATCAAGAACAGTTATCTCCTCATTGTTGTGGCTGCCATTCGCTTAAAAATGGAAGAAAACAGAAGAAATCCTTCTCCTTAGTGTGAGGTTTCAACGAGTAATTGGATTAACACGGATATCTGAGAGCACTGCGGTTGTTATTTTTTGCTAACATTCACCAGGCTAGCTAGCCGAGCGCGAGAGCGTGTCCGTTAGCCCAGAAATGGAATTGCAGAGAGGGGAGCCCAAAGAGGCGCGAGGTGAACTCCGGCGCGCCGCAGTTTTAACGGCGAAAATAGCACACTTTTAAAAACCGCACGAGGACGACAAGCACTTTTCTGAGTTGCACGGTGTCAATTCCTCAAAATGGGGTCTGCTAACGTGCGTCTCCGCCATTTTGTGACAGGTTTTTCATTGAGCAAAGGGGTACGTGTAATGGTTGAATGTAACCCCATCAAGAAAGATATCCGCTCGCTTGGCAGTTGCTGCGAGAAGGGATCGGGAGCAATTTTCAACCGACCCCCTCCGTGAGATAAAGTCGTTTTGAGGTGGTCACTAAGGGGTAGTGGCAGTTTACCACTACCGCTGACAAGTATGCAGCAACAGATTTCAGAAAGGAAAATAATATATCTGAGCTTGAGTAACACACAAAAATATATATAACCTTACATAAGACTATTTATAGAAATATGCCGAATAATTCAGATTTTCAGAAAATATCCGGCCTCAACAAAATTGATAGATAATTAAAAAAAAAATACGACTAGTGTTATATTTTAAAGCGAAATATTTGTATTGGAGACAGGGCTGTACTTAAGCAGGGGCAGCAGGTTGGGGCAGGCATAGTTTTGGGGGCCAACATTTTTTTTTATTTTTAATGATTGAATTAATGCTTTAGAAACTCAGTATTTTGTGCATTTCTAGAATAAAAAAAAGACTGTATGAAATGATAGAATTTCATCTCAATAGCTACCATTTAAAAACAATGATGTCATACTCTTTCTTCTTTCTAGCCTAGCTCATGACATCTAGCTCATCAAATCTATCAGCAAGTTTTATTGCTACATTATATCTGTACTAACAAGTCTGAATTTTGGAGTTCCCATATAGACACTCCCCTCAAGTCTTAGTTCTTAATGGGAAAGTTGGAGATCACTGGATAACAACTGGGTTTAGGGACCACAATCACCCCTAACTAGCTAAAACCCATGAACACTCGGGTCCCCTATAAAAACGCTTATAATGCCTATTTGAATAGTTCAAACACCAAAAATACCTTAATATGCATTACTTCATACAGCGGAAACAGTTGGCACTGCCATAGAAGCTAACATTTATAGTCTTCTTTATTTGGGCTGATATAGCCAATCACCTCTGAGGAAAACAAATGGTGCTCCTGGATTGGCTGCTTTGCAAGCACCAGACCAATAGTCTGCCAAGTAGCATTGCATGTAAATACTTCAGATTCCCCATCTGAATTTTTTGTCAAATATTCTTAACATTCTTGACAGAAAAATAGGTGACTATTCCACAAATAATTAGAATATGCCTACAAATAATTCCATATACACAAGGCCCTTTTTAAAGAAAGGAAATCAATGCAAAAATTGTTTCCAAAAATTTTTTTATTATGTGGGCAAGGCTTCATACTACACAGCGTACCTCATTGGATTGTAACAAGATCTTGTGATACTGAAGCATCACAGTGTCTCATTAAGAAGCCCCAAATATGTGTTTTCTGATTGACATCCTGTTGAGTCTACATTTGAATCTCTTATTTTGAAGTAAGGTGAGAACTAATTGACAACTTAGGCTACGATAGACTTCTCAGCTAGATAACTGGCAGCAGTTTGTGGCGTGAGCATTGAAATAGCCTTTTAAATAGTTCATACTCTGTAGAAAAAAAAAACAGTGACAGACAATATGGGCATAACTTGTAAGCACTGTGTAAATACTATGACTAGCTAACCACTAGGTTAGCATTCAAAACTTCTGATTTAATGAGTCTGTACTGTATTTAATCTATATAATCTGTCTATAGTTCCAAATCTAAAATCTACTGCTTAAACCCGAGTTGGATTCTTTAAAAACAGCAATGTTGGAAAGGTATTGTTTTACCTTTCCGACAATTTTGTGATTTGTAAAACCTCCAATTCTGAAAACAACAACAACAAAAAAGAATTCTTAATATTACCCAAAATATAAAATCTTACCTTTAGCATAAACATAATATTATTTATTGTCTTTAAGCTGGGTGAAATGCTGCAGCCCGAGTTCCTATGTAACTATTAATCAAGTATAATTTATCTGCATAGAATAAACTTGTGTTGGTAGGGCATCAAAACTAACCCCACCCACCTATTCTCCAGAATTTGGCCCTGACTGGAGATAAGCAGTGTCTAATAACTAGACTGAAGATTTCAAATGAACTCCAAAGCTATTAACTGTGTATCAGAATACTTTTTAAACTTGGCTTTAGTTCAACATGGAAGTAATTTTACCCCTAAAATACTAAATACCCACCATACAGCGTCTAATTCAAATGATTACGAAGCCGTAGTAATTAAATTAGTACCATCCCCATCCCCCCACGGGACACTTCCAAGAACCTTCTGACCCGTTTTCTAGTCGGCAGAGAGAGGAATTGTCAGACTGTCCCTAAAAAAGAAAACAGTCTCTATTGTTTCAGCAGTCACTGTGCCCGAGCATGGAAACAGTACCGCCACAGGCCACAGAGGGCGCTGCGTGGCAGGCCGGGCTCCGCGGCCTTCACATCTTTTTGTCTGAGAACTGGGTCCTCTGCCGCTCTACAGTGTGTGCGATAGCCTCGGAGCTGCGTCCGTAGCACACTGTCAAACCACTCCAAACGAACACAGCCGCGACCAAAAGCACTAATTGAGCACCTTCCGCCATGGCGCTTCTAACCTACCGGTAAATCGGCCGTGTTTTGGACTGCTCGAGGGAACTTAGTCCGAGCTTGTATCGGGTTTGCTCTCTGTGTGCATCAGTCTTTATTAGCGAGCTGCCGCTCTCCTTGCTACCAGCTATTTCTTTAACTTTTTAAACACTCGGCTCGGCGAATGACTGAGCGCCGGCGGAGTATGGGATCCTTGGTGTCTTAGGAAGCGACTGAAGTGGGGTTCGAGCGTTTTTGCGTGCAAAAACAATGGCAAATTCGACGGGGAAAAATCTCCTAGATCAGCGAAGGAAAGGACAGGCTTTCCTGGACGAGCTGCGGCAATTTCACCAAAGCAGAGGGTGAGATTGGGGCGCCTTTAATCGCGAGAAATACAACTTTAAATTCAAATTGCACGAACATGTGAGCTACCCAGAAGTGTTATTTAAGCATGTGTCAATTTATTTCATGTGTTATCTCAACAGATCGCCGTTCAAGAAGATTCCTATCGTGGGTGGGAAAGAGCTGGATCTGAATGCTCTCTATATCAGAGTCGTCTCTTTAGGTGGATTCGCGAAGGTGAGTGGGGACCTAAAGTGTAATTTCTCCACACTGGACCGCTGGCCGGACCGCTTCAGAACTCCGCGCGGATAACCCGGGACAAGTGTAACCCCCCCATGTACCTCCCAGAAAGACGTTAGTGGGTCGATGTTGGCCTTGTGCTAGTTTGCCATGTATCTCTATGCAATGTGGTGGCTTGTGTTGTTGTGTGGTTTGAATCGAGGAGTCCCACTGCTCGCGGAGTCAGAGTGCAGTTGGAGCGACTCGAAATTAGCGGGCACGTTCACCATCGATTATCGGCACGGAGCCCGGCCTGGGGGTGGGGGGGGAGCACCGCGCGGGGACACGGCGCGTCGCTCCGGGCTTTTACACACAGTTTACACCGGGAGGAGGAGGAGGTGGGGGGGGGGGGAAGCCTGAATTCTGCTTCTCGCCATAGCCATCTTTCTTCGGTTTCACGGCTGGGCTCGACTGTAGGCCTCAGTCAGAGGGCCCCGTGTCAGTGGATACAGTAAACGCTCCCGACACTTTACTCCAAAGACCAAACGACTCGCCGCTAGCAAATGCGTTTGGAGCCGCACGGAGGCAGCTTATTGGACAGTTTGGCCTCGAGCGGTTTTAACTTCAAAAATGGGAAAAGTCAAAGTTAGCTTGTTAGCAACATGGCTAACTAGCGTCAACTGTAACGTTTATGTCCCGAATGGATTCAGGCGGTTTAAATGATCTTTAATCCCCAAAATGTACATTTTTAGCATTACTAAACGAAAGACACGTTAGACTAAGCAACCCTAAGCTTCTTATTGGGTTTATTTAGTTTTAGTTTGCTCGACGAAGTTTGAGAAAGTTATTGATAAACGATGCTGATATTGGCAGGAGCAGCTGCTTTCAGTGTAACCGCTCTATCTTTGAGTTCTTCCTTTTTTCTTTTCTTTTTTCTCTAACCAGCTCCTCTTTTTTTCCCCCCCCTCTTCTTCAATTTTTAGGTGTCTGACAAAAACCAATGGGCAGAACTTGGAGAAGAGTTTAACTTTCCGAGGAGTTGCTCCAACGCAGCATTCGCTTTAAGACAGTACTACCTACGGTAAGCAGGACCGCCGAGCTGCTCTCCTCCCCGTGTTCAGGTAGCATGTGCGGAATGTTTACAAACGTAAAGATGCGAGCAGCAGGATGCAGCCTGCTAGCAAGCAGCACTCGTGACTTACTCCGAGACTTGAGTTGTATTTTAACTCATATATTTTTTTGAGCATGTTTGGAGTACATTTAGTCAGATTGTCACTTGTAAGTCTTTCGGTTCAGGCAGCTGTTTGGAATGAAAGTGGAGCAGCTGGCATTTGTGGTTCTGTTGCAACGATTGCTCCCCACCCCTGCCACCTGCCCACCAGAGATTGCACCTGTGTAGCCATTCATAATTATTGTACAGCCAACTGGTTGTGAAAGAAAGGAGGCCCTCTTGTTTGTGTGCTGTCAACAAGTGGCACCTAGTTGGAAGTAATTGGATTAAAGTCTGAGGTGTTTGCATGGCAGTATTCTAACTTTTTTTTTTTGCTGTCAGAAGATAAAACTATTTGTTTTAATCTCTATTTGGAAGCTCTCTAGTATCAGTTTGCTCGTCTGCCTCTAGATCAGGCCGCAGTTTAAAGATTTGGTGGTATTATGATACATTAGTAGTGCATTCCTCAACTGTTATTGACACTCTGTGACCTTTGGCGTTTTGGGCAGAATCTCTTGGAGTGAGAAACCATCAAACAACATGCAAATTGTGAATTTATCACACTTAAGACATTCTAAGCAGTCCTCATCTATACTAAAACTGTGCTGATATATTTTTGCAGCCCTGTGTTCAGTTCTTAAAAGAATTCACACTTTTGGCTCACGGAAACCACAAACTGTCTATCTCATTCAGGTTTCATGTGATGGACCGACACAAAGTTGCACATAATTTAAAGGGAAGAAAAATAATGCATGTTATGTTACTGGGCGTTCACCGGCTCAGTCTAATGTGAAGTCTCATCCATGTTGTTGACAGAAGTAGATGTAATTACCTGTGTAAAAAAAAAAAAAAAAAAAAGAAAGAACATGCTTATGCTGCTAGTCCACTGCAAGTGTAGTTATTCTGGCGTTTGTCTTGTGTCGGAGCA
Source organism: Xiphophorus couchianus (assembly GCF_001444195.1). Taxonomy (NCBI): domain Eukaryota; kingdom Metazoa; phylum Chordata; class Actinopteri; order Cyprinodontiformes; family Poeciliidae; genus Xiphophorus; species Xiphophorus couchianus. The sequence goes on along the minus strand of NC_040244.1, from coordinate 14,851,432 downwards.
TTCCCGCCGCTGACACAGGCGGAGCGTGTTTGTTCCTACCAGAACCTGATGTTTGCTAACATCAGGTTAACCCTGATCATCCGGTCCGATGCCCACCTGCAACCCCTGTCCGGTTGTGCGTCAGGCAGATGACGGCGAACCAAAACTGTGTTTTTGCCGACCGAGTAAGAGGAACGACCATCTGTTGGCCAAAGATCTCCCCGTCGTGAATGAATCGGACCGTCTCGGGTCAACACTTCCCACTCAGCGGTTCGGCGTGCCAAAGCTCCCGCTGCTGCCCACGAGATCCGAATGCAGCTCTGGAATATGCGAGCGCTCATCACCAGGAACTTTTTTTTTTTTTTTTACTTAATTTTTTTCCCCCGCTCACACTCGCTTGGAGTCGTTTCAACTGAATCAAAGCCCTCGGCATCCTCCGGCCCGTTTGTAGGACTCAGGGGGAAAAGGTGTGCATGTTAAATGAGAGACGTTTCAGATGAGAGACTGAGAACGTCATTAATCTGTAGGTCAGGAAATTCACTGCTTTGGAAAACGACTTACCAGTTGTTGCGTTTTTCTTCCTTCCTTTTATTACCCCTTCAAAGCATCAGCATCTGACCTATATTTCCTGTGTACTCCGCATTATTTAATTCTCTACACAAGTTGTTGTTTTCTATCATTTGCACATACACACACACACACACAAAAAAAAAATGCGTCCGTTGCAGTGAGTTGTGAGAGAGAAGAAAGGCTCCTGGTGTTCTTGGCGTTTCCTCCGAGCTGCAGAGTGTTGTACCCAAGTCAGGTGACTAGAACCGCCGGTTTAACCTCCGTTTGCCCTCCTGGCCTCTGAGTCAGTGACATCTAGGAAGTTTCAGTAGAGCTGCAGCTCATTGAAGGTTCAGTTTGTGTGTTGGGTTTTATTCTGGTGCGAGTTGTGCACGTGGCTGGAGAGTGTGTTTCTTTGGATTTGAAAGCTTTTGTTTATTTCTAGCAAAGTTTTCAGGCATTTATCGGTGACGGGGATTTTCACCCTGTTCTGTGGCAGTGCGTGTTTTGACAGTTAAACTCTGCGGGATGCACCTTTTGAGATTCTCATGATGCTGTAAAACTCTGAGAACTTTCCGATCTACCCACATAAATTGAATCAAAGATGATTTAAGTCCTGTTGCTGCTGCCAACTGTAAAATAATTAAACATGCACCGAGCTGAGATGTTCTGGTTAATACAGATTTTTGGTTTTCTTTAATGCTTGGGGCTATGTGTAAGATGAAAAATGTGTTCCTTGTTAGAGTAGTTTTTAAATCCACTGCACAGTGAGGGAATCAAATATTATTTCTATTTATGTATCAAAGCACATGTTTATCATTTTTAACTTAAAGAAGAAAAAAAATCAATCTCAGATAAGTAGATGTTCCTTCCTGATGATTATAGAATAAAATCAACAAGAGTTTCTAATGTTTATATGACCAGTTGAACATGTTTGACTAAATATGTTCTATTTTTCCTAATGATCTCAAAGAAGTAGTTTGTGATGCGTACAAACTCGGAAGTACTTCACAAACTGTATTGTCTTTTGCTTACGAAGGTCGCCTTTTTTTGTTTTGTTTCTTTATCTGCGCAATGCATGCTGGGCCGTAGATCATAGTCTACACCAGCCTATTGAAAACACACGAGAAGTCAAGGTCATGGACTCTGGCGAGAGTCTGGTTGAGCGAAGCTACCTCAAAGTTTTCTTGTGACCTTTTACACAAGATATCTGAAGTAAACGAACGTGTCACTTGTGAGCTGCTGTTTACTAGAGCTAACGATGGTTAGCAGAGAGCTTCCGCCATTAACACGGAGCCACCACAGTTGGCGGGAGGCTAGCAGGGAGCTTCTGCCGTTAGCGGGGAGCTAATGTAAAATCGAAACAAATTGGAAGACAATGAATGAATGAAGTGACACTGAAGCATAGTTAAGTCTTCTAGGTTAGCCTTTTCAAGCAGCAGCACCAACACCAGCTTTTTCGTCCATCTTTCTCCTCATCGTCTGTTTGGTCCTAATCCTTTTCATTTCTCCTTGTCAAGTCTTTAATGCCTTGTGTCTCAACGCGATACAGGTTCAAATTCAAAGAGCGGAACGTTTCTACTTGCGCAGAGATTACTGCCTTGCCTGGCCGGAGCTAGCGCCTCGGCTTTCATACATCATTTACCCTGGGTGTTATGTTTGCAGGACAATATACACACATCATAGATAGTATTTTACTGCTTTTTTGTTTACATTTTTCACATCTAAAAAAAATTTTATTGGAAAATTGGCCAATTGGTCTACATCTTAAAAATTAGTGACCAATACAAATAAAATACCGTAGCATTTATTCATTTTTGGTGTTTAAATCTATGTAAAAAAAATAATGACTACCAGTACCATTTTTATTTTTTAAGGCCTTATTGTACAGAATATTGTTCCTTTTTCCTGCGTTGCTGTTTCTAGAATAACTCAAATATGAGGAGACCATGTTAGCTTGTTAATTAGCAGGGCTCTGATATTTATCTTGCAGTTGGCTGCTTATCAAACATTCCAAGCTTTTAGTTTTAATTCAGTTTAATTTTTAAAAAAAACTTCCAGTATTTATCCCAAAAGAAATAAAATATCAAAATATTAATATCTGTATCTGCCCATATATTGAAAAAAAAATCTAGATCTGGTATTTGTGATAGTGTTCCCATCCTATAAGGATGGATCTAAGTGGTCTAATTCTATGCTTTATTATTTATTGTACATTATATTCATAATTACTAAGGGCACTTTGTTGTTTTTTTTAATGTTTAACCAAAGTAGTGAAGTTATTGTTGTCAGTTTCATTATTGTCTGTTGGCTTTTGTACTCCTATCTGGACTGACTGGACAAATTGAAGTTATGTTGTTTTTTCATGCTTGACTGAGCCTGTGATGCTACTGGTGCAGAGTTATCAAATAAATTTGTAGTTGAGTCCAGTTATGTCAGCGTTTAAAAAAAAAAAAAAAGTTTTAAGTGAATTTAGCTCCTTTTTTCTGTATCTGTTCGGTATCGGCCGATACTAAACCTCAGATTTATGTTAGAAGTGAAAAAAGTGGATCGGTGCGTCCCTAATTTAGTGTTGAGAGACTCGTTGGAGGGAGGAGTGTGTGAGGAACCAGAAAATCCAGCGCTGAACTTCAACCTCCTGGATGAGTTCAGTGTGTGTGGGTTTTCACACGGCCTGCTGCGGTTTCCCCGCTTCTTGTTTCTGCTGCTGGACTCTCCTGCTCCTCTGGAAACATCTGGAGCAGCCTTTAGATCTGCCTTCCTTCAGTAGTGTTTTATTTTTTTTTTTTTTAACTCCTAGCTAAGGCTCCAGAGCTGTCCAGTTGGTGACTATTTTTGTTGTTGTTGTTTTTATTTTGTGACGGATATGCTTCCCTTTCCCTCCTCCTCACGGACTGTAAAGCAAACTTGTTATCGGCGATAAGATCTGAAGGCCCTGGAGACTTGGTGTTTTTGGTCCGTCTGTAATTCGACCTGCCCTCTAGCAGTGTGGGCCACCACTGATAGCCTAATCTTCTTCTCTCAGCTTCCTCGCTAACAAGCAGATGGACAGATCTGCCTAATGCCTGACAGCGCAGCTACAATCTGGCTCCAGCACTTTATGATATTACGGATGCGTTCCATGTCTGTTCTAGGTGTTGATTTTGGGCGTCTTCCGCGCACGTTGCCCTTTCCAACGCTGGCTACTCAGTATTTACACAGCAACATAATGTTGTTAAGCCCATACATGGTAAATATGTCCAAATGTACACCTGAGTTCACCGATGCCATCGAGATCAGATGCTTGTTGTACCACACAGCTGTTTGTTTAGAACCAGATGGAGTAGAAATGTCAGGCCTGAAAACGACCCTCTGATGCTGGTAGTCAGCACAGATACGACCAATAACAATCGGCATAATTTATATTACTTCCACTGCGTAGAATCATCTTTCTCCAATGGGACAGCCGCAGAATATTATTGTTACTCTCACTATTTAATTCAAAATTGATTTTTGTGTCAAAACAATTCATAATTTCTGCTCCAATCTGCCGGTGTGCAGCGGATCCGCATCAGGCATCACGATTATTTTTGTAATCGGTTATCCTATCGATTAATCGGATACAAAAGTTTCACATTCTGCAGATATTTGATTTAACCACTTTAGCCTTTTTTTTAAAATACGATTTCAAAAATGCTTATCAAGATGAAAATAAGCGATTAAATTCCTTTTTAAATATGAAAATAAACAATTTATTGGAACGCTGTAGCATTATATGCAACAGTGTAGCATTCCTTTAGTGAACGTCTGATCATTTTGGTGCAGGGGAGGCATCTGCAGCTAAAATAAAAAGTTCCAGCATCAACATGTGAAAAGCTTCACCGTTGCTGCCTGACTTGATATCAATAGAATAGGACTGATCTGTTTTTTTGTTTTGTTTTTGTTTTTTTGGATTCACAGGTTAAAAGTTGGATTGCAAAATGTGCTTTTTTTTTTTCTTCTTTATTTTTTTTTTTTTAAGAATTTGAACCCGGTGAAGCCAGAACTTAGCCACTTGAGATGTTTTTGGGTAAAACATAATTACAGAAATTTTTTTTAATCTTAAGTGTAAGAAGTGCATATATTTTTTTTTGAATAGTTTAGGCTTAATTACTGCTGAGTGTCCTTTCAGCAAATTGCCATTTTTGCGTACATACTCCAGTTAACAATTAATCGATTACTAAATCAGTTGACAGTTGTTTAAAAAAAAAAAAAGAATCATTTCCACAATAATTTTCTTGAACTACTCCAGTCTGTTTTTTAAGGCAGAATTACAAATAGACGTTAATGAGTCACATTTATTGCATTTAAAATTTTATCCTATGCTTCGATGGAATTACTCCCTCCATGTGTCCTCTTGTTTTTTTTGGTTTTATGGAACAACCTTCCTGCAGACAGCCTCCTCCGTAGATGACGATGTTGCATTTCCATCCAGACGTTTGTAGCCATTTAACTGTCGCTATTTAGTGAAGAATCATTAAAAAAATTTATTTTCTTCTTACTATGTCAGATAAGCGCTCCTGTACATATATATATATATATATATATATATATATATATATATATAAAAGAAAAGCGGGTAGTCTTTGAACTTGCATTATTATGCCATTATCAATATATTTCTTGAAAATAGTCTCAAAACAACAATGTTATCGTTTATTGCAATCATTTCTAGGGCATTTTATGATCTGGTTGAACTTCTTGTCACAGGCCTACATGCCACAATAAGTTCGTCTAGAAGAATTTTGAATTAAACAGAAATGTAAGATTATAACTAATATACTAATTCAACAAATTAGTACAGTATATTATTGAAAAGTCAATTTATTTCAGGAACTTTATCACAAAGTTAAACACGTTTTCTAGATTAATTATACACAGAAGGATGTTTGAAAGGCGATTTCTGTTAATTATGATGATTTTTCCACTTACAGGTATTGAAAACAGGACATTTAAAATTAGAACATTACCTCAGACAATTTAAAACACACACACACACTTGATTCAGAGATAAGGGCTTAATGAAAAGTAGGCTTAGCACCTGCTGAAATAATACTTATAATCTGGGAAACAAGTGAATATGACTGCATCACTGGATGTCCTTTACCTTTATTTGGTCTTCACTCAGTTCTATCAATCCTGAATTCTTAAACCATGATCCACAGGGCTCATATTTCAAACTCATTTTTCCTTTATGTATTCAAGTACACTAACGTGAACACTCCCACTTTATTTTCCGTCCATAAATACATCAACAACCTGGATGTTCTTTAATGTACTTTTTGTTTTGAGTTCAGGAAAAATAAATTGGACCGATATTAATATTACTGTTAGGGTTGATAGCTGATATCTATCTCTATTCATATTTATATTTATATCTCTCTGTATCTTTTTCTATTTCCATTTATTTTTGTCTGACTCCATGTATCCATATCTCTCTACCGGGCTAATGCTGAAATATTGTTGAAAAATGTTATAATTATGTTTAATTGTGTTGCGTGTAGCTGTCTGATTTAAGCTGCAAGGTTCCCCCCCAGAAAATGAGCTAAGCCCGGTGGTTGGGCTCTAAGGCAGTCATTCTTCCAGCGGTCTGTTGTGTTTCTGAGTTAAAAAATGTTTAAAGTTGACAGGAAATTTTGAAATAGCACTTGATAATTCTGTGTTATTAAAAGATTGGAAGATTAATACCTGAATACCAGCTATAAAGTCTTAAAAATGCAAAAATGTTTTTAAAGAGACTTAAAAAAAAAATATCAATGCTTAGCCTGGTGGAGGCACAACTAAAGCCTGGTGGCCCGCCAGGCTTATAATGCACTGGGGGAAACCCTGAGCATTTGTAGTCTGCAGAAGAGAAATTGTAATGTGGAAAAATGGGATTCAGCATTGAATGAAAAGCAGAAATCGGTCAAGGCCGGTGCATTGCTGCTCGGTTCCAAGCATCAAAAATCATCCTGTGTTAAAAAGAGCGGAGGACATTTTTGAGACTTTGTAGTAATTGATATTTCATCACTGGTTTTCAACTTTTTCTACCTAAAAAACGTTTGTTCCTCCACGACTTCCAGCTGCTAGCAGCTCGTTTTCAGAAAACTGGTACACGTTCTGCTCTCATCTACTCCACGTTTCACACAGCGTGTGCGCTGCAGATTGTCTGGAATTCTCATGGCAAGACATGAGAAAGCCACCATTGGGACGATTTGTCCGACTTTTCCTGTGAGATCAGGGTTTTGCTCTGGAAACTGTTCCAAGGTGAACACAGAGTTCCTGTCTCTCCACTTGATAAGCAACCTGGTTACTGTCAGCAGGACAGTTCAGACTTTGAGAGGTTTAACTTTCTTTTTGGTTTTGTTTTGGAGAATATGGATTTCTTTGAGGACTTTTCCTCCATATTGCACTCGGTTTACTCCGCTCTGATTTGGAAAAGCAAATGTCACGTCACAAGTACGCCTGAAGTACATTCAGCTCTCTGTAATGTTGCATATGAAAGTCCCCAACAGATAACAGTTTTATTTGACATTAATGCAAAAAAAAAGGAAAAAGTAACAGAAAATGAAACTCCTGGATGGGATCAGTAACTTTGTTCCACTTTTTCATGTTCATTGTAGAAGTCCAAAAACATGGATGTTGTGCTGGTTGCTCATTCTAATCTGCTTTCAGGTGTGACTGTTTGGTTATTAATCCATCTCTTATTTGTGCTGTCCATAATCTGACCTTCATGGAAGAGTGGCGGCATCATACTGGGGGCGATAAATTGATTTGATCACTTCAGGTTTTTGAATTTGTTTGGAATTTCTTTTCTTCACCAATGAACTCCTCTGGTTTCCAGAGTTCAGAGTGACGTTTGGGCAGCCATGTCGTTTGACAAGCGCGTTTTCTAGCTTCTATTTATCTGGACTTGTCTTTGTCAAAGCTGTAGAACTCTAGAAGTGTTTTTTTTTCTCATTAGAATGCTTTTCTGTTCATTTGAAGATATTTTTCTGGTCGCATTGCGTCTTCATTCTGTTAATATTGCGACTTTATTCTTGTAATTCAACTAAAAAAATCTCAGTCTCGTAATCTCTACCTAAGGATGCACTGATCCAATTTTTCCACTTCTGATGCCAATATCTGAGGTTTAGTATCAGTCAGTACTGATGGTGGAAAAAAGGTGGATTGATTTTTTTTTTTTTAAACTTTACAGACACAAATGTACTGAATTACAATGCATTTGATAACTCTGCACACTTAAATACACCATGCGCTTCACATGCTTCATCAAAAATATAAAAACTGTATAATTTGTTCAGTAGGTGCAGTTAGGAGTAGAGCGGCTGATGTAGAATAAATTTAGAATAGCTGCATTTCCATTGTGCAAATTGGAACTGTGAAAATTAATTTGCCTATTGGCAACGTCAATTTAGAAAGAAACTCACATTTTTTATTTAAAAGTGATGAGTAGGTTTTTCAGCCGTATCGAAATTGGTTTATTTCACAGAACTTTAATAAACTGTTTTCCCATCAAACGAGTCACATGATCCCCAACCAGATGATACTATTGGTGGAAAAGACAACAGGAAGTGGCAGGATGATGATGGTGTGGCATGTTTTTAAATTGACTTATTGCATGAACAAACTCATTCATGTAATTTTAATTTTGTTTCCTATTTAATGGAAACACCCCAGTTACATTTTTTAACTTTTTTTTTTTACGACATTAGCAGAATATTGACAACGTCTTTCGCACATTTGTCATGAAAATGCATCTACTGCCAAAAACAGGTTGACTACTTTGGTCAAACATCTTTAAGTAAACAGCAACAGACCTTTCAAATGGTTCAGAAAGTGCAGTGAGAAATTATGAGTATAATGTAAAATAAATTCTAAAATATGATGTCGCTCAGAGCACATGGCATAGAATTTACTGAATAGATCTGCTCTTCTGGATTGAGCACATTGTCACGCATAAATGATCTACAATTCTTTTCAATATCTGTACAGATATTGATATTGGATCGCTGCATCTCTGATCCAGTCTGACTCTACATTGCGGAGATGTTAAAAGATGGATCTTTGAACACTTTTTCGAGCCTGCTTAAAAAACATACACCAATGACCTGCGTCCATGTCCAGCAGGGGGCAAACCGCTCTTTTTCTACATCTCCGTATTTCACAGTGATGGCATCTGGGCTGTTGGCATTCAGGAATGAAAGCCAGAGGATTCCTCTTCCGCTGCGATCCAGATGTGTGTAAGTAACGGCCCTGACAGGGACAGTGTCGCGCTCTGCCTCGGCCAGAGGGAGAGGGCAGAGAACGTCGGTACAGCTCCATCTCTCGCTCGCTCTCTCCTGAACGGTTGTAGTGAAATTCATGCAAACGCTGGCGGTTTGTGCTCTCTGTCGGTTGGTAGACGTCTCTCCCGCAGGAAGAGGCTGCTGCTCTCTTCATGCATGTAGGGGGAGAAGAGAAGGGGAAGTGCCGTCACGTGCAACTGCACTCAACAACCCTCCCACCCCCCTATTCCGTCCCCCACCCTGCTTTTATCTCAGACAGCGGTTGATGACGATGCAGTCAGCCCTAGCTTTCTCCCTCCTCTCTCTCTCTCTCACTCTCTTTCCAAATGATGGCAGAGTGTATTTATAGTCCAGCGTGCCGAGCGGGGGATTACCTCGGTGAACAAGCGGGGGCCTAATTCAGAGGCAGGCACTCGTTCGGTGACTCTCTGTCACACTGCCCAGGTTTTTTTTGTGTGTGTGTGTGTGTGTTCATCGCTACCAGGTATTCATCAAATCGCACGATGCTCTTTTGAGAAACGTTTTCCTCTCGCCAAGAGGGAACTCGTATGTATTTCCGACTTTTTCAGCGTTTCGGTAACTGCGAATGTGACCGAAACGTCACAAAGAGCTGCGACTTTGGTGGTTCTGTTGAAGAGAATCCCAGCCCGGCTTTAGGAGCAGCCGCTGCCTGTTAAACCAGCAGAGTGAGACCAGACTCTGCATTGAAAGCAGAGGTGATCAGTTTGCTTGGCAGCAGCAGGGATGTGGGAATAGAACCAGATGGAGCATCAGAACACCTGGGGAAAGATGAGGAGAAAACTTGTTTAGGTGGTCTTGGACAGTACGGACGACTGTTAAGTTCTTGGATCTCGCTTGATGTTCAGCCCGACTCTGGTTGGTGATGAAGTCATGCGTTTGGATATTTAGAATCTAACTCTGGTTGTTTATTACCCGGAGTAGAAAACGTTGGTTCGGCTTCCGCTGGTTGGAGTTTGGAATGATGTCCCGGTTATTTACATGTTGCCATGAACCGGTTTCAAACATTTAATTCAGAACCATTTCTGGAAGCTAGGGCTGAAGTTGAACTTCTTGGTGACATGTTTTTGGTTGCACCAATTGCAGTTTCATGGCTGATCAGATTGTTCAAAAGTCCTATGTTAGATTTATTTATTTATTTTGTCTAAAAAAACAAGTTGGCAACAGTGACCTGGCAGGCGGGTCTGTTAATCAGCCTTCTTTCACAGCAGAGCGAAAGGAGACATTGGCTGATTTTCAGATCTTTGTAGAATAGTTGAGATCAGCTTCATATTTATGTTTCACCCAAAATGAAAGAAATCGAGGCCGATTTTTGGGAGTTTTTAATCCGATATTGAACGTCGGTTACAAATCGAGATGCAAGTTAACAATCAAGTTGATCTAAAGTTGATTGATCTTGTCATATCACTAACAATTAATTGATAAGCGGCGATGTGCTTAAAGAGTTTTTCTCTTCTATCAAAAAAAGCCATAACATCGATGGCTACAATGTACTGTATTAAAAGATACAACATTTTTAACATTGTTTTGTGTCAGTTGTATTGAATCCTTACTTGAAAGTGGTGGTTTTCTGACAATATTAAACTTAAACATGCTCATAAAATATAACAAATCACTTTTTGAATAAATAAAAAAAAAAAAGTTTGTCCTCTGCTTTTCTGACATATTATCCTTGCTTTTGTAGCAAATCTAATATTTGGTTGAGAAGCTGACGCTGCTCTGCCATGCAGCATTGTTAAAGTGATAACTAAGAAGCTTGTCAAGTGTTTGCTTCATAACAGGACCGCATAAATTGCATTTTGCATTCCACACCGGATTCTGTTTGGGTAGTTTCTCTTTCAGGTTCCATTATGACCCCGCCATCTTTGTTTCTATATCAACTGGCTCTGCTTAAAGATAACCATCGGCGGCACTACAACGCCAAAAGAAGGTTTAAGCAAATGTTACTAATCAATTGGAACTAATTTTAATCTAATGAACCATTAATTGATAATTGGAATTAGATTCTGGAGAAGGTAGATCAAAAACCCTCAACTGACTGCAGAAGTCCTGTAGTTTCAGAAGAAGTCCTGGAAGATACTAAAGTGGCTATCAAAGTTGTCTGACTTTGAACAGTGTCGTCAGGCTGGTGGTGTTTTCTAAAGGCAGTTGTGGCTCATGGATGTTGGTAAATTGGAGAGGTCTTCCCTTAAGGAATGGGGTGAGAGTTGTCACGTACGCAGCCAGGATGTCTGGAAATCCTGTCGTACCATAGCAACACGGTGCCATGCTAAACTCTAAAGATGATTTTGAAGAAAAAGGTTGATTGAGGGGTTAATTCTGAGGCTGCCGTTGGTGTTTTTTTCCTCTTTTTTTTAGAACACTTTCAGTTAAGCGTTTTAAGTTCTCGTTTGAATGTTAGTTTAATTGAATAAATTTAACTTGCATCGGGAAGTTGCACATTTTTCTAGACAAGCTGCTTTCAGTTGCTATCAGAACTAAAAGAGAAACTTCTTTGGGGTCCAGCAGCTACTCAGGGTTGAAACAAGAAGCATGTGAATCTGGCTCAGGCGGCGCAGTCTGAAGGGAGGGAGCTGCTGCTAACGATTCTCAAAATAAGAGCTGAGCTAATGTTTCAGCAAACACTGTTAAAGGGGCAGTATTATATAAAATTTACTATTTTTTTTACGTATGTTGTTTCCCCATCAAAATCATATCTGGAGTGCCATCTTGACTCTTTTATGCATGTTTGAGAAATCTTTTTATCTCCTATGGCAACCATTCAGCTGTGCAAAACGCCTGGATGCACCTAGCTCCGCCTTCGAGGTGCAGTTTCAAAGTTTCCCCTCCTCTGTGACTTAACCACTTCACTCCTTCAGACTAGACAGCAGCAATTAGCAAACACCTGTTGGAACTGTGCCTCTGCTGAGGTCAGTATAGGAGCTACTTCAGAGTTGAACACTTTGTTAGAGGGTTATTAGAGGAGCCATGTTGACTTCCTCAAGGCGGAGCTTCAGAAAGAGCAGAAGCTTCTTAAAGAGACAGTCACTGTTTCAAGGCGTTAAATTCCAAAGTCATAATTTTTAAGCCATATTTAAGATCTCTACAGTATTTTTATAGTAACTGTTGACAGTTACTTGATTATGCTATAAAAAAGGCACTATTTGGAGAGAAACCACATACTGCACCTTTAAACCAAAGCAGAGACAACCATAAGGAAACTAGGATTCTGCACATTATTACATTTGGTTAAACAGGAAGTGTTTCAATTAAAGCTGGACACTGGGAGGTTGACTGTGCTCCTCTTAGCTCTCCTCTGACGGCTCTCTTCCCCTGACACAGATACCTGGAGAAGTACGAGAAGGTCCACCACTTCGGCGAGGACGATGAAGAGGCTCAGCCGGGGAATCCCAAAGCCTTCCTTCCAGTCGGTGCAATCCCCAGCTCCTACAACTACCAGCAGCACGTTGTATCAGGTAAGCAGAGCGTCCCCCGTCTGTCATTTCCTCACCGTCCTCCTGAGCCCCAGCAGCCCCAGTTACCGTCTGAATAGGAGATTCCCATTTGCTGTAACTCTATAACTACGACTCAGACGCTCTCATTTCATGTCAAATTTTTTTTAATTATTATTCATTTAATTTAGGAAACATCAAAGCTCTCTTCTCAGTTCTTTTAATCACATGCGTTTTGAAATGTTGTCCCCTCAGCATAAACTGTCTTAGCTTCAGCATTTTTAATTTCCGGATAATCTGCTCTGAACTGATTTTTCATACAGATCCCAAAGGAGCTTTCTTTAATTGCAGCGTGCTAATTTTTACTGCAGGAAAAGATGCATAAATGTCATTTTTGAGCTTTGAAGTGGATTTGATTTACGGCCCAGCCCCCTTTTTTAAGTAAGATACAGAAAGACACCGATGTAAATCTGTCATTATAAAGCAAATGACCCAAATTGATCAGCAATGACACAAAAAACTATTCAAGATTGTAAATGAATAAATTGAAAATATAGTGAAAATAATTACAATCTTTTGTAAACTGTCCCGTAGTGGCTGTGAAGTAAAGACTCATTTAATAAGGCCTGAATTATTTGGAGTTTTCAAAGGGTTTGGTTCATTTGATACAGTGCAGTGAAAATGTAACAGATGTTGCAGTTTTGGTCCAAAAACAGTCTTAAAATAATGTAGATCATTAACTTAACTCCTAGATCTTTGCCAGCATCTCCAACTACAGCATGCTCCACTAAAGGCGACGCAACTGGAGTCAGTTCTGACTCAATCCATAAGTTGATATCTTGTGGCAAACGGCTCATTTTTAGACTTGAGAAAGTGATGAAATCGCACCAAACAGTATTGCCTGGTTACACTTTGGAGTGGTGCGTTCATGAATCTGAAATGGATCGGGTTTTTTGAGTTTCTGACTCAGGTTAGGGTAGTTCTGTAGTCCAACGAAAGATGACAGACTGAAGTAGCTTAAGAGAGAGAAATGTGACGTTGAGGATTTTTGATGAATTCACGCAGCATAAAAGTTGGAGAATCCAATTATTTTTAGGGGAGGATTGGCTGATTTCAGCTGCTGGTCATTTGATTGACCAGTTGTTGGTGCCACTCAACACTTCATAACCTCATAGAAATGCACTGTAATCTGTTGACTGCACCAAAAACGCAATTCTACGTTAGAATTGTCATTTAAAATAAATCAAATACTGCATTTCTGCATTAGTAGTCTGAATAACACATACAAATGGGTCTGTGGTGTCATTTAGCAGAACACACAAACCATTTTAATTTGCCTAAGGAATGCTTTCATCATTCCAATATTGAAAGTCGTTATTGTTCAGTTATTTAGTCAGTATTGACATGAAGATCAGTTTCTAAGTGTGGGATCGCATTGCATTTACAGCAGAAAATAAAAGTACTTCGCCGTCTACTTTAAAGCCATTCTATTCTCCTGTTTGTTCACTTTTCCAGCACTGATTCATTCAGTTCTCTTCACCGTACTGCTGTGTTTTCACCAAGGTTATCAGGATACCCTCCCCAACCCCTTCCCTCACCACATGAATGCATCAAGTGTCCGTTTTCTCCAGCAGGAGTTCAGCTGTTTTCATGAGGAAAAACCAGCTCAGAGGATTTAAAACTGGATGCCAGTGTTGAGTCCACTGAAGCCGGCGGTTCTGTGTTCCTTATCTGGGCTCCGGCTCTGTGAATGCGAGCCATCCCGTCGCCACACAGGGTTGTAGTGTCGGCCGGTGGGGCTGCTCTCTCAGATAATTGACTTTCCTGACAGCGGTTATTGATGAAGGGAAGAAGGACGCACTTGTTGTTGGTTTTCCTTCCACCTCGGTTCAGATTAGTCTCCAGCCTTTTTAGTCTGAGACTCGTTTTTTTTTTTTCTTACTCCTTCTTTCTTTCTTTTTCTTCTGCTCAGCTAATTGACTCCAAAACACGATCACTGTGGGAAATCCAGTTTATTGAAAATGCAGAAGCAAAAGCTAGTCATAGTTTTCACTATAGCACATTGATCTGATTATTAGACCAGTCTATTATTAGTCTTTGAAGCTTTAAACCAATCAGCAGCCACACAAAGATTAATAATTAACTCATGAAAATGAAGCAAAACTGTATTCAAACTGCATCATTAATTCATAAACACATTCTCTTTCAACATTTACTATACACCAGTTATAAAATATATTTTCTCGGCCATATGCATTAAATTAACAATCTAAGTTGCAAACAACATATTGTTTTGAATTGATTTGTTTTAGACAGTTTTTTTTCTACACACTCATCCAAACTGTTCCATAGTTTTACTACATGCACTGAAATACACATCTGTTTGTTTTTAAATCATATTTCCTTCTGTGGTTTTTGTGTCTTGAGCCCAAGACAAAGAACATTTGTAAATGATCAATAACCTCTTTAGCGTTTCAAGATACTTGAATGAATAAACAACTTATTCATATGTTCTCTAGCATTCAGTTTTTATAAAATTCTCACCTCTTTTGTGTCACGAACATAAAGCTGGGTTTTATATATATGTTGCCCCATACATCGATACAGGTGTGTAGCAATGAATGAATAATATAATGCGTGGGGTTTTGATAGGTTTAAAACGTTTTATGTATTTTATGAGCTTTCCAGTTCGTCGTGATCAGCAACAGCCCCTAAAAATGTAACTCCATGTACTTTTTCCATTAGATGATTATCTATTGTTCTGTTGCTAGAAATTGTACGTTTTCATCCCAGCTTATTGAAGGTTTATTGTATTAAACCGCTGTATTTAAGTTTGATATATGACAAACCATAGTTTCTATGATGGCTTTAAAATCATTTCAAGAACGAATTTTTTATAATCTTTGGATTAGTTATAACATTTTATAGACTTCACAAATCTCTATAATGTACAAAACAAAAAGCTGTGGTCCTAGCACTGAACCCTGGGGAACTCCAGATCTGTTTTTGTCCTTTCCTAGCTGTACGAGTTGTTTTTTAGAAGAGAAGTTATAATCAAATGTGGGCTGATTGCAGTCAGTATTGTCATTTAAAATGCTCAACATTTAGATTGCAAAGTTATGTTTTCCAAAATCATCTTTATTTTTGCAGTTTGCCCATTTCATTTAGGCCATCTCTATAGCAACGGCCTCTTAGTCTTCTTAGGTGCACCGACAACAAAGTGCCGAGTCGGCTGCAACATCATTATTGTCATGTGTGCATCAGTTTAAAAAAAAGCGATTAGTAGTAGTCTACTACCATCATCCAGTGCAGCTGGGTTACCATGGAGACTGAACGCAGCCTAGTGGGTATTTCCATTCCCTTCAGATGACAACAAGTTCTCTGCAAAGTTTGTGAAGTATTCATTTAACTGCTACAATTTGTGTAAAGGCCCATTTGTAGTTTTATGTCTCCCAGGAGATGTTTACAGATCTTTCTGCAAACCTTGTAAATTGTGTTTTTAGCGGCTTACATGATGCTTGGTTCTGCAAATGCGGTCTATAAAACCTGATTGCTGCTGGAAGGCTTTCTGAGCTGAGCTGACAAAAAAAAAAAAAAAAAAAAGCAGATTTTTTTTTTTTTTGGAAGATAAAACCCCAGAGGAAGGTTGTGTTTAGAGATAAGGCAGGAAGAGGCTGTGGAAGTGATGAAATGAAGCGGCTTCTCCCAGACTGAAGTTGTATCATATCTAATGTAGGAGAAACTGACCTGAACGATATTTGTGAGCACAAAACATTTTAGGGCTGGAAATACAGTAGGTAAGACCCCGCACCAAACCAAAGGAGCCGTTGTCTGGAAAAACTGAGAGACGGACACACACACACACACACACACACACACACACACAGAAGGATTGAGGAAAATCGAGCAAGAATAGAGGGAAGAATCTCACATTTCTTGACAGATTGTGCTTTGTAACACTGGATCATCTCTATTTAAGATTTCTTAAACGATAACATGTTGAGGATGTCTCACACTGTAAAAATGTCGGTTTAGGTTATGAGCAGCTTGGTAGATTGAACACTTTTAAAACAGAGTTCCTATTCTGCATGGAAAAAGTATGGAAAAGCAAAATGGAGTGAGGACAATATGCATTTCCAGATTTTGTTCCCTTTCATATTGTCCTAACGTTG
This sequence comes from Xiphophorus couchianus, assembly GCF_001444195.1. NCBI lineage: Eukaryota > Metazoa > Chordata > Actinopteri > Cyprinodontiformes > Poeciliidae > Xiphophorus > Xiphophorus couchianus. Next base: position 14,834,998 of record NC_040244.1, on the reverse strand, counting down.
TGTCCATCCATCGGTCAGGCTGCTGGTAATCCATCAATCCATCTATTCATTCACGTTTCGTCCATCCTTCCCATTTATCCATCAGTCCATCCATCCATTCATCCGTACAGCCATTCGTACTTCCGCCTGTCCATCCATACATCCGTCTGTTCCTCCCTCCATTCATCCATCCCTATGCCTCTCAGTCAGTTGGTCCATCAATCCATCCATGTCCACATTTATCATTTTTGTGACATTTCTTGCTGTTGTGTACCCGTAGAAAACCTTGGGTGTGATCTTCAGGCCTTCATTGCTCTTCCATGTAGCCTGATGCATTTCCTCCGTTCTTTTCCTTTCTTTTTCTTCCAGACTATCTCCGCCAAAGTTATGGGCTGTCTACGGACTTCACCCAGCCGTGCGACTACAACAAACTGGTGCTCTCGCTGCTCTCGGGCCTACCCAACGAAGTGGACTTTGCCGTTAACGTTTGCACGCTGCTCTCCAACGAGAGCAAGCACGCCATGCAGCTGGACAAGGACCCCAAGCTGGTCACGTTGCTGCTGGCCCACACTGGCGTCTTCGACGACTGTAAGCCCCCCACATACAACACTTCAACTGAAGTGTAGTTTGCTTTACCGTTTGGGATTATATCAGTCAAGAAAATGACTGATTTAGATGTCGGGTATCCTGAAGGAACGCCACCCAGCTGCTTTCTTCTCTCTCTCCTTTGTTTTCCCATCACTGTTGGTCTCTTTAGCACCTCCCAAGTTCTCTAGTCAAGGAGCCATTGAAGGGCAATAACGGTAACTAAGCTAAGCATTGGCTCTCCCTCTTACCCTTTTTATGTCCTTTTCCAGCTCTAGGCAACTTCTCTACGGTGTTTGGGACAGACTGGAAGGAGAAAACCTCGCGCGACTTTGTTAGGGTAAAGTTTCCTCTCGCCTCCTTTGAGCTGGTCTTTAAGTTGGAACGTCTAATAAATAAAAATCAAATTACTCAAATTTCCATCAGCAACTAAGCTAACCCGCTACACTAATGTTCAAAGATTCTTTTTTTTTTTTTTTTTTAACTTGAGCAGCTAACAAACATCTGGAATAAGGTGTTCTTATTTAACTGAGGCATTTATCTAATATTAGGTCCTCTTAAGTGAGAAGATTTATTAGGGCATTACTAAACGAGGATGTCCAGGTTTTTATTGCTCCAAAGTCATTAAGTATTGATGCTGTAAAATCAGCTTATACGAGCATTCTTCTGGTTTGAATCAGTAATCTCACCTTATGCCCACGATCTGGTGAATCGTAAAAGTTAGATTTGAATGAAGTTACCTCCTACTGCGTTGTGGTGAACCTATTCCTGTTGGTTTTGATGAAGACCTTCAGTCTGCTGCTGGTTTTAATTATGTGCCACACTTTTTTTTTTTTTTGTTGGTCAGACAGTGAGTAATGCCGACTCATTTCCCTGATCGTCGTTTTGTTTGTAGTCCCACTTCGGAAGCTGATCTCACTACGGAGTGGATCGTGGATCCTGTTAGCTCAGTGTTTTGACGCCATGTTGTTCCTTCACAGTTCTGGAAGGAGGTGGTGGAGGACACCGAGGTCAGAGAGCTGATCTGGGACAAGAGCAGCTCAGCACAAGGTGAAACATTTTGGATGAGAGTTGTGTGACCAATTTCCAATCTACAACTATATTGTAATTTATCTTTAAAAATAATGTAAATATATAATTTTTTTTTAAATATATGGTATAGAGTACTTTTTTTGTCTCGAAATAAAGAGGCGTCTGTTCATAAGACGCCTGAATTTAGAATATTTGTACACAACACCTGTGACTGGTAATAAGTGTTTTATATTGAAAGGTAGGTGCTTGAATTACGATTGTACTAGAATTTTAAAGCAAATAGAAATTAGCAATTGACATTAGCATCATATATTAGCAATTAGCTTAGTTTGAGCATTACTAAAACCACTGCCAGCTTGTATTTTCTGGAATTCTCTGACTTTTTGTCAGCAGTATCATCGCAATAAATGTATTTTCCATGAGGTTAAAACAAGACAGAAACAACAGAAGTTGGACATATTTTTAATGAATAAATTGTAAAAAAAACATCCTTTCAAAGGATGAAAAATTCCCAGGAAGACGTCATTCAGTGAATGAATGAATAAAAATAAAGTCAGAATGTTACAGAGAATGAACCTGCAGGGAGTAGTTGTAGTGTTACCAGATTAAAGTCGTAATAATATGACGATAAGTCATAGTAATGAGAATAAAGTCATGAAGTCATAGTCCTGTATTATGACTGCTCTTTTAATTTTGAGTTTATATTCTTAGCGTGAGCCTAATACTGTCGTAAAAATGTTATAGACAGTAAGGTGTTTTTTTTTTCTTCTTGAATCTCTTTCTCTGAATTCATTTTCAGTGGTGATTGGTGATGGCATAAAATATTGAGACTTAATTCAGTAGCAACTTCCACACTGAAGAGTTTTCATTTTAGTGTGACTTAATAATATGCGAATGGTACATTCACTGAGTGTAAAAAGACTGGATTTTTGAGATTCAAACTGGTTAGGACCAGTTAAACTGAAAATCTACAACTTCTCCTGCCAATTTCTCATTAAATCTAGTCCTAAAACCAGATTTTAAGTCCTACAGTCCAACCTCTCGGCTTAGTCTGACCGACCCTTCCCTTTCTGCTCCGACCACAGATGGTACGTTCCGGGAGGACCACTGGCAGAGTCTCTTCCACCCGCCGCGGAACCCAGGCACCAGTGACATGGAGGCCCAGCGGGTGATGCAGGTCGCCGTCATCCTGCGAAACCTCTCCTTCGAGGAGGCCAACGTCAAGCTGCTGGCGGCCAACCGAACGTGCCTGCGCTTCCTTTTGCTCTGCGCCCACTGTAACCTCATCTCACTCCGACAGCTCGGGCTCGACACGCTGGGCAACGTGGCTGCTGAGGTGGGTCATCAGTTTGTGTATCGACTACAGATCAACCAGATGAAATCCTCAGTTTGTGTGCTCGACGTTTATCTCTTTAAGAAAGTTGCTGGTTTAGTTCCTGCTTCACCAAGCTGGCGTGTACAACGCTAATGTGGTTAGCTTAGCTTCATCAGATTTTAATAGGACAGCTGCATAAAGACTCTAAAGAATCGTCTTTTTTTTTTCATCTCTTAGCTCCAACTGGATCCCGTCGATTTTCGGACGACGCACCTGATCTTTCACACCATCACCAAATGCTTGATGTCCAGGGACAGGTTCCTCAAAATGAGAGGTGGGTCTAGTCAAAGCGTAGGCAGGAAACGCCTGCGGTTTTGAGAGCTTCTAAAACGTTTCTGTGTTTCTGCGTAGCTATGGAGATCCTGGGTAACCTGAGCAAAGCGGACGATAACGGCGTGTTGATCTGCGAGTATGTGGACCAGGAGTCGTACAGGGAGGTGATCATGCTCCTCACTCTGCCGGACCTCATGCTCCTCATGGCCTCCTTGGAGGTTCTGTACCTGCTGGCCCAACTGGGAGAGATTCCTTGCAGCAAGATCGCGTCGGTTGACCACAGCATAGGTACAAGTTCACTGAAAGGCTCAATCAAAGAGATTTTCCCCTAATAAATGATTGAAAAACAGAAGTTTTGCTTTGTCTAATCTAAAAATTAGTTTGAAACATTCAATTTCTTCACAGCGCTATGCCGTAGTAGTACGTTTAAGTTCACCGTCGAGTCTGCTTTGTCTTCCTTGTCCCGGCTCAGACCTGTTGGTGCGGTTGGTGTCGGTAGACCTCCACACGTTTGGGCCCGACGCCCTGACGGCAGTGCGGTTGATCGAGCACCAGGCCAATGCCGAGCAGGCCGCCGAGGTCCGACCGCAGCTGGTGGAGCAGGTACCTGCAGCGGTGCAGGGGGCGACGGCACCGGGTAAGGGCTCCTCAGAGACGCTTCAAGCTTTTTAACTTCCTTTTACTCTGTTAGACGGTAGATGTTAGGAAAAAAATCTCTGAAAGTTGGAAAAGAACAATTCCTCACCTTCCAGAAAGAGGACGCCCAAAACCATCAAATCAAAGCTACAGTGGAATAGTGAAAACCAGAGCATATTCATGTGTTAGAAAGGACTCAGCCAAAGTCTGGACCTAAATCGAATTTAAATCTGTTGCAAGACTTTAAATAGAAATGCAAACCACATTTCTTGGATTTTAATTGTACAAGAAATTTGAAAGCTTCCATTTCAGAATTTTGCTTCACCTTGTGTCAAACTATGAGGAAAATACATTGAAGTGACAGGAAAAAGTTCAAGGTATTGAAGTACTCCCTGCTCTGTACATATGTGTAAGTTACTCTTCCAAAGTTCCTTAGAACTGTCGTTGTTACGTACATAAAAATGCTGTTGCAGTTACTTTCCTTCAAATCAGTCAAAATCAGCCAGTCTTGAACCAAAGTGAATAACAATAATTAAGAGACTCCTGGCTTCTGCACATGGTTCTTTATTAGTTTGCTGACATCTAGTGGGTATCTATGTAGCACTACAGTTGAATGAAATTTGTGACAAACCCTTTGTAATGCTTTCATAATGTCTCCTTAGTAACAAGAGTCCCTGTTCAGTCCAACGTACCACCACCTGGTATCGTTGAACTAGATGGGGAGAAGTTTACGCTGCAGTGGTGAGATTTGGTTTTTTACATCTATGTTGATCTTTGTAGGTAAAACTCATTTTTTTTCTAATTTCTGGTAACTTTAAAACCTGTTCATTGGTTTCTTTCTAACAGGCTGAACGCACACTTTGAGACGAACCCCGAGGGCTCGGTTTCACGATCCGAAATGTACTCCGAGTACCTGGCTACATGCAGCAAAATGGGACGCGGCAACATCTTGAACTCCACCGGCTTCCTAAAATGCCTGCGGTATGTACAGGGCGCACACGACTCAATCAAGTTAGTTTAGCTGCTGGGCAAGATCGGTAGATAAATCCCAGAAGTGGGCTTATATATGTAGAATCACAAGGTCTCTCTTCTGCACAGGACGGTGTTCCCTAACCACACTATGAGGCGGCAAGACGAGGCAAAAGCGAGCAACCCGCTTCAGATCCTCCTGGTGGGTATAAGGCGAAGAGCGATCCCTCTCCCCATCCAGCTGTACTACCAGCAAACCCAGCAGCAACACCAGAACCCGGCCGCAGCTCCTCCACCTCCAGTAGCTCGACACGAAGCACCTGGAGATCCTCAAGCTCCACCACCAGGTACCTCTGGTTTTTGTTTTCTTAGAAGCAGGCGCTCTGGTCAGATGAACATTTTGGTCTGCAAGCAAAATGCTTCGTATTGAAGGAAACTGAGGCTAGGAATGGACCGATATGAAAATTTGGGCTGATATCAATATTTGATATTAATATTGCTGTTGCGGCTGGTAACCTATATTTACCAATATTATACATATTTCACTACTGGGAGATGGAATTTTAATGGGAAGCTTGTTTTACTCGCCTTTTGTAGAAGATGGTACTACTCTACACAGAAGTTTCTGACACATTGTATCAATCTGTATATTAATAAATATTCATGTTGTTTTGTTACCAGGGTTACCGCCAGGACATCCTAATCCTGGACCACAGTTCGTGCGGTCGCTTGGTGTCTCTAATAGCGCCCCACCCATGGCCTCGCCCGCACAGGAAAGTTCTCGTGTAAACCACCCAGCTGTTCCCCGTCACCCTGGTCCCCCACAGGCGTCGCCACAGTTACCCCCAACCCTGGTCCGAACAGCTCCAGGGGTACAGATCACAACGTCCGCTGCGGCCGCCCAGAATCACAGCCCACAGAATCCGGCGCCCCCTCCCGTGCCTCAGCAGCAGCACTCTCCCATGCTCCCCACAGGAGCTCCCGTCACGCTATTTCAGCCAGTACCACAAGGCCACATCCTCACCGCCCGGGTACAAGGTGTGTGCTCCCAGGTCACCCAGCAACCACCTCTGCCTCAAACCCTCCCCGTCTCTGGGCCTCAGGGTGGAGCCCCCCAGGTTGACGCCCAGTGTACTGCTACAGTTTCAGGACCCCCTTCCATCCAGGTGGGAGGCAGCCAGGCTGTAGGGATAATGGGCGTGGCCAACTCCCAAGGTTCTCGCGTAACATTTCAAAATATTGCTCCCAAACCAGCACCAAACCAGTCAGGTGGGCCAACAGCCACGTTAGCCCCTCCCAACCAGCAGCCTCAGTCTCAACAGAGCGTAGTAATAGTCAGTCCCAATCCCCAGCAGAATGCAGCCTACACCCCAGCCATACACCAGATTGTTCTTGCCAACCCCTCCTCCATTCCCGGTGCCCAGACTGTCCAGATAGCGGGGCAGCCCGGAGCTGCTTCCAGTCCCTGCTCACCTGCTGCCTCTCACTCAAATACCCAGGTCCAGTCCAATCAAGCTGTCAGCCACGCACTGTCCACGATACGGCAACAGCAGCAGCAGCCGCTGCCTCCTCTCCAAATCATATCCCAAACTCCTCCCACTCAACCTACCTCCACTGAATCCAGCTTGATCAAACAGCTACTGCTTCCAAAGCGAGGGCCTTCTACCCCGGGAGGGAAGTTGATCCTGCCTGCCCCACAGGTCCCCCTTCCAAACAACACGATAGCCCCCAACCCACAGGTCATCTACCAGAACCCCTCTCCTCAGCCGGTCAGCGTCCAGCTGGTCCCTGGCCAGCTTCCTGCTGCAGGTGCCCCGCCCCTCCAGGCGGTCCAGCTGCTGCCAGGGCAGCTCATCTCCACCAGTACGCCGGGCGGAGCTGCCATCATCCAGGCCCCCACAGCAGCTGGACAAGTCACGTTCACCGTGGTCCCCAACACTGGCTTCACCACCTCTGCTGCTGCCGTCGCCGCCGTCAGCCAGGGCGCTGTGGCTCCAGGTGTCCCGCCACCGCCGTTTTCTACTGGAACAGTCCCCCATCACGTCTCGACAGGTGCACCGCTCCCACCGCCACTGCCGGCTCCCCTCAGAGGAGACAAGATTATTTGTCAGAAGGAGGAAGAGGCCAAGGACGCCACAGGGCTGCATATCCACGAAAGGAAGATAGAGGTGATGGAGAACTCTTCGTTGGCAGAAGGAGACCCTTCGAACAACAAAACGAGGAACGGGGACGTCGCAGCAGGTGCCAAGCTACTAAACGGTGGGAAGTGCGTGGAGCCGAATCTACCTCCATATCACTCAGGGAACAGCCAGGGAGTACTCAACGGCCCGGTAACGGAGAGCCTCTCCTCCAACGGGAAGCAGGCTCTCTCTCCAGGCCCAAACGCCCCTCTCGAGGGCAACGCCGACCCCAAAAAGACCCTGGTCAACGGGGTGTGTGACTTTGAGCGGGGCGATAGCGGTGGCAACTTTAACAAAAACATTCCAAATCACATTGCTTCCAAACAGTACTTGGGGAACGGGGAGGTGGGCGCCTCTGAAAAGACTTCAGATCAGAGTCTTCCCAGTCCGCCCCCTCCCCAGCAGGACACTGCCAAAGCCCAGCAGGCCGAGCGCCTGGCCAACGGACCCCAGGCTGCAGCTCACCGGCCGCCCTCGGAACTAACCAACGGACCTCTGGGGCCGGCGCTGGGGCACGGCACGCCTGTGCTCAGACAGCAACTGCTCCCCAACTCCTCGCTGCCCTGCGCCGTCACTTCGCAGAATCCCGCCGCCTCTCCGGCGAACGGCGTGGCCTCAGAGCCCCGGGGCCTCAAGAGGCCCGCCGAGAACGACGAGCGTGGCCCGACGGCGGTGGCGACTTCCTCCGGGATCCCCAGCAAGGTGGGAGTTCGGATCATCACCATCAGCGACCCCAACAACGCCGGCAGCAGCGCCACCATGGTGGCGGTGCCGGCAGGAACGGACCCAAGCACAGTAGCCAAAGTAGCAATAGAGAACGCCACTCAGCAGAGGAACTGCTCGCCTACACAAGCAGCTGGCGCCACGGTGAGTCACTCTGGGGTTTCCTCCATGTAAACCACATTTCTGCACATGCTCTCCTCCTAATGGGACTTGATGCTTGGTCTACCGCATGATTTAGACTTTTGATGACAGTAAGTTCTGGAAAAGGAGAATCACTGACATAGATCCTGTCCGCAACATGAGTATTTAGCAGAACTTGTTTGTTTTTTTCTTAATTTAATCTATTCAGTAAAATTCAAACCGTCTTTTGGTGGAGATTTTTTTTGTTGTTATATTTAGTGAAGTTTTGAGATTAATCAAAAGGTTATATAGATGACCACTTTGCAAATGTCTAGTATAGATTTTGTTTTAGAAACCACATCTGTGGAGCCGTTTTTCTATTTTCTGTTGGTTTTGTTAAGAAATATGCTCAAACAGTTACACCTGTTTTGTCGCCTCCTACTGGTGTGGAAAGGTTTTTGATTGAAATCCTATTCGAAATATTCAAAATGTAGAAATTGTCACGTTGCAACTTTAATTAAGGTTCCAATGCCATCTATGACATTTACTATATTTAAAATTTGACTTGCTAAATTACTGGCACTTTTTCTGTAAATGTACTTTGAGTTTAGAGTATTCTCAGCGGGGCTGTTGTTGGGTAAATTCTCGAATATCTAAAAGTTTGGAGGTAAAGAAGGTGAGTCCAGTCAAGACCATGTGGCTCTCACTGATACCCACCTCCTACAGCGAAGCAGCTGAGTGAACAACCTTTGCCAAGAGAAAGGCCTGGGTTACATCTCAGCCAACATATTGGTCCTAATCCTGATCTCACGCCTGCATCCGACGAAGCCGTTTGTCCGTCGTCCTTGTTTCTAAAAGCATGTCTCCTCTCCAGCCGACTGCCACCCCGCCCCCAGCTCCCTCCTCGCAGCCGGCAGCAGCAGGCAACCACAGTCCGCACCTCCCAGCGCAGCAGACCCCCACGTCGCCGACGGAACCGGGCAGGAAAGCAGGGCAGCACTTCAAGTGTCTGTGGCAGTCGTGTAAACGGTACAGCGCCCCCTTCAGCTTCACTTTTCACCTCCTGTGTGATCATTTCAGCCACGTCCTTGTAAAAACTCTCATGTTTTTTTGGGGGGGGGGTTTCCAGGTGGTTCGAAACGCCGTCTCAAGTGTTTTACCACGCAGCAACGCAACACGGAGGAAAAGAAGTGTATGGAGGGCATTGTCTGTGGGAGGGATGTGAACCTTTCCCCCGGCAGAGACTGTCCTTCATCACACATCTGCAGGTAAAATCCCGTCATCGGCCAGATGAAAAACAATTTTTATTCTCCAATGTTGACCTTGTTATATTACTGCCTTGATATAAAAAAAAAAAAAACAGCATTTAACGTTGTTGTGTGAACCGCGTCTGCTCTGCTTCCCCAGGACAAACACTGCTCCAGAGAGGCTTTGCTGGCTGGACTCAAACTAGAGGAGCAGCAAGCACAAAGTCCCAATCAGACATCTTCCCAGTGCGTGCAACTTCCTGTCTGACGCGACTCGTAACTTGAATCAAAACCATCCACGTTTATCAAAAATCAGCTCTGCTAACAACGGTTTGTGTTTGCTCTGTGAAGGACTCCGCCAGCGGCAGGCAGCACTCCGGCACAACGAGCACCGAAAGCAATCGTCAATCATCCGAGCGCAGCTCTCATGGCCCTACGTAGAGGTTCTCGAAACTTGGTCTTCAGGGACTTCACAGTGAGTACAACCAGGCTCACACACGGTTTAAAGACTGTTATTATTAATATTTTTACTCATGCTGGGATTTACAATACTTTATTTCACTTCTTTTTTTTTTTTTAAAGTGTCAGTTTTGTCTTATTCAGGGTTCATACGGGTTCTTGAAATCCTTGTAAAAGCTTTAAATTCAATAGGTGGTTTGGAAAGTGTTTCATATTCAAACTGCAGTTTTGTAATAAAGCGCAGTCTAAAACTTGATTAAAAGAATACATTAGAATATTTTTCACTTTCTGAAGTTAAATCAGACTAAATTTCTCTTGTGTTTTTGTCAGTTAGAATTACCAAAATGTCAAAACATTTTTTTATTTTCACTTTTTGGTTTACCATATCTCTGTTGTCAAATGTAGCATACCACCACAAGATATTATTAATAACTAATAACTATTAATAACTAATTATTTATTACTTATTTTATAAGTAATAAAAGATATCATAAAATAGTTATTTGAAAATGTCGTCTTTAGATCATTTGTATTGTTTTTTTGTTTTTTTTTATCTCCTAAATGTGGTGCTGGAAAAGTTTTAAAATTTCCCTTGAAAGTGCTTGAATTTTACTGTGGGGAAAACTCAACCAACCTTTTAATAGATTATATTAGACTTGTTGACTTCGTGGGTGTCACTTCTGCTTGTTGAAGGCAATCGGAAAACCAAAAGCAAATAAAATTTCAGTATGCAGAGACATTATAGAAGAGGGGGAAAAAAAGCACGGATGATGTAGAAGGTGAATGAGCTTCTCATTAAGATAACCTGCTGAGTAAAGTGATGTTTGCATTTCGTGTTTCCTGTAGGACGAGAAGGAGGGACCGGTGACCAAACACATACGACTAACTGCTGCCTTAACTTTAAAGAACATCGCCAAGCACTCTGACTGTGGTCGCATGTAAGTGTCTTGCTTGACTGAAGGACGTTTGAATCCACACTGTGGTGATGTAATTAAGCCTTCTTCAAGATAATTAAATCTACAAAATACAGCTGTGGCCACATTGTTTGGTAAACCCTGGTAAAAATGAATATACAGCCTTAGAATATCATCTATTGTTTTATCACAAGGATTAGTTATTGGTGCCTCTGGAATAAATGTAATTAAGCATCTTTTATTTCTTATTTTTAGAAGCTTTTTATCAGTAATCCATGACTTCTGAGTCCCTTTGGTATGAACATGATGTAATATTTCAGCTCTTGAAGGCGGGAACCCATAATTAAGTTTCCACTACACACACTGAGCAGGATGGGGAGGGAGAACTACCATGAAGAGAGGCGTCTTGGGCTTTACTAAGTCTCCATAACAACAAGGCTCCACCGACTTTAGCAAATGCATTGCCTCATGTAAACAGGTGGAATTTACTAAACTACTGAGACTTTACTGTAACTGAGTACGTCGGTCTAAATAGACAAAGATTGACTTTTTTGAATAGAAATAGTTTAGTTGAAAAAGCACCTGATGCCTAGTGTTCTGTATGATGGACGATTTCTGAGGCTCTGGAACCTTTTTTTTTTTTTTTTTTCTTCCAAAGGCTCTGAATTATAAAGTCTTTGAAACACCTGGAGTCTTTTTTTCTTAATCTGCTGATTGTTCATCAGTGGTTCAATCAGCTTTTGCATGGTGATCTTAAACATTTCAAATTGTATATCAAATACGTATTGTGGATGATTCTACCTTGTGAAATGTGATCAGAAGTGTCCTCATACTGGCTAAAGGGATTGTAGAAACTATTACCTGCATGGGACAGCAATTAATGGACTTGTAACTTTATATATATATATATATATATATATATATATAATTTTTCAAACTGGATATTTTTCCCATTGAATAATTGTAGTCAAATTACAAGTTATATGCATATATATATATAGAATTTTTTTTACTTCTCATTTTACTTTAAATGTGTTGTTAGCAGAGGTGTCAGTAAATGCAGCCAGCACTGTAGGAAAAATCTGAATTCCCACCTTTCAGATTTTAATTATGCAGGTTTCATGTGATATTTTGCTGATGTTTATAGATTTCTTTTCTTTTTCGTCCCTCAGGTTGGTAAAAAGGCACGAGACGCACCTCTCTGTGCTCGCTTTAAGTAATATGGAGGTCTCCACCACGCTCGCCAAATGCCTTTATGAACTCACGCGCTCGCTTCAGGCTTAACGCCAAAAGGACGACCACCTACCATCCTCCAGCCCTCGCTCCTGCGAAGGCTCTGGCGAGCCGTAGCCGGTCCACCACGGGTGGAGGGACTCGCGGAGAGCGGAGGACGAAGTTCTGCCGCTTCCACCTCCACCCCTAAAACTCTGTTTGATCCTTCACCTACTTCCTCGCTCGCCAGCCTTGGTCCAACCGCCTGCCCACTACATCACACACAGGGGAAAAACGAAAAGAGGGGGGAAAAAAGAAGAAAAAAAAAGAAACTGCCTTTGGGGATCTTCCACCAGCTGCCCACCAGGGGGAGCTCCTTGAGACTGCTTCCCCGAGGGACTCCACTGACAAAACCCCCCCAAACATGAGCACATTTTTGTTTCAGTGTAGTCGTTTTTTTTCCTCCTCCTGTTTTTTTGGTGATCCCGTAAACAGGAGTGTGCTTAAGTTCTAGGGTGACGAGTATGAGTGGGCGGGGCCGCGAAGGGGGCGGGGCTACTGAAGGTTTCTCACAGGGTTGGGCGGAAGGACGACTCGGCCGGCGACTGGAGCAGAGAAAATTTTTCTTTAGAAACTCGGTAGCTTGGTTTTCTTACTTGAGTCAATATATTTTCACTTATTTATTATTGAAATGAATACCATTACAATTAATAAAAAGAAAAAAAAAAAGAATCTTGTAAATATGTTGTGAATATATATAAAGAAGATCCTTTGATGCCGATGCAGCCACTGGAGAACACGCTCTGTGGGGTAATAGAAGCATTACTTTGACAGGATTTAATAAAGTAGTATGTTTGTTTGTTTTTGTTATTTTGCTCCTTTTTTTTAAATGATCCTTGGTCACTTGTATCTAATGTGATTCTATACTCAGCGGTGGATGAATGTACTTAAAAACTTGTAAATAATTCTGCAAAGGTACTGATGCTGTAAAGCTTAGGGATGGGGTTAAAAGCAGTTTTTTGTGGAACTGTGACATTTTTTGTATTATAATACCTTGTAGAACTCATTTTGCTGGCTGAAAGAGTATGGAATAATATATCTCATGTCATTTTGTAGAAGAAAAAAAAATATTGAAGGTATTCTCTTCCCTTAATCCCCCTCCCCCACACGTTCCTCCCCTCAACACGTGCACACACACACACACACACACGGAACATATAATCCACTGTAAGCGTTTTTTGTCATCGTACGGGCACGGTGCGCGTACCAAAAATTTTTTTTGTATTTGTAAATTGGTTTAAATACATGGAGTTTTTATACAGGTTTTCTCCTGTGTTCTTTGCTTTACGTGCAGGTATGATATTTTCTTCACTACTTTTTTCTATCTTAATATAGTGTGGAGTTTTATTGTACTATTTTTTCATTCTTACTACCATGCCACATTCCGGCTCACGTCCTCAGACTGTCCTCTCTACCGTGTGTTGTGTAACATTTGACTGCCTGTCGTATTAGCATCTGACCGGGGCGACCCCAACCATCTTCATTTCTGCGGTGTCAGTAGGATGTGTGACTATACATAGACCTAACAGTCTGTTAGAGATTGGCTTTATTTACTTTGGTGACTGTTTATAGTTTTTAAATAAAACACTGAACATTTTTTGTCTGGGTCTTTGCTCATTTTTTTCCAACTTTCTTTTGTCCGTTTAGCAAAGGAGAGACAGTTGATTATAGCATGAAGAGGGTATTTTTACATACAGCCAAGTTTAGCGTAACTTATTTCCTTTTAATAAATGGAGTAGTCTAAAAGCAGCTTTTTATATTAGCTTTACAGAGCCTGACTTAAATATTGTTTTATTTTTAAATAACACCACTGATAGCATGTGTTGAGGAATCTTTCCCTTGTTCAAGGTGTTATTCTTTTAGTACACCTACAACTTGTTACAGATTCTCACTGTATACTTAGCGCTAGCACTGATAAAGCTGCGTAAAAAGCTTTAAGGAAACGATCCCACTTGATATTAAGTCTACAAATGTACATTTAAGTGAAGGAGAAAAAAGTTTTCAACAAAATCCGACAGCACTTCCATCCATCCGTCCATTTTCTACCCTAGTGGGGTCGGGAGGGTTGCTGGTGTCTATCTCCTAACGTTCCGGGCGAGAGGCAGGGATACACCCTGGACAGGTCACCACTCACCAGTGTGTCGCAGAGCAACACAGAGACGGACACACAACCGTACACAAACATAGAGTTTTTGGACTGTGGGAGGAAGCCGGAGTACCCGGAGAGAACTCCGTGCAGAGGTTTGTCAAGAATCGAACCCAGGACCTTCTTGCTGCAAGGCAACGGTGCTACCAACTGCACCTACCTGGCCTTATGTAACATTTCTCATTTGAACGAGGTCTGCACGATATGCCGATTTACTAAAACTCATTTGGCCGATAACTGATACCAATAATTTAGTTCATATACCTACTTACTATGAATTATATGACTTTCTCTACTGTGGAATTAAGATACTGCATTATCTTTGTCTGTTTAGCCAGCTACCAAATGCAAATGCTACAAAGGAGGCTGAAAATGATGTAACACGTTCAACTTGCATTAAGTTTAATGTCAAATTTATTCAAGACATTTGCTTTCTCTAAGACAATGTCAACAGTGCAAAATGGATGTGCTGCAGGCATTATTGCCACTCGTTTGTCATATAAAAATACCTTTTATATCGGTGAGTTATTTTGACAGAATGGCCGATATCCAATATTAAATTTTCCAACTAATATCGGCCCGTGCCGATTTCAAGCAGTTAATGGTCATATTGCTGCTTATTCCTCTGATGTGATAGCTTTACTGTGATTGATCAACAAAGATTCGAGCTTGATTGCACCTACATTCATCAACTGATGTTCTCTAGTTTCTGTTATTTTCCTTTGAAATACCTGCAGAAAATGTCTCTTGTTTTTTCTAGTCAATATTTTTATTGGGATATTTTTGTCCCAACTCAAATACTCCTAGTTGCAACTAAGAAATGTGGGGTTGGAAATGAAAACTAATTTATCATCAGCATAACAGGAAACTGTAGGGTTGTTTTTGTTTGTTTGTTTGTTAGCGATTAGCACCTTCTGTGGTTCTCTCACGCACCAGCGCGTGCTTTCGTCAACGTGCGTTCGTCAGTGAGCGTCATGGAAACGACGTTAACGTCGGCAACCCTATAAATCGCCCTGACCTTCTGAATTCTTTCCCTTTGCTACGGGACTTTTGAAGGAGACGCCAGAAGGAGCATTAAACGCCTCGGACGGTTTGAAACTATCGAGAGTCTGCTTTGCAAAACTCGCGGAAGAAGCACTTGCTGAAAAGGCACTCGCCGAAGAATCGTGTGGTGGAAGAAGAACTGCCAAAGATGGTTCCTGGCCAGGAGCAGCGCCAGCAGGGTGACCAGCGGGAAGGTTAATATTATTCTTCCACTATTTTAAATAAACGAAAGCGAGTTATTAGTAAGATATTAGTGAATTGTTTATTTTGTGTCTCTGTGTGTGTTTTTGAAGAAAGTCTGACTGCTATACAGAAGAAAAGACAATTAGCATTCTTGCTAGCGTAGATCTTTCTTAAGTAATGAGCCTTTTTTTTTGGCAGGAATGTTAAACTGTGGTGTAGTGATTTAAGAAATATATGTATTTTAGTGAATGATAGTCAAATTAGTTGAATTGATGTCAAATTAGTGGAAATTTAGCTTGTTCGTGACCGTTATTTTTTGAAAATTGCTCCGATAAACATTCCGTTTCCATGGATACGCTGAATGAAATACATTAGATATAAAATTTTACTTAAATTGTTTTGTTTTTTTTTGAAAACACGTATTTCCCACTATTATAGCTTATAATGAAATTGCTTAGTTTTGATACATTTTTAAGAAATGGACATGTTGACTTGTTTTATTTATTTAATTTTTTTTTTTTTAGCATAGCCAGAAAATCTAACCTGGATGCATGTCTGGAATGTAACGCTAATGTTTGGGAATAAATGTTATGCTGGTTTAAAAACCCCCAGTGAAATTTCGACCCAGTTCTTGGAAAACGAGCTTTTTTGACCGTTATTTTTGAAAAATGCCGTGATAAACACTCAGTATCCATGGATACGCTGAATGAAATACAATAGATATATAATATTACTTAAATAGTTTTGTTTTTTTTTAAAACACGTATTTCCCACTATTATGGCTTATAATGAAATTGCTTAGTTTTGATATTATTTAAGATGGACATGTTGACTTGTTTTATTTATTTGAAAAATTTTTTTTAGCATAGCCAGGAAGTCTAACCTGGATGCATGTCTGGAATGTTAACGCTAATGTTTGGGAATAAATGTTATGCTTGGTTTAAAAACCCCCCAGTGAAATTTCGACCCAGTTCTTGGAAAACTTTTTGACCGTTATTTTTTGAAAAATGCGTGATAAACACTCAGTATCCTGGATACGCTGAATGAAAATAAATACTTCATATTACTTTTTACACTTCTATTTACAAAAACATTTTTGTAAATGTATTTTCCCTATGACAGCCGATTTAATTGTTTAGTTTCATTATTTTTTCAAGATGGTGACCTGTTTTTCTTTTGTTTGTTTGTTTGTTTTTGGATAGCCAGGAACTTTACATGTTGAAATGATTTGATAAAGCAAAATCAATGCTTTTTAGTCTGAGAGTATCACGTTTGAAGACTTTGGTGTCCAATACTTTGACATTTTGATGATTTATTTGAAATCTAACTTGTTCTTGACTGTTTTTAAAAAAAAAAAATGCTGTGATAAACATATTTGGTCTCCATGGCAATGACATCAGACTTAAATAGAGGTTTATTAGGACACTCGACAAACGTTCACGTTGATGATGATAAGATAATGGATTGTAGGTGTTGTATATTAATACTAAATATTTGCATTTGTGGATTGTAACATATTTGTGAGATGAATGAATTTGCTTTGTGAGTTATATGAAAGTACGAAATTTTGGAAAATGTCAGTAATGCTGACTGTAGTTGTTTTGGTTTGAAAGAAATTTTGGAACCATCAACTTTTTGAAAAATGTGGTATATGAAGTCTCCATGGATACGTCGATTAAATAACAACACACAACATTATTCTTATAAAAATTCTTTAAAGAACAACCAATGTGTGCCTATTAATTTCACAAAGTCACAAAATAACTTAGTGTATTACTCAAGACCAGAAAAATAGAGTTTTGGTCCATTGCATTTTAGTGATGTATCATTTTCAGAAGGAATTTGAAATGTTAACAATGAATGTTAAAATTCATTAGAGAAACAATTATCTCAATTTGTTGTCTTTAATGATTGAAATGATTGATTGGTACCAAAGGTGAAGCTGCAAGTTTGTTTCTCTGAGTGATAACTGTCCATACATGTTTGATCATTGAGTTTTAGAATACGTATGTTGTTCTTTTTTTATGTAAAAATATGTTTTTTGCTGTGACTAAAGATGAGCTTTATTTATTCTATTTCTTAATTCATGTTCTTATTATGTAATCACATCTAGTGTAGCAATACCACTGTTAATTAAATCTGATGAAGAAAATTAAAGACATTCTCAAACCTGGGTTAATGTATTTTTGGCCTTTCAGTGTTCTCTCTAAACATTTCTTGGATTTTTGGGAAGGTCTTGATACTGAACTATAGTTTTTTTGTTTTCTTTTCCATTCTGTAGCGCTCCCAACAGATAGATCCCCAATATTGGGGGGACATCCAGACAGTGGTAAGGATCTCAGTAAGGTGGTCAAATGTTTTCTTGCAGATGTCAGACGACATTTCACTCACACTTCATATTTCCCTCCCTCTCAGTCTCTGAAGACCAGGGAAGGTCAAGCTATCGTTCACCTCCAGACTCTGTGGACTGTATTACCAGCTCCAGTGAAGTCCAGGTTGGTAATGACTGCACTAGCAGTTGCAGTGGTAGCTGTACTACCAGCTCCATTCTGAGAGTGAACCCTGCTTTTGCTGCGTCACAGCTGCTTGAGGTTCGTCCTCCAAGTTTTAAATACATATGTGAAATAGGGATGGTTCAGAAGCCTCAAGAGGGCATTTCTCCCTTGACTTCACTTGAATCCACATGTGGACTTGACAAGCAGGAAGAGCCCATTTTGAGTCCAGAGGATTCCAGACCTATTGGTACCTTGCAACATCACCAGGTAGGTTTGGAAGAGGATGCGGCTCATGTGACATCTATGACTGGCAACAACAGAACGAGGACAAAGGGCAGGGGTGATGAAGAGGAGCCCCCTGCCAAAAGGACCAGGGAGAATCAGGCTGAAGATGACCTCTCCTCCAAGAGAACCAGGAACAGTGGTGCTGAAGAGGAGCTCCCCGCCAAGAGGACCAGGGAAAGTGGTGATGGTGTAGAGGAGCCCTCTGCCAAAAGGACCAGGGAGAATCAAGCTGAAAATGACCTCCCCTCCAAGAGAGCCAGGAGCAGCATTGCTGAAGAGGAGCTCCCCGCCAAGAGGACCAGGGAAAGTGGTGATGGTGAAGAGGAGCCCTCTGCCAAAAGGACCAGGGAGAATCCAGCTGAAGATGACCTCCCCGCCAAGAGGACCAGGGACAGTGGTGATGGTGAAGAGGAGCCCTCTGCCAAACGTACCAGGGAGAATCAAGTTGAAGATGGCCTCCCCTCCAAGAGAACCAGGGACAGGGTTGATGGTGAAGAGGAGATCCCTGCCAAGAGATCCAGAGACAGCAATGATGAAGAGGAGGACGAGCCCATTCAGTCAACCCCTGTGTTCATTGCTTACCAAAACACAGACCATGAAGATCCCATTCTGTCATCCCCTGTTCTCAGTCCCTCAGGAGGGATGGTGCATGATGATTCTTGTCTGCCATCCCCTGTCTTCAGTTCCTCGTCATTGTATGGTGACTTGGATGATCCCATTTTGTCACCCTATGACTTCAGTCCTTCACCTAAAATGGAATCTGAGGATCCCAGTCTGTCATCCGTTATATTCGGTCCCACATCAATGACATACTTGGAGGATCCCATTTTGTCACCCTGTGACTTCAGTCCTTCACCTAAAATGGAATCTGAGGATCACAGTCTGACATCCATTATATTCGGTCACAATTCAACGACAAACTCGGAGGATCCCATTTTGTCACCCTGTGACTTCAGTCCTTCACCTAAAATGGAATCTGAGGATCACAGTCTGACATCCATTATATTCGGTCACAATTCAACGACAAACTCGGAGGATCCCGTTTTGTCACCAGTCTTCTGTTCTTCCCCTGTCCTTAGTCTTTGTCTCTCACCATCAACATACTCCAGAGAACCACTTTTTTCACCCTGTAACTTGAGTTCCTGGATGTGGTCTAACGAGGACATAGAAGAGGACCCAATACCTTCAACATCTGACGGAATTACAGGAAGAGAGAGATCCAGACATGTTTGGTTTAGACCTCACTACAACTTGTCTAGTGACTCTGATTAGATTGGGATCTTGAAAAACTGAATGCCTACCTGGTACCTGGTAACTAATGGAAGTCACATTAGGACATCATCACTTCGCTATTGTTTTATTAAAGCCAATGGCTTTCTACCAGGACTGAGGATGCCTTAGGTTGCGTCTTGCACCAGGGCTTTTCTTTATCCCGCTGGTAGATTTTGTATTTTAGATGTAAAGAATTCTGGCAGGACCGAGGATGCCTTAGGTAGCGTCTTGCACCGGGGCTTTTCTTTATCCCGCTGCTAGAGTTTGTATTTTGGATGTTAAGAATTCTGGCAGGACTGAGGATGCCTTAGGTAGCGTCTTGCACCGGGGCTTTTCTTTATCCCGCTGCTAGAGGTTGTATTTTAGATGGTAAGGATTTTGGCTGGACAGGCAATGCAGACTTCTTTGCTGTTTAATCAAATAATGACTCAATGCTGGAGGAGACAAATGCAAAATTCTGAGGAATGAGACCATATTTCTGAACAAAAAACACTAAAATGAGTCGGACATCGCTGGTGCATAAACAAAAAACACTAAAATGAGTCGGACATCTCTGGTGCATAAACAAAAAACACTAAAAGGAGTCAGACATCGCTGGTGCATAAACAAAAAACACTAAAATGAGTCAGACATCGCTGGTGCATAAACAAAAAACACTAAAATGAGTCGGACATCTCTGGTGCATAAACAAAAAACACTAAAAGGAGTCGGACATCGCTGGTGCATAAACAATAAATGCTAAAAGTATCGAGACAACGCTTCAGGATTAAAACTAAATCTAAAACAATCTTGCTGAGTAAAAATTAAACATCAAAAGAATTGAGACAACACAGCTCGGGACACTGGAAACAATACAATTGCGACAACACGGCTGCAAATTAAATTATTTAAAATTCAATCGACGTTTCTGTCACCTTCTAATTTTTAAGACATGAAAAAACGGATGGGGACACAATATAACTGGTTGTGCTGTAGTATAAACGGGTCGAAACATCGGTTTTAAATTTGAACACACAGGGCAAAAGGTAAGTATCAGTCCCAGACAGAGCAGCTCGCAGTGAGACTGCTTCTTCCATGATTCTCTTTGTGGTTCTGTTTCTGTTTTGAGGACTTTGAGATCTATCTGTCACTTGAGTTTTCTGTTTTGCTCTTTGTGTTTTCCTCTCTACTCTCCCATGTTCCAGGGTGTCATAGTGGGGCTTCGCCACACGGTGATCTCTAATATTGTAAATTGTTCTCACCTGTTCCTCCACTAATCCAGTCTCCCAGTTTTAATCGTTCAGGTTTTAGCCGATCATCGCTGGATTCTTTCGTCGCTGTCCACGTGGTTCCCGTCCTCCTGGTTTCCTTCTTGTTTTTCATACTGCTGGTAAGTTTTCGCATTCTACATTCACATGACACTTGCTTGCCTCTAGCTGGTGTTCGGGACCATCAGCTTTGCTAAATGAAAATGTTAATAGAAATTCACAATTGGTAATTTAGAAAGCGAGTCTTTTCATAACAGCCGGGCCCTGATGACAGAAGGACGATCAGGAATAGAGCAGAGGACCTACTGATGTAAAGGTTACATTCAGTTTTATAAATGGTGAGGACATGATTATGACTTGATCAGAAAGTCTGAATCTGTTATTTAGAATTATTTAGAAATGAAGGAATGTGTGTCTGATCATGTGTTGGTTCACTTGCATGACTCAAACAAGACAACAGCCCTGGACCAATCAGGGGAGAGAAGACACAGAGGACAGAGGAGACGAAGAAAATCCTGCTGGAAACCCAGAGAAGTTGTTTCCTGGTGGAACAGGAGGACAGGACACAGAATAAAGAGACACAGATAATGTGAAGTAGGTCCTTTAATAACAAATCAAGCTTTGCCATAGAAGATTATATTGAAAATTCACCTGTTCATGGGTCAGACGTTGAATTTTAAGGAATTTTAGAAACAGTAAATGGACTGAACTTATATAACGCTTTTCCAATCATTTTGACCACTCAGAACGATTTACACTAGAGTCACATTCACCTATTTACACTCATTAACGCACACACATTTATACACCGATCGGTAGGCACTTTGGTAGGTTAAGTGCCTTGCCTGGGGCACATCAACATGTGGCAGGAGGAAGCTGGAATCAAACCTAAAACCTTTCGAACGCAACACAACTACACTACCCACGGAACCCTCAAAGAAAACCCAGAGCTGATTTCTGATCTCAGATTTAAACTTTGCAGATAAATAATGTCTCTGATCATCCCAGGTTGGGTCTCCTGAGCCTGTAAACCTCCACCTTCAACACCACCAGTCAAGTGAAGGAAGATAAGAGAACCCAGTTGACAAAAAAAGTAAGAACATTTGTATCTTTCAATATAGCTAAACATTTCAAATGTAGCTGCAGAGAGTTGAACTGAAAGTTAGAAGCTGTTTCTATCTGCCGTCTATGTATATTTTCCTCTTTAACTCTGTTGTCTTTTCTCTTTTTTCTACATCAACTCATGTCACATGACTTGAGTTGACCAGCAATTAAAGCAGAAGATCTGCTCCACCTGCTAATCTACTGGTTGTAAAAGATTGTGGAAACGGTGAGGACATGATGATGACTTCATCAGAAAGTCCTTCATTCATCTGTTCTTTAGACAGAAATTAAAGAATGTGTGTCTGATCATGTGATGATTCTCCAACATTACTGAGATAAGACAACAGGATTGGACCAATCAGGAGACAGGACTGAGGAGACACAGAAAATCCTGCCGAAAATCCCGAGAAGAAGTTTCCTGATGGAACAGGAGGACGCCTGAGGACAGAATAAAGAGACACAGATCATGTGAAGTAGGTCCTTCTTGGGTCAGACATTGAATATTAAATAATTTTAGAAACATTATAGAAAACATGATCCCAGATTCAGATGCAACAGATCAATAATGTCCCTGATCATCCCAGGTTGGGTCTCCTCAGCCTGTAAACCTCCATCTTCAACACCACCAGTCAGGAGGAGGAAGATAAGAGAACCTAGTTGAGAAAAAAAGTAAGAAAACTTATTTTTATCCAGCTAACAATTTTAAATATGGATGAAACAGCAGTCAAATTTCAAAACTGTTCTTTCTTCTGTCCATTCTCTCTAACCCTGTTGTCTTTTCTACATCAACTCATGTCACATGACTTGAGTTGACCAGCAATTAAGGCAGAAGATCTACTATATCTGCTGATTGACTGGTTGTAACAGGTTGTGGAGAAGGTGAGGACATGATGATGACTTGATCAGAAGGTCTGATTCAATCATCTGTTTAGATAGAAATTAAGAAATGTGTTTCTGATCACGTGTTGGTTCACTAGCATGACTGGAACAAGACAGCAGCGCTGGACCAATCAGGAGAGAGAAGACAGAAGATCCTGCTGAAATTCCAGAGATTTAATGAAGAAGAGTTTCCTGATACAACAGAGGGACATCTGAGGACGGGATGCAGAATAAAGAGACACTGATCATGTGAAGTAGGACCTTCAATAACAAACCAAGCATTGCCATAGAATCTTATGCTGGTGAATTTACCTGTTCATGGGTCAGATGTTGAATATTAAAGAATTTTAGAAACATTATAGAAAACCCAGAGCTGACTTTTGACCCCTGGTTCAGATTCTGCAGATCAATAATGTCTCTGATCATCCCAGGTTGGATCTCCCGAGCCTGTAAACCTCCACCTTCAACACCATCAGTTAGGTGGAGGAAGATAAGAGAACCCAGTTGACAAAAAAAGTAAGAATATTTATATCTTTCAACATAACTAAACATTTCAGATATTGCTGCAGAGAGTTGAGCTTTAAAAACGGTTTCTATCTGCTGTCTTTGTAAAAAAAATTTTAACTCTGTTGTATTTTCTCTTTATTTCAATTCTACATCAACTCATGTCACATGACTTGAGTTGACCAGCAATTAAAGCAGAAGATCTGCTCCACCTGCTAATCTACTGGTTGTAAAAGATTGTGGAAACGGTGAGGACATGATGATGACTTGATCAGAAAGTCTCCTTCATTCATCTGTTATTTAGACAGAAATGAAGGAATGCGTGTCTGATCATGTGATGATTCTCCAGCATTACTGAGATAAGACAACAGGATTGGACCAATCAGGAGAGAGGACAGAGGAGACAGAAAATCCTGTTGAAAATCCCGAGATCCCAGGTTGTGTCTCCTCGTATTAGCATCTGACCGGGGCGACCCCAACCATCATTCCGGTGCCAAAGAAACCTCAAGTCACCTCTTTCAACGATTACCGGCCTGTGGCACTGACTCCCATCATGATGAAGTGCTTTGAAAGGCTGGTAAAAGAACACATCGTCTCCAGACTCCCCTCCACATTCGACCCGTTCCAGTTTGCCTACCGCCAAAACCGCTCCACTGAGGACGCCATCTCCTCCACCCTACACCTGAGCCTGGCTCACCTGGAGGAGAAGAACACTAATGTGCGGATGGTGTTCCTGGACTTCAGCTCAGCGTTCAACACAATCATCCCACAGCATCTGGCAGGAAAACTGGGACATCTGGGCTTCAGCACCCCCCTGCGCAACTGGCTGCTAGACTTCCTCACCGACAGACCTCAGTCAGTCCGGATCGGACAACACACCTCCGATGTCATCACCCTCAGCACAGGCTCCCCTCAGGGCTGCGTCCTGAGCCCTCTGCTGTTCACTCTGATGACACACGACTGCGTCCCCAGGTTCGCCACCAACCACATCGTGAAGTTCGCGGACGACACAACGGTGGTGGGCCTCATCAGAGACGACAACGACCTGGACTACAGAGAGGAGGTGGAGCAGCTGGTGGACTGTTCCGAAACAGCTTTTTCCCACTTGCCATCAGACTGCTGAACTCTTAACTGGACTGCACTTAAAATCTGGTCTCCACTTTATACCTTGCACATGTACAGAGCTAAATAACTTCCTTTTTACTGTCAGTCCTGCACTTTATATTTTATATTTATATTTATATTCATATTTTATACTGTATTTTATTTTATTCTGGAGTAACCTCACAACATTGAAAGCTCAAAACATTGTCCTGAGCCGTATGCAACGAAATTTCGTTCTGTATACACCCTGTGCATGCAAAATGACAATAAAGTCAGTCTAAGTCTCTAAGTCTAATCTTCATTTCTGCGGTGTCAGTAGGATGTGTGATAGACCTAGACCTAACAGACATAGACCTAACAGTCTGTTAGAGATTGGCTTTATTTACTTTGGTGACTGTTTATAGTTTTTTAAAAAAACACTGAACATTTTTTGTCTGGGTCTTTGCTCATTTTTTTCCTGCTTTCTTTTGTCCGTTTAGCAAAGGAGAGACAGTTGATTATAGCATGAAGAGGGTATTTTTACATACAGCCAAGTTTAGCGTAACTTATTTCCTTTTAATAAATGGAGTAGTCTAAAAGCAGCTTTTTATATTAGCTTTACAGAGCCTGACTTAAATATTGTTTTATTTTTAAATAACACCACTGATAGCATGTGTTGAGGAATCTTTCCCTTGTTCAAGGTGTTATTCTTTTAGTACACCTACAACTTGTTACAGATTCTCACTGTATACTTAGCGCTAGCACTGATAAAGCTGCGTAAAAAGCTTCAAGGAAACGATCCCACTTGATATTAAGTCTACAAATGTACATTTAAGTGAAGGAGAAAAAGGTTTTCAACAAAATCCGACAGCACTTCCATCCATCCGTCCATTTTCTACCCTAGTGGGGTCGGGAGGGTTGCTGGTGTCTATCTCCTAACGTTCCGGGCGAGAGGCAGGGATACACCCTGGACAGGTCACCACTCACCAGTGTGTCGCAGGGCAACACAGAGACGGACACACAACCGTACACAAACATAGAGTTTTTGGACTGTGGGAGGAAGCCGGAGTACCCGGAGAGAACTCCGTGCAGAGGTTTGTCAGGTATCGAACCCAGGACCTTCTTGCTGCAAGGCAACGGTGCTACCAACTGCACCTACCTGGCCTTATGTAACATTTCTCATTTGAACGAGGTCTGCACGATATGCCGATTTACTAAAACTCATTTGGCCGATAACTGATACCAATAATTTAGTTCATATACCTACTTACTATGAATTATATGACTTTCTCTACTGTGGAATTAAGATACTGCATTATCTTTGTCCGTTTAGCCAGCTACCAAATGCAAATGCTACAAAGGAGGCTGAAAATGATGTAACACGTTCAACTTGCATTAAGTTTAATGTCAAATTTATTCAAGACATTTGCTTTCTCTAAGACAATGTCAACAGTGCAAAATGGATGTGCTGCAGGCATTATTGCCACTCGTTTGTCATATAAAAATACCTTTTATATCGGTGAGTTATTTTGACAGAATGGCCGATATCCAATATTAAATTTTCCAACTAATATCGGCCCGTGCCGATTTCAAGCAGTTAATGGTCATATTGCTGCTTATTCCTCTGATGTGATAGCTTTACTGTGATTGATCAACAAAGATTCGAGCTTGATTGCACCTACATTCATCAACTGATGTTCTCTAGTTTCTGTTATTTTCCTTTGAAATACCTGCAGAAAATGTCTCTTGTTTTTTCTAGTCAATATTTTTATTGGGATATTTTTGTCCCAACTCAAATACTCCTAGTTGCAACTAAGAAATGTGGGGTTGGAAATGAAAACTAATTTATCATCAGCATAACAGGAAACTGTAGGGTTGTTTTTGTTTGTTTGTTTGTTAGCGATTAGCACCTTCTGTGGTTCTCTCACGCACCAGCGCGTGCTTTCGTCAACGTGCGTTCGTCAGTGAGCGTCATGGAAACGACGTTAACGTCGGCAACCCTATAAATCGCCCTGACCTTCTGAATTCTTTCCCTTTGCTACGGGACTTTTGAAGGAGACGCCAGAAGGAGCATTAAACGCCTCGGACGGTTTGAAACTATCGAGAGTCTGCTTTGCAAAACTCGCGGAAGAAGCACTTGCTGAAAAGGCACTCGCCGAAGAATCGTGTGGTGGAAGAAGAACTGCCAAAGATGGTTCCTGGCCAGGAGCAGCGCCAGCAGGGTGACCAGCGGGAAGGTTAATATTATTCTTCCACTATTTTAAATAAACGAAAGCGAGTTATTAGTAAGATATTAGTGAATTGTTTATTTTGTGTCTCTGTGTGTGTTTTTGAAGAAAGTCTGACTGCTATACAGAAGAAAAGACAATTAGCATTCTTGCTAGCGTAGATCTTTCTTAAGTAATGAGCCTTTTTTTTTGGCAGGAATGTTAAACTGTGGTGTAGTGATTTAAGAAATATATGTATTTTAGTGAATGATAGTCAAATTAGTTGAATTGATGTCAAATTAGTGGAAATTTAGCTTGTTCGTGACCGTTATTTTTTGAAAATTGCTCCGATAAACATTCCGTTTCCATGGATACGCTGAATGAAATACATTAGATATAAAATTTTACTTAAATTGTTTTGTTTTTTTTTTGAAAACACGTATTTCCCACTATTATAGCTTATAATGAAATTGCTTAGTTTTGATACATTTTTAAGAAATGGACATGTTGACTTGTTTTATTTATTTAATTTTTTTTTTTTTAGCATAGCCAGAAAATCTAACCTGGATGCATGTCTGGAATGTTAACGCTAATGTTTGGGAATAAATGTTATGCTGGTTTAAAAACCCCCAGTGAAATTTCGACCCAGTTCTTGGAAAACGAGCTTTTTTGACCGTTATTTTTTGAAAAATGCCGTGATAAACACTCAGTATCCATGGATACGCTGAATGAAATACAATAGATATATAATATTACTTAAATAGTTTTGTTTTTTTTTTAAAACACGTATTTCCCACTATTATGGCTTATAATGAAATTGCTTAGTTTTGATATATTTTTAAGAAATGGACATGTTGACTTGTTTTATTTATTTGAAAAATTTTTTTTAGCATAGCCAGGAAGTCTAACCTGGATGCATGTCTGGAATGTTAACGCTAATGTTTGGGAATAAATGTTATGCTGGTTTAAAACCCCCCAGTGAAATTTCGACCCAGTTCTTGGAAAACTTTTTGACCGTTATTTTTTGAAAAATGCCGTGATAAACACTCAGTATCCATGGATACGCTGAATGAAAATAAATACTTAATATTACTTTTTACACTTCTATTTACAAAAACATTTTTGTAAATGTATTTTCCCTATGACAGCCGATTTAATTGTTTAGTTTCATTATTTTTTCAAGATGGTGACCTGTTTTTCTTTTGTTTGTTTGTTTGTTTTTGGATAGCCAGGAACTTTACATGTTGAAATGATTTGATAAAGCAAAATCAATGCTTTTTAGTCTGAGAGTATCACGTTTGAAGACTTTGGTGTCCAATACTTTGACATTTTGATGATTTATTTGAAATCTAACTTGTTCTTGACTGTTTTTAAAAAAAAAAAATGCTGTGATAAACATATTTGGTCTCCATGGCAATGACATCAGACTTAAATAGAGGTTTATTAGGACACTCGACAAACGTTCACGTTGATGATGATAAGATAATGGATTGTAGGTGTTGTATATTAATACTAAATATTTGCATTTGTGGATTGTAACATATTTGTGAGATGAATGAATTTGCTTTGTGAGTTATATGAAAGTACGAAATTTTGGAAAATGTCAGTAATGCTGACTGTAGTTGTTTTGGTTTGAAAGAAATTTTGGAACCATCAACTTTTTGAAAAATGTGGTATATGAAGTCTCCATGGATACGTCGATTAAATAACAACACACAACATTATTCTTATAAAAATTCTTTAAAGAACAACCAATGTGTGCCTATTAATTTCACAAAGTCACAAAATAACTTAGTGTATTACTCAAGACCAGAAAAATAGAGTTTTGGTCCATTGCATTTTAGTGATGTATCATTTTCAGAAGGAATTTGAAATGTTAACAATGAATGTTAAAATTCATTAGAGAAACAATTATCTCAATTTGTTGTCTTTAATGATTGAAATGATTGATTGGTACCAAAGGTGAAGCTGCAAGTTTGTTTCTCTGAGTGATAACTGTCCATACATGTTTGATCATTGAGTTTTAGAATACGTATGTTGTTCTTTTTTTATGTAAAAATATGTTTTTTGCTGTGACTAAAGATGAGCTTTATTTATTCTATTTCTTAATTCATGTTCTTATTATGTAATCACATCTAGTGTAGCAATACCACTGTTAATTAAATCTGATGAAGAAAATTAAAGACATTCTCAAACCTGGGTTAATGTATTTTTGGCCTTTCAGTGTTCTCTCTAAACATTTCTTGGATTTTTGGGAAGGTCTTGATACTGAACTATAGTTTTTTTGTTTTCTTTTCCATTCTGTAGCGCTCCCAACAGATAGATCCCCAATATTGGGGGGACATCCAGACAGTGGTAAGGATCTCAGTAAGGTGGTCAAATGTTTTCTTGCAGATGTCAGACGACATTTCACTCACACTTCATATTTCCCTCCCTCTCAGTCTCTGAAGACCAGGGAAGGTCAAGCTATCGTTCACCTCCAGACTCTGTGGACTGTATTACCAGCTCCAGTGAAGTCCAGGTTGGTAATGACTGCACTAGCAGTTGCAGTGGTAGCTGTACTACCAGCTCCATTCTGAGAGTGAACCCTGCTTTTGCTGCGTCACAGCTGCTTGAGGTTCGTCCTCCAAGTTTTAAATACATATGTGAAATAGGGATGGTTCAGAAGCCTCAAGAGGGCATTTCTCCCTTGACTTCACTTGAATCCACATGTGGACTTGACAAGCAGGAAGAGCCCATTTTGAGTCCAGAGGATTCCAGACCTATTGGTACCTTGCAACATCACCAGGTAGGTTTGGAAGAGGATGCGGCTCATGTGACATCTATGACTGGCAACAACAGAACGAGGACAAAGGGCAGGGGTGATGAAGAGGAGCCCCCTGCCAAAAGGACCAGGGAGAATCAGGCTGAAGATGACCTCTCCTCCAAGAGAACCAGGAACAGTGGTGCTGAAGAGGAGCTCCCCGCCAAGAGGACCAGGGAAAGTGGTGATGGTGTAGAGGAGCCCTCTGCCAAAAGGACCAGGGAGAATCAAGCTGAAAATGACCTCCCCTCCAAGAGAGCCAGGAGCAGCATTGCTGAAGAGGAGCTCCCCGCCAAGAGGACCAGGGAAAGTGGTGATGGTGAAGAGGAGCCCTCTGCCAAAAGGACCAGGGAGAATCCAGCTGAAGATGACCTCCCCGCCAAGAGGACCAGGGACAGTGGTGATGGTGAAGAGGAGCCCTCTGCCAAACGTACCAGGGAGAATCAAGTTGAAGATGGCCTCCCCTCCAAGAGAACCAGGGACAGGGTTGATGGTGAAGAGGAGATCCCTGCCAAGAGATCCAGAGACAGCAATGATGAAGAGGAGGACGAGCCCATTCAGTCAACCCCTGTGTTCATTGCTTACCAAAACACAGACCATGAAGATCCCATTCTGTCATCCCCTGTTCTCAGTCCCTCAGGAGGGATGGTGCATGATGATTCTTGTCTGCCATCCCCTGTCTTCAGTTCCTCGTCATTGTATGGTGACTTGGATGATCCCATTTTGTCACCCTATGACTTCAGTCCTTCACCTAAAATGGAATCTGAGGATCCCAGTCTGTCATCCGTTATATTCGGTCCCACATCAATGACATACTTGGAGGATCCCATTTTGTCACCCTGTGACTTCAGTCCTTCACCTAAAATGGAATCTGAGGATCACAGTCTGACATCCATTATATTCGGTCACAATTCAACGACAAACTCGGAGGATCCCATTTTGTCACCCTGTGACTTCAGTCCTTCACCTAAAATGGAATCTGAGGATCACAGTCTGACATCCATTATATTCGGTCACAATTCAACGACAAACTCGGAGGATCCCGTTTTGTCACCAGTCTTCTGTTCTTCCCCTGTCCTTAGTCTTTGTCTCTCACCATCAACATACTCCAGAGAACCACTTTTTTCACCCTGTAACTTGAGTTCCTGGATGTGGTCTAACGAGGACATAGAAGAGGACCCAATACCTTCAACATCTGACGGAATTACAGGAAGAGAGAGATCCAGACATGTTTGGTTTAGACCTCACTACAACTTGTCTAGTGACTCTGATTAGATTGGGATCTTGAAAAACTGAATGCCTACCTGGTACCTGGTAACTAATGGAAGTCACATTAGGACATCATCACTTCGCTATTGTTTTATTAAAGCCAATGGCTTTCTACCAGGACTGAGGATGCCTTAGGTTGCGTCTTGCACCAGGGCTTTTCTTTATCCCGCTGGTAGATTTTGTATTTTAGATGTAAAGAATTCTGGCAGGACCGAGGATGCCTTAGGTAGCGTCTTGCACCGGGGCTTTTCTTTATCCCGCTGCTAGAGTTTGTATTTTGGATGTTAAGAATTCTGGCAGGACTGAGGATGCCTTAGGTAGCGTCTTGCACCGGGGCTTTTCTTTATCCCGCTGCTAGAGGTTGTATTTTAGATGGTAAGGATTTTGGCTGGACAGGCAATGCAGACTTCTTTGCTGTTTAATCAAATAATGACTCAATGCTGGAGGAGACAAATGCAAAATTCTGAGGAATGAGACCATATTTCTGAACAAAAAACACTAAAATGAGTCGGACATCGCTGGTGCATAAACAAAAAACACTAAAATGAGTCGGACATCTCTGGTGCATAAACAAAAAACACTAAAAGGAGTCAGACATCGCTGGTGCATAAACAAAAAACACTAAAATGAGTCAGGACATCGCTGGTGCATAAACAAAAAACACTAAAATGAGTCGGACATCTCTGGTGCATAAACAAAAAACACTAAAAGGAGTCGGACATCGCTGGTGCATAAACAATAAATGCTAAAAGTATCGAGACAACGCTTCAGGATTAAAACTAAATCTAAAACAATCTTGCTGAGTAAAAATTAAACATCAAAAGAATTGAGACAACACAGCTCGGGACACTGGAAACAATACAATTGCGACAACACGGCTGCAAATTAAATTATTTAAAATTCAATCGACGTTTCTGTCACCTTCTAATTTTTAAGACATGAAAAAACGGATGGGGACACAATATAACTGGTTGTGCTGTAGTATAAACGGGTCGAAACATCGGTTTTAAATTTGAACACACAGGGCAAAAGGTAAGTATCAGTCCCAGACAGAGCAGCTCGCAGTGAGACTGCTTCTTCCATGATTCTCTTTGTGGTTCTGTTTCTGTTTTGAGGACTTTGAGATCTATCTGTCACTTGAGTTTTCTGTTTTGCTCTTTGTGTTTTCCTCTCTACTCTCCCATGTTCCAGGGTGTCATAGTGGGGCTTCGCCACACGGTGATCTCTAATATTGTAAATTGTTCTCACCTGTTCCTCCACTAATCCAGTCTCCCAGTTTTAATCGTTCAGGTTTTAGCCGATCATCGCTGGATTCTTTCGTCGCTGTCCACGTGGTTCCCGTCCTCCTGGTTTCCTTCTTGTTTTTCATACTGCTGGTAAGTTTTCGCATTCTACATTCACATGACACTTGCTTGCCTCTAGCTGGTGTTCGGGACCATCAGCTTTGCTAAATGAAAATGTTAATAGAAATTCACAATTGGTAATTTAGAAAGCGAGTCTTTTCATAACAGCCGGGCCCTGATGACAGAAGGACGATCAGGAATAGAGCAGAGGACCTACTGATGTAAAGGTTACATTCAGTTTTATAAATGGTGAGGACATGATTATGACTTGATCAGAAAGTCTGAATCTGTTATTTAGAATTATTTAGAAATGAAGGAATGTGTGTCTGATCATGTGTTGGTTCACTTGCATGACTCAAACAAGACAACAGCCCTGGACCAATCAGGGGAGAGAAGACACAGAGGACAGAGGAGACGAAGAAAATCCTGCTGGAAACCCAGAGAAGTTGTTTCCTGGTGGAACAGGAGGACAGGACACAGAATAAAGAGACACAGATAATGTGAAGTAGGTCCTTTAATAACAAATCAAGCTTTGCCATAGAAGATTATATTGAAAATTCACCTGTTCACGGGTCAGACGTTGAATTTTAAGGAATTTTAGAAACAGTAAATGGACTGAACTTATATAACGCTTTTCCAATCATTTTGACCACTCAGAACGATTTACACTAGAGTCACATTCACCTATTTACACTCATTAACGCACACACATTTATACACCGATCGGTAGGCACTTTGGTAGGTTAAGTGCCTTGCCTGGGGCACATCAACATGTGGCAGGAGGAAGCTGGAATCAAACCTAAAACCTTTCGAACGCAACACAACTACACTACCAACGGAACCCTCAAAGAAAACCCAGAGCTGATTTCTGATCTCAGATTTAAACTTTGCAGATCAATAATGTCCCTGATCATCCCAGGTTGGGTCTCCTGAGCCTGTAAACCTCCACCTTCAACACCACCAGTCAAGTGAAGGAAGATAAGAGAACCCAGTTGACAAAAAAAGTAAGAACATTTGTATCTTTCAATATAGGTGAACATTTCAAATATAGCTGCAGAGAGTTGAACTGAAAGTTAGAAGCTGTTTTTATCTGCCGTCTATGTATATTTTCCTCTTTAACTCTGTTGTCTTTTCTCTTTTTTCTACATCAACTCATGTCACATGACTTGAGTTGACCAGCAATTAAGGCAGAAGATCTACTATATCTGCTGATTGACTGGTTGTAACAGGTTGTGGAGAAGGTGAGGACATGATGATGACTTGATCAGAAGGTCTGATTCAATCATCTGTTTAGATAGAAATTAAGAAATGTTTATCTAATCACGCATTGGTTCACTAGCATGACTGAAACAAGACAGCAGCGCTGGACCAATCAGGAGAGAGAAGACAGAAGATCCTGCTGAAATTCCAGAGATTTAATGAAGAAGAGTTTCCTGATACAACAGAGGGACATCTGAGGACGGGATGCAGAATAAAGAGACACTGATCATGTGAAGTAGGACCTTCAATAACAAACCAAGCATTGCCATAGAATCTTATGCTGGTGAATTTACCTGTTCATGGGTCAGATGTTAAATATTAAAGAATTTTAGAAACATCATAGAAAACCCAGAGCTGACTTTTGACCCCTGGTTCAGATTCTGCAGATCAATAATGTCTCTGATCATCCCAGGTTGGATCTCCCGAGCCTGTAAACCTCCACCTTCAACACCATCAGTTAGGTGGAGGAAGATAAGAGAACCCAGTTGACAAAAAAAGTAAGAATATTTATATCTTTCAACATAACTAAACATTTCAGATATTGCTGCAGAGAGTTGAGCTTTAAAAACGGTTTCTATCTGCTGTCTTTGTAAATTTTTCTTTTTAACTCTGTTGTCTTTTCTCTTTATTTCAATTGTACATCAACTCATGTCACATGACTTGAGTTGACCAGCAATTAAAGCAGAAGACCTGCTCCACCTGCTAATCTACTGGTTGTAAAAGATTGTGGAAACGGTGAGGACATGATGATGACTTCATCAGAAAGTCTCCTTCATTCATCTGTTCTTTAGACAGAAATTAAAGAATGTGTGTCTGATCATGTGATGATTCTCCAACATTACTGAGATAAGACAACAGGATTGGACCAATCAGGAAACAGGACTGAGGAGACACAGAAAATCCTGCCGAAAATCCCGAGAAGAAGTTTCCTGATGGAACAGGAGGACGCCTGAGGACAGAATAAAGAGACACAGATCATGTGAAGTAGGTCCTTCTTGGGTCAGACATTGATTATTAAATAATTTTAGAAACATTATAGAAAACCTGATCCCAGATTCAGATGCAACAGATCAA
The DNA here is from genome assembly GCF_001444195.1 of Xiphophorus couchianus. Classification (NCBI taxonomy): domain Eukaryota; kingdom Metazoa; phylum Chordata; class Actinopteri; order Cyprinodontiformes; family Poeciliidae; genus Xiphophorus; species Xiphophorus couchianus. The sequence continues at coordinate 14,801,036 of NC_040244.1, read as the reverse complement.
TAATGTCCCTGATCATCCCAGGTTGGGTCTCCTCAGCCTGTAAACCTCCATCTTCAACACCACCAGTCAGGAGGAGGAAGATAAGAGAACCTAGTTGAGAAAAAAAGTAAGAAAACATATTTTTATCCAGCTAACAATTTTAAATATGGATGAAACAGCGGTCAAATTTCAAAACTGTTCTTTCTTCTGTCCATTCTCTCTAACCCTGTTGTCTTTTCTACATCAACTCATGTCACATGACTTGAGTTGAACAGCAATTAAGGCAGAAGATCTACTATATCTGCTGATTGACTGGTTGTAACAGGTTGTGGAGAAGGTGAGGACATGATGATGACTTGATCAGAAGGTCTGATTCAATCATCTGTTTAGATAGAAATTAAGAAATGTTTTTCTGATCACGTGTTGGTTCACTAGCATGACTGAAACAAGACAGCAGCGCTGGACCAATCAGGAGAGAGAAGACAGAAGATCCTGCTGACATTCCAGAGATTTAATGAAGAAGAGTTTCCTGATACAACAGAGGGACATCTGAGGACGGGATGCAGAATAAAGAGACACTGATCATGTGAAGTAGGACCTTCAATAACAAACCAAGCATTGCCATAGAATCTTATGCTGGTGAATTTACCTGTTCATGGGTCAGATGTTGAATATTAAAGAATTTTAGAAACATTATAGAAAACCCAGAGCTGACCTTTGACCTCTGGTTCAGATACTGCAGATCAATAATGTGTCTGATCATCCCAGGTTGGATCTCCCGAGCCTGTAAACCTCCACCTTCAACACCATCAGTTAGGTGGAGGAAGATAAGAGAACCCAGTTGACAAAAAAAGTAAGAATATTTATATCTTTCAACATAACTAAACATTTCAGATATTGCTGCAGAGAGTTGAGCTTTAAAAACGGTTTCTATCTGCTGTCTTTGTAAAAAATTTTTTAACTCTGTTGTATTTTCTCTTTATTTCAATTCTACATCAACTCATGTCACATGACTTGAGTTGACCAGCAATTAAAGCAGAAGACCTGCTCCACCTGCTAATCTACTGGTTGTAAAAGATTGTGGAAACGGCGAGGACATGATGATGACTTCATCAGAAAGTCTCCTTCATTCATCTGTTATTTAGACAGAAATGAAGGAATGTGTGTCTGATCATGTGATGATTCTCCAGCATTACTGAGGTAAGACAACAGGACTGGACTGAGGAGACACTGAAAATCCAGAGATCCCAGGTTGGGTCTCCTCAGCCCGTAAATATTCAGATTTACAAATTATGAGACAGTTTTACCTCCATATGGAACTGTCCCTTTCGTGCTATCTGCAGCCTGAGTTTGCGTAAACGAAACCAAATGCATAAATCAACATTGTGCTGTAATGCTCACCGCTTCCAATAGGGGGTGCCAGAAGGGCAACTTTTGTAGCTAGTCTGCAAGACATGTGGCTGAGGCTTTCTGAAATCTATGCCTCGTTTTTCGCTAAAAATACTTCCCGGATATCTTCATTCGGCCGAACAACACAGCAAGGACTTAGACGCTAAAAACATAGCGTAGAATTCAGCCTCAGCTCTGTTCAAAGGTGAGTAACGATAATTTACATTAGCTAACCGAAGCTAGCTGCTCTAGAGCTACAGGCGACGTAAGCAGGTGCTGTTGTTCAAAGCCGCTAGCTTTTAGCTGTCTCCTAGCCAGCTAGCTAGCTGCTGACCTTCATTGCAACCGTTGTGGCTAATAATAAACAGTATTCAGGCGCTCTGGTCGCCGCACTAATAACACGGAGATAGCTTTCAGAAGACTTTGGTTGTAGCTAACTGTGGTTGTCCTGCTATCCAATAACAACCATGTTGTTACCGTCGTGTTGGCACAAGTTGGTGCAAATTTAGTATCTCCAGACTGGAGGCCGTGCTCAGCAAAACAGCTTTTAAGAATATAAACTGTAAACCTATATCACATGCTGGATCCCGTTTAGTACATTTAGGTTTAGTTAAACATTTTAAGATTGGTCAGAGATTCAGCAGTTAGTCGGTTGTTATAAATGGCCTCTGATTAACTAAGTTGGGTTGACAGTTGAAAAACAAAGCTCAGCAGTGGTGTTGACATGATATCAGCGGAGTGGAGGAGAATGTCTTTAGGCCAGAGCATCAAACTGAGTCAGAGTGACCTTAAATGGTTCACTTGGACAGATTTTTACATTAAAATATTACATGAAAAACTAATCTGATTCTGTCCCCAGAAGCACACTGTGCAAGATGAGGGGGTTTAGTCGCTCGGTGGCTCATTAACATTGGCTACTGATAGGCTTGTTTACGATGATTCACACATAGTCAAGTCTGAACTCTCCAAAAAGAACTTGGAGTTGATTTGAGCTTAAATCTAAGCAATTGTTGTCCGTGTTTTAACACAAGGTGAGTGACGGAATCAAAGCCTAAAATTATTTCACTTTCATTTTGATTCAACAGCACCCTCCGATCTTCAAATGTTGGTCCAACTTAACCTTTGATAATCAACCGTTTTCTCAACCAAGGGGTCCACTGGAACCTGACTATGTCAACCTGATGGATGAATCACAAATAACCAGCGACTACAAAATGGCAGAGTCAGCAATTTATTCCTCAGACACCTCTTTAAAACTTTAGATATGATAAAACAGAATAAATGTCATTGTCCTTGACACAAATACAATTTCCACCACCCCCTTAAATATTTCTAAATTTTTGCTGTTTTTATCTCACTTAAATGTTTTAAACTAACAAATGAACTTTAGTAAGAGATAAAAAAAAAAACCCCAGAGTAAATACTAAATATGGTTTTTCAAACGATGTTATGAATCTAGAGGAAGAAAAGCTATAAAGTAATCATTCGCTAAAGCCAACAACTGTTGTGTCAGTCTTCAACTGGCATCAAGCAGTTGATCTTTGTTGTTGAGGATTGTTTTCTAAAGTTGAGCAGCTTTTTTTTTTTTTTCCCATGCCACAGGATCTCCTCCAAATTTAAGCCAGACTTTGATTAGGCCACTGGTTTTCGAGCTGTCTGGAGGTGGAAATGGCTTTGAGTATTTTCCCCGAGTATTCTGGCAAACGTATTATAAAGACGGTTTTCAACACCACCAGAAAATGTTTTTTAAGGCTTGGTGTTCTTTCCGATAAACAGAACATTATAACCAATTACAATTTCAGCATATTTTCATTGAGATAAAACCTGTTGGTAATTCAGTTCCATATTTAATTTTCTTTCTGTGATGATTAGTCATCAAGGTAAGGTCCCACTGGTTCTGACGAGTTTCTGTGCAGATTGTTAGCTTCAGGCTGAGTACGTTTGTTCTCATTATGTTTTATTAGCTACATTAGCTGTGTGACTTTTCACATTTCACAATTGATGTAGCGTCTATCCCTGGATGTGTACCTGGGTCTGATCATACCCACAATAGGACGGAACAAAACCCATGTTGACACGGGAACTCAACAGGATTAAACTATTGCTAAACTGCAAATGGTTAAAAAGCTAGCGTTAGCTTATCCTGTCCGACTTATTTACTGACATCTTTGGCCTTTCTCTGTTCTTTTGCCTCGTTGGCAAAATACTTTGCAGTAATGCTGGAGTAATGCTTTTGTCTTTTAGTCCAAAGAGGGTTGAACGGCTCTTCTCCAGGTCTACTTGTAACGTTGCTTGTGTTTGAGCTGTGATTGTTCCCGCGAGCCTCTGCAGTAAGATGAAAATGTCTGTTTGTCAAAGATCAATGTCTGTATTGATCTTTGACACGAATGACAATCTTTTGACAACCCTAGTTTGCAACACTTCCCAGACTGACAATATTACTGACTTTGATTCTCTTCTCACCTTAATAAATTTCTTTAGCTACAGGCGGGATGTGTTGCGTTTTGAGATGTGTTGTCGTACTTTGTGTTGTCAGACATATTTTTTTCAGTAATTTCTTGACTCTGCAGGTCTGGGAGTTAGTGTGCCTCGATGTTGCTGGCAAAACTGATCTCAGTTGCAGAAAAATGGACAGTTAGTTTATAATTGAACAAGTGGTGCATTTATTTTCTCAGTACATGAAATCATCATTTGAAAACTGCTTACTAAAACGGAAGTCTGTCAGTCTATATAGGGGCAAACACGTTTTTTTCAGTACTGTATAAATACAACATGTTCTACATAGGTTAAGGTCATAAATTCACATGATTAAAGAAACTCTTGGTAAATGGTTGTAAAATGCTGGTTAGTGTTATACAAAATGCTAAAAAGTAAAGATTATATGACTTTTATTGCATGTGTTTAAGTTCATATATATCTATTATATTTCACTCATGATGTGCAGTGTTGACAGGCAACAGTTGTTTTCATTTTTATTAATCTTGTAGCTTTTTGATATCCTGCTTTTTAGAGATCAACAAAAATATAACAAGCTGGAATTCTTAAACAGTCAGGCTAGTTTCTCGGGTAGCTAGCCTGCAGCCGCTGCTTTACGCATGGACGTTTCTGCCATTTTAAAATATTATCTTTTATGAGACTGTGTGTTTTTCAAACTATGCATTAACTTTTTTTCAGCCAGCTAACTGGCAGTGCTATGCTAAAATCTTTAGTCTATTTCAGCCAGTTCAAGTACTCCCGTCTCAGCAAGATTATTGATCTGCTTTCGTGAGTTATTAAATAGACATGAAACACACTTTAAGTCACCTAGGCCTGACATTGAAAGCTTGAGTTGTTGTTTTACTGGTAAAGACAAATCGCACAACTAACTCCTGTTAAACTGAGCTGGAGCCATGGAGAGCAGTGGAAGTTGTCAATATTGTTTGATGGATTTCCAGCTGAAAACTTTCTAATCTTTATGTTTCTGTCGTCGTCATGATCAGGACCACCCAGGGCCAAACATGACTGGAGCTGGAAGTGGTGAGATGTTTGGATCTTTAAAAAAAAATAAATCAATCAAATAAAAAATACAATTTTTTTAATATATATACAGTACAGACCAAAAGTTTGGACACAACTGTGTGTCCAAACTTTTGGTCTGTACTGTATATATATAAAGTCCTTGAAGTGGATTGTTATTTTTTCCAAGTATTAACATAATCTGCCTTTATATCAATTGACATAACACATATAAATGTGTTTTGTTTTTCTGTGCTGAGTGATTCTTTGTTTTGTTGTGTGTTCAGGGGGCCAGGGCGCGTCGGACGGGGCCGACGGCGAGGAGCCAGAGAAGTGTCCGGTCTGCCTGGGCGCGCTGGCCGGAGGAGAGCTCGCCATGCCGGACAGCTGCTGCCATGTTTTCTGCCTCAGATGCCTCCTCACATGGGCACAGGTGACGCTTGTGTAAACTAACACACATTTTGCAATTTTTCTCTGTTTGAATCAGTTAGAAAAAATGTCTTTGCTCTACCATGCCAGATGTCTTCCTCGTGCCCTGTGGACAGAAGACCATTCACTAATGTTTACAGATGGGACGGCCACCTCGGCCTCGTGCAGGTCAGTGACCTTTTAACCGCAGCACTTTCTGGTAACTTCATAACACTGTTATGAAACTGAGAGCTAGTTTCTGTTTGACCTGAGCAGATCAAGTGTCTGATGTGATTCAGATAATATTTGTAGAGGTTGAACAAAAAGCCAGATGGTTTTAATGCCATGTTGACCTTCTTTGGATCCGAACAGGATTTGTTGCTTTTTGAGGTTTTTTGACCTACTTCATGTTGTCAGAAGTTTTATTGAAGAGGTTTCTTAATACGACAGGTCAGGAAGTAATAAGCTAAAGTGAACTAAACAATATGGTTAGTCAGTTATACAGTCAGGTTTTATCAATCATTTTGGTTCTGTACATCACCACAATGAATTTTAAATGAAGCAACTTTGATACAATTGAAGTGAAAACTTTCAGCTTTAATTCAGTGGGTTGAACTCAGAGATTGAATGAAATGCAGATAATTAAAGCTTCAAGGGCCCAAAACTAATTGAACAAATTAAAAACATGAAATAATTATTTAAAATCCTACCCAGGTAAGAACCAGCCCATTGTTTTACGCTTTGCTCTGTCCAGAGGGTCTGCAGTCTCGGCTGTTGAGAAACAATTGCTTCCCAGAGGCGAGGACTTCATTGAAGTTTAAAATTGTACCCAATTGCTGACATTTGGCAGAGACGTATATTGGATGATATCCCCCAATGCGAAGAGAGAAGTGCTGAGCTGAACGAGGCGGTTGTTAATGATGTGGCCAACACGGACTGAACAGCTTTGCTCACTTCCTCCACTACATACTACAGTTCAAAAACAGCGCAGAAAATCAACATCAAAATTCAAATTCTCCTACTGTTAGCTGATTGGTTGAAATTCTACTGGAGAAATCCACTTCAGTGAGAGAAATCCCAAACAGAGCACTGAAGGGAGATGAGAATTGAGTGGAACTGCATAGGAAGACGACCAGGCTAGTGAATTTCTAATACTTGGTTGAAAAAACCTTTGCTTTTTGACTTTTTCATGACTGTCTGAACAGCCCAATTGCAATCTTTTCACTCTCCCAAAAATTCAAACTTGTACCACTTCCACATGTGAATCTAAATCGGATTTGTATTTGATAGATTTTAAGGCGCAGACTGAACGGTCCGAGACATGCATTGTAATCCTGCCAAGCTTTTAATGTAGTGGCTTTAAATTTGTGGGTCTTTCTGTCCCCAGTTTAGTCTTCAACAAGTGAAATGCTCATTTTGGTTCAAATCAGCTGACTTGGCAATTAAAGAATATACCACTTCTTTGTGTTAATAAACACTATATGTTTTGGGCCACCTGTATTCATTCCTTTGAATAAATATAAACCTAATTTGAAAATGTTTTTACCTTGGTTATCTTTGATATAAAAATGAAAAAAAGAGAACTCGTTGATAAGGTAGCAAATATATTTTTTGATGCATGGAAATGTTTTTTTCTTTTTTAGATTCCTGTAAGGAGGCAAACAACTCAAATAGAATCTGACATTTGCTGCTGTCGAAAACCCGAACAGAAAGTCTGTCTCATGTGAGTTCTCCTGACACATTCTGGTATTTGACTAAAGAATGATCAGTTTCTCTTTAAACTCAAATGCTATTTATTTATTTTTGTTCATACAGAAACAAGCCTGCTAGGAGACTACGGCAGCAGAAAACGGAGAGGAAATCTGATGTCAAAACAAGAGGCCTCGTGCGCAAGTGTATGTTTCTTTCTTCTTTTTTTTTTTCCAGAAATGTGTCCCTGATCGTCTTTATAACAACTGATTTATCAATATCTCATTTTAGGTAACGACGAGGAGCCATCTTCTCTAAACAGAAAAAAGGTGCACTTCTTCATGCATTTCTTCTGGAAACACATTTCTGCTGTTGTGGTTCCAAACTTAAAATGACTCATTTAAATCCAAATAATCTGAAATTTTGATTATTATGAATGGGTGAAAATGCTTACTCCAGTACAGTCGAATAACTGGGAAGGTTGGAAATTCTCCGTCTGTCGCACAAAACTATCTGACGAGCCGTAATATTATTTTCGATCACACCACGGCTTTGAGGCACAAACAAAGGAGGAGTTTTGTGGGTAGCAAGAGCTCGGTGTGACTTAAAGCAAACTGAATCACACCATTAATTGTCAATAATAAAAGACACAGATGGTGTGAGGTTAAGAATCACACAGAGTCTACACACAGATCTTATCCAGAAAATATTTCAAATTATTAAACTACCAACAAGTAACTCTGCTACACAAATATGTCGCACAGAAATATTAATCAAAAACAGTTTTTGGTCTGCTTGTCATTTTGAACACAATTGTATCCGAGTCTCAACCTTGTCTGTGACCTACGCCAGCAATCACAGTCCTGGATTACCCAATCAATATTAGCGACTGGCGTTGTGTGGAACACCTGCTGTTTCTGAGCGTTGCCCGTCTTGCTTTCGGGGCTTATCCCACTGCTGGGTAAAACAAAATCCAATTTCCAGTTGGTCTTCCAGAGCTTCCTTTAACTCTTGTTCCAGTTTTAGCATCTTTGTTTGATGTCGTCGGTGTTCCACATGTCTTATCCAGGTGAGGGGAACAGAGTGCTGCACGTGGTCTCCGCCCCCCTGCGTCTCTGTAACGACACCAACGCAGGACGTGTAAGTCTCACTGCTGGCTGTCAGTTTTTAGCTTTAGCATTGTATACGTATTAGCGTTTTTATTTATTTTTTTCTTGTTCTGCAGTGCAGATCCTGTGTGGCTAGCACAGCACCTAGCATACGACACTGGAATCACACAGTGCAAGCTGCAGGCGCAACGATGCCCTTGGCTCTCCACTGCTGCTCCCATTCCTGCTGACGGACCCCCAAGGTAATGAAACTCCAGGTGACCCCTGCTGTGAGGAAGGTTGACCTACAGTGATTCAGTTGTTCCTTAAACACCCATTGGCTCCTCAGCTGCATTTGAAAGCTTCAGTGAAAGTTGTGTTTTTGTAGCTTAATGAATAAAACCAGCTGATGTCATTGTGATGTTTGACACTAAAGCACATCTCTCTAAAAACATTAACACTAGTCCAGGGTTTCTGCACGGTAGTAAAAGGCAATAAATTAAATGAGCTTAAATTAAGGCCAGTTAAAGGTAGTAAAAAGTAACTAAAGGTAGTAAAAGGTAGTAAATTTTTTATCATCCCTTCAAAATATTTTAAATTTTCCATTGATTCTCACTTATTGTTTTAAGTTCGTTTTACTAAAATCTGTATAAAAAAATTATAACTACCGTACTGGCAGAACCTGAGCTGTCACTGATGGACTCCAAGCTGCTGTACACATGCGTTGTGTTGGAACCGGCTAACGTCTTGAGACTAGCTAGCATTTTGCTCTTCGCCATGGGAAAATATACGTTTTCATAACTTTGGCTCGATAATCCGAGATTCAAAGATTAGGAATGAGCGAAAGGCATTTTGTAAAGTATGCAGGAAAAAATCAAAATTGGATTCGGAACGATGTGACTGTGATCAAATCAGACCGCCTGGAGCATCCACCATTCATTGTGGCTCCACCGTGGAGCGGATCCCCATTTCAATTTTTGGTGCTAAACGAAGTGATGCAACTTCAAACTAAAGCTCAGCTACGAGCTAAAGTTTTACCAGCGACGCAACAGGATTTTGTGTTGGTAGTAAAAAAGGCAGTAAAAAGTAGTAAATTCAACTAATTTACTAAATTAAATTCCAGTATAATCCCTGTAGTCTTAGAAATCATAACCATTATGAAATATGCTTCTTAATTCAGTGACATGAATTGTGATTCTTATTTAATTGCACAAAATCTTAGTATAATTTCATATTTTCAAATCTATTGATATATGTCGGTGCTCTCAGGAAACGGTGGAGAAAATTGTAAAAAAAAATAATAATAACAAAGCAATATAACAGTCTGTTTTCAAGGTTTTCAGATAACTTGATTGGAATGCATTATGATTGATCAAAATTTTTATTATACGATTGGACATTTTTCACAGTATGATAAATGCCCATTTTTAGGATTTACAGTTGTGTTGCATTGTGCAGGCGGCGTTTTCCAGGTTGGAACAGCTCATCTCCATTTGGTCTCATCTCATCTCCCTTCATCCCCAGTGCATCGTTTAGCTCTAGTAATTTTGGTGAGTAACATCTGATGTTTTGGAGATAATCAAGAGCTATTTAGAGTTATGTAGAAATCACAGAAATACTGATTTTTTTATTTATTTATTTTTGTTTATTGTCAAACTGTCCCAGGAACAAAATTTTTAAAGTCTTAGTTGTTGCTACTATTCCAGTTAGTCTATTCCAGAGCCATGGAATCCTGGTCCTTGGGGGCAAAATGTAGTGTGCCACAGCTGTAATATTCTACTAATTCAAAAAAAAAAAAGCTCATTATTTACCGTGTCTGTTATGTACTGTCCAATAAGGATCAACTGTTCTGTTCTGTCCTGTAGTATTTCAGGGTGTTGTCTGCGCTGTCACATGTCCTAAAGGAGGAGAGAAGCGGGGCAGCAGATCATCAACATCTAAAGCACCCACCAAAGAGCCAGAGTCTCTTCCCTCCAGAAGATCTAGACGCAACACTAAAAGTCAGGAAGAGAGTCAGTCAGACTCCAAATCCCCAGCACAAGCCAGTTTGTCAGACTCCGATTCATCCGCCGGCCAGTCCTCCAAGCTGAGCAAACCTTCTCCAGCGCCAACAAAAAGGAAAGGGAAACGGGTGACAAACAGAAAAGCCAGTGGCAAACGGAAAGCCACAAGAAAAAACAGCAGTAGTCCAGCAGTAAGTGAGGAAGAGGAGGATGGAGATGACAACATTGAGAAGGAAGAACAAGAGAATGCAACTGTAGAAGACATAGATATGAACAACTCTGACCAGCTGCAGACTGCTGAAAAAAGCCTCCAAGAAGAGTCGAATGGATGCAACTCTGCTGATGAGGAAGTAGACATAAGCTCTGCGAATGGTGTTAAGCAAAACAAAGAGGTGACGCAAGAAGAATCTTGTGAAAAGCAACAAGAAGAGGCAGCTGGCGAAGAAAAAAATGACTTATCCTATTTTACAGACTCAACTCAGAACAGTCCAGTTTCGACCTATGAGGAAAGCCACAGCCAAAAAGATGAGCCTGTCAGCCCTGTTTCCAGCGCAGATAGAGAGTTTGATGAAAGGACTTTGCAGTCTCCCCCTAACACTCAAATGACCCCAGTGGAAGACCAGGTGTCTCTTCAGAGTGAGGAGAACACAGACCTGGATGATAAGATGGAAGTGTGTGAATCAATAGAGGCATCCATACCAGAAGAGTCTTCTAATGAATTAAAGGAGGAAATGTGCAGGAATTTGAAAGAGTCCGATTGTCCTGCTGACAGAGAATCTGACAAAAACATAGCCGATGAAGATGCAAGCACATCTGAGGACAGTGTTGGAATGCCTGAATCACAGGAGTATTCAGAGGTCCAGAGTTCTATAGAACAGGCAAAGGAAGATCCTACACCCAATGAAGACATTGTGGCCAAAGAGGAAGTCTCTACCATCCAAGAGAAGGGCATCATGAAAGAGGACTCTGGCACCCTTGAGGAGGCCATAACCAAGGAAAACGCTACGGTCATAGAGAAAACCATAGTGGAGAAAGACTCTACAACTCAAGAGGGGGCTTTAACAAAGGAGGACTTTGTGGCCCAAGAGGAGGGCACAACCAGGGAAAAATCTCCGTTCAAAGAGGAAGCCATAACAAAAGAGAATGATTCACCAAAGAATGATGTCAAGTCCAACAGTGACTCCACGCAGAGTTACGATTGCACAAATAAAGATGACACAAACGTTGTCCCTATGGACTGCAGCTCACCCACAAGTGAGCCTGCGAGCAGTTCCCTTCAGGAACCTGTGAGTGACAAGGATTACAATACTGACATAGTAACTCCTGCTACTGCTCCTGAAACCCAAGTCAGCAAAAATGCCAGTTCCAAGGCACAAAGGGAGAGAGAAAGGAGCCAAGAGAGGAAGAATGGCAAGCAGCGGCGCTCTCGCTTCCACTCGCCATCCTCCAAATGGTCGCCTCGGAGAGAGTCAAGGAGGGAATCATCAAGACGCTCACGTTCAAGAGAACGTGATGACATGTCCTCGAGTCGATCGTCCCGTGCTCGCAGCAGAGACAGAGACAGGGAGAGGGACGGAGAGCGAGACTATTTCAGGAGGGACCGCAGCCGTGAGAGGAGGCGAAGACGATCCAGGAGTCGGTCTCGATCAAGGTCTAGATCTCGGTCCAGATCTCGGTCAAGATCTCGATCAAGAACAAGGTCTCACAGGCGAGGGACTAGCCCTGAACGGGCAACATCTAGAGAGCAGTCTCCCCAGAGGAAGGAGCGTAGAGGAGGCTGGAAGACTGGGCATAGTGGTAGCTCTGGTTACGAGGGTCGAAGATATCAAGGAGGGTCTGGCCGCTTTGAAAATGGTGTGTCTCTAGAAAGCTCTCATGACAGACAGACTTGGTCCGAGAATCCTGACTGGGTCACTGAAAAGACTCGGGGTGATGCCGAAGACAAGAGCCGCGACTCAGGGTTCAGCAGTGGTTCAAAGTGGGAAGATCAGCGAAGGGGCGGCGGAAACGAGGGAGAATCACGTGGGCGGGGGGCTCGTGGAGGTTTTGATCGTAGTCGAGGCACAGGACGGGGTGGTGGCAACCGCAGCTTCTACAGCCAACAGGATGAAATGCCCGACACGCGCTGGCAGCCCAGAAACAATTTCTCAGGTACAGGCAACAATTCAGGGAACGACTCCTACAGCCGCTTCAACGAAAACCGGGGCGGCAGTCGAAAGAAGGAGCCGGAGCCAGGAGACTCCATGATCGACCGGTCAGGATGGTCCTCAGCATCCAGCTGGGCTGTGAGGAGGACGCTGCCTGCAGATGTGCAGGATTATTACTCCAAGAGGGAGAGAGGAGGAGCAGGCACCTGGAACCGACAAGAGGAGGAGCAGCAGGCACCAGCACCACCAGGTTATTTCTAGACTTTTTGCTCTATACTTGGAAAATCACATTCTTCTACATTGTGTGCACAATTATTAGGCTTATTTTTATTAATGACATTGCTGTCAGTTACTCCAACATTTTAATAAACCCTGAAAATGAATGTTTAAGAAAGTAAAGCTAAGGTTTTGGCTTTCTCAGGAGAATATTTACATGTGCACAGTTGGGCAGCTAAATGGAAAAACACAATTTCCCATGTAGCTTTTTTTTTTTTTCTCCAACAAGTTTCTTGCAACCCTGTTGACTATTATCAACAAATCCTTTTATGATTGTGTCATCAAGGCCCAAATTATCTCAGCGATTGTTAAAAGTTCTTCACCCCTCAAAGAGACTTTTGGTCATTTTTAAGTGTCAAGCTAAATCTCTCTTTTTGTTCATTTTGCCTAAAAGAAAAAAAGTTGCCTAGTAATTACACACACCTTGATATTGAGTGTTGACCTCCTTAGGCCACGCCCCTCCATCATTACAAAGACACACACCACCTGCTACACTTAAATCCATAAAGCATTCAAGTCTATCCGGCTTGGAAAATATGCCAAAAAAATATTCACTTTCCTAATAATTGCACACATTGCATATCATATAATATATTTGAAACTTTAGTTGCATAAATTCCGAGCTGAGACAATGTTCTACCATGACAAGGAGTAAAGGTAGGAATCATAAAACAGGGATTTACTATGGAGACGGCGAGCAGAAAATGGCTGCAGATTCAGAGCGCAAAAGATTTTAACCAATCAGATTTCTTTCATAATTCATGAAATGAAACTCTTATAGATCTGTTGCACATTGAAATGTTTCAAAACTTTATTTCTTGTCACAGTTTAGTTTATTGCTCACAGATAATAGAAACCTGAAAATGTTTGTGTCAGACAATTAGAACTGGCTTGTGTACAGAACTCTGTGAACAAGCAGCTTCGTCACCTCTAGTGTCCATGATTGTCTTCTGGAATCTGTCCAATCAGCAGTTAGTTTTTAACTGTGTTTCCCTCTCTGACCCATTTTGATGCTCAGGAAACCTTAGCAGGTGTTTTGAGTAAATTAGCTGATTATGGAGCAACACAAGTTTCTGTTGAACATTTTTTTTTCACACAATATTCAAACTTTCTGAGACACTAGATTTTGGGTTTTTATTAATTATAAGCCAAGGTCATCAAAATGACGAGAAATAAAATCTTGAATCTTTTATTTCACTGTGTGTAATAAAATCTGTATATGGGTTTGACTTTGTGACATTAGTGACAAAAATGTTGAAACTTTTTTTTACGATACTCAAATGTTTTCAGACGTCCTTTTCACGTTACACTAGTCTTAAACTTCCAACAGCAGCTCAGATGGGCTGAGTTGCTTGGCAACTAGGGGAGATGAAAAAATAAGTCAGTTCAAAGATTTTAATGCAAATGAGTATGTTTGAAGAATTCATTTCTTTTAATATTAATTGTAGCTGAATATCTGATTATATTGACTAACTTGTGACAGAAAACTACCAGGGTTCCTCTGCAGTCTGGAAGAGATTTCCTTTCTTTTTTTCTCTCAATTACTCTTTCATTTATTATTTCCTTAATTTTGTTTCTTTATTTTTCTTGTTTATTCTCATTTTTTCTTTTATTTGTTCTGTCTTCTCTTTTCTCCTTCGTTTGTTTTCTTTGCCGTATTTATTCTTCCTTCCTTTGCTTTTGTCTCATTCTTTTTTGTTACAAATTTCTTTCCTTTTTTCTAATTTTTTTCCTTCCTTCCTTGTTTAAGTCCTTACTACCCGCCTTCACTCCTTCCTTTAATTTGTTCTTTTGCTTCCTCCCTTATCCCAATAAATAATTCATAGGATGAATTCAGAGTGAACACTGGTTTTTCCTGTTTTAAAACAGACATAAGGAAATGTCTTGTAATCTATATAAAATGTGTAGAAACTGTGAAATATTTTGATTTGCTCATATTCAAATTTGTTTTTTCCCTGTTTTGTGCTTTTAGATCCACCAAAGAGCGACCCTACTCCTCCTAACCCCCAGGTTATCCCTAGTAACGCACCGGTGGCCGTTTTGAGCGTCCTTCCTCCCCCTCCTCCTCCTCAGCTCGGCGTCCTCCACCACCCGTACCCACTGCAGCGCCCCCTGTCGGTCAGCCTGCAGCCCGCTGCCCCCTACCCTTTACCCCCTCAGGTGCCCATACACCTTCACCCTGCAGTGCCGCTGCTCCAGGTGCCCACCGTCGCTGCCCAGGGTCTCCCTCCTCCCCCACCGCCGCCGCCGCCCATGCAGGCCGCCGGCCAGACGGTAGCAGTCGCAGCTCAGCCTGACGGGCACACGGCTCAGGTACGGTAACCATGGAGATGGCAGCTAACTTCAAAATGCAGTAGCAAGTTATGTCTATCTGAGTGATCAAAATTCCGTACGATGCCAGATGGTGAGCACAGTCGTCGGCTACAGCAAACCAGCCCTCCTCCCCACGTTGACCAAAGTGGGCGTGGCCACAGTGTCCCAGGTCCAGCCGGCTCCCAGCCAGGCGCTGCCGTCCTCCACCACACAGACCGGCCAGCACAGCAAGGCCCAGGCCGACAGCTCCAAAAAAGAGAAGGTAGGGTAGGGCACTCTGAGCCAGTATGGGCGAGTTTAGCTTCCTGTTTGTTGACCGTGTCACTTCCCGTTTGTGCTGCAGAAACAACAGATCCAAGAGAAGGCTATAAATGAAGTGAAGACGGCGATCAAACCGTTTTATCAAAGGAAGGAAATCACAAAGGAGGAGTACAAGGAGATCGTCCGCAAAGCAGTAGAGAAGGTACAGATACACACACACACACACACGTTTGTATTTCTAACCTTTAGGAACTTAACTAGGAACGCTTAACTAATGAAACAATTACGGGGACATTTTTGGGGGCGGGGGACGGTTATGGGGACATGTTGGGGGTCAAATGCAGTCAGATATAAAATAGCATCTAACTTTAATCAAACATGTTTATTCAAACTTTCAACTTCAGCTTTTTTTATGGGGATTTTTTGTGAGCTCCAGTTGTGCCAGTGGCTTCCTTGGTCCCTAGAGCCCTGTAGGACGTCAGTGGGTTAACCAATATATCAACATGGATAAATATATTGTGAACCCCCCGCCGCTCCAAAAAAGCGGCCTAAATATTAAAATTTTTATTAGCCAGAATGGGATAATTGCAGGAAATCAGGGCTCCTTTTTTTCCTGCTCAGGTCTGCCACAGCAAGAGTGGAGAGGTGAACTCCAGCAAAGTGTCCAACCTGGTGAAGGCCTATGTGGACAAATACAAACACGCCCGCAAGAAATGAATCTGCAGGGAACACCGGTTTCCCCTCCCAGACCTGTTCTGCTGATCCGATCAAGTGCAATTTCCTCCTGCTGGAATCTGGCCTCCCGAGCTGAGCGACGGCGGAGAGCCAGCGTTTTCCTCCTTTTTTTGATATATCTATCTACCTTTTATTGAATGAAGATTTGTTTTCTATAGATTTTCATATTTTGTTAGAAAATAATGACCTGATCATAAATTGTAATTGCAAGAGCCCTTTATTTTGCTTAGATCATGGGACTTTGGGGGAGCTGCTGTAGAGTGCAGAGATTACTAAAGATGTACTCTGAAGAGTGTGGAGGAGAGCATGCTAATTTCATAGCTTGAGTCAATATCATCAATGTTTCTTTAAAAAAATTCTGTAATATTTCAACTGAAAGATAAACAAAAAAAACAAAACAGTGCTTTTGTCTTTAATAGTCTCTGTAGCCCAATGAAAGGCCTGCAATCTGAGGACTGATTGTAATCAGTACTCTGATTGGATCCAAAGTCAGATGTCCAATCAGCAGTGAGTGTGTCTGGAGGTGTATGTGTAATATCTGTGTGTGTGTGTGTGTGTGTGTGTGTGTGTGTGTGTGTGTGTGTGTGTGTGTGTGTGTGTGTGTGTGTGTGTGTGTGTGTGTGTGTGTGTGTGTGTGTGTGTATGAGCTGTGCAAATTGTCTGGAAAATAAACTAGATGCTTCCTGCTGTGCTATGTCGATCAGAGGGTACCTGTTGTAATTGCAGCTCAGAGCCACAAGGTGGGGGTAGTGCTTCTGGATTTGTGGGAACTCTTAATGCTCATAAAATTTTTTTGTTTTGTAGAAAGAAAATGTGTTAAATTGTCTGAATGGAGACCAGATTGTTGGGCAGCGATAATAAAATTAGCAGAGGGGATTCCATATAACATGTTTAATTAGATCCTCATCATTTAAACTTAGATCTTTTCTCCTTAAAGGCTAAAGATCTAAATAAAGTTGATTTCACTTTATTTCTCTGCCTTGTATGTTGGGTTGGCTTCAATAAAAACATTCTTTAATAAATTAGCATAAGTGCAGTAAATGATCAAAAAGGTAATTAATAAGGAAGTTGTGTCATCTGAGACCAAGTCAAGATTGTTCCTATGGGAAAATGTTATTCTAAGCAATAAAAGTCCAATATATGTTCAAAGGTTTTGTGACGTGAACGTTGTATGCATGAATGTTTGTCAGCTTAGAAAAACATCAAACTGAGCAGTTTGCTCTGTGCTCAGTCTGTGATAAACCGACTTATACTTTCAACCAGGAGTTTACAATGATCCAATGACTTCCACAGATCTTTAAAAGTTTTATTTTTAGATGTTTGCATAAATTGACTTGTTGGACCAAGTTCTACGACTGTAGATAATTGAAATGAATTTGAACCACTTCAGTTCAAAATCAACTGAAGCCGTCTTGTAAAGTTCCTTGGCATGATGTCCCCTCATGAAGAAATCCAACTAGGAAAGGTTGAGATTGGAACTCCAGCTAAAATATTAAAACTTAGGATATGACTTGGTATTAAAGCACGTCTCTCTCATCTTTAGATCACCAAGCTACACTAATCCTCCTAACATTTGAAAATAGAGGCCAACATTATACACGATGAACACAGAGAATAGAGGTTCCAAAGGTAGTACGTCACTTTATTTACAAAATTGTAACGGCGTTTTGTAAAAGAAAAAAGATGACTATGGCATAAATCTAGAAAATCTAGTCGGGCCAGCTTTTCTGCAGCGGTGCTGCAGTACTTTATAAAAAAAAACATTAGATTTAAAGTTGCAGTAATTGTTTATTTACAGTCTTAAAAAATTGTAATTAAAATATATCCAGATGATAATGAGCACAAATAGTCTGATAAAAGTTTGTGACTTTACATGAGCTTAGGGGAAATATTAAATAGGTGTTGTTTAACTGAAAGCTGCCTTTTAGGACATAATCGATATCTTAGTGAAGTATAGCAACTAATAACTTTAAATTAAATTGAAAGAAAATAAACTTCAGTTCTTCTCCGCCAGCAGAAGAGCTGGAGCTTCAGTGACCTTGATCTTTCATAGAGTTCACGATCCAGTCGTAGATGATAAGAGTCATGCAGACAAACATGACAGCAAATCCTAATATCAGGAACATCAGAGCCTGGTGGAAGAAATCATTTCACAGTTAATTTGAAGTTGTTAGTTACACAATATTTTACATTGAGTTTACTAAAAAAAACAAAATATGATTGAAATTGTGAAATGTTTAGTAATGTCTTACCCCAATCTTCTGCATGGATTTCATTGACTCCTTCTTAACCAGTCTGAGATAGAAAGCTGAGGGCAGGATGAAGATCAGCATTGCAGCAGCAGAGGCACCTGGAATGAGGAAAAATTGAGCCGTTAATCATAAAAAGTCAATAACACATTGTTAGAAAGTTGATGATACATATTAACATGTGCAGTTATTTACCAATGAAGCCAAAAATATCTCTGATGCTGGAGACAAAGATGACCAGAATGTTGGTTCCTGCTAGCAGGCTCAGGGTGATAATAACGTGACGGATCCAGCTGAAGTCCTTTTTTGGGAAGAGCAGGTGGCCGACTGAGGTACGAATCTGTTCAGAACCAGACAACGATTAGCTCAATGGACTTCATAGTCTTCATGACTGACTGGATAATTAACAGTAGACCCTCAATACTTACAGGGAAGAGCACCACAGGAACCGTGAGTGTGACGGCGGCCAGCACAGCCAGACGAACAACCAGCAGGAGAATATCGTGCTTGTAGAACTTTGAGTAGGTGTGGAGCAGCTCAGGTCCCACGTGGACTGAATAGAAATATGACAGAGATCACTTTAGTAACTTGTTTATTATGACTAAGAACAGTTTGATTTAATGCCCACTCAGCTGCAATTATATATAATTAATAAACATTGACATGCTAACACATAAGACCAGGATGTGTAGTATACCTAACACAATACCCTCAATGTTTTCTACATAGAACATTTTATTTCTGTTTCATCCAGAGAAGGAAACAGTCATAGTGAACACAACTCTGCAACTTTACTACTGTTGACCACCAGTTATATATATATATAAAATCATCACCAACTCGATTTTTCTGTATACAATAAATACCATAAACCTGAATGTGTCTGTCGTGAAGTCAACCTACTGGACCTGAGACGAACAAAGGAAGGGTTACATATCTATCTGTTCATCACACTCCTTGCAGGATCCTCTTGTTAAATCCTGTTATTTTCCTTCTGTTTGTGGTTCTTGTCATTTTTTTTGTTCAGCTCGTCTTCATTAAATCTTCAAAATCTACTCAACGTCTCAATCTGCTGCATCTGTGTCCAACACCAACATGCATCTTGACAATATCTCAGTATCTCAATACTGCTAACACTCCACTACATTGTAGTTTTTAAATCTTGCCTAACTTACTGTTGAAGGTGAGGTATCCGAAGAGGGCAGCCAGCAGGTACATGATGAACATGGCCAGGAAGGACACGTTGGCCACATTCTGCATCTTTCGGCGTGACCGGCTGTTCAGGGAAGGAGAGTTTTATTTAGACACCAGACCAAACTTTAAAGAAATATAACATTGGTGTAGTTTAAACATTATAGGACTTTGAGTTAAATTCATGCAGCAGCACTTACTCTTTGAGCTCATCATACATGGGTAGGATAGTAGGGTGGCACACAAAGGCAAAAGTGAGGATGGGTATAGCATAGACAGTCTGGAGAGATGGAAAAATATAAAGGTTAGAAGTTATTCTTCGAGTATTATTGAAAATATTCAAATCTGTTTAATCTGTGAGAGATTGATTTACCTGTGAGTTGTAGACAAAGTATTTAGGCTTGCAAGTGTCATCATCTGTAGTGACATTGTCGCTGTGGGGGGTGCTGTTGAACATGTGCATGGTTTCATTTCCAGCGTCAAGAATAGGCAGAGGGCATGGAATCTGGAACTTCTTTATGATCACCTGCAGGAACATGTAGAAAAAATATATTTTTGGATGGTGCTATATTATTACAGTGCCTAAATAAACTAAACATTACAATGGGTTGTATCTAACTGTCAAAGGAGGAAGAAGGAAACAAGGTGGGATTGTACTCACCACAATCAGAAAAAACACCATGCAGAGTAGAGACAGACCACTGGTGTAACTAAGGTAACCTAAGGGAGACAGAAAAAATGTCACTGCCATTTTAAAGCTACCACTTCTACTTTTACTATTACTTAGGAACGACATTTTTATGACACACATGCACACACACACTCCTTACCCAAGTTCCTGAGCAGCGAGAGAGGCAGGATAACAATAATTGAGACCAGAATCACAAGGTAATCTCCATTGATGTACCATTCACTGAAACACACAAATACATCTTTAAATTGATAGAACAATATATGTTACACAATCTGTTGAGAAAATGTAATTAATTAGTTTGAACACTCAAAATGAGAATTTTTGCACTTGTCTTGACTTTTCAGCTTCAGAGGAGGTCGAGTCACTCTCTAGATTCAGACCTGCTCACCAATTTTTCACAAAAGGTCGTAAAACTCAACAGTGTGCTCAACCTAACCTCATGATAGAAAAGGAAGCCTAACCTACCTAAATTGACTGGCGCTCTGTATGGAATAAGAAAGCCATCCTTATTCATTAGTCATTTGACATTTTCTCCAAGATACACTGTTTTTAAATTTTTTAAATTTTATTTTCTTATGAGATTGTTGCTTTTTTGTTATTACATTAAATATAATTTCAAATCTTTGTGTATTTTTTTTCTCCAGGTATTTCTAAGCTACAGAAGATTAATTATTAGGGCCCACCAATATGAAAACTTGAGATGATGTTGATATCTGATATATTGCTGTTATTTCAGAATTTACCAATATTATAATTGAAGCAGACGACCAATGTAGCCCCGTAGTCACTTTAACTGTCACATGACCAAGCAGATACCACTTGCTTGGTCATGTAAGTGTTTACCACATATAAATATCTAGGCTGCTGAGATGACACATCACAGTAAAACTCCTGAATGACACCATCTTTTATCGTCAATGTTTCAGTTAATCCATTTCCTTTATAAAGCTGTGTCGGCTCATAGAGTCAGAAAGCCTGGGAGATAAACATTACAGTCGAATGCTTACATAGTACTGCATTCCCAATACTCTGGCTGAGTCCAGTTCATTCAACGTCTCAGACAACTGGATGAAATTGGACTCGTCTTGCTCATTATCATTGATGGAGGAGTTTGAATGTTCTTCTCTCTCCTCTTTGCTCCTGCTCTGCATCCAACAACACTTCATTTTCAACTATTGTGCTTTAGTTGGGTTCAAATTTGGTTATAAATAATGAATTTTCTGCCAGAAATAATGGAATTAAAATTTTTAAGAACATAAAATCTGAATATAATTAATAGAGCAATTCCAACATGCTGCCACGTTGAGCAGCACAATTATAGAATGTCACATAATTTGATTTTGTACTAGAAATTTCAGATCTAAAATAACAAAACTTATAAAAGTATTAAGTGGCAAATAGTGAAATGAACATGCAATTAATAAGAACCAATTCTGCTATTTCTTTATTAAGTTGTTATAATAACCAAATATTTAACTACTTACCCATCACTTGCTCCAGTAAAGGACTGAATAACAACAGAGAGTTCGTATTTAATAATGTAGAGGTAGCTTGACATGACTGCATAAAAGATAAAAAGGAAGAAAGAAAACAAAAGAAAATAAACACAGAAGTTAGCAACAGCCCTAGCATAAATTTATACATTTAGAGAAAAAAAGAGTCATTTCTGATATTTTTAGAGATACAAAAAAGTCACAGGACAGAAATTCTGCCTGTACTGCCAATTTGGACATAGAAAAGAAATGTTTCAGTTTATAAAATATGGTAGATGAATATAAGCATCATAACATTAGTTACAATGAAGCTGTTACACTTAAAGGTCAGTCCCTCACCTCCAATGTTCTGCATGGTGATGGAGCAGGAAGCAGCCAGTTTGCCTGGGATCCCAAAGGCCTTGTGACCCAATGACTCGTAAACAAGAGCACCTGGAAAAAGAGGAATAAATCGCAAAGAGTTTTAAATCTTGACATTTAAATGTGATACAAACATAAAACATTGCTAGAAAGTCAGAGCTGGTGCTCACCTGCTTCATTTGCTGTCTTTAGCAACAAGTGGACAGAATACAAGGAGAAAATGGCAACAGAAACCAGGAGAATCCTGTAAACACAAAAGAGAGAAAAGATCTTCAGTTGTAGATGACTTGTGTTTATCGGCAATAAATAAATAAAAACTATATGCTTGGTGATACAAGCTGTGCAATAGGCACAGCAATAACTAATAGGAATTCTGATATTTTTTTAAAAATCCAGGCTTCTGCTGACAGAAACCTTTTTAGTCACTAACAAAACATTTTCCCAAAAACATGATAAATTGAACAGCCACCAGGGGGCGTATTTGCAAAGCAACCTCCAATAACTTCTAGCAAAAAATGAACTTATGCTGGAGGTGCATGTGTTCTTGGAACACACACACACACACATTTTATTATAGATATTTTTCCCAGATGGTCTTTCACAGAATCTTAGACAAAGAGGTTCAGGTTTCCAGTAGCATCACATTAATTCAGATGTGAGTTTTTTCTTCTTTGTTTGCAAGTCAATATGAACAGAATAGTTGAAAGTTTCTTGCTGATCTTAGGAATATCATAGCCTGAGACCTGAAAACAACATTTGTCTGAATGCCGCTCAGCCAAATTAGGATGAAAAGACGAGTTCTTACACAAACAGGGCGATGCCGGTGTTGGCCATAGCGAAGGACAGACCCAGGATGCCGCTGCCCATGATGGCATTACACAGGTTCAAGACAAACATGCTGAATGAGGCCCTGCTGTGGTGCTGGAGAGGAGAAAACAGAATTTAAAAAAAAATAGCAGGAAAAAAAACTACATTGTGGAATAAATAAACCTGAACTTACATGTTCAGTTTCATATTTCTTCTTGCTTGGGTTATGATCAGAGAGGAAGTTTTGATTCTCTGAATCAGCATCTGGGTATTGCCTTTAATAGAAGAAAGAGATGTGTTAAATGAGCTGACATGTCAAACTTTTTCTTTGGTTTGTTTGTGAAGACGTGTTAAAGACGAGTCTCACCCATTGAGAGGATTCCTCTCGATAAAGTCAGAGTACGCAAAGTCGTTGCTGTTGGAGCTGCAGCTGTCGTCGTCTTGAGGAGCGTTCAGACATTTCATCTCAGTTGTAGAACCCATTCCATTGAAAAGGACTGACCCTTGGCAATGGAATCAAGAAAAACCTACTGTCCAGGTTTTTGTTACCGCTAGAAGAATCACCCTGGTATTGTGAAGAAACTGTCAAGGATACCAGAAAGAAAAATGATTACAGGTGGAATAAAAACAGGAACTAACCTGTTCAGTTTCTTTCCCTGAGATTGAGTTTTAGTTATGGAGGGAGTTTGGACTCTCTGCAACTAAATCAGAGTCTTGGTTTTCATAGAAAAGACAATTTTATGTTTATTTTGTTGACAGGATGTACAGTTTAGTTTTGTCAGCACAGGTTCAAACGACCCTCACACTTCCAGCAGTTTCTCACACTTAAAATAAGGCGACTGCTCTTTACTGTCATCCTAGTTGGGACTTTTGTGGTCTTTTTGAGTAGTCTGAAAATTTCATCTCAGTTTTAACATCAGACTGTTTTTCACTGGACAGTGAGACTTAACAATCTGAAATATTTAAAAATGATAAAAAATGTTCGTTGCGACAGACTGGCGACCGGTCTAGACTCTAGGGTGACCCTGCCTCTCGCCCGGAACGTTAGCTGGAGATAGGCACCAACACCTCGCGACCCCACTAGGGACAAGGGTGTAAGAAAATGGATGGATGGATGGATGGAAAATTTGTTTGTACACAAACAGTGCGATGCTGATCTGTAACAATAAGATGGCCCTCCAAGGAGCTTTGCTAGAAAACTCCTTCCCACTTGACGAAACATTCTGTTGCTGAGTAAAACATACAGAATGAGACGTGAGAAACGAAAACCTAAAGGTAACTGAAGTTTATGATGTTGCCGCTTACATATTCTGTGCCATGTTTCTCCTTGCTTGGTAGAAAAGAGAGTTAGTGTTTAAATGCTGCTATTATTGTCTCAATCAGTGTCTGGATATCACAATTTTAGTACCAGGCTTCTAGTTGATGGATATTTTACAGATAAAAAGCAAAAAAAGAAGGAAGTGGATCAATATTTTTATACTTTCAGTTTGATTATGTCCACTTGTCTGTTCACTCTGCCAAATGTGTATGTATAAACTCAGAATGGTTGAGATAGTCTTTTTCAGATTAAACTTTCAATATATGACCTCCAATCATCCATTATGTCAACTTATTAGCTGACAAATCCGTACAGAAGAATAACTATTTCCACCTTGGGAAGTTTTTTTTTTATGCTGTCAGTCAACATGAGGGACAACAAAAAAATCTATTGTGACGTCTGACTAGAGGACAGTCAAACATTTTTTTCTGTTGTTCATACTTTGATACGGACCACTGACTTGTCTGACCTGTTTTAAAAACCTGTTTCAAGCGAGTCAGAAAAGAACAACTGAAAGTCAAACCTTTAGAACTGATCCAAACACCTTTTTTACTTTCAAACTATACAGAACTATAAACATATTCAGTTTGATATTGCAGCAATAAACTGATTTATTTGTTGAAACAGGTGTCATAGTTTTGCTTATATAAGATCCGAAAACGCAGAGAAACAGCCTAGTAGTAATCATGACACTGTTCACTTCAGTAACAGTGGATGAAAGTCATTATGATTTGAGCCTCATAGCTTGTTCTTACTCCAGAAAGTGACCAGAGTTCAGGTTGTTTTCTAAAAATGAACACTTTCAGATGTTCGGCATGAACTTTAATTACCAACAGAACTTCTCACTGACATAGTAGCTGCCCTTCAGTAACATGACGATGATGCTCAACCAACAAAATGTTTGATGCAGATTAGAAATGGATTATGTGAAACTGTAAAAAGTTCTCAATTTATTCATTATCACAATAAAAACTAATATCAGTTGCATGAAGTCATATAATTTTTGATATGACTTATCACATTTTATTGGCTTTTTTTTTTTTTTTTACTGCATCTCAGAATTGCCAAAAACAGATTTACAATAAACTTGTAAAAGCTAATCCACTGGGTAGAATGGCAAAAAAACTGTATATTCATATAAGAGCCTCATACTATTAACAATAATATTTACTTATTATTATTATATCTAATAATTTTTACTTAATGCGTAAGTAAAAATTAAAGGTATGGTACAGTAAAACTGCTCTAAGAAGTAAATATTTATCAAAAAGTTACTAAAGTAATAGAGTAAATGTAGACTACTCACCTTTAGAGACGTGAACAAAGTGAAACTATTTAAAAGGGAGGAGACTTTACTCCTGGAGCAGGTGTTAGGACTTACCTTTATTTGCATCAGCTCTGATACTTGTAGGACAGAGTCACAGGAAGAGTGAGAGGCGGAGACTGGCACACAACGATGTGCTATTGGATAAAAAACAAAGGGGGAAAAAACAACCTAATAACAAAAAAACAGCAACAAGTTTACATTTCTTACACTCATTGTAAGAAATGTAAACTTCTTCATTTTTTCAAGTCAAGCAAAATTATTTAAAATCTGGAGCAAAACAATTATAGCTTTGGTTTTCAAATATGTCACCAGAACCATATGCAAGCCTAAGAGAATACTCAAAATCCGCAGTCAGTAAGTGGACAAACGTTTTGAAGCTGATTTTAGAAAACTTCATTCACTTCTCCAGATTATATACAAAGGACACTGAAAACAAAACAAATAGACAACTTTTTTTTTTTAGATGGACAATTGTCAAGATACATTTGGTAAATATTTGTTCTAAAAGTGGATGTGTTTTGAAGTCCACAGTTGGTGTTGATATATTTGAAATATAAATGTACGTATATCTTTTTTAACCCAGATTGGCTAGCACAAGTTAAAATGAAAAAAGTAATGGCTTTGAAAATAGCAGTTATCAAACCACTGATAAAAAAGAAGATCTGGACAAATCATTACTGCAGAACTACAGGCTGACCTCTGACCTCCCATTCATCAAAGTTATTGAAAAAACTGTGTTTAAATAATGAAATAGCTTCCTAATGATAACAAACCGCTTTGATTCCTTCCAGTCTGGTTTCTAATCTCACCACAACAAGGAGACTGGCCTCGTAAAAGTGTTCAATGATATCCATATAAATACGAACTGTGGGAGAACCACAGTGTTGGTTCTGTTGGACCTCAATTCAGATTACAACAAACAAATTTTGTTCTTAATATCAAGAAAATCAAGGTGATGACTTCATGGGTAATTTTCTGAAAACAAACAAAAAATGATAATAAATAACGTTCATGGCATACTTCCAACACGGTAACTCTGTCATATCAAGTGCAGCTTCCTTTTGGGGTAAATGAAGATCTATATTTAGACTTTTGGTGATCTGAAAATATTAGCTTTTATCTAAACCTTTTTCAACCTTAGACCCCATGCCAGCCAAACTATTACATTAGTTGTCACTACAGTTTTAGAAAGGATTAATCCATCCTTAGTGAACAGATGTAAATCAAGGCATTTTGGGGCACGTTGACACGTGGCATGAGGAAAGTGGAATTGAACCCACAACCTTTGGCTTGCAAGACAAGAACTCTCTCCACAGTCATCCATCTGCTTCTAACCCAGACAATCTGGATTATGGGCAATTCTGTTGATGTTAATGATAATGAAGGCAATGATAAATCTTCCACTAACACTACAGCTGTTTATGGAGTACCACAGGGTCTGGTACTTGGACCCATTTGGTAAATATACTTCCACTGTAGGAAACCAATTTGTTTGGTCCTGGTATTGAACAGCTGAACAGCAGCAAAATTTATGAAGTTTATTCTCAAAGGATTTATTGGCGGATCAGATTAAGAGGCCGTCTTCTTCTTTGAGACAAACCTTTAGAAGAGAATCATAGTAGCTAATCTCCACTTAACATATTACCTTCAAATATATTAGGTTACACAGTCCTACTTCCTATTGTTGTGCTGATAATGCTCAGTTATATTTATTCATACAGACTTGATGAATCCAATCAGTTTATACAGTTTTCAGCTGTTTAAGAGATAAAAGACCAGAATAGAACAAATGTCACGTTAAGATGCGAACATCAAAGCTAGACCAATACCAGGGTATTTGTCTCCAACTTTATAAAGCGGACAACATAGAAGACAGAGAGTGAAGGTTTCAGGTCATAGTTCATTTTATTGGGACATTATTTACACCATGTACATATTGTTTCATTGAAACAAGAGTGTAGCACTGACAGGCAGCATCCTTTCTGTGTTTGACCAAAGATTACGGTTTGCTGATTTGTGTCTGTCTTCAGGGGCTTAAAAAAATTTCAAAGTGGCTCCAGCCATGACCTTTCACCACTGAATCCATCCAGGACGAATATTCAGTGTTTCTAAAGAAATGAACAGATAACGCTCTGATGTTCTGAGCAAACTCTTCACAATATAACCTCATTTGGATTTTGAGCTCCATGAAATTGTTCAAACAAAAATCTTTAAAATCAAACAGATATATACACTGCTCAAAAAAATAAAGGGAACACTTAAACAACACAATATAACTCCAAGTAAATCAAACTTCTGTGAAATCAAACTGTCCACTTAGGAAGCAACACTGAATGGCAATCAATTTCACCTGCTGTTGTGCAAATGGAATAGACAACAGGTGGAAATTATTGGCAATTAGCAAGACACACTCAATAAAGGAGTGGTTCTGCAGTTGGGACCACAGACCACTTCTCAGTACCTATGCTGTCTGGCTGATGTTTTGGTCAGTTTTGAATGTTGGTGGTGCTTTCACACTCGTGGTAGCATGAGACGGACTCCACAACCCACACAAGTGGCTCAGGTAGTGCAGGTCATCCAGGATGGCACATCAATGCGAGCTGTGGCAAGAAGGTTTGCTGTGTCTGTCAGCGTAGTGTCCAGAGGCTGGAGGCGCTACCAGGAGACAGGCCAGTACACCAGGAGACGTGGAGGAGGCCGTAGGAGGGCAACAACCCAGCAGCAGGACCGCTACCTCCGCCTTTGTGCAAGAAGGAACAGGAGGAGCACTGCCAGAGCCCTGCAAAATGACCTCCAGCAGGCCACAAATGTGCATGTGTCTGCACAAACGGTTAGAAACCGACTCCATGAGGATGGTATGAGGGCCCGACATCCACAGATGGGGGTTGTGCTCACAGCCCAACACCGTGCAGGATGCTTGGCATTTGCCAGAGAACACCAGGATTGGCAAATTCGCCACTGGCGCCTTGTGCTCTTCACAGATGAAAGCAGGTTCACACTGAGCACATGTGACAGACGTGACAGAGTCTGGAGACGCCGTGGAGAGCAGTCTGCTGCCTGCAACATCCTTCAGCATGACCGGTTTGGCAGTGGGTCAGTAATGGTGTGGGGTGGCATTTCTTTGGAGGGCCGCACAGCCCTCCATGTGCTCACCAGAGGTAGCCTGACTGCCATTAGGTACCGAGATGAGATCCTCAGACCCCTTGTGAGACCATATGCTGGTGCGGTTGGCCCTGGGTTCCTCCTAATGCAGGACAATGCTAGACCTCATGTGGCTGGAGTGTGTCAGCAGTTCCTGCAAGATGAAGGCATTGAAGCTATGGACTGGCCAGCCCGTTCCCCAGACCTGAATCCGATTGAGCACATCTGGGACATCATGTCTCGCTCCATCCACCAACGTCACGTTGCACCACAGACTGTCCAGGAGTTGGCGGATGCTTTAGTCCAGGTCTGGGAGGAGATCCCTCTGGAGACCATCCGCCACCTCATCAGGAGCATGGCAGGCACGTGGAGGCCACACACAATACTGAGCCTCATTTTGACTTGTTTTAAGGACATTACATTAAAGTTGGATCAGTGTGTAGTGTTATTTCACTTTAATTTTGTGTGTGGCTCCAAATCCAGGCCTCCATTGGTTAATAAATTTGATTTCCATTGATGATTTTTGTGTGATTTTGTTGTCAGCACATTCAACTTTGTACAGAACAAAGTATTCAATGAGAATATTTCTTTCATTCAGATCTAGGATGTGTTATTTGAGTGTTCCCTTTATTTTTTTGAGCAGTGTATATATACATTCACATACATATGTACATATAGCATCGTATAAATATATTAAAATAGTTTAAATTACATTTCTTTAACGGCCTTCCATAAATAGATGACAGTTTTTCTCGATGCGTTAGTGTTGGAAACACAGTGCACTCTTTGATGAGCGGTTCTTGACTCAGTTGGGAATTGGCTCCATGCTGGATTATCATTGTTCTTCATTGTAAAACATTGCATTGTGCTATGACACTGAACACTGAAGAATTCTGGGTATTTTCTTGATGTTTAGGAGTGCACCTGACTTCGTACGGCTGAAGCTGTTGCGGTTTAACAAGTGTAACAAGTATATTATTACGACCACTGTATGTGGTCAAATTCAAAGCATTCTCCCATAAAGAAAAAAACATTCTAGGTTTCCCTCTGTGGCCCCCGATCAGGAGTCGGGGGATGGTGAATGGAAACGAAAGCCTTGGCGGCCTTCCCGAAGCAGTAGTGTCGCTGCCGCACACGCCCGTCAAACAAGATCTAATACAGACCTCCCAGTGTCTGGTTCTGTTCACAGATTCGCTAGCTGACACTTTGAGCGAAATCAAAGGACCTTAGAAATACTGAACAAGGTGCCGTTTTGGTGAAAACTGACAAATGGCCTCAACTATAAGTGCTTTTCAATATACAAAGATGCTTCACAGACACGTTTTTGGTAAAGTTGAACAAAAATAGAAGGCAAAAGTCAAAGGAAACTAAAGTGACCGTGAAGTTTCAATCCCGTGGTCTCGTTTGAGTCTTTGGGAGATTCACGTACTTCGTTAAGCAGGATGTTCTCGCTGAGGTCAGAGTTCACAGCTACACTCTCCCACGAATAACACTGTACCTGAGAGGAAGCTGTGTTTGAAACTACAAATTTTCAGTCTGTGTTGTGAAGCCTTTTTGTTTACAGCTGTACCACAATAATGAAACAGAAAAAAAGTAAAAAGCGAAATATTATTTAAAAAGTTACGATAAAAAGTGGGAAACGCCATCCTTGTGGCCTAGAACAGCAAAATGTTCAGACTTCAGATACATTCTCTTGGAATGGTACGGTCCATTGCTCAGAAAGCCAGAGTCGAGCATCAAGTGAGTTTTTGTGGTTTGCTTTGTTCGTCACACTGTTTTTGTTGGTTGTGTGTTTGTTGCAGTCCGACTCTGAAAGCTTCCCCCTCCACCAGCAGAAGAGCTGGAGCTTCAGTGACCTTGATCTTTCATAGAGTTCACGATCCAGTCGTAGATGATAAGAGTCATGCAGACAAACATGACAGCAAATCCTAATATCAGGAACATCAGAGCCTGGTGGAAGAAATCATTTCACAGTTAATTTGAAGTTGCTAGTTACACAATATTTTACATTGAGTTTACTAAAAAAAACAAAATATGATTGAAATTGTGAAATGTTTAGTAATGTCTTACCCCAATCTTCTGCATGGATTTCATTGACTCCTTCTTAACCAGTCTGAGATAGAAAGCTGAGGGCAGGATGAAGATCAGCATTGCAGCAGCAGAGGCACCTGGAATGAGGAAAAATTGAGCCGTTAATCATAAAAGGTCGATAATACATTGTTAGAAAGTTGATGAAAACCCACCTGTTTGGAATTGTATTTGAAACGTAATCAATTACAAATTTATTGATGGAACCTGACTTAATGTTGTGTTTTGATTGTTGGTTCTATGTTGCATTGTGTTTCTGTGTTTCATATGATGTAAAGCACTTTGAAATGCCTTGCTGCTGAAATGTGCTATACAAATAAAATTTGATTGATTGATTGATGATTCATATTAACATGTGCAGTTATTTACCAATGAAGCCAAAAATATCTCTGATGCTGGGGACAAAGATGACCAGAATGTTGGTTCCTGCTAGCAGGCTCAGGGTGATAATAACGTGACGGATCCAGCTGAAGTCCTTTCCTGGGAACAGCAGGTGGCCGACTGAGGTACGAATCTGTTCAGAACCAGACAAAGATTAGCTCAATGGACTTCATAGTCTTAGTGACTGACTGGATAATTAACAGTAGACCCTCAATACTTACAGGGAAGAGCACCACAGGAACCGTGAGTGTGACAGCGGCCAGCACAGCCAGACGAACAACCAGCAGGAGAATATCGTGTTTGTAGAACTTTGAGTAGGTGTGGAGCAGCTCAGGTCCCACGTGGACTGAATAGAAATATGACAGAGATCACTTTAGATAAATACAGCTTTCCGCAAATTCAGTTTCAACATCAATCATATCTAATTATCAAACAATAGCATGCTAACACTTTGGACTATGATGTAAGCTCTGTCTTTTGTAGCCAGTGTTGCTAGTGTAACAGAGTTAATATTGTAAATAATTCCATTTCTAGTTTGGGTTCAAGAGTAATGGGTGAAACAGCTCCCCCTGCTGGTGATTGGCAGTTATCACTATAGTGATCACAGACGTCTCGTTGCCAGTTCATCAGACTCGTGCGCGAGGCAGATTCACTGAGTTTAACACTCTGATAAAATGTTCCGTTAGCTTGATGTTAACATGAAATGCTATTCTTCATAAGGTGCTGTGGCTGCTGTGGTGAACCTGAGTCCTTACCAGTACATATTATGTTCCGTACAGGTACGTATTGTTTTATTTCTTTGTATTTCTGATAGAAATTTATTAAATACTGTTGCTAGGCCAGTTCATAAGAGACGTGCGCGAGGTGCTGTACCCGCTGTGATGAACCTGAGTCATGACCAATATTATGTTCCGAGCTGAGCTAGTACCCGACTATTATTATTGAGGTTATTAAGCTGCTAATAATTATGCTAGTCTTTTGGGGGTTTTGTGTACAATTTGTTAAAAATATTTACAGGTTATTAAAATCAAGGCAAAACCGGTCATGATGTCGAGCAAAATTGCTCAAGAGAAGCTTTTCAGCTAAGACGCTGTGCTGGTTAGCATGTGGAAGCTAACATTTAGCCACAGGACCAAAAAGATGTTCCCTTTATTCAACTTTCCAAATAGTAGCAACAGAATTTTCAAAAAAACAAGATTGAATGTTGTTTTGATATTTCTAAATTCTAAAACTTCAACCATTTGTTGTTTTACTAACCAGCTAATAAAACATGAATGCTTGTTTTTCCATCACAACACCCATACATTAATCCTCAAGATCAAACACAGAAAATTAGTAGGTTTATAGATAAAGACACATTTACAACTAATGTCAAACATAACTGCTAATTGTTAAGAATGCCTTGTGAGATCAGAGGCTAAGTTAGCTATAGTAAAGCTATGCTACTAGCTGCAAAAATATGCTGACTTTGAATTACATCCAATGTAGTGATATATTATCAATGTAATATGTTTTTTTCTTAAGAAATACATCAAAATGTCTCCTTTCATTACCGGTGCCTGCTTTGACTATTGTGTATAATGTTAAATAGCGATTTTAAAGTCCTTATGTAACTGCTGCGATGTTCCAGGAAACATTTCTGGCTGTTTTTTTTTTTTGTACTGACCCACTGTATTTGTGAAGTCAAACAGGAACATGCTGGCACCAGCTGAATCAACATATTAAGATTTTTAATTGAAGTCCTCCTTACCCTGCAAATTACTAAAACATTTCAAATTCAAGGTAAATGACCAGTGAACCCATAAAGTGAGAGTTTCACTCAAGACCAGAATGTTTGAAAGAAAACATGTATTGTTTTATTTATTTCTCAATGGACAGTGTATATTAATAAACATTAATACACAGCTCAAGTAAGCTAATTTTTAGTTGTAGTCCGTTTGGCAGTTGTCAAAGCTAGCCTAAAAATCTATTATCTAGCTGACTATTAATTATGAAATAAATTTTTTAAAATTACGTAGATCTAGAGCTACCACAATGTAGTTTTTAAATCTTGCCTAACTTACTGTTGAAGGTGAGGTATCCGAAGAGGGCAGCCAGCAGGTACATGATGAACATGGCCAGGAAGGACACGTTGGCCACATTCTGCATCTTTCGGCGTGACCGGCTGTTCAGGGAAGGAGAGTTTTATTTAGACACCAGACCAAACTTTAAAGAAATATAACATTGGTGTAGTTTAAACATTATAGGACTTTGAGTTAAATTCATGCAGCAGCACTTACTCTTTGAGCTCATCATACATGGGTAGGATAGTAGGGTGGCACACAAAGGCAAAAGTGAGGATGGGTATAGCATAGACAGTCTGGAGAGATGGAAAAATATAAAGGTTAGAAGTTATTCTTCGAGTATTATTGAAAATATTCAAATCTGTTTAATCTGTGAGAGATTGATTTACCTGTGAGTTGTAGACAAAGTATTTAGGCTTGCAAGTGTCATCATCTGTAGTGACATTGTCGCTGTGGGGGGTGCTGTTGAACATGTGCATGGTTTCATTTCCAGCGTCAAGAATAGGCAGAGGGCATGGAATCTGGAACTTCTTTATGATCACCTGCAGGAACATGTAGAAAAAATATATTTTTGGATGGTGCTATATTATTACAGTGCCTAAATAAACTAAACATTACAATGGGTTGTATCTAACTGTCAAAGGAGGAAGAAGGAAACAAGGTGGGATTGTACTCACCACAATCAGAAAAAACACCATGCAGAGTAGAGACAGACCACTGGTGTAACTAAGGTAACCTAAGGGAGACAGAAAAAATGTCACTGCCATTTTAAAGCTACCACTTCTACTTTTACTATTACTTAGGAACGACATTTTTATGACACACATGCACACACACACTCCTTACCCAAGTTCCTGAGCAGCGAGAGAGGCAGGATAACAATAATTGAGACCAGAATCACAAGGTAATCTCCATTGATGTACCATTCACTGAAACACACAAATACATCTTTAAATTGATAGAACAATATATGTTACACAATCTGTTGAGAAAATGTAATTAATTAGTTTGAACAC
The DNA here is from genome assembly GCF_001444195.1 of Xiphophorus couchianus. Classification (NCBI taxonomy): domain Eukaryota; kingdom Metazoa; phylum Chordata; class Actinopteri; order Cyprinodontiformes; family Poeciliidae; genus Xiphophorus; species Xiphophorus couchianus. The sequence continues at coordinate 14,767,125 of NC_040244.1, read as the reverse complement.
TCAAAATGAGAATTTTTGCACTTGTCTTGACTTTTCAGCTTCAGAGGAGGTCGAGTCACTCTCTAGATTCAGACCTGCTCACCAATTTTTCACAAAAGGTCGTAAAACTCAACAGTGTGCTCAACCTAACCTCATGATAGAAAAGGAAGCCTAACCTACCTAAATTGACTGGCGCTCTGTATGGAATAAGAAAGCCATCCTTATTCATTAGTCATTTGACATTTTCTCCAAGATACACTGTTTTTAAATTTTTTAAATTTTATTTTCTTATGAGATTGTTGCTTTTTTGTTATTACATTAAATATAATTTCAAATCTTTGTGTATTTTTTTTCTCCAGGTATTTCTAAGCTACAGAAGATTAATTATTAGGGCCCACCAATATGAAAACTTGAGATGATGTTGATATCTGATATATTGCTGTTATTTCAGAATTTACCAATATTATAATTGAAGCAGACGACCAATGTAGCCCCGTAGTCACTTTAACTGTCACATGACCAAGCAGATACCACTTGCTTGGTCATGTAAGTGTTTACCACATATAAATATCTAGGCTGCTGAGATGACACATCACAGTAAAACTCCTGAATGACACCATCTTTTATCGTCAATGTTTCAGTTAATCCATTTCCTTTATAAAGCTGTGTCGGCTCATAGAGTCAGAAAGCCTGGGAGATAAACATTACAGTCGAATGCTTACATAGTACTGCATTCCCAATACTCTGGCTGAGTCCAGTTCATTCAACGTCTCAGACAACTGGATGAAATTGGACTCGTCTTGCTCATTATCATTGATGGAGGAGTTTGAATGTTCTTCTCTCTCCTCTTTGCTCCTGCTCTGCATCCAACAACACTTCATTTTCAACTATTGTGCTTTAGTTGGGTTCAAATTTGGTTATAAATAATGAATTTTCTGCCAGAAATAATGGAATTAAAATTTTTAAGAACATAAAATCTGAATATAATTAATAGAGCAATTCCAACATGCTGCCACGTTGAGCAGCACAATTATAGAATGTCACATAATTTGATTTTGTACTAGAAATTTCAGATCTAAAATAACAAAACTTATAAAAGTATTAAGTGGCAAATAGTGAAATGAACATGCAATTAATAAGAACCAATTCTGCTATTTCTTTATTAAGTTGTTATAATAACCAAATATTTAACTACTTACCCATCACTTGCTCCAGTAAAGGACTGAATAACAACAGAGAGTTCGTATTTAATAATGTAGAGGTAGCTTGACATGACTGCATAAAAGATAAAAAGGAAGAAAGAAAACAAAAGAAAATAAACACAGAAGTTAGCAACAGCCCTAGCATAAATTTATACATTTAGAGAAAAAAAGAGTCATTTCTGATATTTTTAGAGATACAAAAAAGTCACAGGACAGAAATTCTGCCTGTACTGCCAATTTGGACATAGAAAAGAAATGTTTCAGTTTATAAAATATGGTAGATGAATATAAGCATCATAACATTAGTTACAATGAAGCTGTTACACTTAAAGGTCAGTCCCTCACCTCCAATGTTCTGCATGGTGATGGAGCAGGAAGCAGCCAGTTTGCCTGGGATCCCAAAGGCCTTGTGACCCAATGACTCGTAAACAAGAGCACCTGGAAAAAGAGGAATAAATCGCAAAGAGTTTTAAATCTTGACATTTAAATGTGATACAAACATAAAACATTGCTAGAAAGTCAGAGCTGGTGCTCACCTGCTTCATTTGCTGTCTTTAGCAACAAGTGGACAGAATACAAGGAGAAAATGGCAACAGAAACCAGGAGAATCCTGTAAACACAAAAGAGAGAAAAGATCTTCAGTTGTAGATGACTTGTGTTTATCGGCAATAAATAAATAAAAACTATATGCTTGGTGATACAAGCTGTGCAATAGGCACAGCAATAACTAATAGGAATTCTGATATTTTTTTAAAAATCCAGGCTTCTGCTGACAGAAACCTTTTTAGTCACTAACAAAACATTTTCCCAAAAACATGATAAATTGAACAGCCACCAGGGGGCGTATTTGCAAAGCAACCTCCAATAACTTCTAGCAAAAAATGAACTTATGCTGGAGGTGCATGTGTTCTTGGAACACACACACACACACATTTTATTATAGATATTTTTCCCAGATGGTCTTTCACAGAATCTTAGACAAAGAGGTTCAGGTTTCCAGTAGCATCACATTAATTCAGATGTGAGTTTTTTCTTCTTTGTTTGCAAGTCAATATGAACAGAATAGTTGAAAGTTTCTTGCTGATCTTAGGAATATCATAGCCTGAGACCTGAAAACAACATTTGTCTGAATGCCGCTCAGCCAAATTAGGATGAAAAGACGAGTTCTTACACAAACAGGGCGATGCCGGTGTTGGCCATAGCGAAGGACAGACCCAGGATGCCGCTGCCCATGATGGCATTACACAGGTTCAAGACAAACATGCTGAATGAGGCCCTGCTGTGGTGCTGGAGAGGAGAAAACAGAATTTAAAAAAAAATAGCAGGAAAAAAAACTACATTGTGGAATAAATAAACCTGAACTTACATGTTCAGTTTCATATTTCTTCTTGCTTGGGTTATGATCAGAGAGGAAGTTTTGATTCTCTGAATCAGCATCTGGGTATTGCCTTTAATAGAAGAAAGAGATGTGTTAAATGAGCTGACATGTCAAACTTTTTCTTTGGTTTGTTTGTGAAGACGTGTTAAAGACGAGTCTCACCCATTGAGAGGATTCCTCTCGATAAAGTCAGAGTACGCAAAGTCGTTGCTGTTGGAGCTGCAGCTGTCGTCGTCTTGAGGAGCGTTCAGACATTTCATCTCAGTTGTAGAACCCATTCCATTGAAAAGGACTGACCCTTGGCAATGGAATCAAGAAAAACCTACTGTCCAGGTTTTTGTTACCGCTAGAAGAATCACCCTGGTATTGTGAAGAAACTGTCAAGGATACCAGAAAGAAAAATGATTACAGGTGGAATAAAAACAGGAACTAACCTGTTCAGTTTCTTTCCCTGAGATTGAGTTTTAGTTATGGAGGGAGTTTGGACTCTCTGCAACTAAATCAGAGTCTTGGTTTTCATAGAAAAGACAATTTTATGTTTATTTTGTTGACAGGATGTACAGTTTAGTTTTGTCAGCACAGGTTCAAACGACCCTCACACTTCCAGCAGTTTCTCACACTTAAAATAAGGCGACTGCTCTTTACTGTCATCCTAGTTGGGACTTTTGTGGTCTTTTTGAGTAGTCTGAAAATTTCATCTCAGTTTTAACATCAGACTGTTTTTCACTGGACAGTGAGACTTAACAATCTGAAATATTTAAAAATGATAAAAAATGTTCGTTGCGACAGACTGGCGACCGGTCTAGACTCTAGGGTGACCCTGCCTCTCGCCCGGAACGTTAGCTGGAGATAGGCACCAACACCTCGCGACCCCACTAGGGACAAGGGTGTAAGAAAATGGATGGATGGATGGATGGAAAATTTGTTTGTACACAAACAGTGCGATGCTGATCTGTAACAATAAGATGGCCCTCCAAGGAGCTTTGCTAGAAAACTCCTTCCCACTTGACGAAACATTCTGTTGCTGAGTAAAACATACAGAATGAGACGTGAGAAACGAAAACCTAAAGGTAACTGAAGTTTATGATGTTGCCGCTTACATATTCTGTGCCATGTTTCTCCTTGCTTGGTAGAAAAGAGAGTTAGTGTTTAAATGCTGCTATTATTGTCTCAATCAGTGTCTGGATATCACAATTTTAGTACCAGGCTTCTAGTTGATGGATATTTTACAGATAAAAAGCAAAAAAAGAAGGAAGTGGATCAATATTTTTATACTTTCAGTTTGATTATGTCCACTTGTCTGTTCACTCTGCCAAATGTGTATGTATAAACTCAGAATGGTTGAGATAGTCTTTTTCAGATTAAACTTTCAATATATGACCTCCAATCATCCATTATGTCAACTTATTAGCTGACAAATCCGTACAGAAGAATAACTATTTCCACCTTGGGAAGTTTTTTTTTTATGCTGTCAGTCAACATGAGGGACAACAAAAAAATCTATTGTGACGTCTGACTAGAGGACAGTCAAACATTTTTTTCTGTTGTTCATACTTTGATACGGACCACTGACTTGTCTGACCTGTTTTAAAAACCTGTTTCAAGCGAGTCAGAAAAGAACAACTGAAAGTCAAACCTTTAGAACTGATCCAAACACCTTTTTTACTTTCAAACTATACAGAACTATAAACATATTCAGTTTGATATTGCAGCAATAAACTGATTTATTTGTTGAAACAGGTGTCATAGTTTTGCTTATATAAGATCCGAAAACGCAGAGAAACAGCCTAGTAGTAATCATGACACTGTTCACTTCAGTAACAGTGGATGAAAGTCATTATGATTTGAGCCTCATAGCTTGTTCTTACTCCAGAAAGTGACCAGAGTTCAGGTTGTTTTCTAAAAATGAACACTTTCAGATGTTCGGCATGAACTTTAATTACCAACAGAACTTCTCACTGACATAGTAGCTGCCCTTCAGTAACATGACGATGATGCTCAACCAACAAAATGTTTGATGCAGATTAGAAATGGATTATGTGAAACTGTAAAAAGTTCTCAATTTATTCATTATCACAATAAAAACTAATATCAGTTGCATGAAGTCATATAATTTTTGATATGACTTATCACATTTTATTGGCTTTTTTTTTTTTTTTTACTGCATCTCAGAATTGCCAAAAACAGATTTACAATAAACTTGTAAAAGCTAATCCACTGGGTAGAATGGCAAAAAAACTGTATATTCATATAAGAGCCTCATACTATTAACAATAATATTTACTTATTATTATTATATCTAATAATTTTTACTTAATGCGTAAGTAAAAATTAAAGGTATGGTACAGTAAAACTGCTCTAAGAAGTATATATTTATCAAAAAGTTACTAAACTAGCAGAGTAAATGTAGACTACTCACCTTTAGAGATGTGAACAAAGTGAAACTATTTAAAAGGGAGGAGACTTTACTCCTGGAGCAGGTGTTAGGACTTACCTTTTGTTGCATCAGCTCTGATACTTGTAGGACAGAGTCACAAGAAGAGTGAGAGGCGGAGACTGGCACACAACGATGTGCTATTGGATAAAAAACAAAGGGGGAAAAAACAACCTAATAACAAAAAAACAGCAACAAGTTTACATTTCTTACACTCATTGTAAGAAATGTAAACTTCTTCATTTTTCAGGTCAAGCAAAATTATTTTAAATCTGGTGCAAAACAAATATACTGTAGCTGACATAATGGTGACATATTTGGTTTCCAAATATGTCACCAGAACCATATGCAAGCCTAAGAGAATACTCAAAATCCGCAGTCAGTAAGTGGACAAATGTTTTGAAGCTGATTTTAGAAAACTTCATTCACTTCCCCAGACTATATACACAGGACACTGAAAACAAAACAAATAGACAACTTTTTTTAGATGGACAGCAGGTGTTAAGATTTGGTAGATTTGGTAGATATTTGTTCTAAAAGTGGATGTGTTTTGAAGTCTACAGTTGGTGTTGATATATTTGAAGTATAAATGTATATTTGTCATGACATATTATTGAATTGACTGGAGAGTTGGGTCGGACTCTCCGGTCCAGTGCTCAACTGGTTTGAATCTTAATTAAAGAACAGGGATTTCTTTGTTTCAATTGGAAACTTTTCATCAAAGAGGTCAGAGGTCACATGTAGAACAAGGTTCAAGGTTCAATCCTAGGACCCCTCTTGTTCAATATTTATATGCTCCCAATAGCTCAGGTTCTAAAAGGAAATAATATTAGCTACCATAACTATGTAGATGACACGCAGCTCTACATTACGATGTCACCAGGTGACTCAGAGCCCATCCAATCACTGAACAGATGCTTAGAACAGATAAATATGTGGATGTGCTAAAACGTTCTCCAGCTGAACAGAAACAAAACTGAAGTTATTATCTTTGGACCTAAAGGGGAACGATCTAGAGCTATAGATCTAGAGTCAATGTACAGCTTCAGTTATTACAACTGAAAACCAGCGATCAGGCCCGAAACCTGGGAGTAGTGATGGACTCTGACCTGAACCTCCAGAGTCACAAAGTCGGCCTTCTATCACCTGACAAGAACATTTCCGGGATTAGAGAATTTATATCTAGAGAAACTCATCCATGCGTTCATCTTCAGTCGTATTGATTACTGCAACAGCGTCTTCACAGGTCTGTCCAACAAATCAATCAAACAGCTGCAGCTGATCCAGAATGCTGCTGCTGGCGTTCTCACTAAAACCAGGAAGATAGATCACATAACACCAGTTTTAAAGTCCCTCCACTGGCTCCCTGTAGCTCAAAGAATAGACTTTAAAATACTGTTGTTAGTTTATAAATCACTGAACGGCTCAGCACCACAATACATTATAGATCTGCTGTTGTTGTACCAGACCTCTCAGGTCTTCTGGTTCTGGTTCTGCTCTGCATTCCCAGAACCAGAACCAAACGAGGAGAAGCAGCATTCAGCTTCTATGCACCACAGATCTGGAACAAACTTCCAGAAAACTGTAAAACAGCTGAAACACTGACTTCCTTTAAAGCTTGACTAAAACCCCACCTGTTTAGAGTTGTATTTGAAACATAATCAATTACAAATTTAATGATGGCATTTGACTTAATGTAATGTTTTGATTGTTGATTCAATGTTGAATGACTGTTTTTGTGCTTGTTATGATGTAAAGCACTTTGAAATGCCTTGCTGCTGAAATGTGCTATACAAATAAAATTTGATTGATCGATTGATAGTTATTTGGAAGAAAAATACAAATCTGTGGCTCCAGCCTCAGCATCCTTCTAAATAAATAATCATCTTCTCTCCTCTAAACATGTTCAGACCATCTCAGTCTGACCTCTCTCACTTTATCTCTGAACATCTAACATCAGCTGTCCCCGTGAAGCTCTCATTCCATGATTCTATCCATCCCCAACATTTTGAGCTCCGAAATCTCCAATATTGCAATTGCCTTTTTCTCATCAATACTGTCTGTAAACCACACATCACTGATCTAACTACTGCCTTGCACACCTTTCCTTTCATTCGTGACCCTGAGAACTTTGAGCCCTCTACATTCTCTGCTTCTACTCTCCCTGTAACATCACCTATTCACCTTTTTTTAGACACATGTATTCTGTCTTGTGGTGCCTCTCTTGTCCAGTATATACCTTCACATCTCTAGCCTTTCCTTTGCCTATACCCTGGTTTCACTGTAGGTCACAATATCATCTTCAAACATCACAGTCCATGGACACTCCTACATAACCTCATCTTTAAGGCTGTTAATCACAAGAACAAACAAGAAGCGGATTAGGGTAGATCCTTGATGCAGCTCCATTTTTTCCTCTACAGACCTCCTCATGTTACACCACAGTTCATCTCTTGGCATCCATATGTCCAAGAACACTTTATCTCCATAAAACTCTACCATCATACCTTCACAAGTATGTTATCAGGACCAAGTGCAATTTCCCTCTTTTCCTCTTCAAAGACTTCAAATCATTGTTTGATGTCATTGGAGTTTCTTTTTTTTGCTTTTGTGCAGGTCAGGACACATTTTATTTTATTTTATTTTATTCAGGTGAGACCGATCCATTATCTTCTTGCTGTGCTGTGTTTATCTGAGGGAGCCTAGCAGTCATTGCAACTGAACATGCTTTGAGTCCTGTCATACATTTAAAACGTAATGCCTCCAAAAGAGCAAAGTACAGACTTAGATCATTTAACTTTAAGTTCTAGGAATAAAAAAATACCCATCACTTTCCAGAGAGAAAGTCAACCACTGACCACTAGAGGTCGTCATTGGGAAGAGAATAGTTTACTGTGTAACAATGCTACTGTCTTAATAATAATCAATTTTATTTATAATGACCTTTATATCTCAGAACTCTCAATGCGCAAGATGATGAAGGCAAGTTACTGAATTGTAGCTACAGAAGCGAGGTTGCAATTTACCGCAAAGCCAGCAGGCGAGGCGGTTGACGTATCTTGCCTAAGGGCATAAACAATAAGGGCAGGCAGACCAGGAATCGAGCTGGCGATCCACCTTAGGAAAGTAAACTCTTCTCCGTTTCCCATAAGAAGGCTTTCACTGATTAAACTCCTCCTGAGCTGTATACCAAGCTAAATACTTGATACTTTATATATATATTTATATGTATACAGTATATATTACCAAGAACAATAAAGGTAAGAGGAAATAAATTCAGATTACAACAAACAAATTTTGTTCTTAATATCAAGAAAATCAAGGTGATGACTTCATGGGTAATTTTCTGAAAACAAACAAAAAATGATAATAAATAACGTTCATGGCATACTTCCAACACGGTAACTCTGTCATATCAAGTGCAGCTTCCTTTTGGGGTAAATGAAGATCTATATTTAGACTTTTGGTGATCTGAAAATATTAGCTTTTATCTAAACCTTTTTCAACCTTAGACCCCATGCCAGCCAAACTATTACATTAGTTGTCACTACAGTTTTAGAAAGGATTAATCCATCCTTAGTGAACAGATGTAAATCAAGGCATTTTGGGGCACGTTGACACGTGGCATGAGGAAAGTGGAATTGAACCCACAACCTTTGGCTTGCAAGACAAGAACTCTCTCCACAGTCATCCATCTGCTTCTAACCCAGACAATCTGGATTATGGGCAATTCTGTTGATGTTAATGATAATGAAGGCAATGATAAATCTTCCACTAACACTACAGCTGTTTATGGAGTACCACAGGGTCTGGTACTTGGGCCCATTTGGTAAATATACTTCCACTGTAGGAAAACAATTTGTTTGGTCCTGGTATTGAACAGCTGAACAGCAGCAAAATTTATGAAGTTTATTCTCAAAGGATTTATTGGCGGATCAGATTAAGAGGCCGTCTTCTTCTTTGAGACAAACCTTTAGAAGAGAATCATAGTAGCTAATCTCCACTTAACATATTACCTTCAAATATATTAGGTTACACAGTCCTACTTCCTATTGTTGTGCTGATAATGCTCAGTTATATTTATTCATACAGACTTGATGAATCCAATCAGTTTATACAGTTTTCAGCTCTGTTTAAGAGATAAAAGACCAGAATAGAGCAAATGTCACGTTAAGATGCGAACATCAAATCTAGACCAATACCAGGGTATTTGTCTCCAACTTTATAAAGCGGACAACATAGAAGACAGAGAGTGAAGGTTTCAGGTCATAGTTCATTTTATTGGGACATTATTTACATCATGTACATATTGTTTCATTGAAACAAGAGTGTAGCACTGACAGGCAGCATCCTTTCTGTGTTTGACCAAAGAGAACGGTTTGCTGATTTGTGTCTGTCTTCAGGGGCTTAAAAAAATGTCAAAGTGGCTCCAGCCATGACCTTTCACCACTGAATCCATCCAGGACGAATATTCAGTGTTTCTTAAGAAATTAACAGATAACGCTCTGATGTTCTGAGCAAACTCTTCACAATATGACCTCATTTGGATTTTGAGCTCCATGAAATTGTTCAAACAAAAATCTTTAAAAACAGATATATACTGTATATACATTCACATACATATGTACATATAACATGGTATAAATATATTAAAATAGTTTAAATTACATTTCTTTAACGGCCTTCCATAAATAGATGACAGTTTTTCTCGATGCGTTAGTGTTGGAAACACAGTGCACTCTTTGATGAGCGGTTCTTGACTCAGTTGGGAATTGGCTCCATGCTGGATTATCATTGTTCTTCATTGTAAAACATTGCATTGTGCTATGACACTGAACACTGAAGAATTCTGGGTATTTTCTTGATGTTTAGGAGTGCACCTGACTTCGTACGGCTGAAGCTGTTGCGGTTTAACAAGTGTAACAAGTATATTATTACGACCACTGTATGTGGTCAAATTCAAAGTATTCTCCCATAAAGAAAAAAACATTCTAGGTTTCCCTCCGTGGCCCCCGATCAGGAGTCGGGGGATGGTGAATGGAAACGGAAGGCTTGGCGGCCTTCCCGAAGCAGTAGTGTCGCTGCCGCACACGCCCGTCAAACAAGATCTAATACAGACCTCCCAGTGTCTGGTTCTGTTCACAGATTCGCTAGCTGACACTTTGAGCGAAATCAAAGGACCTTAGAAATACTGAACAAGGTGCCGTTTTGGTGAAAACTGACAAATGGCCTCAACTATAAGTGCTTTTCAATATACAAAGATGCTTCACAGACACGTTTTTGGTAAAGTTGAACAAAAATAGAAGGCAAAAGTCAAAGGAAACTAAAGTGACCGTGAAGTTTCAATCCCGTGGTCTCGTTTGAGTCTTTGGGAGATTCACGTACTTCGTTAAGCAGGATGTTCTCGCTGAGGTCAGAGTTCACAGCTACGCTCTCCCACGAATAACACTGTACCTGAGAGGAAGCTGTGTTTGAAACTACAAATTTTCAGTCTGTGTTGTGAAGCCTTTTTGTTAACAGCTGTACCATGATAATGAAACAGAAAAAAAGTAAAAAGCAAAAGACTATTTAAAAAGTTATGATAAAAAGTGGGAAACGCCATCTTTGTGATCTAGAACAGCAAAATGTACAGAGTTCAGATACGTTCTCTTGGAATGGTACGGTCCATTGCTCAGAAAGCCAGAGTCGAGCATCAAGTGAGTTTTTGTGGTTTGCTTTGTTCGTCACACTGTTTTTGTTGGTTGTGTGTTTGTTGCAGTCCGACTCTGAAAGCTTCCCCCTCCACCAGCAGAAGAGCTGGAGCTTCAGTGACCTTGATCTTTCATAGAGTTCACGATCCAGTCGTAGATGATAAGAGTCATGCAGACAAACATGACAGCAAATCCTAATATCAGGAACATCAGAGCCTGGTGGAAGAAATCATTTCACAGTTAATTTGAAGTTGCTAGTTACACAATATTTTACATTGAGTTTACTAAAAAAAACAAAATATGATTGAAATTGTGAAATGTTTAGTAATGTCTTACCCCAATCTTCTGCATGGATTTCATTGACTCCTTCTTAACCAGTCTGATATAGAAAGCTGAGGGCAGGATGAAGATCAGCATTGCAGCAGCAGAGGCACCTGGAATGAGGAAAAATTGAGCCGTTAATCATAAAAAGTCAATAACACATTGTTAGAAAGTTGATGATACATATTAACATGTGCAGTTATTTACCAATGAAGCCAAAAATATCTCTGATGCTGGGGACAAAGATGACCAGAATGTTGGTTCCTGCTAGCAGGCTCACTGTGATAATAACGTGACGGATCCAGCTGAAGTCCTTTTTTGGGAAGAGCAGGTGGCCGACTGAGGTACGAATCTGTTCAGAACCAGACAACGATTAGCTCAATGGACTTCATAGTCTTCATGACTGACTGGATAATTAACAGTAGACCCTCAATACTTACAGGGAAGAGCACCACAGGAACCGTGAGTGTGACGGCGGCCAGCACAGCCAGACGAACAACCAGCAGGAGAATATCGTGCTTGTAGAACTTTGAGTAGGTGTGGAGCAGCTCAGGTCCCACGTGGACTGAATAGAAATATGACAGAGATCACTTTAGTTAAATTCAGCTTTCCGTAAATTCAGTTTCAACACCAATCACATCTAATTATCAAACAATAGCATGCTAACACTTTGGACTATGATGTAAGCTCTGTCTTTTGTAGCCAGTGTTGCTAGTGTAACAGAGTTAATATTGTAAATAATTCCATTTCTAGTTTGGGTTCAAGAGTAATGGGTGAAACAGCTCCCCCTGCTGGTGATTGGCAGTTATCACTATAGTGATCACAGACGTCTCGTTGCCAGTTCATCAGACTCGTGCGCGAGGCAGATTCACTGAGTTTAACACTCTGATAAAATGTTCCGTTAGCTTGATGTTAACATGAAATGCTATTCTTCATAAGGTGCTGTGGCTGCTGTGGTGAACCTGAGTCCTTACCAGTACATATTATGTTCCGTACAGGTACGTATTGTTTTATTTCTTTGTATTTCTGATAGAAATTTATTAAATACTGTTGCTAGGCCAGTTCATAAGAGACGTGCGCGAGGTGCTGTACCCGCTGTGATGAACCTGAGTCATGACCAATATTATGTTCCGAGCTGAGCTAGTACCCGACTATTATTATTGAGGTTATTAAGCTACTAATAATTATGCTAGTCTTTTGGGGGTTTTGTGTACAATTTGTTAAAAATATTTACAGGTTAATAAAATTAAGGCAAAATCGGTCAAGAGAAGGTTTTCAACCAAGTCTCTGCGCTGGTTAGCATGTGGAAGCTAACATTTAGCCACAGGACCAAAACGATGTTCCCTTTTTTCAACTTTATACGATATGATACAAGGTTTGCACAAAAAAGAGAAATTGACATCTAATGTCAAACATAACTGCTAATTGTTAAGAGGTGTTTGTGAGATCAGAGGCTAAGTTAGCTATAGCAAAGCTATGCTGCTAGCTGCAAGAATATGCTGACTTTGAATTACATCCAATGTAGTGATATATTATCAATGTAATTTGTGTTTTTCTTAATAAATACATAAAAATGTCTCCTTTAATTACCGGTGCCTGCTTTGACTGCTTTGTATAATGTCAAAGAGCGATTTTCAAGGCCTTATGTAACAGCTGCGATGTTCCAGAAAACATTTCTGGCTGTTTTTTGTTTTGTATTTGAAGTCAAACAGGAACATGCTGGCACCAGCTGCATCAGGTGGTGTTTTCACACTGTTGTGTTACCAGCCTTGAATCAACAAATTAGGATTTTTAATTGAAGTCCTCTTTACATTGCAAATTACTAAAACATTTCAAATTCAAGGTAAATGACCAGTGAACCCATAAAGTGAGAGTTTCACTCAAGACCAGAAGGTTTGAAAGAAAACACGTATTGTTTTATTTATTTCTCAATGGACAGTGTATATTAATAAACATTAATACACAGCTCAAGTAAGCTAATTTTTAGTTGTAGTCCGTTTGGCAGTTGTCAAAGCTAGCCTAAAAATCTATTATCTAGCTGACTATTAATTATGAAATAAATTTTTTAAAATTACGTAGATCTAGAGCTACCACAATGTAGTTTTTAAATCTTGCCTAACTTACTGTTGAAGGTGAGGTATCCGAAGAGGGCAGCCAGCAGGTACATGATGAACATGGCCAGGAAGGACACGTTGGCCACATTCTGCATCTTTTGGCGTGACCGGCTGTTCAGGGAAGGAGAGTTTTATTTAGACACCAGACCAAACTTTAAAGAAATATAACATTGGTGTAGTTTAAACATTATAGGACTTTGAGTTAAATTCATGCAGCAGCACTTACTCTTTGAGCTCATCATACATGGGTAGGATAGTAGGGTGGCACACAAAGGCAAAAGTGAGGATGGGTATAGCATAGACAGTCTGGAGAGATGGAAAAATATAAAGGTTAGAAGTTATTCTTCGAGTATTATTGAAAATATTCAAATCTGTTTAATCTGTGAGAGATTGATTTACCTGTGAGTTGTAGACAAAGTATTTAGGCTTGCAAGTGTCATCATCTGTAGTGACATTGTCGCTGTGGGGGGTGCTGTTGAACATATGCATGGTTTCATTTCCAGCGTCAAGAATAGGCAGAGGGCATGGAATCTGGAACTTCTTTATGATCACCTGCAGGAACATGTAGAAAAAATATATTTTTGGATGGTGCTATGTTATTACATTTCCTAAATAAACTAACCATTACAATGGGTTGTATCTAACTGTCAAAGGAGGAAGAAGGAAACAAGGTGGGATTGTACTCACCACAATCAGAAAAAACACCATGCAGAGTAAAGACAGACCACTGGTGTAACCAAGGTAACCTAAGGGAAACAGAAAAAATGTCATTGCCGTTATAAAGCTACCACTTCTACTTTTATTATTACATAGGAACAAGATTTTATGACACACATGCACACACACACTCCTTACCCAAGTTCCTGAGCAGCGAGAGAGGCAGGATAACAATAATTGAGACCAGAATCACAAGGTAATCTCCATTGATGTACCATTCACTGAAACACACAGAAAAAACATCTTGTCAGATTCTTCAGCTTACAACTTCACTGTTGCAGTGACAACAAATAAACATCAGAAATAGCTTAGACGAACTGGTCTGCGCAGGATGACAGCATCGCTCCCAGAAATAGGCACAACAAAGCAGCACAGAAAAGCTGAAGCCACATCAATTTTTAAAAGTTGGAGCGAGGTCGCAGTGAGCTCATACTGCGCACCATCTCGATGCGGCACTAGTCGTGACTTCTAAAAGAGGTTCTTTGAAGGGTCCGCTCTGAGTAACAAGGTGCTGGCATCCGTTCAAGATGTCCAGACGTCCCGCCTACATGGACACAGCTGCTCACCACGGACAGACAAAGATTCTGCTTCACCTACTCTTGAGAGTTGGCTCCGGATAAACAACAGGCAGCCATTTTGGGCGGTGTTCCACTTTACTTTGAGTGCTTGCTGACATAACCCTTCCGCTCATTTGCAAATATGTGACCTAATCTTTTTCTGATTATTGTTTTGACAGATTTTTTAAGTTGGCCTCACCTAAGCATATTGATTTACATTTTTAAAACGAGTTTGGAACATTAAAAATTCATTACAAATATAGATTAGAGTAGGGAAAGAACAAGCACATTATCCTGGAAAGATTATCCATCATGTTTTCTTACAGTACTATCCATAAACTGTTTTTATTTCCGACCTCTAGAGGGTGCTACAGAGCAATGTCCTCCTTTAACTGTGAAACGTATGCGAGGCATTTCATTTTGTACATTTTGTACTGACCAGGCATAAATTAATACCCACCTTGGGGACATTTTCATAACTGCTTCGACAACCAATGATTTAAAGCAATTTTCTGTATTTGACTTAAACTCAACAGCAATAATGTGTCTCTAATAGAGAATAGCTACCAGCAGAAGGTTGCTTAGAGTTATTTCTATTTCGTTAAGGTTGAAAGTAGTCATATTTCATAAGAGTCAGCTGGTCCAAGCAGTGATCAGAAAGAAAATAATTTAAAACAGACAACTCACCCATCGTTTGCTCCAGTAAAGGACTGAATGACAATGGGGAGTTCATATTTGATGAT
The DNA here is from genome assembly GCF_001444195.1 of Xiphophorus couchianus. NCBI lineage: Eukaryota > Metazoa > Chordata > Actinopteri > Cyprinodontiformes > Poeciliidae > Xiphophorus > Xiphophorus couchianus. The sequence goes on along the minus strand of NC_040244.1, from coordinate 14,751,990 downwards.
GAAGAGGTAACTCGACATAGCTGCAAAAAAATAAAAAGAAACAAGACCAGTTAATACGTTTTATTCAAACATAAGCTGAGTCATGCATCCAGGAACAAAGATGTTCCTAAGGAAAAAGAAGTGACTTCAGTCACTACTCCATTTCTACAATCCATTATTTTCCAAGATGCACCACATGACGGTGAGTGTAGGAAGCAGTTCAACCACTGTTGCATAACACAAAAAGAGCCGTTTTGCTACTTAAAGGTCAGTCCCTCACCTCCAATGTTCTGCATGGTGATGGAGCAGGAAGCAGCCAGTTTTCCTGGGATCCCAAAGGCCTTGTAACCCAGTGTCTCGTAAACAAGAGCACCTGGAAAAAGAGGGAAAAAATGCAAAGAGTTTTAAATATTGACATTTAAATGTGATCAAACATAAAAAGTTGCTGGAAAGTCAGTGCTGTTGCTCACCTGCTTCATTGGCTGTCTTTAGCAACAAGTGGACAGAATACAAGGAGAAAATGGCAACGGAAACCAGGAGAATCCTGTAAACACAAACGAGAGAAAAGATCTTCAGCTGTAGACTCGTGACTAAGATGTAATTACAAGGAAATAAAACGTGACTGCAATGAGTAGCAGGCCCCAATCAATGCTAAAATGCTGAACCTGAGACTTAAAGCTCAACTGAAAGACAACTGTTCTTTCCTGATGCTAAACAATCACACCCACATATAGCTAAAGTGAAGGTCAGGTGTTATTCCGTGACTGCTGAGCATGTGCTATGTTCATTGACTTTCTGAAAGGCTCGGACCTTGCATTGTTTTTTTTTGCTTGTTTTGGAGTTCCCAGCCTGAGCCATCAGCTTTTTAAGGAATTATCTTTGACAGCTAGGAGTCTGCACAGAATCACTTTGATGTAAAAGCTATAAATCTAGAGTGAAATCTGGGTGAAATCCGGAACAACCCCCTTCAAATGATAGACTGCACCAGCAGAGTAGGATAGGATGAGAGGTTTCCCTGCACAGGATCATCTTCATGCCACTCAGATACTGTAGGGCCAGTACAGTTTGTCCCAATGTATTAATAGACCAGGTAGAAATTAATCTCTCAACCATTTGAGACTCGCAATGCAAAAGTAAGATCACTGTCTGCCCACTTGCTCTCATTGGACGTCCTTAGTATGTCTCTTGACAAAATTAGCTTCAACCCAGGAAATATGCCTCTGTTGACGTCTGGTTGGGAGCCACTTTCTCCAACCAATAATCAGCTTCCACCCAACAATGTACACAAGAAGTAGCTACTTTGTTTTTTTTTAAGCTCCAACTTCCTACAGACCCTGACCTAGATTAGTCGATCGCCGTCAGACCAAGATCCTTAGTGGACCATTCATGATCCCCAGCATGTGAATGGCATCTATTTGGTTTACGTAACGCCTGGCCACCAGGATTATCAGTAAGCTGCTTCTCTGGAAAGTGGCCTACAGCTTTCGACTGATGATATGCACACTACCACAAGGCTAACTGAGAGAATACATCCGCATTCTGCTTTATTCAGGAATCACTTCTATTTTTTCATTGCTTAGACAAAAAGTTAGTAGAGATCTCTTCCTCATACTGAATACCATCTATACATCATGCACTAGAGTAAACAAAGCCTCTGTAACACTTTTCTTTGTTCTGTTTAAAAAACTATCAAGAGTCTGATGAAACCCAGGGTGCGAATGTCACAAGAAGTCTGGAAGTTGTTCACATGAACAGCCAACAGGGGTCACCATTACCAAAACCCTCCAACCACCTGCTTTTCCTTGAAGATGTATTTTTCTCTTCAACATTTCTAATCTACAGCAAACATAGGTGAAGCCGCACAAATCAGAACAACTGCAAATGTTTAACCTGGCATGTTGCCTCTCTGTTAGGGTCACACACCTGTTGGCAGAGTGGGGGGGGGGACTATCTTGCACAATTTGGGAATACCAGGACCTGAGACCTTGAAGAGACACCTGCCTGAATTGGAGTTGAGAAATGTTGGAGCTAAAAATGAGGTTTCAGGTTTTAGGTGATGGAAAAGTGCTTACACAAACAGGGCGATGCCGGTGTTGGCCATAGCGAAGGACAGACCCAGGATGCCGCTGCCCATGATGGCATTGCCCAGGTTGAAGACGGACATGCCGAAGGAGGCACTGCCCTGGTGCTGAAGAGGAGAAAACAGAATTTAAAAAAAAAATAGTAGAAAAAAAAAAAACTACATTGTGGAATAAATAAACCTGAACTTACATATTCAGTTTCATATTTCTTCTTGTTTGGGTTATGATCAGAGAGGAAGTTTTGACTCTCTGCATCTGCATCAGGGTATTGCCTTTAATAGAAGAAAGAGATGTGTTAAATGAGCTGACATGTCAAACTTTTTTTTTGGTTTGTTTGTGAAGACATGTTAAAGACGAGCCTCACCCATTGAGAGGAATCTTCTTGGGAAAGTCAGAGTACGCAAAGTCGTTGCTGTTGGAGCTGCAGCTGTCGTCGTCTTGAGGAGCGTTCAGACATTTCATCTCAGTTCTAGAACCGGCCAGCTTGTCATTGGGCATTTTAGAGCTGAAAATATAGAAATCATAACAAAAAGGTTTTAAGTAATTGTGTTTTATCATTTGTTTATTTTCCTTGATTCCATATCTGCCACACCTATGCCTCTTGTTAAGGTGTGTTAATAATAATAGATAAGGCAAACAGGTATTCCTTGTCTAAGAATGCATATCGTCAGAACAGATCAAAATCATATCACAAAATCATAGACTGTTTATTGAAGCGTCAAGGTTTACTTTTAACAATGTCTGATATTACAAGTAGGTGCATAAGATGTGCTGGCTAAGTATTTCATAAAGCTTATTCTGATGAGGCGTTTTAGGTCATCAAAATGTACTACCTGTGCTTTTTTAAGGTCGGAGATTGTCATCTGTTTTATTTAATCAAGATGTTCTATTTTTAATGTATGCAAAGGAGGAATATCAGATTCCATTTTGAAATCTCGTTTCAATACGTTTTAAGCAGGTTTTTTTGGGGGGTGTTGGTAACAGTTTTCGATTAGGTAGCACCGACCGACAGATGAGGCAGCATCGATGAGATCGGTATCAATATTAGACCACGTGAGTGAGATCTTTTCAGCGACGGGAGGGGCTGAGTGACGAGGCAGCCAGTGGAAAAATACCGGAGCTCGAGTCTTCACAGCATCACCCAGACTAGAGTGAAGAGGAAGTGATGCTGAAGGACAAAAAGACCCGCAGAGGCTGATCTTTACAACGCCCCTCAGAAAATCATTTGTTATTTACATTACTTCATAAAAAAGTTTTAAAACAGCTTTAAAGACAACCAGCCTTTAAGAGCATAAAACAACAGAATCGGATCAAATCTTGAGCCAAACGTGCTCCAGTTGTCTTGACTTAGTAAAATGATCCCTCCTGTTTCTTCCTGTTATTCATTTCTCCCGAGACTGGCCAACCAGATCCTTTTAATAACATTATTTCCACAGCCGGCTCCAGCAGAAACACAGACACGTGTGTTCCTTTTATGGGCATAGCGGGCCATTTCTTTTCCGCAACGGCTCGCGCTCTGACTCACGCCCAAGTTATGTTTCTACATTTTTCAAAATAAATTAAGCTCTATATTTTAATGTCAGTTTTTTTTTTTTGCCTAGAAATGCAACATTCAGACATCAATATGACACGACATCATTAAATTAGATTGACCACAATGGCTTCATTTGTTCACATATGACGCATCTGCTTTTTTTTTTTTTTTTTAAGAAAAACAAAATCCAAGATTTAAATATTTAAAGTGTCAAATTTTTAATTCTTCATCACAGGGGAATTAAAATAAATATATATATTGTTTAATGAATACATAGTCAAGTTACGGATTACAAGTCATAATAAAACAAGAGTTTGATTTTCTAAGCTTCCTGCAATTTGAAAGTCTGCACTTCCGCCGTCTGGTAATTTTCCAGTCTTTCATTCAACACCGGCATTCTTACCTTCGTACGGGGGAAAGAAACCTAAAAAAAAAAAATCCTTCCTTTTGTGGACAAAACAAGAGATCTCCGATCGATTTCTTTACAAAAATCAGCCGATCCTTAAGATTATTTACGTTATTTGTAAATGAATAGGAAATGAATGAAAAAGTCTAAGCAAAAAGACGATCTGATCTTTAAAAAGACAACCAAAGCAATTCAAGTAATCAAAGTAAAAAATACTTGAAATGTCAAGAACCGACACGCGTAAGAAGGATAAATTTGGTTTATAGAGAAAGACGGACAGAAAGCAAGAGTCCCCGGCGATGCGATGTGTTCCCAAAGAAGAGCCAGCACTGCTGGAGGAGTGGCTGGGACTCACCCTTTATTGCATCAGCTCTGATCCCCGGCAATAGAGGGGGGCGGAGCAAAGGCTGGACTAGATTTACGCACGCTGTGACGTGCTATTATTTACAAACAGATAGCTGACCAAGAGCTCTAGCTACTGGGAAACCACAGGCATCCACCAAAGGAGGAGCTCTCAAGTAAAATCACCCTGCCTTGAATTCGACTTTACAAAATATAGAAGAACTATCCATTAATGCAAAAGGACTATTGTAAATGGAGGAAAAATGCTTTTGAGTTCCAGCAGTATACTTGTTGAATATCCACAATGCAACATTTATTCTTATGTAATTTTATCACCAGTAATATAACTCTCTGCCTGTAAAACTCACTCATCTGTCCAGTTCGTTCTGGTCATCATTGCTGTGATGATGCTCAGTGAAAACATAAATGTCATGATGTCAAAAGGCTTGTGTGTGTGCGTGCATACAAGACAAACATAGGAGGTCAGAGGTCGTTACCCCTGAGGCAAACAGAGGCAATAAAATGCCATCAACCTTAAAAAGTTGTGACCTTTTGTTTTGGGACATCATCAGTGAACAAACTGGGCCAGAATCAATGCTGATGCCTTCCAAACTTTCTGCTGAAATGTTAATAGAGTTCAGTTCAATTCAGTAAAACTTTCTTCATCCCAAAGGGAAATTAAAAGTTGCAGTAATTGAGTGGTGATGGCTGTGGGCAGGAAGGATCTTCTGTAGCGCTGTCATAGCCAAACTGGCATTCTGGGTACAATGTCATGCAGTAATGAGCCGTAATTTTAGCTTTATGCTTCAGAATTCTTTATAAAACATGCAGGTTTTCCAAGATGGCAACAAATTAAAATGCTGACAACCTGAAATTTTAGACTCGAAGGTAATATGCTCTGTTAGTGTTAATCGTTAATCTTCCTATTCATTTGTTGCAATTGATTACAGCTGAAGAACTATCAAAAATACTAACGTAATAAGAAAGAAAAGCCAGAGAATTTTAAGAACAGCGTCACATCATCAGCATATAAGGATAACTTTTGTTCCAGCTCTGCCAGCTGCATGCACAACAAGTCTGAATACGTTCTTATTGCCACAACATCTGAACATCAAAAATCATTTCAAGATTATTGATTAGGATAGTGACAGACAGAGTTGTGCACAAAATCTGAATCCCTCTGGGCCAGCTAAGTAAAGCAAGCTGACAGCTACTGACTAATAATTACATGTAAATTATTTTAGGTTCCTTTTTTAACAGCCAGACTTGATAAAAAGAGGAACATATTTGGATTTTGCTGTTTACACAGATATGTTGCCGTATCTGTATTGTTGAAGGTGGCAGTGAAAGGTGATGTACAAACACACAGTGTTAAGCTGGATAATATTTTTAGCCCTGCTTTGGTGTTGATGTCTTTAGCTTGAGTTAATATTTATGTTGTTTTTGTAATCCATGCCATTACTAATACATTACACAATGTCTTTTTATAAACTTAGTTAGCTTCACTGGATTATTTATGTTTTTGAGAATTTTTACAACCAATATTCATAACTTATAGCTAATTCAGTAGTTTAGATAGTTGATTATTTAGAGACTATTTAGCTTGACTTTCATTACACATACCATATAGCTAATTTGTTAGACAAGATAGCAAGTGTACATTGTATTTGTAACTTCAAAATTCAAATTCATTCTTCTTTGATGAATCCCACTCCCTGCTCTGATCTCCACAGATCCACGGCAAGGTTTTTGAAATGACAGTGGACCCAGGTGACGGGTGTCAGTCCGGATCAGGGCGTGAGCGCGGCTTCAAAGCCAGAACTCCCCGCCTGAATGAGATTACACCCGAACACCCTCATGTGAGCAGCGGTCATCCTAATCCTCACTCATCCTGCTGGCTCCTCTGGATGTGTCATGTGTATGCATGTGGAGTGTCCTATTCCCTAATGTATTAGTAATGGCAAGGCTTACAAAAGGAACAGTACACCTGCTGGCAGGGACTTCATGAACCGCTTGATGCCTCTCAGTTGATGCTGCTACTATTAAAAGCGATTTCACTGTTGCACAGATGTTGTCTATTAATAACTGTGTCATTGCTTGTGTTTTTCCATCTATGACGGATTGATCAACTTCTAACATGCTTCACTCCTCTCCCTGCACCGCAGGCTTCGTCACATCGTAGAGGTAAAGCTAACAATAGTTAGTTACTGTTACTACTACTGATAAAAGTTTATTTCTATACCTGCCGCAACAGTAGTAGGGCTGAATGAATGATTAATCCAAGCCAATAATCCACCCTGCAGATCTGAGTCATACAGGACGCAGATTTCATCAGACATGCAAGTACAGACAGGAGTTGCACACAATGCAGCGAAGAGTAAGTACGATATGAAGCCACGGTCATGGAGCCTCTCCTTAAAACGGACCAAATCTAAATAAAGAGATCTTTGTTGACATGTTATGAAACATGATGATGTCTTTAAAGCCTGAACTGCTCTACAAAAATGTTCACAGCCTCACATTCGTTTTTGTTGGTCATGTGACTAGAGCTAAAAATTGAGCACATTCCTGCTTTCCTTCACGACGTGGCAAATTTAGGAAGGTTGGGCTGAAGGGCAGGCAAACTAATTTATTCCATCGTACATGTAAAAATATAAGGCAAAGGTTGAATTTGATCTGAGTGATAGTGACATAAAAGCTTATGCCGATGAAAGCATGACAATGAATCATGATCTTCTGTGAATGAATGTAATCAATTCAAAGAAAATGTCTCATATAAGAAAATGTCTCATATTCTACTGGACAGGTGAAAGAGGGCGGAGCCAGTCAGTTAAACCGACTGCTTTGTGTATTAATCTATTTAAGATGGTTTCAGTACTTCCATTGTTGGTGTATATCAGACCGTCTCTCGCTGCTGCTACGAACCCAACAGCTGCGGTCTCTTCGAATAACGCTGACTTTGTCGCCGACTGCCTCATAAGTACCAACAAGAGCCAGTTCTGAGACGTTTAGGGAAACAATGCTTTCACTGTTATGGTTGCTTGGATCTAAATGACTGGGAGTAAACAGTAGAAGACGTGAATCTACTAGCAAAGCGATTAATCAGAAACCACATAGGTGCGTATAGGCGCCAGAGAAATCTTCGAGAAAGTTTCGGTATGCTTACAAAGAAGATTTAATTACATTTGGTGAGAATAGCAGGAGCGTAGCAAGAATTTTTAGGTCCTTTGACTCGGTGGGCCCCCCTTTCTCACTTGATCAGTTTTTCCCACAAGAGAAAAATAGACTTACAAGTATATTAAAATATTGTGTAATTGTCAGCATAATAAAAATCAAATGTTATGATTTCACACAACCTTTTTTTGACTGAAAATAAAATAAATAACATCAGTGTTGTCATCTGGACATGATGAGAGACCTGATGCTGCTGATGTCTGTTACTATTCTTTGCTTCTTGTGGTTCTGAAAGGTTAAATATATGTTTCTCATGACATAAACACATTTCCAAAGAGGCTGATGAGACAAATTTCATACTGTACCTTGTTTACTGTAAACTCTGTATAAAACAAGTGCAGGCTGGGCGCCTTTCTCATTCGAGGCACTCCTTCAGAATTTATTTTTATATTTAATACATTGAATTAATTAAGTCATTCAGTAATACTTAGAAAACCACCCTTTTTCAAGGTCAGAGGCATGAAATCTGACTCAAGCGCATTAACTTTTTGTAATATGATGTGTGTCATATAAAAAGTGGACTTAAATCGTGTTCGTCACTAATTATGGTCTTTTACTCCGTTTGGTTCTAATCCTCTGTAAATTGGCGGTTAATCACCTGGGATTAGCTATGAATTGTTTTTAATTTTCTTTCATTCAGTGTTTCCGGCAGCATGATTACGGTGCTATTTTATAAAACTGTGGGATTACAAAGAATTCATTAATGCTAAATGCGTCATGATTAATAATTAACAGAGTTGTTTTACTGCAGGATGACATCAACTGATAGGTGGTGATAACTTTGGTCCTGAATGGATTTATGATAGCAATTAGCCCATTAAAGCAATGAGATGTCCTGTTCACTTCCAAGACTGACTATCCTATAGTACTACTCTATTTATACAATACAAGCACCGTGCAGTTAAAATTGGGATTTTTCTATTAGGTTACAACAAGGAAATCAATATTTTTATCATCCCCTAATATGTTTGAGACATGAGTGCAAAAGCAACCCAGCAAACGTTTGTTAAGCTGAGCCTTTTGTTATAGCAAGCCTGAAAAATGGCTCAGTTCCCATTTTATCATGACAATAAACTGGTGAAAACCTGCCCTGCCTATAAAGGAATGCAGGAGACCTGCGTCAGACCAAGTACCAGGACTGTTCAGAATGCATGTTCTTCCTTCCTCAACCTGTAAAGTAAGTCTATCATAGAAGTATGCAGTCTATTTAATGGGAAGGAGCGTCTATAATAATGTCCTTAACAATACCAGCCCTTCAATTCTCATACGTCACCACCACAAGCTCTGCACAAGCAGAGCATTTGGTGGACATCTCCTGCAGCCTGGAGATGTCCACCAACATCGGTCTCAGTGGACACCAGACAACCTTATTGGACATCCGCAGTACGCAAGGACACGGGGCTGTGAGTCTGGCAGACTGGTCTGGGGTCCCACAGGGAACTCTACGGACACCCTGCAGACTTCTCATTGTTCTCCTTGTGTTACCATCTGCAAAGTTTTCAGATAACTCTGACACGGTCTACCTCATCACAGGTGACAATGACTCAAGAGTACAGACAAAACTTTGTGAACTAGAACAAACTTCGAGAAAACTGCAAAACACCTGAAACACTGAGTTCCTTCAAAGCAAGAATAAAACCCCTCTGTCTGTTACTGGTTTTCGCAATTGTTGACTGTATTATGTGTTTATGATGTTATATGTTTTCACAATGCAAAGCACTTTGAACTGCCTTGTTGCTGAAATGTATTTTAATGAAACTGACTGACTGACTGGTTGACTGACTGGTGCCAGTGGAACCACCTCAAGACCAATGTAGGGGAAAACTAAGAAGCTGGTGGATCAAATCTACTATTCTCAGCTGCCAACAAAGTGTTTCTTTACCTATTCCATTAATGTGATACATTTATGTGATTTCTAAGAAGTGAATCGCTGATTCTACGCAACAGATTAAATATCCTGTAGTATTTAAGGAGTGTCTAATTTGTACTTTCAAGGAGGAGTTGCTGAATCCTCTACTGAAAGGTTTTCATCTCGCCGAGGCACAGTGAGGCAAATGTATCACATCACGTGACCCACTATAGTCGTCATATCAACTGTCTACATTGTTCTGTGTTGGTTGAAGCCGACATACTCAGTCTATCTTCCCCTGGTAACGCTGCTAGCTGTGGCCTTGTGGGGTTTTGTAGATTGTCAAGGTGAAAACATGATTTAGATTTTTGCAATTCTTTGCTTCTCTTTTCTAAAATGAGTCAAAATCAACAATTTGGAAGGTGTGTGACCTTTTTCTACACAGTTTGAAGCACATATAATGCAGAATCTAATTAGCCCTTCAGCCTAAGAGTGTACCCGATTACCCCGGGGCTAATCACCTCCCCGGCAGCCCTCCATGTTCTTATGCAATTTCGTCACCCACTGACCGAATGAATAGCACATCACATTTAACCCTGCCAGTCTCCCGCCAAGTCGCCCCCTTCTGGGTCCAGGTTGGATCCCAAACAGCGCTCTTGTCCTCTCGGGGGGGGTTATTTATTAACTTTTCATATTAACTCCCTTTAGTGTGGAGGTTTCCTTGCTCTCTCACCTGACCCCAGCTGAGTGTTCTTGGAACAATCAACCACGGAGGAGGATATTCATTACAATGTAGACAGACATCTTTTTCTTGCCTTTTTTGTTTCCAAGAAAGAGATATAATGATGAGCCAAGTCTTATCTGGAAAACAGGTCAATGGGTTTTTGTTCTCGTGTTGGTGTGAGCCAAGCATAAAATGTGAAGATTTGGCTCAGTCCATCATATGGGAGGTTACTGGGTTATTTCCATTAGAAAGAGTGCAGAAGGGGATAAGTGGAGCTTTGGGTGCTGGCAAAAATATGAATTTTACGTTTTGTTTGTGAAGCCAGAGCCACAGCTTTTCAATGTCTGGGATTTTTGCTGGACGTGCCTCTGCATATATAAGTACATTCTTTTTTCGTGGGGCCAACTGGTGCGTCCAAACAATCCCTGTTCGACGCTGCCAACACAAAGGAACGTTGTGGTCATCAGACTGTAAAGAAAACAATTGGCCGAAGAGGAAATGAGTTATCATTTGGGAACCTTGTAATGTCATTCAAACTCATACACAAACGATCACACAATGGCAAAGTTGATCCTGATCGGACACAAGGACCCCAGAGGATCAGGGTCACTACGTCAACAAGAGTTAGCTAAACATGACCTGCTAACACAATGGGAAATCCGACAGAGTCCATACAGCCTTGTTGTGTACAGATTGCTTTTTGTGGCTTTGCCTGTCCAGGTTGGATTTCTATGTTAGAATCAGTTTTTGAATAGAATTTGACCGATTTATTTTCAGAAACATAATGCAATTACAAAAAATGGGGTGGAAACACGATTAAAATGTGATTTTTAAAGTTAACCTCAATTTTTGATGTTTGGTCTTGTTCACTTCAGACTTTTATTCTTGCATTTTATGTATAAAAATCAGGACAGATCATGAAGTACTTGGATAATTTATGTCCCAGGAAACACAAGAGTTGGAAAAACTGCACAAATATGTTGGTTAGAAATCATGTTATTTTTTTTCCTTTCAGTTACTGTTTTCCTTCTGTTGGGGGTAAACAAATCTCATTATCAAAAAACAATACAATGATTTGTGTATCACTGGTGTAATAACAGTTGGATAAACAAATACCTTAAACCGCATTTATGCATTGCAGTCATGGTGGATGTTGAACTCAAGAGTTTTCAGGATGACTTTTTGTTGTAATTCAGACTCAGGATTCTGAAACTGGAACCCAGTAGGATGTCAAAGAGCATCATGATAGTTAGCTAGATTGTTATTAGCTTGATAATCACTGTTAGCTATTATCTTACTTGTCACTATTAGCCTGCTAACAAAAAGACTGCTATTAATCTTGTTTTTGAAGAACTACAATAATTTCACTTCTGTTTAGAAAACCAAAGACAATAGTCAAACATGTAATTTGTACATAGTTCCTGAGATATTTCCATTGTCTACAGGCAAGGGTGCCATCTTAGCTGAACATCTAGGTAAGCAACCAGGTTGATCCACTGGACAAAATCTCAGTGCAACTTTATATAAGTTATTAAATTTAGCTTTGTAAAGTCTAGAGGTACCAGAGCATCCCTTGATTTGGGAGCATTACCTTCGTAATCCTCTTAGTGGTGGGAAAGTGGTTTAATGTGCACAGTCTTTATGACAGCCACACAAATGGGGGGATCACGTTAGTCTTAGGGGCCCCACAGGGGGCTGGGGGGGCCGCCCGTCTCGCGCTCTGAAAACTTTCCACCCAGGATGGCTCTCTGGTCAGCCATGTGAACCCATTGACTCTCTGATCGGAGAGAGAGCGAGTCCATGAGGCAGACAGAGGAAGAAGAAATGAGTCAGAGGTCAACCGTCAGTTAACCTAACGATAGGTTAATTGACTGCTAGCTGACTATCACTGTTAAAAAACCCACGTTGAATGGAATAGGCTTATAAATGACGTTCATTTACAATTTAGCATGTACTCTTTGGCTACTAAAGCTAAGCTACTGTTAGCCACAGGAGTCTAATTATTTTTGGTTTAGAGCTATGATTCACATCATCATTTATAGGTGCTCAACATTATAATCAACTGTAGTTAATAGTTGGCGAATAAATGTCAGTAAATGTCAAAAAGTTCACATAACATGTTTTCAGTTCCAGGTTAGCCAGAATAGTGTTTTTCTTACACGTCACATAATAAGACACACAGATGTGCTTTCAGGTTGGAGAGACGTATAAAGTGCGAAATCACTTATCGCAGCTTCACTGCTCACACGGCTCCTGCTGCTTGGCTTTGTGCTGCTATACGTGTGTGTTTGTGTGTCTGTCCATGATCGTGTAGTTCTGAAAACATAAAACCAGTCTCAACATTTCACTCTTCACCAGCGGGGAAAGGAAAAAGGAACAAAAGGAGATACAAAGGTGACTTGGTTCGGTCTGCACCATAACGTCAGGGCACTGCGTCAGTTTAAGGCAATCTGTGGCGTTACACTCATTGGTGGTACAGTAGTTCCCATTCTCACATCCATACACTAACCTTTATATATACAGGTTGATGAGCTTTGATGCTCATCAACTATTTTATTAGGTGTACTTATGTAATTTCTTGTTAGGATACACAATGAATTAGCCAACCATATGACAACAACTCAATGCCTTTCGTGACCTACAGGATGGCAGTTGTGTGGATGAAAAAGCCACGTTGATGTCTGAGCTCAGAGGAGGAATTTGTTCCAGCCAAGGTCAGTGGAATATTATCTCTCACTGCAAAACATGTTGAACCCTCAAACAGACGGACTTCGTTACCGCTCCATGTTCTGTTAGCGTAGAACGAGAAACCGAGGCAGTGCCTCGCCAAACAACTAAAGAACACAAGCCTCCATTTTAGGACTGGGTCAATCAGATGGTAGGAAAGCAAATTCCTTTTCGTGGCGGCATCTTGTTGCATCTTGGAAATATTTTTGTAAATAAAGTAAACACATCCTCGAAGCCAATAAGCCGGTTAAGATATGCGCCCCGTCAGATGAGTTGGTGAATCTGCTGATCGCGTGAGTCATCCCCCTTCAACTTCCTGCTGTCTTTTTTATCGTTTTTTGCCGGTAGCAAGATCCGTTTGTTCATCAAGCAAATTTACTTTTGGAATTCCAATTTGCAATTTTATGGTAAATGGAAACGCAGCTACTGATCTTTCTGCTGCGGGTGAGGGAACGTAACGGATAACTTCTGGAAACAACAACCAGAAGTAGCCATTTAAGGAAATGATCCGATTGGGAGTCAGAATCCCAGTGGAAGAACAGCACTCCCATGATGCTCTCCATCCATAGTCAGGTCCCGCCTCTTCCTTGCATTGTTCATGTCATTAAAATTCTTCTGCATCCTGAACCTGGATTCCATCCACATGCACAAAGACTTATGACACCTAAAATATCACATTTACAATGTGGCTCAATATACAAGTCTGTCGGGATTTATCAAAGCATTGCTGGACAGTCGAAAGACTTCTCAAATTCTCCCGTTAACCATTCAGTTTGGGCATGTGCTGTTCACGTAAGGAGAAAAACAAACCCTGATCAGAGCCTTACAGCTTCCTGTTTGTCTCTGTTTGCTGAGGTCGACTCAGCACAGGACATGCGACCCGAAATGCCTTCACCGTGATGGCTTCCGGAGTTAAAAGGAAGTAAACAGTTTCCTGATGCAAGAAAGAGGTGTCTGCTGCCTGTAAGTCATCCGACTGACACACACAGAGAGCGAGCGGTTCCAACGTTTACAGAACTGCATGTTATGTTTTTAATAGGCTTTGTAGTTTTCTCAGGAGGGCATTGCATTACTAATTAGTTCCCGCCACAAAGCAGGTCCAGAAAGGTATTTGAGAGCGGTTCTCATCACATGATTACAAATAGGATTTAGCATAATGTTCTTACTCATAATTAGAAAATTGCATACCAAAGCCTCACAGAGGATTAGATCTGGACCTGGACGGATGAAAATATATTTAAGGAAGTAATTCATTTAGTGAGAATCCACCAAGCTGCTTAGTAGGTATCTGCAAATGGAACGGCAGGATAAATTCAGTCTGGTGACAGAATGGGCGCAGCAGTTTTAGTGCATCAAACCTATTCTTGGATGTGTCCCCCCCCTGCCCCCCAAGAGTCCTTTCATGTTCTTTGTGCGTACATGCTACTATGAGTGCAGGTATTCGACAGAGCGGTGCGACAGAGCATGCGTGATGGATGGATTTTGTCGTGTGCGCGCTAACCTCCGTGCCCGGCTGTGTTGGCCGAGCACACACGTGTAAAGTTTAACCAGGCTCGGGAATGTAGTTATGCAATGCGAGAGGTTTTTCCATGCAGACACAGAAAAAGATTTTACCTCCCCCCGCCAAAAGAAAACGACACAAAAGCAAACATAAACACAGCTAAAAGAGGAAACACTATCGCAGCTTGCATAAGCGGAGATGGTTACTATGGCTGCGGTAACAGTGAAGGTCAGTATATTCCCTTTGATGGTCCTGTGTTTGTTATTTCTCAACTTCTGTGAACTGAAAGCAAAGCGACTGAAATGTGTAGCCTGCTTTACATCCCACTCCAACTCACTAAATCTCCTGTTTATTTACTGAACATACCCAATATACTGTACTATGCTATACCCAATAGCAATAGCAACCACTGCAAACTGACAGCTACAGTGAATCAGAAAATTATTAATAACCCTTTAACCTTTTCACATTTTGTGTGCAGATGAAAAGGAACCACACATGCAACCCCCATCACCAAGCATGGTGATGACAGCATCATGCTGTGGGAATGCTTTTCTTCAGTAGGCAGTCATTTTGGATGTTATTGTTTACATACGGACATTTTTCATGCATGTGCTCAATGCTGTAGGGCAGAAAGATGATTCTTTTTACACCATCCATAACCGCAGTAAAACAATTCCATTAACTAAATAAACCCTGCAGATAGAGCTGTTATTGATTTAATGTAGTGAGCCACTGTAAAAGGAAAAATAATGCTGAAAAAAACATTGCAGAACAACTCAAAACCTTGTTTCTGTAGTGGCTGCGCTGCACACAGACCAGTTGCCACAGCAACTGGCTAGAAACAGCTCCACTAATCAGTATCAGAGTTCAACACCGACAAACATGCAAACATTTCCCACATGAAAAACAGAGCATTCTGTCCTTTACAGTACTATGTTCTTTAGGTTTGATGTTTATTTTGTGATTATTAATGAGTTTTTATTTGAATACAGTGTGGTTGATTAGCTAATTTACACCTGCTTTACTAATGATCTGTCAGAGAGTTGGTGTGTGGGTCTGCTTTTAATTTCTAACCTGAACAGCTACATGCTAATGTTCTCAAAGTCAAGTTAGCATAGCTGGAAGAAAACCAGTTAGAGGCAAAACCAAAGTATGTGCAAACTTTGTAGATTCATTGTCCAGACATAAGTGTGGTTTGATGGTGGCTGCTTCCAGTGCCACTGTGTGGGAACATCCTTGTCTTTGGAAGACCATTTCCTAACGCTTTCACTCTGTTCCCCGTCCTGCAGAGCGTAACAATGCCGTAACTCGGATGGATCTGCAGTAACACCCAGGGCTCTCACGCTGTGTGTTTGGGTACTCTCCGTCTTGACTTGTATCATAAAATCTCTTGGGGTTCCTTGTGTCTGTGAGCTCAAACAGATTTAACTCACAAATTCCAGATACAGAAAGTCAACCAGGGTTCATTGGTTTAATCATTCCTTTGCCCATAAACCACATTTACAGAACAGTCATCTTTAGCTGAAAGGCATTTTAATGAAAGATTAACACCTGACTAATCTTTTACCTTCCTGAGTACAGGACGTCTTTAGGATTACTCTGGTTGGTGTTGGAGACTAAAGAAGGGTTCTCGTTGTTTTCAGCCATGTGCGTTTCATATTCATGCAGAAGGGCCGTGTTATTCTAGAGTTATCTTTACCAGCAGCAGCAGCAGCAGCAGCACATAAAGCTGGATAGTTTCCAATCTGCTGCTCAACCATAGAACTGTGACATTTGTTGTCCTTTTTTGAGCTTTACATCATGTTAATGTTATTCCCTCATCAACAACAAACCTGGAGTGTTGCTTTGATTTGTTTATGCATGTTTGAGAAATCCCTTAATCTCCATGGCAACCATTCAGCCGTGCAAAACACATGGGTGGACCTAGCTCCGCCTTCTTGGAGCTGCAGTTTCCAAGCTTCTTTCCGCCTCACAGAGCAGCTCCTCCCCCACTCGGCTCCTTCAGACTAGCCAGCAGCAGTTAGCAAATACCTGGTGGAACTGGGGATCTGCTGAGCTCATTATATGAGCTATTTCAGATAAAAAATATTGTTAAACGGTTAATAGAGGAGCCATGTTGTAATGACTTCCTGGAGGCAAAGTTTTCGAAAGAGCAGGAGTTTCTTAAAGAGACAGAGACCCAATTTCCCGTTGTTGAAGTATGAAAAATTACATAAACACCTATTTAGCTTATGAAGTCTGATTTCTTTCAAGTCATATTTGACATATACAGCATATTTATAACAACCAAAGGTAACACAGTTACTAGATTTTGCTACACTTTGTGAATGGAAAACACATAACATTGTGATTCATAGTGTTGTGGATTGATCCTATAAAAGTCCAACTGATGACCGGATCGCCGCTGCCATCCCTGGATGTGTGAGTAAGCGTGTTGCCAAAATAAGTCTACCCTGTCATTGTCAAACTGTTGTGAACACCGTGGCTTAGAGTAAACTTTGCACGCTTGAATCGCTCGCTTGTTCCCAGCTCAGATGTTTACCTGTAACCAAAAGCTGAACAAACGTCACGGAAACACAAGTGCTGCTCTTACATTTCACAACATACCTTTAGACCGGAGGGAAAGTTTGACCTCAACATATTGCTAAAGAACAGGTGTGGAATAAACATCCATCTAAACCTTTAGTTCGTTGTTGTTGCATATTAATGTAACGGCTCCACGCGTGTCGAGGAAAACGCCGAGACCAGGTTTGACCTGCCGGTGCTGAGTCATGCCGGGTTGCACACAGGTTGGATTACCTGGAGGAAGAGACACATGCAGCTTCTGAACAGGAACTCCAGCTGAGCAAACACAGACCCAGAACCCGTCCTCTCATGAGAACTCATTTGGATGTGTTCCAGTACCAGATCATTCCTGTCCTTGCTGTTTGCTTTAATAAAGCAGACTCCGAGGCTCAGACGTTCTGAAGCCTCTGAACCGTAGAAGACAATATTTCCTCCTGGCTGTTTGCGTCCCTCGCATTAAAACAGCACATCTAAGCTCCTGAAAATGATAAATCCGGACTTTTTGTTTTGGTGGGTCCTTTAAATCTCTATAAAAGTCTCCTTCCTGGTTGGGATAGAGGCTGGCACCGGGGGCAAGTCTAGATTGTTTCCTTTGAAAACCTAGGAGGGGTGGCACGCTAAACTGTCATCTAAATGCACTGCAGTCTTAGATTGTAATAAACAGAGAACCAAAATTTGAATAATACAAACTATTTAACCAAACAAAACACATGGATGTGCTTAGCATTTGAAAACTATGCAGTAAATTTGTTTGTTAAGGTGGATCATTTTTTTAGTCACATGATTAGCTTAGCGTAGCTTAACTGTACACAGCTCTATTTTTAGTGCCGTTATGCTAACTCTATTCAACTTATTTATCAACTTAAAGTTGAAATTATTGAACTATTATAGACTATAAGTTTAATTAGCCCTTTATAAAGAGTTTTGTTTGTGTGCAGTAGTCTGGACACAAAAACAACTCTTGTATTTACATGTAAATGTTAATTTATTTGTAATGCCCCATTTTTAAAAACAAATAAACTTGAATCAATCAACAAAATAAAATGTATTAATGTCAGTTGCAAAATAACAAAAGAAGCATTTCTGTCATTTACTGACAGAGTGGTGACAAAAGCTAATCTGGATATGATATGAACAAACTGGTGGGCAGCTCTGGTGGGCGTGGCCAGATAGGTTGGCCAATCAGATTTCAAGGGCAGCTGGAGGGTTAGACCCGCCTCAAAGTTTGTAGACACCCATAAACTTTGTCCAAATTCTGTCCTTAGTTTTTAATAAAATTACCTTAAAGGAAAACTAGAAACACCAGAATAAAAGACAAAATTTTGATAATATGTCAAACTTAGAGAAAAAGTATCAGTATCGACATCGATGATACTGGCCCTGTACAGAATATCGTCACCTTTCTAAAATGATGGCCCAACTAATTTTTTCCCCAAAAGTATTTGATTTATTTACTTTTTTACCTAAAAAAAAAAAATCTTTTGGCAAAAAATGACTTGGGCCATTATTTCAGGAAGGTGCAGCAATGCACAACTCTAGTGACCCTAAACATACGAACAGCTAAAAACTCATGACCAACAAAATTACAAAACGCTCTCCGGTCACCAGCCAGCATCTGTCAGATGTTTGTTTGAAGCAGCGTTTAGAGGGGAGTCAGAATTCACTTTCAACTCTTGAATCTTTGTGGGATTCAACAGGTCAGAGGACTCACACACACAAAAATAATAACTGTAGAGGAAACAATGTCATCTTTCTAAAGAATTTGGTCATGTATAATTTGTCACCACTGACAAAAACAACTCCTCCAACAGTGAACTTTGACCTGAGCCATGGGGTAAAACAGGAATCATTTCCTGGATGAGTTGCCCAATCCTTGTTTGGATGTCAGTTCATAACGTTAACTCTCTCTGTCAGGCGAACAAATGAATCATGAAGGTTTTGACACTCTGGGATCTTTATTGTTCTTTGACTGACAATAAAGATTAAATAATGCAAGCAATAAGACCAGTACCTCTGTAATCTGTAATAATAAAGCTGAAATAATACAAATAATTCCGTAATAAATATGTCATTCAAAGAGTTTATGGTGTGAAGGGCATTTATGTAATTTACAGTAAAATGTTTAAGGGTGTGAATTTTAAAGCACACCCTTTATCATCATCACCTGCTAAGAATGTGACGATTAGCAGGTTAGCTAGTTTGGAATCAAAAGTGAAAATGAAATGTCAATAAAATTATTTAACAGATGAAGTATTGTGATTATGCTGGGCTTTGTGTGTAGAGTAGTAGTAGATTGGTTCACGTTAATGTTTCCTTACCATGTTTGTATCAAGAAATTTAATGTGAAGTCATCAAATTCAAAATACTACATTTATCCCAAAGAGAAATTAATAAATATAGATGTGACTAGTTTAATTACAAAATGTTAAAATATAAAATAAAAGATGTTTGAGCTTTTCTTAATTCTGGAGGATATCTATTCAGTTTCCGTTCCTCATGTTAGCCGCTCTTGGACGTGGAGCAGCACCCGTCTTACACCTCTATAAACTCAAGCAGTGTCATTTTCTTCCAGTCTCTGTTCAGTCTCCATGGCAACCAACTCCAATCCTGGCTAATGGATGGTGCTGGTAGTCTGCAACAGTTTTGTTACTGCATCGGGCGCAGCATTGACCCCATCTGGCAGCAGAGCCGCTGCTTTGTCGTCTGGATGGAAGGATGCTAGCTGCCGATCGGCTGGATTCAGACCCAACACCACGAAGGAGAAACTCAGCAAAAGTTTATTTGGGGGTGTACATGTGGTGTGACCACTTCCTTCCAATCATCCATCCACTGTCTGCTACTTATTGGAAATCAGGTCGTGGCGGTAACTGGTCCAGAATACCAACCCAAACCAAAGTTAGCAACATGTACCTTCCAGGCCTAACCCACAGACTCTATGTGGAGATTGTGGACACAGTTCTTGTTTCATTCATTTAGCAACACAAATATAAGCCTTGTTCACAAATATAAGACAGACTGGACTGGATAAACAAACCCCGAGGACTTCCCTGTACAGTTCTACAGGAGTACAGAACTGACCCATGGTCAGCATGAGAAGACAACCTGGAGTGAGACACCCAGAGACTCTGAGAAGTGTGATCCCTTCACATGTAGAACAGTGCTATAAATAATCCAGCCATTTAGCAAATGAGCCAACATTAGCAGTCGAAAGAAGTGACAGTTGCTTTCTGAAGTGCAGCTTGAAGCTGTGATCAGCTAAAGGTTCTGCTGCCTATAGTCAGTATGAACAACCTTTAAATGTCCCATTATTTAGTAATTTAACGATGGAAGATCATTAGAACAGACTAAAAGATGGTCTTTACCACTCTACGGTAGTCCACGCAAACAACTACCGTCAAGAAATTCCCTTTGGTTGGACTTGCTGTTAGTCCTGGACAAAAACAACACAAACATGCAAAGAGTTGCTAACCGCAGGTAAGACAACCAATAGCCTCTAAACACAACCCTTCTTCAAATAAAGAACAAACCCTGAATCATCCCTATGAGATCACGTCTTAACCATGATGCTAACCCTGTCATTGTTTCTATTACATGTTACCATCTATGTGAACAGACTGAAGAGTGTGTACTTGGGACTGGATGCAGCAAACACATTTGATAACTTTCTTCGTCCGCCTTGCGTCCAAACACGTAGCAAATGCTTAAAACCTTCGCTGAAAGGCTTCGGATGCAAAATGACTCAACTTTGATGCGGAATTGGAATAAATCCACCTGAAAAGTTTATTGAAGAAAGACTTAAGGACCCACATCTGTCATGACGCCAAATGGAGATCATGTGAGACACACTTAAGCTGTTTAACTCTGTTGACCAAAACCGCGTGGTCCTTAAAGATCCAGACAGGTCAGAGCTCTGATCTCTGTGTGTATGCGTCAGGCTGAGTGGTTGTTCTGTTACACCTGGATGTGGTTTCTCTCACCATGTTGACATCTCTGCCGCTGCGTGAGTCGAGTCCCGTCCAGCACCTTGCAGTCAGAGCAAATCAAAGAGCCAACTTGGATGGCGGACACTTTACAGTGTTAGAAGGAGGGCTGGTCAGTCCAAAAGAACTTGGTGTACTGCCAACGTATTAAACGTTTCCCTTTGGTCACATATGTAGATATTTATGTCATAAAATTTGCCTGTTTTTTTTTCAAACATTAATTTTTATCCCTCTGGTTCCAGAGGGAATGGCTTGTGTCACCCGATGACAAAATTGTTCCAGTCTGGCTGTAAAAATAGTTTGACAACTTGGACATAAAACTGACAGCTTGACTGAAAATGGCAACAGTCCTTCAGCAGAAAGCGAGACGTGTTTTCTAGACAGTAGGTAAGATACGTTTGTGTTAAAGTCATGGGAGAGTACATCATCTGTTTACACGATGGAATATTTAAATTAAAACTGGCTTTGAAAGCAAAGTTGTGTCTTTTTAACATCAGATTGATCCAGGTGCCTGCGTACGGTAGGTTTTACAGGCTGGACCTTCTGGCACTGCGTTAATTCATTTGGTCCAGATTTTATGTAGCAGACAGGGACTCATTGGTTTCATTTGGTTAATATAAATCTAGGCAAGGAAAAATCTCACATGGGATTCATCAAGGCTCCCTTCTCAGACCACTTTTGTTCAAAATCTTGCACTTTGCTGACGACACACAATTTTCCATTTTTCCATCAATACTGGGTCACAGCCGATTCCGATCTCTGATTTCAGGGTGTTCATGATATTGAGTTGATAGACCAGTGTCAGCTTTAGCTTAATACAGAAAAAATCTGAGGTCAAGATATCTTTGGTTTCAAAGCTGCAAAGTTACAGTTCAGATTGACACTGCACTTGAAAATCTAACTAAAACCCAGGACCATAGGGAAACCACGGACAGTACGGCCTAGCGTAAACGAACCTGTTGAGAAGTGCCTCAATATGTAGACGGCTCAAACCTGGAGGAAGATTGATTGCTGGAATGAAGAACAGGTGAGTCTCCTTAACAGAATGTGGAACAGCTGTGAGGAAGGATGAGACGTAACGCAGAGCTGTGTAAACATTACACACTTAGTGACAGAATCTAAAACTAAACCGCCCACTGACAACGAAAAATGACTGAAAGTAAGATTGAAAGCTTCCTCTGCGATCAGTTTAGGAAAGAGTCTTGAAAGAATTTTAAGGTTCTGATCCGTCTTTCAGCTTTTAGCATCTCTGTTCTTGACAGGAATACAAGTCCTCTCACTTTTTAAAATTATATGATGACTGCAGTTTGTAGAATTGGTGCTGCTGAGAATTTTTTCCACACAGACAGTAGGTTAGTAACGGTGACTTTATTCCTGGAATTTACCCCCCGTACAGAACAGCCCAGTTAATCCTAATAAAAAGAAGATTTGGGGGATGAAGGGAGGAAGAGAGAAGGAGTGGTGTGTGTGTGTGTGTGTGTGTGTGTGTGTGTGTGTGTGTATAGGTTGGAGTCAAAGAGGTCAGATGAGAAATAAAGACAGCCAACTACTGGAATCAGGAAAAGAGAACAGCGCCGATCTGCTGGTCTTTCGTCACAAATGCGACACCAGACAAGTTTTAGTTTGATCCAAATGTTTTGTTAAAAACAAAGTTAAAAATCTAAACGCCACATATTGCCAGTCCATTCAATAAACAGTCATTTTCACTTCACATGGGAAAGTCCAAACAGATGAACAGCGACAAAGCTTTGCAGTACCGTTCATCCACCTTGAACTTTTCACATTTTGTCACATTCCTTCCACAAACTACAATGTATTTGATTAGGATTTTGTTCGACGGCCCAACAGAATGCAGGGCATCGCTGGTGTTTTTCCAAATATGTGTTGTAGGTTTTTAACAGTAGTTTGGGATCAGTTGGTTCTGATCTGGAGGAGTCAAATTTGTTTCACTCATTAATGAATATTTGGGAAAAACAGAGTGGTTATACAATTTTCCTGATTTAACTGGGACATTACGAGGAAGTGTGAAATATCTAGAGTAGATGCAGGATGCAGACAATGCCTGGGTTTCCATTGACCATTTTAACTACGCAAATTGGAATTACAAAAAATAAATCCACCCAATGGAAACACAACAAGTTCAAAAGAAAAAAAATATCTCATGTTTTTTGACAAAACGTTTTGGCCCTGAGGTTGAGGTGTTTTTTTTTATTGGCCATGTTGAAATTAGTGAATTGCTGAAAACTGCAACGAAATCACTTTCTCGCGTCACACCAGCCACATGACCAACAACGGGATGTTACTACTGATGGGAACGACGAAGAAGACGACACGGAGTTTCTGAATGACTGAATGGCAAACCTATTAATATGTGATTTTAATCGTTTCTTACTTAATGTAAGCAATGCAATTAAAGATTAATACCATGAAGGGACGTACAGTAACTCTTCAGCATTCCAGAGAAGCATGTTGTGTGGGAGCGGCACTTTCCTTTTAGCTTTGGTGACACATGGAAGAAGCATCGTGCTTCGAATTTAGAGACTCAAGACAATGATTAGGAATCCTCTCATAAGCAATAAAAATAAGGAGGTTCCACATTCTGTCAACACGTACAGAACTGTAAAAACTAATCGTCCTCTCAAAGATTTATTCTATTTTTGTTTTGTTTTGTTTCAAAGAATCGAAATACCGTTCACACTGGTTCACACTGGGTGCAGTCTGAGCAGGACAGTGGGCTCGGTGGTAACGTGCTCTAAACGTAGTAGCAAGATGTACCACCTTTGGTGTCTAGAATAAAGTCAATCTATATCAAAAAAACAAAAACAGCTTAAATCTGAAAGGGAGGAAATATTTCCATAGCATCGCATCTACAAAATCCTTTTAGGCAAACCTAAAGGCGAGCCTGGCGATTCTCCAAATGTGGGCCTTTCAATTCCAGCAGCGGGGACAGGACATATCATATGGGACAGGACATATCATATCATGTCCCGTCATCTAAAGGACAGCTGCTGGTGCAGCAGCTCCGGCTGAGACCGGATCGTCGCTGGCTGAGACGTCCAGCCGCGTTCGCGTCGCAGAAATCTTGGCTCCAGACAAAGCCTGGCGGTGACCCACTAACTGAAATAGAAACGCACTTCAGGTGTGGAGACTCGGGGTCCAGGGGGGAAGGAGCCGTTAAATGGTTAGCAACGTGGCGCAGCACATGAGACGAGGTGTTCCGGTGAAAGAGAAACCCTGCACCTGTTTTTTATTTTTTTTTTAAAGTTCAAACTCAACTTTGCATAATTCCTCTGGAATTATCATTACCTTAAAAGACACCCATTAATATTTGCAGAATTTGCTGCAAAGTTAAGCTTTGAAATAACTGCCGTAAAATGAACGGACGGGTTCTGGAAATGCAAACGATGACTAGAGATCCCTGAAGTTTTTACATCTGTTGCTGAAAGATGGATAAGGTGGGATTTTTAGTTCTTTCAATCGAAGTTCCATATTTCTATAGATTTACGCAAACATAAAGTGATTGGCTTTTTCACTCTGTGGTCTTACAACTTCAACGTTTTTAATAAGGATTTCTAGAAACCTTTTAAAGAACAGCTGTTCATGTATTTATTGACATTGAATTGTTGAAATTTTGCAATGGAATTTATTTAGGGGTACACAGTATATAGGGAGTTGAATTAAAACAAAATGACTCAGGTTTTGATACTTTTATTTGTAAAAAATCTGCTGCAAACCATCTACCAGTAGTCCCTCCGATCCCAGGTACAAACGAGAAAGTTCCGGTGATAATTTAGAAAATCTTGTCAGACCCTGTATTTATAATCTAAGCTGTCATTTCTTTATATAAGCAACAACCACATAAAAAAAACAAGACGGTTTTATTTTTCTTATCACATTTTATTCATCGTAATGAAACAGCATCACAGATACAAAAAAACAAACAAACAACAATAAAACACTCTCTAAGTAAATTACAAATCTGAATGTTTAGCCTGATCCACAGGGAGTAAAGACACTGGGAACAGTAAAAACATTGAGCCAGTGCTTCTCCGTGCCTGAGGGTCCGTAGAAAACCAAGGCCGAGGCGGTTTTGTTCACCCTTCCCTCGAATCAGCGTTCGCTGGTGTCTGCTTTAGAAAAAGCACGAGGAGGCAGTTTGTCTGTGCCAGCACAAAATGCGTCCGTCTGTACAGCATAGGCTGAGGTAAAATTCTTCGACGCAAACGTGTGTGGGGGGAACAAATGAATCCAGACCGCGAACCTGAGATACTTAGAGGGTCAATGTGTAGTGTGGATAGTTATACTTCTTCGTAAGACGACCCAACCTGAGGAGGCGATGAGTCTCTTACATTTAACTGAGGTCAAAAAACATTCGTAAGACCAATACTGAACATTCATTGCACTTCTTCAATAACAAAGGCACCGTTGCTTTATCAGGCTAAGAAATGCTTTGATTCAAGTAAAGTTATACAAAATGAAACTTCACCAAAGATGTTTCTAGGACAGCACTGATACACATTGCAAGCCTCAGTAAGATGGGACCTTCAGCTACGAACGATTGTCGGCGGGGAGTTGAAATATTGTTGTGCATTTTTGATAACCTGAGGTAAAAAAGAAATTATTGTCTTGCTTTCATGATTTAGCTTTATTGAACCCGGAGCAAAAACTGAACTGCCTTAATTCTGATGTGTTTTGAGAAAAATAATGCTACTGTGATCCAATAGATGTTCTGATCCGAAAAGGTCACGCTAAAACATGAGAATATGTATGTAAGGAGAAAACAGTCGACAAATGTACAAGCATCACGTAGAGAGAGAGAGAGAGAAAAAAAAAAAGCGAGCTACTGTCATACAGCAAGAGAACAAAAAAAGGCTAACACTCATCCACATTTATATAATAATATATATACTAAAAACAAATGATTGTAAAAGGCTTCTCAAGTACAACCCCCCACAACCCACTCAGCGGCGATGAATGTCGGTGTACCATAAAATAAAGATTATTTACACAGCATGTACAATTGTCCAAAAAAAAGACCACGTTTGTAATCCAAAAACATGCACATAATACACTATTTCATTTGAAATATCTATTTGCTTCACGTACATAGATCCACAAAGGATCTATAAATGTCCACTTTGGCAGGGGTGTGTTCGAAACACGCAGCGGCACAACGACTGACGGGGGAATCAGGCGAATCCGAGCTTCTCATGTCGTCACCAGCTACTTTACAAAAGGCACGCGTTTCAAATGCCAAAAATATAGAGAATTAAAAAGTATCCGAAAGGCACAATTTAGGTCTCCATTTTAAAATGTAGGTAACAGACATTTAAGGCATTTGTAACAACGAATTGCTGAATAGTAACAAACTTTAGCTTAGCGACTGAACACTGTTGTTAGCCAAATAGTGAGTGACCCAGGTACGTTTTAACATGTCACTTCTCTTGAAATATCAGTTTAAAGAACAGCCATGTTGTGTTTCAGAGAAATAAAAACTATATGTTGTTCAATTTGTAGCTAAAATGAAGGCAAAAAGACCAAAATGTCTTGCATTTATGAGCTAGATATTCAGCTAGCAGCCAGAGATGGTTGAGCTAGCATAGCTGAAATGGAAAAATCCTTTAGAAACAAATGTGATATTGAGGTTTAGCAATTTGGGGAAACGGATACTGATTACTTTAGAAATGTATAACATTAATTTTAAATTTCTAACCCTCCCGCCCCCAAACATTTTTTGTTGTAAAAAAAGTACATTTGAGAAAATATAAAATAGTTTTGTGTGTAAACAGTTGATTTATTGCCAAGGATCAGCAAGTAGCTGTTACATTAACTTCATATGCAGCATTTTCATAAGAGAGCTTTGCATAGCCACATGAATGACTTTCCATATTTATAAAAGCATAAATATAAAATGAAATGAGCAACAGCCCAATATCTGTGTAAGTGTATTGGCTTTAAATGGATTCACGATACCATTGCTAAATTAGGACGATGTTGTAATTTGACATTTAGACGTTGTGTTTGTTCACTTTTGTCCAAATTATTGATAACTGGTGATTATTGGGGGTTTTAAAATTAAATGCTTTGGGACAGTCAATGTTATTTGTAGCCTTTGATAATGATGGAAAAGACAATTGCAAATCAAGTTACTCCTTAAAAACCGATTTAGTACAAAAGCATTACAAAGACATTTACCAAACACCTACTGGTTAGCATGGCACTTACTTTGACTATAACTGACTGTAACAGACATTATTACTACGTTTAAATCCTTCACTACTTTCTCTAAAAGTTGTAGTTCATTGGCTTGACTTGGAAATAATTCAATCTGAAGTGTGAAATTTAAAAATGTAAGAAGTTTTTTTAACGGCCTTCACATACATTTGATCTGCCCCCATTTGTACAGTTTTCCTCTCAGTTGAACCACAATGTTGTGTTGCTGTACAGCTTCCACCTCGAATCTGAGGCTAGAAAAATATCTTTCTCCAGTTCTTCCGAGTTGGGAAAAACAGCCTGACTGGACCACATCTTGAAACTGTAATTACATCAGTCACCGGATTTAAATCAATGTGGCCGCCTCAAACATATAACGGGTATCTAGCTAAAGTAATGAGCTTTCCTTGGCTCTGACGTCATTTCCAAATCCGAGCTCCAATTTCTAGAAAAGCCAGTCGGCCGCCAGCCTAACGTCAGCAGGTAGCCGCAAACTTGACTACAAATGTAGCATTCACATGATAAAGGTTTGAACTGAGAGTTACGATACAAATATGCAACAAGAGTAGAGAATAGAAGTTACGGATATTTAGAGAAACGATTTCAGCTTTCGCTGATGAAAACTCTTAGCTGCCTCTGGATGTTTCAGCTAACTCTGTGTAAAAGTAACAAGAGATTCTCCATCCAGCAGTCTAGCCCTACTTTATGTGTCTCATAGGTTATTCCAGCAGGCATGTTGTTTGAAAATGATCGTTCGTCTTCGTTTTCACCTGAACAGCAGAGAACTCTGATAGGTCGCCTGAGATATGTACAATGCTACTTAATGCAGTAGCTACAGGTGATTATGTACCTCCGTCTCCTCCATGTTCAGAGTTCTGTATGACAGCAATACTGAAAGCACCTTCTTGTACGCAGCTGGTCAAGACGATCGTCCCTGACGAATGCAGACTTTGGCAAGGTTTCTGATTTGTTATTGTTTTTAATCAATTTAAGTGGGGGGGAAAAAGAAGATGATTTTTCCGCTTAACCGTCTTTGTTGATTAATTTCATGGACAGTAGCTTAAAGAAATACATGTGTGCATATTTTTTATACGAGTGGAGGCGTCTACTGCATCTCCACATAAAGTGAAAAGTAATCCAAGTGCTTGTTTGTCATGGGTGACGACACACTCCATTTGTAAATGTAGCTTAATTTCAGAAGGAGGAGGAGAACGGCGGGAAACGCCGTTGCCTTTTCCAGCCCTGCGGTCCAATCACAACGCTGCTCTTCAAAGTGAAAGATTTGCTCAGCATCTTCACAGCTGGAAGTACGATATCTTCATCGCGATGATGATTCCAGACCGCCTGTAACGGCGTATTTACGTCAAAGTCTGAAGTTGTTACATTCTAACGTACAAAAGAGGGAAAAAAAAAAAAAAAGTCCTCCAAATGATGTTCTGAGGATGCAGAGAATCCGGTCGATACGCTGGAGATTGTCTGAATAATTCAGTCGAGGGAAGTAACGAAGATTGTGGTGTGGTTGGGAAAGGATGGCTGCTGCTGTCTTAGATATAAATCCGAACGTGAGAAGGAGGGGGGTCTTTAGTGGGCGTGGCTGGTGCCGGGTGGGTGATGGATCCAGTCGAGAACGATAAGAAACAAGCTGCCAATCATGAAGACCACCCCCACGGCCAGGAAGACCGCCGCCTGGAGGGAGAGAGAGAGACGGGAACAAGAAGGAATTCTGGGTAAGGAGGCAATAAACCGGGGTCGCCTGGAGATGTATTGACTTTTGGTCAACTCAAGTTTATTAGCATAGCACATTCGGCAACAAGGCAGTTGCTTTACGCCATAAAAACATCATACAGTCATCAATTATGAAACAAACAATAAACAACACATTTTGTCAAATGTTGTCTAATGTAGGAACTAAGTGTTTTGGGTGTTTTCTGGAGGTCTGTTCCAGATTTGTGGTGCATAGAAGCTGAATGCTGGTTCTCCATGTTTGGTTCTGGTGATGCAGAACCAGAACCTGAAGACCAGAGAGGTCTTGAAGTTTGATACTGTCCTAGAACTCAATGTGACTAAAGATAAAGACTTCTCTAGATCTCAGTCTTCGAGTCCTGGGAATGTTCTTCAGGCGACAGAAGGCCCAGTTTGTTACTCTCTTTATGTGGCTCTGAAGGTTCAGGTCTGAATCGATCACTACTTCCAGATTTCAGGCCTGATCTCGAGTTTCTATCTGAAACAACTGAAGGTGTGCGCTGACTCTAGAACGCTCCTCTTCAGGTCCAGAGACAATAACATCAGCCGTGGTGGAGAAAGACAGAGAGCTTAGAAGAGGAGAACAAACCTAATGGCAGTGCAAACTTACCGAAACCTTCTGCCAGGAGTTGTATGGTAACGACTTAACCAGGCGGAGGTAGAAGGCAGCAGGAAGGATGAAGATGAGCATTGTAGCTGCAGAAGCACCTGCAAATAGAGGGGAAGAAGGGCTCATTAAAGCACTCAATACCTGGTTGCACTCAACAGGTTGCAATTTATGGTGAGTGAGGACTAGAATTTTCTTCATATTGTGCGCTGACAATACATAGTTTACTATTTGATTGCAGGTTAGGTTGCAGTAGTTTTCCCGTTGCTTCAGCAGATATCTCTTTACTGCCTAACTGCCTGCCCTCCTACAGAATGTGCCCTATTAGGTATTGAGTGAGCAAGCAGAAAAGATGGCAAAATGCTCGTCCTGCCAGGCTAAAAATGCAGCGAGGACAGTCATGACTCGCAGAGCGAGACCCTTGACGATTTAGGTTGAGGCTCTTCCTGCTGTAAGCAAAAAAAAAAGTAGGGCACTTCTAAACTTCTCAGAGTACAGGAGGTTTAAATGACTCGGTTATATTTAGCGTTGAGGTGTCGACCGTCTGCCGTCGGCAGCTTCATGTGTCCACCGGACTGAAAAGACTAAGAAAAGAAACCGTGAGTCAGGACTTACCGATGAAGCCAAAGATGTCCCTGATTGTGGGAACGAAGATGACCAGCATGTTGTTGAAGGCCAGGATGAGCGCGGCGATCACCAAGTGGCGGGTCCAGCTGAAGTCACGGCCCTTGAAGAGCAACGTGGTGATGGAGGAGCGGATCTGAGAGGAAACAAGCCACGAGCGTTTAGGGGTTGCACTTGATTGCCGCACCTAGAACTTTACAGATCCATCTGACATGAAGGAGGCTTCGCAAACACAAACGCGAACTGTAACGTGTTTTAGGCTGCGTTCACACTGTAAGCCGTAACATTCAGTTCCAATTTTTTGTGAATTTATTTTCAGAAATAAATGCCACTTGTATGAGATCAAGTGTGTGAACCTGAAACAACTTAAAAGCGTCAAGCATGTGCAGTAGAGGACACAGTAGTGTCAAAGGTAGCGAACGCGCTCAGTGTTTGCAGAAGTAAATATGGACAGTAACGGTGGACTGTATGTTGTGATTTTAAAGTTGTTGTCAAACCAGAAACATCACATTAACAAATTAAATCTCAGCATTGTCCAACATGGTTGTTGTTTTTCTTCCTGAATGCAGAATAGTGACATTTGTCGAGTGTCAGTGACAAACAGGTCGGATGAACGCTCCCTGTACCTACAAACACAAGGTCACATTTGAAAAGATCGGATACGTGTTATGACTGAGGACCACATATCCAAGCGGTCGGGTTGCATTTGTAAAATATTCGATCTGTGTTGTTCAGCCTGTCATCAAAAGATCAGATAAAGGTCGCACAAGGGCAAAAGGTTCAGATTTTGGTCACTTCAGGCTGCAGTGTGACAGTAGCTTGCATCCCAACTCTTCAAGCTTTTTCACATTAGACCTGCAAACCTTAACGTCTTTAATGAAGGGTTGATGTGCCAGACAAACACGGTGCCTCATTGGTAGCATGCATCTATATTTAGACCCCTCTTCTGCCAGCCTTGTGACTTTCTTCCTTCAAAACAGACATTACAATAATGTTCCCTTTCTCAGACTTGGTGTCTCAGGGTATGTTCCTGAACTGGGTGTGTTTAAGAAAAGACGGGAGGTAAAGCAGCAGATCCCAGCTAAGACACCTTTTTGCTGGTTAAGCCTCCTCACTGGGGGAAAGGTTGTGGGGATCAGGAGAAACCCGAGGCACAGTGGATTGGCGGGTCACGGGGGGAAAGGTAGAAAGGAAGTGGCGTTTTATCTCCCGCGGCGCAATGGGACTATGAGGTTGCATCAGCCACCAGTGAGAAAAGGGCGGGCTAAGAATGCGGGGAGGAGTTGCTGTTGGCAGTTTTCATTCTTACTCATTGTTCTGCTTTACCTTTCTTACCCAAGTGTGTCACATTAAAACAACTGAGCAGTCGTGACTTGCACATCTCAAGGTCTTATCAAATTTTCTCCAGTGCTGGCAACGCTCAAGTCTTTTAAGCCTGGGTTAAAGAAGAGGTTTATTTATGCTTCACTGCTAGGTACAAATACTAATTATCTTGATTTTCTGGGTTGCCAGATTGAACCAAAGCAAAACTGAGATGCTCGCACTGTTGGATCCACTGCCAAGAAATTGTCTCCATTTGTTCCAAAAACTCATATCATGCCATAAATCTAAGATCTTCATCAGTCTTCCTCCCTCCCTCCTTCCCAGGGGTTTGTGCATAATTTGGTCGTCCTGGAAAAGTCGAGCCTGCATGCTGCATTTCTCTCCATGGCACCAAACCATTCAGCACAGGCCTGCTACCTGGCACCAAGCCTTTGCAGTTCACCGTGTGATATTTGCACACTCTGCTCCTTGGTATTTACTTGTAGAGCCAAACTGAGCCGGACACATCTGGCTTTGGCCTGTTGGAAACGAACCAAGAACAAGGTTTCTGCTGTATGGGCCTGCCCACATGGGTCGTATTTTCACTCATCACCCGAGTAGAGTGAAACACAAACCACACACACTGAGGTTGATGCAAGATCTGAACCATATTTCTGCTTTGTGCTTCGCTAAGATAAACGCGTGGCTCGACTGTCGGCGCACAAGGCAAGTGAGAATGGAAAGTATCGGCAGCAAAGGTGAAAAGTCCCTCACGAGAAAAAATACTCAACAGGAAAGTCACCTCAAAGGGTTTGTGGGCTAAGGAAGCACTGAAGCATCAGCGGAAACTAGACACCCAAACAAGAGCCTTCTGAAGAAGAGTAGTTCCCCTTTTTCAACCAAAACAAACACAGAACTCGATTGATAGGACGATGAGCCCTCTAGTGGCGACACTGGCTCACTGCAGGACCAACTAACCAGAAGAAAGGTGCAAAACACACTGAATATTTCATATTTAGAAAACAGACTTCTTTTTAGAGAATAAAAATAAACATTAAATTGTCAAATTGGAGAGTAATGTAGCATTTGATAAATTAAAGTGAAACTCAAAGGTATGTTTATGTGTTATATTGCAAAGTAATTTCATTCAGTGCGTTAGAAATCCAAGAAGAATGAATTACATGTTTAATTTTAATCGGCTAACACAGTTCTACACAGTTTACATCTTTGAGCATTAAAATTGATGTAAATGTGTTTGATATCATCTTTTTCTTGCAGTTTGAGATTTATTTACACACCTAAATGCATTTTAATGTTCTATTTTTTTTTCATTTATGTTTAGTTAATTTTTCAGTTAATAGAACTGCAATCTATAATTCCATTTTATTTGAGCTAATTTTCCAATTTGGTTTGGTAAGTGTTACCAAGGTAGAAATTTATTTTAACCAGGATTTACTTTGTTTTTGCCTGATTAAATGTTTTAACTACATTTTACATTTCCTAATGAGATGTTTTTTCTGCATGTTTTAGATTTGTTCATGTCATTTTTCTGTGTAATTTTCACGTTTCGATATTTTTCTACATCTCTACCTCATGCTTCCACATTTAGATGCTACTATTTGCATTGTAGCTGCCTCACTAGAACAACTATTTGAATGTTTATGATGGTAAGATGGCGGCGGCTTCACCCGTGGCCTGGTTGGCCTGAGAACTGGGACATGTCTGCCTCCACATAAAGCCCCTTCATTATGTACCAGATCCCAGGAAAAGCCCCGTGTGATCCGGGTGCCGTCGCCGTCTACCCTTCATGCGACCGCCCGCCGCAGCACACACACGTGCTTTCAGGTTGCACACCCGTCTGCATGTGTCGTCTTCGCTCACGACCACTGCCGTTGCCACGGGAGCCGAGGACAGTCGGCAGACAAAGCTAACGTTAATCTCTCGCTGAAGGTCGTCGGCGTTTTCCTTTGAAACCTGCCAGGTGGATTCAGGAGGCCGGACGGAAACTTGGCAGAACAACGGTGAGGCGAAGCAGTTCTTTGGGTTCAGTGCTGCACATTCTTCTTTATCAGTCTCCCCACTGTGCAGTAGCAGCGGTTTAATTTACAGAATGAATAGTTATGGTGAGTTAATGAAACATTCCTAACTCTGCACACCTACGACTCTCTAATAAGAATGCCTAGTACCTGTGGATTCCTGCGCTCCCTTAGCGCTAAGCCGGCTCATTTATTTGCATGCTGACAGCGACAGGTTCTTCATTAGAACTAATTTATGTAAAAAGTCACTGACTCATGTCTCTTTACAGCTGCTGTTGTATACAAGTTAAAACCAGTTTTGAAACCACTCACAAAAAGATTTTGATAAGATTTTGATGACGTTTTTGATAAAATCTGCATGTATGCATTCCAACTGTGCTTATGTTCTTATCATGTTTCTGCATACTACATGCTACATTAAATATTAAGGTTTAATGTGACTATATCAAACCTTAATGTTTAAGGTTTAACTTAACATCACATTCAGAAGTTAACTAAGTTTTATCTTCTTAATGTGAAGATAAAACTTTAACCTTAAAGTAATTTCCATAGTTTTCCATAGTTTTTTTTTTAATAAAACAATGTAGCTGTCAAGATGAAGAAATTCAAGTTTTCTTCTTTCTTTTGCTAGTTTTCTACAATGAGCAATTTTAAAATGAGTATCACCTTAAGCTCAGTTATTATCCAATTTATTTATTTTTTTTAAAAAAAGGGTAGTTAATACCTTCCTTCCTTAGCATGAAGATGAAACTAACTGATTTATTTTTTTAATATATATATTAAATGTTTCCCTTTTTGTCTGGGGTTCACTTTTTACAAGCGCTACAAAATTTTCAAAAACCAAACATTAGCTTTAGCTGCAGGAAATTATTTTAATAAATCTATTTTTTGTCCAAAAGTGGCCAGATTTGTGGTTCACACAACTGGCTATACAAATAAAAGGCCAGCATAGACATTTGTTATGCACTGCTTATCTACAGTCATCGATGCGTTTCTGTTTTGGTAAAGTTAGTTTTTATATGACTGGCTGGGCAACATGTCATTTCATTAAAACATGTATTAGGACATAGCTAAACATACACACATTATCAATTTTACCTACAGGTTTTAACTTAAGCTAAAACTAGCTAGCTAACTATGTTTAGGTCTCTAAGATGATGTTCTTCCTGCTTGACTTGTAGTTAAAACAAAGTTACTTCTTTTGTCAAAAACATAAAGAGGCATTAGCTTTAGTTTGAGTTGAGTTAAGGTTTTCCAAATATTTATTTGTTTAGCACAGATAGCTTAGCTATGTGGTTCACAGTTACTGGAAGGTAATATTTAGGCTAAATATTACATGTATTTTAGCCAAAGCTAAAACTAGCATGCTTCTACTATTTAAATGTAAAGAAACATTGCTATTGCTAAATATTTCCTTCTTGCTGTAAAATAGAAATGTTTTTACAATTATTTTTGTTTAAAATAAAACACTGTTAAGTTGAAGAGGTTAGCTAGCGCATGGCACATTCAGTTAAACAATTTATTAGCTCCTCTCAGTTCTGTTAAAATGTGTAACAGCTAGTTAAAAAGTGACACGTAGAAACCAGCTTGGTTACAGCTTTCAACTACAGCCAAAAGTCGCATTCCGGGTCAATTTCCTTTCACTGTAATCGTGTTTCGACTACGATGTTCTTTAAAAGCCAAACCTGTGTTTGGCTTTAAACACAGGTTTAAAGCCATTTCTCCCAGCTCAAAGAACCCAGAAGCTGATTTCTCAACATTACTAACACATTTCGAGGAACAGACACCCTAGTGCGGCGGATTGTAAGACAAGATATGTCGAGGAATGTACTATCCTCCCCCTGCCTGCTTGCCCTCGGTTCCCTGCCTCTGATATCTCACAGGAGGTCAGGGTGAGGGTTTTTCCACTGCTCCGTTGTTAGGGTGGGAAACATGGAGTTCTCCCACACCTTGCTTTAGGAAAAACACCCAAACATCAGCCAGATTACTAAATGGTAAAGCTGATTTAGAGTTCATATTCTACTGCTGTACTAACATTGTGAAACAAACACTTTTAAAAAAGCAGCAGTATACAGCATACAGTATACTGCAGCTCACTAGTGAAAAAAGTAAACTTGCTGCCCCTTAGTGGCAGCCATGTGCAATTACAACTTCAGTACAAGCACATAATGTGTCAACATTATCTCAAGTGTGTGTGTGTGTGTGTGTTGGTGTGTGTTCTGGAGCCTAAAGGAGGCAGGAAACTTCCACTGACCAGTGGGCCCTCATTTTTTTTGTTCTCCTGGTGTCAGATAAGGGGCAGTCTAAAATTATCCTGTGACCATATATGGAGATGGAAGTAAGAGGGGCACATGTGTGAATGAATAGGAGTAAGATGATAAGGTTTGGCGGCCGCACGTCACTTGACCCAATATGAGCAGACATTGAGGAAAAACATTAGCCGGCACAGTGTGGTAGCGCTGAAATCTTTTAGATGACGTTAAATGCGTGTGGGTGCAATAAAGAGGTGCCGGGTTTTACAACCACAGGCTGTGTGCTTGGGTTCCTGAATGACGACAGGAAGAGTTTCAAGCGAACAACATGTTCTACTTATTTGCCCAGAGTGACAGTGGAAAAAGACCAGTCCATCCAGAAAATGACAAAAAAAAAAAAAAAGAACAAACACAAACGGACTCTGTAAGGAGAACCACACACACACCCACGCCCACACACACACACACAGCCCAGCATTTAACATTTAAAAGGGCGGTGTGTGTTTACGTGTGCTTAAGTGCTCTGACGCAAATCAAACTGTTACCCTTTCAAATGAAAGTGGAACCGACTGAAATAAGGGGCGGTGCGCTATGTAAAAGAAAGTTCTCATTAAATAAATAATAATAAAAAATAAGATACAAACACAGAAAGCAGAACAGACACAGCGCCGCTGTGTTCAAAGTGTGGCTTACTCACAGGGAAAAGCACGATGGGGACAGTGAGCGTGACGGCGGTGAGGACAGCCAGGCGCACCAGCAGCAGCATGGTGTCAAACTTGTAAACTTTGGTAAAGGTGTGCAGCAACTCGGCCTCCACAAAGTCTGCAACAGACGTGTAACAAAGCAGTCGTGTCACACTTAAAGCAACCCCAAAAGGAGGGGCTTAAAATGTACCTGCCGATTTTAGCTCAAGCTAGCACGCTAACTGTTCTGATAAAGTGCTTGTAGGAAGTGTTTCCTCACAGATTGTTTTCTGTCACTCTTAAAGATTTTGTCAATTTTCAATATCAACTGAAATAAAAAGGTGGCTTTTAAACTTCTCTTACACAAGAGAACATTTTACAGGATAAGGTGTATATTTTGCCTCCAGATTGCAAAGATTAACTCAAGCTAGCATGCTAACTGTTTGGATAAAGTGCTTATAAAAGGTGTTTCCTCACAGATTGTTTGTTTTCTGTCACTCTTAAAAATGTCAAGTCAATTTTGAATATAAACTAAGTAGATAAAAAAAGTTTTTAATTTGTAATTTCATTTATTAAAATGACTCACAATATCCATCTAACGTAGCTCACTGCCCTTACCATAAAAGGTGAGGTAGCCGAACAGAGCCGACAGCATGTACATGATGAGCATGGCGAGGATGGACAGGTTGGAGACGCGCTGCATTTTTTTCCGGCTGCGACTGCAAGCGTAGAAAACAAATAATTATCCGACGGCAGCTAAATGTTTTAGATTTAAAAAAAAACAAAAAAAAAACGGATGATAGATCTCCATGTGAAAGAAGATGCGCTTACTCTTTTAGCTCGCTGTAGATAGGCAGCACCTCAGGATGGCAGACAAATGCAAAGGCCAGGATGGGGACCGTGTATGCAGTCTGTGGGTCGAGACAAAAACAAAAGATTACAATCAAAATGCATCAACAAACAACGAGTTTTCACTTTTAAACCACCCAAGTTCTATATTCTTGGAAAATATTAAAAATAAATGCATGGTTTGCTCCAAGAACAAAAAAACTTCTATGCAACTGAATGTTTAGATTTAAAACTTTGCTTAGTTAGACCTGGCCACCCTACCTGAAACACCAATGGTCCAGTCTAAATCCAGACCTGATTCCAATGGAGAATCTGTAGTAAGATTCTCCATTGTATTCTCTCCCTCTAATCTGAGTGAGCTTGAGTCAGGACACAAATTCAAAAATTTATGAATTGTGATTATTGCATTAAAATATCCAATAAAATGCAGTAAAATCTATTTTATGTGGCAAAACATGGAAAATGTAGTAAAACAGGTAACACCTACTCAGTACTTCCTAAGTTGTGTCGGATCCCTGCACAATCAGTAGAGACAGTTTTTTCTTTTTTTGGCTGGCTCAGTTCTGATCGGATGCCATGTGAGGTATACGTTCAGGTCAAAGGTGAAAAAAGTTGCTTCTTCTAAGAAGCTTAGAAAAAAAAATTCTAGAATTTCTACTTGTGTAGGAACCCGGACAGTAAAAACTGCACACCTTTGTGAATCAGAGGTGGCTCACCTATGTCCACATGGGAATATAGCACAGAACGCCAAAATCTTATCATGATTTAGGATTATAGAAGCCCAGGCATGAATCCATAAGCACACAATGGTCCAAGACACGCCTCAAATAACCCCGCCTTTTCCAAACATGTCTCGGCAAACACCTGGAATCCAGCCTTTACTAGAAGTAGAACACCCAGCTGAACAGAACACTTTTGGCCGTCCTTCGCCCCCCTACCTGAGAGTTGAAGACGAAGTATTTGGGCCGGCACATTTCCTCGTCGTCGGGGTGAGGCTCGTAGTGGACGCCCGTGGCGTGGTGGTCGCCCTGGTTGCTGGTGACCACTGGGGAGACGTCGGCCTGCGAGAAGTCCATCTGCGACATGTTGTGTCGTAGCGCGTACAGCCTGGACATGTCGCTGGCGTTCGTACTGAGGTTGGACGAGTACATGAAAGGGAGAGGGCAGGGCAGCTGGGTCTTCTTGTAGATAATCTAGGAGCAGCAAAAAAAAACCCAAAAGCATTATCTACTGAGCTTTACCAAACAATTTTGGTAGTTCTGACGGAGCTAAAAACAGCTTAGTGTGATTCAAGTCAAGACCGTAAGAAAAAATACTGTAAATAAAAACCTTGTTTCAACTGTATAGACACATTATTTGTCCCATAAATTGTTTATCTGTTCATATCGTAAAGAAAAATAGTTAAAAACATGTATTACTGTGTAACACTAATTCGCAAGCTAACCATATTGCTAGCTAAGTTAGCAATATTTATTGGCAACATGAGGGCACATGAAACAAATAATGAAACAATCACTCAGTGTGCTTGAACAAGCATGCTAGCTAGCAGCTGTAAGCTAACATGCTAGACATTTCCAACAGTTAAAATGACTTTTTTGTTCTTTCTTCATGTTATACAATAGCAAACTGTAGCTCTTTGTAGGAAGTCAAAGACTAAATGAAAATAAACTGCTTGTTGATCCGTGAATACAGCACCTAGCTTATGTTAGCTGAACTGTTAGCTTAATTTTGAAAGCAAAATTAAACTCCATAGTCATAGTTTTTTTTTTAATAAACTTCAGTTCAGGTGACTCAGTCTTACTACAATTCAACTACCTGAATTTGCTGTAAATTTAGTCCCAGGGAATGCATTTTACACAATTTCCATCCAAAATTATTTCACATTGACAATTTTTTCTTTCAATTTATTCCAGATTACTGCTATAAAGTGGAGAGTTACTGACTGTTACTGCGATTCTTTTCATTTATTTGCATTTTATTGCAGATTCCCGGGGTTTTAACAAACCCTAACATGTTCAAACAGGCTGGTAAAACTTATTTCCATGTTGGCTAGCTACCTTTTAGGAAAGCTGTACATCTGAATAGAGAGAAGGAATTTGAAATTAATGCAGTGACAGTGCTGTGATAAAAATGAGTTAATGGAATGTGCTTGTTGGCATGGAATGTTGCCATAACTTGGCAACAAGTAACCAACTCTAGACTGCATTTTACTTTTAGGTTTTAATTGTGTCAAACATTGTTTGAGACATTATTCACAGTTTTTAGTTCAAATTCTAACTTTTATAAAGCATTGAAATACTTTAAAAGAAAGTCTAATCTTTTCCAAAACAAAAACAATTAAAAAGCTAATTATGAACAGGCTCAACTTACCACAGCCAGGAAGAAGACCATACAAGACAGTGAAAAACCACTGGTGTAGCCCAGGTAACCTAGAGAGAGAAAAAAAAAAGCATTACGTTTTAGATTATAACTCATTTGTATTGTTTATGTAATTACTTTTTTCCCCCCTTGTTTCAGTGAGAACCTCGCTGAACGAATCCAACGCAGCGAAACAGGATTTGTCCTTACCCAGATTTTTCAGGAGGGACAACGGCAGAATAATTCCGATGGACACGAATACCACCAGGTAGTTGCCGTTTAGGTACCATTCCCTGCAAACAGAACTCAAGTTTGAGACCGCGAGATCAAGGAATGCTTAAAGGAAAATGTAAAAAGTGCTCAAAATCCCCGAGAGGAGACCTCACCCTGAATTCTCCTCCAAGCGTAAGAAGGCTCGGATGACTTCAGGGAGCTCGTACTTCACGATGAAGAGGTAGCTGGACATGGCTGCAAGAGGACAAGGACATCGGTAGGTCACACTTTGCATCTGCATGAATTCATCCTGAGTCATTAACGTATTTAGAGTAATTAGTGTCATGAATTTATCAAAGAAGCTTCCAAGAGGAAAATTGTAACTGACTTCAGAGATTGGGAAACAGGACTCCGACTTAACCTGAACTCCACAAGTCTGGTCTTTATTACAGAGTGTGGGGAAAAAAAAGAAAACCGTTTTTCAAAGGAAATTCATGAGAAGTGCCACACAGGTTTGCCACAAGCGAATGTTTGTGAGATGCTAGGTGTGGCAAAAACCTCACATTTTCCCCCAGGGTTAAAGCCGGTGGTGGCAGCATCATGCTGATGGACACATGCATTGTGTTAACGCAGAGGGGCTGAATACGAATCCAAACCAACACATTCACTTTTGAATATTAACTTTTTTTTTTAACAAACTTAGAAAGAAATTGCATCTTTTCCTTCAGCTTCACCGTTATTTTGTGTTGATCTTTCGCCCATAATCCTATGTTTTTATTTTATTTTTGAAAGGTGTGAATTACCCTGTACTCTGATTAAATGACATCTCTAAATATACATTTCTAAACTCAATGTGGGTGTAGATAAAACTGCATCAAAGCTCTCATAAGCACGTGGCTGGAAGCAAGCCAACACACTCCTGAAGGGCTCCAATTATGATAAATTTGACCCAAGACAAACTTTAACACCAGGTCCAGACAGACTCACACATGCGCTAGGAATTCACATTTACCTCCAATGTTTTGCATGATTATCGATACGAAGGCAGCCATTTTCCCCGGCCAACCGAACGCTTTGTGCCCCAGCGTCTCGTAGATCAGAGATCCTGCCCAAGCAGACAAGCGGAAACATGAAGACAATCAAGTGTATGCTTTTTTTCCCCCCACACTTAAAAAAACCTGCTAAAATAAAACAAGCGAACACATCCGCATCCTCAAGATACATGTTAAGTGTTAACACCAACCTCCTTCTTTTGCCGTCATGAGGAGAAGATGAACGGAGTATAAGGAGAGGATGGCCACAGCGACTAGGAGGATTCTGCACACAAAGACGGACAGAGAGTGAAGACGAAGCACGTTTTCATCCTTTTTCAGTTGAATACGACAGAAAAGTCTCTCTGGGACGTGTGTCATTTGGTGAGCCGGCCTCATGGGACACGGAGCATGGTTCTAGGATGATCTCTGTAGAGTTATGTCGGAGCAATGCCAACTCATCCAGGCATTTGGCTGCTGAAAATAGCCTAACTGTGTCAAGCAGAGTGATACTGGAAGTACAGGAACAGAACATTTGCAGCTGCAGCAGCCGCCAGCAGCAGATCCTACCCAACTCGTTGGGACTTGAAGGTAGAGCTTTGTCTCATAGCTTATCCTGCTAATAATGTTTGAGGACAGATGCTGCCAGTCTCAGTGAGGACGGGCTGCCCATTGTTGGACCAATCGACAACCAACACATGATCGAATGTTATTGGCCCTTAGCACGTAACATTGTGCTCTTCAGAAGGCGGCCTACTCCATGGCTGGCCATGACAGACATCAAAACTACCAGGTGGTAGCCTAATGTCACTTTCATTTAGTTGATTGATCTTTAAAAATGGTCATAGGTGCTGCGCGGTTGGGAAAAAGTTCTTGAATAACTTTTAAAGAGGACAGCTAAAGCTTTTGTACGCGTTTAAGTCAGCGCTGGTGTAAGGGGAAACATTGTTTATAACGTAGTGGTATAAACAACGTAGTGTGAATTCAGGCAAAGTTGGCGTTTTGATCAAATCAACAAATACATGAGGCAGAAGAAGGTTATTTCCAATTTTTGTAAATACCGTCAAACTAGCTCGACTTGAACTAGCAGAAGCTAAGGTTATACAGGCAAAGACATCAACCTCCGTTGCTCTGTTCAATACTTCCGTCCCTCACTTCTGACGTCCGTCACGGCACCTCATGACTAAGTGACGCCGTAGCAAAGGGTCAATACATAAACACATTAGGAATATCCCTGTGAGCAACGCCACGTCCCAATGTGAGTCATGCACACATAAATGTCACAACACTCTTTATGCAACGAGAAGGAGTCTCTGGACCTACGTAAAGAGAACAATGCCGGTGTTGGCCATGGCGTAGGACAGGCCCAGGATGCCGCTGCCCATGATGGCGTTGCTCAGGTTGAAGACCGACATGCCGAAGGAAGCGTGGCCCGGATGCTGCCCGAGAGAAAGGTTGGAGAGTTTACAGCTTTGTTATTTTAATGTTGGTCAACTACCTGTAGTGACGGATGAGTTCTCTTACATATTCTTCTTCCTCATATTTCTTCTTCTTCTTCATCAGCCCATTCGATAAGAACCTGTCTTCTTCCCCATCGTCATTTTCGTCCATGTATTGACTGCTGGAAGACCAAGGAAACAAGTCTTTAGGATACGCTGGAATCTTACAGACAGTATTAGAGGCCCTTCACAGATTCCTTCCGTTACTGAAATATTTCAGAAAAATGTAACCTGAGCTGATATGCAACACAGTTACAAAATGGTTTGAGACTGAGGAGACGAAAGTTAAAGTTTCTGGAAGGTGTGTGTGTGTGTGTGTTACATCTGACTTGAAGCAAAACACAACTATTGAGAAAAAGACCCTCAAGATTGCTCTGCTGCTTGAGGGCCCGAAGCGACAGAACCATTAATTTTGCTCTCTACTGGAAAATCTTTGAGAAGGAGAAATCAAGAGCACTTATTACCTTATGGAGCAAAACACTGAACTAAAGCACACCAACAAGTGTACCTCTGAGTGGCAACCCCCTCCATCGCCCCCAAAACAGCAAATAAAAGGTCTTGGTGCGATACAGTCAAAGCCTGGACTTCCATTTAGTTGAATTCAAACAACAGTTGACCAAAAAGCCTCCAGATACATTTAAACAACTCATTACCAGAAATAGCAAACACTTGATGACAGCATTAGATTTAGGGAACAAATGCTTTTTTGGATAGGTTTGGGTTGGCCTGGATAGATTTCTTTCCTTCAATATTTCAATAATTGTCATTTGAAAAATGCTTTCTGTTTTTACTCGGACAAACTGTCTGACACTCCCATTTCTTTGATGATCTGAAATATCTAGAGTAACAAAGAGGTACCTCCTGTTCCCTATTGGGATGGTGTTTTTGCTGACCTGGCGATTGTGGACTTCTCCACATCAATGGAGCCTCTGAAATGCTCGTCCAGGCTGGCGGTGCTATCATCATCAGTCTCCATGGGGACCCTCCTCAGCTCCATGAGCTCCCTAACCCCAGGCATTATGACGGAGGCAGCGGGACGAGAGGCGAAGATCCTTTGTTTCGGTCGATTGTTCGGCGCGCAGTCGTCACAAAGAGTTGACACAAAATGTTTCTTCTTCAAGCTTGACTGAATGTTGATGCCCTAGAAAATAAAATAAAAAAGCCTAAAAAGAAAACGGAGAAAAGAACAAATGTAAGTCTGAGCTATTTAGATTTCTGTTCAGACCTGCAGAGTTCTTCACCCAAACGTGTCTTCCCCTAAAGGGCTAAAAGCGAAACGTTGACAAAAAGGAGTGGCAAGATGCAGATTGCAGACCTGAACGGCGGTATGTTGGCCGTCTTATCAGCCTCCTCCAGAGCCTTTTGGCCTTGATGAAGGAGGCAAGAGAAACAGAGCTGTCTACCTTGCAGTTACAGTTTCCTGGAACCATGATCCACTCTGGCGCTACCTTGAGGAGAGCGTTTGTAACTTATGTTAGCAGACTGTATCGTGTCTGGCTTACTTCAAGTTTAGCTGTAAAGGCCAGTCTAAAAATTCCTCTCTCCTAAAAAGTTGGGTGTATCAAAATTTGCAGTCCACTGCGGCTTTAAAAAAGGCCCAGTGTCTCCTGCTGTTGGGTGGATCACCTCAGAGGAACTCAGGATTTCATTAAAACAAGAAGCCCAGAGTGAAACCCGGGCTAAACATGCTACTATGGATTTAATCACCTTGATTTCTGGCAGCACCCTTGTCAAAAAAAAAAAGTCCAACATCTCCAAGATAACTTTGAAATGAATACGTTGCCTTACCAAAGTTTAGGACACGGCAACGTTCATGTTGACTTTCACTTGTTTAATTCAAATTTAACCACAGAAAAAAGGAGGCGCCAAACTGGGTACCTGCTTTCTGTTTTCTGTCTGTGCTGCTGATCAATATGTTGTGTAATCGAGAGGTCAAAGCCAGGGAATCAGGCAGGCATGACCCTAATGCAGCTACTGTTAAAATGATTTACAGTGTTGTTTGTCTTTCACACAAAGAACTCTTTGACTCAATCCGAGGAAAAACAATCCACGACGGTGCACGCCGACCAAAGAAGAAACAAACAACCGAGTAAGTCCGAGCAATGGGAATAACTACAC
This sequence comes from Xiphophorus couchianus, assembly GCF_001444195.1. Classification (NCBI taxonomy): domain Eukaryota; kingdom Metazoa; phylum Chordata; class Actinopteri; order Cyprinodontiformes; family Poeciliidae; genus Xiphophorus; species Xiphophorus couchianus. The sequence continues at coordinate 14,707,537 of NC_040244.1, read as the reverse complement.
CAACTGTAAAGACATGTCATTTTTTTTCTTCCCTACACAGAGTGACCTTCAGGTGTTTCATACAGGTTCCCATAACTACATGTCTGGATGTAACCGGCAACTCAGTACACATGTTCGGCAACCGGCTAATTTCAATAAACAAACAAAGAAGAAGCATACAGGGTTCCACAACTTCAGCAGTTGCAATAAACATACGGTACCCCTTGGTCCACTCTGCCTTAATGACACCAATAAGTGGCACATCTACGCACTCCACAAAAAAGAAAAAAAAAAACAGAAACTAATTTTTTCCACCAGGCAAAAATGTAAAGGTTCCTTCTTGTCCTATTTCTTACCTCACAAGAAAACTCAAGTTCAGAACTCCTAGAAAGTCCTCATAGTGGTATATATATCAGTAAAGTAGCTCATATTTTTGACCAATCAAAAGTTTTGCTAAGATGATCAATCAAGAAGAAGCTGTAAGAATATTCTATTTCGTTGTAGCTGAGTATCTAGATCGTTTTTTTGCGGTCAAAGTAATTTCCAAAATCCTAAATGTACCTTTATTTTAGGTGTGGGAAAGGTCTCCTTTCAGACAGCTGACCAGCAACGGTCAGCAACAGATGGGGGAGGGGAAGCATTAGCTCACATTACAAGAGAATATATTAAGCAACGCACAAAAAACTCAGGCAATTCCTCTGGCATCTCATTAGGACTTTAAACCACGGGAGGTTAGTGACAAAAATCTTTTGTAGTTTTGAAAAGTAACTCTTATAGCCCATGCCTAATGCTAACTTTTTTTTATATACTCTTATCTGTTTAATAGTGGTGTAGAAAACAAAACTAAAAACTTTATGTCTGGAACTTAAAGCCCAACCTAAGAATCCGATATGACTGCCACACATGTGAAAACTGAAAAATAGCTTTGGTAATTTGTACTTCTGATGTATTAAATCACAATAACTCATGAAAAAAATCATTGTACTATCAAACCTTTGATTGAAAGCATGTTGCTGAAGAGTTTGAAAGAATGATAGCATTAGTAGCTATAAGCCAAGAAGATGGCATTACTAGCTTCTGGCTAATTTCTGCTGTTGTCTATCAGCAACAGCTGTCATCTTGTAATGCTATCAGAATTACAAGCTGATAGCATTGCTAGCTATGTAATGGTAAGAGGAACTACTAACAATTAGCAAATCTGACTGCTTCTCTAACCTAAGAGTCGAACTGTAAACTATTCCTTTAATATAAAACATATTTAAATTCGTATTTAAGTGTCTTCATGCTCTTTAAAACTCCAATAAAAATCAAAGATTAATACAATAAACCTTTTAATGTCAAATATACAAGTTAAATATCATTCAGCAGTACCAGCTCTTTTCCACAAGAGCTTAAAAACAATTAGAAAAATACCATGAGGTTTTTGAATCAACAACAGTTTCAAGAAGGAAGTGTTTGGGCAACAGGCTATTTGCATCATATTGCAGAGGCATGAACAGAGTCAAGCACAAAGGGTTTTATTTAGCAACAGCAACAGGATCATTATTGCAAACAAAAGTAGCCACATGTGACTCCACCAGGTTGGCCCACAGCATGACACTTTCCTACAGATGGTGTTGGCATCGCCGACCAACTGCCGCTCTTCCTGTTTTCATAGCCCTGTCACAATAAAAGACCTCGGATCCTTTAGCTAAAGGAGATTTAGAGGCTCCATTGCCACAACGATCACACACTCGGGTGCGCCTGGAATCACCGCGTCCGCCCCGACGGCGGCGCAGAAACGAACCGGAGGGGGAGTTTTGCGCCTGCTGCTGCCAAAAGGGGATCAACCTGTCGGACCGGGTTAATTTCACATGAGAAGAAGAATGCTGGGGAATGTACTATAAAATAAGTCGAGACGCAAGGGAGAAGACAGAACGTAACTAAAACAGGTTGCAGAAGTCACTTCATGAAGCGATCAGAGCTGAAAATCTGTCAGAGGTTCGTTTGTGTTTACGGTCCTTTTCAATCATCACTGCTGATGATTGAAAAATGAAACTGGATCGTTAAACGAGGCGTCACAGATTTCTCATGCAAATGAACTCATGCTTGAGTGCAGATAGAAAGTAAACTCATCAGAAATCGCATATGATTACAACGCCTGCACAAATACTCTCAGTAGACAAAGATGGATCTAGTGGTTGCGATTTGTTGCGTTTCGTTTTGTTTTACAGAATATATTGATGTGATTTCTGCATATGTTTTATCCAAACACACATGTTCGGATAAAACTCCTCTAAGTTCTCCTCAGCGCTTTCAGCCGCGACCTCGTCTGTTCTCCACCCAAAGCAAACTCTTGCATCAGCCGTCTGCAATAATCCCCTCAGGCATTGCCTGGGTCAGACTTTTAAAAGAGCTCCATTTTTTTTTTTGTTGACCTCCCACACAATAAAACAAAAACACATGCACGCAAATGCAATCACTTCTTAGAGAAAACATGAAAATTAAACACTCAGCCATGCCACTACGTTCTAGTTGTTTTTTTTTTAAATCCTCACCTAAAATCCCTCTGTATAATATTTAACACAGTGAACATGTAGGCTCACTTACTGAGATGGTTCTGAAAGAGGGTCCGATCCGGTCGGCGCCTTGCTTTTCTCTTTTGAAACAGTTAATTGAAAGCCGAAAGACAGAAGACAGATGAGCGACTGAAACGAGGAGGTGCGGCTCTTTGGTGAAACTCAGGTAAGAAGTCGGGCGTTTTAAAGGGGAAGGGGGAGGGCCGCGCTCAGCCTATGACGGCGATCCCACTTTGTGTGGGCCCCTCCTTTGTGCAATGTAGGAAAAAAAAATGACAGGGCCGTGACCCCTCTAAAGAAATTAGACAGAAATATAGGCAGACATACAGATAGACATAAAGATAAGAGAGATGGTCAGACAGAAAGATCGAAACATGGACAGGCATACAGATAAATAGAGAGAAACACAGATATATAGACAGATACATATACAGATAGTCACAGACAGACAGACATACAGACAGATATATGGGTTGACAAATTGACAGACAGGGTACTGACACCACATCTGGCACCATCGGACTGAAGTCATCAGGTCTACCAGTTTAAATACCCTCAATGCCCTCAAGATATGATCATGTGACACACCACATGACCTGTTCATCAGTTTTATTCTCTGGAAAACGTAGTCCGGTCAAACACTCTGGTACCGATCCGAGACCATCCCCAAACAGAGTCACTTACTGATAATGGCCGACTGATTACACACACACACACACACACACACACAGAAGTCATCCGTACACACTCAGGGACAGATGCACACCGACGATGACCGTCAGGGGTTTGGTTGAGTAGGCTGTGCCGCTGCCTGACCAATCAGAGGGAAGAGCTGCAGGGATGTTGCTCTAGCCAAGGTTATGTTCGCGTCAATGCGGGGGTTCTTTATCTCTGTGGGGTTTGTGTCGTAACGCCGGAGAACACGCGCGCCGACGGATCGTACGGCGGGCAAACTGCCGGCGCGATTCGTACCTAGAAAACAGCCTCACTTACCAGCTGGGAGGAGCTGGATGATTGCTGAGGGCTTCAATTTATTTTCCAACTTCTAGAGAATCAGAACGCATTTTTGATCCAATGTTTCGATCTAAACCATCAGCCCCTGAATATGGAGGAAATGGTTTTTCATTAAGATTTGGAAATGCAGGTCAGAAAAATCTACCGGAATATTTCCTAAAGATAGAATTGTAAAGCATAAAGGCTTCAGATTTGTATGTTAATCCAATATGGCAGCTGGAATGTTGCTATAGTTACAGTATACTTGAACCTTTGACAGGTTGGAGATCAACAAACCAGTGGCACTGTATGATTTCAGTAAATTAATTTGTAATAAAAAAAAAGATAGATTTGTTGGATTAAGTCAAGCTACCGCATGCATAAAAATGAAGTTTCGTCCAAACATTAGAGGTGGGAGTTTATTACAATTTTCAAAGAGTTGATGTTGGTGTCTGTAGGTAAATAAAAATGTTAATTGAAAACTATACAACAACAAAATAAGCAAAATCAAATTGGTTTCAATAGGAGCAACTTTGTTGTCCATCGCTGTTGTTTGTGTGTCAGATTTACGGGCGTACCAGAAACACGCACATACAAAGGTTCCGCTTGGAACTTTTGTACGAAGTCCCCACCCCCAACTTTTGACTTGCGTAAAAAATTTTTTAACACATTAAAATCTATGTAATCAATTACCGTAATCAAACTTAACGCATTGAAGTCTGAGCACAACTAACTCTAAATTATTGTAATGAGTTTTTCAGAAGTTCAGATTTTTATATTTAAAGTTTGGAATTTTTGTTCCACACTATTTTTATTTGCTGACAAAAGAAGCACCAAAACACTTACAATTTCTGAATTTTTCTAACGTAAAAATAATGATAAATCCAGTAACAAACATTTGTATATCAAAAGGCCTCTGTATCATCTTCGGAGGTTTCCTTAAATAAGAAGCAAAACACAAATTCCTATAAATAGCAAACGCCTAACCATGACTTGCTGTGCGGCTGCAGGGTGCATTCCATAGATGGCTTCGTTGTCATCTATGACAGTGTGTGGGGGGTCTTCACATGCGTATTTAGCCAATCACCTGTGACCAGAATGCATCAATGAGCTAACGTCACCCCAATAGGAGGTGGAGGGTGGCGATGTTTGAGGACAGATATAGTAGATGTTGCACACCTAAAAATATCAATGTTTCTAGGGCCTGAGAACATGGATCCATCTCTATATCAAGCTAGAAGAAAATAACTTCAACACTAGAAGCAATCTGTGAAAAACACTTCCTGGTATCACGTTTGGGTTCCAGTTCAAATCGAATGATCAGGTGGCTTTACATACTGTTCTGTGTATACAGGAACAGCGAGTACTCTGTCCAACCCTCCACGTCCTTTCAGTCTCTTTTATGTAAATGGGTTTCGGCTCTGGGCCCACCTCTCGTCGACAAGTACTACCTAGGCCTGTCGCGATAAACGGTAAATCAATTAATCGTACGATAAATTAAAACTATCGACGTCATTTTAATTATAGGCATTATCGTCTCTTCCGGCCTAATCGGACTTGATGAATGCTCTTAGGCCAGCCGCAGATCATGACACATGAGACAAAAAGCTAAATGAAATTTACATTCCAAAGCGAGATTTCTGGTACAGAACAAGACCTCTACTGTATATCATTAGATTCTCTCAGAAAATGTGTGTTGGCTCGAATTTTCTTTCTTCATGCCAGTGGAGTATTATGTTGTCTCAACTTAAAAACCAACACCCGACACATTTTTCCACTTTAGACAGCATTGGTGCTTCTGATGTAATGCATTCCACTTCCCTCTACATCTCTCTTGAGAAGTCTCCCTGTCCAACCTCTTCAGTCACTTCCTGAAACCAACAGTGCTGCAGTCATCTCTACTTAAAACGGAGATCTGCTTTGCATACGGGGAACGGGACAGGGAAAAAAAAAAAAAAAAAAAAAGCCAGTTTTTCTGGCTTTCAACTCCTGTTAACATCCAGGAGCACCTTTGAATGTCCACACTTTCTAATGTGGACATTCAAAACAAAGGTTGACACATTCTGACGCAGATGATCAGCAACTGTTATGATCTTGCTGGCTGTATTTGCTGGGTCAGTGCCTAAAGAAATAACAACTGCTTGGATATTTGATTACAGACTTCGGGAGAATTGAAATCCTTTAAGTTGTCGAGATGGACAGCGACAGCACCGAAACCTACGTCAAGGTTAGTCGGCGTCGGGACTCAAAGGTTGGATGTGCCAATAACAAATGGGTCTGTACAACCAACAAACCATGTGACTTGAGGCGAGAAAGACACGCGTGTTGTCGTGGCGCAACACACCTTGCATAGTGCAACCGAGATGGAAGGGATCAGTGGACTTTTGGTCATCGTGGGATGTTTTTGCGAAAGACGTTTCAAATACAAAAGATCAACGGCTCAGAGGTTTCTGACAAAAAGAAACTGTCTAAATGGAAAGTTTTATGACCTCAGAGATTAGTCTGAAATAAATCAAAGAGGAGGGAGGAGGCCCCGGGGAAGACCCAGGACACGCTGGAGGGACTATGTCTCTCGGCTGGCCTGGGAACGCCTCGGGATTCCCCCGGAAGAGCTAGAAGAAGTGGCTGGGGAGAGGGAAGTCTGGGCCTCCCTTCTGAAGTTGCTACCCCCGCAACCCGACCTCGGATAAGCGGAAGAAGATGGATGGATGGATGGATGGATAAATCAAAGACCTCTGACTTTAGTCTCTTTATGTGACGTTCAAGGCCATCTGGCTTTAAAGTAAACACCATCCTGCCCTTTTGTGCATAACTCTGGTTTGCCCTAGTCTACAATGAACCCGACGGACCACCTCTGTTGATCTTATCATTGGCTATCGATCTCTTGTTGTGTATTCCAGGAATGACGCCAGCATTTTTTTTTTTTTTTTGTAATATGTCATTCTTACACAGCTGATGACAGCAACCTTAAGTTTAGCATATATGTAACTAAACGCAGGAGGCATTAGAAGAAAAAAAAAAAGCATTATTTCTTAATTAGGTATTTTCCAGCTTCACAAAAGTTCATTTTAAAGTTTTTCCACAACCTCTGTAGAAAGTGAATAGCATACAGCTAACAGCTAGTTTTTAGCAGGCTAGTAGTTAGCATGAGAGAGTTCATATTTACAAAAACGTGACCCATTTTGGCATCTTTAAAGAAGAGAGCTCTCTATTTGGGAAAAGATACAAGTGATCAATTACTCCTATAGTCACAGATACGTCTTGGTATGTTTGCATTTGTGTTTTAACGTAAATTTCTGGATGAAAATTTACGTTGCAAAAGAAAAAAAACAAAACAAAAAAAGACGAATCCGGGATTTTCAGTGAGACAATCTATCATTATGACTGAACCACTGAGGACAAGAAAGTTTAATACAAGAATCCAAGAAATTAACAAAAACAATAAAACTTAAAAGCGAACGTACTTTGCACTGATTTGATCATAACCTCTGTTTCTATCCGCATGTCGACTCACTGAAAGACTTTTTTTCATTGTACCAGATTTTAACAGAATGTGACGACGGCTTCCTGACAAACCGCCAAAGGCCGCTCGGAATCCTTTGTGCTATCGATATTCACTCCCGTCTGACTTGCAGCTCTTTCGGTCGTTTGCGTTCCAGGTTACATCAGTTCACCTTCGGCCGGCAGCCTGCGACGCCAGGCTCTGACCGACATTTCAGAGCTCGTCACTGCCAAATAGGAGCACATATCCATGGCTAGCCTCCAGCATTTATAGAACAGGTGCTCCATCCAATCTGAGCTGGTATTCCAGTCTCTGTTGGTGATTCAGGCTGTACTGGTGCTGGAATCTTTGTGGTGCGTTGTAAATGCAGGATATTTGGAATAAACAAAGTAAAAAATCTTTTTCTAATCTGGACCCTTGAAATTATGTCTCCAGTCATAAGGTTTATGCATTTTTGCCAAAGACTTCACTGAGTCTTTGCACCGTCTATGTTCTACAGCTACAACTTTGGTGCTTTACATGGTAATGGAAAACAATTAGCATTCTGTTGCCTTGCTTTTGTCCTTTGGACTTCTTTCATACAGCTCTCTGACCTCTGTAAAAACGATTTAGCAAATGACGCTTTTTAAATAACAGCCAGCAGGTGACTTGACAAAGCCTCTGTCTGTCAAAGTCAGAGTGAAGCCTGCAGGTTGGTCCAAAATTTGTCACAGAGATTGTGAATAGTATTCTGACCTTTAGCAGGCTTTTACATCTCCTACGTGTTCCTATCTGTGGTAAGGATGCAAACAGAGGAAAGGCCTTGCTGAGGAAATGGCTACCCTACATACTCTTGAAGGTATGTCGTCCTCCAGTGAGGCCCCTAATTCCCATTTCTCTCGAGAAGTTCAAAGAATTGCTCCGGAAGCTCTTTCAGTCTGTTTTATGGCGGCTAAAGTCTATTTCTTGAGCATTTAGTGTCACAAATTGTGCCTCTTGCTTATTAGTCAATTGAAAATATCAATGTGAAAAAGTAAAAACAACCATAAAGCCGCAACAACAAAGCTCAGAAGGTTTTATAAATTGATAAGAGTCCCCTCTGCTTAGGGAAACACCCTTGGCTAAAGACCAGTCATCTGTTCCGTCTTGGCACACTTTGCTGCAATGCCTGACTCAATGCACCTCGAAGGCTGCAAACTGGTCTTGCCTTAAACCCATTGGCCAGCTGGTCACATCTGTCATGGCAACATAAACATAAGTTGACTTTAACTCTCCACACTGTCTCTGTATTTTTAAAAAAAACACCCAGAGACCGTGAGCAGACGACTATAACGCAGTCGCAGAAACCGGACCTTGGAAGGATACGAGACACGAGTTGAGCACGTTCCAGCTGAAGGAAGGAAGATGAGTGGGATTTGCTTGTGGTTGTGGTGCTAAAAACATTAGCAACGGAAGGCTGACGTGTGTTCAAACACCAAAAGAACATGATTACGAATCGTGATTGCCCAGTGTTACGCCTGTCAGTGGTTTAAAGACATGAAATCTGCCAGAGACGCTAATTGACTGGCACCTTTCACTGCGTTTTATGTTCGGTGGCCATACGGAAGACTATATTTTCACTTGTAGAGCAAACTCCAACTTAGGGAAATGTTTGTTAGATTTATGACTTTAGACTTAGAAAGTTTGACTTCTGAGTATTGGGAGAATGAAAAAAAACCAACAAAAAACGACTTCCTCCAAGGTAAACACTCCAATGGCTTGGGGTGTTTTGTGAAAGACACTGGAGAAAGTTCTACCTAAGAGGAAGTCTTTTTTTCGGGGGGTCCTTCATTGGTTTTATTTTATTTAGCTAAACCCTTGTCAATCATCAGTGCTTCCTAAATTTTTAAAAAAGCAACCAGGAAGCGGTTATACTGATGTTGAGTACACTACGGTTTTGGAGGTTTTAGGCCTAAAAGAGCTACATCACCACTGCTGCCACAAATCCCACCCACTTCTCTTCTCTTGCACCTCCGACTAGAACAATCTAAAGAGTGTTGTGGTTGGAGCTTCATTTAGAAACTTCAATGCTATTATGTAAGTAATAAAAAGCAAAAAAAGCAAACTGGCTTGAAACTGAAAAGCAAGTGTGCGGCACTGAGGTATATTTAGCTTGCAGAATGCTGCTGGCAGGTCCTGAACTCACCACAAATGCATCCTTAAAGCGAGGCTGGTGCCTTTGTTTGCAGGCTCTGCTGCAAACTGCCCAGCTCTCTGTAGTAAAATGTTCAATTTGAAGATTACAGAGTTCTTGCTTCATTAAAACTTATGGTAAACAACCGAGAAGCAAGTATGCAAAGCCTTGGAGCAATCCCTTCATGTTTCCCCTGTGACCTGCGCTCTACAAGGACAGTCCTAAATCATTAAGGCCAACAGCAAACCCACCCTTCTTGTTTTATTGTGGACATCAGAGCCAGCTGGGGACTTCTAAGGGACTTAAGTTATTCTGTGGAAAATCAAATTAAACGTAAGCCAATGCAAACGGGTTGCATAATACAAAGCATGACAGTAAATAAGCCTGTGACTGGAGTCGCAGCACAGCTATTAGTCCCTGGTTACATGAATCTGAATTCCTGTTTATCTTTACCTCAATAATCGTGATCAGATGAGTCCGTATGATTTTTTTCCTTGTGTGTGTGGAGCAGACACACAAAGAAGCTTCGAGATGCTTCGTGTCTTTGTGTTGCTCTTTTTCAGGCAAGAAAAAGCAAAACTCAGTGGAGGCATGCAAACATAGTTCTGGTGCAGAAAAATCAACTGGTTGCTTTCAGAAAGTTGCTCCAAAACATCAACACGAGCCATGATTCCTTGCTTTTTCTAAATAATGGCGGCTGAGCGCAAACAGCGAAACCACAACGTAAAAAGGAAGCTTAGATTTAGCCGATAAAAATACTGGGGAGGGGACGGGAGGGGGCATTTGGCAGTTGTTGTTTTTTTTTTTTTTTAAACCGATAAAAACAAACAAGAAAAAAAAAATTCCTCGTTTTTTTCCTGATCAGATCTGCAGCCTTGTGCGCGGAGGAGCGGTCACGAATTGAACGGCCCGCTTCCACACCGTCAAATATGGTGTCCGGAATTAACCAGATAATCACCCCAAAGGTTGGGGAGGAAGAAGAGAGGCAGAAAGAACCCCGAACCAAAGTAAAGAAGTGGTTGTCAGTGCTCGGGGCTTACCTTATATATGACGGCGGTGGCGGAGCTGCAGCAGGCACAGGGGGAGCTGGGCTTCTGGAACCAGGATCCCCGGCTCCTCAGCATTTAGCAGAATGGAAATTTCCATTTACCATGTGAGTCAAGAAGAAGCAGCAGCAGCTTCGTGTTACAGCAGCGAGTCCTGACGATGAGGCTACGGCTGGGTTGAGGAAGGGAGGGGTGGGGCCCTCATGTTCCCCCCCTCGGTTGTTACTGTTAAAAACATAACAGTCTAGGATTATTATTAGTTGTTGCGTTTCTTTTCATTTAATTCCAGCTCTCCCCCCTCCATCTCTAAACATGGTGTAAGAATCATTGGACATTATCACCTAAAGTTACAAAGGCAGCATTGCTTCGTTTTCCTTACACAAAAAGCGATTTTAAAACGACTGCGCTGCTTTACTGATGGGGAACCCGCGATTCTGTTACGTTTGGCGCAAAGTCTGCGCCAGAAATTAGGAATTCTGAAAGCGACGTCAGCAGGGGCGTAAAAAGAAATTCCGTCTCCCAGAACGTGCGCGCGCACTGGGCAGCTTTGTGTAATAGTACTTTGTTGTTGTTATTTTCATCATTATTATTATTAATTATTATTATTATTATTATTATTCTTTTTTTTTCTTTTTTTTTTTAGTAACAGCTTTGTCATGTCAATATTTAGATCCCACTCTTTTGGTTTTTATATTTTATCTAAATTGGGATTCATTCAGTACTGCATCATGTCTCATTTACAATTTTTCTTTTCTTTTTTGTTTTAACATATAAAGAGCAAAGATGGAACAGTTGTATTAATTTTTTTAAAATACAAATTTAAAATCTGTTAGGATCATTAGTAAACTACACAGTTTAAATTTTTTTTAAATGTGCTTCAAAAATAAATGATCTGTCACACATATTGTAATATTCTACGGGGAGCTACGGAGTTTGAAACGTTTTGGTTATGTTTTGCTTTGCAAAAGAAATTTTATATATTGTGACATTTAGCTCTAGGTTTGATCATTCAAAATTCTGAGAATTTAAAATCATAATTTATAACATAAATAGATCTTAAACTTGTGCTTTTATGTACATCAGTCCAAAATTAGTCTCTGTGTTTTAAGTCTTTCCCATCATATTCTTTTATGTTGGAATTTCATAACTAATCGCGTATTTATGTTTATTTTTTATTTCATTCTTCAAGTATTAGTTTGACTCTTAATCTACTTGTGGTGAGAGTCCTGATACTTTCTAGCCTTTTCTTTTGTGAAAGGAACAGAATCTTGACTTAAAGACGACCTCACAGGGTCCAGAACGAACAAATAGTTTTCTCTTGGCCGAGTTGCCGAAGTAAGAAAAACCACATGTGCAAAAGAATCTGCATTTTTGTTTCTTTTAGAGTCAAAGTGGGAGAAAATAGTCTGAAGTGTGATGAGATATTTACATATTTGCACTGCACTGCTGGATGGATTCGGTTTATTTTCGTAAAAGTAAAGCCGCCGGTGGTTTTGCCATTCCCATGCGCTCATACCACGGCAGCGCCTCCCTCTCTAACTGAATGACCGGTTCTACAGACGCGGTGCGGCGCAGGCAGAATACACCTGAACCAGACAAAACGTTTATTTGAACGTTTTCAAATAAAAACTTCGTTAGGTTTTTATTTGAAAACGTTTTGAAACCCTGTGCCGTTTTTTTTTTCTCCTTACGCTCGCCCTCCTGCTCTATTTCACTAAATCCTGAGAAGACTCTCTGACGTTTGTGGTTGTAACAGCTGGCTGAGACGTTCAAGCTGCGTTCGCGTTGCAGAAATCTTGGCTCCAGACAAAGCCTGGCGACCTACTAACCGAAATAGAAACGCACTTCATTTATGGAGTCTGAGGGGGAGGCGGGGGTCACCAACATGGTGCACCACTGATGAGATGAGGTGTCTTCATGAAGAACCTGAATTTGTTTTTTCTTCTAGCAAAACTTTCACTAACCCTCTCTAAACTGTTTAGATTTGAAATGATCCGTTTGAGCTGTAACGCCAATTAAAGTCTATTCAGTTATTTTTGGAGTAAATCGCATCTTCACCTAGTCTCAGTATCGCAAATCTCCGAAGCAGTGGTGCTGCTGTTGACCAGAGTGGCAACAGGAAGAGGTAGGTGCTTTAGAACTGGAAAATAAAAGATATTTTATCCGTCAGTGTGGTGGAGTAAGTTTCTCTTGCTTTTGATGGTGAGTAGCAGGGAACTGGGTTGAAACGATCTGCTGACAAAAGTAAAACAAACTTCTCATTGGGAGTTTTTGCACCTGATAGTCTGGTAGACTCGGTTCGATTGGGAACCAAAATCGCAACGTTTGTTAGATTTTGAGCTGCTGCGGATCGATCTTACAACAATCCAAACCCTTTGAAAACCCCGCCTCCGTCCCCTCGCCTCTGGTGGCGCCGCGCCAACGTCCTCTGAAGGAAACGACACGGAAAACCTGTGAAGAAAACATGAAGGCGGCTTCCTCCTTTGCGAAATGTAAATAAAAACGGAGTAGCGGCAGAATTTAGCGGCTGTACGATTTTTCTTCTGTCTCTGGCAAAACACCATAAGCCATTTCTTACGCTAGTGCTAGACTCTTGCGTTTGTTTTGGTTGTATTTACCCAGATGCCCTGCGCTGTAGTCCGCTTCCTGCTTTTGGGGCGATCTCCCGTCACATATGCATTCAAAACACACCAGAGTTCCTGTTCTACAACAGATGTAATTGGATGCTCTTCTTCCAGAACATAAATCTTTTTAGCTCATCAGTCTACAGAATACTTTCCCATGACTCGTCAAGATGTTGCTCGGCAAATGGGAAGCAGATCTTTGTGTTCTTTTGGGCCGAGGAACTTTCCACTGGAGGCCATTTTCTCTCATCACCTTTCTTGCTGTTGACTTTAGACGTCCTGGGTTCTTTTGCAACCTCCTCGATTAGCCACTGATGTTTTCTTGAAGTCATTGTGATAGACTGGCATCACTGTATTTCCTCCTCTTGTGGATAATGCAGTTTGATGGCGTCCCAAAACCATAGAAACTGTTAAGCTTTTACCAAACTGATAGATGTCAAGGACTTTATTTCTACTCTGTTCTTGAGTTTGAAAGATGGCAGCAGGATACGTCACTTTAAAAAAAAAAAAAAAAAGGTGACGTATCCTTAGCCCAATTCTTGTTGTCAGACATGAACAGTTGAACTAATTTTTTGATTCTACATGCCTGGCAGTCGTTAGGCCTGATCAACAGAGATGAAAAATGTGATTGATTGCTGTTAACTGGGGAGTTAATGCAGTGGGCAATTCTGTTCCTCCTGTTTTGGTTTAAAAGCTGTTTCTCCTTAAATGTTATTATAATCTCTAGTGACATTTTGCTAGTGACATCTTCTTTCACCAGGAGATGTTTTAAATGGTGCAGAACTTTCAAAACAAATCTAATTTGAAGTTTGGAATCACCAATAATCACGCAAGACATTAATAGGAGTTCAAAATTGGGAAGGTTTTACTAATGCAGGCAGCTTACGAGTGCAAAGTATTTAGAGCAAAATTCATCAGCAGAACAGGCTTTCTGTTGAAACAAGAGAGAGTTTTCAAAACCTCCTCTCCCCCTGGCCTTCATATCATTGGACAGATAAGGAAGTCAGCACCCACCCATTCTTGTAACTTTCCAAAATGACCAGTCCAACTTTAACAATAGAGCCACAGATTGTGCTAATATCACCTGTAATTTCTTCCTACAACCTTAATGTCAGATCATACAATCAAAACTCATGAACAGTTTTTTTCTAGGTTCAACTCTATCCCTGTAAATAAAAGAATTATCTGCTTCCTCTATCATGAGAGACTTTAAGCTACTTATTTTAGTTTTTGTTGAACCCTTAATGATACCATTAAACGGGGATCCTCAACTTTTACAACCTAAAGAACTTTTATTGCCCTCCAGCTTATTAAAACTTGAGAGTTGAAAATGTTACGTAACCTTTTGGAAAAAGGTTACGAACATAAATAAAAAGAAAGCTTTGATCCTACACTTACCATAAGAAATTGATCACGATAAATGATAACTGATACGATACGATACATGCCCAGCCCTAACCTGCTGTATTGTGGCTGTTGCTCTGGTCTGACCAAAAACCAAAGCTCTCAGTTCATCAGGCCGTCTACATCCAGATCCCACTTCTATGGTACTGAGAAACGGACAACGAACACAAGAACAAGACCGTAGACACTTCATGGACAAAGTTCCTCTGTAAGGCAGCTGGGTTCAACCTTTCAGACACACGGTGACCGTTTCTTCACATATATTAGACTATGGCCCATCAAATCTGAACTTTCAAGCTAAACAAAATAAACAAGGCAGCACATAAGAAGTGAAACTTGGAATCGGCGGCCAAGGCCGTACAGTAAAGACATAAAGCAACAGTTACGCCGGTGCAACTCAGCTTCACTGTAAGGTTTCATGCAGGCCCTGTGGAAGTTTGCATCTTTTCCAGATGATTGAGGGTGGTCCCTGACCCTGTGAGGCACTGGTCACATTTCAACGGTGGACTCATCGACCAATGAGGACAGACGCTGGCTGGTCTGCAATGTTGCAAGGATTAATCTGGTAGAGATAAGGAATGAATTGTTGTTACTTTACCTTCGGGGTCATGGTCAGTTCCATCATCAGATGGCGAAGGTGGAAGGGACTCTTGTTTTTTCATCTCTATGTTGAGTCGAAACGTTTGAAGTGAAATACTTTGCGAGTTTAAGAGTTTGTAGGGAAAACAAGGGTTTCCCCCCGTGTAATTCTAGACTGAGCACAAATCATAGAGGAGACAAATGTTTAGACAAAAGAACTAGAGAAAATAAATCATGGGAAAGAAAATAAATCAGTAGAGATAAGGGAGCTGAAGGAGATGATCTAGCTTGACTGCAAATGTTAACTTCACACAAAATAGGGAATTTGTTGGGTTTTTTTAAAAAATCTCCCACGAGAAATACTTAGAATCAGTGATGTGTGGTCAGGGGAGGCAGAGCCTCACCTGTCATCATGGAAAAATAATATATAATGATAAAATCATTTATATCGCTATTTTCACCCTGTGGTTTGTACTATAAAGAACTTAATTTTCATTTAGCTTCACCAATTCTGATCATTTTTTCTTCAAAATAGCTGAATTGTTGCATTTTCCCATTCAAATGCTCGGAAGCTAAGCTGCTGAGGCAGCAGTGAGCCGAGCCTCACCTGGGATTGATCCACCTCTCTAACTGCACTGGCTGCCACTCTATGGGAGCAAGCTCCTCCTGTCTGTACGTCGCCAATAAAAAACATTTAATGTACGAACTGATTTTCCATAATTTAGCTTATATAATATATTGTACAGTGATTCTTGTCACCAACTGTGTGTGTGTAACATGTTCCGTGTGCCGAGCAGCGATCAGAAACGGCAGAGAACAGATTCGAAGTGAGGCAGGCAGTTCTCTTGCCTCATGGCAGGGGGCGCTCATGATCCCAGACATTGTGACTCCACAACTGCAGAGTAAGAGACAGTAACAGTGAGCTGGCCATACAATAAAGTCAAGCACAGCGATATACAGTAGTTATAGTTTTCATCTCTTACCACAGCAATCACTTATTAATAATCGCAAAATAAACATTAAGGCTAAAACCATGCCACTGCAACAGACTGAATGTTTTGCTCTTTGTGTGGGAAATATCTGAGTGTTTATTTTTTATTGTGGTGTTGTTGTCAGTTGCTATGGCAACGAGTCAAAATTTCCTGCCGGTGCCTGTTGATTTGATTAGCTGATTTGTGACATTACATTCTTGAGGTTTTTGAAAGGGCACATTTTCCAGACACCAAAAAACATTGACATATTGTCAAAAAAACATCTTTTTGAGTTTTTTTTTTTTTTTTTTTTTTTTAGCATTTTGGCTGTTTTTAGAAGCAACGGAAACCCAAATGGAAGTACGAGAAAGTGCAAATTATGAACTTTACCATGCAGGGGGTCTATATTTGTAAATCTGATTATGATTAAGTCAGCGCCTCACCAGCGTTGATAACGTACAACACACATTCCATTCTCATATTTTGAGGAACCGACAACAATGTAGAATTCCCACATTCCGTATAAAGCGATTTTCCTCCCCAGTGGAATCAGGTAATCACTGGTTTATTTGGAAGGTTTTTCAAGGGAGCTGAGCCAAGAATGACTTGGTAAGTTAGAGAATTTTGAGGTTTTTATTCAGAGGACGACACAAAGTTCTATTTATATTATTAAAACATACCACATGGAGCTTATGTGATGACTCCCTGATGTAAAAAAAAAAAAAAAAGATTAATGAGGCAATAACAGAGGGCATACAACTGGCAATTTTTCAACTAGCAGCTTTTATTGGGGTGTTGCCAGGAGGCCGTAAATAGTCAGTTGTCAAGCTTTGGCTAAATATTTAGAGAAATAAATTACTTGTGGCGTGGTTAACTATTAATTATTATTATTACAACCATGCATAGTGTCAACATCTGCCGAAATTACAATTTACATAGTTTGGTTGATTTGCTCCAAACCAGGAGAAGGAAACACGACTAATTTGCTTTTTTTTTCCTTTCCTCCTTCTTTTTTTTTTGGGACATTTGAAAATTTGGGTCAAAATTTGCGTGACAATTGGATGGAAACATAAAGAACGTAGGGACATTATCCTTGGAGGCGCACACAGAAACCTGCTCTAGAGCTGCTTCTGATAAGACTGGCCTTGACTGAAAGTTGCTCTTCGTAGCTGGTGCTAATGCTTCAACGCCTCTGTTGAAGAAGAGCGGCACAATTACGTTGGAAACACGAGTCCAAGTCTGTGTACATTGAAAGAATAGTGACGAGAGTGAAATGAAAGTCCTTTCCGGGCCAGGAAGTTTCATGCCCCACAAGAACAGAAGTGCATTTTAGTAAGCACTAAGGTTTCTGATCAGTCAAACTAAATTTGTTGGTCATAATACAGCAAAAAACACAAAGGACAAAAGAACCAAGCTGTGTTTTTGAATGTGTGTCAAAAACAAGCTGAAAGAGCATTCCTTATGGCATAATACTTCATGTAGCTTCTTTTTTGTCCTGGAATTAATAAGGAATAATTATAGTAGCAGCAAGGAAATCCATTTTGTGCAGTTATACGTATAACTCAGTTGTTTGAATTCAGAGTTGAAGCCTTTTCTGGCTTCAGTGAGTAAAACCAAAAGACCCTGGAGCAGGAACCACAGCTTCTTAGAGAGCCAGTTGTTAAACTTTGCCATCGCTAACCTCACACAATAAAGATAACATAATTAAAACCCCGATTAACTCCCAACTTCAATCACGTTTGACCCACTTGATTACAGAAGCCGTAAACGTAGTTGTAGCTGGAAGACAGGTTATATTGTTTCCTGTTTCTTTATTTACATTTCTCAATATGGTTTGCTTCTAGTTAAAAATTAATAACGTTTATTGTCTTTCTTCTTTTTTTTTAAATGACATCGGCTGATCAGTTGGTTTCAAAAGTTGTCACACCTGTTTCACATTTTACAACCACAAACTACGAATGTGTTTTATTGTGATTTTGTAATCGGGCAGCACAGAGCGGTGAAAGGTAGAATTTTAAAGTTTTACATTTTGATTTGATGTGGATTAGCGGTGCTTGCCAACAACTGATGATGTCATCTAGAATATTACTGTAAAATAGAATCTCTTCCGCCTGGACACCGAGTTGTTGGCATGTTATGAGTCATTTAGGACATGTGTGAATTGAAAGAAGAGCCGTTTCTTGCGTATAGTGAATTGGGCAAATGCCACCAGGGGGCCCCAAAGTTCAGTTTCATCTCAGGAAAATTAAAATATCTTGTCTTTGTCCATAATTATCTCTTATATTTATTAGATCTGTCATATGCTTTAAACAAAAAAATAAAGATAAGATACAAATATATCAAACTGCAAAGAACAACTCTGCCTGGCTGGTGTTTTTATTTTGGTCATCATTGGGTCATAGTCGTTGAACCGCACTGTCACACCTGGAGTGGTGCGACGGCCACCGACAGGTACATCAAAATGAAAACAAAAAGTAAAGTACCGTAATCCAAACTAAGTTTAGTGGCCCACAAAAACAGGAAAAAAAAGAAAATTCAGTAAAAAAAAAAAGGTTAAAGGTTGCACATTTTTTGGTGGTGTGGGCTGGATAAACGGTGTAGCATCTTATGTATTTTGTTAGCTAATTGTTTTTGTCCTGCTAGCTAGGCCCTGATGATTGTTATTGAACTGGCTAGATTTTGTTCATCACTAACTCAGCTTTCATGTTTGCTTCAAAAATATGTCACACATGAAAGAACAATCTCTGCTGCCATGGGAACCACTGACTGACTGACTGACTTCAGACCTGTTGACTCAGATTAGAACATCCTCAAAATATGTATCGGAATCTCAAACAGTCTATACAGTATACAGTACAGTATATATTGCTGTATAGACTTTCATTGTATGTATCCAATTTTAACTGTAGTTTGTTTTGATTGTAAAATTTTGAAAGATTGTGGCATTTTGGCGGACCATCTCAGTGTTGGGAATCTTTTCATTGTAGGTTTCTAAACTAGTGGGATCTAAATCACAGAAAAACAGGCAACTTTCTGCAACACTAGCTGATTGTAAGTTTGCACCAATGTTGCTCTTATTTGTCATGCCGATAAGCCAGTGGCAGCAATCCACTGAACTCAGCTGAACGGAAAGGGTTGAAATTTGAGCTCGAAATTGACCAACTGTACCTTAAACAAATTGCAGACAGGGTGGTATCTGTTCTTGGGGGTTCACTCCCAATGTGCAAACAAGCCAAACAGAAAAGCTCTGGTTATGTAACCTCGCACAGTGACGAAACAAATGCACAAAGAAAACTTTCTGATCCGCGTCTTTGAAATGACGAGTGGAAAGAATTGACTTCTCTGCTCGGGAGAACAAAGAGGTAAATTCAGAGTCAGCTGCACCTTAACGTCCAGCGGCACGGAGGAGGCATATGTTGTGTAATCTTCCTGCTTTGGCCACATCTGTGTTTTTCTGTGCTTAAATCTCTGCTTGTTAAACAGCGTAGGAGGGTGGGTTGTGTTATCGTCCATTCCAACAGCTGTCTGCTGAATTTAGCACGGAAAACGAAGTTCTCATGTCTGAGGGAGGGAACCCAGACCCAAACAAAGACCCCTCACCCAATGGATGTTTGTCCAGATGGACGTTATTTAGACCACGAGGGGAAAAATGTCAGTGGATATCCTTCTGTTCCACAACACATGCATAAGACAGAGCAACTTCAGCTGCAGTTTGGCTAAGAACTCAATTAAATCTCATATTTTCCTTCCAAAGGTCAATTATGGATCAAGATGGAAAAATACTGATTCATCTGATTTTATTCTGGCTCAGCAAACCTCCCTTTAGTGGAGGTTAGCTATGGCTCAAGATAGAATTGAAACAGCTTCATGTATTGAATGTGAAGATTTTAACTCCTGACACACAAAGATACAAGTTTGCAACCTTATTTTCATAACACAAACAAAGGGAGTACAGGGAGCTGACGCTAATGCTAACCCCTAACCCTACTCATCCAGAAGAGAGTGGCTAGAGTTGGCTAGCCATTCTAGCTAACAGAATGTTATATTGGTAAAAAGTGTCCCGATATAACTTTTTCACTTCCAGTATCAATACTGCAGCTTTGAGTATCAGCGGATACCGATATTGACCCGATACAACATCAGCATGAATCATACATATTTTTATTACTTAAAACTTCTTACTATTTTCAGGGCATACACTTATATATAAACTTGAGAGAACGTTCAAACCTTGGCCATGTTGGCAGCTTATAAATTGTGCAGATTAATTCCTGACCAGAAAAAAAACAAACGTTTTTTGTTACGTTTTGAAAGATTGTTTTGGTTTTATTCCTTGAAATTTGAATCATGTTATAAACGGCCTGAAGCATTTCCCTGTCTATACGACCAGTCAGCACATTTCTGCGATGCTTTTTGTAGCTAACAATCCAAACAGATCTAACCAAAAAATGGCTACTTATCCTCTAATTTGCTCTATCAGCCCAAATGTTAATCTTCAGATAGATGGATGAAAAATGCCACTGGGATTTGGTGCGCATGCCTGTATGGGGTTAACTATATTGGCACGAAGCTCTATCTGTGTTATCTGTAACACCAATCCTGCCATTGTAGAACATAGACGTCTTTTAGGCGATGAAAACCAAGAACCTGACAGGTTTCTTCTGCTTGATTTCGCAAACACTGTAGGCAGATTTGATCTAACCTGCTTACAGAGCTACATACCAAAACATTGGAGCAGCTATTGCAATCACATCAGCTTCCTTTGTTCTCTTTTGAGGGACCCCTTGTTTTAACTCCCCCGAATGAATACGACGGAGATTTTCCCAATTTTCGACTTTGTTCATTACCGGTAAATGTATTCGTTGAAACATTTTTGCTAGGTTTTCCCAACCACCGGGCTCTGCTTTATGAATCATTCACACCCTCCGTTGTGCCCCTCATACCGGAGGCACCACACAATACAACAAGGCCCCGCATAATTTCCCGATTCTTCCGCTTCTCTGCTCCAACTATTAATTTTTAAGCTTCGTTATGCAAGTCATTATGCAACGGGTTTTCGTTGTGTTATTTCAGGCCCCCGGTTTGCTAATGGTTCCGGATGAAGGTTTTCGGCGGTTGAAGCTGCTGTTGACATTCACATGCTCCGGGGTCTGGCCCCGTTGAACCCACCCGACTGGGTCGATGGAGGACCACCTTTGTGACGCAACACGTGTCCCAAAAAGTTTAGAGCAAACAGGGAACACGTGCAGACTGTCAGACACTGCTCTGCCAGGGGCATCGCGAAATATTTTTGTTTTAGGAGAGAGGAATTTCTGAAAGGCCATCTGGTGGGGTATGTCTTTAGTCTGTTTTCTCATTGTTTGCTTAATCCATGTTAAGAAAACTGTGATCGGATGTCACCATGACTCCTGTGCAAAACAGATTTGAGGAAATAAAAGCCTAGAGAGTTTTCTCACTGATTAGCAAACTTTAAGTTTAATATCATTGGGAATACTTTCATTTTCTTGAAACGTTTACTCTCCCAAGCTCCTCAGTGTCACTGAAATTTTCCAAAAACATGGCAGTGTGGTGAAAGCATTAAATCTTGCTGCTACATGTGACTTGGTTTGGTGTTTGGCCAGAGGTGTATCATGGTTCTCAAACACTTAAGTATTGTTTATCTTGACAAAAGTCCAATAAATGACTACGCCTCACCTGATACGGGCCGATGAGTTTGATTATACTGAGTGCTTAAGAAGAACTGGATTTCTTTTGTTCCTTGAAGACGTTTCATCTCCCATCCAAAAGGCTTGTTTAGTTCAAGAACATAAGGTTTTTGACTTTTAAATGAAGGTACTTTTAAAAACCTAAATATTCGAAGCCCCCTAAAAATTGGCGCCCTGGGCTACTGCTAATGAAAAGCCCCTTCCAAAGTATCTGCACAGAACATGCATGAGCCACGGTTCTGCAGTCGTATGTTGTGTTAAAATGGATTTAATCCTTGGAATTAAACCCTGGCCTCCTTTTCCAGCTGGTAATTAATGATGTGAGGCTTTTATTTTTTCCCTCTCCTTAAGAGGCCAGTTCAGCTGGCTGAAAGGCCAGTGTCATATATCAAAAATCTTGGGAGGCTGAACTTGTTTGGTTACTTCACATGCAAACCTAGCAACAGTTGTGAGGTTGTAACTTCTTACCACACCTGCAATTCAATGCCTTCTATTTCTGATTTTAATATTGAGTTATATTTTCAGTCTTAAACACCCTTCCATTCTTACATAACACTATACCCAATGAGGTTCTGTGGTCAGTATCCATAGCATGACGTCTAAATTAAACCATTCCCATAAAAACATTATTGCTACCTGGCAGGGCTAGCATGGTGCAGTGCAAGCCTCTGACTCGCAAGCTAACAGGCCGCTTTCAACCCCAGGAATATCCACCGGCTATATTTGTCACCATGTGACTGACAAAAACGATCTCTTGTTACCGTCACTTCTCACATGAACTAACCAGCCTTGCAACTGCAGGCCGTTTTAAGATGAAACTGGTTACATCCCAGCTATCTAAAAGTGAGTTTTGACTAGATACAACTAGGTTTGAACTATGCCGGATGGTAATTTAACATATCTGAATTCAAGATGTCTTTGATTACATTTTAACGTATCAGATTGCCTTTCAAGACATCTCAAATAACACCACTGGGTTTGAAGGGTCACATGTCTGTGATTACAATTCAAGATATCTCAAACTTAACTATGACTGGTCAAAATTACACACACACACACACACACACACACACACACACACAGATTTTATATACATTTTCTTCTGACACACACAATGCACCTAAAAACAGCTTTTGAAGAGCAAAAAGTATAACTGTCAATTCCCAAGCTGAAAATAGAGCATAAAAAACAGTTATTGAAATTTCAAAATATAATGTAAATCTGGGAAGTTTTGACTTGTTGGAATAATTACTAAAGATTTCAGTAATTTCAAGATTCAAGATATCTGAAATACAAATGCTATCTATTTTTTTTTTATTCAAGATAACTCTGATTTATTCTAGATATCTGAAAAGGAATTTTGACTTGTCAAAGTTAGACTTCTAGATACAGTATCTCTAAGTTAGTTATGCGGAGTCATTATTTGTTTTCAAGATATTTTGAATAAAATTTCCGCTAGTAGAATCCTATACCTCCCATCTAAAACTATATTTAAGATATCATTGCATCATTTAAGATTTAACAGAATTATATTTAAAACGTGAGATATCTTAAATGTATTTGAAGATTAGTTATAATGTAATTGTTTGTATGTGAAATATATGTTTCAGATAGTCAGTATTCACTAGATATCTTGAATTGAAGACTATGAAACTTGATGGTGAATCTGACCTCATTTCATTTAATCAAAATGTAATAAGATATATGCTAAATGTGTATTTTGTCAAGTCAAAATATAGTTAGTATGGCAGCAGTGTTGTAGTAAAGGTTACTTAACACAAGATCCAATCAAGACCAAGTATTCTTAAACCGGCCATGAGCACGGAAACACTATGTAGCGGTCTGTGCAACAGCAGTTTTGACGAAGCCTCTGACTGAAGACAATCTCTTGTATCTCACTCTCGAGAAAGGGATGCTCAGGATTGTCCAAGCAGGGCTTTATCAACTCCTTCATAAATAAGGGAAAGTTGTACACCTCTGAGTGGAATGGAATTGTTCAAATGCTGAGCTAAAAATAGGAGTTTGTGCTGGTTGGCATGCATGGACACAGAGAGGCATGATGAGCTCTTAGAAAGAAATTTAAGATCTTAAGAGATCGATCACTATAATTTTCTTCCTAAGAGAAGAAAAGTTTTGTTTGCGTGTATATATGATGGATCTATAGTTGTTTGAATGGCATGGCCATCAAATTCTGTCCTTCACTTGATGCTAAACCAAAGCAAAGGTAGACGTTTATGTAAGACAAGAACTCTCAAACTAATCTGTCGATGTTTCAGTTGGAGGCAGCAGGACTCATTAAATTAAATGATATGTGATATGCCATTCTGATTAGGTAGGTACTGTTCAGGTCACAAACAGTCACAGTACAACAGTCCGTGATGTCCTAACTCAAACCTCACTCAACAGAACCTGCGTCCTGTAAAATATTCAACATCTTGGTGTGTTTTTCCCGCTGTGTCGTGGCGGGAAGCTCTCCCTCGTGAAAAGTGTTTTCATAAACAAGGATTTGTCTCATGGAACGTCATGCGCCACTTGTTTTCACAAATTGAGTTGCGCTAATTGTACAAACAGAGCTGCGGCTCAGGAGAATTAGGTGCCATGCTGTCATACAGGCAAGCAGCTGGGTGGCAGTTCAGAGCCCTGTACTTTTCCATCAGGCAGCTGAACAAATGGCAGGAGCTTCTGGAATTGTTCTCAACAGTCATTCCTTTTTTGACTGTACACACAACAATGACAGTGCAATCTATGACATGTGCAGTTGCTTTTACCACAGAACCTGCACAAGGAACAGTATCACTCAGTTCATTGGCTGTCATGCTAATGCTTTGAATAGGTCAATAGGGGATTAGTTGCTGACTTTCATTAGACCATAATCAAACAAATAAGAGTTCATCTTATAGAAAATATACACATAGAAAACGATAGTGATTGGCTGATTCAATTGAGTGGATTTTCACTGCCAAAGTTTGTTCCTTTTCATAAATCTTTAAACACATTCTTTATGGAACACTACGTAAATCATAAATAGTACTATTATCAGTTTCAACAGACATGTTCTCTGAGGAAACATTGATGTGATGTGTTAAGGTCCAACACATTCCATACTATAGATAAAATGGCAGATCTAATGTTTTGAAACTTTGCTATATTGCTAGGTGGAGGAATGCCTGGCCTCTGGGTAATGGGAAATTGCCAAGAGTCTTTGCTCAACTGCCTTCAAACGCTTGAGTAGCATCCCATGATCTATTGGGCATGGCATGATGTCAACAGTTGTAACAACTTCAACTGTTCTGGATTTAGGAGTGTGTTTATGAGAGTTTTTGACGCACAGCTTCCCCCAAAAATTTTCTTTTGGGTCGAGGTCAAGATTCTATGCAGGCTTCCATCCAATCTTGCTTGGTTGGTTGACCCAACCTACACGGCCATATCTTTCTTGGCTTTTCCTTGTGTACTGAAGCACGAAGCAAAGGGAATTTTGGGAATTGGGAATTACCCCTTCCTTTTGGAACAGGAAGGGGTAATTCCCAAACTTTTCCCACAAAGACAGGAGCATGAATTTGTCCAAAATATCTTGGTATGCAGGATATTTTAGTGTTCCTTGACCTGGGGCTAAAGAGCCGAGCCAGACTCTTGTGAAACAGCCACCACACCACAATCCCGTATACACTGTGTTGGTTCAATGGCTTATCTAGACAAAGAGGAGAGTTTATAGTTATAATAAGAAAAAAATGTAAAACTTCAAAGGGTGTGCATACATTTGCAAGGGACTCTAGAGCTGTCAAGGAATGCCTCTGTAGTATTTAAACTCGTGACAACATAATGAGAGATCTCTCTCCTTCTGACTCATATACCAAAAATGCTCCTGAGTGGAGCTCAGGAAATGCTTCCATCTCAGCCACCGTATCACTTCTGTCACCATGTGCTGAGAGGACAACCTGAGACGGACAGTTGTCGTCTGTACAGTAAGCCATCTGATAAAGATCAGAACATAACCATGTGTCACAGGTTCACACACCTTTACCGGTAGAACGCAGCGCTTCTGTTAAACTCTCCTGTCTCGGAAACTGAGCCTTGATCCAGAAGCAGAAACATACACATTTAGTGCCAAACAATATCCTCTCAGTTTGTCCTCACAAGATAAAATGTGAATTTTAAAATATGTTATGAAAGACATTCAGATAATGAGCACTTAGTGAATTGTCATTTACAGGGCCAGAAGAAGTACAACTATCTCGTTCGTCCACAGGAGGGCACTGTTTCCTCAATAATATCTGAAGATCAGCTTTGTGTCTTTAAACACAAGAAAGCAATACGAGTACTTATCCTACTGACAAATGTATGTATGCAGACCAAAAAGAGACCATAACATTTCTTCAGAGCTGTGAGATTCCAGTCATCCAGCACACAGACTCTCCACCCTATTGCCCTCTGGGAGGCGCTACAGGGGCCTCCAGACTAAGACCTCTGGGTACCGGAACAGTTTCTTCCCCACAGCTGTCTCACTCCTGAACTCTGCCTCCAGACATCTACAACAACGACGGCTGTATCCTCATATATACAACAACAACACATGGACTGAAACTTACCTGCACTTTTATTTGTTAGTCACTACTGTATATACTGTAGAACATAATCTACTCCTGTTCATAGTCTGTACATTCATAGCCTGTATATTTACAGTTTTAGCATATTTGTAAAACCTTTACTGTATTTGTAATATATATATATAGGTATATATATTTCGTTTCTGCTTCTTGATGGACGCAAACTGCATTTTGTTGATTTGTACTTGTGACATGTGCAATAACAAAGTTGAATTCTACTGTATTCTAACATAGTGGAGCTCATAATTATTTGATCCTCCTCGCAGGTCGTACGTTTGGTCACACATAAAGAAATCCACGGTCTCTAAATTTTACGGTAGTTTCATTTTAAAGTTGACGGCAATCAAAAAATGACAGAAACAAATAAATCCTAACAAAATGTAGAAATCTGGTTACGTGACACAATAAGAGTCTCCAACTTATATACTCAGGAAGAGCAAGTAAAACTGCAGGAATGAAAGCAACTCAAAAGACAGACTACTTAAATTTTCTTTTTAAAAATTTTTTATGAATTACTGGTTGGAATTTTACATGGTGAGCTGCTACTGAAATAACTCTGACTCTGACAGCAGCTGATGTTCATCAAATTATACAATTGGGGGTTTAATAAGCACACATTACTCTGTCTGTTTTTTTTAAGCTATGTCAAAACTGACCTGTGGTCCAGCTGAAACATCTGCTGTCATGAAACAAAAACCGATACAAAGCAGTTCATGGCCATGAACCATAAAAAAAAAAAAAAAATGCAATGAATTAATAAAAGAAATGGTAAACGATCAGAAGAAAAGAGAAAAGGACAACCTGGAGCAAACTTTTACTGGCCCATTTTGACCACAAATGAACCTTATCTATTAAACACAAGAAACGCCCATGGTCATCTTCACCCTGTGCTCAGAAGCAGGAAATGAAAGAAGTCACTGTGAAGCCAAAGAATGCCTTGCCATGAATTGGCATACTTCAATTGGCAGGCACAGCGGGGTGTGTTTGAAAGTGTGTACACATACACACACACACACACACACACTCTTTGTCAACCTTTGAAAAAAAAAAGAAGAAAAAAAAGCAATTTCTCTTTCAGCAACAAAACAGACCCAGACACACAAAAGCTTTTACCAGTGACACAAAGCGAAGGTGTTTTTTTTTTTTTTTTTAAACCGTCATTGACATGAGTGAGGGGAAAAAAATCACCAGGATTTTACCAGCTGAAAGGGAGACAGGAGGAAAATACCTCCCACAGCAGCAGGTCTGAAGGTCGGAAAAAGCAAAAGAAAAGCTTTCTTTGTGTCAAGATTCAAAAGCAACATTTCATCATACTCAGTGTCCAATCCGCACAGCAACGAAAATCCCGTTTCAGCCGCATTTAGACGTTTTGTCACGTTACACAATCTTCACCCGCCAGCGGGACAACAAACACTCAGCCAGTGCTGCGACGAGACGCTTTAGATCAAACCTGCTCTTGTTTATGAATGGTATAGTCAAAGCCCAGAGTAAAACTTCCAGACTTGAAAACAGAGTTGAGCAGATGCTCTCTGTCCAATTTAACTCAACTGAAGGTATTTTGTAAGTAATTGGCATATAGACGTTCAAAGAGTTGAAGAAAAAAAAAAAATCATTTTCATGTGACGGAAACGTAATGAATATTTACTGACTGAATATGAAGCATTGATCAGATTAAAATCAGTCACTGGTGTGTATTAGAGTTCTTAGAGTTGTGTATTTTGGTCTACATTAGAGGTGCAGAAAAACCATAATTCTATAGAGAATCGCATTTCTTATTCCTGGGAATTCTGAATGGGTTGGAAAATCAATTTTAAAATTCATTTAAGATGAGAAAAAGCCAGGCAGCCCAGCTAACCTTCTACTGGTAATTTAAGTTGCACAATTGTTTTTTTTTTTTGTTCAAATGCAAACTAATGGAATTTGGCACAGAACTTTTAAATAAATGTCCTTACTGGCTTCCACTGTCTTTTCCTCTCCTCAGTCACATCATTTAAACAGAGTCTCTGGATCGTTTGTATAGAAAAATTGGTTCTTCAATGAAAACTCGGTTCTGAATTGAGTCGTGGCCCTAAACACTGGAATTTAATTGGTAGAATCTGAAAAGTTCTAATATCTTAAAGCTGGTAGAGACATCCTGCAACACACTCATTTGCGCACCAGATTTTCCACATTTGTATCCAAAAACAAAAACCATTATGATCCACCCTCAGAACAGTTAGAAACTCCTTTGCGTTCCTCTATTGTTTGCAGATGTAAAGGAATTAAATATGAAAAAAATTCAAGCGTATAAACTACTTAGAAAGCACTTTTTTAATGTCCGAAGGACAACAAGGTTGCGTTGTGTGTGAATTGTGAGACAGTTATTTTTTGTTTTTGGGCATGTGTACCGACTGGTGGCACCCTTTGAATTTCGTTGTCCTTGTGACAATGACAATAAAGATTTATCTTATCTTATCAGAAAGGTTCTGTATGAATTATATAAGGCAGCACATTACCTCACTACCACTTAACATAACTGAGAGGAGACAGTTCGTGACCTGTGGTGGTCTCAGCACCAGTGTTTCCAGTTCAACGCGTTTGCAGAATGAGCTCATAGATAGCAGAGATAGTCTGCAGTCCCAGCAGCTGAGAGTGGAAACACGTCTGAACGTTTGAAACGGAAACGGTTCTCCTGCCAAGTGGAAAATTTCTCTTTCACGTTCCGCTAAAAAGATCTGAGTACCTCTGTGTGTCCAGCAGCACTTGGCGTTTTGATGGTTTCCATCTTCGGCCGGTGAGTTCGCATTCGGGGTGGAATCTCCGTTCACGTCGACCCTTCCTGAGGAGGGGGGCACTCTGTGTGGATTGATGGGATTCATGGAGTCTGTGTGGAATAAAAGCAGAGATCTGAGAAAACGACCGGAGACAATCCAGACTTTATTTGGTGGGAATGAAAACAACTTTGATCAATTTTCTAATCAGAAACAACGCAGACACACTGTTGATGGATGGTGACTCGCCATCCAAAAACTCTCGAAAAGTGTAAAAAGTCAAGTCAGTTGCATCCAAATTGGTTTTCTGTTGCTTTCTTGCACGTCCAACTCCCCCATACTTTGTATTCACACACAGCCTTCATACACAGATACAGGTTGAGCAACTGAAGCCTGTCCTGTGCCTACATCTCCCACAATGCTGTGTGGTTCTGCATAGGTATATGTCTAATTTTTATAACAACTGGCATTAACACTGTTACCTGATTGTGCCATGAAATGGCACTATTTGCCTGGAAAATACGTAATACTGTCCCTTTAATACTGTATAAACCGGAGAGGACTAGTCTAGTCAAACAATCAAAGTCGAAGCATCTTTGGCAAAACAAAAATAGACGCAGTTTATGCATTTAACCACCAGGTGAGACGGAGCTGCTGCAGGTATAAGTGGATGCTGATTTGCATCTGGGTGAAGAACTGGATGCAGTGTGTTCTGTGTTGGGTTGTGTTAATGCTGTTCGGCACATGGGTGATTAAAACAAATAGCACAAAGTG
Source organism: Xiphophorus couchianus (assembly GCF_001444195.1). NCBI lineage: Eukaryota > Metazoa > Chordata > Actinopteri > Cyprinodontiformes > Poeciliidae > Xiphophorus > Xiphophorus couchianus. Next base: position 14,677,896 of record NC_040244.1, on the reverse strand, counting down.
TTAGCCCCCCCACCCCATGCATTAAAGCCAACCTCACTGAGTGAACCTGCGGAGGAGACTGACACTGTGGAGGATCCACGCAGGCCTTTCCCTTTGATGGTCGGCACTATGGAAACGTTCAGTCTGTCGCCATGTCCCCATGTGGACGGCTCGTCATTACCGCAGCCTCGTGACTGGCCTGGAGTCGGGGTGGGGTTGAGGGGGGGAGGGTGTTTAAGCCGTTGTTCTCGTTTCGCTATTCAGATAACGGAATTGACTCGTCTTCGAAAGTGAGAATTTGATTGATTTTGTCCTCTTTTCATTTTGTCAGCGAGTGTTTATGCTCGGGTCTGGGAGATTAAATAAGAAATCAAACCAAAACAAAAACAAGTTGATGCCTGTTAGAGTTCATATAGAGGAGAGGAGAAATGATTCTCCCCTCTTTTCAGATTTCCTCTGGGTTTTCTTCTTGGTTTATCCTTTACAGCGCTCCTCAGATCAACATTATTTCAGGAAACACCAGGAGTACATAAACTGCACCCACAGCTTAGTACCATCTGAAATATTCTGCCTCAATGAGCAAATCCTAAAATGCTGCTCCTCAGTTAGCGCCACACAAAAAAAAGGGTGTAGCTGCAGCTGGTTGTTTACTTCCTTCCACAACTCGCCGCGCCTAGCGCGTTTTATAGGCTTCTTCACGGTAGGGTGAAGCCAAACAGCGATTCGCACCGCACCCTGCGGTCAGGAAGTGACAAAGATGCCCTCAAAGTCACAGGGTTGGCTTGATTACAGGGATGTTATCGTTAATGAACCGAATCGTCCTCGCGAAGGGCTCCATTAGAGGCGATGGGGTTATTATGTTAGGACACGCTCAGAAATCCCTGCAGACTTTATGATACTCTGGTTTCCAATTACATCCGAATGCTTCGAACGCAGAGGATCAGGCTGCTTGTGGCAGAGTGTGGCACTCTGAGGCCATTTCATGGGTTATAGCTCAAACATGATGAAGGGTTTTTGGGTTAACAGTGAGCCACGAGACACGGCAGGCTAAGCAAGAGGGGCTAGCAATCTGCTGCCCAGTCCTACCCCAGGCGACCCCCACCAAACACAGAAACACCCACATGCCCCTGTCGGCCCGGGAACAACGCCAACCCCAGTGACGAATTCGTTCAACTCTCCCCAAACCTTTTTATGCTATAGCCCCACAAACCGCGTTAGCTTCTGTTCCAGGCCCCAGATAGTAAACCCACAAACAAAATATGAAAGAAACCACTGACTTTTTGATTGTTTTTGTCTCACTTTTCTTCACTATTTAATGATTATTCGCTTAGTAAGAGGACGATTCCTTCAGCCTTTTTCCCGTCAGAAATGTGTCCACTGCTAATGCACGATGAACTTGACAGGCAGCCAATCAGAAAGATGAGCACGACTAGTAACATTTTAATTTTTGTTAACATTTTCTAATATGAGCCAATCACAGTCAATTAAAAAAAAAAAAGTCCTCTTCTCACAGGACCTCAAAAATAATTGCGCTCCTCGGTCTGCTCCCAGTACAAATAAACAGAAATACACCACTCAGTCAGAAACAACCAATCAGAGCCAGGAGGAGGGTCTTAGTGCTGCCAATCACTCCTGTGCTCACTCCCTCATGGTTATTCTCTGCTAAACTACAGCTGCTTCACCACACCGTAGCCTGATACAAATGTTAAGGCTAGTTAGCGTAACCACCACTCACTGCACCCCCCCCCCCCCAAAAAAAACAACGATCAGAGTACATGAGGCTTATTGCCGACGTTTTGTTTGATTTATGTGCCGTTTTATTATTAAAAACTGTCACATGTCACGACATGGTTACTGTTTTAATAATATAGAAAAATATATATATTTTTGTAAGAGTTACATACTGCAGCTTTAATTAAATTACTGACACACCTGAATTATTTGGACACTTAATATGGACGTGATGACTTATTTTCAAACTAACGGTACATAAATCAAACACTCCCTCCACGTCCTCAGCTCGTGATGCTGATGTTGCTCCGTCTCTACACCTTCTTCCTCTCCTCCTCTTCAACACGGCATCCTCCTCTCCCGGGTGAGCCAGTCGCTGTGTGTTTACTCCCAGGACAGGACCACCCCTTCCCCCCTCCCCTCCTCTCCCCTCCTCCCCGCACCGACATGCAGGTGAGCCGCTTCCCTCTCAGAGTCGCCGCGGATCATCCGAGCGGCTGGAAGCGGCGCGCTTCGCTCCGCACAGAGCCAAGTTCCCTGCAGGATTTTAGGATTCGGGAACGGCCGAGCGTCGGAGCAGGAGGGCGGGCTGGAAAAGGCAACAGTGTGGACGGGAAGGTGAATTGGCTTTTTATTTTATTTTATTTTTTTTTTACGTAACGCTTTTTGGTTTAGGCAGCTGGGAACTCTGGGGAGGGGATTCGCTCTTTCGTGTTTTTTCCCCACCCAGAGGAATAGTGAAAACAAGAAGGTAGAGCGTTAATTAATCCGAACACAAGTTGGATAAAAACAAATGATCCGAATCAATTACTTGTCTTTTGGGTTTTTTTGCATTAATATAGTCTCAGTGAAACTGTAGACTTTTATTACAGCTAATAATAACATGGGACAAGATCGTAGGCGCCTAATAATTTCTTTAGTATGTGGAGGACAAAAAAATGTCATAATAAAACATTACATGAGTAAAATGTTTTATTTTATATACTTTTAATCATGAATATTTTCATCAGAGCTCCCTGACTTTCTGTTCTACCCAGTTCAAAATGTAAAGTTTAGAACAACACAAGGCTCACTTGTTAATTATGCGGCCCATTACACTGTAAAAAAGGATTTTTGGGGGATATTAAATATTAGTCATTAAAATCGAATCCAGCTACTTAGTTTGTTATTGTAATTCAGCTGCGGCCATTTTCTACCAATGTTTACCGTTTTGGTTCTGCCTAAATATTTTCAATAAAGTTAAAAACCTGTTGCCTATTGGCTTCTTTCGTTTGTTTGGCATGTCTAATTACAAATGGTGTTTATAGACTACAAGTTGTATTATAAATAAATTTATCAACTTAATAAAATATAGACTTCAATTTGGTTAATTTAGGCGTTTCACCAAACATGCTAACAAACCGAGCTTTAACTTATACCGTTCCAAGTAGCTTTTTTTTTTTTTTAAAAAAAGGTTAAAACTGCATTACTTACTTTGTTATTAAACTTATATAATTACTACTTAGAAAGATAGTATTCAATTAGCCTATACCAGTTTAATTACATCAGCTACTCTATTTTGGTAACAGATCTATCTGAAGATTTCCATTAAAATTGACCTGCTAAATATTGGTGCAGTTTAATATTAGCTACTTTAACTTTCTCAGTCCAGCAGCAAACAGAAAAGCGCACGTGTTTATACAAATGCTAATACCGCTCATAAGACAGTAAGTTTTTGTCTTATAGGAAGAAATTATTAAGTTTGCATCCACCTTTAGCTAGTTCAGTGATAGCGTTAATGCTAAAGGCAGACTTGCTAGCAAGCTAATCTTTGTAAACCCAGAAGCAGCTTTTGCCAATAAATTCTGTTGTTATTAGCAGTGGTAATTAGGGAAAAGGCTTACATGCCACTTTGTCAGAATAGATTTAAAAACCTTTTTTTGAGGATACTATTTAACATCGACTGAGAAAACTAGCAAAATCATTTTTGGAAATTATTTAGAATTGAACAAATTTACTTAAAAAAATTGGTTGGAATTTGAAATTGCATATGTATTTTTTGTTCTTAAACTCACACACTATTTGCTAGACTTGCTTTTCTTGGTGCTTTTAAATGTGTAAAGCAAATGGCACAAGATTGTCCCTATTGGCTGCACAACTTAATCGCTGCCTGTTTAGATTATGGCTACTGTAATGCTGTAATATTGACAATATTACAGCAAAGACAAACAAAGTGAAAACAAAACTGCATTATTATTATTATTATTATTATTTTATGAAACCATGAAGTAAGGTCATGAAGAATGCATAGGTGAAAAACTGGTGATGTGGATTATAAACATGGATCAGATTACACTTGTTCCAGCAGGCACCACCAGTTGTCAAGTGTTGGTGATGCCAGCCACCATCAGAGTTGCGGATTAGGCTTTTGTGTATTTTTAGAATCATGTGTCTTTTGGCTTACACAGTCCTATTGTGTTTTTGTTATTGTTATGTCTTTTTTTAATCACTACGTCCTGCATTGAAACATTTAAAGACAGTACTCATTAGATTAAACAGAATTATGTAACAGGGAGAAGACAATCCCTCTGATTGTTGTCTTTTTTTTTTTTCCTCGTTCATTTCCGTTTCTCAGGTGTGCAGTGTGTCATCGGAGACATGTGTTCACCGAGTGAGACGGTAACCTGAGTGCTGTCACAGGGGTGTCCAGTATGCACGCTGTTGCATCCCAGCTTTTAGGCAAAACCGATGTTAGAGGCAGCTGTTGCCACCCTGCTGTTGTAGCCATGCTGCTCCTGCTGTGTCTTGGCTTCGTTCCCACAGTGGCCCCTTGCCCACCACACTGCCTTTGTGCCAGTGATATCATTTCCTGCAGTGGGAGCAATCTGTCCGCGTTACCCTTTGGTCTTCCAAGCTATGCCACGAGGCTGGACCTGAGCCACAACGCCCTGAGAACCGTGCAGGTGGCCTGGGTTTCCCAACCGTTTCAGCGCCTCACTACACTGGTTCTCAGCTGGAACTCCATAAGCCAAATCGAGATGGCTGCCTTCACTGCGACACCACGTCTCCTCCATTTGGACCTTTCATCTAACCAGTTGAGAGTTCTGAACTCATCCGTCTTCAGCGGGCTGACAGAACTTAAAGAGCTGCTCCTGATTGGAAACCAGATTGCCCAAATAATGCCAGGGGCCTTTAGTGATGTCAACAGTCTGCAGAAACTCTACCTCTCCGCAAACAGACTAACATCCTTCCCCCTGGGACTTTTTGAGGACCCTAGTGGACCGCGTAACCTGACCTTCCTGGATCTGTCATACAACAGGCTGTCCAAGTTACCCGTCCAGAGCCTGCTGTCTCTCAGCCGCCATGCCGGAATATATTTGCAGGAAAATCCTTTGCTGTGCGACTGTGCATTGATTGCTTTGCTTGAATACTGGCTTTGGAAACAGTATCGCCCACTGGTGGATTTCCAAGTAGGATATCAATGTAGAGGCACTGCAGTTCGAGAGGTTAATTGTACACATCAGGATCTGTCAGACCTACCCCTGGAGGCACAAAGCTATCGAGTAGAGCCTGGCAATTGGCTAAGAGTACCCTGTCCTGGATTAGGTCTTCCTGTCCAGCAAGGGTTGATCATCTTCTGGGTTACCCCAAGAACAGCACTGAATTCCTCAGCAAGTGATCTGAGGTCTCATCTGTCGGTTTTTCCCAACGGCACACTTGAAATCCAAGGTGCGCTAATGGAAGACTCTGGCATTTACGAGTGCGTGGTTGCTCGGGGACGGTACTACGATTCAGGTGAATCTCCAGAAGCCAGGGTCATGGTCGGTAACTCAAGTGTCACCTCCACCACGGGCTTGGCTCGTCGCAGCAGCGGTGAACATTTCAACACGGCGTTCACCACCCTTGCTTCCTGTGTGATCAGCATCATACTGGTTCTGCTCTACCTCTACCTCACTCCCTGCCAGTGTCGGGAAAGTCGGGGTGGTGGCTCCAGGAGCTGTGGCGCACGGGCCATCATCCTCTGTTCAGACCCCAGAGAGGTAGAATCAGGACAAAGGCGTGCCAACGGAAAGAGGGTAGCATTCTTAGAGCCTCAGGCAGAGGACTCAGATATTAGTGTCCTAAAAACACCGGTGATGACATTGGACCATATTTCCACTGAGGGAATTCTCAAAAATGGAAGTAAGACAGTGGGACACACCCTCACAGACACGGCTCATGAGGTATAGTGAGGGAAAAGCACCTTCTTAACAACATTGTACTCTTGAAAGTCTTATTTTGTGTATTCGAAGTGGAAGAAAAAAACCCCATTTTATGTAAAATGTGAGTTATGTGAAGTAGCTGTCCATTCTGGGTTGGGGAATTTGTCTCAAATGCAGTCCTTTAACAGAGTAGAATTTAAATTCTGTCTATTCTCTGTGTGGTGTCTGTTTTATATTCAGAGTTCATATGGAAATGTCCCAGTTATCTCTGAGAATCGTTCATGCATAGATCACAGAGATCATAGAAACGTGGGAGGGCTCTTTAAATTGGGCCGGTAGGGATATTTTCACACCTGACGGATGAGTGGAGTTGGAGGACTTTATCTGTCTACAGTGTCTAGCATGTGTTCTGGATAAAATTATAGTTTGTCCTTTTTTGTTAACTTTGTTTTTGCACTTATCATTTTAAAAATGTTCCTTTTGGTTCAGCTATAAATGTATAAATGTTTCAAATCATCAATCAAATTTTAATATCGAAATCATCCCACAGTTACCCATAAATTAACACATACTGCAGTTTTGAAATGACCATTTCAATTATTTAAGTAAAGAATCTAGCCGAACCAGCCAGACCACAACCTTAAAGGTGAAAAAGTAAATGGCTCCTTGACCTAATAACTGTTGTGTGACAACAACTGCAATCAAGCATTTGCATTAACCTGAAATGAGTCTTTTACACATACACAGAAATGTTTTATTCAGCCATATTGAAAAATTCTTAAGCTTGAACCACCTAAGGTCGTGTGGCAGAACCTCAATCAGATTTAAGTCCAGTCTTAGACTAGGCCACTCCACAATCCTGCATGCAAACGTTTAAGAGGCATTCAGAGGAGGACTCAATGGTATTTTGGATCATTGCTCTGTCCAACCATAAAATGTTTTCCCAAAAGTCTTGAGTAATGATTAGCACTGGGCTTACCCTGTAAATTTGAGCTCAACTTTGTAAATAAGAAAACGTGTTAAACAGAAAGTTTATTATTTTACAAAGCATGCAATTACTTTTACACACAGGGCCAGTTTGTTTTAAATAACTTTCCTCTTTTAATAAATGAACTCATTAGTGGGAAACTGGCTTTGCATGCAACAAGATTATCTTTGATATTAGAATTAGCTTGATGATCTGAAACACTTTTGGGCGGCCAAAAAAGCAAAGGCTGAAATGGGCGAATATTTTTCCTCAGCACTGTTTTTACATACAGTCGTTTTAACTGGAAACCTCCTCTGTTATGTTTTTTATTAGCTCTGTCCATTTAACTGAACTAGAATTCAGCGTTGGCTCAGAATTACATGCAAAATATGTGTATTATTTTCACATAAAAGTGACTCTCAAATGACAAGTTCAGTGAAAATTGTTGCATGCAAATTTTCACGGTAATGTGGGACTGCGATGCTCGCTTTGCAGAGAAACAGACGCAATGCGAGAGCAATATTTTTCTCTTTGGTGTGAACATGATCATGCAGAGTGCCTTTTATGAGAAACTCAGAATTAGTTTCAATGCAGTATATTGTAGTGGGAACTTGTCCTGAAAAAAAGTTGATGCAGCTGCGTTTAAACTACAGATGAACGGCTTCCTCACAGACAAATCTGTATTTCCACCACTCAACGTTTTCATCGTTCAATTACAGAGCTTTCCGCTAGCCCAGACTGTTGATCACTCCTTTGCTAAGAGTTTTACAAAATGCTACAAGCCTGTGTTCATGTGCGGAGCAAGACGGATATCAGATGATACAGATATCATCTCTACAGCCAAATCAATAGATCACATTTTGAACTCGCTGGCAAGAAAAACAGCAGAAATGCACTTTTGCCCGTACAGTAGAGAAAATGACTATTTGTGAGGAGTTTGAGGAGGCAGTAGCCAGGATATCAAACAGTCAGTAACAACAGTAAGTAAAAGTCACCAGACAGTGTTTGCCTTGCAGATTCATTAGACAACATAACATAGTTAGCTATTACATATTTAAGGGGACATGGAGAGAGCAGTTAAAACACACATCACTAAATTTTATGATGTTCAAAGAAATGTTTGTGCTGCAAGAACAGCTTTTTCTGTGGGTTTTGTTGGCACACAGTGAACTGGATGTTGATTAAAATCTGAGCTAAATAAAGAAATAGTTATAGCAGAGTAAAAATGCTAACATTAGCTAACTGCACAACATAAAAACACAATTAGCATAACCTGAGATAATCCATGTCTTCAAAGGTGGAAATATAAATGTTCACCACCTTATGACTTTCAAAACAATGTATCCACATCCTTGAACTGTGGAAACTATCATCACAGCTCTTGGTTGGACTTTTTAAAAAATCTCTGAACACCAGTTGGTGCGTAATAATTTGGGATGCTGAATCTGCTTGTTACTCAATGTATCAACAAGTAATTTAGTTTTGTAATTGAGAAAGACATCTGTGGACGTTGCGCTAAATTGGTGTTTAGTTATTTTTGGTGTTGAGTCCCAGACTTATGGCCTTTTGTTTTTTGTTTCTTTATCTTGTGTCTTCCCTCATTTCGCTTTTTGTAGACACTAGCATGTTGTGTGACCTCATGAAGCTGTTACGGGAATCCTCATAGCAAAGTCCAAGGCTTTGGCGATTTTTAGCAATTGAGCTGGAGTCATTGGACGAGTCGTTGCAACACATCCTACCAACATTTAGTTTGTTGATTGGGGTTTTTTGCTTTTAACATTTAATTTATTTTTCTACATTGCCATTGGGCAGTATAGTTCCAGTTTTAACATCACCATTGAAATAGCGCATGGAGAAAAAGAAGTGAAGTTCAATTTTTCTTTTTGAAGCCATCAAATGAACCCAATGTAATTTTACAGGTAGGCGTTTAAGATTAGTGATGAAAATCTAAATCTGTGTTTTGTGTCAATGCATTAGAGTTTACAGACTGTTTTTATAAGTGTAGAATGTCAACAGTTGTAAATGTCATTGATTAGTCCTTAACAACTAACTGACCGTGTCCTGTTTGTACATTAAATGTTGAACACTTCTCATGCTAGAAATGACACCTTTGACATTACCACGGTTCATCAGTACCATTTGATTGAATACTAACAGGACATGTTTCAATCAGAATTTTACACTCAATCTTGTTAAGAGGTATAACAATTGTCCCAGGGTTTTCTGTTTCCACTGTCTTATGTGCACAAGATATACGTGCTTGCCATTAGTTGTGCTTTCATTGACCATATAATTGTGCAGGATGACATTTCAAAAATAAATTTACTTAATGGAAACAAAGCAATTTCTTGTTTTTGATCATGTTTTGGTGTCAGAATGAGGTGTGTGGTTTTTTTTTGGCCAGATCTAAAGTGGTTTATTTAGCAAAACTACAGTGGAAACACTTTTTATGCATCACACATACACACAAGTCACATGATCAACAAGCGGATGTTGCCACTGGTGCAACCCACAAAGAAGAAGATGACAGGAAGTGGTAGGAGGACAAAGGCGCAACATGTTTTTTAATGACTTATTACATGAACAAATTACATGTTATTCGCGTGTGATTTCAATTGCGTTTCATATTTAATTGAAACACCGTAATTGCAAAATTGCGAGTTTTTGCACACATTTGTTAAGGAAACTCAGCTATTGGCTCCAAGCTTCAGGTTCTTCCAGTAGGGCAATAATCTAGTAATAATGAGTGTTGCAACTCAGATACACAGAAGGTTTTGACAAGGAATCAGAGTAAATGGCACTAAACCATTTCAGGTTTTCCAATATTATGCAAATTGCTTTTACACCAGTTACTAGCCATACTGGGTTATCTAAAAACATGACATATAAGGATCTCAAACAGAAGAATATAAGCCGAGTTAAGTGTGTTTAAAGAAAGAGTGTATTCAATGTACACTTTGCCACCATCTCAAGACCTAAATTATTGACCCATGAAGTCTATTTTTCAAGTAAGGAGAGCTATTGCTTCCTGCTGAGGTTCTGCCTCTGAATCAGAAACATGTTCAGTTCTGAACATGTTTGTAAGTAAGAGACTCATTAGTTCTAGTCAGAAAAATTACTCTAATCGGACCATTAAGGGCACTGATGGAACAATTAGGATGCATGAGTCACTGGTCATGATCGTTGTTTCCTGATGATTCAAAGATGTTACTCAGAGTGCCATACTGTTTGAGAAATCCTTCAATCTCTCGTGGCAACCACTCAGCCTCAGTGGTCCTAACTCCACTTTTGAGATGTTTCTCCTCCTCAGAGCTGCAGTTTCCTAGGTTCAGAGCCCCTCCTTTGCGACTCCCAATGTCAATGTGTTAAATGACAAAGTCAATTTTTTTAAAGTCATATTTGATATTTATAACATTTTATAACAGAATTTTATAATAACACTTACGTGATTATGCTACAAAATTGCACTATGTGGCTGGAAAACACATAATACTGCCCCTTTGCATATGGAAAAAAAGCACAAGTAGGTAACATCACAGCTAAAGTAAATAGCTACCCAGCTGAACACTGTTAACTACACACCCTTGATCCCAGTTTACATGTACTATTCAAACCTAGCGGGAGATAACATTCCAAGAAATTTCCTGTATTTCCTCATGTTTAGAGTCACGCAACATGCATCCTTCATTATGCAAATCTTCAGATGCAATTGCAATGCAAGGTTGAATATTTTCCATTTGTAAACGCCATGCTCAAAAGTACTTATCCACTGCGACTTTTTGGGCAGACCTCTAAGCTGTGGAAGATCAAATTTTATAGCTTACGAGGGTAAATCATGACATGAATACAGTTTATTCTGCTCTTCCTTAAAGGGCCATTGAAGTTCAGGTCCAAACATTCGAATATTTCTTTGTGGCTACAGCAGCAAGGCAAACACTTGACAATTTAATCTTTATGGATATTGTGAAAAATGTATTTGCCTACATCCCGACCACCTTGTTGCATCGCTGGACAGATTCCCTGAAGATCGATCTGTATCTGCTAGGACAGAAGGAGTGTCGGGGCTTGCCCCGAGGCTTCAGTCAGCCCAGATCACTATCACACAAATCAAAAAGATGTTCGCTTGAATGCCCTAGAGCTCACCGTGACCCACATTTCTCCATCTTTCCTTTGTCTGATCTCTGAACGTGTGGGATCATTTGCAGCATATCACCACATCTGCTAATGTTTCTCCAGCTACAGATGTCCATGCTAGCTAACGCTGTTCCTAACCAGGTTTTCTTTTCTGTTTTATGGTCAAGAAGAAAGGAGCAAAGGTGACATTTTGTCATGATGAATGAAAGTGGAATAAAATGTCTCGGTGCTGGAGGTGAGTTCTGCGCTATATCCAAGAACGACACGTTTGTCCTGTCATGTTTGGCCGCTGCGTTTTGCCTCGTGTTTTTGGTATTAGTGGGATATAAATCAAAAGAGGTTTGGGTGAAAAAAAAAAAAAAAGAAAAGTCATGTTACATCAGAAGGATTTAATAATGACAGACAACCTTTTAGTTAACAAATCGCCTTTCCAGAAATCCTCTTACAGGCTTCTGCCGAGGCTACTGCAAAACACTGATCCTTTTACAGCGGCTCTTCAGAGTCCAGTTAAACTGTTCGCTTTTTGTGATTGAAAAACATAAGACCATTATAAATCACTTTGGCTTTTGCCACCAATATCGCAACGTTTAAAAAAAAATAAAAAATCAGTTCACATAAATTTACTAACTTTTGTTTAAGCTTTAACCATTGTCCACTATCTGGCAAGTCTTCCAAATCTATCAGATTGTGAAGTCATCTCTTGTCCCTGGTGATTCTAAAGATTTAGTTCCTTACTTTGAATAGGACATAAATTTCCTCATGCGGTCATTTTTGTTGATTTGGATGCATGAAAAATAAAATCTCACTTCGTCCTCAACCATCTTGCAGGTTTTTCAGTCCAGGTTGGTGGCTCTGTGGACATATTCATCACTCCATCCACTGTGGCAAAACCTTATTTTTGTCACAGCCACAAGTATTAATTTAGGAAGGTGCACCCATATGCAAGCCATCTTTTCCGTTTTATATTTTCTCCCAAAGATAAAAGTTTTTCTTTGAATTGTTGGGAATTTATGTCACAATATGTGGAAAAAGTTTTTATTAAACGATTTATTATGAGCATTTGGGGTACCGCATGCGGCTAGCTAAGTTTTGTAGAAACTAAATATTAAAGAAAACAAATTTAGTGTTAGAATGTCAGAAAAGAAATTTTGCAAATGCCATAAGCTCGTACAGGAAGCACTTTTAAGGCAGTGCCAAACAGACGCCTGAGGTATTCCTGTTTACTTTGTCGTGACATGTAGCTTTTCACAGGTCTGTAGCGTGACCTTCTCAATGTGCTGTTGGTGTCAGTCCTCTACAAAAGCCTGGAACACATTTTCCACTGCTACTCAGCAGATAAAAATCTATGTTGTTACAGAGAGAGGGTTTCTGATCTGCTGCTCTCACTTAGGTGACTTATTTTTTATGGCCGAGAATGAAGAAAATCAGCAAGGAGCTAAAATCAGCTAAGGAGTTTTGTTTTCATTTTTTAGGCAGTATATGGCTAACTTGTTTATATGGAAGCATATCTAAGAAATGGTAGGCATAAGAAAAAATGACAACAGCATGAGAACTGATCTAAATGATTAGTAGGCAGTGTGAAGATACCGTGATTGGCTAACCATTAGCTGCTAATGTCTATGAAGTCTGTCTCTGCTTTGAAGGGCTACTTAACAGTTTGTTGGACAGTGAAAATACTGAGACTGGATGATTCAATAACGGTCAGAAAGTCTTAAAAAAATCTTGACAATGCCTTTTCAGGCCTACTATAGAATTTTGTAGGACATAAAAAGAAAATACATGTATTATTTAGAGAATCCAGGACTGATTGTTTCCTACAGATTCTGTAAAGCAAATGTTGTAATTTTGCAATTGATTTTAGAACAAAAAAGGGCAATCTTTCCCCCTAGCCTGGTAAAAAGCCATTGCTAAAACTACAGGCAGACTACAATTCCAAAACAGCGCAGAAAATTGACATCATTGTTCAAAACTTCTCCATTTCTCTGATTGGCTGGGTAGAAACTCTTTTGGAGGAATCCGAGTGAATGGGAGAAAGTCCAGACTGTGCTCTGAAGCGAGAATTGAGTCGAGCGAAATTGTAGTAAACATGCGAAATTAGTCTTTTTTGAATTTCAACAAATTGCTATACAATCAGTATTAATAGTCCAACAGAGTAGTTTGCAACAATGTCAGTAATAGCCTCCTGTTGTCTTTATGGCAAAGTGTTTTGTGTTCAGTTAATTACTATTGTCATAGTTGTAGTAGAACTTTGGAATTTGTGGTCCAAAGTTCTGTATTAATCACAGATCCTATTAAATATGCAGTAATTGCATGTGGATGTATTACCCAGCACTACAGAATCATTTACTCTACGAGTCTAATGTAAATGCAGTCATTTCCTGACTATTCATAATTCACCTGCACAGAATGGAAGTGTGGGCTGGAACTAAAATAAGAACAGTAATGAAAAACAAAAAAAAGACAATGGATCCATTTAGCAAATTGTTCCCATTGTTTAATTAACCTCGGGTTCTTGCTCGTGTTGTTGATGGATCGTCTCTAATCCAGTCTATCAGAAATCTGGATACTTTTAGCCAGTCCTGTACTGAAAAAGGCTCTAGTTTCTAATCTGCAAAGGACTTTTAAGACGCAAATTTCATCCAAGATCCAAACAATCTGCAGATATTGATATCGTGTGGCGTTGATCCAGTAATGTTTGCAGCATATGCTTATTTTGAAGTCGCATTGGCAAAATACGGCTGTGAAAACGCATTTGCCTCTTAATTATGTCTTCCGTTTGCTTTTCTGTCATGCCTGAATGCTTGACAGATCAGTAAATACATTTTTATTAGCAACAAAGATATGAATTTAAAGGTTTAGCGAAGGAAGGGCTCAAAGGGACGGGCAGATGGGGAGACATGCTAATTGAGAATTGGACGAAGGCTCAGCGGAGGGCTACATTCTCAGATTTCAAAGGTTTGGACTTTCTTTCTGAGTTTTTTGTTCCCTCAGAAATTAGCGTCTTTCCTTGAGAAACGAAATTCACAGAAAGAGAGAGAAAAAAAGGAGATGGAGAGAAAATTAAGTAAGGGGAAGCAGCTGCCTACTCATTTCTTTGAGAAGAGAGGTGAGCAGCACCACTGAGCTGTTTGAGTTCATCTCAGAGGGAAGGCACTGGCAGCAGTTGGCTCTTTTTAATGGTTCCATTTGAACTAATTTACTACCAGCTGTTATCGTTATAATTGAAGACACCACCGTTATAGTCGGCAAATCTGAACGCAAGACGAATAAAATAAAAATCTGCAATGTTAACACCCAGCCAGCTATCCTTGTTTAATAAAACAGAGGAGGCCAATACCCTAACATTAGTGAATGATAAATAAGGCATAGACAAATTATTACATGTCCTGTTGGTCCAATAGAGTCAGATTTAATAGATTATAAGAACTACTTTCAGCTCTAATTACTACTTGGTGCTTAATAGAGCTACATAAGTTAGCTTGTATTTGCCTTGCAATACTTAAAGGGCAGTATTATGTATTTCAATAGCACAATCAAGTAACCACGTTACCTTCACTTGTTATAAAAATGCTCCATACACATCAAACATGGCTTAAAAATAATTTGACATCGGAATCAAACGCTTTGAAATTGGGCCTCTGTCTCTTTTAAGTAGCTCCTGCTCTTTTTGAAACTCCGCCTTCAGGAAGTCATTACCACATGGCTCCTCTATTAACTTTTTAACGTTTTTACCAGTGTTGCTCTGAGAAATATCTTGAATATTGAGCTCAGAAGATGCGCCTTTCCACCAGATGTTTGCTAATTACTGCTGGCTAGTTTGAAGGAGCTGAGTGGGGGGAGCCACCAGGGTGGAGTGCTCTGTGATTTTGAAGCTCAGCTTATAAACTGCAGCTCAGAGGAGGAGCTGCGCAGGGAAGGCGGGGTTAGGTCCAACAAGGCATTTTTGCACAGCTTAATGGTTGCCATGGAGATTAAAGGATTTCTCAAACATCCACTAAAAGAATCATGACAAGGTATGTTTTTTGATGAGGGAATAACATTATAACGTGATGTAAAGCTCAACAAAACATATACATAAAACTGCCCAGTAGTTTATGAAATGTGGGCCTAAAATAATGAATGCCTTTATAGTAGGCATAGCCAGGATAGGTGCAGCAATTTTTTAATTTAAAAATGTGTTATTGTGTCATGTCCTTCAATTCTTGGTCGATCCATACAGCCTGATCCACGGCTGTCCTCATAATGGGACAATCAGAACAGAAAATTGAAGGCAACGCTTGACGCTGCGCGGGCAACAAGATTTCAGCTCACCACGAGTAGAAATCGGCGTGCTTGAAAGCTTAGAACGATGGAGTGCTTCAGCCGAAAACAAGAGAGGGCTTAGTGGAGAGAATGGATGTTTCATCTGGTAAAAAGCCTCGGTTTAAGGTGCATATCAGAGGGAGCGGAGGAGGCGAACACGGGAGGGAACGTGATTCAGAGCTCAGAGACTGATGGCAGCTATTTGTTGAAGGGGTGTTTAGCCCACAATGAGATGGAAATATTATGACTGTGGATCGGAGTGAAACTAACTTTTGTATTAAAGACGTGCAGGGGAAAAAAATGTGAAGGACAAGCTTTTTTTTTTTTTTTTTTTTAAAGGGAATTTTACAGGTTTGAAAACATTATGAAGCTTTAATTTTACATGGGCTTTCAGCCGTAGGCAATGCGAGGTGATTCATTTTGGGTTACATTGTAAATTGTACTTTACCAAGCAGTGAACAAGTTTCTTTTTTTATTAAGTGAAAAAAATAAATACTTCAAACATTTGTGCAATATAAGTGCACAAGAAAATAATAGGTTCTTTAAAAAAAATCGTAAGTCCTGGTCTTGGGGATTCACAGTGCTCAAAAATCGATTTAAATTGTATGTCTTTGCACATTTGCATTACACGGGTGCTTGCCCGCCGTATATATTTTGAATAATACTTTCATATTTTTTTATTTCAGAAAAAGCCAGGGAGCTAAGCTAACCTAATACTGGTAGTTTAGGTGCACAAACCTAATTTGGCAATGGAATTTGATACAGTATTGGATCTTGTAAAATTGTTTTAAATAAATGTTCTATACATTTACACTCTCTATTCCTCTTGTCATGTAATTTAAAACAGAATCTCTAAACAATTTGAATAGAAAATTTGGTTTCTGAATCAAAAATTATTTCAGAAACAGTTTTATCACTAACAATCATAATCATAATTAATGACTTGGAATTTGGTTAACATGTTCAAATATGGCTCTTTTTCTTGGGAACCATTGTTGGAACCAACCAACACTATAAAAATTCTTTATGCCTGATATAAAAGTCCAACTACATTTTTTTTCCCCTTCTGGCTCCGATTGGTTGTTTCGGAGAGAAGGCACAGGTTATCTGTCTCACACTATACTGTCATGACATAGTGACATTTCCAACAAAAATGTAAGAAAATATTTATTTTAATTAAAGTTACATACTGGAGTTTTAAAGCAGTTATTATCGACACTTCCAAATACAACTTGTGTCCAGTGCGTTCCCTGCTGCTGACCCAGATTCCATAGAAACAGGGTGAAAAGGAGAGAGAGCCTTATCTGTGAAGTAATTTCCTCTGTCTCTGAGGCAGGCGATGACAGCGCTGCCCTTTCTGGTCACATCCAATATTTCAGTGTGGAAACAGGCTCGCAGGCTGGGAATGGCAGTACCTGGCTTTTCCGATGTCTCTGAAGGTTTTAATATCAGTCCGGTGCTGCAGGATGTGAAGCATTTATAGCAAGCTGGGATGGCGAAAACACGAAACCCATCAAGTCCAACAGAAAACAACAGCCGCTTTCAATTACGTTCAAGATAACTTTTTTCAAAATACCACTTTTCTAGTTTGGATTTTATTTTGGAATTGACATCAGACTGAATTTCATTGAAAACCTGCTACTTTACCCTGCTCATTCTGACGCTAATTTGGCTAAATAATTGTTAGATTACTTTGTATAAAACATTTTTCTGAACATCGTTCTGTCTCTTTAAATGCATTGGAACACCTTGTAATTTGCTGAGTACCTTATAGAAGATCTTTCTGGGTTTTCTCCCAGCAATGTTGCATATCTAAAGTCTGATATTTTTGCTCATTCTTCTTCACAAAAGAGGTCAAGGTCAGTCGGACTGAATGGAAATCAAATGTGAACATCAATTTTCAGATACAATGTTACAGTAGCTGATTTTTCTAGCAATACGACTAGCTTAGTGTAGCATAACTGTATACAACTTTATTTTTAGCGCTGGTATGCTAACTCTAAAGGTAAATTATTGAACCATTATCGACTACACGTTAGAAACAACTTTTTAATTTCCAACTTTCTACTGTATGAAGAGCTTTTTTTTTTTTTTTGCGCAGTAGTCTGAGGATGATTTTTCTTATTATCATTCAACATAATATACATTAACCTGCCAACGGGACCTCAAAAGTAAAACTTTCATTGGATATGTCAAAGAGAGAAAATAGTGAGACACAGAGAGAGAGAGAGAGACGGTCAAGTCTGCACTGCAATCACCTCTCGTAATGATTTCCATAGCGTCACACAGCTCCTCATCCATAATGAAAGATAAAAAGTTTGGAGACAGCTCCCTGCCTGGCGCCTTCCCCTCGTTGGATAACAAAGAGCAACAGAGGATGTGGTTGGAATACAGAGAGAAATGTGCTGTGCAGGGTGTCAAACTCGTATAGATACGTCCAAATCCTTTTGTAATTTAGTTTCATCTTTGTTGTCAACTCATTGTTGCCCAGAAAGATATATCTTGTTGTTGTATTAACCTTCCAGACCACTCCTGGTTCTGCTGTACTCTGGATCCCCAGAACCAGAAGCGAACATGGAGAAGCAGCATTTGGTTTTTTATGCGCCACTAATCTGAAACAAAGCAAAATTTTCTCAATATTCCTCTTATGTCGAAAACACACTCAATATTGCAACGGCGCCATTTCCGTTAAATAAGAAATGCGATTAAAATCACACGTGAATAAGTTTGCTCACGCTTTTAGTAGTTAAAAACATGTTCCTCCTACTTCCTGTTGTCCTCTTTTTGTGGTTTTGACCCGTGGCAACGTTTGGTTGCCACTGGCTGTTTCCAGTGCAGTTTTGCTAAATAAACCAATTTTGATATGGCCAAAATTGGCTTATTGGCTTGTTTTCAATAAACGTCTTATTGAAAACTTGCCTTTTTTTTTCTTTCCAAAACTGCCATGTTTCCATTGAGCAAATTTATTGTCGAAAAGTCAAACTGCACAATTACATGTGTAGAAGTCACAGGAGTAAAATAGATTAACCAAAAAGAAGAAGAAATTAGTAACCTGTAGTTTTACTCACGACAGAAAATACAGTCTAACTTTAAAAACACAAAATATAAAAATATATATCACGTAGTAATGGAGAATCTGTCTCCATTGTTTACTTCCTGCGCCTTCTAACAGTGACTGTGTAAAGAAGGGACGGAGGAAATGACACTGAAAGAAAGATAGAGAAGAGAGGAAAAACATGAATGGAAATGGTGATTGATTTGTCAGCTGCGTTGCCCCGGCAACCGAAACCCAAGTCACAGCAGGAGATTTATGATTCTTTTTTCCCTTCGTTCCCTTTTTTTCCCCGCTCAGGTGTTTGCAGTGAAGGTCCAGGATGAGACATGGGGGTCTCACTGTGCGCAAACAAGCTGCATTCCTGATGCGTAAGGCTGGACAATAAGAATAATGGAGGTGATAGATGAGACGAAACGTGTGATTTGCCACGCCGTTGATTACTTCCCATTTACCATATATACATAAGTTTCCACAGGGTAAAAATATGTCAGTTAAAGTTTGTTAACTCTACATTACTTTATATTATATAGAATAAATCATAACACAAAGTAAAATAAAGCAGAATGAATTAAAGAAATAAAAACAGTCTGCATCAGGCACTTGTATTCTTCATGAAAGTGCAGATAGAGACATTCAAGAAGGATTTGGCAACATGGCGTAATCTAATGAAAGCACATCTTTTATGACTGTTGTATCCTTAATATTGAAGGCAGATCTTTTTGAACCAAGCAGGCGCTTTTAGATCAGATCAGAGACAAGCACACACCCAGGTTTCCTCAAGCGGGTTTCTTTGACGAGACAGTAGCTGTGTTTCCATTACAAATGTGCCCAAAACTCTGTCGATGTTCCACTTCCACTAACGTGGACAAAAACACAATTTCGCAATTGCAAAGTTTCCGTTAGATAAGAAACACGGTTAAAAATCACACATGAAGAAGTTTGTTCACAGGATAAGTAAATGAAAAACATGTCGCACCATTATCCTCCAACTACTGCTTGTCATCGTGGTTTTTGACATGATCAACAATTTCCTGTTGTTGATCATGTCACTGGTGTGATGCAGAAAAAAAAAAGTGTTTCCTTTGCCGTTTTACAAAACAGCAAAAACGTTTTACAAAACGTTTTGTAAAACGCATCAAATGGAAATTTGATGCTTCCAAAAAAAAAAAAAAAAACACTTCATCCTCTCACCAAAACTTTCCTTTTCCTTAACGGAAACTCAAAATTGGCAAGTTTTCATTGAGCTAATTTATTTTACAAATGTCAAATTGTGGAATTGTTTTGGTTCACGGAAACACAGCTGGTGTTGTCGGTTCCTTTTGCCATCACCATATTCGACAACTCTTTGATTATATGAGTTACAACAACATTTAATTTTCCTTCGGGACCAATACAGTATTCTTGAATGCTGCACGCTGACCTGTCGCCATGGCAACTGGTCGACAACAGCTCTGCAGGTGCCTTCTTTACGCGAGATCAAGTCAAAAAACCTCTACTGCAGTTGCAGCTGAAATTCTTTAAATGTTAAACTGGATTTAGCACCTGTGAAGATATATTTTCTAGAATTATCGCTGTTTTTTTGAAAAAGTGGATTTGGACTTTGACTGGGCCAGTCTAACACGTGGCTGAGCCTACCGGGTTTCTCCCATGTAGCTCCGTCTAGCTTTCCATCAACTCCGACCTGCTTCCTTGTCTCTTCCAAAAAATGAAAATCATCCACACGGCATGATGCTGCCACTACCGTGGTAGCTCTCATGAGTGTTTCTCTGAGTAATTCTCTTGCCGACCGGTCCTGTTGCCTTTTATGCCACACAGCCACTGTTTCGCCATACCTCATTACGCTACACCAATTCCACATAGTGGGAGCTGCCAAAATACAGGATATGAGGAAATGTCAGATATTATCCTCTGGCAGCCTTATGTAACCCCTAAGCGTATGTCAGAGATAATCCTCTTATAGGGGAGAGGAGTTGCACCAATAGAGAACAAAACACAGTTTGCCTCTTCTGTCCCCTGCTTTTACTAATGAAAATTGAGGATTTTTTGTTGTTGTTGCAGGAGCGCTGCTGCTGCTGAGTAATCCATGTTGGAAGACAAGCCTCTGATCTCTAATCTATGATTACTTTGATGTTCAGAAGGATATCCTGTTGGATAAACACGTGTTTGGGAAATAAAATGGACCTACAGGAATGTCCGCAGCACGTTGCCGGTCACAATGAGAGTGGTGAGAGAACAGCA
Organism: Xiphophorus couchianus; assembly: GCF_001444195.1. Taxonomy (NCBI): domain Eukaryota; kingdom Metazoa; phylum Chordata; class Actinopteri; order Cyprinodontiformes; family Poeciliidae; genus Xiphophorus; species Xiphophorus couchianus. The sequence goes on along the minus strand of NC_040244.1, from coordinate 14,657,309 downwards.
GTCAGTAAAAATGTTCCTGAAATATAGAGAGTGGGGAAATGAGCTGATTAAAAACGATTAGGAAGCTGAACACGTCTCACGATTCCCCTCTTCTCACTTTAACACCAACATAAGCTATCCCCTGCTTAGGTACAGTCAGGTTAATTAAATAGAAGTCATTAACTTTACATACAATTAATCCCCCTTAATTTATCTTAAACCGTAACCCTGTTTTACCCAAATGTCCCATGTTAAATCTGCCATAGTTAAACTGGAAACGGGCTCTAGCCCCATCTAGTGGTGAGAAAGAAAACAAGGTTTTTCAAAAATTATAGCTCTGAATTTTTTCCAAGTATATACATTTATGTTTTTAGTTATTTTTAATTCTTTATTTTTATTTCATTCATTTAATATAGTTCATTATTTTTAATTTTAAATCCAAATTTTAATTTTATCTTATTTTTTTGTCAGCGCACATTAATGAGCGTGCCGGGCGCCGTGCCCGACTTAGCTAAAATTAAGCTAATTCTCATCGCTAGACCCTTCATGCAGCTGTTAAAATAAACATAAAAATGTACGAAATTGATCACAAACAACACTGAAAAATAATAACAGTGAAAGACATAAACACAATATTTCAGCAGAAAAGTAAAAGCGGTAGTTCAGGAGTTTAGAAGTGAAGTCTTACCTGGTGTAGCTAACTCTCTTTGGTATCTTCGTTTAGCTACCGGCTAGTCCAAGAGGTGCTCAGACCAAAATGGATTTATGATGTTTAAGAAGAACTCAGTCACAAGAAAACACAAACAGTTTGTGCTAAACTTATTGTATAAACATTAAATTATCGCCTCATTTATTTTACAAAAAAAAAAAAAAAAAAAAACAATGGAGGAGGAGGACGTGCGCCACTAATGATCTTCCTACGTGAGACATTCTTCTTGGATTTTATGGTACTACGTGAAACATTTACTGAGACTACAAAATAATTTTAATAATTAAAAAAAAAAAACAAAAGCTGACTCATGTGAAGGCATCAAAATTAAATCAGCTAAAGATAAATCATTTTAAATAATATAGTTTGACTTATAAATTGACTACTTTTTAGAATGACTTGTTTTGCAATTGTCTTGAAAGATATTACGCTAATAACATTAGCATCAATTTGAACATTTAATAAAAAAAATAACAAAACAAAGGGACTCAAAATAAATGTTTATTACTGCAGGTATTAATCTGAGCCTCTGTTTACAGCAAACTGTAGAAAGTACCACAGCAGCATCAATAGAAGAAACCTCATCTATGTGACTTTTATTGTTATTGCACTACACTACAGCAGAGCGTACGGCCTGACATTCATTCATTTCAACATTTTATTTACAATAAAGCAAAAAACAAAAAATGTAAACTCCCAGAACAAGGAGAAATGTAAACAAGGTTTATCATTCGTTACGCTCCGCAGAGCAGCTCCAGTCGCCTACAAAGGAATAAAGTTTTATTCTTGCTTGTAATCTACATTCAGGAGCTGAAGCCAAATACTGCTAAAAGTCTGAACAAGAGAGAAAAAGTTGCAAAATTGGCTGCCAAAAGTCCCGTGTGCTGAGGAGTTCTGACACAGAGGCTCCATGGTCGCTCTGTGTTAGATGCAGTTCTGTAATTGTCCAACAGGAGGTGCTGGTCTAACATGGCAGGAGGAAGACTTGACGATCCAGTACATGCAGAACTCCTCCACTGTAAAAGAAAAAGAAAAAAAAAACCCATCAATTGAAAGCCTGGAAATGAGAAAATGCTGATTTTAAAGCGTCTTCTATGGAGCTAAATTGGGGCCATAAAGTTTGTTGAAAAGAAAAGAAAGAAAATCTAAATGAAAAAGAGATTTGAAACCGAAATGTTCGAAATTACATATCAGATTCAAGATTATTTTTTTCAGTTTCAATTTCTGTTTTGAACAAACATTATGGCCCTAATTTAAATCTCTATAATGACCATCAAATATATGGTAAAAAGGAAGAAAAAAAAATGTTGGTCTGAAATAGAAGACTTCATATTTTTTACTTCTATTTTTCTTGAATTCAGCTGCAATTTTTTGTTTCTGTTTTAGCATTAGATTCAGATATTTATTGAATCATTTCATAGAAAAATTAGCAATCATCATATCAGGAATGGAAAAATCTTTTGAGGTGTTTGTGGCGGTTGCGTGTATTTATGTCTTTTGTCGACCGATCTACAATGGAAGTCAGCTGAATCTGGAACAATGCAGTAAAAACGCCAAAAATCACTTTTGTAAGCCATTTTTGGCCTTAAAAGTGTTAAAAGGAAGTATCTGACCCCACATGAAAAAAATAGAGGGAAAAATATTGAATATATAATTGACTTAGTTTTAAAAACATTTTTTAAAAATCAGCAGAACATAATGATCTTACAAAGAAGATAATTACTTTCTTTTACAACCAATCCAACAATGTAGCAGACAGTTGTATTCAAGGCCATTCTTTATGGTGGGTCCTGTCTTTCTTCTTCTTCTTCTCATCTTTCTCCTTCTGCAATCTCTCCAACTCGGCCTCATACATCATCTCCTGGATCAGGTACTTCTCTCGGCGCATCCGGTCCCGCAGGTCCTTGGGCAGGTCCGGGATTAGGTATGCAATCAGGGTCTTTATGGCGAAGACCATATGCTGTGGAAACCGAATCAGATCATGATGTAAATTAAACCCCATTTTCAGTGAAATGTGTCAATGAACTCGACTGTTAAACTAATACTGAGTGAGGAGGTTTGGAATAAACATAAAGGCGAAATTTCTCAGATACTTGTCTGCAACAAGAACAAAATAACGCAATCAGGATCCACACAAACAGACCTCAAAAACAATAATGAACGCCAGCCGGGCTGCCAGGACGTGCCAGAACTGCAGAGTGTAGGTGTATGGCTCAGTTGAGTCCGGAGGCTCCCTGTAATCCCGATACCTATTGAGTAAGGTAAAACAAAAGAAACAATCACTGAGGTCACACAAAAAACACTTCCATTTGTCTGATTTCTCCTACTATTTGGAAAGACATATCCTGTATTTGTATTTGGAAATGCAAAACAGTAGAGATGCACCCAAAAATTAGATACAGAGTTGAAAACCCAATCCTTTCCCGATCATTAAAACACACCATACCAACCAATTTGTGCTAACCATAACACTCTTCAGAGTGGACATTGTCAATGAGGGAAGAAGATTTGATATTAGTGATTTTCAGCATCGGTGAGGGGTGAGAGGACGCTTACATTAATTATTAATTTATAAATGTTGGTAGCATTTTGGATATCTTAGAGTTGTGGACAGGATCGATAGAGCGACAGAATGACTGACGTTCACAATTAGTCATTGTAAATGTTAAAACCAACATGCTCGCCATGTTGGTTTTGCTAGTTAAGAAATAAATTGCTGAAGACGGATTAAAATGTGAACTTCAATTGACAATGTGTTGCTAATCAAAATACCAAAGATCAGAAATCGCCACAGAACTCTAATTGTTGCATCTATAAAACATACGTAAAACATGTTTTGAGGCTTCCCCTTTCTTTCGGGTGTTTTGGGCACAACCACACAGATAACATAGTCCTTTAAACTTCACCTGCAGTACTTCACAGCTTCTTCAAACAGTTCAGAACCATTGGTTCTTGGCTGGGATCTCTTCTCAAAGTCAGAAACTCGGAAGACAGACAGACTGGCATTTACATAACCCATCATACACCTGGGGAAAAGCAAAGAAATAGCATTTAACACATATATTGAAACTGACATCATACACCATGCAGCATGGAACGAAGAGAAACGATGAACTCTTATGAGGTAAGATAACTCTTACCCCTCCCCTGCTCGACCCTGACCGGCACACGGTCCGTACTTGTAGGCATAAACGAGACGAGGGATGAAGTCTGAGGTGACGGCGATGACAAAGGCGTTGGTGATGACAGACAAGATGCCGATACCCTCCAGAATGCCATACCAGATTCCTGAGTCAAACAATAGTTAAGACACCAAAATAAGGCTAGAAATTATTTTACTAAAGAATTTATAGCCTTTTCCTTACCAATGTCTTTGGCTTGTGATGGAAGAGGTCGCCGCCACTGGGTGACAAACTTGTAGGCGTCTAAACGGATCTCGATGATGTTGTTGATCAGCGCCAAGAGAGGAGCCAAAGGAAACGCGGCCACGAAGATGGTGGTGAAGCCGAACTGCAAAACTGAGACAAAGACAGCACGTCTTCGTTGACCGGTTGAACGGTGCAGTAGGTGTAGTTGAGGCTCCAAGATCTTCTATCATCCGGTTTACTTACAGATCTACAATAGCATGTTTACGACTTCTCCATGACAACTAATCTAAGTAACAGTGTCAACCAAAAGAAAGAAACTTTCCAAACCGTCCCCTTCAAACAATGCTACGGTTTTCCTTCATTCACGGCTCTACCCAGCGTCTTCATTGATTGATTTACTTGTTCCATTCTATGACTACATAACTGCATATGTAGTCATAAATATGCTACATATGGTGGCATATTTAAATATGGTGGCATATTTAAATAAGGAGGAAGACCTTGGAATGTGAGGGGGCGTGTCGATGCAGATGAGTTCAGAGAGGCTTGGAGAAACAAGGTTATAGACAACTTTTGAAGTGAGTTCAGTATGAAATAGGAGGCCAGGAACAGGTGTCATATAACAGTTTGTCTCGCAACATATAAACTGTTTATTAAAAGGAATATATTTTTATTTGATTGTGAGTTATTTTATGACGTCCTTGTTGCATGAAAACAACTGAAATAGTTTTAAATACCACTTCACAAACCAAAATAATCCACAGTATGGCGCCATTTCTCAACAGAGCTTTATTAGGAAATCCAATCCTATCATTTCCATGTTTGTTAATTAATCTGCACTAAAACTTATTCCACTCTGACGCAAGCGTAAAAAAAAAGAGTGTTTCCACGTCCTGTGAAGAGAAAGGAAAGCAGCAGCGAATACCGGAGCAGATGGATGTCACAATTACATAACGTGTACAGCAGATCAGCTCCATAATGAAAAAATGTTTTGTTTGAATATTTTGATGATACTGGGACAGATTAAACCGTGTAACGCATATAAGGTCATCTCAAAACCCAGCCCCGATATGAAATATTTTCTGCGAGGCTGAATATAGAACAGAAACCGAATAGAGGGCCGACTTACTCATCTTCAGGTACTCATCAAACAGTCCGTACGCGTTCATTGACTGCAGGTTGTAGTCTCGCTCCCACTGGGGGAGGCTGGCCTTGGGGATGTGGCCGTGCTCTCTCTTTAACCTCTGTCGAGTCCACCAGTTCTGGATGAGCCTGGAAGCACAATGCAAGGCGACCCAACAGACATATGTCACTCCTAAAGTAGAGTTTGCTGTGTCTATTTAGCTTAGTGTCCATTCTACCGTTGTTAAAAATGGTTATAAATCAGTCACGGCTTGTGCAATTCCCTTATCTTCAAAATAGGATGTCAGGACCTTTTTTGAATGGACGGGCACATTTTATTCTTGAACTGGTGCTGAACTATTTTTTTCCCCCTCAACCAGTAGCCGTATGCACAATTTGGAGGTGCGCGCACTTCTCTCCAACTGTTTTCTATCAGTAAGGGAGCTAAATATTGTAGGCCCTGGTTTGTTCATTTAAGCTGATTAGTGAGAGCAGAAGCAAGTTTTTTGTCCTGACAGTGTCCTGCTTCAGTTTTCTCATTTGCTTCAACTACTCTATCGCACCCAGAAGCCAGACACACCGCAATCAAACACCAGCAGAGTCTTACTACGAAAGTGTAAGACTCCGCTGGTAAATGTTTAGGACCATCCACAGAGCAATAACAAAACTGAGCAAAAGAAAAAATGAAAAGAACCTGAACCTACGGGTAGCCGAGCTCCATGAAGTTGTTCCACGTCTGTTTCAGTACCATAATGATGCCCATCTGCATGCAGAGGTCAATCAGGCAGCCACTGGGATGGCACTGCAGCAGCAACAAAAACACATTAGATCAGCAATTACAAAAAAATCCCTGAACACTAATGAGAGTTATCATTAGTCTATTTGGTTTTGTTAGTAACAATTACTTGGGAACATGAAGCAATTCCAGTATGCTGGAACCTCATACAGTTTTGCCAAACATTTATTTGGCAAAAATGTCATCCGCTGAACAAAATGTATCTTTTGATTTTCCAGGAAATGTACGGCATGAACCACTGAGCACAGTCATGTTTCTGCACGGCTACAAAAGGCTGACAAGAACTGTCTTTGTCCCATTAGAGGAGTTTTCCATTTCTGCAGCTGCAGAGTCACAAGAGGGAGCACATTAGCTCAGCAGCAAAAAGTGTCCGCTCAGGTCTTCTGTCCCAGTGGACTACCTCAGTGCTTTATTTTCCTCGCATGTTCCCAGAAGTAGCACTTACTAGAGATGAGGGTTAAATGCTTGGTGAGTGGGTTTGCAGTAATAGCCCAATTTCTAATTTCTATCTTCGTGAATTCACAATTCTTGGCTATGCCGTCATGGGAAAACTCACTTCCTCCAGCTTCCAGCGATTGATGAGGCGTAGATATGCGCCTGGCCGACCGGTGAATCTGTCAATAAAACAATATTACTGACAATCACAGTCAAACATTTGTACTGACTCAGTAAGTGATCAACAAAGGGCTGGAAAGGCGAGTTCGATACAGAGAAACTATTATTTCACGTCAGAGGAACATCACTAAAGGATTTTTTTAACACCATTAATACCTGTATGTAACTCAAGTATCCACATATGTGCTAGCCTGTTCAAGAAAATTAGCTTATTAGCAAATTGCTAACATCAAATGACTGAGAAATAAGTAACTTGCTTATTTCACAAGCAAGTCTTTCACAAGAACAAGCAATGTGTTGGTAGCACATTCACAAGTGCTAGCAATGTGCTAAAATGACCAGCATCCATATTTCTACGACTTGGTTCTATTTTTATAGATATTTTTTGAAGTTGGGCAGATGGGGTTTTGGTTTTGTTCAGTCTTGTTGTTAAAAGTGTTTAGTAGGAGTTATAAAGTGCTATTTTTTAACTTTCTGTAGCAGCTAGCATAGCGGTAGAGCTAATGCTATCATTTAGATTGCTTACGTTTTCCTCTTTCACAGTTCTCCTGCTAATGACCTGTTAGCATCTCGGCTTAAAAGAAAGCAGTGTGCTCACTTTCTAATGTTATCAGCAGAAAGTTATTGTTAAATAAAGCTGCTGGCTCCCTCGGCCACCAAAACAGGGCTGTGGCCTTATCATTGGTTTATTTCAAAAACATATGGCAATGGGTGTTTTGCTGTACATTTGAAATTATATACAGTTAGCTACCCAGATTTATTACAAAAGTAGCATTGCTCTTTTGTAACATCAATAACACTTCTATTTCAACTTTTTTTTATTTCAACATTTACAAATAATTTTCTCCTTTTTTTTCGGACTCTATCTCCGTTCATAAGTTAGTGTTTTTTTGCCGTATAGAACTATTAGTTTCACACTAAGTGGCTGTTTTTACACTTACTTCAGTCCTGTCGTATGTAAGAAGCGTAATGCTAAACCTCCTCACCTTCCCAAAAAGAAGGCGATGTAGAAAGTTGAGCTGTTGAGATTGACGAACTGGAAAAGGAACATCTTGAAGGTGAAACTGTTCTCCCACTCTGACTCCGTCCTTGGCTGCTCTGTAGCCACACGAGAAACAAATAAAGTGCAGTTTATTTATGTTCCTGGTTTCAGGAACGCCAACAACTCATGGACAAGTTTACAGACCCAGACAGACTTTATTGTCACTCAACTGTACATTTGAAATGTACAGAAAAGGTGCTATGTTAATGACATTGTAAGACTTAAACTTGTCTTAAAGTCCACTCACCTAAATTTGTGAGGAAAAGGGCAACTTTTTCATAAAGCTGTGAAAAAAATAGGAACTCAGTACATCAGTCTGTCTGTCACCTAACATATGTGACAAAAAATGTAAAAAAATTACTGGCTATGAGTACTTTTGCAGAACACTGTACGCAGAAAGGGTTTCATCAAGCAGACAAAACGTTTTGCTTCTTGTCTGCAGAAAGTTAGCGGCGAGCGACTGACTCACCACGTTGAGGAGCATGATGACGCAGAAGTTGATGCAGACTGCCGTGCCTGTAGTTGCCACCTGAGAGTTGTTCCTGATGAGCGCCCAGCCGAAGGCGGCGAAGGTGCTGACCGTGATCACGCGGTAGATCACGATGCCAAACACGGCTGCGATCACCACCAGTATCTGGGAAATCGGCGGGACACAAAAACACGCTGCGTGAGAGAAAAGCTGCTAAGGTTTTACTAAGCTACAGCAGAAAAAAAGACGGATTTTGGATGCTAAACCTTTGGCTGCTTCACGAGCTCCAACTTTCTCACTTGGAACTCCAGCTAAACACTAAAAATACAACCTCTGAATACAAAGAGACCAACTGTTAGCTCCATTTAGTCACAGGGGACGGCTACTCTATGAGCTGCAAGCTCCTAAACTGCAGGAGCTTCGTCTCAGAGGGCGGGGCTATGTCCACCCAGGTGTTTTGCACAGCTGAATCGTTGCCATAGGAGATGAGAGGATTTTTTTTCAAACATACATGAAAGAATGAAGGTATGTTTTGATGAGGGAATAATATTGGAGCATGACCTAAAGCTTTACATAAGGCTTCTCCTTTAGAAAAAAAGGAGCAGTATTTAAGGAAACTGCATGCCTACTGCACAATTGTAGAATATTGAAAAGCATGCAGGTGCTGACCCACTTTCACACACTGTTTATTGTTCACAACAATAATAAACTGTTACATTTTTATTCCCAAAAGTCTGACTCACGGCATCCTGATTCTGTTTCTGTCAAACATACATGTAACACATAGAAGGTAATAACTGGGAGGAAATGGTAAACAGTTCCCATGGAGACGTGGCTTTTAGCCCAACGATGCTTCAGCATTACAGCCATTTTTGACATGTAGATGCAGATTTTTCTCAAAATGGAGGAAAAATACCCAGTGAATAATATATGTTCACTGATGTAGCAGCTGCTTCTGTTTGGCTCTTTCAACATTGTCATGATGTTATGATAATTAATTGCTCCAGCTTTCTTTTCGAATTCAGAAGCAAAAGTTGTTTACTGTCCAAATGTTAACTTAAAATATGAAATTACCTGTAAAAAGAAGACGTATTTAGTACAATTTTAAAGATTACATTTAACAAATGAGAAGGTACTTTGTCCTAATCTTACGAAAACTAAAAGAGATTTAAAAAATATACATATAAATACACAATTAGGTGACGGAGAGCCTGTGTCTGAAACATTTGAATAAACAAGTGGGAAAATTAAGAAGTTCAACTTATATTCACATTTAATCGACGTCTTAAAGACCCACCATGAAGAATATTCCAGACGACGAGACGAGAAGGCGGCTGTACTTGTCGGTGAAGGCCTGGTAGGGCTCGGGCTTTCCAGATATGGGGTTCATCCGCTCCTTCTTGGAGTATTTGGCCTCAAACTGGGGTCTGATTTCATCCTGAATGACCAGAAACAGGGGAGTTCGCGCACCACTTCACGCACAAAAGGAACGCAGAAACCGCATAGCGAGAGTTTTTAGACGCGCAGCAAATCAACCCAGAGGACAAAGACAGGAGTAAAATCCTTTACCTCTTCCTCCTCCCAGTCTATGAGGTCCCAGTCGTACGCTAAGACAGCTCTCCGTCTTTTCCAGAACTCCAGGAAGACTGTTGCTGGAGGGAGAAAAAAAAATCGTTTAGTTCATTATTCTCGTTGCGTGTTTTTCTTTGTAATTTTTTTTAGGAATAAATAAATGAGCAAAGCAGGCAAATCTATTTAATTGCCTTCTCTTTTTAAAGTGATAATCAATGTATTGGTCAAGATTACTGTGGTTCTGGTTGTCTCTTCTGCATTTTTTCCCCTTTTATTTAATTTTTGTCTCTTCATTATTGTTGCACCTCATCTGCTTTGAAACCAGGACCTCATGTGATCTACAGTTCAATTCTGCTGCAGCAACCCGACCCATCAACAAAAAGTAAGCAAATAATTATTTTATCCTACAACCATATTTATTCCTTTATAGGTGACAAATGTCTACAAATGTACAGCTTTAATTATGATTGCTGGTAAATTTTTGGGCAATTGAAATGGAAACAAGCGCGACGAATGGTGTGCTCACTAGTCAACACAGTAAATATTAATTCAGTCTTTATTTCAGAAAATCTTCTGTTGTTGTTTCACATCAACTGTACTACAAATGTACCGTTTTTTCCAGTATGTTTCTTCAGAGTGAGGGACATGTTAACCGCTCAGGTCCAGACTTGAAACCGCCGTGGAGGGTTTTCCCGACCTCACGGACTCGGAGGTCATGTGCAAAACTCCGAGGCAACATTTCTGGACTCAGCTGCTCCTTTTTTCAGCAAAGCAGCAAACTTTCAAAACCGAACCTGGGAATTTCCTGCCCACGTCAAGTTTAGCGAGATCTGGGTCGACTCAGTTCACCTTAAACCAATCCTGAAGAACATGACTAGGTTTGCATTTTAAAAGCCTGATTAAATCATTTAAACTATAAAGTGGAGGTCATTCCCAGAGAAAGTCCTGAGACAGAGGTTGGGTGGTGTGTCTCTGATCAAAGTCCTGTGGATAGCTTACTCATTGAACATGTTTACCTTCTCCTCTGCTCTAATCACTGCCCTTTATTCTCACAGTCTCTACCCTCCTCTCGTCTGCTCTGTCCCTCTGCCACGTCCAGGTCCGCGATCAGCCCTCAGAGGAGTGGGATGTTTTGAAAGTGAAAGGCTCAGCTGTCTGGGAAGGGCCCAGCTCTCCACTGGGAGCCGGCAGGGAGCCCATACCGGAGGGCCATAATGAAGGGATTTGAGCGCATTCTCCGTCGCTAGTGAACCCAAACTACATCCGTCGGGACAGCAGAAGAGCTGCGAGGTCGGCACGCTTTCCCGTCTGAGTTTTCCCTTAAAAGAGCTGCTGCACAACTTCTCTCATCTCAGATTCATCAGACGTTTTGAGTCTACGCATAGTATCTGTGAGTTGCAGTTTGGAATTGTTCTTTTTTACTTTAAACTCATCTCCCTGTAAGATGGCAGCAACTGTTTGAATCCAAATGTATTCTGCACAGTGGGACCAAAACCTACTTGTTTGCAGAAGCCATTCTCTGCCTGTCGCTCAGATTAATGATTGTTTTCTGAATTTCTTAGCCAGCATCGATCTGCTTCCATCCTCGCGAGATTCCCACAAATTTGAAATGTTTCAGTCAAGGATGTAGTTTTGTCTTCTTCTAAAAGTTTATTTCTTTGTTCTAAAGTCGAAAATCAGTAATAAAGTTTGAGTTCTTTAACTTAACTATAGTTCACAAAGGGTCATGCAGCTTTTACAGCGCTAGACAAATTTGATTTATCATGAATAAGAGTAAAAATGACTGTATAGTTTTCTGACCTCTGACCTAGCAGCTCATAGTATTGCAGAACTTCACAGGTTTGCTATTGATAGATATTTTGGTAAATTAAATTTCAAATAAAATAAACTTTTAGCAATGTAAACATGATTTTTTTGGCATCAGGTCGGCTGTTGGAGCAGACGGGAAGCGGCGGGATGGGATTCATTCGGAACCAGAACCTGACGCTAGCCGTCGTACAGACAGACATCGCTTTCAGGGAAGTCGCTGCATCATCAGTCGGTACTGGACCATTTTCAATCATCTCCTAAAAGCTGAATATCTTGTTTTACTGTTTGACTAGCGTAGCAGTCACATCTAGAACCTGGTGAGATTAAAATGGAATGTCTCGACATGTCGACTTTCTGGTTAATGTACCGTAAGTGCATGTTATTTTTTAAGGGCCCAGAATCTGATGGTGACCTCCATCTATATTTGACTCTTGTTTTTAAGTCAGAGGGAAGTAGTTTTTGAGCTGTTCTGTTTCTTTCAATGGTCACAGCTGTAGTAACCACAGAAAACGAAGAATGGACAAGACTATAATAATTTCTAAGCTCTGTGAGAACACCAGGACTGGTGAACTGTTAGCCACTAATGCTAATGTTGGACCTAGTTGTTGCTAAAGGGCTATTTTACACCTTATAGTCTGGATCACAGTTGATCACCTCTACTGGAAGTGGATAATTTTACTCTTGGTTTAAAGTAACACATCCAACTTATGGGTTCATAAGACCAAGATACAGACGGGATACAAGTCATTTCTTCTCATTGTTTTTGTTCAAATCACAAACGTGTTCAACAGGATCTGTATTCAGGTATGAGGCAGCATTTATGCTAAAGGAATGCAATTATTATTGAATAGTGAATTTAAAAATAAGCATTTTAAAGTTGATGGTTCTTTACATTGTAGCATTATCTGTGGTTAGCATTGCCATTGGTTCATGCTCTTTGGGGCGCCGCGGCATGGAAGATATGGGAACCCCTACGTAAAATCCCAGAGAGGTGGTCGGGTACCTTCAGCAGACCTCAAAAATGTGGTGCTGCCTTCAGATTAGCTCAAGAACAGCGCATAGAGAGCTTCATGGAATGGGTTTCCATGGCCCAGCAGCCGACTCCAAACCTTTTAATCTCTGATTCTCATGCAAAGCGTCCGACGCTGTGGCGCAAAGAGCAGAGGCCGTTTTTGTCAGGCCGTTGCCAGGGGAACAGCACTTGTCTCCCCCTTTATTGTGTCAAGTGTAAGTCACTGTGGTGTTTGGCTGTTTTTCAGGAGTCGGGTTCACTTTGGTGATGCCAATGTTCCAACAAGGCTGCGCAGCAAAGCACAAGGTCAACAGAGGACATGGATTTACGAGTTTGGTGTGGGAAAATCCAGATTTTATCTCCACAGAACGGCTTTGGGATGAATGAGAACTGAGAGCCAGGCTTTCCTTTGGGATGAGGACAACGTCCGCATGCGTAGATTATTAGGACACAGTTGCCACAGCAACATATCGCTTGTATGTCCCGAAAATACTGAAAATGGTGTGCAGTGTAAATCCGTCTGCCTGTTCTCTGCTCCTCCCCCTCAACAGGCAACAGCACCATCATAGCGCTGGGCGTGTTGACCTTTGCCCTGCAGCTGTGCTGCGTCCTGCTCTTCATGCTGAGATGTTGGAGGCTTGAGCGAAGAGTTCAGGAGGCTCTCCAACAACCAGACTCTGTTCACAAGCTCAGCGGTGAGTGATTTTGCTGCAGTGGTTCCGTGTTTGATCCAACATGCACACAGAAGGGCGGCAGACAGACGCCAGACGCTCATCCTGAGTAGATAGAAAGCAACCGACCACATTTCGTTGGGATTTCTTTTGTGACAGACCTAATTGTGATACATAATTGCTTCCAATATAGAATCTAGCATTTATTTTTATTCAGTCACTCTTATTCTGAAACCTACTATTTTCCGTAGGTCTGCCACAAAAAAAACATTAAAGTATATTGAAATCTTTGTGTATGAACCATATGTGAATGTTTTTCTGACTTATAATTAGTCTAATTTTTTCTTAAACTCCTCTTAGAGGACAGATATAAAAATCTTGTATTTATTCGTCTGCAGTCAGTTTTCATTTGCACTTTTTCAGGATATAAAATTAACTTTTTTCTTATTTGTGTCCCTTTAGGGCTCCCACACTATTACCCTGAGGGTTATGAACAGAACTCCTATTTGCTCTACAATGATTCTTCTGATGGTACATCACATTGCACACCCCGCGCAATAGAAAACTACAAAGATCCAGAGGATTTTGCACACTCACCATCTATACCCTGGGACCTTGTACAGCAGTTATGAAATAACTTTTTTTTTTACATTTCAATTTGCTGTGATTTAGTCATTCTGTCTTCTTTTGATATGAGACTGATGCAAATATGCATTGTATATTAAAAAAAATTGACACAAAGTGGCATTTCAAACAACAAACAAGTCTTTTAAAGAGGGTTAAACATGATTAGAACTAAAAATGATTTAAATTGTCCATAAATATTAAAACACTACACCATTTTTCGTGTGACTTCATCTGGCAAAATTAATGGTAGAAATTGTTATGATTCTTTACATCGCGACACGATTTATCATGGCTCTTATTTTGAAGAGCCTCTTAGCCTGTCATGTTGGAAGAATTAGCTAATAAAAATGTTTTTGGCTAATTGTGAAAACCTGGTTTCATCGATTTTGTGCCCTGCAGAAATAAAAACACAACAACAACAACAACAAAAAAAAAACAATGACGGAATTGATATAAATGACTTTCAACCACTGTAAACAGGCTGCGGTTAGCTAACCGTTAGCCAGAGCTAGCAGCTAGTGTTGCCAACTTTCACAAAGTGAAATAAAGAAAACGAGGTCGTAGAAGTATTATTCAAAGAATGCTTAATTTTTTTTTAAAGATTTTGACAAAAAAAGTACAGACAAGAATTTAGTCTGATTTTTTTTTTTATCACAGAGTGAGTATTAGATGCTTATTATAATTTACCCACATTGGCTATGCAAAGTATTAAACATGACTTAATCTTATCCTTTTGTACTTCTTTGCTCATAAATATGTGTCTGTGTTCTTATTTTACATCCAAAAGATGGGATTTGCCGAGGTATTTTATGGTGATGCATGCTTTCGATGCAAAGAACATGTCATTAATGACAAGTGTAGGAAATAACTGAGAAAAAAAAAATGGATTGATGAAAAACGGATTCAGAATCCATGTTTCCTGTCCTGCAATCTACAGGATTATTTCCAGGTAACCAAAAAGGTAATAGAGACTAAAATGAACAGTTATTAAGATTCGTTTGTACATTTTAATTTTTTCATCAGTTTTCACAATCTTGTAGCCCAACATTATTTTTCTGCCATTCAAAACCAGCATTTTGATTTAATCTCACATCATGTTGATCCCAGTCTCTGTCCAACTGTCTCCTCTGTGAGGGAATCAATATCCTCGTCCCAAACCTTGCTGTGTTTCCCATTCCAACAGTGAACAAGATTTTTTTTAAAACAAACAAAAAACAACAACGTCTGATTGGGCAGAGGAGATACAAGACTGAACTCTCGACCAATGAGAAACCTAACATGCGACTTGAGGTAAACGGCGTCTCTTTTGAGCTGCGGCTTAAGCGTATAATCCTCACCTTAAGATAGATTTGCACTGACACCGTATCGCATGTCAATTTAAGATGGAACACCCACGACTAGTCACGTTTCGGGGCGACGGCGATGAAATTGTTTCCATCTCAGTTTCACGGAAAACGTTACAATCGATGTAGTAAAACGAGACTGCAACACAAAGCTCCTGTGGCAAATTTTGCCCAGATAGCCTCTTTTCCTAAATGAATGAAACCATCTTATTGAGAAAAACAGCTCCGTGTATTTACGCAGGTGTTCTTTGTCTGATGTACTGAAACATATCCGCATCACAAAAAAACCCAAAAAAAACCCCGGCAAAAACCCTGGAAGGCGGACAACGCATTTCCCTAACACTAACACTGCAGTTCAGCTTGAAGTTTTGAATTTCATCTTTAACTGAGTCGTTAGCGTGATGGTTACGCTAAACCCGGGTGACAAGACGAGAACACAAGACACTGGGAATGTTGGGGAGCAGTTTAACAGGGACTCACCCCACACCGCCATGAATACGGCAAAGAAAACAGTCGCTCCATTGTCAAAGAGATGGGTGACCTAAAAATACAGACAGGGCTTTGTTTTACTGTCAAACAAATGCATGAATGATCAGTTCTTCCTGAAGCACTTGAAAGCTGAATGGGTAGAATCACACTTTGCACCAATCGGATGGCTGAAAAACCTGAATAATTGATTGAGTTACAAGGTAACAGATTTATTTTTCATAAGTGGAGCATTGCGGCTTATAAGCACAACAATAACTCAAACTTTCTTACAACTTAGATGAAAACGAAAGTTAACTTAATCTGTTTTTACAAGTTCAAAAAGTGGTAAAAAAAAGAATCACTATTTGGTAGAAATAGGGAGAGAAAAAAAGGAAAAACGATAAATCGTGCAAATGATTGAGTTCATTTCAATTTCTCATGTGATTAACTGGTTTATTGCTTATTGCGACAGGCCTAGTTAAAGTACCACATTTATTCCTCTGGTTGTTGTGCAGGTTGCTGCAGGAAGTGCTCTGCAGTGGGCGTACCTTTGCGTAGATGCAGCTGTCTGACAGCCTCAGGTAAGGGCAGTACTGGTCGCATATGGGACACATGATGGTGTCGGTGGCCTGGCAGATTTCTTTACTGGAGAAAAGCAAACACCAAATTAACCTTGTCCTTTACAAAGTCTTCATGTCACACATGGGAGTAGGAGGGGCTAAAAATGTACGTAAAAAGTAGACCTACAGCTGGAGTTGTGAGTGACTCTACAAAGTTTTAACTTAGGAAGAATCCATGTGAGCCACACTTTTAAGGTTTTATTTGCATGAGAATGTCAAAAAATAGGTTTTCCATGAAGAGTTACTTTGTCTTGGTCTACCAACAAAACTGTGAACAACTTACAAGGCATTGTTCATAGAAAGAAAAGAGCATTTGAGTGTTTACCTGACCGCGCAGTGCTCCAGTGTGAAAACCCCGTAGAGAAACACAAAGAGCCCGACCACGGCCGCAGGGAACAGCATCCCCGTGTACCAGCCGAGCCAAGCGAAGTAAAGACCAATCTTCTCGCCAAAATACCTCCTGAAGCAACAGCAGAGGATGTTAAGAAGTACGACGGTGCATTAGGGCTACAGCAGATCAAAAAGAAAGAATAAGATGGAAATTTCTGTCTAAAATCTCCGGAACTGTGAAACAGCAAGGCATTTTCTGAGTTTGAAAAGTTGAAAATTTGCTTCAAAAAAACCTCAGAAATGTTTTTAGAAAAAACATGGATTTTTTTTTCTTTCCTTTTTGAGCTTTAAAAGTGAAAAAAAAATGTTATTGTAATCCAGAAAACTCCCAAAAGTCAAAAATGTTCGACTTTTGAAACTCAGACATTTTCAAGCTTTTTCTACAAAATTTCCAAGAATCTCAAATTTCTGATGGTTTTTTTTTTTTTTTTCAAAACTATCTTTTGGATTTTTCAAACTCAAAAATGTCCAAGTTTTTTCTAGAAAATTTCGGAGATTAATCTAAAACGAATGTACATTTCTTTCCAGCAAATTGATTCCTCCTGTATTAGGCTTAAATAAGAGAGATTTATCTTTCTCTTATATAGAATGTCCCAAATACACCATCGTACTAAAGTATTGTTTGGGTTTCATCAAATTTCAGTTGTTGCACAGACCTGGGGTTAAGATCGAAAATTAGCCCAAATATGGGTTGCACTGTATTGTTGCATCTCCTTCTTTTAAATGCAATATGAAACATACTGTAGCTGTCTGCTCACCTGATGAGGTCCAGCGGCTGGTACTTGTACCAGACCCCCCACCAGGCCCAGCATTCATACAGGAGGTGCCTCTGGTTCTCTGCTCCGTGGGTCCGGATGGAGTTTTTGCTGTGGTAGCTACCCTGGTGCGGTTCAAACACAAGAAAATCCTGAACATGCTGAACGGAGTGAGCAGCAAAGACCTGAAAACAGGCGGTGGAAGAGAGCGACAACAAGAGCCGCAAAGGAAGGCGGATGTGATTACCTCGTGAATAGGGAACGCTGCCTCGTACGAGGTGTTGGTCAGAAGACGATTCAGTCCTGCAACGTGAGAGAAAACAGTTGGTAAGAACATTAAGTTAGGCCTCATATCCACGGAAACGTAGGAAGAAGAACAAATTCCCACCTAAAAAAACATTCTAGAAAAAATTTCTAAGTTTCAAAAGTGGAAAACTTTTGACTTTGGAAAATTTCCCGAGTTTTAAAAGTAGAAAAAAAATGTTGACTTTTGAATATCCAGAGAAAACTCACCCATCTTGTTTTTCCCCTCCTCATATTTGACCCGTTGAAGGATGTGGTGGACGACCCGGCTTCTGGTGGCGTTGTTGAAAAACGTGTCTTTGTTGTGGATGATGAAACTGGAAGGAAAAGGGGGAGTGAGAAGCACATGTAAAAGATTTCAAAATCACAAGAGAAGAGATGAAGTTAAAATGAAAAATCTCACTGATGGATCCTCGATCGACTGAAGGGAGCCGTGAAGCTTTCGTTCTCCTCCAAGTAGGGCAGAGTGTCGTTGTCAAACTTCATAGGCTTGCGGGGGAGCCATCCCCGAAACTTGTTGATGCGCTTCTCCATCCTGGAAGAGAAGTTTCGTTTAAAACCACCAGACTTATTGAGTTGGAAGTTTGCGGGCAGATTCTGAAAACTTCCACACTAACCTGCTCAAAAACTTGTGTCGTCTGTGCATGTAAAAGACCTTCCTCCTGCCAAAGATTGACGATCAAAGGTTTAGAAAATGTTGAGCTCAGGGAAACAATGGTATTAAGTTCTGTAATTATGGACGCATACCGCTACGGTGTGTGACTGATGATGTGTATGAAAAAGCATACAACCTCTTTTTTTTCCTTATTGAGATTTAGAAATACTAAAAAAGATGGTAGCAATAAAAGAAAGAAGCTAGCAAGAAAAATAAGATGCTGGCAAGAAAAGAAAGAAGCTAGTGTTGAGGAAAAATGATTATTTTTAGTGCTTAATACAGTTAATCTTACGGCATGTGTAAAAGGTATATTGAACATTCTTATTTTGAAGAAATTTCTTAATTTTGAACAGGTTTGTGTTAAGGATTTAAAACTAAACTATTGATGGGCAAGTATTCAAAGTACAGGAACCAAATGTAGATCAAAGGGGATCTCTCAATGGGGCTCCTGCTGTGTTGTCAGAGAACAGGAGGCCATAAAATTAGCATCTCCTGCAGGGCACTATCACTTGAGCCTGGAGGAGAGAAGTCTGTTTGGTTCACAGAAGATCAAAAGTCTTCCAGAACCAACATCTGGGATGGTGTAAAACTGAATACAACATAGAATGTTGAAACCACTAACATTTAATTTCTAAGACATTTTTCTAAGTACTAATAGCATGCTTTTTAATGAAGATTGTATTATCTAATTGTAGAACTACTAATCTAGTAAATGATGAATGTATTTGAAAATTGTACTATCTGTGACAATATCAGAATCAAATGGAAATTGTTTGAATGAAAATGTTTTGTTTAGTATTAGAAAATTGCTCAGGATTTATGCTAAATGGGGTTTTGTGAAGATAACCTTTCTTTGAACCAAATTACTGGATTTAAGTTTGTCCTGAGAATTTATGTAAGGAGAGATAACGGGAGAGACTCCGGATTCCACAGGTATCTGTGAAATCTTATCTCATGTTTTTCTTTACCCAAATGACCGTAGAATCCAGGAGGCCAGGACGCAGCTGTTGGCTGTTTTGTTGAACCAGAGAGCAAATGGCCTTTGATCTTTGGCGTAAATTAGGGGGAGTTCTAAGTTTCTCTGAGTGTCCAAGGTAGCTTCCAGTTGGTCAACCAGAGGTACGCCTTAATTGAATATATTAAAAAGGAAAGACACACCTTCAGTATAAGAGTTCGTGCACAGGAGTAATAATTCAGACAGCTGCCACTATTTTGCTTTTTTTTTTGCATCAGCTCTCTCCAAAGACGCGTCTTTGCCTTTTCTTTGTTTTTTTTTCTCTATTTTTCTTGTCTCAGGTAATGAATGTATATCTCTGTTCCTCTGCAGTTTTGTTGTTAATTCATACGTTGCTTTGTATGGGATTAAACTCTGTAATTCTGTGACGTCAACACGCATTGTTGTTTTTTCTTGTGGCCGCACGTCGCCCGCTGAGAGGACCTGGGAGTTTGAGGAAGAGAGAGAGCCAAACTTTTTTCCAAAGTTAATTTATAAATTATTCTTCCTTAACACTAGCAAGAAAAATAAGATGCTGGGGAAAAAAGGAGGAAGCCAGCAAGAAAAATAAGATGCTGGCAAGAAAAATAAGATGCTGGGAAAAAAAGGAGGAAGATAGCAAGAAAAATAAGATGCTAGCAAGAAAAGGAAGAAGCTAGCAAGAAAAATAAGATGCTAGCAAGAAAAGGAAGAAGCTAGCAAGAAAAATAAGATGCTAGCAAGAAAAGGAAGAAGCTAGCAAGAAAAATAAGATGCTAGCAAGAAAAGGAAGAAGCTAGCAAGAAAAATAAGATGCTAGCAAGAAAAGGAAGAAGCTAGCAAGAAAAATAAGATGCTAGCAAGAAAAGAAAGAAGCTAGCAAGAAAAATATGATGCTGGGAAAAAAAGGAGGAAGCTAGCAAGAAAAATAAGATGCTGGCAAGAAAAATAAGATGCTGGGAAAAAAAGGAGGAAGCTAGCAAGAAAAATAAGATGCTGGCAAGAAAAGAAAGAAGCTAGCAAGAAAAATAAGATGCTGGGAAAAAAAGGAGGAAGATAGCAAGAAAAATAAGATGCTAGCAAGAAAAGAAAGAAGCTAGCAAGAAAAATAAGATGCTGGGAAAAAAAGGAGGAAGATAGCAAGAAAAATAAGATGCTAGCAAGAAAAGGAAGAAGATAGCAAGAACAATAAGATGCTAGCAAGAAAAGGAAGAAGCTAGCAAGAAAAATAAGATGCTAGCAAGAAAAGGAAGAAGCTACCAAGAAAAATAAGATGCTAGCAAGAAAAGGAAGAAGCTAGCAAGAAAAATAAGATGCTGGCAAAAAAATGAGGAAGCTAGCAAGAAAAATAAGATGCTAGCAAGAGAAGAAAGAAGCTAGCAAGAAAAATAAGATGCTAGCAAGAAAAGGAAGAAGCTAACCAGCTTGAGTACTGTAGGAGTGGCAGTTTTATGTTGTCTGGGTGTTTTGCTGGACCACCCAATTCGATACCAAGTAGCTTAAGGAGAACAAAGTCAAATTTTGGAGCCACCATCAGCCCAAATATTAGGCTAATAGAAACTTTGGGGACAGATTTGAAAACATGTGAACAAGGAGGCCTAAAAACCTGACTCAGTATGTTTTGTAACCAGAAAAATCGACTTGAACAAGATGAGTTCTAAGTTCCATTAAAAACCCCAAAACAAGATTTTCAGGGCAAACATTTAGATTTACAATCATTGTGAAAAAAATAACAGAAATAAAAAATCAGGATCAAAGAACTGTTATAGTTTATCACATTAATATGGATGCCCCAGTGAAGATGTAAGCCATGTCCAAATGCTGTTGTTTTTCACAGACGAATGACTGCATAAGTCTGAAAACTCTCACCTGAATGGCATGCGGATGTTCATGAGCTCCGCATAGCGGCAGAGAACATCCCACGGCGCATGCAGCTTCAGGAAGATCACATCGCTGTTTGTTAAAGAGGCCTGCGCAGAACAGCAAACACACAAACACACACAAAGCAAAACAGGTTCAGTAACCGCGGACCACTACTTTCCTCAGGCCGCTCGGCATCAGCATCCTTAACTCTCCGTACGTTCCAGCAGCGTGGGTGTTTCGTTTAAAAACACCCATGATCTGCAAACGACTAGTAGGAGATCTAAAAATAACCGAATGACTCCGTGAAAGAAACACCCACGGCCGAGAGCTGAAAGAGTTTCATTGATCGTTCTCTAGATGCTCCAATCAGGACGCGGGCGCTGCTACATCAAAGACGGGGTTGAAAGATCAGAGATGATCCAGAAATTTCACAATTCCAAGAGACGATTTCACAACAGCATCATCAAATCTCTTGATTCTGAGGTGGGAGTAGAGTTCTTATCCTACGATTTCAAAGCTGGCACTAAAGCACTGAGCGTTTTAAGATTTACATTGGTAAGACTGAATGTGTTATGAAACCAAATTAAGACAGAACACAATTTTATAAGACCTTAATAAGATTCTGGGTGTGTAGGCGGAGATAGCACCCTGTCCCTCTATACTAAGAGCTGAAGAGAGGAACAGGCTAACGTTCCTCTCTATGTCATAAAACAGACAAAGATCCTTCATAAACCACTACTCAGTTACTATAAAAATCATTTTGTCTGGCAAAGAGTAACCACGCTCTAAAAACACAAAATCTTATCAAGTATTTTTGATCTACTTTCTGAAGCAAATATCTTGAAATAAAACAAAACTAACTTATGAGTAACTTTTCAGCATGATATGCAAGTCATTAATTCTGTAATATTGATGAAAAAGCATTAGTTATAAAGTGAAATATTCTGCCACCAGACATTTTAACTTATAATATTTGAAAAAATTTCTTGACTTAAAACAAGCTTCTGTGTCTTGGTACAGGAGCTTGTGAGTCTATTAAGGTTTTTGCACTAGGATCTAGGGCTGGATAATAAATCAATAACAATATATATCGCAGTAAGACACGTGATCAATATCAATAAAGTATACAGTATGTCTGATAGAATATTCAATATTCACAACATTCTTAATATCTCTGACAGCGAGCGAAGCTAGGTTGGTGGCGTCTAGTAACTAACTCACTCTTTGGTTACCAAGCAACAACCTGTTGAGTAACTTGCGCAGCAACAGTTTCATGTTTCGCCACCATGCCAAATAAGTGCTTAAACTTTAAATGCCATAGCACATCCGGGAGAACGTGTTTTTGGGCCATCCTTCTTCCGTATTATTGTCACAGCCTACAACAGTAAAGGTGAATCCAGGGCACTTCCAGTTTTGAACAAGGGTTTTATAAATATCCCACTATGACCACAACCTCATCCTTAACACCTATTAGCAAGCTAAATATTTACAAAAAATACACAACTTGTTAGGCTCTAGTCACGTGGCACATATGTTTTTCGTCTTTCCTTACCTCCTTTTCCATGTGTAGCCCCTCGGCGCGGATGTTCCTCTCAAACATCTCCCTCTTCTCGGACTGGGAGCTGGACTTCCTGTAAACCAGGATGTAGTCTATGAGACTTTTTCCGTCCCCGAAGCAAAGACCAGTCGATTTGTTCCTCTTCTGTGGACAAACAGACAGAGAGAAGTTGGATAGTATTTTTCTTTTATAAAATGAAATCATCAATTGGAATACTGCTTTTTTGTGTTTTCCAGGTTTATCTTTTTCTTAGTCTACCTGCGGGACGGCTGACTGCGACTTGCTGTTGTCATCCAGGATGCTGCTGTGAGTTCCCGGGTTCTGGAGGGTGGAGTCGTCGTCTCTGGACGGGGTGCTGATGCCGTCTGACCTTTCTTTCTGCAGCACCACCTGGACGTCCTTCACGGCTAACGCAAAGACGAATGAGAAAATAAACTAAGTTATCTGGAGAGAGAGAAAGAGAGAAAAAATAAAATAAAATAAAATAAAACTAGATACGCCTTCAAAAGTCCCACCCAGTGGAGGCACGTCGCCCTGAGTGCTGGAGTCCAGGGTTTCGGCCGACGACTCCTCCATGACGCCGTCCCTCTCTCGGTACCGGAAAGCAAGGGGTCTGCCGGCTGGCTGGTAGCCAGAGGCCGAGGGCCGCTGCAGCTCTCTGTGTCGGTGCGGGCTCTGCTGCTTGGGCTCAGATCCATGTAGAGATAAACTCACATCTGCAGAAACGCAGAGGAAACTCACTCGTGAGTTGTGTCTTTGCACACTTCGCGGTGATGCAAAAGCAGCATGTCCACTCTGAGATGCAGTACCAAACTGAAACGGACTTTTGTTTTGGAGGGTTATGTGCTTCCTCTGTTGATGTAAAGAGGTTTAGAGTTATTTCTGCTTTAGGTTGTACTGTCCTAATATAAGAGGACAGTTCTCTGATCTAATATAAGATTGGTCAATAAATCAATAACAGTATACTGTATATCGCGATTGACACGTGATCGATATCAATAGATAATAAGACTGAACTCTGAGCCAGGACTGCATGGCATTCTGGGAGATGTATTCAGAGGGAATGCTTTAGCTGCTCGACTTCATGCTAATGTTTGCATGAATGGATTTGAAACAGTCCAAGTTTCAGAATCCCTAAGATTTTCCGTAATATAATTCCACAAACACTAGCAGCACTTCCATTGACCATGAAATGTTGCAAATTGGAATTACAAAAAAAAACATTGCTCAATGGAAACACGGCAATTACAAAAAACTGCCCTAAAGTTTCTTGGAGGAGGGGGGTTACCCGGCTGTATCGAAGTTCGTGTCTTTCACAAAAGCAGCGATAGAAACACTTTTTTTCACATCACGAGTCACGTGATCAACAGCCAGATGTTACTACTGACGAAAATTACAAAGTCAACAAGAAGTGTCAGGAGAATGATGGTATGACATATTTTTTTTATGAACTATCACATGGACAATGTTATTCGTGTGTGATTTTAATTGTACTTCTTGGTTAATGGAAACAACACAATTACAAAATTATGTTTCGTTTTTTTTTTTTTTACTTTACGGGAATATTGGCAAAGTTTTGCGCACATTAGTAATGAAAACACAGCTAGTGTTGGGATGAGGTGTCCCATAACATTATGCGGGACTGCTGGTCCTGACCTGTTTGTCACCATAATTTGAAAAAAATAAATAAATAAAAAAATGGAAACAGGAGGCAGTGTGTCATTTGTGATCATTCATAAGGCTTAACACTGAAAATCTACACTGGTCAATAAAACCACAAGATAACTGGAAATTTTTCTCAACTGGATTGACTCCCGGATTGATAAAATTTCCTCAGTTTAGCCAAAAAGATTAATTATACTCAATCCAACTATCTATTTCTCTCTTTTTTTAACCTTCAGTCCTTAATGACTGCCTTCGTTTGTGACAGCAAATGTGACTCAGCTGAATTTTTCTGCTGAGGGATAGTAAGAAAGAGAGAGAGAGAGGAAGAGAGAGAGAGAGACAGAAGTTGGGGGAAGCAGCTTTTAATCAGCTGCTGATGCTGTGGAACACCGGAGCCCCTGGATGCAGAGAGCGGTAAGAGATCAAACTCCCAACAAGCAAAATTACTGCTCAGCCAGTCATCCTTGAAGGGTTCCTCTATAGTGGGCTTAAGTTAATAAAATGGATAATAAAAAGCTACTGTCGTACTAGCTGCATTTCCATTACAAATGTGTGCAAAATATCATCTATATTCCGCATATTATATTATCTATATTCCGTAAAAAAAATCAAACAAAAAAAAAAAATCAAACAAAAAAAAACATAATTTCTCAACTGCTGCGTTTCCATCGATGAATAAGTCATCAGTGAAAACATGTTGTCATCTTCCACCACTTCCTGTTGACTTCTCCGTCTTTTTCGTCAGCAGTAACATCTGGTTGTTGGTCATGCGACTCGTGTGACGCAAACAAAGTGTTTCCACCGAAACACTGTCGAATCGACCGAAACAATCCACCTCATCCGAGCGCAAAGTCTTTTTAGCGACGTTTTTTTTTAATTGGCAAATTTATTTTCATAATTCCAATTTGCGTCAGTGACAATGCAGCTCACGTTTCTTGTATGTTGACAGATAGAAAAACATAATGCTATGTTGTCTTAGTATGAGGAAATGAAGGTCTTTGAGGTCAAAGCCACTGTGAATAGTGCATGTATATCGGGATGGAGGGTGTGGATAAGTTATCAAATAAATAGCTCAATCAACCAGACAACAGGTCTGGAAAAAAAGATTTCTAGTTTTTTATTTTCATCTGAATAAATACCTATCGCCTTGTTCTGTGTTTTCTCTGGATAATCCAGTTTCAACCTACAACCCTAACCCTAACTCATAAAGATGCATATTCGTTTATTTGGAGAACCTGCACAGAACTAATTCATAATAGATCATGAATAGACAAGTTGGGCCTGAAACATCAAACTTTAATGCTTTAGAAAACGTTCACTCCTTTTTTTTGGCACTGTTGTCTTAATTGGTGCTTTTCTGTTATCTTTTACCCACATTTGTTGATTTTGTGTGCAATTATGTAACAATTACATAAAAATATCAGAAGTGCTCCACTGTTTTAGCTTTTTGACTCCACTTCCAGTATTTAATGCATTAGCGACCCCATTTCCTTGGTCGCTACAGAACGTCAACCCTGCTCTCATTAGTGGAAATTAGAATTGCTTACTATAAATGTTAGCTGTCTGGGGACTAGGATGTTACAGATTAGTTTACGTCAGGGGTGCCCAAAGTGGGTTCTCGAGGGCCGGCGTTCTGCATGTTGTAGTTCTCTCCCTGGTAGTACCAACAACCTTCTCAGCATGTCAATGCTCTTCTTAGGCCTTCTAACAAGACATCATTGGATCCAGGTGCGTTAAACCAGGGTGAGAACTAAGGATGCAGGATGCCGGCCCTCCAGGACTGACTTTGGACACCCCTGGCTTACGTAGTGCTGCTGCTCCGACGGGTCACACTGTAACGGGTTAAACAATGCATCTGTGAAACATTAACGGTGCCTGTGTAACGCAAGCTACATCTGAGATCGCATGGTGAACTGATGGGAGCGCACATAAAAGAAAAGAGAAACTGACCTCATCGTCAGATCTCCGTTTCATCAGATACCCTTTCATCTGGCTATTGCTTTCACCCTTTTATATCTCCAAAGCATTCCAACCGGTCAAAATGCATTTATTCACACGAGGCTGAAATATTTAGACTGCTGGTGAGAGTCATTGACAGACAGGCACCAGTGAAGCAACAGAACGAGCATCGGTTGCTTTCACTGATTCCACTCAATCGTTTCTCAAATGATTAGTGTCTTCCAAAGTGAAAAAACAGAAAATAACAACCATAAAGCAATGTTTTCACACTGTTGTGCTGAAATAATTGCTGGTTCTTGGATTATTTTTTATATACTCTCAGAATGAATTTCAAAACGTATTGATTGTCATATCCCACGGTTGAAACCTAATAGGGAAAGGTATAGGTAGTTCAAACACATTTTGATCACAGCATCAACTGAAAACTCATAAAAGAGAAGTGAAAATGAGAATGTTTTATAGAACTACATGTAATAGATAGTACATTCCTGGAACCTAACAGTTACTTTCTGGGAATGCAGGAGTTGTTTCCTTGCCATGCAGAGGTTGTTTGGTCCTAACCTGTGTCTGGTGAATTAATTTATTCTTCCTCTGGTTTTGGAGTTTGATGGAATACAGCACAAAGGAGTTCTTGTACCTGTTCCTTCTGTGACAAAGCATTCTGAATCGCCTCCCAGATGGCAGAAGTTCAAATTCACCCTCCCAACACATGAGCTGAGTCCATAGATATTTTATCTGCCAGTCCTACAGCCTGTGCTGGGCATTAGCTAACTGTGGCAGTGTGAATCATAGCTAAAATCTCTACTTTGGTCTCATCTGTCCAGAATACATTTTTCCATGAGCCTTGGGTTTCACCCAGATGCATCTTTGCAAACCTTTTTCTTGGCAACGCCTCCACATGAGCAATCGTTCAGATTTTTGGGGTTTTTTTTGCTAACATTTCTGGCATAAACTTCAGCATTTCTCAAGCTAACAGAGGCTTTTAGAGTCTAAGATGTGGCTCTTGGGATACGTCCAACTGGCATACTGTACCTTGTAAGTAGAAGAATAGATTTGTATTTGACATGGCAAATACATTCTGTCTGAAGACTAAATTCTAAGATAAATCTACACCAATAAGCCACAAGACAACCTTTAGAGGCTTGGAGTCCTCCTGACACATCGGTGTGGGCTGTGGTATCTGTCTCCAGTATGTTAGCAGCAGACACAACAGACTCTGAACAGCAGGACGTTGCAAAGTGGCATCTCCATGGATCAGATTTCTTTACCTCAGTAGCCATATCCAGGAATTTGGAAGGCTAGCCAACGTCCAAAAGCTCAAGTACTCAGTGTTCTCAGTGACAAGGTGAAATATCTGGCTGAAAGATGCTGTAACCTATAGGGAACAATGTTTCCATGACAGTGGACGCACGGTATGCTAGATGGAGAGGGGTCAAAGTAGCCTCCCAACAGATGGAAGAACCTATAGTTTCTCAACAGAACTTTACCAGAAGCCTCATACCGCCTCCATTGGCTTGCCTTCTTCAAACAACGCATACACCATCAGGCCATAATATACAAGAGAATTTATAAGAAAACTTGCTTCATCAGATCAGTCTCTTGCTCAATCATGTTACCAGTTCACTGTTGCTAATTCCTTAGGATGTTTCTGATAGACACTGACCACTCCAAACCAAAACTTTAGTTTTCGAGACACTAGGATCAAGAAATAGTCAAAGTGTATGATATTTTATGGTGCTTTTCCAGTTTTGAGGCCGTGCCAGTGTTTCTGCCCTCTCAGGCAATATAAGGTATTAATACTCATAAACATTCCTGTGTGGGAGTTAGGCAGCTCAAGACGCCTCATTAATGCTACATCAAACACAATTTATCTTTTGTTTCAGTTTAAAATGATATTGCACAGATTTATTTTTATTTACAGATCCCTCATGTCTTGTTCCACTTTAAGACAGTGGTCCTGCCTAAATATTAGTGAGGAAAATAGGGATGAACAGTCCAAATATTCAATAAAGACAAAAATATCCACCCAAATAAATAAAAAATTAAGTGTAATAAAGAGGAAATATACTATGCATTTTAAAAACTTTACAAGAAGGAGGTAAAGTAGGCATAGAAGGTCAAGAAAAGAGCTGAACTCTATTGGAAACATCAGTGAGTGGTTTCAATTCCATTTCACGCTGCATGTTTAGAGGAATAGTTGCACTGCACAACACCCCAAACACAACATACCAACAGTGTGTTTGGAGGAGGGAAAATTATGGCATGAGGGTACTAGCAAATATTAGTATAGAATTCCATAAGTTACAAAACAAATGGACAGACTCACTAAAACATGATGGGAATATGGATTTTTATGAAGAGACCAGCTGACCAACCGTGCTGGAACTCCGCTTGGTTGCTAGGTGATGGGCTAGGTGAGGGGCGGTGCCTGTTGATTTGTGTCTGTTGATTTGATTTGTTGATTTGTGACATTACATTCTTGAGTTTTTTGAAAGGGCACATTTTTCAGACACCAAAAAACATTGACATATTGTCCAAAAAAACCCCATCTTTTTGAGTTTTTAAAGCATTTTGGCTGTTTTTAGAAGCAACGGAAACCCAAATGGAAGTACAAGAAAGTGCAAATTATGAACTTTGAGTAATATGTCCCCTTTATGTATAACATTAAACAAAACACAAAAAAGAAGATATGTGTTGCATTTTTATTCAAAGAACTGTATATTTTTGGAGAAAATGGTTGTATCCGTTCTACGGCCGCTTTTAGATCTTCTATGTCACAGAGGAGAACAGGAGACGATGGTGTGCGTGTGTGGTTCGCAGATCAGTGTCAGGAAAACCGTTCCCTCCATCTGGATGCGCCCATCATCGTCCTTGGATGTGTCTTTCCCATCAGGGAATGATGGAGTTTCCATCGCCGCACATCCAGCAGGACGCTCACTCACACTCTCCGGCGTCAATGACACGACCTTTCTGAGTGTGTTCAGAGCAATGCATCATGCATGATGGAGAAGTGTATGGAAAAAAAAAAAAAAGAGTTCACCGCCACAGCGACTGAAGGTCATATATGCTTGCATGGTCACGGGGGAGCCGAGTGTGAGGAATGAGCCGGGGGTACAGGTGAGTGAGAGGAGGAGGACATGGCAACGCATGAAGGAGAGCACTGCAGCACTCTGAAGAACAAGCTGCCTTCGCTTCAAGACAACTTGATAACACTCACCGTGTGGAGGTGGGCAGAGACAGAGGCAGCTTCACCCCTCAGAGCGGAGGAGAGAGGGGACAGCGGGGCTGGGGACGGAATGGGGGGGGTTCCCAGCTGAGCTGAAGCAAATGTCAAAACACCCAGAAGGACTCCTCCACATACAAACATGCAAACACGCACGCTTGCACGCACACTCGGTCAGCCCGCGTTTTCCCTCCAGCGCCAACGAACGGCCTCGCAGAGGGACACAAACAAACAAACACGGCGTCCCACGAGGGAAAGCAGCATCTCCCCTCGGCCCCACACACTTTTTACCCCATCACCGTAGCGACCAAGTCAACATCCCAGACACGCAGGGACGCATGCACGCGCTCTGGACTGGAGAGGCTGGCATTCAAAAGATCCTCAAAGAAAGGAGAAGGAACGCGCAAGCATGAGCAGGATGTTTACAGTGTCAGGGAGAGAGAGGAGGAGATGGAGCAAGGGGGTGTGTGCGCGAGCGTGTGTGTGTGTGTGTGTGTGGCGCTCATCGGCTTCTTCAACGCCAGCCAATCAGACGTCAGGCTTGCTCTGACAACGGGCCAATCGGAAGAGAGTGCTGGCAGTGTTGCGGCAGCACAGCACAATGACAGTTGGCACCGATTACAGTGTCAGCAGGTAGCTTCCATGGAGCCTCAAGGGCACACATCGCCACGGAAACTAGGGGCCGGGTCAACGTTAAAAATGTTAATAAAAATTAAAAGATGAGATAATGTTATTGCCGTATTACTGCTGATTTCTTCTTTTTTCCTATCAGCCCCCATCATATTACATAAATGTACATCATATATAAGGAGTTTTCGTTATTGCCAGATCTGTAGTTGTTATGAAGCATTAATGTTTGGACTTTTAGCTTCCGTTATTTTCTGTCTTGATCATTTCTTTATAGTTTCCCTATATTTTTGCCATTTTTGTTAATTCCTTGTGTCAGTCCAATGAGTCCCATTATTTGTGTTCTGGATTTGTTTCCTTACATTAGTATTTCTGTTTACTGTTTTATCAGTTTCAGGTTTCTTTCCCTCTTCTGATTCTTTTAGCTTTGATTATTTTCCACCTCACTATCAGCTTGCCTGCTCCATTCCCCAGCTGCATCCACTCACCTGTAATTAGCTTCTCTGTCATTTCCACTCCCGTCTCAGTATATTTAAGCTTTCCAGTTACATTGTTCTTCACTTCCATTACTATGCACCACACTGCCTGCATTCTAGTCGTTGCTCCAGTTTTTGTGTCTCCTGTTAGTTTTTACTGTCAGTTGTTTTGATTATTTTCATTATACTTCCTGCTCTACAAATTCCTCTGCACCTGGGTCTCCCTTATGCCTCATTAGGACAGGATTATCACAAAATCCCTAATGTACGACCTGCCATAGACATCAAGTAGACTAGACACTCAAAAAGCAATAACACAGTTACCTACCAAAGTAACTTTGTAGCCTTCGAAGGTAATTCTGCCCTAACCCCGACTCTACGTAATGGAATCTCAAAAATAATTTAGGTCATTACTTTGAGAGTAATTCAGGGTGCATCAAGGATTGATCAAGGAGGTCTCAAAGAACCCAAAGCAACTTCTAAAGCCCTGTAGAGTTAAGGTAAAGTGGCTTCCATATCCATATCCCTAGCAGGATATATAACTGGGCTGTGCTTCTCTGGACTCTCCTGGCACTTTTCCAACAACCTGTTACGGGTCTGATCCAGTACTCCGCTGCTGAACTCCTCCGGCTGCGGTCTCATCTACCTGCACCCCCTCCTGCTTCACTGCTCATCTTGGATGCAACCCCCTTACCACGCCGGAAATACATCCACCGCGGGTCTCGTTGGAACACCCAAGAGGACATCTCGAAACCCATAAAACCCATCTGGTCTACCTCTCGTCGTCTCCGGCGTGCTCCCAACAGGGTTGTTGACCGCAGTGTGCTAGCTTGCTAAAACCCCATCCATGCACCACATCACTCCTATCTTGCAAAGACTTCATTGGCTGTCTACCAAGTTCCGCATAGAATACAAAATTCTTCTGTATACTTTTAAGGCTCTTTACAATATTTCCCCACTATATCTTTCTGTTGGGTAAATTGTATTATTAGTATTATCAAATATTTGTTGTATCATGTAGCCTTGTAGTTACATTTAGATAATGTTAAATTATATGCTTTTACTCTTTTCCTTCTATTTTAAGTGATGTTTCTGTGTGTTAAATAAGTTTGATTCTTTCCTAAAGGCCTCCTTTGTGAGAGAGAGGTGTCAGCTATTCTTAGCATTTGTTACCCTGCAGGAATCTCTGGGAGATAGAGGTGTTAGTAGTTCCCAGCTGAGTTTTATAGTCCTGCAAAGAACTCTGCTTTGTTCTTCGTTGCTTTGAAGCTATACAACGTGTCCCATTCGACGCCGTGCCTGGAGCAAGGATTTAGATTGTAGATAACATGTGTTTAGTTAGTGATTATCATTTAGCGCTGCAACTATGTGAATTGTTTTCCCCTCCACCATTTTAGAGTTGCAGCGCCCCGTGTGGCAGGGTTCCTAAAATCAATAAAACAGAGGAGCGGGAGATGTGTTTTTCAGAGCGGTAGGAGATTTGTAACTGAAGGCACATCTCTGTCCGTTCTCCTCGCGAGAAACAAAGAATCTAACTCTCTTGTCTTTCCTGTGTTTGTTTAAATTGTCTCTAATAGGTATTTGGACCTGACACTTTCCAATCTTATTCATATTGCCACTCCCTCTCGTTCCCTCAGATCATCCTCCTCCATCCATTTGTCTGTCCCCTCTGTCCATCTCACTACCATGGGGAGCAGAGCTTTCAGTCGCTCTGCTCCCCAACTCTGGAACCCATTACCACCTCACCTTAGAAACATAAAGTCATTCCCTAAATTTAAAACCGAACTTAAAACACACCTTTTTAGATCTGCCTTTTCAATATGACACAATTGGTTTGCTTGATTTTTATATAGATTTTTTACATAGATTTATATATAGATTCCATATAGATACATTGTTGTGTATTTATTCTATCTATTTTTAATTGCTACATTTTATTGTTTCTGTTACTCTTGCTCTTTGTACGGTGTCCTTGAGTGCCAGAAAGGCGCCTTTGAAATAAAATGTATTATTATATCTTTTAATGATGAAAATACAGTCCATCAACGGGCAGCACGGCCGAGCGGAAGCCAGGGCTCGACGCCGGTAGCAACCGTTAAAACGACTGGACAACACAAAGTACTGAACGCACATTAGACGAGGACCCGACGAAGAACAGACACACAAGTGACACTAAATCAGTGCTTCTCAATTCCGGTCCTCAGGCCCCCCTGCCCTGCATGTTTTAGGTGTTTCCTTGCTGCCACACACCTGGATTGAATCTATGAGTGATTAACAGGCTTCTGCAGTACTTAATGGCTGCAGAACAGGTAATGCAATCATTTGGATCAGCTGTTCTGAGATAGGGGTACATCTAAAACATGCAGAGCAGGGGGGCCTGAGGACTGGAATTGAGAAGCACTGCACTAAATACACTGAGGGTAATCAGGGAACAAGAAACACCTGGGAACTAATCAAGGGGAGACAGGACAACACGGAGACACAGATACACAGGAAACTCAAAATAAACACACAGCAAAACACAGATCACGACAATAGGACGCTGACAAAGATCTCTGGCATATTACAAATCAAAATAAGGAACAGCAAGAAGATCTAGCCTGACGTCTGCGTGGTCGTTTGTCAATTTCAGGGAGATGTCTTTGATCTTCTTTGCAGATGTTGCATCCAGGTAACATTGGTCTTTGTCGAGATTGGCGAAGATGGGGGAAATCATCTCTTGGGACGGATCTTTTTTTATTGGTCCGGTCTTCTCCAGCCGGAGAAGTTTGCTTTTTAGAAAGATTTGGGAAATCTTTCCCCAGGAGCGCAGTCTCTACGTGGCTATTATCTTGTAAAGCATTCTTTCTGAAAGTAGGAGGCATCTTTCCAGGCGGAAATACATGATAACTCTCACTGGAGCCAGATAAGGAGAAGTCCTGATTATGAAAATTAGATGAATCAGAGGAATCGGAGGAGTTAGAGGAATCAGAGGAATCGGAGGAGTTAGAGGAATTGGAGGAGTTAGAGGAATTGGAGGAAATGGAGGAATCGTTCCCTCCTACAATATCCTCTTCAAGGACATCAAGGACATTATCATCTGCTATCATCTCACAGCTGATGTCCTCAGGCAGGGAAGTTTGCTGCTCTCTAGTTGGAGAAGAATCAAAAATATCACACTCGGAGACGATACTGCTCTCGTCCTGAGAGCTAAGCGAGCAAACTTCCCCAGCCGGGGAAGGGTTGAAAAGAAACTTATCAAAATCATCATACTCCGTGCATTCGTCCCGATAGCTGCTCGTTTCAAAAGTGATTCCCGGAAGCAGTTTGTTACAAACTTTCCTCACTCCTGTCGTGATCAAATATCCGGCCCCAAAAGTCAGGGGGGAAAACATGCTAGCCAAAACTCCTTCCATCCTAAAAATCGTTGAAAATCACTGTTCTCAGAGTCAAAGAGTTGCTTGTAGAATACCTGATGCTTTGAGATGCAAGCATTCATAAACTCAGATGTTCTTTGATCTATGACATAGATCTATGTCATAGAAGTCGTCATAGCTACAATGAGCTCACTGTAGTTCTGGGAGAATGTCTTGTTTCTGATCGTTGCTATGGAAACGGTCAGATCAATTTCTGCATGACTCAAACTATTAACCCTTTGCAACTGCGTCACTTAATCATTTGAGGCGAATGATTAATCATGACGGACGTCGGAAGTTTATATTTCAGGAGGCTGGGGATTAAAACAGGGATTTTGATAGTTAAATATTAAGTTTAGATTGACAATAGTATATTAAAACCATTAATTTAAGTAGGTTTTTTATCATTCTATCAGGCTTAAACGTTTGAATCATACTTGACTTAAAAATATCTTACAAGTAAAATTAAATGTAACTTACAGGCATTTGCTGATGCTGTTGTTGTAAAATGTGACAAGAAACTTTGCCTGCTTAGAGAAGAGCTACAAAGAAATAATTTTGGTTTAATCATTTTACATGTTAGCATAAGTAAAGAATAAAGAATGAGCCCAAAGAAATGAT
The DNA here is from genome assembly GCF_001444195.1 of Xiphophorus couchianus. NCBI lineage: Eukaryota > Metazoa > Chordata > Actinopteri > Cyprinodontiformes > Poeciliidae > Xiphophorus > Xiphophorus couchianus. Next base: position 14,622,624 of record NC_040244.1, on the reverse strand, counting down.
GCTGCGGCTCCATATTTGATGGGTTGTAAACAACCCTCTCCAACACATTTGTTCTGTACGCTGCGGAAATGCAAACATTGGACACAATACTAGAAAATCCCTGAAGAAATTGAACCGGGGCCTGCCAAAGTGTGCCCGTCGGTTTGGACCCAGCGTTCTGATGCTAAAAATTAGAATCAATGCTAAAGAAAGCTGCAATAGTATGAGGAGAATCACAAGAATGTTGACTAACATGGACTTGCACCATTCAGTATGATAAAGTAAGTGTATCAGCTAAAATTAGCAAAAATGCTAATGTTAGCGTGATTGCTATCAGTGGCATGTGGGGCATCACTAGGATGTTTTCTATAATTGACTTCCTCCATTCAGTATACTAGACATGGCTAATAAGTCAGGAGAATAGCTAATAGCTTATTTAAGCTAAAAGGCTAATGCTAATGAACTGCTTTGCTCTGCCGCATTCCAGTTGACAGAAGAAAAATAAATAACTATATAAATAAATAAATAAAGAGACGTTCTATTGGGTGTAGAATAATAGGTGCCTGCCATGCAATGCATGGAGGCAGTGACTGACTAGCGTCGTAAGTCAGTCACTGCTCTTCTAATGCATTGCTATGGGCAGGCCCCAATAAATGATTGATAAACAATTGCCCAGAACTTGGCTCCTTCCATTTTTCTCTAATCTGAAAACCAAATGTTAAGATAGTGAAGGTATATAAATTTTTTTGTCCAGTTTTTGTGTTTCTCATTGGTTTAAGCATTCTGAATGTAGGCAGAAGTCTTAGTCTTGGTTTTATGTAAACATAGCAACGTCTCCTACATGTTTGCTGTGTTTCCTACATGGATTGTGTCAAACCTTGATTGGGAGTTTTTAGAACTTTGAACAAAGTTCTGGTCTTCCATAAAGACCAGATCTCTCAAGTGTACAGCCTGTCAGCTAAGGTAGAGACGGCGGTTTTGGACTCAACTAGACCGGATTTTAGGCATCTCATCCACCACGCCGTCTAACCTACTTGTGCTGCTGTCGCACAGCGTCTCCTGACTGGCGCTGCAGGTGGGCAGCGGGTTGACGGAGAGCGACGCCGGGCAGGACATCGGCTCCGCATGCTCGCCGATGGGTGGGGCAGCCGAAGCCTCGGAGCGAACGCCATCCGGACTGTGGAGATTCCGGCTGCTCGATTGGACGGGACTCTTCCAATGGGAAAAGCCAATCGCCACCTGACCCCCGAGGTCAAACCCTGTCAAAAAACAACAGCAAACAAACAAACAAAAAAACAATCAGCACGCAGAATGAGAACGTCCGTGAAGAGAGTTTCAGTAAAACAACACTGCCATCTAGTGATGTCAGAAAGTAACGTGCACATCTGAGCCTTGTCTTTTCTGCTTCAATGTCAAGTTACACACTCCAAAGCAAAAATGAAGAAGTAAGACAATTTTTTCTAAGTACAGATATGTGGAAATAATTATTTTAACAGCATTCCGAATGACTAATCATTAACAGCAGATGGTCAAGTGCTGGTTCATCAGAGTGAAAGGCTGGAAGCCTCTGCCAGCCAGCCTTTTTATCTGCTGCCCTCCCCGCTTTGTGAAGACGTGCAGACTGCTGATCCAGCTCGGCTCGCCTCCGGCCTTCGATTTCCCCTCTGCAGGCTTTTCCTTCACTTTTACAAGGTCTCTAAGAGCGGTGACCTGGAGCAGCTGGGCTTTCTGCTGCCAGCCACTTCAGATCCGTCTTTTAGAGGGTCCAACATGAACCTCTCGTCCTTTTATGACAGCGAAAAACACAAGCAGACAGCCGAAAGAATATTTTAGCAATACAGAACAATAAAGTGGCCATCCAGGGTAGTTGCCCATTAGACTGAATGCAACAGTGTACTATTGTATTTACTGTGCATTTACCCGTTTTATGCAGGAGGAAAGGAGATGCACAAAAATTCACTCTAAACAAGAAACGCTGACAAGACACTTTCTTAGCTATAAACTTCCGGTTTTATTTCCAGAATTATTTATCTTTGCTAAATGGTACTATGATTTGTGACTACTTTATTTAAACTCAAAAGTTTTCACACAAAACAATTACTGTGCCTCTAAACATTTTCAGAACGACCATATTTTGGTTTTGAAATAAATTAGCTAGTTACTGCTCCATTTTGAGTCATATATATATATATAAAGAATGCATATTATACCCCTTAAAGACGCAGTACATAACTTTTACAAAAATATGTGTTCTTCATAACTGTCACCATGTCATGACAGTATGGGATAAGACAGTTAATCCATGAAAAAAAAAATCTAACTCCTCCACCTACTCCCAGAGCTACTATCAAGGTCTGCTAACTACCTGTCAAAAACAATCAGAGCCAGGAGGAGGGTCTTAGCGCTGTCAATCATCCTCCTGTACAATGCTCAATGTGTTAATGGTGGAAAAACAACATATTGTTACAGAAAAACTGTGTATTCACCGACATCAGTGGCTATGCTAACTAGTATTAGCATTTGTGCCAGGCTATGTTCTGGTGAACCAGTTGTAGTTTGGTTTACAGTCCAACAATGTAAATGACACCAGCAAGTTAGTAACAAACAGGCTTAAGGACAACAAAGCCAATTGCTATCCTTAAGCAATTCTATGAAGGAAATGTATGCAAACTTCTTAATTTAAATCAAAATATTCTTACTGTGTCCATATTTTAACCCATTTTCTGAATATGGGTCATTCTGGTCATCCTAAGAGACCAACAACAGCCTAAGTTTATCATGATTTCATTTCTGATTGTGACAAAAAGATGTTATGTGTCTTTTCATCCATCCCATGACAGATGTAGTTGTTTTGAGTAACATGAGAATAATAATCTTGTTGTCTTGGTAACTTATCTCTAAGGACACAGTTCCTTCTATTACACTGAATCTGCACTATATTGTGCATCATCGATGTTCTACAGCAGCTCTGAAAGGACAAACCAAACACCGGATCCAACGACGCTGTTTAATGCTTTTTTTTTAAACAGACTCCACAATTTTCCCTTCAAGTTTAGACATCGCAATGCGGAGTTAACGGGAGCAATTTCCAACTGCTTCTTTATCCCTGGAAAACTTGGACATAAAGAAAAGTTGAACCTTTTAGATGGTTTTGTAGGAGCACTTTGGAGATGAAAATATGTCCTCAGGTTTTTATCTTGCTTTGTTTCTGTACAATTTTCTAAAAGTGCTGTATTAAATATAAAATTGTTTAGAATTTTGGATTAGCACTGCACAAAGATGACAGATGAGAACTACATTTAATACCACAATAATATTTTGTGGCATCATTGTTATAGCAACAGTACCACAAAATATCGTGATAGAGTTCACATCGCCCACTCCTACTCGTAACCCTTAATGCTAAGCATTACTAGTATATTTCTAACCTTAATCAAAACTTAATTCACACTTTACCTCTAAAGCTGACCCCTGACCCTAAACAAGGGGGTCCACTGTATAATGTTCAGGCTTTGGTCCCCATAAGGCCCATCGGTCTTCAGGAGGTCGGTAAATGTGATAGCAATGGTCTTTAGAAGAATAGCTAAACAAGTACACACACACACACACCGTGGTGTTTTTGTTTCTTGTGGGGATTTTACATTGACTTCCACTAATTCTTTTAAATGAATGGGGTAATCATAGGGTTAGGGTAATCCTTACACCAACCCTAACCATCACATACCTAACCCCTAGCCCAAAAACAACATGGGGACCAGGATTTGTCCCTACAAGAAGCAGTGGTCCCCACAACCCCACATTGTTGACAGAAATAGATCCCCACGAGGATATAAAAACCTGGTTCACACACACACACACACACACACACATAGGGTGTATATGTGTGCTTATGTAAAACAGAAATCCCAGCAGATTTTGGAACAACTACACACTTCCTAATCAATAGAGGAGTGGGATGCCTGGTAGTCCCTGAGCCTCTCAGATCACAACTTGGCTCTACGTTTACCACAGAGATTTATTCCAAGGACAGACATGAGAACCCAGCGGTTCTCAAAGGTCTACACAGCCCCTCTGAACATGATAAATCACTTTTAATGACCCGCACAGTACAATCTGAACAATTCAAGTGAAAAACAATCAGGCGGATAGAAGGATTCTTAACAACGGTGTATTATGGACAATGTAGATATATAAAATAGGAGTAAATTTCCACGCAAAAACTCGGAAATTTTGAGATTAATCTCAGATATTTGCTAAAAAAAAAAACTCAGAAATTTTTAAGTTAATCTCAGACATTTTCTAGAAAACACAGGGAAATTTCTAAAGACCACAAGAAAAAAATAAATGCTAGAAAAAATCCTGAAATTTCCCAGCGTTTTCTAGAAAATTTCTGAGCTTAATTTCAATATTTCAGGTTTTGTGGGTCAGATTTACTATTCTTCTGTCTACAATAGCACTAATATGCCACCATGGAATTTGTGGTGATACGCCATGTGCAATAATGCAGTTGTTTGCACATCCTTGGATTGTTGAAGCATCTTTTGAGTGAATCACATCACTTCATCTGTGTGTGTTTTGTTGACTTGGCTTGTTTGGATTGTAGAAGTTCTCATTCTGGTAGTGTATCAGGTAACCCCACAGTCCTAATCTCTATTGAACAAAGAAAAAAGAGCAAAGATCTGTCTTTCGAGATATTCCAACCTCGTGAAAGGTAATAGAAGACTAAGTGCCGTCCAGTCGGGGCAAATAGAGGTTATGAGAAGTACTAACATCAGGGCTGATTTCATTTAAAAAGGTATTTCATGGTATGAGATTTTTTTTTCCACCAAACATAATACAGCTAATCAAATGACGATAGATTTGAACTTATTTTTTGCATCATATGTTGATGCAATAAAAGCTGGATTTATTTCAAGCCTTTTTCCAAATCATCCTGCCAGAGGTGCCAATAAATTCAGTGAGTTAAAAATAGCACAAGAAAACCTTTTGTTTTCTGCTTACTCTGCAGTTCTAGAGTTCAAAATGTACAGATAAAAGGGCGATTTTCATCCACAGCTCGTATTACTGCCCTCTGTGGACAGGAGAGGCAAGGAGCAGGGATGGCTGGATAAATGATACCCTGGCCTCAGATGTACAGCTGGATCAGTTACTGATGCAGAGTCTGAGGTTCTGCTGTTCTATGGACGGCTTACCATTTAGTAAAACATGTTAGTTGTCATTATGTGTGAAAATGTAGTTGAGTTCAGATTGAACCAGCTAGCTTTAAACTATGGAACATTCTGCAATCTGATTCGAGTGTCTACAGGTCTGGACAAGTATCCATCCATCCATCCATCCATCCACCATCCAACTATCAATCAGCCCATCTATCCTCCATCTATTGTTTATCCATCCATCCATCCATTTAGTCATCAAGCCATCCATCCAACCAGATATCCGTTTAGCCATTAATTCATCCATCCATTGCGAATTAATGTCTTTTCCTATTCTATAATCATACTGCAGTCTTAAAATGTTACAAACTATCCAAAAATTATTGTGAACTCTGAAAAACTAAAACTGGAGAAGCACGTGATTCCGACACAGACAACCCTTTGGTTTCAGTCCAGCTTCGAAGCAGCTGGTGGTGCATTCGCCGCAACACTGTAAAAGGGAAGTTTCAAAGTCTGAAACGTAATTATTACCGTTTTCTATTTTACCAAACACTCTCTCCCATAGAACAGTTGCAACAATGTGCCTTGAGCATTCTGCAACGTAACTGGAAAACGGCCATTGATTCAGTTAAGATCAGATTTTTCAATGTCACTAATGAGCAGTGTGAGCCGCTGATTCGAAAGAAAAAAAAAAAAAGCACCATAGTCACTGGAAACAGCAGTGAGGAAGGAGGCACGCGCGGCTGTAACCTACACCTGGCACGTATCCCAACGACCTCCAAAACTTGCAAAGCGTGGACGTGGTGTGTTCTAAGCAATATCTGTGTTGCAGTAGGAAACAAAAAAAAAAAAAAAGAAAAAGAAAAAGTGCCCTCCTGGCTCTAAGAGGACAGCGAGGCCCAGATACGTTCCTCACATCCTCAGAGCCTAACGTAGCAAACACAGCAAACACAGGTGCAGGTATGTGGGGCGCCCAGAAACTGGGCTGGAGAGGACTGCTGAGGGGAACGTCTGCAGATCAATATGATATTAAGGTCTGACGCATAAAAAAAGCCCCTCAAAAACACAAAAATTTCTCTTCACTAAATTACTCTTTAGTGAAGTGCTTTGCATAATTATTTCTATCACTTTTTTCATGAGTTGCATTTATATTCAGAGCCAAAAGTATGGAGAAAAAAAAAAGATAAAGTACAAATAACATTTTCAAGTGAATTTTTGAAATATCACCCTTAATAATAATAATAATAATAATAATAGTAAATCATGTCCTAAAGAGTTTTCAAAGTGCAAAAGAATTCCATCTTGATTCGTCAAGCTAACATGAACTTCTTAAATATGAACTTGGAAATAAATTCCACGGAACATCTCACAATAGTTTTTGCAAAAATTAAAAATATAAAAATAAAAGCAAATGTTGCCGTTTTACCGTTTCACACATGCTTTCAAGAGACATCGTGAAACAGGAAGTTCAATTTTAAGAGGGCACAGAGGGATTGGTCAGAATTCAGCAGAGTCGCACTGATTGGTCAGAGAAGAACTTTTTAAAAATTTTTATCAGACAGGTTTTCTCTCGTTTAAAATAGAGACCTGTTTTGATAACACAAACAAAGCAAAATTACAAACAGCAACAAATTTGACTCAAGTAAACTAATAAAATATGAGCTAAAACAATGTGTTTAAGTCATTGGTCAGATTTGCGGAACAGCAGCGATGAGTGAATTCACATTAATGGTTGGCATCTCAACTTCCTGGAGTGAATGATTAATTTTTAACACACCTCTGAGGCCTTCGCAGAGTTATAAACTTATTAAACATGGAATGATTGGAGCATGTTCACCAGTAAAGTGAAAGGAAGTAGCCGCCCTGGAATTCGTCGGGGCAAAAGTGACGCTGGCTTTACAGAGACAGAATGTGATTCGTTGAAGTTTTTTCTCTTTCTTTTTCCTTTTTGCAACAAAGAAAAACATCAGACAAAAATCCACTTGCAATCCGCACAGAAATCCACATAGTAAAGTTGACAAAGATCAGTCTAAACTGAAGTCCGTTTGAGTGTAAAGTGCTGCCAACATGTCAGCAGCGTAATGTAAATCATTTTTATATATCGCCCTTCACCAAATCTTTGCCCAAAGGGGAACACTGACTCTGAGTTGCTGGACTGCAGTAAATCCCAACGACAATAAAGAACCCGCAGGATTAGGATCGATTAGAACTTTTAAGAACCTACAGTGATGCTGACTGGTTCTTTTCTTTAAGACAAAAGCAGCGGCGTTTAAATAACAGCCGGCTCTTTTTGATGTCAGAGAGCAGGCTGTAGAGCGTTGTCTTTGAAAAACCCAATAGAGTGTAGCTCAACGCTCCAAAGCTGTCAGTCATTAGGCTTTAAAGAAGAAGAGAGGAGGAAGATACCATGCAAACTGCTAGATGGAAACTGTTTTCTTAATTTGATGGAACCACATTTTCTCATGTGGTTCCAGTAGTAGCTATGGACCTTACCAAGCTCCGCCCACAACCGACCCACGTGACCGCAAGTCTCACAAACAAAGCCTCGCTGTGCGTTGTTTCTATGTAAACATGACTGGATTAGTGCATCATTTCTACCGGATTTTCACAATATATCAGCTACTACATTGGACAGAGGAACTAACAATTTCATGTCATCAACTGGGAGGAGGTTACTGGTTTCTCAGTCACAAGCTGGTTGCAAACTTGAGGCCAGCAGGTGTCAGTCAGTTATGGTAGATCTGAACTTTGACCTCAATATGAGAAGCTACAGACTGACAGGAGGAACCAAAGAGCTCTGTAAAGGTAAAGGCAAATCTTCTGAAGTTGGGATATAATTCATTTAATTTCACATAATTATCGCGGTAGAAGCCATTTGTTTGTTAAAATTTTATGAAATATATTTTTGTTCCATTTGATGTTTGTTGTGAATGACGTGGCGGGCCTTGCATTTCACACCGAGGCCTTCAGTAGTGCTCCGTCTGAATCAATCCAACCCTCAATAACTATTTTATGGCTATAAAACGTCTACAGTTGCGACACACATAAAAAAGCATCAAAAATAACCTGATAAAATTACAATATTATTTTGGAATATAGCAACATTTTACTCACCAAAAATTCTGATTATTTGTACATAAAATCCATCCTCCTTTCTTTCCTCAAGAAGATTTCAATTACTCTGTTGTGCAGATTATCTGTGCGTTTCAGTTCCATGAAGAAGTCATTTTCTATCGCCATCAAAGCTAATGCTGAAAGTCGAGCCTGCCCGGTCCTATTTCTGGCATAAGTTTTAGTTAGTAGACTGAAAATGGCGGACAAATCCTTTTCCCGGTTGTGACAGGCTCGCTAGCTTCGGAGTTACCCGACCTTGCTTAACAATGTCCAGCTTTTCTTGAAAAGTCCGTCTTGAAAATGGCTTTGACAGTAAATCTCCAACCAAATCCATTTCTTCTCCTCCTTCACCCATTGTGGGTTGAAAAACCAGCTATTAAATCAACACAACAATATCTTTGCTTGCGCAGCTCGCTACAGATGCGGTTTGCTAGCTCTGGCTAGTACACTCTTTGACTATCCAATCAGAGCGTGTGAATACGCTGACGTTTCCGTACGCCTGCTAGAGGGCCTTGGTGTCGCCAACTCAAAATCTGATTGGTTGAAGCAACAGTTTGATCGACATTTATTTTATGCTACAGATTATGTTATTAATCAGCGCTTCCCTGAACACAGCGATGGTTGATTGACCAGCTGTACTTGGTGCTATCGTGGCTAACACGAGTAACAGTTTAGTCCAAAGCCTTTTCTGCTAAAATAAAATCTTTAGTGTATGTCAGATACAGACACATTGCATATTGATCTGTTTAGCTAACGTAAGACTGTGTAGCAGACAGGCTTCAAGGTGTAGAAGTTGTATCAGTTCTGCCATTATGCTGCACTTAGCTAACGGGAAGCTAAGTGTGTTTGTCAGACGGCCTCGCACGTGACCACGTAGAATGGGCATCAGCCAATGAAAAGCGGCCCCTGTGGTAAGGTCCATAGTGGTTGACTGTGAGAAAATGGCGGAAGTACATACAGAGCCAACAGTGCTGTAGACAAGAATACTCCATAGAGATTTCTCCTGCTTTGTTCTTTTATCAAATTTTGTTGTTTCCGAACTAATTAGAAAAAAATTAAAACGCAATTTCAAAAAGTAGTTTTTTTAAACTATTTTTTTATTTATTTTTCTAAAGGGAGAAAGAAAAAAAAATCTATTCCAATAAATCTGGGCCCATTGTTAAACCTATGGGGACAGGAAATCAGTTTCCCTATTTTCTTTCTTTTCTAGAAAAATTCTCTGATTATTCTGGAACTTTTTCTCTAGCATTTTTTCAGCTTTTCAAACTCAGGAATTTCCACGTTTTTGTAGAAAATTTCTTAGGTTAACCAAAACATTTCTGAGATGTTTGGCAAAAATGTACTCTTTTCTTTCATATAATGGTCCTAATACGCCGACACATGGTCATAAGAGGGTTAAACTTTTAGGAGCAACCTTAGACGCGATGACGTCACCTGCTTCCAGAACTTCCGTGTTGATACGTCGGAGCGTCTGGAGCACAGGAAGCGGACGTTTTTTACTCTATTGGATTTTTTTATTTTTTTTTTATCGATCCAACGATAGATGTAGCTATAGGAACAGAAGTTCGCCAAGGAAGCACAGGAAGTTACTGCTGCTGTGTCCCGGACCATCTTTACAAACAGGTGGGTGAGTCCAGGCGTAATCAGGGCGTGTATGGCAGGCCGTCATAACATAAAATCGGTTTCACCGCACTAATTTCAGATAGCTTAAATTAGTTTATGACTAGAGGACGTAGACGTATTAGTAAATTCAGATATTTCTAATTACATTCTGACTACTGATTAGTATAAACTATGTCAGCTTTACCACTGAGTTGTATGGAGGATTCAATTTCAGACGTCTACAGTTAAATTACGTCGAGTCATAAAGTGAATTAGGGAATTTGGGAATGGGTTGACAGTAGAACGTTCAGAGTTTCAAAGATGTTTTTAAGTGAGTTGTGTTTGTCGGAAGTGAATAAATAGGAGGGGAAAAAATTGCAGATTTCTGAAGCAGTCTTCAAGCTGATGAAATTTAGCATTTTCCTTACAGGCCACACTGCTGAGCTCTTTCGACTTTGTGACATTTTCTGACAAGTTTGTGCTGGGGAACCTAAAATTCTGAAGGCAGCTGTTTGGACAGCTCAGTGAGAGCACATGTCGGCCTTCCACGCAACTCTTAATTCAGATATCTAAAATTGTAATGTTTACATGTGAGATGTCATATTTGAGATGTCTGGAAGGGGGATTTTGATTCGTCAAAATGTAACTGAAGATATCTTGAATTATTACTCCTACTAGTAAGAATGTAAATGCAGATTACCTTTAAATTACCTTTCCGGATAGTCCAAATATAGTCTTGTCTAGTCAAAATGGATTTTTAGATATAACAGTAGATTGTGTGTGTGTGTGTGTGTGTGTGTGTGTGTGTGTGTGTGTGTGTGTGTGCCAGGTCTGGAAATCACAGCTCTTGTTCTATCAGGCTAAAACAACCTCAGTCTTCTTGAAAATCTATCTGAAATTGACCTTTTGTGTGAGGCGATGACCACTGCTGTAGAGCCCTTTTGGTTTTGGCAGCTTGAAAAGTGTTCTACGCAATACTTAACACCACCACACAGCAAAACCATCCTGTGCACATGAACGGCAAAATATTTAAAGCATTTTTTCCCCCCCCCTCCTCTAACCAATAATTGAGTTCCTGTGAGACTTACCGATGGTGATCTGACTGACGCAGCTGTAAAATGTTCCTGAAGACACGTTGTAGCTGCTGCTGCTGGGTTCACGGTCTGTGGGACACATAAATAAGGCGGTGTGTTATCCAAAGTAACTTGCAGCGGGAGGGAAGAAAAAAGATATTGATTTCCTCAGCGCGAGGCTAGCATCGGTTGGGTTTTTTTTTTTACAATCAATGCTTTTGCAATTAAAAGTTTCTGTAGTCCGAAGGTAAGGGGAAATATTTTTGTCTCGCAGTTTCAAATATGTCAAGCAACCCCTGGGTGTTGTGTTGCTCCAGCGGGGGGGAGGTGGAGAAAACTCCTGAACCTGCAAGGTTACGAGAATGAAACTCTAATCCTGCAGTGTTAGCACCCTGAACAATGTCAGGCCACACTGAGTGTAACAATTCTTAACCTTGGAGGCGATGGAGGAATAGAGATTAGGGCGTTCAAAGTCATCGGGATGACATCTGAAAACAGAAGCCGCTTGTGCTACTGTCCTATGAAGACATTGACAATAGATCAAAGAACCATGTTGGCTATCAAAACAGTTTTTAATAGCTTCAACAATCCTACTAAAGAGAGACACAGGAAAATAATAAATCAATGTGAAAAAAGTATGTTTTTTTTTTTTTTTATTATTCTTGATCTAATGTTGCCTTTCTAACTTGCTGCGGCAGAAAGCTGTGCCGCACAAGCAGATTCACGAACATTTACATAAGGATTTAGTGCCTTTTTTTTCATCATCTATATATTTGTGCTGCGTTCAGCGACATGTTTCAGCAGCATCACCACTATATGCAGAATTTGTTGTTGGTGCGTTATATTTAAGGGTGAAGCTCCCATTGGGGTGTTATATCTCAAAGTCACCACAAGGAGGGTGTCAAGTTCGACTGCCACTATTTTCTAAAACTAATTATGAACAAACCTCTGAAAGCTGACAGCACTGAGTAAACAGTAAATAAAAGAAATTAAAATACTTACATATTTTGCTCAGGACATCAGGCTAATTATTTAATCTTCAGTTTCTAATCGCTCATTAAATTTCACATATACTTGCTTTTTCTCTATTCTTTTTGTCTCTGCAGTATAATTACTTTTTGAAAAGTATTACTTTTTTTGCTGTCTTTTATTTCACATTATTTATTTTTTTTTAGCCACCAGTAAAATCTCTCTGCTACTGCTTTGAGTCATTTATAGGTTCTGAGAGAAAAGTGTGGATTCAAAGCTTTCCAATGACGTCAAACACACAGAAATAATAATAAAAAGCAGCTGTTCTTTACTACAAATGTTTTGCACTTTAATAACATATTTGGACTATTTGTAATTTAAAAGAATAATAAAAGGAAAAATAGACTTGAGTTGCATTTTTTTTTTCCTATCAGCCCAATGAAAGCTCGACTCAAAAAAGTCTTTTATTTTAGGTGTTCAGATGCAGTTAGTCAGCGCGGGGTGCAGCGCTGCTCACCGCCTCGTCACTAGGGGTCGCCCGTTCTCGTCTTTCTCAAAGACGAAAGACTACTAAAAGTTGCCCCAACTGCTCTACATCATTTCCTTTGCAGTTCTTTGGGTTTCCAGTGAGAACCGTAAATGGCAACAAAGCAACTTCGTCACTGCACAGACGATGAAGCAGGCGGAAAGCATTGCTAATAAAATGGCTGGACATTTATCGGTTAATTTAGGGGATCAAGGGTTGAGGACGTTTACGGGTATGTTGAGTTTCGTCAGAATCACAGTGCACGCCATCAACAGCAACTCTGAAATGGGAAATGTACAACAGACCATGCATAGCTGAAGCGCTATGCTATGATCTGAAAAAAATTTAGGTGATAAGAAAAAACACCACTAAAGGCTTTGGTCAAATTTATTTTTAAAAAAATGCAGCAAAAAGGCATTTCTGCTGCATAAATTTAATCTTTGACGTCTTCTTTAAAAGTAAAATTAAAATCTCACCCCGTCTCACTCTGAACTCAATATCTTGGATCATCTTGGGAGTTTTAAATTCCCGTACACGCCTAATGACAATGGCAGTCATTTTGATGGATAACATCTAAATGATTCCTTTTTTATTGTGGACTTAAAGGAATAAACAGAACGATTCCATTATTCATTTATCCTATGGTTAACAAACAAAACGACCTCCACACCGAAAACTACGGCCCTGATGTGGAACGCCAGCTTTCAGGGGAGACTGCAGTGATGATTAATCTGTCTCGGCGCAAGAAAAACCAAACCACAAACCTGCTGGATTATTTCCCTTAACCCAGATGTTGGGCTTTCGCTGCTAGGACAGACGGCTTAAACAAAGATAAGGTCAAAAATAGGAGGGTAGAAATCAGACAGGTGATTTATATTCCATAGCAGAGATATTTTCCTTCGCCTTCACTGCCCTGATTCTCATCCTGATTCGTGCGTCGATCTTTATCAGTCTCAGTTTGTCCTGACAACTGTTCTTGAAGTTCATCATCTTCATTTCTACCATCTCATTCGTCTTCACTACATTCATGTCAATAACCTGCTCCCTTAAAAAGACAACAAGGCTGAATTTATTCTGGAAATTGGAGAAAGTATGTGGGAAGCTCAAGTAAGACTAATAAATTTATAGAGATTAGTAATTGCCTAAACTGTGCCAAACTTTGTTAAATACAAAACATCAAATCAAAATGACAACATAAGGTGTGTTTTTGAATTTAATGCTGCTTTATTAAGGTTTTCCATCATTCATAGGGATGCCCTGTGTTATGACAGCGTGTTATGGCCATCGTACATTTTGAGATTAATCGCAGGAATTTTCACAAAACAACCCCTCAAAAAACAACAGGAAATTTCTGAGTTTAAGAAGCTGAAAACGTGCAAGAAAAAAATCAGAAATTTTGAGACCAATCTCACAATTTTTTTAAGAAAAAATGTTGAAATTTCAGTTTCAAAAGCCAAAAATTTGTGAGAAAAGACAGAAATGTTTAGGATCAATGTAGGAAATTTTGTATAAGAAACGTGGAAATTTGTGAGTTTCAACATTTGAAAATTTTCTGGTAAAAAAAACCTTTTTTTTTTAAATGTATCTCAGAAATTTTCAAGAAAAAAAACTTGGAATTTTCAGAGTTTTGAAACTTTTCACACTACGAAAATTCCCAGAAATCAAACATTTAAAAAAAAAAATAAAATCTTTTTAGAAAATTTCTAGTAAATGTTTTTTTCTGAGTTTTTGGAGGAAATGTACACATTCTATCTACAATGGCCAATGGCTTTGTGATGGCCCAAAAATAGGCTAAATGTCACTCAACCAATAATCCAATAATCATGACGTTACATCTGCCCATAGGCGGATTGGTCCATATACGTTTCCTGGAATAACCCATAAAAATAAATCAAATGACTTTGTTCTTTACGAACCGCAGAATATTTCAGATGCTTCCTTACATTTCTGCTTGGGACAAAGTCATCAACAGATGTATCTGCTTATTAAAAAGATCAATAAAAAGTTCCTTTCAAAATCACTTCCTGTTCTAATTCTCTAATCTTACACCAACAGCTGCATCCAAACAGAACCGCAGCGACACTGAGGTTCTGTTTATCACCGACTGGCTCTTTTTTTTTTTCTTCTTCTTCTTCCAGCTGAAGCAATTACAATTGACTCCATTTTTACAGAGAGATCCTGCAGACGTAATTTATTTCCAAAGCTGTTGGAAGTCAGCAGGAAACCCTATCATCCATAATTCATCACATAATGAATGAACAACATCACAGCAAAAATGCTCAGTGAGAACAGCCAAACTCTAGATAATTATTATTATTTATTTTTGTTTTTGAACGTGTAGTAGCTGAGTATAAACCTGAGTTGGACTAAAGTGTCCCACTACTTTTGAACCTCTGCTTTAGATCTTCAGTGAAGGTAACAGTTGTAAAACATCATATCAAAGTCTGGATGCTGCACAGGATGCCTTTTTTTTTTTTTTTTAATACCTGCGGACCCGGAGGAGAGGCGCGTGGTGAAGGCGCGGCGGGGACTGCGCGGGCTGCCCGGGCAGACCCGCACCACCTCATCCTGGCATTGCAAGCACACGACCTGCCCGTCTCCGACCTTGCTGCAACCGACGTGCTCGCCGCCGCCGCCCTGGATCTTCATGCTCGCGCCGATCTGCTGGACCAGCCGCACGTCGGCCGCCGCTTCATGATCCAGCATCCTCCTCCGCGGAGCCCGCACAGCATTACGCGCGGCTCCGCCGGGCGAGGCGACGCTCCCCGCACCGCCTTTCGCTTTGGACCCCTCCCCACTGCGACGCGCACAGCACGCGGGGACACGCGCTCACCTCAACTCCCCCTCGCTTCCATCTGAGCTCGCGCTCAGCTTTTTCCACGCGCTGGACGATAAATGCTGGTCTTTTGCGCGTGACCGCGGGCGTGGCTGCTTCACGCAGTTTCGGTAATGTGAACACGCTGGGATTTGTGTCCAGTTTGTTGGAAATCACATTTGAAACTGTTAAGCAACACAGAAGTTTGTAAGTCACCATTTCTCTATTTTCTGAAACAACAACAACAACAAAAGATTTTGGTTCCTATAATAATGATTAAATTATAAGGGGAAGCCAGGTTTGTTGGGGGTTTTTTTTGGTAAATCAAAGTCGCTCACTCACTTTGAGAGTCCTTATCTTTGAGTTTTAAATTCATAAATCAACAAGAATCTAAATTTTCCACATTATTCTCAGTATAATTCCTTTAATGACAAAGTTTTCAGACTGACTGGACCGTTCTTGAGTTGCACACACAAACAAATCATCCCACAGTCTTTTAGTCACCCACAGGTCCCACTTTGGGCACCTCTGAAGTTACTGAAAGGTCAAACAAAAACATCCATAAAAAGATGTTTATTTTTTGGTTTCTGAGGCTAATCTTAGGGCTGTATAACCTAACAAATGATCATTTCAACATATTACAAACCGATTGGCTGAACTTAAATAGCTTTAAAGAAGCATTTGGAGGAAAGTCTGCAAAAAAAAAAAAAAACCAACAAAGAACTGAAAACTAATGAACCACAAATTTCATATAAAGTAATGTTTAGAATGATTAGACCATAATTTCCCTTTAGCAGTAGTCTAATCCCAACTGATGTCTTAACGTTGCATAATTATTTTAGTTATTTACAATACTTTTTTAAAGTGTTGAAGCATAAACAATAATTTAAAAAAAAAGGTGATGTGATGAATTTTTTTTTTTAAAGTCATGATGAGGCGCCAACGTCCCAACCACCTTCTCGCAGTTCCAAGGTCAAACTAAAACAAGCGAAGACAGATTCCCCCCCCCCCCCCACGAAAGCAGAGTCTAAATCTCTGGCCTTGAGCTCTGGCGGAAAACTGCTGGGG
Organism: Xiphophorus couchianus; assembly: GCF_001444195.1. Lineage (NCBI taxonomy): Eukaryota > Metazoa > Chordata > Actinopteri > Cyprinodontiformes > Poeciliidae > Xiphophorus > Xiphophorus couchianus. The sequence continues at coordinate 14,606,325 of NC_040244.1, read as the reverse complement.
AAAAAAACTCTTCACCTTGAGGAAGAACCTTCAGCTCAGGGGAAATAACCCAGATCTGCAGCTGCAGCCATCCTTTACAATGCTCCACATTTGGAGGCGCTGCATGGTCCAGCCTCATGTCAGGGTGTTGGCTGAGCTGCATTTGGCTGTTCAGTCATTTCAGGCTGCGCGAACATAATGTTTTAAGGATCTCAAACTATTTTCTCCTGGTTTTTTTTTTTTTTTTTTTTTGCTTCAGTAATGTAGAGATTCAGTAACGATGAACCACTGCCAGAAAAGACGATTCTAGATGTTCAGTTATGTCATTCAGTTAGAATAAGTTCACAGAATTACAGGTTCAAGGACCAAAGCGTTAAATGTTTTCCAAAAAAAAATTGCGTTTTTTCTATTAACATATTTGTTAAAACATTCATCATGTTGCGACAGTATGAGATAAGATAATCTGTCGGGGGGGAGAATCAAGTTCCTCTGCCTCCTCCATCTCAGTGCGGTCTGAAAAAAAAAGGTCAAAAACAACCAGTCAAAACCAGGAGGCGGGTCTTAGCGCTGTCAGTCATGCCCACGTATGCTCTGATAAATGCGTTAATGTTAGAGAAACAACTTACCTTCACAGGACAGCTGTCAATCTGCCGTCATGTGTGGCTGTTCTAACCTAGGGTAGTGAGGCTTAATGAGGTCTTTTGTAACCTCCTGGCGGGGCCCATCCATAGCTGCGTTTCCTCTGACCAAAAACAAAAATGTGCAAATTGAACTAGGAAATAAATTTGCTTAATGGGAAGAAAAAAAAAAACACGTGTTTTGATGTAAAGCTTTTGCGCTAGGACGAGATGGTCTGTTGTGCGTATCAATATTCTTACACAAACCTAACCTGTCACAAAACGGGTTGGGGGTTTTGAAAAAAAAAATAACTGAGGTGATAACAGTTTTTCCTCCAGCCGGGCAAGCTGGAGGAAAAACTGTGAACCGTCAGCGAGGAACTTTGTGAAATCATAACTTGCAGTGATGCAAGATGTTTTCATCCACTTGCCACTTGCAACCCTCCACTTTGGAAAATGTCAGATGCAAAGACATTCTTTTTAAAGTATCCACAGTGCCCCCTGCTGGTCTCAGTAAAAAAAAAAAAAAAATAGAGGACTCTGGTATTTGTGACGCTGATCTCAAACTCATTTAATAGAGAACTTAAATTGTCTGGACACTAATAGGTTAGAGGTCAAACTCAACACATCTACAGAGCAAAAATGTTTCTGCTTGAAGTCGGCACTATTATAAATAAACATTTAAGATTTTTACCCAAAATGCAAAATAATAATAATAATAATAATAATAATAATAATAAAAAGCAATTTAATAGCAATAGCAGATAAAGGAAATGTGCTGAGAAAGATTCTTTGGAGAAATCTACATTTGACTTGTTTTCAACATAAAACCGCAACAAAACAGATTTTAAGAAAACAACTAATATACAAAACAGAATAAAATGGGAAAAAAACAATAACAAAAAACACATGAGAATGATTCCTAATGACACATTTGCTTTTTTCCAGCTTTTACATTTTAACCTGGGATCGAACAAAGACATCACTGATGATGAGACCACCAGCCTGGAGAGCCTTTTGCTGTCTGAAGTTCAGATTTATCTACCTCCTCTTGACTCTGAATGTCATTATTCTGCTGCTGTACAGAGACAATTATTTAAGAACATGTGAAGTAACCAAGGTGAGTCTGTGAGTCTTATGAGGGATTTGACTTGTAGAGATGAGGTGTACATAATGTGAAGGTGTATTAAAGGTTCGATGTGTTTGCCAAGATTTGCCACGTCTCCAGACGTATAGGGGGACATTTTTCAGACTGATACCGAAATTATTCTCTTGACCAAGGAAAGAGAGAAAGCCTGTTGCACAACTCAACTTGTAACAGTAGCAACAAGTTTGTAAATCCTGAAATCTGATCCTTGTGCAGAAGTATGAAAAAAAACCCCTCAAAGATCTCCTTTTGGTGTTTGCGCACATATGTGCAGAGGCTTTAACGTACTTGCAAGTATGTTGTGTTCAAGTATGTCAGTGTTTGCACCCACCAACCCCTGGCATTAGTTTTGTATACATGCTCAAAGTTTTTCTTGGTGTAACAAGGGGGGTAAGAAGCTTGAAAACCACTCCTTGTATCTCTGCTAACAAAGCTTTGAATTGCACATGGTGATTTAAGGCATGGATACAGATGCTTGGGTGTAGAAACTCCTTTCTGTAAATGAGTCTTCGAGAAGCTACAGCTGAACAATTAACCTAGAAACAGAAATTTTCATACCGCAAATCAAATAACTGATAGATTTTAATTCTGTGTGACTATGCCAGCTAATTTGTATTGCTGTTTTTTTTTTTTCAGGCAAAACTCACCAACAGTATTGCTAAAACCAGCTGCTCCTTCCATTCACTATCACCAAAGGAGGCACAAGTGGCAAATTCTCTGAAACGCTTAATTGCCTGGCCCAAAACGCTTTCTTTGCCACCTCACCTCTCCTTGAGTGACACCAGTGATCCCGCTCACAGCACCTTCACCGTTCTCCCAAACGAACGGGGAAGTTGGTTTGTAGGGGGTCAGCTGGAGGTTTTGATAAAAATGTCCGACTTCCACGGTCGGCCCAAAACGTGTGGCGGAGACTTCCTGCTTGCTCGGCTGCACAACCCTACCCTTAACGCAGGCGTGGCGGGGCGAGTTTTTGATCATCGCAATGGCTCCTACACTGCTGTATTCTCTTTACTCTGGGAAGGAAGCGCACACGTTGAGGTGAGACTAAGTTGTATGGTAAACCGTCGTTTAATAATGTAGGAAGACTTCTCTTCCACCGTTTCCCTACAGGGAAATGCAATTCATCTGTCTCCATGTAGTCCTACCTCACACCAACTAACTTCATGTCCTTTTTTGCTACATCCATAAATGTCCCTTTGGTCTTCCTGCCCTGTGGCTACAACCTCAGCATCCGTCTACCCATATAATCATTGACTCTTCTCTAAACAAGTCCAAACCATCTAAGTAAACTGCACTCCTTTCACACCCCCCCCCCCACCCCCCAGCCCCCCGTCCCTCCCAAAAAAAGTTGACTCTTCACAATGGGAGACTCAGAAGTTTCAAAGACTTGACTGGAGTTAATGTCACAAAAAAAATCTAATTAATTTCCTCACGTTTAGATGCACACGACATGTTTTGGGTTTTTTTTTATATGGAAGTATAGAGTTATCTTCTAAATTACTACTGATAATTGGAGGACAAACTAAATAGCATAGCATATAATATAGAGCTTAAAAATGGCTAAAATCTAGTTTTTTTTTGGACACAACAGATTTTTCAACATAAATATCTTGTGTTGTGCTACTGTTAAAACAGGATTAGCTTAACAAACGAGGAAATGTGTTTTCATATAGTCTTTTAATCGTCCAAAGCAGCTATTAGCATAGATAGTATGTGTGCTGGGCAGGATTTAAAAACACTCTACAAGCTCATTTTTTATGTCAAATTTGAAAGAACACATTGAAAACTTGCTGCATTCTCTCTATGAAATTAAGCAATTGTGTTGTACTTTAATGTGTGGAAATGTATATGTCTTCTGGAACTGAATCAATTTGTTTTGTGTTTCTGATAAATAACCCTAAACGCTTTTGCTAATGTTTCTTCTCATTTCTGCAAGGTGACCTTGGTCCACCCTAGTGAGGGAGTCGCCGTGCTGGAAAAGCTGACCCAGGAGCAACCTGACAGAATCTATTTCCGCAGTCTCTTCCGACTGGGTTCAGCGCACGAAATGACGACCTGCAACATATGCCTCCGTTCAAGTCAGAGGCTGTGCGACTACACGGACCTCAGCACAGGTGAGCCCTGGTTCTGCTACAAGCCAAAGAATTTGAGCTGTGATGCCAGGATCAGCCACGCCAAAGCAGGATTCAGAGTATATCTCAGGCCAGTGGAGGAAAAGCTCTTTCAAAGGTAAGCGAAATGTTACATTTATACACACAAATATAAATTACAAAATGTAGAAATGTAGTTTTCATTTTATTATTATTATTTTCATGTTATTTCACGTATGTTCAGTCATGTTCTTCTTGACTCAACATACGTCTATTAAGAGAAATGCAGTGAGCTTCACAAATTGACGTTATCCTTTAATACATGATTTTACAGACAATAGGTGCATTTCCATTATAATTGCACAATTTGACATTTCGAAAATAAATTTGCTTAATGAAGGCCCGGCTATTTCGAACTTGTTCTTTGATAAAGAAAAAAAATTTTAAAAAGCGTTGCCGCTACGATTAGATGTCGTTTTTGTTTTTTTTTCTGGATGCGCCGAAAAATGACGCGAGTCACTTAACAAAAAACCGGATGTTGTCCTTGGCACAAACCACGAAAAAGAAGTGGTAGGAGATGGAGGCGCGCGCATTTCTACGCCGCAATTGTGAAATTGTGATTTGTTTATTTTTTGTTTGTTTGTTTTTTTGAATTAGCGGAATATTGGCAAAGTTCAGAGTCTGGTGAGAATGGAAATGCATTTAGTCTGGCGTAATTTATGCCATAAAATGCGTGTTTAAAACTGGACCAAAAATGCAAACAAGATCTCGGTAGGCTGACAAGCTTCACCGAAAACAATATGATGAACAAAAAAACAACTTACCGGTAGAAAACAGGACAAGAGGCTGAGATTCAGAACTAGGCAGGTGACTGACATAGTAGCTAGAGGATCCAATGAAAAACAATCTTCTTCTTCTTCTGCAGTACTTTATTGGCAGCTTACAAGCTTTGTGTATTACTGCCACCAACCGGACTGAGGTGTAACCACAAGTTTAACTCACCCTATCTTCCATACCTTTGTTTATTGTAAATAAATAAATGAATACAATTCTCCCGGCCAACTTCGTGTCCTTTAAATACTTTATAAGTGCTTTAATTGCACACATGCAGCTGTGAGAAGAAGGCAAACAGGCAGAGACAAATGATGGATGATGAATCAACACCGTAGGGAACGAACAGGAAGTCAGAGGATTTGGCACCAAATTAAAACCCCTGACAAATAAGCTTTATATTCAAAAAACACAAGAAACAGAAAGAAAGAATAAATAAGTAAATCTAAACTCAAAGGAATAAACAGATACCCCAAGATCTTTAAAATAGTATTAATGAATCTACATACAGTAAGACATAATTATAATAATAAATAACATGGAAGTGATCAAAGCTCAAACATAAATGAAACCTGATAGTCTTAACGTCCCAGGACAATTTTGCCAGTTTGGGCAACTGCCGTCTAGTTCAGTCTGACTCGTACAAAAAAACATTTAGTAAACATTTGTTTGACTTTTCTAAAGTTAAACAAATAGTTTTTGTTTATTTCGCTGAATGTGTTGACATGTTGTTCATCTTTGTGTTAGTGCCGTCAACCTGAAGGTCTCCATTCCGGCTTCAGGACCTGCACACGTCCAAGGTAGAACATTTTTACCGCCACCTTCGTAATTGTCAGTACTGCTGAATACATGGCAGGCATGGCATGAGGAAAAAAAAGTTAGGTGAACTCGTCTGTCTGCAGATTGTCCATAATGAGTATTAATCTGCAATCAAAAACTAATTAATCTACCTACTTCCAATTCTTTCTTCTTCTTCCAGTTCGGAGTCAATTTGATTACTTTTACAGATCAGGTAAGGTTATAAGAAGTAATGCTTGCAAACATCCAGTCTTCTGACAATTTGACATGTAGGAATTTTTAAATTTTTAAATTTTAAATGTTTATAACTATTCTTTTGTTTTGCCTTCTATCTATTTAGATTTTAACTTCCCTTGGGACTTTTCTGGTGGAGTAAAAAAAACTACACAGTCTAGCCCCTCTGGTTATTACTACCAGGGTGCTTGGCGGTCACTAGATGGCACCACAGTTCACCAGTTTAACACCATCACAGCAATCAGCCAGTGTCTGAAAAACAAAGCACTCCACCTGTATGGAGACTCCACCATTAGACAGTGGTTTGAATATTTAAACCAATCGCTACCAGGTATGTGTCCGTTACAAATGTCTGACATTAGGGTTTAAACTGATTCACATTGCTGCCTCTTCTGTTCTCTTTGCCTCAGATCTCAAGGAGTTTGACCTGCGGAGTTCCAATCAAACCGGACCGTTCCTGGCTTTGGATTACGCAAACAACATTTTATTGACGTTCCGCAGCCACGGCCCTCCTATCCGTTTTCGCATCATCCCTATCAGTAATCTCCATTATATTGCCAACGAACTGGACCGCGTGGTTGGGGGAACCAATACGGTTGTCGTTATCGGCATCTGGTCTCACTTCAGCACTTTCCCCATTGAGGTCTACATCCGACGTCTGCTGAACATTCGGAAAGCGGTGGTGCGGCTGTTGAGCAGGTCTCCAGATACTCTAGTCATCATCAGGACCGCGAACCCCAAAGCGCTGACGCTGTACGAGACTCTGACCAACAGCGACTGGTATTCACTACAGCGTGACAAGGTCCTCAGGGCAATATTTAAAAGAGTCAAAGTCAAACTAGTGGACGCCTGGGAGATGTCTATAGCCCACCACCTGCCGCACAGCCTCCACCCACAATCTCCCATAGTTAAGAACATGATAGCTGTTGTTTTGTCTTACATATGCCCCAAAACTGAGAATTTATAAAGAACTAAGGGAGTTTGGACTTTCTTGAATGTGTTTTCTGTTGTCTTCTCTGGTGAACATTGTCTGTGAACGGATACAGTTCTATGAAAAAACATTTCCCAAACCGACTACTAAAATCTTACTTAAGTCACTAGAAACAATATTAGCTTAAATTGAGATTACACCGAAGTAATGGTAATTAAAGTGTCCATCACCATCAGAAATCTTTTGAATTTCTACATTTAATTTCACTTATTAAGTTATTGACGCTGAGGCAATAAGTTAAAGGGTTGAATGTAAAATTATAGAAAATTTCACACCTACAGTTTTGTTCATAAATTTACAGGCATTCATTATGGGTACAAATGCCACATTAATATAATAGACATTTCATGATTTGAATCAAGTTTTTTGGGGAGTGTAATTATCACACAACTGTTAGTATTTTTGACAAGGACTGCTTGCACAATTTTGAACAATTTGTAGATTTATTTTCTAATCTGGGCTGCAAAGTAGTAGAGTTGTTAGCCCTGTTGCCTCACAGCAAGAAGGACTCGGGTTTAATAATTCTGGCCTGCGGTCTTTCTACACAGTCAATGAGGGAACTTTCCAGGTACTCTGACTTCCTCACACAGTCAAAAGTATATAAAAAATAATGCTAGGTCTTTGTGTTGTCCTGTGATCGCTAGATGACCTGTCCAGGGTGGACATTGCCTGGTGGCCGCAAAAAACAGGCACCAGCAACCCTGTTGGGATAAACCAGTGGGTCTACACAAATATATACACAAATATATACATAAATGCAGGCTAATATTTGGTGAAATGTCACTAAGCACCTTCTGAATTGACAGTCTGTTTCTGTTACCATCAAGAGTGTTGGTATTATTTTGGCTGGACAGCTGACAGTTGTTCTTGATATAAGTCATTGATGTCCAGGTACAGATTGGGGTCTGGACACCAGCTGCTCATCGTCTTTTAACGAAGATGTCGACCCCCCGTCCTTTGACGCTGCCCAAGGAGACGAAACATTTCCTGAGATGGCCGCCTGTAAATGGATACAAAGTAATGCAGAAATATTGAGTGAAAAAAACAACAAAAAAAACCCACTTTACTTAAGTTATTTATCATTTTCTGGCCAGTGTTAGTTTTTAAACTCACCTCAAGATGTAGAATCTGCCCTTTATCCTGGGTGAAGAAATCAACAAGGGTGTCAATATTCACTCTCCTTTGTTGTTGTGTTTGATTGGCAGGAAGGGGAACAACTAAAACATGTAAGGCATGAAATTGAGAAGCATTGTTATAAACCAAGGCGCTGCTCCACTTACTTCATAACATACACCTGGATACCTGTTGTTTTCAGGTGTATTCACCAAGTACACACCTGAAATTCATGCCTATTCTAGGTAGCCATGAACTGAAGCCTACTTTGAATGCATGCAAATAAGGTAGGCTACTGAACCTTATGTCAGAAAACGGTGTTATGATTTACTTCTGGCAGAAGGACATCCATAACAAGTTCCCCCGTAACGTCTGAACTTCAACCAGCTGTGTCTGCTGTTTAAAACAGCAGAACTTTTCCAAAATCTGTTAATGGCCAAGTTACACCTTTTTATTGTTCCCTCTCCTTTTTGCTTTACCCAGACCCAGCCTTAATCAAACACATTAACAAACTCAGATTAAGTTTATGCCATAGACTATTGAACTTTAGCAGCAGGTGGAACAAACAGATACCTCATGATGGAACTTCACATGGATCAGGGAGGCAATTAAAGGATTATCTCAAATATGCATTAAAGAATAAAGGCAACGACACCAGGTATGCTTTTGATTTTACATAATACTCCCCCTATTATTGTAAGATGAAACATGAAAATATTTGCCTGAGCTTAGATCACGCCGTCTTAATCTTACAGTACAAACCGTCTTTGATTTTCGTACCACCCTCAGAAAAAGACAACATCCCTAAGAGCACCAGTTTAAGCACAGAAATGTGCCGCTTAATTTGAATGGTGTGTGGTAGAGTCACGATTAAAGTAGTGGAACACCTGTGCCAGGTGTTGATACATTTTTTGTTGTTGGTCCAGTTGAGTCAAAGTCCAAGTTTGTTTTTTTTTTTATAGCTCCAGTCCATTCCTGGTTACACCTTGTGAGAAGAGAGAGGCAGGAAAACACACACACACACACACACACACACACATCTCCACACAGCTCTGCGGATTTCGCCAAGTGAGGACGACGATGGAGAAAAATACAAAGGTAAATGAAAAAAAAATTTAAAAAGACGAGAAAAGTTATTATTCTTAGCTGGTCGTTTTCTTCTGCTCTTTGGACCCACAACGTCAATCATCTCAAATTTGAAGTTTTTAAAATCTGCCTAGTTAAATTTTTCAGCTTATAGCACTGGCGCTACAAAAAGGCTGCTTTTTTTTTTTTAAGCATAAAAACCCTCTAAAACAAATTATTTTAAAAATATTTACATATTTAAATATTGACATGTGGGGTACAATGAGAATACAAGAAGAAATATTTTTAAACGTGACTGTCGGTGAAAATGCATACAGAATGCATAACCTTCTGATTTGTTCATTTTAGCGAATAATTATCTGCGTGTTTGAAACGTAGCTGTGTGAATATGCGAATGAAATGTGTGCAGTGTGTGTCGTACTGCAGGGTGTGTACTGCAAGACTCTTAGAGACGTACGTGGAGTTTCTGTGCCTATTATACGGCCATAATTCTGTGTGTTTCTGCGTGTGATGTTTCACTCCCAGCATGTCTACTGGACACCACTGGAAACCAGTAAAACAACAACAACATGGTTTTAATTATGACAATTTCTAACTCAGCGTTTAAAAAACAAAAACCAAAAAAAAATACTGTCACTATATTCACATTTTACAAGTTAAATTACAACTCTACTGCTGTGTTTTGATGGCACGGTTTGCAACCTGACTGAGAGCATTTTATTTTTCTGGATTTATTGAAAGAGAGATCTAACGCCCTGCTGTAGGGGAACTCACAGAAAGCGGCAGCTAAATTATATTCTACTTAAGGCCTCATAAAGTCTTGCAACAGCCCTGGTCACATTTAAAGGTGTTTTGGTTTTTTTAATGACCTAAAACAGACAATGATAAGAACTTGCTTGCTTAAATAAATATTCTTTTTGTAGAAAACACATATCTTGTGTATATCTTGGATTACATTTTGGATTACGTTTTTTTTGGTGTTAATGTTTGGTGGGCTGGGGGGGGGGCAGTGTCCCCCACCCCCAATTTACGGCCCTGCCCGCAGCTGTACGCAGTGTGTGTACCTTGAGCTTTTCCTTTAAGTAAAACATAAAAGAATCATTTTTATTTATTTATTTACTATTATTATTATCTAACCCTCTTTACTATTAACATTTAGGAGAAAAAAAAGATGTACTGTGTCAAAACGTCTTGTAAGCGAGTCTGTGTGAGTCCGTGGAGTTGCGTAAAATCTCATTGGTCAGTTTAGTTTTTGTAAATTTGGCGGCTTGGCCCTTTTTCTGTAAGCTAAAAATGAAGGAATGAATCCTCCCGTCCTGCTCAGAGCGGTCGCTTGGATCCTGCCAGAGCTTTTTTTTTTTTTTTTTACCGTGTGCGCGGTTCTGGCGGGCCGCAGGTTTATGAGCTTTGTGTGTGTGTGTGTGTGTGTGTGTGTGGGTGGGTGTGGGTGCGCGTGCGCGAACTGAAGAGCTGATGGGTCACCCGGTTGGACAACCGTTTCAGCCCCTACTGATGAGTTCACACCAATGACGTCATGATGACTAAATCTTCATACAATCTCGGTGTTTTTATACCATCTCTCTGTCTTCAGCTGTTCTCTGATCGGCTGCAGACATTTATCCTCGTTTACATTTTTCCAGACTCCAGTTTGGAAAATGGAATAAAGTCCATTCCGCCCTCTGAATGCTCTCTGCAAAGCTGCCTTCTGCACATGTTCCCCACTGACAACTTTTAACATTTTTGTTTTTTTTCCAGATTATTTTCCACCAAATCTTTATGACCGCAACGCATTTAATAGCAGACAATCATCAAATCTAAGCCAGACCGCAGCGCATGGTAGACCCTAAAAAACGTCCTCTAGGTAACAGATGTTTACTGTTTACTTCGGGACGAATTGCGACCAAAAAAAAAAAAAAACCCACCGAATTGATTGACAGGCTCGCATTGCAGCCAGAGAGGAAGATCTGGCGGATCTGACCGTTTTCACGGCGATCAGAAGATCGATTTTAAAAAAAAAAACAACAAAAAATCAAAAAGTCTACTAATATAACCTTGACATGATATAATCATGTCAAGGTTGTAACGTTCAGTTTAATCGGCAGCTGTTGTTTACAAAATTGTAAAAATCAATAAATAAACGAGGTCTTCTTACGCTGTTTTGTGTTGTTATTTTAAACGCCAAGAGAATCGGTCTTTTTTCCAACGTTTGTTTTTCCAGCAATGTACCCCGGAGCAGAAAAAAACAAGCAAAAAAAAATCTATGTACAAGAACAGTATGTACAGTCCAGTCCGTACTTCTGGAGTTTTCTGAAGAAGTAGGAGAGAGTGTGTGTGTGTGTGTGTGTGTGTGTGTGTGTGGGTCTGTGTGTGTGTGCGCGTGCGTTTGTTTCTATTACCTTGTGGGGACCATATTCCTGACATACGTTGTGGGGACACTTCTCCTTATGGGGACCGAAGCCTGGTCCCCACAAGGGGAAACGCTGTTTTGGGATCAGGGGTCAGATTTAGGACTAAGGTGTGAATTGAGTTTTAGTTAGGGTTAGGTATGTAATGGATAGGGTTAGGACCAGGGACCGAAGTGGCAAAATTTCTGCATAGGCTTTGACATCGCCGTGTTCTGCCACTATCCCTAAGTGGCTGCAAGAGCTTATTTGCCACCTCTGTATTTCTTTGAATGGGCCTTAAAATAGCTGTGCAAACATGTGTGTGTGTGTGTGTGTGTGTGTGTTGCAGAGATCAGAAATTAAACAGATTGATAAAGTCCTGAGAAGAGAGAGGTGTGGTGCAGCTTTCGGGGGTTGTTGGCCGTGCAGGGACGGTTGGTAATCCTTCCAGAAGAGAAGAACTTTTGTCACTTCAGTGACAAAGTTGGAAAAAAGACAGATTCTCTTGGCGTTTAAAATAACAACACAAAACAGCGTAAGAAGACCTCGTTTATTTATTGACTTTTTATTATTATTATTATTTTTTTTACAATTTTGTAAACACCAGCTGCCAATTAAACTGAACTTTACAACCTTGACATGATTATACAAGTTGTTTTTTTGTTTGTTTGTTTTTTTTAATGAGAAATCGATCAGAAGCGCCGTGAAAATGGTCAGAATCAGCTGCCAGATCCGCCTCTCTCTCCTCGCAGACCTCGTCTTTCGTGGCACGTTCGAGATATGTGTCGCCTGATCAATAACTTTCTACCGAAGTTAAATCAAGTTCACTGTGATAACTACATTTATAGAAGAATATCTTTTAAGGAAAAATGTTTAAATGTATTCCGATTTAAATGTTTTGTTTTCATTATGACTCAAACAGATGAAGCCAACAGCGTTCGCTTTTGTTGTTCATCTGATATGAGATGAACAAAAGCCTTGAACAAAAGTGTCTCCATTTTCTAGAAAATACCGATTTAGGGAGCAAACAGATCACGCCAAGCGCAACGTCCCCCAGAGCAGAAATGACACTTTATTGGATTAAAACTACTTAACCATTTTTACAGTATTCATGATTTCTGTCAAACTATCTTTTCTAGAAATTTTTTGTTAGCTAAATGTATATAAAAAACAGTCAACTTTGAATGTCCTTATTGGTAGCAAAATGCAAGGAAGATGCAGTAAACAACCAAAAGGGTTAAATATTTAGGATTAGAGCATCAAAATAACGGGGAAAAAAATCTTACATTTATTTCCAAAGATGTTATGTTAGACCACTTTTGATTAAGATTCTTGCTGACTGTGAACAATGGAAGCGCTTTATTTATAACGCTCATAAAAATAAGACAAACTTTGTTGTTCCAAAGGAAACAGACACTGCCTATTGGATTATATTTCAACTTAAAACCATTTCTGTATAGATCCATTAGCAGAAATAAATAGTTCCCAAAATTTATATGAAGTCTTAAAAATCATTAGTCAACAGGGGCTGGTCTGTTTCAGGTCGAACCGGCCGATGACCGCAATGTGTCGCGGCTTTTCCGTAGCTGAGGTCCGGGAAGTCAGAAAACGGGTACGGAAGCTGCAGCGGTCAAACCACCGCAGAGACTATATACTGTATATCCTTCCCTTCTCGCAGAGATGGGCTGATTCTGTGAAATTCAGTCAAGTAAAGACTGTTTAGCAGTTGACCAGCTACTTTTTTTCATTTCAATAGCATTTGTACACTACTTCGTGCAGCGCAGGTCAGACTCGATTAAATTACGTCATCATTTGATATTGCAAAAAACCAAACAATTTTTCCGTGGTGTTAAAAAAATCTGCCGGCATTACCGTAAACGAGACCCACAGTAATCCACTTTAAACTGTCAGTTATTATACTTATCATATAAAACTGCCTAAAATTGAATCTTTTAGTCTTTCAGATGTACAATTAGGATTAACTGAGGATGATGTAAGTTATAGATTTGTAAGAGTTTTGTCTTGCTTATTAATTAGCTCATCAGTAGCACAGAAGTTCACATGGAAAACATCACTTTTGATTTTATCTGAACTTTTTGATGTACAGCAATGTAATATAAATCTCCTCCACCCCCCTTTTCATCTACTGAAAACGCCATTCCCCTCGTGGATAAAATAAACACAACAAAAAGTAAATGAAATAAACATTTGTACATTTTTTGCTGACATTAAACTTGTGACGAGCGGGTTGTTTTGGTATTTATATTAAACCAAATATGACTTCATACTAGCAGTTTGAGGCAACTGGAAAGGATAAAGGTAAACGTGATCCCCAAAAAGCTTCTTTCATTTATTCTCAAATGCTGAATAAAAGAAAGATAAAATCGTTCATTTAATTAAAAAAACTCAGAACTGACAATCAGAAACCTCAGTGTTTTTTTTTATTTATTTCGTCTTTTAACACAGGGCAAGTCGTCATTTGTCATGGAAGGCCAGACGTTCAGAAAACGTTTTCCTCTGAAGTACAGTTGGATCTTCCTGTTCTTGGCCTGCCTTGTTTTATGGGTCATGTTTTACAGTGAAAACATCACTGATCATATAACCTGCAGGTTATCGGAGGTGAGTACTTGTCGTCTTTAAAATGCTGACTCCAACTGCTTACGGATATATGACTGATAAGATACAACTTTTCATACAATGGAAAGATTGTATGAACAAGTAAACAATCATCTCGTATTAAACGTTGTTAAAAAGTCTTTAATTTACAGTAAAATACAGGCAGCAGTTTTACTGTAGAAATATGGATTTTACTGTACTTTTACAATAAAATTCTGGCAAACACAGCTGCCAGTGTTTTACTCAAAAAGTGAATCACACTAAGATAAGTCAAGCAATTTCTTCATTACTCTTGATAAACCTTTGGTCTCTAAACTTTCCTCTAGCTAAAGATGAGCGTTCTCACCACCAAGGCTCCAACACCCAACGCCACAACGTCAAAACGTCCCACTGAGCCTCCAGAGCCAGCCAACATCTGCTCCTTCCACTCTGTGTTACCAGAAGACGTTCTGGAGGCAGAACTGTTGAAGGAGTCCATCGCCTGGCCTGAAACTCCTTCTCTCCCGCCTAACTTCTCTCTGAATGACACCAGTGGTTCAGCTCACAGCACCTTCACCATTCTGCCAAGAAACGGCGGAGGAAGTTGGCGAGTTGGGGATCAGCTGGAGGTCCTGATACAAATCGCCGACTTCCACGGCCGCCGCAAGTCGTCAGGAGGAGATGTTCTGCTCGCTCGGCTGCACAACCCGACTCTTTTTGCAGGCGTTGCAGGGCGAGTGTTGGATCATCGCAATGGCTCTTACACTGCTGCGTTCTCTTTACTCTGGGAAGGAAGCGCACAGGTTGAGGTGAGACTAAAACATTTCTTGATGAGCGAACCAGTAATGTGTCCCAACTCTCAACTAAATGAACCTTTTTAATGATTTGTGATAAGAGGAAACAGACAATCTCATGTTTGGGTGACTTTATTTCCAACCTACAACATATTAGGATCAGAGGGAATAACAAACATAGGGAGAGACGACAAAACACAAGAGAAGCACCAGAGGAGGACAAACGTGTCTCTCCATCATATAAAGCAGACTATACTTGGGGGGTCATGTGCTATTTTTTATTCTCCAGCAGCCATTGGGCGAGAGCTGGGGTCTCTGTCCCTGTGGCAGACCACAAGGACAATTCTACGTACCTAAACCAGAAACACCAGATTGTACTTACAAGTATTGCAGATACTTCATTCTATGTCATAGGACTTTTTTCTGGCTCTTTTCAAAAAGGTGACCCTGGTCCATCCCAGCGAGGCGGTCACTGTGCTGGAAAGAATCACCCAGCAGAACCCTGGCAGAATTTATTTAAAAGGCAACTTCCGCGCTGGCTCAGTCACTGAAGCTACTTCTTGCAACGTGTGCCTCAAGGAGCCACCGGAAAAACTGTGCAACTTCACCGACATCCGCACCGGTGAGCCCTGGTTCTGCTACAAGCCAAAGAAACTCAAATGTGAACACTGGCTCATTCACTCATCTGGAGGATTCAGTCTGAAACTAAAGCCAATGGAGGAAAAACTCTTTCAAAGGTAATGTTATTTGCAAAAATTTTTTTTTTTTTTTACAAATTGACTGGCAGTAATAGTGAATATTATATTATTAAATACATGATGTACATGATGTTACTAAACACATTTCCTGTTGTGTGCTGTAGGGGTGTCAACATGAAAGTCTTCATTCAATCATCAGGGCCTTCAAACATCACTATTTTACCCAAACTGAAAGGTAAAGGTTTACAACACGGCAATGGATTGCTTGACAAATTACAGGACGGGAAATAAGAATTTATTCCATTTGATACATTATTTTGGCTTTCTCATAGCACCTTATATGATCTGGATGTTATTGTCTCTACTTGGAATCGACTCTATGGCTGACTGTGTTTGATACATTTAGATTTGATTTTAACCCGTTTACCTTGTTGCCAGATGTTCCTAGATATCGTTAGTTGGGACTCAAAGCTCCCACTGGAGTCTCAACCGAACTTGTTCTGTCTGCAATTATAGTGACATATTTGTGTTTTTCCTAATTTTCCATAAACATGTATTTATTCTGAGCCATAACAACTGTAGAATAGTTTTAAGCTGAAATAATAATAATAATAATAATAATAATAATAATAATAAAGTCACTAAATTTTCAAAAATAATTTTCTTCCAGTTCTGAATGAAACAGTTTCAACAAACACATCAGGTAAATTTGATCTAATTGTGCAAAAATACTATAACAAAGTGTCTTTAAAAATATTGTTTTTGACCTTGATTTTCTTCTTAACATGTTTATCTTTTTAATCTTCTTTCTGACTTTAGGACGAGGTGTGATCACTCAACCTGCTGGTTATTATTACCAGGGTATTTGGCGAGCCCTAGATGGCTCCACAGTTCACCAGCTTACTAACAACTCAGCAATTAGCCAGTGTTTGAGTGGCAAGGTGCTCCACCTGTATGGAGACTCCACCATCAGGCAGTGGTTTGAATATTTAATCTCAGCAGCACCAGGTAGACGCCCAACAGAAATGTCTAGTAACAACTGAAATTGGTTCATGCTACTATCTAATCTGCTCTTTTTCACGGTTTCAGATCTAAAGAAGTTTGACCTGAAAAGTCTAACGCAGACAGGACCTTTCATGGCCTTGAATTACGCAAAGAACATCTTAGTGACGTTCTGCTGCCACGCTCCTCCCATCCGTTTCGGTCACTTGCCGATCAGTCAGATACGATACATTGCCAACGAACTGGATGGTGTGGTTGGAGGTGAAAACACGGCTGTAGTTATCGGAGTTTGGTCGCACTTCAGCACTTTCCCCGTTGAGGTCTACATCCGGCGCCTGCTGACCATACGGAGGGCAGTGGAGCGGCTGTTGACCAGAGCTCCAGGTACGCTGGTCATCATCAGGACCGCGAACCCCAAAGCTCTGTCCCTCTACGAGACTCTGACCAACAGTGACTGGTTTTCAATTCAACGTGACAAAATACTCAGGACAATATTTAAAGGGGTCAATGTCCGATTTGTGGATGCCTGGGAGATGACCTTGGCCCACCACCTGCCGCACAACCTCCACCCACAGCTTCCCATAATTAGAAACATGCTAAATGTTGTTTTATCCCACATATGTTCTCCAGCGGGAAACTTTAAAAAAGCAACAAAGTTGTAGCATAGGACCTGTAATTGGGTAATTTCTGGTGATTGGTGACACTTCATCTATATCACATTAAAGGAACATCAACCAGTAGTTACAAAGATGGAATAAAAATGAGCAACACAGAGGTAGGTGAAGGAAATTTGGTGCTGGGATGAAATGGCCTCCAAGAAGGCTTTGAAGAAAGCCTTCTTTCATGTTTAAGAAGTCTATATTTATATTGAAATTTAGATGTAAATAAAAACATTTATTTTTTTTAACTATGTATGTTTAATCTTTTCAGCCACTCCTGTCTCATTTACTATCAGAAATGTAGTAATGAAAATAATCTACACCCGTTAAAAGTAATTGTACTGGTTACATTCAGTGTTAGTTGGCAGATAGCTCCACCCCCCTTGAGTTAAAACATTGGTTTCCCTTCCCCTACTTCCCATTGGTCCATTGCATTATGCCTCAATCTGGAGACTCGCAAAGACCTGTGAATGAACATGGCGTCAAAAACGTCAGATGCTTGAAAGAGAGATGAAAAAAAAAGAGAGAGTGGCATGGTGGTTTTATGTGACTTGCACTCTGTACCTCTCCTGTCCACTGCACCTCCTGCTTTCTTCTCATTGTGCACACCTATAAACACCTACTGTGTATAAACACAGTAGCAGCATTCAACTGCTACTGTTGAATGCTGATCAGTAGCAGTTGAGGCGGAAGAAACAGAAATTGAAGAAGCAGAAATGTAATCTGAAATTATTTTACTGTTGTAGACAAAAAAACCCCTTCATTTTCATTACTGAAACTCACTCAAGTTTGTTGTTCCTCCTATTTTTTTTGAATGGTGCAGCGATCAACCCCATAGCATGGAATTTCTATGGCATTGAAAGGATCAGTCATAGACTGTACTCTTTGACACTTTACATAAAGCACAATACAAAGGCTTTCAAGTGGCTTTTAGCTTGGCACAGTTATTGCCTTTCTTTTTGTTGTCAGTTTCTGTCTTTGCAAAAAAAAAAAAAAAAGGCTGTTTGTTTCACTGCTGGGAGGAGACGCAAGTGGTTCTGGTCTGAAACAGATAATGCGTGATAATTGGACAATCTGAAATGGAGCTGGTGACAGATGAGAAGTAGCTCTAGGATTAGGTGCCACAGGTTGGCAGAACCTTTGGGTGTAAAAAGTTGGGTTCCCTCCACGTTCATTCTGCAGTGTGGCGGAAACCGGCAAGTGAGCAGTGACCACTCAGGGGAAGAGTTCGTAACCGTGACGGCAACCAGACAAGCAGCGAAGAGATTCGAAGTCTTGTGACGAGTTCTGGAAAGCCCCGCGGAACGAGGAAACTGATTGCTAGAGTCCAAAGATTAAGTACAAGGGGAGAGGTTTCTGTCAAAGAGAGAGAACGTTTGCATTTCAACAAGTGTGCCTCTATAATTACCTTGGTATTCAGACGGACAGTGTGTGCTGCGTTGGAAAACCCGGGTAACTTTTTGCTCTCAAGACTACAGCAGAGATACTTTCAAAGACTGTGTGGCTTTGGCACTAATGTACTGCTTGTTTCTAAAAACAAAGAAACAAAAGAAGAAAATATGTCAAGCAAGTAGTCAGCTGCTAACACAACACCCAACTGTGTGGCATTACAGAGCTAAAATAATAAAAACTGGAGAAGTTTGTTAAAGAAAAAGCAAATCACTGCAAGTTGTATCTGAAACCAGCCACATGCATCACACACTGTGCACATGAGGCTTGTGGAAAAAAATCATAGCAACTTGCCCAACCTTAGTTGTAAAACATAAAACCTTTTTTTTTATATCCATTCAGTCATTGTTTGTTTATTGAGATTGAGTTTAGAGGAAGAGACCTTACATTATTTTATATTACAGTAACAGTTCAAAGGTTTTCTTCCCCTTACCGTCACATAAAAAAACCCACTATCCCTAACAGTACACCAAGTGTGTAAACATTTATGTCGCGTAATTTGAATGGTGTGTTGTAAAGTCTTTATTAAAGTAGTGGAACACCTGTGCCAGGTGTTGATCAATTGGTTGTTAGCCCAGCCTAGTCAAAGTCCAAGTCATTCCTTGGTTACACCCTGTGAGAAGAGAGAGGAGGGGAGACACACACACACGCCCACCCCTCCACGCCCACACACACCAATCTGCAAACAGCTGTGGGGATTGGACAAAGTGAGGACGACGATGGAGAAAAATACAAAGGTAAACCAAACAACCAAACAGAAAAGTTACATTATTTTTCTTCTTCCTCCGTTTTACTCGACAGTCATCTAAGAGTTGAAGTTTTTTAATATTTTGACCACTTTATCATGAACTAGAGGGGAGTCTACTGATTGTGAGATTCACTTTCTTTCCCCAACCTTCTTAACTTAAACTGTTTTCTTCAAACGTTTGGAGGTTTCAAGCAAATATGATTACTTTAGTTCTAAATTAGTCAGTATTTCTACTAAAGCTCAACCAAGTTCCCTGAAATAATGACACTTTTCATTGAAAACTATTGTTTACTTAAAAATGTAATTATTATTTAACTTCATTATTGGTTGATTCTTTTTTTCCTTTTTGCCTTCAAAAAGACTAAAAATCCATAAAGGCCATTTAATGAAAGTGACATCAATTGGTTTTCAAGTGAACTCAATCATGGAAAACAAGATAAGCTTCAACTGACACCGTCTCCTTACTTTTTTTATTTATCTTAAATATGTTAAACATGTATGAGTAAACCTTAAAGTTCCACCCTGTTAAGATAGATCGTGGAAAGTGTCTGTTCAGTAGAATTTAAAAAACATTATATTCGATTTAGTCTTTAAAGGTTCGTTATTCTGTTGAAGGTTAACTAGCTAAATGTTGACCACATAAAGAGCTGCAGGTAGATTAGTTAGAAAAGTTCCACCCTGTTAGGTTCATGAACCAGACAGGGTGGAAATTAGGATGAAACGTAATCATCTAAAGTAAAATAAAAATGTCAGATGATGGAATAGTGTTGCAAAGTAGTTTGAGGTATTAACAGATGTCTGCCTGTTTTCATTTCACTAGGTTCCCCTAGTGGGGAGCAGTGAGGACCCACCAGTACCTGTCAAGGCAAAATCCACTACAGGGACGTCGCCTGTTTTTACAAAGAGAGCGAGGACAAATACTCTGGCCAGGCTTTGACTTGAAACAGGCAATCCTGCACCGACGATTAAAATCGTCCGATTGTAGAATCAGAGACATTGATTTCTCCACCCTGTTATGATACGATCCACTGTGTGATGTTCCAGTCCACCCTGTTTGAAAATCTGCTTTTATTAAATATTATTACAGAGACATTAGGTGCTGTGAAATTTTCTGTGCCATGTTGGGAATTAAAGACCAATTAATGCACATGTAGGTATAGGTTTTTTAAATTACTGATATTTTCTATGCTGTCAGTAATAATGGGTAAAAAAACCCAACAAAAAAAACAGTTATTGTTTACAATAGAGACATAAATGATACGTAGCTACATGATGTGTTACAATTTAAAGAATAAAACATATTATATAGTAAAAGGGACACATTCTTTTTAAGAAAAAGTCACTATTTATCAAAATGTACATGTTTAACTATTTGTGGTCTATAAGTAAATGTCCCTAGAAGGGTGGAGCACGTTCAGAGACAATGGTGAGAAAAAACACATGTATGAATTTATCCAACCCTGAGCTTGCCCATTATTTATTTCTTACTGTTCAACATGTTAGTGTTGTAGCAAAATATTTAAATCTTAAAATATTATTACTTTATTTCAAAAGTCCTGAAGCCAAAATGTTGCCGCATAAAAAGAATCAGCCTATTAATATATATATATTTTTATGTTTTGTTTACAAAATAAACAGATTAATCCAACGGTATTCATCTTGTAATTTATCTGATATAAAAACAAACAAAACCAATTGACTGACAGATTGATTAACCCTTTCTATGACCTTCATTATTTCAACAATCAACTCTGTGCGTTCTTGTTGCATTGGGAACAAAACACAAGGCAGATGCAGTAGAACAATGAAAAATAAATATTTAAGATGAAATATCACAAAAATAATTTAACCCCCCCGCCCCCCAAAACAAAGGCATTTATTTCAGAACTTTTTACAACACATTTCTTCGTTATCATCTTTACGAGTTTATTTTTCTTATCTGTGACCACTTCTAAAACAAGGTAAGATAAACTTTATTGTCCCTAAGGAAGCTTTTCAAGGACACAGACACAGACTGCTGCACGTAGTCTACAATTCATGACCTCAATAAAAGTACATAAAATATACATAAAATTTTAAAAATCCTTACCTAAAGTCAGAGTCAGGGGCGGGTTTATAGCAGGTAATCAATATATATATATATATATATATATATATATATATATATATATATATATATATATGTAGAAGACTGTTTGCGTCTAAACAGGCGATATATATATATATATATATATATATTTTTTTTAACCTGTAAGTAAGTATCGCCGCCGCTCTCTCGGCTGATATGACACTTTATTATCAGCCGCTGCTAATAAAGTGGCTGATAATAAAGTCTTTCTATGTCCCAATCGGACATAGAAAGAAAGAGGAGCGGTTTAATTGTCAACACGTCAAAAAGCAAGGAGAAAGAGAAAGAGCTGGTGGAGCTGTCCTCTGTGCGTGTGTTTGTATTTCATAATAAAATGAAAAAAAAATAATAATAATAAAAGTCCACCAACAAAATTCATTAAACAAAGCAGCTTTAAAAAGACAAAATAATGGGAAACGAATAAAAAAAACCCCTCTTCATATACACCTATTACATAATGAAGGGAAATTATTCATTTTTAGGTTGTTTTCAGATGGCAAGAATCAGAAATCAGCCAGTATCTGAAAGGGAAGGTGCTCCACCTGTATGGAGGTTCCACCGCCAGGCAGTGGTTTGAATATTTGATCTCAACAACACCAGGTAGACGCACAATAGGAATGTCCAGCAACAACTGAAACTGCTTCATGCTGCAGCTAATCTGTTCTGTGCAAACGTTCAGATCTCAAGATGTTTGACTTGAGAAGTCCAAAGCAAACGGGACCTTTCCTGGCCTTGGATTATAAAAACAACATCTTAGTGACGTTCCAGTGCCACGGCCCTCCCATTCGTTTCACTGACCTGTTAGTCAGTCAGATGCGTTATATTACCAGTGAACTGAAAAGTTTGTTTGGCGGCACTGTTGTAGTAATCGGCATCTGGTCGCACTTCAGCACTTTCCCCGTTGAGGTCTACATCCGGCTCCTGCTGACCATACGGAGGGCAGTGGAGCAACTGTTGACCAGAGCTCCAGGTACGCTGGTCATTATCAGGACCGCGAACCCCAAAGCGCTGACCCTCTACGAGACTCTGACCAACAGTGACTGGTTTTCCTTACAGCGTGACAAAATACTCAGAACAATATTTAAAGGGATGAATGTGAAACTGGTGGATACCTGGGAGATGACCTTGGCCCATCACCTGCCACACAGCCTCCACCCACAGCCTCCCATAATAAAGAATGTGATTGATGTTGTTGCCTCCCTGCTGAGAGTTTTAAATCAAACAGTCGGAAAAAAAATTGTAAAGCAGGGAAGGACCTCATAAAAAGGCAACTATGCAGTCAAAGTCTATTTCCAGTGCGATCTGGAGCACAGAAGAAATGCCAGCCAACAGTTCAGATGATGGACTAAATCATTAACCAAACAGAAGTAGACTGAGAACATTTAACACTGGCATGTTTAAATTAAAAAGACTTTTTTATACTAAGAACTCAAACAGCCAACATCAGCTTTTGCCTGGAACTTGCCCAGTTCCTTTTCATTTTTATATGTGAGGTCAAGGATCAACAAGGTGAACACAAAAAACAGCATCAGCCACCAGTTCCAGATTCTTTCATTTGTGACATTTGACTACTCCTCCTCCTCCTCCTCCTCCTCTTCCTCCTCCTCCTCCTCCTCCTCCTCTTCCTCCTCCTCCTCCTCCTCCTCCTCCTCCTGCTGCTGCGAGCTTCTTCTTCTTCTTCTGTTGCATTTTATGGCAGTTTACAGACTTTGTGCATTACCGCCATCAACTGGACGGAGATGTAACTTCAGAAATTAATTTTTACTATACACCTCCAAATAAAAAAAATAACTAAATTATATTCATGCTTATACACTCTCACACACACATACATACTAAATCCTCTCAGCTAATTTTGTATCTTTTAAATATTTAATAAGTGCTTGAATTATGTCATGTGATCGATGCTTCCCTAATAAATTATCCATAATTACTGAATTTCCTATTACCTCTTCCAGTTCTTTCCTCTCTTTTATATATTTCTTACAATAAATCAACACATGTTCTACTCCTTCTGTAATAACAACAATCACCTGATGGATGTTTCCCTATTATTTTTAAACCACTATTTAAACTAGTATGCCCAATTCTCACCCTGTTTATCCATATTTCCTCTCTCCTATTCATTATGCTATTATTTCTTATGATGACCTCCTTCCGTATTTTATGTAAATGCCTTCCTCTTTCTTCTAAATTCCATCTCTCCTGCCATACATTATTTATTTTATCTTTAATAATTACTTTTATTTCTGCTCTACTTAGTGGGACATGATATTCAATTTCTCTTGCCTTAACTGCTTCTTTAGCCAACTTATCTACTTTTTCATTACCTGCAATTCCTTTATGTGCTGGAACCCACGTGAATTGAACACTTATCTTTTGTTGCTTTATACCATACAGTATATCAAATAACTAACTTCATCTAAAAGATCTTGACTGCTATCAGATTCTCCCCGAGCTTCCAAGAACTCTCTGTTTTTATGGCCAATTGGCAACAGACCTGGACTTGAGTGGACCAAGCCACAATTAACAGGTAAAAAAACAACAAAACGAAAAACAAAGTCTAAACAGAGAAACAAGAATAAATTAATCTAATTTGTAACCTCATCTACATAACGTAAGAGTCTGAAAAATAAACCACGTAATACAAGATAACTCAAAAAGTTACTGTAAAGAAAAACAAACAAAGCAATGCTCCAAAGAAAACCCTCTAATTGGTAGAACCCAGCAAGGTGATCAGTGACATCATCCAGCCATTTAAGCAGGAAATGCTGGGCCGGCCCCTCCCACTGCCCTGCTGCAGATCTACAAGGGGCAAACAATGGTGAGTAAAAAGGAAAACAAATACCATGAATATACTTTGAAACAAAATGAACAAGTTCAACCAATAGCCCAGATGTAGTAGCTTTAGCCTAAACATATGCATATACAATAGATGGAAACTGCAGCATAATGCTAACAACGGGATAGTTAGTGAAGCAAAGTTGCAAACCAATGTTTACGTTTAAGCATTAGGAATCAGAAATAAGAATAAGGGACAATTGGTGAACACAAACTGAGCCACTTTGTCACAGATCACAGTTTTTTTTTTTTTAAAGAAATAAATCAGGCTCCTACTAAACAAGAGTGAATTGTTCCGTCTTTGTTCAAATTTTCTTGTTTTGAATATTGAAGTTGTGAATTTGAACGTTATTTCTGACTTGTTCATGTCTCTCTCATCACATTGTGTCCGATTGTGATGGTGCTTCTGTAACAAGCAAAAAAAAAAAAAAAAAAAAAGTGACCCACAGCTAGGTATAGCCCCAGTCTGTGAGACCGGACAGACTCCGGTCTCAATTTTTATGACAGGACAAATAAATTGTCAGGAATGTTTTTGATCCGTCCTCCAAAGTTTCCCCAGAACTGCATTCATTTTTTTGTTGGTTTTTTTCCTACTTTCATCTTCACATCTCCCTGTCATCAACAGATTCTTTTTTTTTTTTGTCAAGTATTACACTCACAGACGTGTTTTCCTTTACTCTTTTGTTCTCTTCTTCCTCAGGAAACTGAGACGGGCTGGACTTTCCTCACGGCTGCTCATGAACTTTCACAGGGCGACGATCGAGAGCATCCTCTGCCTCAACATGACTGTGTGGTATGGCAGCTGCACAGCACTGGAGAGGAAACGACTGACACGGGTGGTGAGAACAGCACAAGGCATTGTGGGATGCCCCCTCCCAGACCTGGACTCCATTTACACAGACCGGGTCAAGAAGAGAGCTGGATCCATAGCCATGGATCCCAGCCACCCGGGCCACAGACTGTTTGTGCCGCTGCCATCAGGCAAGCGGTACAGGAATATATGGACTACAACAAATAGACTGAGAAACAGTTTCTTCCCCACAGCCGTCAGAGCCATTACTCCCTGCCGCCGCCCCCTCCCACACACATCATGTGGTTGAGTGCTTTTTAGTTCATTTTAGTTGTATATATTGTTATTATTATTATTGTGTGTTTGTTTATTTTATTTATTGTATATATGTGACTTTTTGCACGGGAGCTGCAATAGAAATTTCGTTGAATCCTGTTCAATGACAATAAATGCTATCTAATCTTATCTTATCTTATCTTAGCTTTAATTTGAACAAATAAAAGTATTTAAGAAACTAAAGTAAACCATTTGTGGACATGCTTATCAGCGATGTCATCGCCCGCTGCCTCGCTTTACAGGATCACCAGAGCAAAGCGTTGTTGGTTTACTGAACAAAAGAGGAATTTGCTCTGCAATCGCGTCCCATTGTATTGGCTGTGAACTCACTGCAAACAGCTGCGGCACGTGGCTGATTTAGTTGAGCCTTCAGCCCAGAAGCCGAACCCAGAACATGTTAAATTTACGGTAGACAATAACATCTTTATAACTTGGGCCATGTGGACTTTGGATTTGGTGTGAGCAACCGATGGTGAACACTGTTGTAAAAGGTTTCTGTAAAACTTATTCAGTTTGATGGAATGTTGTCTCTGTTAATTTGAACCTTTTTGCCTTGATGTGCAAATCATAATTCATTCTACAAACCCTGGCTCCAAGGCGTCTACCTCACCACCTACAACTCATGACAGACTTCTTGAAAATCTGCACTTCTTCAAACCTTGGACGCCATTTCATCCCAGCACCAAATTTCCTTCACCTACCTCTGTGTTGCTCATTTTTATTCCATCTTTGTAACTACTGGTTGATGTTCCTTTAATGTGATATAGATGAAGTGTCACCAATCACCAGAAATTACCCAATTACAGGTCCTATGCTACAACTTTGTTGCTTTTTTAAAGTTTCCCGCTGGAGAACATATGTGGGATAAAACAACATTTAGCATGTTTCTAATTATGGGAAGCTGTGGGTGGAGGTTGTGCGGCAGGTGGTGGGCCAAGGTCATCTCCCAGGCATCCACAAATCGGACATTGACCCCTTTAAATATTGTCCTGAGTATTTTGTCACGTTGAATTGAAAACCAGTCACTGTTGGTCAGAGTCTCGTAGAGGGACAGAGCTTTGGGGTTCGCGGTCCTGATGATGACCAGCGTACCTGGAGCTCTGGTCAACAGCCGCTCCACTGCCCTCCGTATGGTCAGCAGGCGCCGGATGTAGACCTCAACGGGGAAAGTGCTGAAGTGCGACCAAACTCCGATAACTACAGCCGTGTTTTCACCTCCAACCACACCATCCAGTTCGTTGGCAATGTATCGTATCTGACTGATCGGCAAGTGACCGAAACGGATGGGAGGAGCGTGGCAGCGGAACGTCACTAAGATGTTCTTTGCGTAATTCAAGGCCATGAAAGGTCCTGTCTGCGTTAGACTTTTCAGGTCAAACTTCTTTAGATCTGAAACCGTGAAAAAGAGCAGATTAGATAGTAGCATGAACCAATTTCAGTTGTTACTAGACATTTCTGTTGGGCGTCTACCTGGTGCTGCTGAGATTAAATATTCAAACCACTGCCTGATGGTGGAGTCTCCATACAGGTGGAGCACCTTGCCACTCAAACACTGGCTAATTGCTGAGTTGTTAGTAAGCTGGTGAACTGTGGAGCCATCTAGGGCTCGCCAAATACCCTGGTAATAATAACCAGCAGGTTGAGTGATCACACCTCGTCCTAAAGTCAGAAAGAAGATTAAAAAGATAAACATGTTAAGAAGAAAATCAAGGTCAAAAACAATATTTTTAAAGACACTTTGTTATAGTATTTTTGCACAATTAGATCAAATTTACCTGATGTGTTTGTTGAAACTGTTTCATTCAGAACTGGAAGAAAATTATTTTTGAAAATTTAGTGACTTTATTATTATTATTATTATTATTATTATTATTATTATTATTTCAGCTTAAAACTATTCTACAGTTGTTATGGCTCAGAATAAATACATGTTTATGGAAAATTAGGAAAAACACAAATATGTCACTATAATTGCAGACAGAACAAGTTCGGTTGAGACTCCAGTGGGAGCTTTGAGTCCCGACTAACGATATCTAGGAACATCTGGCAACAAGGTAAACGGGTTAAAATCAAATCTAAATGTATCAAACACAGTCAGCCATAGAGTCGATTCCAAGTAGAGACAATAACATCCAGATCATATAAGGTGCTATGAGAAAGCCAAAATAATGTATCAAATGGAATAAATTCTTATTTCCCGTCCTGTAATTTGTCAAGCAATCCATTGCCGTGTTGTAAACCTTTACCTTTCAGTTTGGGTAAAATAGTGATGTTTGAAGGCCCTGATGATTGAATGAAGACTTTCATGTTGACACCCCTACAGCACACAACAGGAAATGTGTTTAGTAACATCATGTACATCATGTATTTAATAATATAATATTCACTATTACTGCCAGTCAATTTGTAAAAAAAAAAAAAAAATTTTGCAAATAACATTACCTTTGAAAGAGTTTTTCCTCCATTGGCTTTAGTTTCTTTGGCTTGTAGCAGAACCAGGGCTCACCGGTGCGGATGTCGGTGAAGTTGCACAGTTTTTCCGGTGGCTCCTTGAGGCACACGTTGCAAGAAGTAGCTTCAGTGACTGAGCCAGCGCGGAAGTTGCCTTTTAAAGAAACTCTGTCAGGGTTCTGCTGGGTGATTCTTTCCAGCACAGTGACCGCCTCGCTGGGATGGACCAGGGTCACCTTTTTGAAAAGAGCCGGAAAAAAGTCCTATGACATAGAATGAAGTATCTGAAATACTTGTAAGTACAATCTGGTGTTTCTGGTTTAGGTACGTAGAATTGTCCTTGTGGTCTGCCACAGGGACAGAGACCCCAGCTCTCGCCCAATGGCTGCTGGAGAATAAAAAATAGCACATGACCCCCCAAGTATAGTCTGCTTTATATGATGGTGAGACACATTTGTCCTCCTCTGGTGCTTCTCTTGTGTTTTGTCGTCTCTCCCTATGTTTATGTTATTCCCTCTGAACCTAACATGTTGTAGGTTGGAAATAAAGTCACCCAAACATGAGATTGTCTGTTTCCTCTTATCACAAATCATTAAAAAGGTTCATTTATTTGAGAGTTAGGACACATTACTGGTTCGCTCATCAAGAAATGTTTTAGTCTCACCTCAACCTGTGCGCTTCCTTCCCAGAGTAAAGAGAACGCAGCAGTGTAAGAGCCATTGCGATGATCCAACACTCGTCCTGCAACGCCTGCAGAAAGAGTCGGGTTGTGCAGCCGAGCGAGCAGAACATCTCCTCCTGACGACTTGCGGCGGCCGTGGAAGTCGGCGATTTGTATCAGGACCTCCAGCTGATCCCCAACTCGCCAACTTCCTCCGCCGTTTCTTGGCAGAACGGCGAAGGTGCTGTGAGCTGGACTACTGGTGTCATTCAGAGAGAAGTTAGGCGGGAGAGAAGGAGTTTCAGGCCAGGTGATGGACTCCTTCAACAGTTCTGCCTCCAGAACGTCTTCTGGTAACACAGAGTGGAAAGAGCAGATGTTGGCTGGCTCTGGAGGCTCAGTGGGACGTTTTGACCTTGTGGTGTTGGGTGTTGGAGCCTTAGTGGTGAGAACGCTCATCTTTAGCTAGAGGAAAGTTTAGAGACCAATCAAAGTAAATGATTGATAAATACAGTTGTATTCATCAATTAAAAATACAGTTTATGTATGTGTTTTGTATGAAATACAGTTTCATACAAAATACTGATTTACAGTACAAATTTACTTTCACATGATGTTATATTTGTCAAGGATGAGAGTGCACTTATTTCAGGTTGAAAACGCATTTCTTATTTCCACCACATTGTGGTTCAGTAGCGTATGCCTGTTTGATTACTTTTGATTGTAAGGTAAATAAGTATTATCTGCTGAACAACAGAAAATATGGTTGGTGATATTTTGATGTGTGCTTCAGCCCCTTAAGCAAGGCTGATAATCTTACCCTGATATTATCTTTGCCGTCTTTCTCAATCTATTTTATTCATGAGGCTAAATCCAACAACTGCACTATCTGGAGGGATGATGGTCGTACGGCCAGAACGTTACTGTATTTTTATCAGCCTCATACGATGCGCATGCTGTTGGAGTCAGCATTTTAAAGATGACAAGTACTCACCTCCGATAACCTGCAGGTTATATGATCAGTGATGTTTTCACTGTAAAACATGACCCATGAAGCAAGGCAGGCCAAGAACAGGAAGATCCAACCGTACTTCAGAGGAAAACGTTTTCTGGACGTCTGGCCTTCCATGATGACTGGCCCTGCGTTAAAAGACTAAATAAAATAAAAAAAACACTTATGTACTGATAGGAAATGTTTTGTTTTTCTCTTTTTTGTGACTTCAAAATAAGCAAAAGAAGTTTTTTTCTGGGATAATATTTTCCTTCCTTAATAATTCTGTTTTGCCCCAAAGTGCCGGTGGAGCATGAAGTTCCAATCAGTTCAATTAAGAGCGGAAATAAACGTATCGTCACGAGTTTCATTTCAGTGAATTGAAAAGAAAAAAAATATATTATTTAATTTTCATTTCATTTCAACTTCAGCCACAGATTGGATTCTCAAGTTGTAGATCTAATGTAATGCATGAATGAGATTAATATGACATTGACATACATTAAAAAAAGTTCAGATAACATTAAAATCTATGATTTTCATGTGAACCTCTGAATACCTACCGGGAATCAATGTGATGCGTTCTTTTTCTGATCTGTTTGAAAAAAATGTCTCCCCTCTGCTTAATAATTTTAAACGTGACCTCCAAAGGTGGAGTGTCCTAAATTTATATCTAACTGACAAAGTAGCATATATTAAAATGAACATCTTGCCAAGATTTATGTATCTTTTTCAGAGTATTGCAGTTTTTCTCCCAAAATCATTCTTCAGACTCATTGATAAACAGCTGACCTCGTTCATGTGGCGTAATAAACACTCTAGAATCAATAGGCGTTTCCTTCAGAGACACAAGGAAGAGGGGCTATGGCTCTACCTAACCTGCTGTATTATTACTGGGCAGCAAACCTACAAAAAGTAGTCTGTTTGCTCCAACAACCAGATGTTGACTGGTACCAATTAGAACTGAATGCATGCAAGTCATCATCTTTCCCTGCATTAATTACCTCAAAGCTTCCCCTCTCTCCCAAGCAACACTCCTTTTCTTCTGTGATACACTATTAACTATTTTTAGGATGTTTGCCTGGGGGCTAGAGAAGTTTGCACATTCCTGTGTTAGCAGCTTTCTGTGGGGCTGATTGGTTGCGGTCAGCCTCATGCCCTTGTAAGGGCATGTCCACAGAAGGTTCCAGAACATCCTGTAGTAAAGGTCATTGGTCAAATTCTTTGTGTGACTGTGTGAAAAAGCCCAACCTCCTTCCTTGTTTTTTTCTAATAAAGAGCAGTGTAGACAAAGAGCTGGCAGAGTTGATCCCAGACAGTGTTTGATGGCGGCTCTCCGCGTCTGGGTTTCTGCTCTCCTCTTCTGCAGAAAAGTAATTTGTGTCTCTGGTTGATTCTTTGCAGGTTAGGACCTAAAATAAACCCATCAACAGCGTTCCTCACCATTTCGATATCTCCAGATTCGTGACTTTGTTCGTAACATTAGTCCTTGCTTTCCCAATTTACCCCCAAAGGGAGGAATGGACATAATTTTGCAAACTCCAACACAATGTAGAGGTTTCATCTCCAAAATTTATAATAGCATCTCATCACTCAATACAGCAGAGCTCAATGAGATCAGGGCAGAATGGTCAGAAGAACTTGGAATACACATTTCTGATGAGACCTGGAATCACGCATTACGTGGACTAAATGGGTCGACATCATGCGCTCGACTTGGACTAATTCAGTTCAAGATCCTTCATAGGATTCATTACAGTAGAGTCAGACTCTCAAGGATCTATTCTACAGTCAGTGAAACCTGTATCCATTGCCATATAGCTAAGGCCAATTTATCTCACATGTTCTGGTCCTGTAACAAACTGTGCAACTTCTGGTCTACAACTTTTTCAAATCCTATCCGAAGCTTTTGAAATAGGTTTCCAACCCAGAGCTGAACTGGCAATATCTGGAATCCCAGGGGAGGGTATATCATTAACATATGATTATAAAAATGTACTGGCTTTTTCAACTCTCCTCGCCCGAAGAAGAATACTATTAGCGTGGAAATCAGAACACCCACCCAAGGCTTCTCTTTGGTTGAAAGATCTGTCCCTGTTCCTTAAGTTAGAGAAGATCAAATTTTGTGTTAGAGGTTCGATCCAAAAATTTTATAAAACTTGTTATTATTTTTGAGAGACTATTATTTTATTTTGAGAGACTGGATGCCCTCCCTAAAGCCTGAAAGTTGTACAGGAGCTGGCTCTGCTGTGTGTGTGTGTGTGTGTGTGTGTGTGTGTGTGTGTGTGTGTGTGTGTGTGTGTGTGTGTGTGTGTGTGTGTGTGTGGGTGTATGTGTGCCCCCGGCCCGGCAGCTTCGGCGGTTACTTGTGGTTCTGGCTATTGACAGTGATTGTCAACCTGTGTAGTTTTAAATATCCACGCCCTGTCTTAGTTTGTGTGCTCATTACAGGCTGTCCACTCCACATTTTTGAGTTCCGTCTTGGTCTTTTGGTTTTTCATACTTGTGTTTTGTGTTTTTTTTTTTTCTTTTTCAGCTGTATAATTATTGTTGTTTTTATTGTGTGTCTTTTTTTTTTTTACCCTTTTATATTTGTCTTTATTTTGTTGTTTCTATTGTTTGCAGCAAGGTATGGATGGATGGGGAGAAGTAGGGGATGGAACAAAAAAAAATGCCATGTTTGCTTTGCTCCTGTGGTCAATGACCTGTTGTTGATGGATGATTAAATACAATTATTGTTTTTAAAAAGATTATGACTCTCCTTAAAAAAAAAGAAAGATAGAAAACAACCAAAAAAAAAAAAAAAAGCACACACAGAAATCTTGTCATTGCTGAATCATTTCTGTGTTAGCTGGGAATGGGAAATTTTTCTCCGGTGAAAATGATCTCCGCCCTGTCAACCTGTGATGTTCAGAAAGTATATTTAGTGCCAGCGCGGCATCTGCACATCTCTAATATTCAGTAAGCAATTAGACAAAAATGCATCACAAACTCGACGCCTGTTCGTTATCCTGCAATAGCTAGCCCCGCCCACTTCATCACAACCCTCCGGGACTGACTACTGACCAGTTCTCTGTCTAACAGGTCCGGAAAATCTCTAAGACCTGGGTATTACCCTAAATGAGATCTATAAGAGATAATCTATTCAAACTGGTATCGAAAGCGATTCGTCTAGCTCTAACTACCTCCAATCCAGAAGTTACGACCCTTTTCAGTTAAGAAACAGTCAGCTGAGTAGCCCTCACAGCTGCATAATTCCAATAACCACTCCTGTTAACGGTAGCTCGCTTTCTAAAATATAACTTGCTCTTGGAACCGGCTAGATTAAATTTAGTGACTTGGATGTAAGTCCCTGGGTCATTATTTTACTCTCGCCAAAGGAAATTATGAAGCCTCCTTTTCACTAGAACCATGTACCTTAGTTTCACCTTTATTAAAAGAACTGAAAAATGATTAAATGACTCAATTAATTCCAATGTCCACCAACCTCATTAGAATTTCAGAGTAAGAATTTATTAAGCAAGCTTAAGCAGGGATATGTGACATACAAATCAATAATCAATTATATATAAGTCAAGAGCAGTGTAATAAGATCAACATGTACAATCATACCCTCCTGTCTCTTTCCCTAACCTATGTCGCAGATTCTGAGATAGCTTTTTAGGAAGCGAGTTCAACTCATACCCAGTTGGTGGTGGATCTTTAGCAACAGGAACGTCCGAAAACCTTGGTCCGAGTCTTTATCCTTTGTGTGAAAAACTCCTCTTTAGAATAGAAGCAAAGTAGAGAGGGTTCAATTGCTTTTGAAAACCCAACTCTTTTATCCCTCCGGGACCTTTGTCCTTTCTCCAAGTCTGTTGCAATGTTTGGGTTGAGGTAAGACCGACGATCGAATCAGGAACCCGGGTTGGACGATTGGAACTTGTCTCCCTTTGGTGGCACGAAGCTTCAGCTTTCTCCCGTGGCTCCAGGGTGTGGTCTGCTGTTGTTTCCTCAATCTGCTTCTTCGTGTTAGAATCTGTTCAGAACTGCTTGCGACAGCAGGAACTCACAAGTTCCCCTTCTCCTTTTTTCCCTTTTCCTTTTAACATTAAAAACTATGTGCTTTTCTCTGATTAATTTTTAAACACAGTCAAATATTAAAACTATGTGCTGATTTCCATTAAGCATTAATCATAAGCATTAATCACCTCTATCACTTATTATAAATCATCAAACTTTGAAACACAGTCAAATATTAAAACTATGTGCTGATTTCCATTAAGCATTAATCATAAGCATTAATCACCTCTATCACTTATTATAAATCATCAAACCTTAATCATTTCATTGTTGTCATGTTATTACAGATCATGATTCGTACACTTCAGAATCATTCAGTGATTACTTACATACAGTCATTTTACCTATTGTATTCATCCATGTTCAACTTAATCATTATCAAAACACTCAATCATTATAAATCAAAACACAAGATCGCTTTATTTCCTTCAGGCTTTCATGCACCTTTTTCTGTGTGTACCTAGATAGATCTCAAACCTCATACCAGTTTTCTTGACACGCCTTTAATGCAAGAGGCTCATTAAACAAGTCGGGTTGGATTCCAGGACCTGACAAAAGCAGCTCTGATGTTTTGCATGGTGATATTTTGACTGGTACTGTGGGAAAATTACCATAGATCAATTCATGCAAGACTCAATAAACATAAGTCAGGATGACAAGCAAAGGGATCATCCCTTTGTTCTTAAGTACTAAAGAACCGATGTAGACGGTTCTTAAGTCAATAATAGAGGAATGATATTGCGTGTGATACTAGAGGGAGTTTTGACAGTTTGTACTTTAGGATTGTTTGTCTTTCTTTCTGTAAGGCTAAATTGATTTCATCCTTTGGTCTCGTCAGAACAAAATTCTTTCCTATTGTGTTCTGACACTGTGAGACTGCAAATATATTTAATTTTTAACCATTAAATGCTGCAAAAAAACCCAACAAACAACAGAATAAGACCTAAACCACAGAAGACTTTGACACATTTCTGCTTTATGTTTGGATTCATGTGTGTTTTCAAATCACTCTTTTGATTATACTGCTGCAGTTTCTTTAAACTCTTTTCAGTCACAGTAGCTTTCCCAGGTATTTCAGAAATGACAGAAACAACAAAGCAGTTCAACCTGGGGGAAAATATAATATAATACAATATAACATAATATATAAATAATAAATAAATATAATAACAATATATAAATGTAGCTAGTTCGATTGTATCTTTTCAGAAGCATCCAAACGTTGACATACAGTAAAGTGCAGCCTGAGCGTGGCTTAACAGATATTTAAATTAAAAAAAAGTTGATTAAAAAAAAAAATTTAAATTTCTATTTTATTGTTTTAAGAGATCACAAGCCAAGAGACAGAGAGGTTTCCTCAGTTATCCGACCATCATTGTTTTCTCAAACTACACAAAAGCAGTTTTAAAAATAAAAGCTGTTCAATGTTTTTTTTCTTATACACAAGAAATTAGATGAAACCGCCTGATTTATACAAAGACAGAATGAATCTAATAATTATATCACATGTTAAGTCAATTTTCCTCCATTTACCTTTTGGGTTTGGTTCTGTCGTCGCCTGCTCCTGCCGCACTGAACAGACTGCCCAGCTCACACTTCTTCTTTTTTCTGTGTAACGCCTCTGCTTGTGCAAGCTTACCATAGTGAACAGTGTCTCACCGTGGAATATTTCTGGGTGTTATTAGGCTCCTTGAGTCGTGATCTCTTTCGTTCAAAAATTCCAATTTGTTTAGTTTTACATTTAATTGAAATAACGTTTTTTGTTTTTTTTTATGATGATGATGATACAAGCCTTTTATAGCCAAGTCGTGTTTGACACTAAATCAAAAAAATCTGAATATTATTGGAAAGTTTGTTTATTTCACTAACTTGTCGTATTTGTATTAATCACGCAAAGTGGGATTTTTGAATCCTTTCTGTTATCTTGATGATTTACAGCTTAGTAAAACACAACATTCAAGATTAGAATATTACAAGAGGCTAACAAGAATATCTTGACTGATCTATTTAATTATTTATTTGATTAGCCGATTAATAATTAATAACTCGATAGCAAAGGGCAAGATGAGAAATTCTGGATAAAACATATTTACAAACAAAAAAGTTTTTTTGTAATTTTTTTTCTGCAAAATGTTTGTAATTTTTGTGCAATTTTGGCACAATTGCCTTTCTTGAGTCCGTCTACTCCAGTTAACACTTAACCCATTACTAAACCAGCTGGCGATTACTTCAATAAACAATCATTTCTACCGGATTTTCACAATATATCAGCTACTACAATGGACAGAGGAACTAACAAGTTCATGTCATCAACTGGGAGGAGGTTACTGGTTTCTCAGTCACAAGCTGGTTGCAAACCTGAGGCCAGCAGGTGTCAGTCAGTTATGGTAGATCTGAACTTTGGTTTGATGACGTCAATATGAGAAGCTACAGACTTTAAAAATTTTTTTTTTATTATTATTAAACAAACAGTATACAAAGACTCATTGAGGTATAAGAAGATTGCAACATAGGTAGAAAAAATAAACAAAAACAAGGGGCTAAGACTAAAGACAAGCACATAAACAGTAAGGCAGATGAATAACAATAGAGCAAGATTTTAAAACAAAAGAAAAGTAGAGATACTGGCAGTTACGTTTTTTTGCAGAAACAGATTTCAAATGTTTCAATGAGGTGTAATACAATTTAAATTGGTTAAGAAAAAAATCAAAACAAGGTGTAGGACCTCTCCATTTACAGCAGTGTAGAATGGGCATCAGCCAATGAATAGCGGCCCCTCTGGTAAGGTCCATAGTGGTTGAGAAAATGGCGGAAGTACATACAGAGCCAACAGTGCTGTAGACAATTATTCTTATACAATACTTAAAAAAAACAAAACAAACGCTATGTAAAACATTACTAAATAAACACAAAAGTCAAATTTGAATAAGTGTTTCATTAGGAAACCCTTTAAAGCAAATATTCCAAAAGATAAATATTAGAGTGCGGTAGTCTACCAAGCGGAGCAGTTGTACACAGAGGTTTATGTTTTTTTGTCATTACGTGACAAGTCAAAAAGTATCATTAAGGAGCTTCTTTGTGTATAAAATGGGTGGAACAGTTATTCTTCTAACTGACTTGGGAGATTTGTCTCACATGACACCAAACTGAAAACAGGCTGGACTGGCTGTCTCAGTGTCTGCAGGAATACTTTCAGCAACAGAAGCGCCATTTTTTTTTTCTCCAGAACACTATTGCGACTAGCTCCACTGTACGGTGTCGCGCTAACTAACTGCGTCTAGTTGCCGTGGCACCCAGACTGAAATAATTATTTAAGCCAGGCTTTCTTCACACAGACAGGAAACATGTTGTTTTTGTTATTATCTTGCTCTTCTTCTTATTGCACCAAAAACTATTTCTGATCAGAGCGAGGAGAGCCTCTCTCAAACGTTGATATAACCATGTGTGTCATGATGGAAACGTTTTTTTTTTTTGTGCTTTCATTTACATTCTGTTCCGAAACCGAATGCCAGTCTACAGGCGTTCGCTATAAGCCTGCCCATAATGTAACCATTTAGATGACCGTCTGAGTCCGGTTCTTGAACACACTGCACAAGAGACAAGAGAAAGACAAAGGAAGCATCAGGCTTAAGCAGCAAATTAGGATCTGCCTAGGATTCTCTGACAGGTCCGAGTTTCATTCTGTGTGCAAACAAAGAGTCAAAAGTTTTAGACTTTCAAAGATTACAAATGAAGTTTGACATGCTTGTCGGATTTTTCTTTCTTTTTTCTTTTTTTTTTTTTAGAAATGATGAAGGATTAAAGTATCATGCGCAGTGCCAGATCAATCAATCCCTTGTTATTTTTCTAAACAAGTGGAGCACAAAGGGCTTTACACAAGACACGAACAGGAGGCAATGAAAAAGGAAGCAAGAAAAGCGTGTAAGAAGCTAAACGCAGTCAAAAATCCTCAGCATGGGTTTGAGCCGTCACTTGACAGAGCATCGTGCCAAAGAAACAACAAAGAAATATAAGAAACAATTCGGTTTAGACTTAAGAAAAGGAGTTGGTGATGCTCACAAATCGGGAGAACGACGATACACAAAGTCGTCAACGGCTGTTCCAAGTGTAAAAAAGTGGAGTGAGAAATATGAGCAAGAAAATGAAAGAGAGCCACAGAACAGAGGACAAGTCTGGCAGAGGTAGAAAACCAAAGACTTCTACAACTCTGGAAAGAAAACTAGTGAGAAATGTGTCTAAAGACCCCAGAAGAACTATAAATATATAAATATATATATATATATATATATATATATATATATATATATATATATATATATATATATATTCTAATTTATTGAATATGACTGAAGTTATATAAAGGTGTATGTGGTACACATTTTACAGTCATATTCAATTAAACTGAATGTTATTGTCAAGTCTATATATTGTTTAGTATTTCAGTAACTCGGGCCACCAAGTAGACTTCATTGTATTTGTTGATTTGACAGAAACTAAAGTCATTCATCTCTTAACCATGATTTTGTATTTGCTCCTATTTAACGAATGGCTTTTAACTATTCAAAGAAAATCACTGAGCGGTGCTGAGCACTTCATGTGTTTGGGGAAAAAAAAAAAAAAAAAAGCTTTATTCCACTGTGTCAGTGTCCCTAAACGGTCAATGTGTTCTGTTTCAGGAAGGAAGGCCTTGATTCTCATGCAGGGTTGTCATTTAACTCAATTGTCTCAGGGACGCTTCGGTTCCCAATGGTGAATGTGATGTTTGAACCTGAGCTCCCCGAGCTTCTTCAGGAGTCGCTGTACTGTAGATAAAGATGGGAGTGGACACAGTGTTGGCTCTGCAGTTGCACTCTTAGGACCGCTCACAATATCTGACACCTTCATTTATACATTTTTTTCAGCGTTTAGTGTTTAGGGTTTTCTTCCTCTTGTCCTGACTGCTACCTTTGCAGGTCTTTGCAGTTACTTCCTCTATCGGCTGCGTGTTCCCAACCACTGCATTCAGGAATCCTTTCTTTGTCCAGCTTCTCTTGACGTTATTAGGAACGTAATCAGTACTTTGTGCTGAAAAAGCTTGCGTGGGGTTTAACTCGTTTCCTCTCTAAACTTGTTAGAAAGTCAAATGTCTCCACTGTGTTTTTCATGCACAGTCACCCTAACAGGTTTGGTGGAAACTTCGACTTGTGCCGAGAATCGGGCGTCAACCCTGAGAAAACCGTAACGCGACAACACAGTGTCTTCTGTCAAGGCCATGCACAAAGGAATGTGTAATGGTTTCTGCCTCCCATTAACACTGATGAAAGGCGTTTATTATATTTAGGTCCCAGTCGTCTGCATTCTGATCTAATTTTAGCTCCTTGCACATCATTGCTGTGAATTTGCGTCCTTCTCACTTTGGACTGGTTTGTAATCTGCTATCGTAGCTAGTAAGACTTTGCGGTTTTAGTGAGTTCTCTAACCGTGAGGAGACTTTTTTAAAATCTTCATTATCACACTTCACTTGTGAAGGCAAACAACTTCTTGTTCTCCTTTCTTCCCCTTTGTTAAGAGTGGTTGTGTGTCACAGCGTGTTTATGTCACGCAGAAATAAAATGTGATGGATTTGGTCAATAACAGTCCTGGACATGCTGATCAACTTAAGAAAATTAAAGATGAAATTATTATTTTTCATTTTTAAAATACCTATAAAAATGCCTCTGTTTGTACATTTGATGGGATGTTTTGGGGGATTACACTTGTAATTTATTTATTTATTATTATAACATCTTTATCCCTTAACAGCCACATTGTATTTGTTGTTGTAAATGATTATTTTATTAATGATTTTCTGTTTCTGTTCACCAGGTTTGATCCATTTGGCCTCACACACTCGACTCAAATAAATGAGGCAACGTTTCGACTCCACCGATTTAGATGCGAGGCAGATTGTTTCTTTAAAAAAAAAAAAGTAACTAAATAGTATTTTGTGTACAATAAATTACGTTTAATAGTAGCGTTGCATTTTTATGTTTAAGGCTTAAGCTCAAAAGCTAGATGTGTCTCATTCGTTCATTTGATGCATTATAGGCCTCAGTGCAGCAGATCTTTACCAAAGGGATAATTTGTTTTAGTTGAAGCGCAGTCTTTCTTTCTTCAGAAACTCAGATGAATTAATTATCAAAAGCAATCTGGGTTTCTTTTTCTTCTTTTTTTCCTGTTTATTGCTCTACAGTGAAATTTTACATCTAAAAGGAAAGAGCAGAAACATGACAGATTCATTTTCATAGTTCTGCTTCGACGTTACATTTAGTCTCCAGCTCCGTTTCTGTGGTTTAGCCCTGGATTTATTGGACTTAGTTTCTGGTTTGTCTTTAAATCGTGTTGCAACCAGTTTGGTTCAAGGCTCACTGAACAACAATGGTGAGCGACTACGTGGGCAGAAATATTTTCCACGTGTTGCCTACGTGCCACAGGTGATGTGATCAATTTTAAATCATTTGACAGGGTAGTTTGACAAGTTTTATGCACTTACTGTCCCACGCTTTTATCAAACTTTTACTTTGATCAAATGTAATGCTTTATGTAAACACACGTATAAATTCTGCATGTACCAATGTTGTTCTGTTTATGCTCGACATCATCTTGTTACTCCGTGTAGCAGCTTTACTTGTGCTTTAGAACAGACCGGCCTTCGTGTGAATTTGGGCTTTATCTTCTCATTAAGACGCAAGAGAACGAAGCAAACTCAAAGGAAAAAATCGTATTCATATCCCTTTCATTTCTTTTTCACGGTCAGATGGATCATTGACGGTTTAAAATTTCAGAGTTTTCGCTCTGTTTTATTTTTTTACTTATCTCAAAAAGGTGAGAGTCTTAGACAACTGATCTTCAATGAGCAGGAAGCAAACTTAGAATTGAAGTTATGTTAATATATGTGTGTTGTAATTGACGTACCCTTTTTATTTTTTCCTTACTTCCTCTACGATCCTGCTCTCATTCGTCTGAACCGTTTACATGTATTTTTCACTGCTGTTCAAAGTAAACGAAGCAGGACCGACCCAGCAGGCTGAACATGGGGCCCGCTCTCTGTCGTGTCTTTGTTGCTTTCATTTTGACCATGTTCAAGTTTTTCGTTTGAGAGAGTGCCAGCCTTTGTCATGTATTTCTTACATCTATTAAAATGCTTTGCATATCTTAGTTAAATAGGCTAATTAAGCAGTGCTTGAGCCTGATTCTTTTGCGGTGCAGGGCAGAGTTTTGGCACGGTTTGGATGTCGTAGCTTGTGACTTGTCACTGGGAGCAATAAACCAGCATAATTAAACCCTTTCATCTCATGTAATCTTGTTTTTCTTGGGTGATGTGTGGATGATACAAAGGAATTTCCAGCTTGCTACTTGTTTGCCTCCCAGGCATCGTGACGATCAGGAGGTTCACAGAGAAGTCGTGTAAATATTAGAATCGGTTTTTGTTTGGTGCTTCAGTGACAGACGACAATCAAAGACAGAAACACGTCATCATAGATGCCATACCAGCATTTATTGCACAGATGATAGTTGTTGGCTTCATAATTTATAAAAGGAATATTGCTGGTCATTGCTGTTTACCTAAAGGCATTTAATACCAGCACACTTCCTCATTGGACTTGAGTTTACATTCTGGTCCATGGTCGCTGTGAGTCGTCCCTCCAGATCACCTGATTTCTCCAGCTATAGTTCACAATCTTCACACTGAAGGCATAAACCACAAAGTTGTAGCTTCTGACAACATATCTAATAAAAATCGGATTCGTTATTAGCATTTGTTATTCTCAAAGTGAAAAAAGTTAAAGAAAAAGTGCAATTCAAAAGCCTCCAAGTCTACGCATTCTCTCCTAATTGCATATTTCATCCACACATCTTCGGCTCGGTGGATGATGTGTCTGCTTCCAAAACGATTCTCAGTAAGCCAGAGAGTTTCGTCTCTGCGACAGTCAAAGTACAGGAAGATATCCAAACGCCTAGCAGCAAGACCCCTGGCAGGGATCTGAACCCACAACTGTTAAGATGGGAGGATTTAGGGCGGGGAAAAAAAAAAATGCAAAGTAGAAAACAGAGTTTGAGTTTAGTTTATATTTAAAGAAAAAATGGGGGAGAGGGGGACCTACTACAGGAGAAAACATGCAGGAGAATAGGATGTAGGAACAATTAGGGAGGGAAGCAAATGGAAGGTTGAGTATAAGAATAAACATGGAGAATAGAATGAAGAGGAAATCTAACAAAATACAGAAATAAATATCTTCAAAACAAATCCCATATATAACAAGAAATAACTTAACTTACAGAAAGAATAAAGTGAAAATAAAAGAAATAATCAAAGTAAGAAATCAAAACCAAAAACAACTGAACAACTTGGTGCAAAGCAACAGAGCTAGCAGCTACCACAACATGTAGAACATTAATATAAATCAAGAAATAAAATAGTGGTTTTGGAACAGTAAACTTTTTAAGCCTCTTCAGGTTGTCAGTGAATCTTTAGAAGAAATAATTGACAGTTTATGGAGTATGAACCTTCACCTTAAAACATAAACTAAACCTTAAATAAACTCGAGTGAACTATGGGAATTTTTTTGTTTGTTTGTCTTTACGTCTGAACACCTTGATCATCATCTAAAGACAGCAATAGAATGGATTCTTATATGTATATACTTACATAGGAAGATGTAAAGTTGTACAAAACTAATTCACAGCTGCTCAACTTTATAAAAAAAAATGTTAGTGCTCTCTTTAGTTAGTTTTATCCTAACTCCCTTGTTCTCTCAATTTTGCTGCTCACACAGAAAAGGTCAAATCAGTGGCGCTGATGATCATTTAAGAACTGGTCTTACTGAAGGAGCTTTGAACAAGAAAACAAGTGATAAAAGATCATAGATGGCAACGGCATGTTTAAAGATAAGGTCGTCCTTGTGATTTGCATAAACACCACAAACCTGATAGCCATCGCCTGGACGGGTTTGTTTCTTTATGCTTCACTGACTACTTGTCGTCAAATGCCAAACTAGCTTGTGCATCCAAACCAGATAGGCAAAACATTTCGAAACGCTCGTACGCTGAGGTTGCGGGTGGAAAATTTCCCACAGGATTCCTCAGATTTATGTCCTCTGATG
This sequence comes from Xiphophorus couchianus, assembly GCF_001444195.1. Taxonomy (NCBI): domain Eukaryota; kingdom Metazoa; phylum Chordata; class Actinopteri; order Cyprinodontiformes; family Poeciliidae; genus Xiphophorus; species Xiphophorus couchianus. The sequence continues at coordinate 14,563,728 of NC_040244.1, read as the reverse complement.
TGTAAGAGCGAGCAGCCAGGCGCAAGGGCGAGAGCAACATGCACTTCTTTCTGCCAAGTCGTGAGCTCAGGATCCGTTTAAGGGAAACGGATCTGAAATTTCTGCAAAAAGAGGCCGAAAGGAAGTGTGGTCAAAACACACAACAGCACGCAGCTCTGGTTAACAGCGACTAAGTGTTCTGTTCTAAACAAGAACAGGGACGTGTAGACAACAGCTGCCCTGTAGCATGTAGCTGTCGAGGAGGAGGCGAACATAGACAAGCAACAGCAAGTGTCACCAGTGTTAGCCAACAAATGATAAGAGCAAATGAATATTTATCCTTAGAAATGTAACCAAGTTCAGAAAACTCTTTGAAGAAATCTCCAAAGCTTTCAACTCAGAGGTGGATTCCTCAGCTCCTTGGTAACAGTCGATTCCGATCATTTGTTTGCAAAATTGACTTAATCTCCTTCTGTTCTATATTGATATCTTACTTCATCATCTGAATTATTGGGTTTCACTTCTTTTTGCACAAGACGTCAAGGTGTGAGTAGAGTAGCTGCCTTTTTATGTCAGTCTCATTTGCCACTTCATTGTTTTTCTTACTGCTTTGTTGCACCTTCAGACTTTCCACCAAGGGGGCAGGTGTGGGACAAGACAACATCGATCATATTCTTTATTATGGGAGGCTGTGGGTGGAGGCTGTGTGGCAGGTGGTGGGCCAGGCACATCTCCCAGGCGTCCAACAGCTGGACGTTCACCCTTTGAATATTTCCCTGAGGACCTTATAACACTGCAGGGCATACCAGTCACTGCTGGTCCGTATCTCACTGAGCACTGACCCTTTGGGATTAGAAGTCCTGATGATGACCAGTGTGTCTGGAGCTCTGGTCAACAGCTGCACCACTGCCCTCTTTATGTTCAGCAGACGTCGGATGTAGACCTCAATAGGGAAAGAGGTGAAGTGTGCCCAGACGCTAATCACTATGACAGTATCCGGGCCTCCAGCCACAGTTCTCAACTCGGTGGCAATGTGACGTGTTTCAATGGCCGACATGGGAGTGTAAAGGATGGGGGAGCCATGGCATCGGTACGTCAGTAAGATGTTGTTTTTGTAATCCAAGGCCATGTAAGGTCCTGCCTGTCCAGGACTTTTCAGGTCAAACTTCTTGAGATCTGAAATTATAGGAGAGAACAGATCAGACTGAGGCAGTCTCAGCCGTTGCCGGACATTTCTGCCACGTGTCTACCTGGGGTGTTTCCAGTTAGAAATTCAAAAAATTGTCTGACAGTGGAATCTCCATAGAGGTGGACCACTTTCCCTTTCAGACACTGGGTTCTCGCTGAGGCGTTGTTAAACTGACGGACTGTGGTGCCGTCTAGTGCTCGCCACGCTCCCTGGTAGTAATAACCAGCAGGTTTAGTCTTCACAATGTCACTGGTCCCATCTGGAAGGTAAACAGGGAGGTACAAACTTTCTTTTGTCACTGATTGTAACTATTCACCAATAACCTTTGAAAATATTGTCTTTCACCAGTAACTTCTTCTACTGTGGTTTCTGTTACTGGGCCTGCTGCTGCACCAGGTGATATGGGGCAGGGCATAGCACTTCTGCTACTAGCATAGTAGCTTCATGCTATGGCTTAGCATGAAGCCGTAGCAATACATTAAAGATCTGTTGTTGTTGTATCAACCTTCCAGACCTCTCAGGTCTTCTGGTTCTGGTTCTGCTCTGCCTCCCCAGAACCAGAACCAAACGAGGAAAAGCAGCATTCAGCTTCTATGCACCACAAATCTGGAACAAACTTCCAGAAAACTGTAAAACAGCTGAAACACTGACTGTCTTTAAAGCTTGACTAAAACCCCACCTGTTTAGAATTGTATTTGAAACACAATCAATTACAAATTTAATGATGGAACTTGACTTAATGTCATGTTTTGATTGTTGATTCAATGTTGCATGACTTTGTGTTTTTGTGCTTGTTATGATGTAAAGCACTTTGAAATGCCTTGCTGCTGAAATGTGCTATACAAATAAAATTTGATTGATTGATTGATTGATGCTAAGGTCCAAGAGATTGCTTCAGCCTGGATAAATAAATAATGTCATTTGAAAATGACATTATTTATTGGACAGTAGACAGGTACTCTTCAAGCAACACTACTATGTAATCACACGTGGGAAAGGCAGTGCATCAAAGTTTGTAAAGTATTTCTGGCGTCAGAAGAGTTCCAGAAAAAGAATTGGGAATATGTTGTGTAAAAAGTGCTTGCCAGACTGTCTAAAAGTTCATTTCTGCTGCCTCACTTGTCTTATGTTGGTAGAGGTCTGGTGGTTAATAAATATCTGCCGTTGGATGAGAGTGGCTAGAGTTTCAATCTGCTCTGGTTGGACCATACGTATTTGCTTTTGGGGAATCTGGTTCCAGTGAAATCCTGGATTTCCAGTGAAATCCTAGATTTCACTGGAATAACTCCTTTTGACCAGAAAAATGAATGCTCCACCTGCAATATGCCTGTTTGAGGAGCCTCTGATTGGAAGTAGTTTGGTGTCATTTCAACTCCGACTTCTGTTAGTGAGGGATCCAGTCGGCGGGAGGCTGGCTGTGTGGAACTGTGCCTGTAATTTGTATTTATTCTGTATTTTTGTTGTGAAATTTCATCTTGCATACAGCAAAATTTGCCATAAACAAGAAAATCCGAGATGCTTTGAGAGAGTATGCAAGATACTCTACATAGAAAACAAGCAGCACTTATTATGGTTGAGTTTGGATTTTATAATCTAACAACAAAAAAAGAAGAATTTGTTAGGACTCTGAGTTTTTGGGTTTGGTTTTGCTTTTCGTCCCCGTAGTGTTTCTAGTTATGTTTATTTCTTTGTTATTTCATCACCCTACGTTCAGTTATTCTTACACGTCTGAGTCTAGGAATCTTGGTGTTTCTTTAGTATTAGAAGTATTTTCAGCTTCCTTCTGTTTTCTCCAGTACATCTTCTTAGCCTCCCTGTGCCACCTTCTCTCCGCCCCTCAGCTTGCTCCTGTGCCAACCACTCACACCTGCAATCAGTCATCTCATCTAGCCAGGTTCCGTTTGCTACCTCCCAGTATTTAAGCTCCTCTATTTCAGTCCCAACTCGCCAGTCTGTCTCATCACTTTGCTCGTCACTCTTCTTGCCACTACCTTTGTTACCCTCGTGTCTCCCGTTTGCTTTGTTTTGAATCCTTGTAACCCTGGATTTTAGATTGTTGGTTGATTTTCTTCATTAAAATATCCACAATATGCTACGTCTGCAGCCTGCTGCGATTGGGTCCACTCCTACACACATCATGACAGAATGTTTAATTTGTGGGCTATGCAAGATGTAACATGTTTCGTCACTCCGGAGTCTGGTTTTTAATTTGTGGGTTTGCATCCTCTGTAAGTGTCTCTTTCTTTTATTAGTCCAGAAAATTTACTACAGACTCCGTTTTGTTTGGGGTTTTATTAAAGGTTTTCATAAGTACTTTGAACTGCTTTGTTGCTGAAATGTGCGATACAAACAGAATGAAATTAGTCATCCAACCTTCTCAGATGGAAACAAAAGAAAAAAGGAGGTTTTGAATGACAGCTGATCAGTCTTGTATGATGGAAGTAAGTAGACAGTGGCTTTTACCTTTAAGTTTGGGTAAAATGTTGATGCTCGAAGGTCCTGATGATGGAATGGAGACTTTCATGTTGACACCACTGCAGCAAAGATGAGCAAATGATAGAGTGTCATGGGATATGAAGTCTTTTACACATTCGCTGTTGTAATCCTAGTACCTGCCTTTTCTTTTGTCGATACAACTATCTGCATATTCCTTATTCCAACTGGGCCTCCCATTTCCAATTATACTCAGCAACTGAAGTCAGTTGAAGAGGAATTTACCAAACCTCAGAGTGACAGTCCAGAAACCAACATACCTCTCTTTGGATGAAGTCTATTGGTGATAAAGACAATCTATATCCAGCACCATGTCTCGCTACTGACGTGCAGAGACATAGTGCCTTCTTTCTTTTTCTGTTTATGGCATTTTTCTCACACACACATTTTTCAAACATCGATTGAGGTTTTTCATACCCAAAGTCATTTAGTAAGGAATGTTTTGCATGATTGTCATACTACATAGTACAGAAGTTGTACAAGATTAAACTGAAATCTGAAACGCATCCGAAGAGACATTCTCCGTTTGGTTGGGGTCATTTTATACAAGATAAAAAGAAGATGTGCACCAAAAAGTTCCACTTTGTCTTGTCAGACTTCTCTCAAAAGGATTTGAGCCCAAACTTTGAGTAGGCCACACTAAAACCGTGATTATATGGATTTATTTTTGAGCCACTTAGGGATGGGGTTGCCTTTCATTACTACATTACCTTCATAGGCTTGGGTTTTAAGCATTCCCAATAATAACCCAGTACTTTGACAAGAAGGGTGGTGCACAAACAAACTTTAAGTTATAAACTCCTCTCCCCGGCCCCTTTCAGACAGCCCAAACCATTGCGCAACACCTCTCTAAAACTCAAACTGCAACACAGGTTTCGTGGGAATTCATTATGATGAAGGGAAACAGAATGTTGTTTGCCAAGTTGATGAGGTTTCTGCAGAGCAAAACCAGAAGGGTTGAGTACAAACGTAACGCTGCACTCACCGCTGAAAGAGCTGATTTTCGTTGGATTCTGGTTTGAAACTGAATCCTCCTTTGGAGTGGGTGATCCTGTTGTCGCAGGTCAGTTTCTTTGGCTTGTAGCAGAACCAGGGCTCACCCGTGTGGAGGTCAGTGTAGTTGCACAGCTTCTCTTTGGGACCCTTGAGGCACACGTTGCATGTAACCGTCTCTGTGACGGAGCCTGAGCGAAAGACGCTAAGAAAATATGCTCTGTCTGGATACTCTTGGGTCACTTTTGCCAAGACTGTGATTGCCTCACTGGGGTGAACCAAGGACACCTTTTAGGAGCAAAGACAGAAGAAAAAACAAAGATATTAAACCCAACATTATTATAAACTACATTACATTATTGTATGCTTAGGGATGTGAAAAAATCATTTGCCTCCTTATAGATTCCCCCATTTCTCATAATAATCTGAACATTATCAGTTAGTCTCATAATTACCAAGGTGAAAAAGGAGGTCTTAGCTGAAACACTTTTCTGCAACACTTGTCATAAAAGCTTCTGAGTCTCACCTCGACTTGTGCGTTTCCTTCCCACAGTAAAGAGAACACAGCGGTGTAGGAGCCGTTGCGGTGATCCAACACTTTCCCTGCCACGCCTGCAAACACGGCGCGGTTCTGCAGCCGAGCGTATAACAAGTCTCCCCCAGACTTCCTGGGGCGACCGCGGTGGTCAGAGATTCTTATTAGAACCTCCAGCTGATCCCCGACGTGCCAACTTCCCCCTCCTCTCCGTGGGAGAATGGTGAAGGTGCTGTGAGCTGGATCACTGGTGTCAGTCAGGGAAAAGTCAGGCGGTACAGACGGCGTTTCAGGCCAGGCGATGGATTCCTTCAGCAGGTTGACCTCTGTGGCGTTTTCAGGTGACGCAGAGTGGAAGGAGCAGACGCTGGCTGGCTCAGTGGGACCGAACGGAGTGATGGTGTTGGGTTTTGGCGCCATTTTGGTAGGTGTTATGTTAGTTATCTGAGGCAAAGAGGCAAATTTTGTCTTAAACTTTCTTCTAGTTTAGAGCTTGTACACATGAAGTGCCCTAGGATTACAGTTTCACTTCGAAAATACTGACTACTTCAGAAAGTTGAGATCTGATGAAACACGCATGTGGCATTTCCTGTCCTGTTGTTATGAAGACAATTCTGTTCAGTGTCTCTAAACGCTTTTAACAAAGATGCTCCAATCCTCTCTGTCTTAAATTCAAGAAATAAATAGCTTTGCTTTATTGTTTTGTTTTTTCTACATTTTAGAATTTCCACTTAATTTCTGAATAAATTTGGAAAAATATCCCGATCCACTCTCAAACGAATTTATAAATATAGACCCTCCTGATTCTTTGTAACCTCACTGGAAGCGCTAGCTATAGCTAAAGGATGCTAATGTGAAAAAGCTCAGAAATTCCAACTAGGACAACTAAACTTTAATTTTGTCTAAGACAATGCAATTATGCTACATAATTTGATCAATAACTGTTTGGATTCAACAAGTTCCTGTGTTTTTTGGGGTTTTTTTGTTCTGCTCTGGCTCCCTGTGTTCTGTTGATTTCTGAATGTTTTTTTTATTATTATTTTTTACATACAATATTCATCAATTTACTCTACACAACCAACAACATGACAGCTGCATTGTCACAGTTTACGTCATTGACAAATTGTAGGTGGAACAGATTTAAATAACTTCCTGCGGAAAATTAAAAAAATAACAAAGAAAAAAAATGAAGCAGAAGTTTAAAGATGATTTTTGAGCTAAGATTTAAAACAAATATCAAACATTTGAATCAGGAATAAGGCCATGAAAAAAATTATTTTTAAGATGATAAATTTAGCTTTAACTGTTTTTGGAAAGTGCATATAATTTATTTTGGTCACTGTTTGATCCTGATTCATTTCCTTTTGAACTTAAGTCAGACATGTTGATTTGAAAAAAGCAAAATAGATAAAGTGTGTACCCACCTTTCTGAAAATGCAGAGTTTCTGTGAAATCAAAAGACAACGCATTAGTTCAAATACATCCTATGTGTCTTGAGCCATTTATGAATGTGAAAGCTACAACAAAACAATGTACAATGTACACACCCTTAATCTAAAGCCCAGTCTTGGAAGTGGAGGTGAGACAGAACAAGAAAAGCAATAGTCAGCCTTGACAGAAGGGTGGAGCAGTAAACCAGGAGATTTGCTGCCAGCGTGACAAAAAGGATTTCAAGATGTCGGCACAAACAAGATGGCAGCAGGAGGGTTTGAAACCGTGAGTTAAGATTTTCACGAGAAGTTAGTTTCCAAGAGAAGTTAGTTAGAGACAGTTGGAAAGACAAGGATGAGATGATTCAGACGTGTGCAGAGGAGAGAGAGTTTATTGTGACCAAATGTCTTCTTTTCCCTTGACATGATGTTCACTTTTTCTATCCAGAGCATCTGGAGGGGCGGAGGGTTTTCTTTAATTGATGAAAGTGTTTGGGTTTTCTTCCTTCTTCAGGGGATGAATTGGCGTATTTAAACTGACATGGAATACCACAGCCTCTCCCACTGCTTTATTAGTTCTCATCTGATAATATTTACAAAGGGGAAGTACTTTCCCTCAGGTCGTCGTGGGCGGCTGCCTCAAAGTGGCTGGCGAAGCACACCATGACGTAGACAGAGTGATCATGTCTGAGGGTGATAAAGGTATTGTGAAAGTCACATGGACACAAAAACTCTGAAAAGGCAAAGTGAGAGTTCATCTACTGTATTCACTGAGGTTGTATACTGACAAAAACTAACGTCTGGAATGTAAAAATTGTTTTATAACTGTGTCTTTTTGAGACTATTGTGCTTTTTATTTTTATTATATCGAATATATTTTCAGATTTTTGTGCAATTTTTGTCCAGAATGACTTATAAAAGTGAGCCATTATTGTTACAGCTTGATTTTCTAAGCTACAGTAGAGTGATTATGCAGGATGCTTTGATTGAAAATGTGCATTTGTAATAATACAAATTGTGTTATTATGGCATTACAATAACCATAATCAATCAATCAATCAATCAATCAAATTTTATTTGTATAGCACATTTCAGCAGCAAGGCATTTCAAAGTGCTTTACATCATATCACAGAAACACAATGCAAGATAGAATCAACAATCAAAACAACATTAAGTCAAGGTTCCATCAATAAATTTGTAATTGATTACATTTCAAATACAATCCTAAACAGTTGAATTTTTAGTCTAGATTTAAAGGAAGTCAGTGTTTCAGCTGTTTTACAGTTTTCTGGAACTTTGTTCCAAATTTGTGGTGCATAGAAGCTAAATGCTGCTTCTCCTCGTTTGGTTCTGATTCTGGGGATGCAGAGCAGAACCAGAACCAGAAGACCTGAGAGGTCTGGAAGGTCCAAAAATAATAACTTCAGTTTTGTTTCTGTTCAGCTGGAGAAAGTTTTACCACATCCACACATTTATCTGTTCTAAGCATCTGTTCAGTGATTGGATGGGCTCTGAGTCACCTGGTGACATCGTAATGTAGAGCTGTGTGTCATCTACATAGTTAAGGTAGCTAATATTATTTCCTGTTATAACCTGAGCTAGTGGGAGCATATAAATATTAATAATATGAATAAAAGGGGTCCTAGGATTGAACCTTGGGGTACCCCACATGTGACCTTTGACCTCTTTGATGAGAAGTTTCCAAATGAAACAAAGAAATCCCTGTTCATTATGTAGGATTCAAACCAGTTAAGCACTGGACTGGAGAGTCCGACCCAACTCTCCAGTCGATTCAGTAATATGTCATGGTCAACAGTGTCAAAAGCTGCACTGAGGTCCAACAGAACCAGCACTGTGGTTCTCCCACAGTCCGTATTTATATGGATGTCATTGAACACTTTGACTAGGCCGGTCTCTGTGCTGTGGTGAGCACGAAAACCAGACTGGAAGGAGTCAAAGAGGTTGGTTATTGTTAGGAAGCTATTTAATTGTTTAAACAGCTTTTTCAATAACTTTGCTGATGAATGGGAGGTCAAAGGTCGGCCTGTAATTCTGCATTAGTGATTTGTCCAGATTGTTCTTTTTTATCAGTGGTTTGATTACTGCTGTTTTCAGAGCCTGGGGGAAAACGCCTGATGAGAGCGATGAGTTTACTATTTGGATCAGATCAGCAGCAATAACAGGCAGGACTTTCTTAAAGAAATGTTCTAGAGTTATAGATCTAGGACATCCAGACAGCAGGAACTGGAGTTTAGTTGACTTATAATTTCCTGTAAGGTTTTATAATTAAGTAGTTGAAATTGGGTCATTTTTCCTGTATTTGTTTTGTTTGGGCACATCATTGGTACTGACTTTATAGTAGATGTACAGATTAATCCTCTGATTTTTAAAATTTTCTCTGAAAAGAACCTAGAAAACTGGTTGCAGGCGGCAATACATTGGAATTCAGGCGGTAACATCACAGGAGGGTTTGTGATTCTGTCAACTGTTGCAAATAAAGCTCGAGCATTGTTAATGTTTTTGTTTATGACATCTGCAAAGAAAGCCTCTCTTGCATGTTTTAGTGTTAAATGATAGTTACGTAGTTTTTCTTTATAGATGTCACAATGAATGTGGAGTTGAGTTTTACGCCATTTTCGTTCTGCCCTACGGCAGAGTTGTCTTGCAGATCTAAGTGTTTGTGCATTTCTCCATGGAGATTTCTTCCTACCAGACACAACCTTCATTTTAATTGGGGCAATGGAATCAATAATATCTGAACCTTTAGACTGAAAATCATTTACCAACTTATCTACATCATTACAGATTAAGGGTGAGGAAGAAGAGTAGATTTGATTAAAAGTTTCTGCTGTGTTCTCAGTGAGAGAACGTTTTGTGATGGTTGCTGTTTGTATAAGTGGGTTAAAAGATAAATAACTTTCAAAGATAACAGGAAGTGATCCGACAGGGTGACATCAGTTACAGAGAGATTGGAAATATTCACACCCTTACTGATAACCAGGTCCGGTGTGTGTCCTTGAGTGTGTGTTGCTTGTTTGACATGTTGTGTTGGACCAAAAGTCTCTAAAATATTAGCGAGCTTTTTTGCCCCTCTGTCTTGGGGGTTGTCAACATGAATGTTGAAATCACCGACAATTATTAAACAATCATAATCAATACATATGAGAGATAGAAGTTCATTCAAGTCAGTAAAGAAATTTTCCACAAAAGTTGGAGTTTTGTATAAGGTTAGTGTCAAAGTTCGTTTCTGGCTTTTAATCTCAATTCCAAGATACTCAAAAGAGGTGAAGTGACCCAAAGAGATTTTACTATAATTTATGGTATTCTTAGATATTGAAGCCACGCCTCCTCCTTTTTTGTGTTTTCTATTCTCACTGAAGAAATTGTAGTTACGAGGCGCAGATTCAATTAGTACGATCGATTCATTATTATCATTCAACCATGTTTCTGTCGGAAACATAACATCGATATTATGCTCAGTGATGAAATCATTAATTAATAGAGCTTTAGCACAGAGAGATCTTGTGTTTAAAAGAGCTAGTTTAAGTGACTTGGAGGCCAAGAGTTCTTCAGTCTGAGGTTTGAATTAAAACAGCTGTATTTTATGTTTCTGTTTCTTGTAAATTTTCTTGTAGTGATCCGGACAGGTAATGTCCTGTTCTGGACACATTCTGGAGCAAGAAGGGTGTAAAGATAAAGTCTGGACCCCGGCCTCAGACCTCAGAAACGCAGAGTGATGGATCCTCTGGGACGTTAGAGTCAGGTGGCTTAAATGAAGTGAGGTCTGCTACGTGAGCGCTAAGGAGAGACGTCCCAAGTACAACCTGTTGATTCATTAACCATAATAACCATAATCGTGTTATTATGGTAATTATGTCATTGTTTACAAATATTTTACGCTTTCAACAGCATCCACACCGCCTGCATTGCTGCTCTGGTTCCCTTAAACACACCATAATCCTGTAGTGCATCGTCATAATTGTCACATAGCTGAATAAATATCACACGGACAATCCGCTACTGAAACACACAAACACCAACAACATGGAAATAAACATTGGCTGTTAATATCGGCACAGTTTTACTTCTCGGACCATTAAAAAGTGACCAACATTGGCCAGTAACAGAGTGAAAGTTTTTGTTGAACTGTTTCAGAATCGGCACAAACGTTTCTCTTTTTGTCTAACTCAACCCGTGGTCACCCTAAGACAGCGGTTTGGAGCAAAAGCAGAAAAAAAGTCAATGAACAAAGTTTTAGGACTTTAAAAATGGCGCTTATGAAATTAGAACACATGAACAAAGCATGTCAAACGCTCACCCCGCCGTATATACAGCTGCTCTGATGGCTGAAGTCCATGTAGTACAGCATGAACAACACCACAGATAAAACCATGAAGAGAAGGATGAAGCTGCAGTTCATGAGGCAACGGTTTCTGGAAGCTCGGCCCTCGTTTAGCAGGGGTGTCTTGATTCCACTCTGCAAAAGCATACAAACAAAGAACATCTCCTTGTACATTTCCAGTCTCAGTTGGTGTGAGTTTAAGTTTAAAGTTCTTTATTTGAGCCATGACTGGTGTGACTATGACGTATTTTAACTTAACGTATGGAAATGTATAGATTGTGCTAATTACACATTCAGTTGGTCTGCTATAGTTTACTATTGTTGCCATGGTCTTTTTTTTATTGAGTATGATTTCTGAATCCTACTTTTGTGGCTCATAAAGGTTTCTCTCTGCCTAAAGATACACAGATGGAACAGTTTGTTTTGCTTTGTCATTGTTTTATCTCTGTATGAAAACCAAACCAGTCATACCAATACAGGCTGAAAACATATTCTTGTACCTAGACTGTCAAGTTTTTCAGTATGAAATTATATGAATAACAACTTTATAGAATGTCTTAAAACTGCGATGGAGATCTGATAGTTTCTCAACCTGTCACAGTCACAATGGCAAAGCTTGGTTGACGTCTCCATCAAAGCGTTTGGATATAAAACCATTTCATTTAGACACACATCCCCATGGTGAGTCAGAAGATGGAATAGCAAGTGTGGCAACCAGCATTGACCAATGGCGTTTCTCAGCATTCCACACATATGCTGCAAAGCACCGATTTACCCAAAGCTCTGTTCTGGAGCTTTTGATACACAGCTCTACATGTTACCAGGTGACTCTGGACCCATTCAAGCCCTGAATAAACGCTTAGAACAGATGACCGTGTTGACCTGCCATAACTTTCTCCAGCTGAACAGAAACAAAACTGAAGTTATTGTCTTTGGAGCCAAAGGGGAACGATCTGGAGTCAACAAACAGCTTCAGCTGTTACCGCTGGAAACTAGGGATCAGTCCCGAAAATTGGGTGTAGTGAACCAGATGACTGAACTTTCAGAGTCATAAAGACGATTACAAAGTCAGCCTTCTATCACCTGAACAACATTTCCAGGATTAAAGTACTAATGTCTAGGCAAGATCTAGAAATACTCATCTTCGTCGCATCCATTCGTGGATCAGTGTCCTCAGAGGCATGCCTAATAAAACTTATCTGATCCAGAACGCTGCTGCTCTCATCCTCACTAAAACCAGGAACATAGAGCACATCATATCAGTTCAAAGGTCCCTCCACTGGCTCCCTGTAGCTCAGAAAATAGACTTTAAAATACTGTTGTTAGGTTATAAATCACTGACCGGCTTATCACCATAATACATTAAAGATCTGCTGTTGTTGTCTCAACCTTCCAGACCCACCTAGTCTTCTGGTTCTGGTTCTGCTCTGAGTCCCCAGAACCAGAACTAAACATGGAGAAGCAGCATTCAGCTTCTATTGTAGAGGAATATAATTATATTAATAGTTAAAAATTATGTTGTTTGGTTGGTTCGCACTAAGATATGTTTTAACCTAAAAGAAAAAACAATACATAACACAACTACACTATGCTCCACAAATCTGGCATAAACTTCCAGAAAACTGTAAAACAGCTGAAACACTGAGATCCTTTAAATCTAGACTAAACGCCCTGCTGCCTAGAGTCGCTTTTGAAACATAATAAATGGGACATTGAGCAACATATTTGCTGTGTATTATTTTGATGATGCCACTTGTGTTTCAGCACCAAGATGACACAGACAGAAAGTGACTCTCGAAACCCTCCACTGTGTTGTGCAGTGTTTGCCAAAACCACGTTAAGCAATCGTTGAATAAAGGACTCTTATAAATCAATCAACATCTGTGCTGTGGCTGTAATTTGATGGGTTTACTGTAATGAGTCAATATTAAAGTACTGTAAAACTTCTGCAAGACGATAACTTTCAGCATACAAATTTTTGTGGGCCGGTCAAGTCAGAGTCCAGGTTAAAGGTTAAAGCCCTACAAGTTATACAGTACATACATCTGTAGGTCTACAGTGTAACAGAGTTATGAGGAGGGAGCTTGAGCATGACAGAAACATTTGACCTCAACTGAAGTTAGGCGGAAAACACCTGAACAATCTCAAGAAGTTGTCACCTCAGAAGCCCTTAAATTTCAGACGACAAAAAAGGAGAGACGATTGAAGCAATTTTTGGGTCTTTTTGTTGATTTACCTTTACTTTCGTTTCCATCGTCGTCCTCACTTTGTCATGTTCACAGAGCTGTATGCAGATCGGTGTGTGTGTGTGTGTGTGTGGGTGTGTCTGTCCCTGCCCCTCTCCTAACAGGGTGTGACCAACTCTTTCAGCCTGTCAGCGTATCAGGCAGAGCCTCAGAGCAAGAAGTTCTGCTCCTAGACCTCCCAGATTGGGTTTACCTTCTCATTTACGTTCCTTGAGTTCTGAAACGAAACTTATCCATGCTGCCTCTTCTTTGGGAAAACATATCCCCCCTGCTCATTCCTTGGACCTTGTCAACCTGCTTCTACCTTCCAACCGTCTTTTGGTGAGACCTTCCTCTTTGAATCTCCTCACCACTTCCTTCCTTCCTGAAACCTTTTCACCCAAACTACTTTGTGACAACTCACTGCTCACTTAGTTGCAGCCCTTAGGTATTTATTCAAGTCTAAGCATATTTGTGTCGTCGCAGTGATAATTCAACAGCACAGGCAAGTACAGGAAAATGCTTTCCATATATGGTAACTCTTTGACAGCGTAGGTTTACACAGACTGTTATCTATTTTCATGGAAAGCTGCGAAAGCATCTGCACAGTGTCTGGAAACGTCTTTAACAGGAAGTCACATCTTGCAGAAGTAGAAAAACACAACAGATACATCAGTAAATAAATGGTAAAACTATCAATTCCCTATCACAATGTACTATTTTCAAAAAGTCTCTTAAACTTTCCTCTGGTGGTCTTAGGGGTTAGGGTCCTCGATGTGACTGTCACCGGTTCGAGTCCCGGTCTCTTGACCTTTTCCCACAAGTCTTCCCCATCTCTCACAACCTGCTTTCTTGTCGGATCGCTGTTAGTACTAGAGCAAAGAAACTCCTAGAGCAAAGAAACTCCTTAATAATAATAATAAAAATCATTAAAAACTAAAAACTTTTGCATTTAAGTCCAGATTTTCTGGACTCAAGTGTCTAAAACCTGCATCCAATATATTCAGATAATTGTTTTACTGCTGATTCAAAAGCAAATACCAGCAATGTGCCTTTGTATGTTTGGGGCCAATATGGATAATAAAACCCAGATGCGTTCTGCTTAAATGTCTATAAAATCATAAAAACAGAAATTTTAGAAACGTGAGTTTGGAAAAGTGTATTTTGATGTCCAGCAGGCTTTCGCTGAAACCTACTGTGAACCAAGGTGTATTTTTATTGTCACTCAATAAACAGAAGAAGTAAATGTGTCAACTCAGAACTTTGTTCACTCACTACATGGGACAATTTTATTGGGAGGAAGTCGTCACGCAGGCACTCACCAACCAACACAACCGTGGCACGACTAGCTAGCATAACCAAAGCAGGAGAAGTGAATTAAGTTCTTTCATTGCAACAGGTGGAATTTAGAAGCGTTAAAGACTTTTGAGCTGTTTAGCTTCTCAGCTCCAGTCTCTTCATTTGGTTGGTTTTCCTATTTCACTTTTCCCAGACGAAACAGTGGATATTAAAACCCAGATGGTTTGGATTTTAATGTTGACCATAATGTCATAAAAACCTTAAAATTTAGAAAATTGAGTGTGTTCAGTGATGTATTGATGTTCAACAGGCCTCTAGGTGAACATATTGAATACTCATTGGGCAAATGAGTATCTTTACTCTTCCTTAAGCGAATGCCTTGTTAAACTTTAGTTTTGTGGATCAATTCCTTCCTGTTTCCAGGGAAACAACCACTGGCACAGATCACCATAAACCAACTTTAAGGAACTTTTTCAAGCACACAATGATCACGCAAGCACTAAAACAAGCCAACCATGCAAAGCAGGAGAACAAGAGTGAGTTTATGCACCGTCCTGTAGGGAACTTTGTGTTGTGCAGCAGGTATAGTACAGTATATTGTACGGGGCTAGCTTCAGTTGTGGAGCTAGCCCAGTAAAAATAAATAGAGGAACTGGAACTGCTGGGCTAACATTCTCCACCCACATCAAAAGAGCACCAATACAAACATCCAAATACTTGAAGAAATGGTAGCAGTAGATAACCAAAACTTCATGTCAAACTTTATTCAACTGAACGTTTACATAACAGCCAAACAAATGAATGTAGGCGAAGCTAAGTGCGCTAAACTTTTTCAAGCTCAGCTAAGATGCTAAATTAAAAATTTTGCTCCACTATTAGCACATTAGTGGAAGTGTGCCTACCACTGATAATCAGCTGTGTTGGCCAGGAACTGACCAGGTCAGTATAGCTCAGGGGTGGGCAATCCTGGTCCTCGAGGGCCGGTGTCCTGCAACTCTTAGATGTCTCCCTGGTCCAACACACTTGAACCCAACAGCTGAATCACCTCCTAAGTGCAGT
The DNA here is from genome assembly GCF_001444195.1 of Xiphophorus couchianus. Classification (NCBI taxonomy): domain Eukaryota; kingdom Metazoa; phylum Chordata; class Actinopteri; order Cyprinodontiformes; family Poeciliidae; genus Xiphophorus; species Xiphophorus couchianus. The sequence continues at coordinate 14,548,183 of NC_040244.1, read as the reverse complement.
CAAGTTCTCCAGAGTCTTGCTAATGACCTCATTATTTGACTCAGGTGTGTTGAAGTAGAGATACATCTAAAAGTTGCAGGAGACCGGCCCTCCAGGCCTGAAGTTAAATAACTTGAATGCACAGAATGTTTTTTTTAAGTGTTTCCGTTTACAGACTGGTGGAGATACGAACCATAATTAGTGATCAGTAGATTACACATTATTACATAGTTGTTATGTCCAGGTGAGCACTAGATGGCACCACAGTTAATGAGTTTAACAATGGCAAAGCGATCAGACAGTGTCTGAAAAGGAAAGTGGTCTGAATTCTTCATTGCCAAAGTTCCAGTAGAAATATCTGTTTTTAGATGGAGCAGCATTAGAGTTTGCTCATTCAAGCCTCCCCAAACAAACCAGACTTCTAGACAAGCTAACTACAGTTTGATTAAAGCAGACTAAGCAGAGCTGGTGTGAATGCATGTTTATTGACGTTCCGCTGCCACGGCCCTCCCCTCCGTGCTCCTCTATTGCCGGTCAGCCAGTTCCACTTTGCTGCCAACGAACTGGACAGCGTGGTTGGAGGAACAAACACTGTAGTCATTTTGGCACACTTTGGCGTTTACCCTGTGGAGGTCTACATCCGACGTCTGCTGAGCATAAGGAGGGCAGTGGTGCGGCTGTTGACCAGAGCTCCAGATACTCTGGTTATCATCAGGACTGGTAATCCAAAAAAAAGCTGACAGCACTGGAATCAGTAACCACCGATGATGACTATTTTCTTCATTGTGACAAGTTTGTGTCAGTCTTTATGAATGTTTATGACTGTCGTCATGAAGTGTCATTCGGTAAATAAAGACACTTTAATGCAAAGTTGGCACTTTTAATTGACTTTTAATGCAACTTTGTCTTGAAAGTGTCATTATTTACCGAATGACACTTCATGACGACAGCCATAAACATTCATAAAGACTCCTTCATGTTCATAAGAGGTGTTATGTCATATTTGTGACAGTGTCATATCAGTCTCATGAACACCCCTTCAAATAAAGTGTTGCCAATTATTTTTACTTGACTCAACTTACAGGCAGCAAATGGACAATGAAAGAGACAAAATGTCCATGGATGGTTATCAACAGCACAGTGGCAAATTTACACTGGAGGGTGGAGGAGGAAGCTGCCGTGTGAACACAAAGAATCCAAACAAAGAGGGCAACAACATGTTCCACGTCCAAACATTGTGTTTGAATATTCAAAAACTTCTCTGCAACTTTCAAAACCATTTCAAAGTTTCCGTCAGATCTCTAAAGCGTAGTTCGCACGGCAGGATTTTTTATTAAAAACATTTTTGTCCCTATTTTCCCCTTCCGACAATCTTATCTGCCGTCTGTGTACCGCATGATGATGGAGACAAATACAAACAAAAGCAAAGAAACAAATAAACCAACTGTTCTCTCTACTTACAAAACAGACAAAAACCAGCCAGAATCAAAAATCCTTTATAGATTATTAATTATTATTAACTTATAAAACGACCAACCAAATTGCAAGTTTGATATTGGATGTTAAATTCTTAAACTAAAATTAATACAGCTTATTTAGATAAACTATGTAAAGACAATCTGTGATATTTCACCAAGGGAATCATTAATCATTAAACTGGCCGGTTCTCCAACCAGAAACCCTAATGACGGGGAATTTATGAGAAAATGTAGAAGTGGAAAAGTTTTCTAATCTAATCCTCAGTCATGCCTTTGCATTTGCAAAGAGCGAGGCAGGGATCATCACACGGTTCAGTTTAAAAAGAGGCAGAGCAAAGGAGAAGGGTGGATGGTGATGGACACCAGCAGAAAGGTAAACTAACAAACTAAAGCAACTTTTCCCTCTAATTATGAAACAGAATGCCAATCAGCATCATTCTTTTCATCTTTTAGCTTTTGCTGTTCTTGAAATAAAAAATGCAGATTTTAACCAACCTCACGTAGGAAGCTTTTTGCCTCTGTAGCTTTGAGAATGTTGCATGTTTTATGAAGCAGTATTTTTCAATACATTCTCCTCTCAAAACGACATGTTTTCTGCTTAAAATGGCTGTAATTGTTATTCACACTGCTTGTGTCGCTTTCTGCTCTGCAGTTCAATGAACACTAAACATCTGCCAGCAGTGCCAGGTTGCTGCAATCGGTAGTAGTAAGAGGTAAGCAAACAGAAAAAGAATTAATAAATAAATAAAAGTATATGGAAGAATAAAGAACAAATAAAGGATAAGAGTGAAACACCATGAATCCTATTATTTGCCTCTCATTTCCCTCTTCTGCTGGTCTTTGTCTTGCAATCAGTAAAATATTTAACAGTAGGCCCTCAGTACCATGAATTATGCATAAGTCAAATAAATCTCACAACATCTCCTGTATCAAGTAATGTCAAGAAGAAAAAAAACATTCATTCAGAGTCAAATGCAGGTTGCATCAAAATAAACAATACTGAGTTACTGAATCCAAACTTCCTGAGAGCCTGTCTGGCTGATGAATGCTGGTTCTGATTGGCTGGCTGTGACTGAGCGGAGTAACTATGCAGAACGCATCGATTATTTTTCAGAGATGATCTATCTCATGTTATTACTTACTGAAAGTTTTATGTAAAACCTTTTTCTTTTGTTTGTTTAAGCTACATGCTGCAAGCAGACGTTCGGTGTGAGAGTCACTGCGGGTGCAGCAGAAACGCTCCGGGTAGTGGCGGTCCAACAGCCGGAGCAGAACCAGCGTCTTACACTGTTGACTTCAATTATTATTCGGGTTATTTGTTTAGCTTTCTGACCGAGTATCGGTAGCTGTGCGCTGCTTCACCTGCGATCTGGCCGCTCCGGATGTCCCTGTGTTTTTTTTTCCTGCATTGAGCCTCGATGTAAACAAACTCTGTCAAATTTTGTTTTTTAAACGTCATATTGGATTTGTTGTGTTGATGCATTTTGAGGTATTTCTTCGGCGGAACACGCAAACTTCCCCATTCGCTCTCAGAGTGTTGCAGTTCATCGCCAACATCGCTTAAGGACAGAGGAGACGAGCTGCACATGCAGGCTGCGAAACGAGATGCAGGTGATCAGTTTTGGTGGAGACCGTGATCGGCGATCACCGATCATAGACTTTTTCACGGAAATCGGCTGATAATAATCGGTGGCCGATCTATCGGCACACCTCTAGTTTTTATGTATTGCCGACTGTTACTCCATTGATATCTGTTGTGTAAGTAGATCTGGCCATTGTGAGGTACTGATTTTCTTCTATTTTTCCAATTAAGCAGTATTGTTTCCTTGGCTATAGTGAGAGCTACAAGCACTGGGGTTTGGGTTTGTTTGGAGTTTATGTTCACAGAAGGGGACAGTGGGACTTTGTGGCCAGAGATTTGAGACAGTGTGACAGCAGTCATATTCATTTTAAGACTTAAAATGTTTTCCTTCGGCTTTACTTGATTTTTCATGTTAGAAATACATTTAATGACAAAACGTAATGACTCATAACTTAGTCTTTGACATCTGCAACACCTGATTATCAGGAATTAATAGCTGCACGGCTCTCAGTCAGTTAGTTATGGTTATGGCAGAAGGTGGCTACAACCTCAGCATTAGCAGAAGTTTAACTTTAACTTTAGCAGTCAAGATAACAGAGACACAATTTAGAATGTCTGCATATCCAGACATTATAAGCAGCTCACTGAGTTGAAATAAAGAGAAAACATGGATTTAAAAGAGTGAGGTGACTTTTTACCACTCACCATATTTCCAGCACAAATAAAGCAAAACACAGTGAAATAAAAACATTTTATCCTGAATCGGCTTAATCTGCCAAAGACACAACTGCTTACGTGAACCGTATGGGCCGAATGGACGAGCGCCTTCTCTCAGGGCCGAGGCCAGGAAAACACTCCTCTCAGTCTCTTGGGGGAACGTATGATTCTTCAGATGATACTTTTCTGCAGGAGCTCCAATGAGCCAGGTCCAGGCTTATTTTCGGCCCGGATTCAGAAACTGCAGACAGAATGTTTCTTGAAAGTCGCGGTCTAACTCTCAGCCAGCGAGAGCAAGACCGTCTCACGCCTGTCTTCCCCAAGCCGTCTGGTAAAGATTAAACAAGCTGCCGTGGATACAGTTCAGTAGCTCTATGATTTCATGGGGATTCCATCTGTGGCTCCTCCTTCCTAACAGCGATGCAAAAAAATGGGGGAATCTGTTCATTCTGGGATTCAGAGTTTGCTTGTTTGTTTTTAGATAGTCTTTCTTGTTCTGTGTACTTCAGTCCTTTTTGTTGTTCCCTCCACGGTTCGGCCCAACATTAAAACACTGTTTAATTCTCTTTCCTTGCTGCCAGAATCTGCTATTTCTCTCTTTCTTGCTCTCAGAATACTTTAGACCTGGTTATTTTGTTATGTTTTAACAAGTTCATCCAACAAAATTAGTTTATTTATCTGGGAGGAGCAGTTCTCAACGCTGAAGCACAGAACGTCTCTCTGCAATGCTTGTGTAGCAACTAAGCAACTAAGACAAGTCTACAAACATGTTTGTGGAAATTCTCGTCATTCCACACAGGCTGAGTTTTTATCTATCTTCACGACAAAAGGATCAGCAGAAGTCGTTTTCGATGAGTTTGGTGAAATACCAGTCCTTAACTGGCAGAAATGGCTCCACTGCAATGTTTGGGATTTTGGACCCATAAATAAGTTCATGTTTCTAGTGACTATTGCTAAAGGTGTTTCTACTTGTTAAACCCATCTTTGAGCCTGAAACACCCAAGAATTTTTCCTACTTTATATTCATGCAAGGTTAAGTTTATATTTACTTGTAAGGTTTCCTGTTATATTTTTGTATTGTATGAACACGAGTTCTATCTGAAGGTGGAACATCTTTTACTTTCATCACAAACAAAATGTCTGTTTTTGTCTCATGAGCTTTTCCAGGTGTTAAAGATCAAACTGACTCTGTCTTTATGTATAAAATGAAAGCAAAAGCAGAATGTATTGATGTAGAAATGTGATTATAGCAGCTTGGATGCACTGACTTTGCAGTGTAGGATGAAAACATAGAACTGGACCTGCACACATAAAACTCAGAGAGAATCGTTCTATTGTAGTAATGGAAATAATGTTACTAGTGCTGAGTGCAGATTACACTAATAACTAACTAATTTAATGTTCTTTTTAATTAACATGCAAAAAAATAAACAGATATAAATGTTCTTATTGTTAACATTAGCTGCACAACTCACTATATTACTTTGACTCATTATTTTTTGAGTCATTTATATATCAAATGTTTATGTCAATGTTTCCTCCATGTCTCCATTACTTTCAGAACTGTGTTGCGCCGTGATCACCATGTCATTTGAGTCATTTCTGTCAAGATTGGGTTTTCTCCGTGTTGATTTGAGTTTTCTCTCTGTGCTTATTTTGGATTTCTGTGTCTTGAGTCTCTGTGTTTTCCTGTCTACCTCTTGATTGTTCCCAGGTGTGTCTAGTTCCGTGATTACCCTCTGTGTATTTAATGCCACCTGTGTCTCTGTCGTACCAGTCTGTTTGATCTGTCTTGCCGTTTAGCTGTCTGAGCTAGTCTGTTGCTAGATGTCTATTAGTTTGCCAGTTGCTACCAGTGTTGAACCTTAGCCTTTCTGCTCAGCTGTGCCGCCTGGATTTTGGATTATGTGTGCATTGTTTGTTAATTAAATCATCATCATCATCATCATCATTCCTCTCAGCTACTGGGTTCACTGCGTCTGCGTCACCACCTCACACTGCAAATCATGACAATTTCTTGAAAAACACCACACAGAACATAACTGACAAGATCTAAGCTAGCATAGCGAGCATACATGAGCATATTAATGCAGAGCTCTACATTGATTTACATCAAAATACATTAAGTTGTGAAAAAGTCTTAGAGGCAACAGGCTTGAGAAAAGACGTTTGAGATAAAATAGGATGTTGACTGTTCAGAGATTAGATAGTTATGGTTATGTTCTTTTATTGAATATTTAATGGAACAAAAGCTTTGAGACACCATAAAGTGTCCTTACATTTCCCATAAAACACAAACCCTGCATCTGCTTCTTTTTGTTAATATTTTTTCCCCTCATCTAGATACAAACAAATCCGTACAGCTGGATTTGTTTGTATCAAAAGTCAAACAGTAAGTATGTGTTACCAATCACCAATAGTTACCAGATCTACCACACAGATCTACAGTCTTCTACTTCTTCCATGTGTCTGTAAATTTCACCTCTGGGAGCATATGTGGGACAAAATAACATCTATCATATTCTTAATTATGGGCTGAGGTGGGTGGAGGTCATGTGGAAGGTAGTGAGCCTGGGTCATCTCCCAGGCGTCCAGCAGTCGGACATTAACTTCTTTGAATATTGCTCTGAGTATCTTGTCTCGTTGCAATGCGTAGTAATCGTCAGTGGTCAGTGACTCACGTAGCGTCAGCTTTTTGGGATTACCAGTCCTGATGATAACCAGAGTATCTGGAGCTCTGGTCAACAGCCGCACCACTGCCCTCCTTATGCTCAGCAGACGTCGAATGTAGACCTCCACAGGGTAAACGCCAAAGTGTGCCCAGACGCCAAAAATGACTACAGTGTTTGTTCCTCCAACCACGCTGTCCAGTTCGTTGGCAACAAAGTGGAACTGGCTGACCGGCAATGGAGGAGCACGGAGGGGAGGGCCGTGGCAGCGGAACGTCAATAAAATGTTGTTTTTATAATCTAAGGCCATAAGGGGCCCAGTTTTTGGGGGGGTTTTCAGGTCAAACTTCTTGAGATCTGAAAGTTTAACAGAGAACAAGTCAGAAGGAACCAATTTGAATTGTTGTCAAACATTTCTACTGAGTATCTACCTGGAACTTTAGCTATTAAGAATTCAATCCACTGCCTGACGGTGGAGTCTCCATACAGATGGAGAACCTTCCCTTTCAGACACTGGCTGATTGCTGTGGCGTTGTTAAACTGATGGACTGTGGTGCCGTCTAGTGCTCGCCAAGCACCCTGGTAGTAATAACCAGCAGGACCAGCTCCTCTCATGGCTTCTAGATGAGGGGAGATTCAGAAGAACAAAAAGAAAAGAAAACCAAAATGATGTTAAGACATAGAAAGTGAATGCCAGCATTACTTTACAGAAACACCTTTGTGGATATTAAACTTTTACCCAATTATACAAACAGCAACTTTACCTGACATGTTAACAGGGACTGTTTCATTGGGAACTGGAGGAAAAAACAAATGATATTTAATGATTGTGTTTTATGATAGTAACTTGAGCAGAACAAACAGCTGTTCTACATTATCGTAGTTTCATAGCAAATCAATATTTTACGGTTTATTCAAGTAAAATGCATGTCTTTCTAAATGAATGTGTTACATGTTATGCAACCACATTTAACTCAGTTTTATGTATCTGAAATAAAGTCCAAACACATCATGTAAATTATAAAATGCCATTGGACAAAGTTGTTTTGAGAAAGCCACACATAGAATAACTGATTACATTTTTTCCATGTATGTCAGGCAATCAATGATTCATTGTAACACATTTATGACAATATAGCAACTTTTACCTTTTAGTTTTGGTAAAATGGTGATTTTGGAGGATCCTGAAGATGGAATGGAAACTTTCAAGTTGACACCACTGTAACAAGAGCAAAGAAACTGTATGAAAGACTCGTTACTAAAATCAAAACAAATTTTAACTGCTAATTCCAATGTGCGTTCTTACTGAATGGCACATTTTCTTTACTTTCATTCAATTGACTTCAATTCAGGTCAGTCACATTGCATTACTTGTAATCGAAGTATAGATTATCGTTGTACTTGTTCATTGTGTGTCTAATCTATTTTCCACAACAGGTCCATCAGGCTCCATGTCTCTAGAACAGAGCTAGCCTTCTTATTAGCTTGTTCAGGTTTTCAAGGCCAGACTCTCTGATGCTGTTATCCGGACAGATTACTGCAGATACGTTTTTTTCTCCATTTTCCTTTTGACTCTGTGTCTATTACTTTTTAGATAAACCCAAAGCAGTTACCAATAAAGTTTTGTTGATATAAATATCAAGTGGAGCATAATAGTGAAAGCCTTAATGCTTCACTTTTGAAAGTAAATCTGTTCGGCTTCATTGCGGCAGTCAGACAGCAAGTCTTAGTGCTACCCTACCAGATAGGCTACATTGAAAAAAATGAAATAAAATTATCTGAAATAGTAACAAGAAACAAATATTGTCTTCCTTTTTGTCTTATTGGGGACATTTTAAAAGTATTTCACACAGTTTTGTTTATCTTGAATGTTGATGGTAAGTTTTTCTGGTTCGGCAACATTTTAGTTTGTTGGTCACTTCTGAATTATAAACTCCTGCACCATCATCAACTTGTTGATGATTCAATGTCATCAACAACAAAAAGATACAAAAACCAAAACAAACCAAAGCCAAAAAAAACACCTGAAAGATGAAAAGATGTCAGTTTTTTAAGTAAATACATGTCTGCTTCTGAAGTCTGTGAACAACAGTCAACTCCACTAAAGTCTTACTGCACACACCTCCCACAGCTAGTGGGCAAAGAGACATAAAAAGCTTTAGGACATTTGTCATGCAATAGAAAAGAGCTGAATATAAACTAATTGTTACTTTTACCTTTGAAAGAGCTTGGCCTCGTTGCCTGTTGGATGCGGTACCAAACCTTTGAAAGCGTGGGAGACCCTGTGTTCACATTTGAGCGTCTTTGGCTTGTAGCAGAACCAGGGCTCACCGGTGTGGGTGTCAGTGAAGTTGCACAGCTGCTCCGGGGGAGCCTTAAGGCACACGTTACAATTGGCATCCTCAGTGACTGAGCCTGAGCGGAAGAGGCTTTGAAAAAAAATCCTGCCAGGCTTTTCCAGGTTGACTCTCTCTAGGACTGTGACTGCCTCACTGGAGTGGACCAGGGTCACCTTTTTGAAAACGACAAGAAACCTCACAATACAATTTCTCTTGTGAAGTAAAATTTAAATATATGTAAAACCCCAAAATACTACGCTTTTATTTGTGTAAGATAGATAGTATCTATTACAGAAAAACTTCTCATAGCAAATGAACTGGAATAATATATCACTTCTCTGGTTCAGGACTGGAAAATCTCACTGGTAAATGTGACATAGTACTATATTGCCAAAGATATTTACTTGTTTGCCTTCAAATACAAATTGAGTGACATCTGATTCTTAATCCAAACGGCTTGTATGATCAGTGATCTTCCTTTGGTGTTGTAGTTGAGTGATTCCTCTCGGGACATTTATTAAGTTCATCAGAATCAGAATTTCTTTTATTGTCATTGTACATGAAGAAAGCACAATGACATATTAAAAATTGCAACTCTTGGAGGCAAGTCAAATAAATGAATAAGAAAACAATAAATAAGTTTATCTCAATAAATATAAAAAATATAGTAGAAGCAGAACAACTGGGATGTCAAGGAAAAAATAAATAAATAAGGTTTTAGAAGGATTATCTGTGTTAAGGGCAACAACAGTTCTTGGGTAGAAACTGTTTTGTAGTGCCCCTAAGGACTTTATTGCCCTCAGGGGCAGGAGTTTGAAGAGGTGGTGGCCGGGGTGTGAGGGGTCCTTGGTGATACTGCAGGCTCTCTGGACGCATTGAGTCCTGTAGATCTCCTCCAGACATGGAAGAAGGCAGCCAATCAGTCTCTGGGTGGTGTTTATGACCCTGTGGAGCTGCTTCCTCTCTGCCGCAGTGGAGCTGGAGAACCACAGTGGGATGTGGTTCTCATCCCACTGTGGTTCTCCACAGAGCAGCGATAGAAGGACACCAAGAACTCAGTTCTCAGGTTGTTCTTCCTGAGAATCCTCAGCAAGTACAGTCTCTGTTGTCCTTTTTTCAGGACTGAAGTGGAGTTAGAGTTCCAGGTCAGGTCTTCACTGATGTTGGTGCCCAGGAACTTGAAATTTGACACCCTCTCCCGACTGTCCCCATTTATGACTTTGGGTTGAATGTCTAGTTTACACCTCCTGAAGTTGACAACCAGTTCGTGGAGGTGGAGGTGTTCAAATGGAAGTTGTTGGTGGTGCACCAGACAGTCGTTCCACCTCCATTCCCCTGTGGCATCATCAGCAAACTTTATGATTTTGTTTGGGTGGGTGAAGCTAAACTCATGGGACACACAGCCTTGTGGAGAGCCTTGCTGGTGCTCACTGCTGAGGACAGGTGGGATCCTACTCTCATCCTCTGGCAGTGGTCTGCCAGGAAGTCCATGATCCAGCTGGACATGTTGTGGGGGAGACCCAGGTGCCCCAGTTTCCTCACCAGTATGCTTGGAATGATGGTGTTAAAAGCTAATCTGAAGTCCAGGTAGACCAGCCTCATGTAGCTCCTTTGATGTTACACATGTGCCAATGTGGTGTGCATAGTGGTAGCGATAGCATCTTCTGTAGACCAGTTGGCTCTGCATGCAAACTGGTGAGGGTACAATTTGGGTGGCAGATGAGAAGTAGTGTGACTCTGAACCAGTTTTTCAAAACACTTTGTGATGATAGTGTCACTGACAGGAAGTCATTGAGACTGCTAATGTTCTTGTATGGCAGAGGGCTGATGGTGGAGGACTTTAAGCATGGTGGGACGGAGCACCGGATGAGGGACTGATTGAAGATGCTGGTAAAACCCCAACTTACTGGTCTGCACAGTCTCTTACACCATCTGATCTAGCAGATTTCCAGGAGTTCACTGCCCTCAAGGTAATTCACACTTCTGTGCCTGTACTGTGATGGTCTGGCTGTGGAGGGATTTTGCCTGCAGTAGGGGCTCGCTGGTGATTTAGTCTCAAAACAGGTGAAGAAGTGATTGAGCTTCTCTGCCAGTGAAGCAGAGGATACAGCAGAGGATACAGGTTCAAGCAAGGGTCAGTCCCAGGCTGGAAAAAGGCAATCTTGTCTCCTCCCAATGTTCCATTTCGTACAATGCAGTTGCCGTATGGGTTTACTGGCAAATAGTAAACCCATATTGCATTGGATTGTTAAACAATGATGCTATATTTATTATTTCAGAAAACATCTCTCCACTGCTGTATTGTGTACCTAGTACCTTGTATTGCACTTACAGATGTAGGATGAGGAACCCCATTCCATGATACTCTATTCTCTGTTCTTCAGCAAATCTGAACACAACATTAAGTCTGAAAGTCTATAGCCATTGATTCTGCAGGACATTGGCCACCTTTGGTCACTACATGCCTTAGCATCAGCTTAAATCTGTAATTTTACATGCTTAGCTCTTTGTGCCAGAGTTGCTTTTGCTCCCCATAACTTCCACCTTGATACAACCTCACTATCAGTTGACTGTCGAATATTTAGTAGCAAGGAAATTTCCCAACTGGACTTACTGGACAGGTCATAACATTTCACGGTACCACACTGGAAACCACTGATTCTTGAGAGAGACTAAATATTTTACAAATGTTTGTAGAAGCAGTCTTTGTAAAGGTTATGAACAATATACTGTGGTGATATTGTGTATTTATTGCTCTAAGTTGCACTCTGCTTGTTTTGTGGAGAAACAAAATGAGTTCAAGAACGTCATGCTTATCTTGGGACTTTGTACTGTACATTATTTGACTATGTGTTAATTGGGGCTTCATTTTAGTTTAATGATCCAGTTACTGTAGTTTGCCATGTTGTCTTTGCTCCTTTTGTTTTTGTGTCATTTCTGTTGAGTTTATGTTCTGTCTCTTATTTTCCTTTCTCTTTCAGCTCAACCTTAGTAAATGGTTGAGCTGTTTAATTCTGCTATGTTTATTGCATTAATCAGTTCTCCCTGAGCTATCTTTAATGTCCTGCTCTTTCCTAGCTGTTTTTTTATCTATTAATTAGACTCACTTTTATTCAATTTCCTAATGTACCTCAGAAATACTGAAGGTTTGACTATACTTCCCAATACTCAAGAAACGTTTTTTTATAGCCTGGTTGTCAAGAGAAACAGCAACGTTTGGTTTGGCTGTGGTAAACTTCATCAGACACTCCTGGGTCAAACAGGTCAAATATTTCAAAAAGTAAGTTTCTCCTTTTTCACATCAGTCACCACCTTTCAAATTTCTGACTGCATGATAGACAACAAGAGGAAAAAAGGTTTGTGTATAAACATTGTGGTAAAAACAGGCAGATTAAACTCAGGCCAAATTTAAAAAATGGATCTAACACATTACCCTCCTACTCTGAGCTTTCAGGTCCTCGATATCCAGAACTCGCGACACAAAAAGCTTATTTAGGAGAAAGTAACAAAGGAGATCTTATCTAGGTCACACTATTTGCTCATTTAAGAGAAAAACATTCAGTCTTACCTCAACCTGTGCGCTTCCTTCCCATAGTAAAGAGAATACAGCCGTGTAGGAACCGTTGCGATGATCAAAGACTTTCCCCACCACGCCTGCCTGAACAGTTCGGTTGTGCAGCCGAGCAAACAGGACGTCTCCGCCAGATTTCTTGGGGCGACCAAGAAAGTCATTAATTTTGATCAAAACCTCCAGCTGATCACCAACATGCCAACTTCCCCCTCCGTCACGTGGAAGAATGGTGAACGTGCTGTGAGCGGGATGACTGGTGTCATTCAGACAGAAGTTGGCTGGGACAGATGGTGTTTCAGGCCAGGTGATGTAGTTCTTTAAAAATTCCAACTCAAGAGCGTCTTCAGGTAACACAGAGTGGAAGGAGCAGAAACTGGTTGGCTTAGGAGGCTCAGTGGGACGTTTCAGAGTTCTGGTGGTGGGAATCAGAGCCTCAGTGGTCGGGACTTTGTTCTTCAACTAGAGAATAAAGTTTAGAGATTGAACAAATCAAGTGCCATAAAATCATAGTTTCTTTACAAATTACTGATTAATTATGATAGCTTCCTCAATTATATATTGAGGTGACCCTGCATTAGCATAAAACTATAACTGAATATTTTGTTTGAAAACCCAACAATTCCTTCTTTTTCCCATTTGGGTTTTGATACTTTTCAGGTCCAGAAGCTTTCCCAAAGATTGGGAGTTATCAGTCAAAAAGCACCCATAACTAAATGAACTAGGGCTGCAGCTAACGATTGTTGTATTAACCACATTTTCTATCCATAATTCTTACAATAAATAAAACATAATACAGTGTAGGGTTAATTTGGTAAGGCTTTTGATTAACCAATTCATAATTGGATAGAAAAGCTGCTTAATAATTTATTTTTTTTTTTTTTCTGGTGTCTTTTATGACTTTGTATTTTTGTGTTTTCATGATGTAAAGCACTTTAAACTGTCTTGTTGCTGAAATGTGCGACACAAATAAACTTGGTTCATTGAACTTGAAAGCTGTACTTTTACCAGCCTATAATGCTGACGAAGTTGAAGTTCATGTTTGAAAGATGACAAATACTCACCTGTGCTAATTTACCGGCTATGTGATCAGCGACGTTGGGATTGCTAAACATGATCCATAAGACAACAACAGCCAACAACAGAACGAGCCATCCGTACTTCAGAGGAAAACGTTTCCTTAAAGCTTGGCCTCCCAGTAGCAGTGACAACTCGATCTGGCTCTGTGTTAAAAGAAAATCAAAAAAGCATCCAGGTCAATGACTATCGATTTTGAAAACAATGCAGAGCTGAGTTACTGTCTCTCTGCAATGCTTGTGTAGCAACTAAGACAAGTCTACAAACATGTTTGTGGAAATTCTTGTCATTCCACACACGCTGAGTTTTCATCTTCTGTGACTTGAAGTGTCACGACAAAAGGATCAGCAGAAGTCGTTTTCCCTGTAAGAGGTTTGCAGTGTCAGAGGAGCTGTTGGCCCAGTTCGACACGGCGCTCCTCAAATCCATCCTGTTTTCAGTCACAGTGCGGTTTTTTGCAGCCACTAAGCAACACAGTTGCAAATTGCAGTGAGCAGTAAGGCAGAGGTGAAACCAACCAACCGCTTCTCAAATCAGAAGTAAGAGTCAAGTCTTTCCAATTACATCTCAGTTGGAATCTCAAGTGGAAGACCTCTAAATCACAAGTCTTGTCCAAAGTTAGGACAAGGAAGAGTCATGTTGGCTAAAAACTCTTAAACGTCCCACAGTCCTAAGACAGGTTGAGGGCCCTATCCGCAGCCTAGTCGGGGTCGCACTGGTATTTTATTTTATTTTGTTTTATTTTTTTCGCGTTTTCAGGATCTAACCGGCTGACGGGGCCTCATCACCTCCCCGCTGTCCGAGGAGGTGATGACAGCGGGGAGCAGCTTCTGCTGCTATCGCAACAGAAGCTGCGATCGCTGCTTCTCAACAGCAGCGATAGCAGCATTCGAGAAGAGTTTCATTCATCAGCGGTGGCTGAAAGGAAGCCAACAAAAAATGTTGGCTAAGAGTTTTTAGCCACACACACGCCCCCCCCCTCAAGCAGCGGAAACAGACTAACAGCCACTGGAAGAGTGAAATTTTCTGCATACCTGTTAATCAATCAGAACTAGAAGTCCTAGAAAAATAGAAGTTAGACAAATTCTAGTTTTTCCAGAAAGGAAGTAACAAACACAAAGCAAACCATCTCTGCCCCAACAAACACGTCACTGTCAAGACACAAAACATCAAACGTCTTCAGTCCACAAAATTAAGGACAACCACAGCTGATGGTCAATATTTTAGCAGGACATTTCTGTGCCAATCATTTTAGTTAAATATGATTCCATGGACCCTACAATTTTGCATACACTGCCATGTTGTCATATTTTTGAAGTATGATTTATTTGAGTGGCAAGGCTGTCACAGTTTCAGTTCAGCACTAGATGTCACTGGTGAGCAATGAAGGAAGCACCAAGTAATGAACCTTTGGGCAAATCAAAGGGCTTTAAAGCCTCATTTGGCCATTGCTGCTTAACTATAGGCAAGAGTTGATAAAGATGAGGGTACAAGACTAGTCCAGGAAGCGAAAACACACTGGAATAGTTAAAGGTGTGATTTGTAAATAGTTAAAGGTGAGCTCAGGAGCGCCTGTTTACTCTACTAGGTGGGAAAGCAATCTGGTATCTTCCTCCTTGAACCAGTTAAGCTGCTTCTGATTGGAAGTTACACACAAACACAGCCACTGTCCTACACACAAGCCTGCAGACCTAACATGTCCAGTCCAAGTCCTAAACTTTAAGCCTCATGTCTTGATCAAGTCCTCTAACCAAATGTGTAAGTTAATCACATAATCATAATTGATTTGTAGAATTTATATTGTCTTATTGAAAGGTGGGTCTAAAATTGTCATATGAAATGTCATATCAATAAAAAACTAATCATTTAAACAACTGTATTAATGTAGAAATGTGATTATAGCATCTTGGATGCACTGACTTTGCAGTGTAGGATGAAAACATAGAACTGGACCTGCACACATAAAACTCAGAGAGAATCGTTCTATTGTAGTAATGGAAATAATGTTACTAGTGCTGAGTGCAGATTACACTAATAACTAACTAATTTAATGTTCTTTTTAATTAACATGCAAAAAAATAAACAGATATAAATGTTCTTATTGTTAACATTAGCTGCACAACTCACTATATTACTTTGACTCATTATTTTTTGAGTCATTTATATATCAAATGTTTATGTCAATGTTTCCTCCATGTCTCCATTACTTTCAGAACTGTGTTGCGCCGTGATCACCATGTCATTTGAGTCATTTCTGTCAAGATTGGGTTTTCTCCGTGTTGATTTGAGTTTTCTCTCTGTGCTTATTTTGGATTTCTGTGTCTTGAGTCTCTGTGTTTTCCTGTCTACCTCTTGATTGTTCCCAGGTGTGTCTAGTTCCGTGATTACCCTCTGTGTATTTAATGCCACCTGTGTCTCTGTCGTACCAGTCTGTTTGATCTGTCTTGCCGTTTAGCTGTCTGAGCTAGTCTGTTGCTAGATGTCTATTAGTTTGCCAGTTGCTACCAGTGTTGAACCTTAGCCTTTCTGCTCAGCTGTGCCGCCTGGATTTTGGATTATGTGTGCATTGTTTGTTAATTAAATCATCATCATCATCATCATCATTCCTCTCAGCTACTGGGTTCACTGCGTCTGCGTCACCACCTCACACTGCAAATCATGACAATTTCTTGAAAAACACCACACAGAACATAACTGACAAGATCTAAGCTAGCATAGCGAGCATACATGAGCATATTAATGCAGAGCTCTACATTGATTTACATCAAAATACATTAAGTTGTGAAAAAGTCTTAGAGGCAACAGGCTTGAGAAAAGACGTTTGAGATAAAATAGGATGTTGACTGTTCAGAGATTAGATAGTTATGGTTATGTTCTTTTATTGAATATTTAATGGAACAAAAGCTTTGAGACACCATAAAGTGTCCTTACATTTCCCATAAAACACAAACCCTGCATCTGCTTCTTTTTGTTAATATTTTTTCCCCTCATCTAGATACAAACAAATCCGTACAGCTGGATTTGTTTGTATCAAAAGTCAAACAGTAAGTATGTGTTACCAATCACCAATAGTTACCAGATCTACCACACAGATCTACAGTCTTCTACTTCTTCCATGTGTCTGTAAATTTCACCTCTGGGAGCATATGTGGGACAAAATAACATCTATCATATTCTTAATTATGGGCTGAGGTGGGTGGAGGTCATGTGGAAGGTAGTGAGCCTGGGTCATCTCCCAGGCGTCCAGCAGTCGGACATTAACTTCTTTGAATATTGCTCTGAGTATCTTGTCTCGTTGCAATGCGTAGTAATCGTCAGTGGTCAGTGACTCACGTAGCGTCAGCTTTTTGGGATTACCAGTCCTGATGATAACCAGAGTATCTGGAGCTCTGGTCAACAGCCGCACCACTGCCCTCCTTATGCTCAGCAGACGTCGAATGTAGACCTCCACAGGGTAAACGCCAAAGTGTGCCCAGACGCCAAAAATGACTACAGTGTTTGTTCCTCCAACCACGCTGTCCAGTTCGTTGGCAACAAAGTGGAACTGGCTGACCGGCAATGGAGGAGCACGGAGGGGAGGGCCGTGGCAGCGGAACGTCAATAAAATGTTGTTTTTATAATCTAAGGCCATAAGGGGCCCAGTTTTTGGGGGGGTTTTCAGGTCAAACTTCTTGAGATCTGAAAGTTTAACAGAGAACAAGTCAGAAGGAACCAATTTGAATTGTTGTCAAACATTTCTACTGAGTATCTACCTGGAACTTTAGCTATTAAGAATTCAATCCACTGCCTGACGGTGGAGTCTCCATACAGATGGAGAACCTTCCCTTTCAGACACTGGCTGATTGCTGTGGCGTTGTTAAACTGATGGACTGTGGTGCCGTCTAGTGCTCGCCAAGCACCCTGGTAGTAATAACCAGCAGGACCAGCTCCTCTCATGGCTTCTAGATGAGGGGAGATTCAGAAGAACAAAAAGAAAAGAAAACCAAAATGATGTTAAGACATAGAAAGTGAATGCCAGCATTACTTTACAGAAACACCTTTGTGGATATTAAACTTTTACCCAATTATACAAACAGCAACTTTACCTGACATGTTAACAGGGACTGTTTCATTGGGAACTGGAGGAAAAAACAAATGATATTTAATGATTGTGTTTTATGATAGTAACTTGAGCAGAACAAACAGCTGTTCTACATTATCGTAGTTTCATAGCAAATCAATATTTTACGGTTTATTCAAGTAAAATGCATGTCTTTCTAAATGAATGTGTTACATGTTATGCAACCACATTTAACTCAGTTTTATGTATCTGAAATAAAGTCCAAACACATCATGTAAATTATAAAATGCCATTGGACAAAGTTGTTTTGAGAAAGCCACACATAGAATAACTGATTACATTTTTTCCATGTATGTCAGGCAATCAATGATTCATTGTAACACATTTATGACAATATAGCAACTTTTACCTTTTAGTTTTGGTAAAATGGTGATTTTGGAGGATCCTGAAGATGGAATGGAAACTTTCAAGTTGACACCACTGTAACAAGAGCAAAGAAACTGTATGAAAGACTCGTTACTAAAATCAAAACAAATTTTAACTGCTAATTCCAATGTGCGTTCTTACTGAATGGCACATTTTCTTTACTTTCATTCAATTGACTTCAATTCAGGTCAGTCACATTGCATTACTTGTAATCGAAGTATAGATTATCGTTGTACTTGTTCATTGTGTGTCTAATCTATTTTCCACAACAGGTCCATCAGGCTCCATGTCTCTAGAACAGAGCTAGCCTTCTTATTAGCTTGTTCAGGTTTTCAAGGCCAGACTCTCTGATGCTGTTATCCGGACAGATTACTGCAGATACGTTTTTTTCTCCATTTTCCTTTTGACTCTGTGTCTATTACTTTTTAGATAAACCCAAAGCAGTTACCAATAAAGTTTTGTTGATATAAATATCAAGTGGAGCATAATAGTGAAAGCCTTAATGCTTCACTTTTGAAAGTAAATCTGTTCGGCTTCATTGCGGCAGTCAGACAGCAAGTCTTAGTGCTACCCTACCAGATAGGCTACATTGAAAAAAATGAAATAAAATTATCTGAAATAGTAACAAGAAACAAATATTGTCTTCCTTTTTGTCTTATTGGGGACATTTTAAAAGTATTTCACACAGTTTTGTTTATCTTGAATGTTGATGGTAAGTTTTTCTGGTTCGGCAACATTTTAGTTTGTTGGTCACTTCTGAATTATAAACTCCTGCACCATCATCAACTTGTTGATGATTCAATGTCATCAACAACAAAAAGATACAAAAACCAAAACAAACCAAAGCCAAAAAAAACACCTGAAAGATGAAAAGATGTCAGTTTTTTAAGTAAATACATGTCTGCTTCTGAAGTCTGTGAACAACAGTCAACTCCACTAAAGTCTTACTGCACACACCTCCCACAGCTAGTGGGCAAAGAGACATAAAAAGCTTTAGGACATTTGTCATGCAATAGAAAAGAGCTGAATATAAACTAATTGTTACTTTTACCTTTGAAAGAGCTTGGCCTCGTTGCCTGTTGGATGCGGTACCAAACCTTTGAAAGCGTGGGAGACCCTGTGTTCACATTTGAGCGTCTTTGGCTTGTAGCAGAACCAGGGCTCACCGGTGTGGGTGTCAGTGAAGTTGCACAGCTGCTCCGGGGGAGCCTTAAGGCACACGTTACAATTGGCATCCTCAGTGACTGAGCCTGAGCGGAAGAGGCTTTGAAAAAAAATCCTGCCAGGCTTTTCCAGGTTGACTCTCTCTAGGACTGTGACTGCCTCACTGGAGTGGACCAGGGTCACCTTTTTGAAAACGACAAGAAACCTCACAATACAATTTCTCTTGTGAAGTAAAATTTAAATATATGTAAAACCCCAAAATACTACGCTTTTATTTGTGTAAGATAGATAGTATCTATTACAGAAAAACTTCTCATAGCAAATGAACTGGAATAATATATCACTTCTCTGGTTCAGGACTGGAAAATCTCACTGGTAAATGTGACATAGTACTATATTGCCAAAGATATTTACTTGTTTGCCTTCAAATACAAATTGAGTGACATCTGATTCTTAATCCAAACGGCTTGTATGATCAGTGATCTTCCTTTGGTGTTGTAGTTGAGTGATTCCTCTCGGGACATTTATTAAGTTCATCAGAATCAGAATTTCTTTTATTGTCATTGTACATGAAGAAAGCACAATGACATATTAAAAATTGCAACTCTTGGAGGCAAGTCAAATAAATGAATAAGAAAACAATAAATAAGTTTATCTCAATAAATATAAAAAATATAGTAGAAGCAGAACAACTGGGATGTCAAGGAAAAAATAAATAAATAAGGTTTTAGAAGGATTATCTGTGTTAAGGGCAACAACAGTTCTTGGGTAGAAACTGTTTTGTAGTGCCCCTAAGGACTTTATTGCCCTCAGGGGCAGGAGTTTGAAGAGGTGGTGGCCGGGGTGTGAGGGGTCCTTGGTGATACTGCAGGCTCTCTGGACGCATTGAGTCCTGTAGATCTCCTCCAGACATGGAAGAAGGCAGCCAATCAGTCTCTGGGTGGTGTTTATGACCCTGTGGAGCTGCTTCCTCTCTGCCGCAGTGGAGCTGGAGAACCACAGTGGGATGTGGTTCTCATCCCACTGTGGTTCTCCACAGAGCAGCGATAGAAGGACACCAAGAACTCAGTTCTCAGGTTGTTCTTCCTGAGAATCCTCAGCAAGTACAGTCTCTGTTGTCCTTTTTTCAGGACTGAAGTGGAGTTAGAGTTCCAGGTCAGGTCTTCACTGATGTTGGTGCCCAGGAACTTGAAATTTGACACCCTCTCCCGACTGTCCCCATTTATGACTTTGGGTTGAATGTCTAGTTTACACCTCCTGAAGTTGACAACCAGTTCGTGGAGGTGGAGGTGTTCAAATGGAAGTTGTTGGTGGTGCACCAGACAGTCGTTCCACCTCCATTCCCCTGTGGCATCATCAGCAAACTTTATGATTTTGTTTGGGTGGGTGAAGCTAAACTCATGGGACACACAGCCTTGTGGAGAGCCTTGCTGGTGCTCACTGCTGAGGACAGGTGGGATCCTACTCTCATCCTCTGGCAGTGGTCTGCCAGGAAGTCCATGATCCAGCTGGACATGTTGTGGGGGAGACCCAGGTGCCCCAGTTTCCTCACCAGTATGCTTGGAATGATGGTGTTAAAAGCTAATCTGAAGTCCAGGTAGACCAGCCTCATGTAGCTCCTTTGATGTTACACATGTGCCAATGTGGTGTGCATAGTGGTAGCGATAGCATCTTCTGTAGACCAGTTGGCTCTGCATGCAAACTGGTGAGGGTACAATTTGGGTGGCAGATGAGAAGTAGTGTGACTCTGAACCAGTTTTTCAAAACACTTTGTGATGATAGTGTCACTGACAGGAAGTCATTGAGACTGCTAATGTTCTTGTATGGCAGAGGGCTGATGGTGGAGGACTTTAAGCATGGTGGGACGGAGCACCGGATGAGGGACTGATTGAAGATGCTGGTAAAACCCCAACTTACTGGTCTGCACAGTCTCTTACACCATCTGATCTAGCAGATTTCCAGGAGTTCACTGCCCTCAAGGTAATTCACACTTCTGTGCCTGTACTGTGATGGTCTGGCTGTGGAGGGATTTTGCCTGCAGTAGGGGCTCGCTGGTGATTTAGTCTCAAAACAGGTGAAGAAGTGATTGAGCTTCTCTGCCAGTGAAGCAGAGGATACAGCAGAGGATACAGGTTCAAGCAAGGGTCAGTCCCAGGCTGGAAAAAGGCAATCTTGTCTCCTCCCAATGTTCCATTTCGTACAATGCAGTTGCCGTATGGGTTTACTGGCAAATAGTAAACCCATATTGCATTGGATTGTTAAACAATGATGCTATATTTATTATTTCAGAAAACATCTCTCCACTGCTGTATTGTGTACCTAGTACCTTGTATTGCACTTACAGATGTAGGATGAGGAACCCCATTCCATGATACTCTATTCTCTGTTCTTCAGCAAATCTGAACACAACATTAAGTCTGAAAGTCTATAGCCATTGATTCTGCAGGACATTGGCCACCTTTGGTCACTACATGCCTTAGCATCAGCTTAAATCTGTAATTTTACATGCTTAGCTCTTTGTGCCAGAGTTGCTTTTGCTCCCCATAACTTCCACCTTGATACAACCTCACTATCAGTTGACTGTCGAATATTTAGTAGCAAGGAAATTTCCCAACTGGACTTACTGGACAGGTCATAACATTTCACGGTACCACACTGGAAACCACTGATTCTTGAGAGAGACTAAATATTTTACAAATGTTTGTAGAAGCAGTCTTTGTAAAGGTTATGAACAATATACTGT
Source organism: Xiphophorus couchianus (assembly GCF_001444195.1). NCBI lineage: Eukaryota > Metazoa > Chordata > Actinopteri > Cyprinodontiformes > Poeciliidae > Xiphophorus > Xiphophorus couchianus. Next base: position 14,526,381 of record NC_040244.1, on the reverse strand, counting down.
GGTGATATTGTGTATTTATTGCTCTAAGTTGCACTCTGCTTGTTTTGTGGAGAAACAAAATGAGTTCAAGAACGTCATGCTTATCTTGGGACTTTGTACTGTACATTATTTGACTATGTGTTAATTGGGGCTTCATTTTAGTTTAATGATCCAGTTACTGTAGTTTGCCATGTTGTCTTTGCTCCTTTTGTTTTTGTGTCATTTCTGTTGAGTTTATGTTCTGTCTCTTATTTTCCTTTCTCTTTCAGCTCAACCTTAGTAAATGGTTGAGCTGTTTAATTCTGCTATGTTTATTGCATTAATCAGTTCTCCCTGAGCTATCTTTAATGTCCTGCTCTTTCCTAGCTGTTTTTTTATCTATTAATTAGACTCACTTTTATTCAATTTCCTAATGTACCTCAGAAATACTGAAGGTTTGACTATACTTCCCAATACTCAAGAAACGTTTTTTTATAGCCTGGTTGTCAAGAGAAACAGCAACGTTTGGTTTGGCTGTGGTAAACTTCATCAGACACTCCTGGGTCAAACAGGTCAAATATTTCAAAAAGTAAGTTTCTCCTTTTTCACATCAGTCACCACCTTTCAAATTTCTGACTGCATGATAGACAACAAGAGGAAAAAAGGTTTGTGTATAAACATTGTGGTAAAAACAGGCAGATTAAACTCAGGCCAAATTTAAAAAATGGATCTAACACATTACCCTCCTACTCTGAGCTTTCAGGTCCTCGATATCCAGAACTCGCGACACAAAAAGCTTATTTAGGAGAAAGTAACAAAGGAGATCTTATCTAGGTCACACTATTTGCTCATTTAAGAGAAAAACATTCAGTCTTACCTCAACCTGTGCGCTTCCTTCCCATAGTAAAGAGAATACAGCCGTGTAGGAACCGTTGCGATGATCAAAGACTTTCCCCACCACGCCTGCCTGAACAGTTCGGTTGTGCAGCCGAGCAAACAGGACGTCTCCGCCAGATTTCTTGGGGCGACCAAGAAAGTCATTAATTTTGATCAAAACCTCCAGCTGATCACCAACATGCCAACTTCCCCCTCCGTCACGTGGAAGAATGGTGAACGTGCTGTGAGCGGGATGACTGGTGTCATTCAGACAGAAGTTGGCTGGGACAGATGGTGTTTCAGGCCAGGTGATGTAGTTCTTTAAAAATTCCAACTCAAGAGCGTCTTCAGGTAACACAGAGTGGAAGGAGCAGAAACTGGTTGGCTTAGGAGGCTCAGTGGGACGTTTCAGAGTTCTGGTGGTGGGAATCAGAGCCTCAGTGGTCGGGACTTTGTTCTTCAACTAGAGAATAAAGTTTAGAGATTGAACAAATCAAGTGCCATAAAATCATAGTTTCTTTACAAATTACTGATTAATTATGATAGCTTCCTCAATTATATATTGAGGTGACCCTGCATTAGCATAAAACTATAACTGAATATTTTGTTTGAAAACCCAACAATTCCTTCTTTTTCCCATTTGGGTTTTGATACTTTTCAGGTCCAGAAGCTTTCCCAAAGATTGGGAGTTATCAGTCAAAAAGCACCCATAACTAAATGAACTAGGGCTGCAGCTAACGATTGTTGTATTAACCACATTTTCTATCCATAATTCTTACAATAAATAAAACATAATACAGTGTAGGGTTAATTTGGTAAGGCTTTTGATTAACCAATTCATAATTGGATAGAAAAGCTGCTTAATAATTTATTTATTTTTTTTTCTGGTGTCTTTTATGACTTTGTATTTTTGTGTTTTCATGATGTAAAGCACTTTAAACTGTCTTGTTGCTGAAATGTGCGACACAAATAAACTTGGTTCATTGAACTTGAAAGCTGTACTTTTACCAGCCTATAATGCTGACGAAGTTGAAGTTCATGTTTGAAAGATGACAAATACTCACCTGTGCTAATTTACCGGCTATGTGATCAGCGACGTTGGGATTGCTAAACATGATCCATAAGACAACAACAGCCAACAACAGAACGAGCCATCCGTACTTCAGAGGAAAACGTTTCCTTAAAGCTTGGCCTCCCAGTAGCAGTGACAACTCGATCTGGCTCTGTGTTAAAAGAAAATCAAAAAAGCATCCAGGTCAATGACTATCGATTTTGAAAACAATGCAGAGCTGAGTTACTGTCTCTCTGCAATGCTTGTGTAGCAACTAAGACAAGTCTACAAACATGTTTGTGGAAATTCTTGTCATTCCACACACGCTGAGTTTTCATCTTCTGTGACTTGAAGTGTCACGACAAAAGGATCAGCAGAAGTCGTTTTCCCTGTAAGAGGTTTGCAGTGTCAGAGGAGCTGTTGGCCCAGTTCGACACGGCGCTCCTCAAATCCATCCTGTTTTCAGTCACAGTGCGGTTTTTTGCAGCCACTAAGCAACACAGTTGCAAATTGCAGTGAGCAGTAAGGCAGAGGTGAAACCAACCAACCGCTTCTCAAATCAGAAGTAAGAGTCAAGTCTTTCCAATTACATCTCAGTTGGAATCTCAAGTGGAAGACCTCTAAATCACAAGTCTTGTCCAAAGTTAGGACAAGGAAGAGTCATGTTGGCTAAAAACTCTTAAACGTCCCACAGTCCTAAGACAGGTTGAGGGCCCTATCCGCAGCCTAGTCGGGGTCGCACTGGTATTTTATTTTATTTTGTTTTATTTTTTTCGCGTTTTCAGGATCTAACCGGCTGACGGGGCCTCATCACCTCCCCGCTGTCCGAGGAGGTGATGACAGCGGGGAGCAGCTTCTGCTGCTATCGCAACAGAAGCTGCGATCGCTGCTTCTCAACAGCAGCGATAGCAGCATTCGAGAAGAGTTTCATTCATCAGCGGTGGCTGAAAGGAAGCCAACAAAAAATGTTGGCTAAGAGTTTTTAGCCACACACACGCCCCCCCCCTCAAGCAGCGGAAACAGACTAACAGCCACTGGAAGAGTGAAATTTTCTGCATACCTGTTAATCAATCAGAACTAGAAGTCCTAGAAAAATAGAAGTTAGACAAATTCTAGTTTTTCCAGAAAGGAAGTAACAAACACAAAGCAAACCATCTCTGCCCCAACAAACACGTCACTGTCAAGACACAAAACATCAAACGTCTTCAGTCCACAAAATTAAGGACAACCACAGCTGATGGTCAATATTTTAGCAGGACATTTCTGTGCCAATCATTTTAGTTAAATATGATTCCATGGACCCTACAATTTTGCATACACTGCCATGTTGTCATATTTTTGAAGTATGATTTATTTGAGTGGCAAGGCTGTCACAGTTTCAGTTCAGCACTAGATGTCACTGGTGAGCAATGAAGGAAGCACCAAGTAATGAACCTTTGGGCAAATCAAAGGGCTTTAAAGCCTCATTTGGCCATTGCTGCTTAACTATAGGCAAGAGTTGATAAAGATGAGGGTACAAGACTAGTCCAGGAAGCGAAAACACACTGGAATAGTTAAAGGTGTGATTTGTAAATAGTTAAAGGTGAGCTCAGGAGCGCCTGTTTACTCTACTAGGTGGGAAAGCAATCTGGTATCTTCCTCCTTGAACCAGTTAAGCTGCTTCTGATTGGAAGTTACACACAAACACAGCCACTGTCCTACACACAAGCCTGCAGACCTAACATGTCCAGTCCAAGTCCTAAACTTTAAGCCTCATGTCTTGATCAAGTCCTCTAACCAAATGTGTAAGTTAATCACATAATCATAATTGATTTGTAGAATTTATATTGTCTTATTGAAAGGTGGGTCTAAAATTCTAAATCATTAAAAAATTCACGCTGATGTTTTGCAGTAAAAATGTACCAAAACTAATGAAAGCCTATAAATTGAAAATATAATAAATACAATATTAACAAGAAAAAGAAACTGGATTATTGTGCTAATTCAGTTATTTGTTAAAAAGCTGGAAAACTTGTTTTTACAGTCATTCAAGAGAAATGTCATATCAATAAAAAACTAATCATTTAAACAACTGTATTAATGTAGAAATGTGATTATAGCATCTTGGATGCACTGACTTTGCAGTGTAGGATGAAAACATAGAACTGGACCTGCACACATAAAACTCAGAGAGAATCGTTCTATTGTAGTAATGGAAATAATGTTACTAGTGCTGAGTGCAGATTACACTAATAACTAACTAATTTAATGTTCTTTTTAATTAACATGCAAAAAAATAAACAGATATAAATGTTCTTATTGTTAACATTAGCTGCACAACTCACTATATTACTTTGACTCATTATTTTTTGAGTCATTTATATATCAAATGTTTATGTCAATGTTTCCTCCATGTCTCCATTACTTTCAGAACTGTGTTGCGCCGTGATCACCATGTCATTTGAGTCATTTCTGTCAAGATTGGGTTTTCTCCGTGTTGATTTGAGTTTTCTCTCTGTGCTTATTTTGGATTTCTGTGTCTTGAGTCTCTGTGTTTTCCTGTCTACCTCTTGATTGTTCCCAGGTGTGTCTAGTTCCGTGATTACCCTCTGTGTATTTAATGCCACCTGTGTCTCTGTCGTACCAGTCTGTTTGATCTGTCTTGCCGTTTAGCTGTCTGAGCTAGTCTGTTGCTAGATGTCTATTAGTTTGCCAGTTGCTACCAGTGTTGAACCTTAGCCTTTCTGCTCAGCTGTGCCGCCTGGATTTTGGATTATGTGTGCATTGTTTGTTAATTAAATCATCATCATCATCATCATCATTCCTCTCAGCTACTGGGTTCACTGCGTCTGCGTCACCACCTCACACTGCAAATCATGACAATTTCTTGAAAAACACCACACAGAACATAACTGACAAGATCTAAGCTAGCATAGCGAGCATACATGAGCATATTAATGCAGAGCTCTACATTGATTTACATCAAAATACATTAAGTTGTGAAAAAGTCTTAGAGGCAACAGGCTTGAGAAAAGACGTTTGAGATAAAATAGGATGTTGACTGTTCAGAGATTAGATAGTTATGGTTATGTTCTTTTATTGAATATTTAATGGAACAAAAGCTTTGAGACACCATAAAGTGTCCTTACATTTCCCATAAAACACAAACCCTGCATCTGCTTCTTTTTGTTAATATTTTTTCCCCTCATCTAGATACAAACAAATCCGTACAGCTGGATTTGTTTGTATCAAAAGTCAAACAGTAAGTATGTGTTACCAATCACCAATAGTTACCAGATCTACCACACAGATCTACAGTCTTCTACTTCTTCCATGTGTCTGTAAATTTCACCTCTGGGAGCATATGTGGGACAAAATAACATCTATCATATTCTTAATTATGGGCTGAGGTGGGTGGAGGTCATGTGGAAGGTAGTGAGCCTGGGTCATCTCCCAGGCGTCCAGCAGTCGGACATTAACTTCTTTGAATATTGCTCTGAGTATCTTGTCTCGTTGCAATGCGTAGTAATCGTCAGTGGTCAGTGACTCACGTAGCGTCAGCTTTTTGGGATTACCAGTCCTGATGATAACCAGAGTATCTGGAGCTCTGGTCAACAGCCGCACCACTGCCCTCCTTATGCTCAGCAGACGTCGAATGTAGACCTCCACAGGGTAAACGCCAAAGTGTGCCCAGACGCCAAAAATGACTACAGTGTTTGTTCCTCCAACCACGCTGTCCAGTTCGTTGGCAACAAAGTGGAACTGGCTGACCGGCAATGGAGGAGCACGGAGGGGAGGGCCGTGGCAGCGGAACGTCAATAAAATGTTGTTTTTATAATCTAAGGCCATAAGGGGCCCAGTTTTTGGGGGGGTTTTCAGGTCAAACTTCTTGAGATCTGAAAGTTTAACAGAGAACAAGTCAGAAGGAACCAATTTGAATTGTTGTCAAACATTTCTACTGAGTATCTACCTGGAACTTTAGCTATTAAGAATTCAATCCACTGCCTGACGGTGGAGTCTCCATACAGATGGAGAACCTTCCCTTTCAGACACTGGCTGATTGCTGTGGCGTTGTTAAACTGATGGACTGTGGTGCCGTCTAGTGCTCGCCAAGCACCCTGGTAGTAATAACCAGCAGGACCAGCTCCTCTCATGGCTTCTAGATGAGGGGAGATTCAGAAGAACAAAAAGAAAAGAAAACCAAAATGATGTTAAGACATAGAAAGTGAATGCCAGCATTACTTTACAGAAACACCTTTGTGGATATTAAACTTTTACCCAATTATACAAACAGCAACTTTACCTGACATGTTAACAGGGACTGTTTCATTGGGAACTGGAGGAAAAAACAAATGATATTTAATGATTGTGTTTTATGATAGTAACTTGAGCAGAACAAACAGCTGTTCTACATTATCGTAGTTTCATAGCAAATCAATATTTTACGGTTTATTCAAGTAAAATGCATGTCTTTCTAAATGAATGTGTTACATGTTATGCAACCACATTTAACTCAGTTTTATGTATCTGAAATAAAGTCCAAACACATCATGTAAATTATAAAATGCCATTGGACAAAGTTGTTTTGAGAAAGCCACACATAGAATAACTGATTACATTTTTTCCATGTATGTCAGGCAATCAATGATTCATTGTAACACATTTATGACAATATAGCAACTTTTACCTTTTAGTTTTGGTAAAATGGTGATTTTGGAGGATCCTGAAGATGGAATGGAAACTTTCAAGTTGACACCACTGTAACAAGAGCAAAGAAACTGTATGAAAGACTCGTTACTAAAATCAAAACAAATTTTAACTGCTAATTCCAATGTGCGTTCTTACTGAATGGCACATTTTCTTTACTTTCATTCAATTGACTTCAATTCAGGTCAGTCACATTGCATTACTTGTAATCGAAGTATAGATTATCGTTGTACTTGTTCATTGTGTGTCTAATCTATTTTCCACAACAGGTCCATCAGGCTCCATGTCTCTAGAACAGAGCTAGCCTTCTTATTAGCTTGTTCAGGTTTTCAAGGCCAGACTCTCTGATGCTGTTATCCGGACAGATTACTGCAGATACGTTTTTTTCTCCATTTTCCTTTTGACTCTGTGTCTATTACTTTTTAGATAAACCCAAAGCAGTTACCAATAAAGTTTTGTTGATATAAATATCAAGTGGAGCATAATAGTGAAAGCCTTAATGCTTCACTTTTGAAAGTAAATCTGTTCGGCTTCATTGCGGCAGTCAGACAGCAAGTCTTAGTGCTACCCTACCAGATAGGCTACATTGAAAAAAATGAAATAAAATTATCTGAAATAGTAACAAGAAACAAATATTGTCTTCCTTTTTGTCTTATTGGGGACATTTTAAAAGTATTTCACACAGTTTTGTTTATCTTGAATGTTGATGGTAAGTTTTTCTGGTTCGGCAACATTTTAGTTTGTTGGTCACTTCTGAATTATAAACTCCTGCACCATCATCAACTTGTTGATGATTCAATGTCATCAACAACAAAAAGATACAAAAACCAAAACAAACCAAAGCCAAAAAAAACACCTGAAAGATGAAAAGATGTCAGTTTTTTAAGTAAATACATGTCTGCTTCTGAAGTCTGTGAACAACAGTCAACTCCACTAAAGTCTTACTGCACACACCTCCCACAGCTAGTGGGCAAAGAGACATAAAAAGCTTTAGGACATTTGTCATGCAATAGAAAAGAGCTGAATATAAACTAATTGTTACTTTTACCTTTGAAAGAGCTTGGCCTCGTTGCCTGTTGGATGCGGTACCAAACCTTTGAAAGCGTGGGAGACCCTGTGTTCACATTTGAGCGTCTTTGGCTTGTAGCAGAACCAGGGCTCACCGGTGTGGGTGTCAGTGAAGTTGCACAGCTGCTCCGGGGGAGCCTTAAGGCACACGTTACAATTGGCATCCTCAGTGACTGAGCCTGAGCGGAAGAGGCTTTGAAAAAAAATCCTGCCAGGCTTTTCCAGGTTGACTCTCTCTAGGACTGTGACTGCCTCACTGGAGTGGACCAGGGTCACCTTTTTGAAAACGACAAGAAACCTCACAATACAATTTCTCTTGTGAAGTAAAATTTAAATATATGTAAAACCCCAAAATACTACGCTTTTATTTGTGTAAGATAGATAGTATCTATTACAGAAAAACTTCTCATAGCAAATGAACTGGAATAATATATCACTTCTCTGGTTCAGGACTGGAAAATCTCACTGGTAAATGTGACATAGTACTATATTGCCAAAGATATTTACTTGTTTGCCTTCAAATACAAATTGAGTGACATCTGATTCTTAATCCAAACGGCTTGTATGATCAGTGATCTTCCTTTGGTGTTGTAGTTGAGTGATTCCTCTCGGGACATTTATTAAGTTCATCAGAATCAGAATTTCTTTTATTGTCATTGTACATGAAGAAAGCACAATGACATATTAAAAATTGCAACTCTTGGAGGCAAGTCAAATAAATGAATAAGAAAACAATAAATAAGTTTATCTCAATAAATATAAAAAATATAGTAGAAGCAGAACAACTGGGATGTCAAGGAAAAAATAAAAATAAGGTTTTAGAAGGATTATCTGTGTTAAGGGCAACAACAGTTCTTGGGTAGAAACTGTTTTGTAGTGCCCCTAAGGACTTTATTGCCCTCAGGGGCAGGAGTTTGAAGAGGTGGTGGCCGGGGTGTGAGGGGTCCTTGGTGATACTGCAGGCTCTCTGGACGCATTGAGTCCTGTAGATCTCCTCCAGACATGGAAGAAGGCAGCCAATCAGTCTCTGGGTGGTGTTTATGACCCTGTGGAGCTGCTTCCTCTCTGCCGCAGTGGAGCTGGAGAACCACAGTGGGATGTGGTTCTCATCCCACTGTGGTTCTCCACAGAGCAGCGATAGAAGGACACCAAGAACTCAGTTCTCAGGTTGTTCTTCCTGAGAATCCTCAGCAAGTACAGTCTCTGTTGTCCTTTTTTCAGGACTGAAGTGGAGTTAGAGTTCCAGGTCAGGTCTTCACTGATGTTGGTGCCCAGGAACTTGAAATTTGACACCCTCTCCCGACTGTCCCCATTTATGACTTTGGGTTGAATGTCTAGTTTACACCTCCTGAAGTTGACAACCAGTTCGTGGAGGTGGAGGTGTTCAAATGGAAGTTGTTGGTGGTGCACCAGACAGTCGTTCCACCTCCATTCCCCTGTGGCATCATCAGCAAACTTTATGATTTTGTTTGGGTGGGTGAAGCTAAACTCATGGGACACACAGCCTTGTGGAGAGCCTTGCTGGTGCTCACTGCTGAGGACAGGTGGGATCCTACTCTCATCCTCTGGCAGTGGTCTGCCAGGAAGTCCATGATCCAGCTGGACATGTTGTGGGGGAGACCCAGGTGCCCCAGTTTCCTCACCAGTATGCTTGGAATGATGGTGTTAAAAGCTAATCTGAAGTCCAGGTAGACCAGCCTCATGTAGCTCCTTTGATGTTACACATGTGCCAATGTGGTGTGCATAGTGGTAGCGATAGCATCTTCTGTAGACCAGTTGGCTCTGCATGCAAACTGGTGAGGGTACAATTTGGGTGGCAGATGAGAAGTAGTGTGACTCTGAACCAGTTTTTCAAAACACTTTGTGATGATAGTGTCACTGACAGGAAGTCATTGAGACTGCTAATGTTCTTGTATGGCAGAGGGCTGATGGTGGAGGACTTTAAGCATGGTGGGACGGAGCACCGGATGAGGGACTGATTGAAGATGCTGGTAAAACCCCAACTTACTGGTCTGCACAGTCTCTTACACCATCTGATCTAGCAGATTTCCAGGAGTTCACTGCCCTCAAGGTAATTCACACTTCTGTGCCTGTACTGTGATGGTCTGGCTGTGGAGGGATTTTGCCTGCAGTAGGGGCTCGCTGGTGATTTAGTCTCAAAACAGGTGAAGAAGTGATTGAGCTTCTCTGCCAGTGAAGCAGAGGATACAGCAGAGGATACAGGTTCAAGCAAGGGTCAGTCCCAGGCTGGAAAAAGGCAATCTTGTCTCCTCCCAATGTTCCATTTCGTACAATGCAGTTGCCGTATGGGTTTACTGGCAAATAGTAAACCCATATTGCATTGGATTGTTAAACAATGATGCTATATTTATTATTTCAGAAAACATCTCTCCACTGCTGTATTGTGTACCTAGTACCTTGTATTGCACTTACAGATGTAGGATGAGGAACCCCATTCCATGATACTCTATTCTCTGTTCTTCAGCAAATCTGAACACAACATTAAGTCTGAAAGTCTATAGCCATTGATTCTGCAGGACATTGGCCACCTTTGGTCACTACATGCCTTAGCATCAGCTTAAATCTGTAATTTTACATGCTTAGCTCTTTGTGCCAGAGTTGCTTTTGCTCCCCATAACTTCCACCTTGATACAACCTCACTATCAGTTGACTGTCGAATATTTAGTAGCAAGGAAATTTCCCAACTGGACTTACTGGACAGGTCATAACATTTCACGGTACCACACTGGAAACCACTGATTCTTGAGAGAGACTAAATATTTTACAAATGTTTGTAGAAGCAGTCTTTGTAAAGGTTATGAACAATATACTGTGGTGATATTGTGTATTTATTGCTCTAAGTTGCACTCTGCTTGTTTTGTGGAGAAACAAAATGAGTTCAAGAACGTCATGCTTATCTTGGGACTTTGTACTGTACATTATTTGACTATGTGTTAATTGGGGCTTCATTTTAGTTTAATGATCCAGTTACTGTAGTTTGCCATGTTGTCTTTGCTCCTTTTGTTTTTGTGTCATTTCTGTTGAGTTTATGTTCTGTCTCTTATTTTCCTTTCTCTTTCAGCTCAACCTTAGTAAATGGTTGAGCTGTTTAATTCTGCTATGTTTATTGCATTAATCAGTTCTCCCTGAGCTATCTTTAATGTCCTGCTCTTTCCTAGCTGTTTTTTTATCTATTAATTAGACTCACTTTTATTCAATTTCCTAATGTACCTCAGAAATACTGAAGGTTTGACTATACTTCCCAATACTCAAGAAACGTTTTTTTATAGCCTGGTTGTCAAGAGAAACAGCAACGTTTGGTTTGGCTGTGGTAAACTTCATCAGACACTCCTGGGTCAAACAGGTCAAATATTTCAAAAAGTAAGTTTCTCCTTTTTCACATCAGTCACCACCTTTCAAATTTCTGACTGCATGATAGACAACAAGAGGAAAAAAGGTTTGTGTATAAACATTGTGGTAAAAACAGGCAGATTAAACTCAGGCCAAATTTAAAAAATGGATCTAACACATTACCCTCCTACTCTGAGCTTTCAGGTCCTCGATATCCAGAACTCGCGACACAAAAAGCTTATTTAGGAGAAAGTAACAAAGGAGATCTTATCTAGGTCACACTATTTGCTCATTTAAGAGAAAAACATTCAGTCTTACCTCAACCTGTGCGCTTCCTTCCCATAGTAAAGAGAATACAGCCGTGTAGGAACCGTTGCGATGATCAAAGACTTTCCCCACCACGCCTGCCTGAACAGTTCGGTTGTGCAGCCGAGCAAACAGGACGTCTCCGCCAGATTTCTTGGGGCGACCAAGAAAGTCATTAATTTTGATCAAAACCTCCAGCTGATCACCAACATGCCAACTTCCCCCTCCGTCACGTGGAAGAATGGTGAACGTGCTGTGAGCGGGATGACTGGTGTCATTCAGACAGAAGTTGGCTGGGACAGATGGTGTTTCAGGCCAGGTGATGTAGTTCTTTAAAAATTCCAACTCAAGAGCGTCTTCAGGTAACACAGAGTGGAAGGAGCAGAAACTGGTTGGCTTAGGAGGCTCAGTGGGACGTTTCAGAGTTCTGGTGGTGGGAATCAGAGCCTCAGTGGTCGGGACTTTGTTCTTCAACTAGAGAATAAAGTTTAGAGATTGAACAAATCAAGTGCCATAAAATCATAGTTTCTTTACAAATTACTGATTAATTATGATAGCTTCCTCAATTATATATTGAGGTGACCCTGCATTAGCATAAAACTATAACTGAATATTTTGTTTGAAAACCCAACAATTCCTTCTTTTTCCCATTTGGGTTTTGATACTTTTCAGGTCCAGAAGCTTTCCCAAAGATTGGGAGTTATCAGTCAAAAAGCACCCATAACTAAATGAACTAGGGCTGCAGCTAACGATTGTTGTATTAACCACATTTTCTATCCATAATTCTTACAATAAATAAAACATAATACAGTGTAGGGTTAATTTGGTAAGGCTTTTGATTAACCAATTCATAATTGGATAGAAAAGCTGCTTAATAATTTATTTATTTTTTTTTCTGGTGTCTTTTATGACTTTGTATTTTTGTGTTTTCATGATGTAAAGCACTTTAAACTGTCTTGTTGCTGAAATGTGCGACACAAATAAACTTGGTTCATTGAACTTGAAAGCTGTACTTTTACCAGCCTATAATGCTGACGAAGTTGAAGTTCATGTTTGAAAGATGACAAATACTCACCTGTGCTAATTTACCGGCTATGTGATCAGCGACGTTGGGATTGCTAAACATGATCCATAAGACAACAACAGCCAACAACAGAACGAGCCATCCGTACTTCAGAGGAAAACGTTTCCTTAAAGCTTGGCCTCCCAGTAGCAGTGACAACTCGATCTGGCTCTGTGTTAAAAGAAAATCAAAAAAGCATCCAGGTCAATGACTATCGATTTTGAAAACAATGCAGAGCTGAGTTACTGTCTCTCTGCAATGCTTGTGTAGCAACTAAGACAAGTCTACAAACATGTTTGTGGAAATTCTTGTCATTCCACACACGCTGAGTTTTCATCTTCTGTGACTTGAAGTGTCACGACAAAAGGATCAGCAGAAGTCGTTTTCCCTGTAAGAGGTTTGCAGTGTCAGAGGAGCTGTTGGCCCAGTTCGACACGGCGCTCCTCAAATCCATCCTGTTTTCAGTCACAGTGCGGTTTTTTGCAGCCACTAAGCAACACAGTTGCAAATTGCAGTGAGCAGTAAGGCAGAGGTGAAACCAACCAACCGCTTCTCAAATCAGAAGTAAGAGTCAAGTCTTTCCAATTACATCTCAGTTGGAATCTCAAGTGGAAGACCTCTAAATCACAAGTCTTGTCCAAAGTTAGGACAAGGAAGAGTCATGTTGGCTAAAAACTCTTAAACGTCCCACAGTCCTAAGACAGGTTGAGGGCCCTATCCGCAGCCTAGTCGGGGTCGCACTGGTATTTTATTTTATTTTGTTTTATTTTTTTCGCGTTTTCAGGATCTAACCGGCTGACGGGGCCTCATCACCTCCCCGCTGTCCGAGGAGGTGATGACAGCGGGGAGCAGCTTCTGCTGCTATCGCAACAGAAGCTGCGATCGCTGCTTCTCAACAGCAGCGATAGCAGCATTCGAGAAGAGTTTCATTCATCAGCGGTGGCTGAAAGGAAGCCAACAAAAAATGTTGGCTAAGAGTTTTTAGCCACACACACGCCCCCCCCCTCAAGCAGCGGAAACAGACTAACAGCCACTGGAAGAGTGAAATTTTCTGCATACCTGTTAATCAATCAGAACTAGAAGTCCTAGAAAAATAGAAGTTAGACAAATTCTAGTTTTTCCAGAAAGGAAGTAACAAACACAAAGCAAACCATCTCTGCCCCAACAAACACGTCACTGTCAAGACACAAAACATCAAACGTCTTCAGTCCACAAAATTAAGGACAACCACAGCTGATGGTCAATATTTTAGCAGGACATTTCTGTGCCAATCATTTTAGTTAAATATGATTCCATGGACCCTACAATTTTGCATACACTGCCATGTTGTCATATTTTTGAAGTATGATTTATTTGAGTGGCAAGGCTGTCACAGTTTCAGTTCAGCACTAGATGTCACTGGTGAGCAATGAAGGAAGCACCAAGTAATGAACCTTTGGGCAAATCAAAGGGCTTTAAAGCCTCATTTGGCCATTGCTGCTTAACTATAGGCAAGAGTTGATAAAGATGAGGGTACAAGACTAGTCCAGGAAGCGAAAACACACTGGAATAGTTAAAGGTGTGATTTGTAAATAGTTAAAGGTGAGCTCAGGAGCGCCTGTTTACTCTACTAGGTGGGAAAGCAATCTGGTATCTTCCTCCTTGAACCAGTTAAGCTGCTTCTGATTGGAAGTTACACACAAACACAGCCACTGTCCTACACACAAGCCTGCAGACCTAACATGTCCAGTCCAAGTCCTAAACTTTAAGCCTCATGTCTTGATCAAGTCCTCTAACCAAATGTGTAAGTTAATCACATAATCATAATTGATTTGTAGAATTTATATTGTCTTATTGAAAGGTGGGTCTAAAATTCTAAATCATTAAAAAATTCACGCTGATGTTTTGCAGTAAAAATGTACCAAAACTAATGAAAGCCTATAAATTGAAAATATAATAAATACAATATTAACAAGAAAAAGAAACTGGATTATTGTGCTAATTCAGTTATTTGTTAAAAAGCTGGAAAACTTGTTTTTACAGTCATTCAAGAGAAATGTCATATCAATAAAAAACTAATCATTTAAACAACTGTATTAATGTAGAAATGTGATTATAGCATCTTGGATGCACTGACTTTGCAGTGTAGGATGAAACATAGAACTGGACCTGCACACATAAAACTCAGAGAGAATCGTTCTATTGTAGTAATGGAAATAATGTTACTAGTGCTGAGTGCAGATTACACTAATAACTAACTAATTTAATGTTCTTTTTAATTAACATGCAAAAAAATAAACAGATATAAATGTTCTTATTGTTAACATTAGCTGCACAACTCACTATATTACTTTGACTCATTATTTTTTGAGTCATTTATATATCAAATGTTTATGTCAATGTTTCCTCCATGTCTCCATTACTTTCAGAACTGTGTTGCGCCGTGATCACCATGTCATTTGAGTCATTTCTGTCAAGATTGGGTTTTCTCCGTGTTGATTTGAGTTTTCTCTCTGTGCTTATTTTGGATTTCTGTGTCTTGAGTCTCTGTGTTTTCCTGTCTACCTCTTGATTGTTCCCAGGTGTGTCTAGTTCCGTGATTACCCTCTGTGTATTTAATGCCACCTGTGTCTCTGTCGTACCAGTCTGTTTGATCTGTCTTGCCGTTTAGCTGTCTGAGCTAGTCTGTTGCTAGATGTCTATTAGTTTGCCAGTTGCTACCAGTGTTGAACCTTAGCCTTTCTGCTCAGCTGTGCCGCCTGGATTTTGGATTATGTGTGCATTGTTTGTTAATTAAATCATCATCATCATCATCATCATTCCTCTCAGCTACTGGGTTCACTGCGTCTGCGTCACCACCTCACACTGCAAATCATGACAATTTCTTGAAAAACACCACACAGAACATAACTGACAAGATCTAAGCTAGCATAGCGAGCATACATGAGCATATTAATGCAGAGCTCTACATTGATTTACATCAAAATACATTAAGTTGTGAAAAAGTCTTAGAGGCAACAGGCTTGAGAAAAGACGTTTGAGATAAAATAGGATGTTGACTGTTCAGAGATTAGATAGTTATGGTTATGTTCTTTTATTGAATATTTAATGGAACAAAAGCTTTGAGACACCATAAAGTGTCCTTACATTTCCCATAAAACACAAACCCTGCATCTGCTTCTTTTTGTTAATATTTTTTCCCCTCATCTAGATACAAACAAATCCGTACAGCTGGATTTGTTTGTATCAAAAGTCAAACAGTAAGTATGTGTTACCAATCACCAATAGTTACCAGATCTACCACACAGATCTACAGTCTTCTACTTCTTCCATGTGTCTGTAAATTTCACCTCTGGGAGCATATGTGGGACAAAATAACATCTATCATATTCTTAATTATGGGCTGAGGTGGGTGGAGGTCATGTGGAAGGTAGTGAGCCTGGGTCATCTCCCAGGCGTCCAGCAGTCGGACATTAACTTCTTTGAATATTGCTCTGAGTATCTTGTCTCGTTGCAATGCGTAGTAATCGTCAGTGGTCAGTGACTCACGTAGCGTCAGCTTTTTGGGATTACCAGTCCTGATGATAACCAGAGTATCTGGAGCTCTGGTCAACAGCCGCACCACTGCCCTCCTTATGCTCAGCAGACGTCGAATGTAGACCTCCACAGGGTAAACGCCAAAGTGTGCCCAGACGCCAAAAATGACTACAGTGTTTGTTCCTCCAACCACGCTGTCCAGTTCGTTGGCAACAAAGTGGAACTGGCTGACCGGCAATGGAGGAGCACGGAGGGGAGGGCCGTGGCAGCGGAACGTCAATAAAATGTTGTTTTTATAATCTAAGGCCATAAGGGGCCCAGTTTTTGGGGGGGTTTTCAGGTCAAACTTCTTGAGATCTGAAAGTTTAACAGAGAACAAGTCAGAAGGAACCAATTTGAATTGTTGTCAAACATTTCTACTGAGTATCTACCTGGAACTTTAGCTATTAAGAATTCAATCCACTGCCTGACGGTGGAGTCTCCATACAGATGGAGAACCTTCCCTTTCAGACACTGGCTGATTGCTGTGGCGTTGTTAAACTGATGGACTGTGGTGCCGTCTAGTGCTCGCCAAGCACCCTGGTAGTAATAACCAGCAGGACCAGCTCCTCTCATGGCTTCTAGATGAGGGGAGATTCAGAAGAACAAAAAGAAAAGAAAACCAAAATGATGTTAAGACATAGAAAGTGAATGCCAGCATTACTTTACAGAAACACCTTTGTGGATATTAAACTTTTACCCAATTATACAAACAGCAACTTTACCTGACATGTTAACAGGGACTGTTTCATTGGGAACTGGAGGAAAAAACAAATGATATTTAATGATTGTGTTTTATGATAGTAACTTGAGCAGAACAAACAGCTGTTCTACATTATCGTAGTTTCATAGCAAATCAATATTTTACGGTTTATTCAAGTAAAATGCATGTCTTTCTAAATGAATGTGTTACATGTTATGCAACCACATTTAACTCAGTTTTATGTATCTGAAATAAAGTCCAAACACATCATGTAAATTATAAAATGCCATTGGACAAAGTTGTTTTGAGAAAGCCACACATAGAATAACTGATTACATTTTTTCCATGTATGTCAGGCAATCAATGATTCATTGTAACACATTTATGACAATATAGCAACTTTTACCTTTTAGTTTTGGTAAAATGGTGATTTTGGAGGATCCTGAAGATGGAATGGAAACTTTCAAGTTGACACCACTGTAACAAGAGCAAAGAAACTGTATGAAAGACTCGTTACTAAAATCAAAACAAATTTTAACTGCTAATTCCAATGTGCGTTCTTACTGAATGGCACATTTTCTTTACTTTCATTCAATTGACTTCAATTCAGGTCAGTCACATTGCATTACTTGTAATCGAAGTATAGATTATCGTTGTACTTGTTCATTGTGTGTCTAATCTATTTTCCACAACAGGTCCATCAGGCTCCATGTCTCTAGAACAGAGCTAGCCTTCTTATTAGCTTGTTCAGGTTTTCAAGGCCAGACTCTCTGATGCTGTTATCCGGACAGATTACTGCAGATACGTTTTTTTCTCCATTTTCCTTTTGACTCTGTGTCTATTACTTTTTAGATAAACCCAAAGCAGTTACCAATAAAGTTTTGTTGATATAAATATCAAGTGGAGCATAATAGTGAAAGCCTTAATGCTTCACTTTTGAAAGTAAATCTGTTCGGCTTCATTGCGGCAGTCAGACAGCAAGTCTTAGTGCTACCCTACCAGATAGGCTACATTGAAAAAAATGAAATAAAATTATCTGAAATAGTAACAAGAAACAAATATTGTCTTCCTTTTTGTCTTATTGGGGACATTTTAAAAGTATTTCACACAGTTTTGTTTATCTTGAATGTTGATGGTAAGTTTTTCTGGTTCGGCAACATTTTAGTTTGTTGGTCACTTCTGAATTATAAACTCCTGCACCATCATCAACTTGTTGATGATTCAATGTCATCAACAACAAAAAGATACAAAAACCAAAACAAACCAAAGCCAAAAAAAACACCTGAAAGATGAAAAGATGTCAGTTTTTTAAGTAAATACATGTCTGCTTCTGAAGTCTGTGAACAACAGTCAACTCCACTAAAGTCTTACTGCACACACCTCCCACAGCTAGTGGGCAAAGAGACATAAAAAGCTTTAGGACATTTGTCATGCAATAGAAAAGAGCTGAATATAAACTAATTGTTACTTTTACCTTTGAAAGAGCTTGGCCTCGTTGCCTGTTGGATGCGGGGTACCAAACCTTTGAAAGCGTGGGAGACCCTGTGTTCACATTTGAGCGTCTTTGGCTTGTAGCAGAACCAGGGCTCACCGGTGTGGGTGTCAGTGAAGTTGCACAGCTGCTCCGGGGGAGCCTTAAGGCACACGTTACAATTGGCATCCTCAGTGACTGAGCCTGAGCGGAAGAGGCTTTGAAAAAAAATCCTGCCAGGCTTTTCCAGGTTGACTCTCTCTAGGACTGTGACTGCCTCACTGGAGTGGACCAGGGTCACCTTTTGAAAACGACAAGAAACCTCACAATACAATTTCTCTTGTGAAGTAAAATTTAAATATATGTAAAACCCCAAAATACTACGCTTTTATTTGTGTAAGATAGATAGTATCTATTACAGAAAAACTTCTCATAGCAAATGAACTGGAATAATATATCACTTCTCTGGTTCAGGACTGGAAAATCTCACTGGTAAATGTGACATAGTACTATATTGCCAAAGATATTTACTTGTTTGCCTTCAAATACAAATTGAGTGACATCTGATTCTTAATCCAAACGGCTTGTATGATCAGTGATCTTCCTTTGGTGTTGTAGTTGAGTGATTCCTCTCGGGACATTTATTAAGTTCATCAGAATCAGAATTTCTTTTATTGTCATTGTACATGAAGAAAGCACAATGACATATTAAAAATTGCAACTCTTGGAGGCAAGTCAAATAAATGAATAAGAAAACAATAAATAAGTTTATCTCAATAAATATAAAAAATATAGTAGAAGCAGAACAACTGGGATGTCAAGGAAAAAATAAATAAATAAGGTTTTAGAAGGATTATCTGTGTTAAGGGCAACAACAGTTCTTGGGTAGAAACTGTTTTGTAGTGCCCCTAAGGACTTTATTGCCCTCAGGGGCAGGAGTTTGAAGAGGTGGTGGCCGGGGTGTGAGGGGTCCTTGGTGATACTGCAGGCTCTCTGGACGCATTGAGTCCTGTAGATCTCCTCCAGACATGGAAGAAGGCAGCCAATCAGTCTCTGGGTGGTGTTTATGACCCTGTGGAGCTGCTTCCTCTCTGCCGCAGTGGAGCTGGAGAACCACAGTGGGATGTGGTTCTCATCCCACTGTGGTTCTCCACAGAGCAGCGATAGAAGGACACCAAGAACTCAGTTCTCAGGTTGTTCTTCCTGAGAATCCTCAGCAAGTACAGTCTCTGTTGTCCTTTTTTCAGGACTGAAGTGGAGTTAGAGTTCCAGGTCAGGTCTTCACTGATGTTGGTGCCCAGGAACTTGAAATTTGACACCCTCTCCCGACTGTCCCCATTTATGACTTTGGGTTGAATGTCTAGTTTACACCTCCTGAAGTTGACAACCAGTTCGTGGAGGTGGAGGTGTTCAAATGGAAGTTGTTGGTGGTGCACCAGACAGTCGTTCCACCTCCATTCCCCTGTGGCATCATCAGCAAAACTTTATGATTTTGTTTGGGTGGGTGAAGCTAAACTCATGGGACACACAGCCTTGTGGAGAGCCTTGCTGGTGCTCACTGCTGAGGACAGGTGGGATCCTACTCTCATCCTCTGGCAGTGGTCTGCCAGGAAGTCCATGATCCAGCTGGACATGTTGTGGGGGAGACCCAGGTGCCCCAGTTTCCTCACCAGTATGCTTGGAATGATGGTGTTAAAAGCTAATCTGAAGTCCAGGTAGACCAGCCTCATGTAGCTCCTTTGATGTTACACATGTGCCAATGTGGTGTGCATAGTGGTAGCGATAGCATCTTCTGTAGACCAGTTGGCTCTGCATGCAAACTGGTGAGGGTACAATTTGGGTGGCAGATGAGAAGTAGTGTGACTCTGAACCAGTTTTTCAAAACACTTTGTGATGATAGTGTCACTGACAGGAAGTCATTGAGACTGCTAATGTTCTTGTATGGCAGAGGGCTGATGGTGGAGGACTTTAAGCATGGTGGGGACGGAGCACCGGATGAGGGACTGATTGAAGATGCTGGTAAAACCCCAACTTACTGGTCTGCACAGTCTCTTACACCATCTGATCTAGCAGATTTCCAGGAGTTCACTGCCCTCAAGGTAATTCACACTTCTGTGCCTGTACTGTGATGGTCTGGCTGTGGAGGGATTTTGCCTGCAGTAGGGGCTCGCTGGTGATTTAGTCTCAAAACAGGTGAAGAAGTGATTGAGCTTCTCTGCCAGTGAAGCAGAGGATACAGCAGAGGATACAGGTTCAAGCAAGGGTCAGTCCCAGGCTGGAAAAAGGCAATCTTGTCTCCTCCCAATGTTCCATTTCGTACAATGCAGTTGCCGTATGGGTTTACTGGCAAATAGTAAACCCATATTGCATTGGATTGTTAAACAATGATGCTATATTTATTATTTCAGAAAACATCTCTCCACTGCTGTATTGTGTACCTAGTACCTTGTATTGCACTTACAGATGTAGGATGAGGAACCCCATTCCATGATACTCTATTCTCTGTTCTTCAGCAAATCTGAACACAACATTAAGTCTGAAAGTCTATAGCCATTGATTCTGCAGGACATTGGCCACCTTTGGTCACTACATGCCTTAGCATCAGCTTAAATCTGTAATTTTACATGCTTAGCTCTTTGTGCCAGAGTTGCTTTTGCTCCCCATAACTTCCACCTTGATACAACCTCACTATCAGTTGACTGTCGAATATTTAGTAGCAAGGAAATTTCCCAACTGGACTTACTGGACAGGTCATAACATTTCACGGTACCACACTGGAAACCACTGATTCTTGAGAGAGACTAAATATTTTACAAATGTTTGTAGAAGCAGTCTTTGTAAAGGTTATGAACAATATACTGTGGTGATATTGTGTATTTATTGCTCTAAGTTGCACTCTGCTTGTTTTGTGGAGAAAACAAAATGAGTTCAAGAACGTCATGCTTATCTTGGGACTTTGTACTGTACATTATTTGACTATGTGTTAATTGGGGCTTCATTTTAGTTTAATGATCCAGTTACTGTAGTTTGCCATGTTGTCTTTGCTCCTTTTGTTTTTGTGTCATTTCTGTTGAGTTTATGTTCTGTCTCTTATTTTCCTTTCTCTTTCAGCTCAACCTTAGTAAATGGTTGAGCTGTTTAATTCTGCTATGTTTATTGCATTAATCAGTTCTCCCTGAGCTATCTTTAATGTCCTGCTCTTTCCTAGCTGTTTTTTTATCTATTAATTAGACTCACTTTTATTCAATTTCCTAATGTACCTCAGAAATACTGAAGGTTTGACTATACTTCCCAATACTCAAGAAACGTTTTTTATAGCCTGGTTGTCAAGAGAAACAGCAACGTTTGGTTTGGCTGTGGTAAACTTCATCAGACACTCCTGGGTCAAACAGGTCAAATATTTCAAAAAGTAAGTTTCTCCTTTTTCACATCAGTCACCACCTTTCAAATTTCTGACTGCAATGATAGACAACAAGAGGAAAAAAGGTTTGTGTATAAACATTGTGGTAAAAAACAGCAGATTAACTCAGAGCCCAATTTAAAAAATGGATCTAACACATTACCCTCCTACTCTGAGCTTTCAGGTCCTCGATATCCAGAACTCGCGACACAAAAAGCTTATTTAGGAGAAAGTAACAAAGGAGATCTTATCTAGGTCACACTATTTGCTCATTAAGAGAAAAACATTCAGTCTTACCTCAACCTGTGCGCTTCCTTCCCATAGTAAAGAGAATACAGCCGTGTAGGAACCGTTGCGATGATCAAAGACTTTCCCCACCACGCCTGCCTGAACAGTTCGGTTGTGCAGCCGAGCAAACAGGACGTCTCCGCCAGATTTCTTGGGGCGACCAAGAAAAGTCATTAATTTTGATCAAAACCTCCAGCTGATCACCAACATGCCAACTTCCCCCCTCCGTCACGTGGAAGAATGGTGAACGTGCTGTGAGCGGGGATGACTGGTGTCATTCAGACAGAAGTTGCTGGGACAGATGGTGTGTTCAGGCCAGGTGATGTAGTTCTTTAAAAATTCCAACTCAAGAGCGTCTTCAGGTAACACAGAGTGGAAGGAGGCAGAAACTGGTTGGCTTAGGAGGCTCAGTGGGACGTTTCAGAGTTCTGGTGGTGGGAATCAGAGCCTCAGTGGTCGGGAACTTTGTTCTTCAACTAGAGAATAAAGTTTAGAGATTGAACAAAATCAAGTGCCATAAAATCATAGTTTTCTTTACAAATTACTGATTAATTATGATAGCTTCCTCAATTATATATTGAGGTGACCCTGCATTAGCATAAAACTATAACTGAATATTTTGTTTGAAAACCCAACAATTCCTTCTTTTTCCCATTTGGGTTTTGATACTTTTCAGGTCCAGAAGCTTTCCCAAAGATTGGGAGTTATCAGTCAAAAACGCACCCATAACTAAATGAACTAGGGCTGCCAGCTAACGATTGTGTAATTAACCACATTTTCTATCCATAATTCTTACAATAAATAAAACATACTACAGTGTAGGGTTAATTTGGTAAGGCTTTTGATTAACCAATTCATAATTGGATAGAAAAGCTGCTTAATAATTTATTTTTTTTTTTTTCTGGTGTCTTTTATGACTTTGTATTTTTGTGTTTTCATGATGTAAAGCACTTTAAACTGTCCTTGTTGCTGAAATGTGCGACACAAAATAAACTTGGTTCATTGAACTTGAAAGCTGTACTTTTACCAGCCTATAATGCTGACGAAGTTGAAGTTCATGTTTGAAAGATGACAAATACTCACCTGTGCTAATTTTACCGGCTATGTGATTCAGCGACGTTGGGATTGCTAACATGATCCATAAGACAACAACAGCCAACAACAGAACGAGCCATCCGTACTTCAGAGGAAAACGTTTCCTTAAAGCTTGGCCTCCCAGTAGCAGTGACAACTCGATCTGGCTCTGTGTAAAAGAAAATCAAAAAAAGCATCCAGGGTCAATGACTATCGATTTTGAAAACAATGCAGAGCTGAGTTTACTGTCTCTCTGCAATGCTTGTGTAGCAAACTAAGACAAGTCTACAAACATGTTTGTGGAAATTCTTGTCATTCCACAACACGCTGAGGTTTTTCATCTTCTGTGACTTGAAGTGTCACGACAAAAGGATCAGCAGAAGTCGTTTTCCCTGTAAGAGGTTTGCAGTGTCAGAGGAGCTGTTGGCCCAGTTCGACACGGCGCTCCTCAAATCCATCCTGTTTTCAGTCACAGTGCGGTTTTTTGCAGCCACTAAGCAACACAGTTGCAAATTGCAGTGAGCAGTAAGGCAGAGGTGAAACCAACCAACCGCTTCTCAAATCAGAAGTAAGAGTCAAGTCTTTCCAATTACATCTCAGTTGGAATCTCAAGTGGAAGACCTCTAAATCACAAGTCTTGTCCAAAGTTAGGACAAGGAAGAGTCATGTTGGCTAAAAACTCTTAAACGTCCCACAGTCCTAAGACAGGTTGAGGGCCCTATCCGCAGCCTAGTCGGGGTCGCACTGGTATTTTATTTTATTTTGTTTTATTTTTTTCGCGTTTTCAGGATCTAACCGGCTGACGGGGCCTCATCACCTCCCCGCTGTCCGAGGAGGTGATGACAGCGGGGAGCAGCTTCTGCTGCTATCGCAACAGAAGCTGCGATCGCTGTCTCAACAGCAGCGATAGCAGCATTCGAGAAGAGTTTCATTCATCAGCGGTGGCTGAAAGGAAGCCAACAAAAAATGTTGGCTAAGAGTTTTTAGCCACACACACGCCCCCCCCCTCAAGCAGCGGAAACAGACTAACAGCCACTGGAAGAGTGAAATTTTCTGCATACCTGTTAATCAATCAGAACTAGAAGTCCTAGAAAAATAGAAGTTAGACAAATTCTAGTTTTTCCAGAAAGGAAGTAACAAACACAAAGCAAACCATCTCTGCCCCAACAAACACGTCACTGTCAAGACACAAAACATCAAACGTCTTCAGTCCACAAAATTAAGGACAACCACAGCTGATGGTCAATATTTTAGCAGGACATTTCTGTGCCAATCATTTTAGTTAAATATGATTCCATGGACCCTACAATTTTGCATACACTGCCATGTTGTCATATTTTTGAAGTATGATTTATTTGAGTGGCAAGGCTGTCACAGTTTCAGTTCAGCACTAGATGTCACTGGTGAGCAATGAAGGAAGCACCAAGTAATGAACCTTTGGGCAAATCAAAGGGCTTTAAAGCCTCATTTGGCCATTGCTGCTTAACTATAGGCAAGAGTTGATAAAGATGAGGGTACAAGACTAGTCCAGGAAGCGAAAACACACTGGAATAGTTAAAGGTGTGATTTGTAAATAGTTAAAGGTGAGCTCAGGAGCGCCTGTTTACTCTACTAGGTGGGAAAGCAATCTGGTATCTTCCTCCTTGAACCAGTTAAGCTGCTTCTGATTGGAAGTTACACAAACACAGCCACTGTCCTACACACAAGCCTGCAGACCTAACATGTCCAGTCCAAGTCCTAAACTTTAAGCCTCATGTCTTGATCAAGTCCTCTAACCAAATGTGTAAGTTAATCACATAATCATAATTGATTTGTAGAATTTATATTGTCTTATTGAAAGGTGGGTCTAAAATTGTCATATGAAATGTCATATCAATAAAAAACTAATCATTTAAACAACTGTATTAATGTAAATGTGATTATAGCATCTTGGATGCACTGACTTTGCAGTGTAGGATGAAAACATAGAACTGGACCTGCACACATAAAACTCAGAGAGAATCGTTCTATTGTAGTAATGGAAATAATGTTACTAGTGCTGAGTGCAGATTACACTAATAACTAACTAATTTAATGTTCTTTTTAATTAACATGCAAAAAAATAAACAGATATAAATGTTCTTATTGTTAACATTAGCTGCACAACTCACTATATTACTTTGACTCATTATTTTTTGAGTCATTTATATATCAAATGTTTATGTCAATGTTTCCTCCATGTCTCCATTACTTTCAGAACTGTGTTGCGCCGTGATCACCATGTCATTTGAGTCATTTCTGTCAAGATTGGGTTTTCTCCGTGTTGATTTGAGTTTTCTCTTGTGCTTATTTTGGATTTCTGTGTCTTGAGTCTCTGTGTTTTCCTGTCTACCTCTTGATTGTTCCCAGGTGTGTCTAGTTCCGTGATTACCCTCTGTGTATTTAATGCCACCTGTGTCTCTGTCGTACCAGTCTGTTTGATCTGTCTTGCCGTTTAGCTGTCTGAGCTAGTCTGTTGCTAGATGTCTATTAGTTTGCCAGTTGCTACCAGTGTTGAACCTTAGCCTTTCTGCTCAGCTGTGCCGCCTGGATTTTGGATTATGTGTGCATTGTTTGTTAATTAAATCATCATCATCATCATCATCATTCCTCTCAGCTACTGGGTTCACTGCGTCTGCGTCACCACCTCACACTGCAAATCATGACAATTTCTTGAAAAACACCACACAGAACATAACTGACAAGATCTAAGCTAGCATAGCGAGCATACATGAGCATATTAATGCAGAGCTCTACATTGATTTACATCAAAATACATTAAGTTGTGAAAAAGTCTTAGAGGCAACAGGCTTGAGAAAAGACGTTTGAGATAAAATAGGATGTTGACTGTTCAGAGATTAGATAGTTATGGTTATGTTCTTTTATTGAATATTTAATGGAACAAAAGCTTTGAGACACCATAAAGTGTCCTTACATTTCCCATAAAACACAAACCCTGCATCTGCTTCTTTTTGTTAATATTTTTTCCCCTCATCTAGATACAAACAAATCCGTACAGCTGGATTTGTTTGTATCAAAAGTCAAACAGTAAGTATGTGTTACCAATCACCAATAGTTACCAGATCTACCACACAGATCTACAGTCTTCTACTTCTTCCATGTGTCTGTAAATTTCACCTCTGGGAGCATATGTGGGACAAAATAACATCTATCATATTCTTAATTATGGGCTGAGGTGGGTGGAGGTCATGTGGAAGGTAGTGAGCCTGGGTCATCTCCCAGGCGTCCAGCAGTCGGACATTAACTTCTTTGAATATTGCTCTGAGTATCTTGTCTCGTTGCAATGCGTAGTAATCGTCAGTGGTCAGTGACTCACGTAGCGTCAGCTTTTTGGGATTACCAGTCCTGATGATAACCAGAGTATCTGGAGCTCTGGTCAACAGCCGCACCACTGCCCTCCTTATGCTCAGCAGACGTCGAATGTAGACCTCCACAGGGTAAACGCCAAAGTGTGCCCAGACGCCAAAAATGACTACAGTGTTTGTTCCTCCAACCACGCTGTCCAGTTCGTTGGCAACAAAGTGGAACTGGCTGACCGGCAATGGAGGAGCACGGAGGGGAGGGCCGTGGCAGCGGAACGTCAATAAAATGTTGTTTTTATAATCTAAGGCCATAAGGGGCCCAGTTTTTGGGGGGGTTTTCAGGTCAAACTTCTTGAGATCTGAAAGTTTAACAGAGAACAAGTCAGAAGGAACCAATTTGAATTGTTGTCAAACATTTCTACTGAGTATCTACCTGGAACTTTAGCTATTAAGAATTCAATCCACTGCCTGACGGTGGAGTCTCCATACAGATGGAGAACCTTCCCTTTCAGACACTGGCTGATTGCTGTGGCGTTGTTAAACTGATGGACTGTGGTGCCGTCTAGTGCTCGCCAAGCACCCTGGTAGTAATAACCAGCAGGACCAGCTCCTCTCATGGCTTCTAGATGAGGGGAGATTCAGAAGAACAAAAAGAAAAGAAAACCAAAATGATGTTAAGACATAGAAAGTGAATGCCAGCATTACTTTACAGAAACACCTTTGTGGATATTAAACTTTTACCCAATTATACAAACAGCAACTTTACCTGACATGTTAACAGGGACTGTTTCATTGGGAACTGGAGGAAAAAACAAATGATATTTAATGATTGTGTTTTATGATAGTAACTTGAGCAGAACAAACAGCTGTTCTACATTATCGTAGTTTCATAGCAAATCAATATTTTACGGTTTATTCAAGTAAAATGCATGTCTTTCTAAATGAATGTGTTACATGTTATGCAACCACATTTAACTCAGTTTTATGTATCTGAAATAAAGTCCAAACACATCATGTAAATTATAAAATGCCATTGGACAAAGTTGTTTTGAGAAAGCCACACATAGAATAACTGATTACATTTTTTCCATGTATGTCAGGCAATCAATGATTCATTGTAACACATTTATGACAATATAGCAACTTTTACCTTTTAGTTTTGGTAAAATGGTGATTTTGGAGGATCCTGAAGATGGAATGGAAACTTTCAAGTTGACACCACTGTAACAAGAGCAAAGAAACTGTATGAAAGACTCGTTACTAAAATCAAAACAAATTTTAACTGCTAATTCCAATGTGCGTTCTTACTGAATGGCACATTTTCTTTACTTTCATTCAATTGACTTCAATTCAGGTCAGTCACATTGCATTACTTGTAATCGAAGTATAGATTATCGTTGTACTTGTTCATTGTGTGTCTAATCTATTTTCCACAACAGGTCCATCAGGCTCCATGTCTCTAGAACAGAGCTAGCCTTCTTATTAGCTTGTTCAGGTTTTCAAGGCCAGACTCTCTGATGCTGTTATCCGGACAGATTACTGCAGATACGTTTTTTTCTCCATTTTCCTTTTGACTCTGTGTCTATTACTTTTTAGATAAACCCAAAGCAGTTACCAATAAAGTTTTGTTGATATAAATATCAAGTGGAGCATAATAGTGAAAGCCTTAATGCTTCACTTTTGAAAGTAAATCTGTTCGGCTTCATTGCGGCAGTCAGACAGCAAGTCTTAGTGCTACCCTACCAGATAGGCTACATTGAAAAAAATGAAATAAAATTATCTGAAATAGTAACAAGAAACAAATATTGTCTTCCTTTTTGTCTTATTGGGGACATTTTAAAAGTATTTCACACAGTTTTGTTTATCTTGAATGTTGATGGTAAGTTTTTCTGGTTCGGCAACATTTTAGTTTGTTGGTCACTTCTGAATTATAAACTCCTGCACCATCATCAACTTGTTGATGATTCAATGTCATCAACAACAAAAAGATACAAAAACCAAAACAAACCAAAGCCAAAAAAAACACCTGAAAGATGAAAAGATGTCAGTTTTTTAAGTAAATACATGTCTGCTTCTGAAGTCTGTGAACAACAGTCAACTCCACTAAAGTCTTACTGCACACACCTCCCACAGCTAGTGGGCAAAGAGACATAAAAAGCTTTAGGACATTTGTCATGCAATAGAAAAGAGCTGAATATAAACTAATTGTTACTTTTACCTTTGAAAGAGCTTGGCCTCGTTGCCTGTTGGATGCGGTACCAAACCTTTGAAAGCGTGGGAGACCCTGTGTTCACATTTGAGCGTCTTTGGCTTGTAGCAGAACCAGGGCTCACCGGTGTGGGTGTCAGTGAAGTTGCACAGCTGCTCCGGGGGAGCCTTAAGGCACACGTTACAATTGGCATCCTCAGTGACTGAGCCTGAGCGGAAGAGGCTTTGAAAAAAAATCCTGCCAGGCTTTTCCAGGTTGACTCTCTCTAGGACTGTGACTGCCTCACTGGAGTGGACCAGGGTCACCTTTTTGAAAACGACAAGAAACCTCACAATACAATTTCTCTTGTGAAGTAAAATTTAAATATATGTAAAACCCCAAAATACTACGCTTTTATTTGTGTAAGATAGATAGTATCTATTACAGAAAAACTTCTCATAGCAAATGAACTGGAATAATATATCACTTCTCTGGTTCAGGACTGGAAAATCTCACTGGTAAATGTGACATAGTACTATATTGCCAAAGATATTTACTTGTTTGCCTTCAAATACAAATTGAGTGACATCTGATTCTTAATCCAAACGGCTTGTATGATCAGTGATCTTCCTTTGGTGTTGTAGTTGAGTGATTCCTCTCGGGACATTTATTAAGTTCATCAGAATCAGAATTTCTTTTATTGTCATTGTACATGAAGAAAGCACAATGACATATTAAAAATTGCAACTCTTGGAGGCAAGTCAAATAAATGAATAAGAAAACAATAAATAAGTTTATCTCAATAAATATAAAAAATATAGTAGAAGCAGAACAACTGGGATGTCAAGGAAAAAATAAATAAATAAGGTTTTAGAAGGATTATCTGTGTTAAGGGCAACAACAGTTCTTGGGTAGAAACTGTTTTGTAGTGCCCCTAAGGACTTTATTGCCCTCAGGGGCAGGAGTTTGAAGAGGTGGTGGCCGGGGTGTGAGGGGTCCTTGGTGATACTGCAGGCTCTCTGGACGCATTGAGTCCTGTAGATCTCCTCCAGACATGGAAGAAGGCAGCCAATCAGTCTCTGGGTGGTGTTTATGACCCTGTGGAGCTGCTTCCTCTCTGCCGCAGTGGAGCTGGAGAACCACAGTGGGATGTGGTTCTCATCCCACTGTGGTTCTCCACAGAGCAGCGATAGAAGGACACCAAGAACTCAGTTCTCAGGTTGTTCTTCCTGAGAATCCTCAGCAAGTACAGTCTCTGTTGTCCTTTTTTCAGGACTGAAGTGGAGTTAGAGTTCCAGGTCAGGTCTTCACTGATGTTGGTGCCCAGGAACTTGAAATTTGACACCCTCTCCCGACTGTCCCCATTTATGACTTTGGGTTGAATGTCTAGTTTACACCTCCTGAAGTTGACAACCAGTTCGTGGAGGTGGAGGTGTTCAAATGGAAGTTGTTGGTGGTGCACCAGACAGTCGTTCCACCTCCATTCCCCTGTGGCATCATCAGCAAACTTTATGATTTTGTTTGGGTGGGTGAAGCTAAACTCATGGGACACACAGCCTTGTGGAGAGCCTTGCTGGTGCTCACTGCTGAGGACAGGTGGGATCCTACTCTCATCCTCTGGCAGTGGTCTGCCAGGAAGTCCATGATCCAGCTGGACATGTTGTGGGGGAGACCCAGGTGCCCCAGTTTCCTCACCAGTATGCTTGGAATGATGGTGTTAAAAGCTAATCTGAAGTCCAGGTAGACCAGCCTCATGTAGCTCCTTTGATGTTACACATGTGCCAATGTGGTGTGCATAGTGGTAGCGATAGCATCTTCTGTAGACCAGTTGGCTCTGCATGCAAACTGGTGAGGGTACAATTTGGGTGGCAGATGAGAAGTAGTGTGACTCTGAACCAGTTTTTCAAAACACTTTGTGATGATAGTGTCACTGACAGGAAGTCATTGAGACTGCTAATGTTCTTGTATGGCAGAGGGCTGATGGTGGAGGACTTTAAGCATGGTGGGACGGAGCACCGGATGAGGGACTGATTGAAGATGCTGGTAAAACCCCAACTTACTGGTCTGCACAGTCTCTTACACCATCTGATCTAGCAGATTTCCAGGAGTTCACTGCCCTCAAGGTAATTCACACTTCTGTGCCTGTACTGTGATGGTCTGGCTGTGGAGGGATTTTGCCTGCAGTAGGGGCTCGCTGGTGATTTAGTCTCAAAACAGGTGAAGAAGTGATTGAGCTTCTCTGCCAGTGAAGCAGAGGATACAGCAGAGGATACAGGTTCAAGCAAGGGTCAGTCCCAGGCTGGAAAAAGGCAATCTTGTCTCCTCCCAATGTTCCATTTCGTACAATGCAGTTGCCGTATGGGTTTACTGGCAAATAGTAAACCCATATTGCATTGGATTGTTAAACAATGATGCTATATTTATTATTTCAGAAAACATCTCTCCACTGCTGTATTGTGTACCTAGTACCTTGTATTGCACTTACAGATGTAGGATGAGGAACCCCATTCCATGATACTCTATTCTCTGTTCTTCAGCAAATCTGAACACAACATTAAGTCTGAAAGTCTATAGCCATTGATTCTGCAGGACATTGGCCACCTTTGGTCACTACATGCCTTAGCATCAGCTTAAATCTGTAATTTTACATGCTTAGCTCTTTGTGCCAGAGTTGCTTTTGCTCCCCATAACTTCCACCTTGATACAACCTCACTATCAGTTGACTGTCGAATATTTAGTAGCAAGGAAATTTCCCAACTGGACTTACTGGACAGGTCATAACATTTCACGGTACCACACTGGAAACCACTGATTCTTGAGAGAGACTAAATATTTTACAAATGTTTGTAGAAGCAGTCTTTGTAAAGGTTATGAACAATATACTGTGGTGATATTGTGTATTTATTGCTCTAAGTTGCACTCTGCTTGTTTTGTGGAGAAACAAAATGAGTTCAAGAACGTCATGCTTATCTTGGGACTTTGTACTGTACATTATTTGACTATGTGTTAATTGGGGCTTCATTTTAGTTTAATGATCCAGTTACTGTAGTTTGCCATGTTGTCTTTGCTCCTTTTGTTTTTGTGTCATTTCTGTTGAGTTTATGTTCTGTCTCTTATTTTCCTTTCTCTTTCAGCTCAACCTTAGTAAATGGTTGAGCTGTTTAATTCTGCTATGTTTATTGCATTAATCAGTTCTCCCTGAGCTATCTTTAATGTCCTGCTCTTTCCTAGCTGTTTTTTTATCTATTAATTAGACTCACTTTTATTCAATTTCCTAATGTACCTCAGAAATACTGAAGGTTTGACTATACTTCCCAATACTCAAGAAACGTTTTTTTATTTTTAGCCTGGTGTCAAGAGAAACAGCAACGTTTGGTTTGGCTGTGGTAAACTTCATCAGACACTCCTGGGTCAAACAGGTCAAATATTTCAAAAAGTAAGTTTCTCCTTTTTCACATCAGTCACCACCTTTCAAATTTCTGACTGCATGATAGACAACAAGAGGAAAAAAGGTTTGTGTATAAACATTGTGGTAAAAACAGGCAGATTAAACTCAGGCCAAATTTAAAAAATGGATCTAACACATTACCCTCCTACTCTGAGCTTTCAGGTCCTCGATATCCAGAACTCGCGACACAAAAAGCTTATTTAGGAGAAAGTAACAAAGGAGATCTTATCTAGGTCACACTATTTGCTCATTTAAGAGAAAAACATTCAGTCTTACCTCAACCTGTGCGCTTCCTTCCCATAGTAAAGAGAATACAGCCGTGTAGGAACCGTTGCGATGATCAAAGACTTTCCCCACCACGCCTGCCTGAACAGTTCGGTTGTGCAGCCGAGCAAACAGGACGTCTCCGCCAGATTTCTTGGGGCGACCAAGAAAGTCATTAATTTTGATCAAAACCTCCAGCTGATCACCAACATGCCAACTTCCCCCTCCGTCACGTGGAAGAATGGTGAACGTGCTGTGAGCGGGATGACTGGTGTCATTCAGACAGAAGTTGGCTGGGACAGATGGTGTTTCAGGCCAGGTGATGTAGTTCTTTAAAAATTCCAACTCAAGAGCGTCTTCAGGTAACACAGAGTGGAAGGAGCAGAAACTGGTTGGCTTAGGAGGCTCAGTGGGACGTTTCAGAGTTCTGGTGGTGGGAATCAGAGCCTCAGTGGTCGGGACTTTGTTCTTCAACTAGAGAATAAAGTTTAGAGATTGAACAAATCAAGTGCCATAAAATCATAGTTTCTTTACAAATTACTGATTAATTATGATAGCTTCCTCAATTATATATTGAGGTGACCCTGCATTAGCATAAAACTATAACTGAATATTTTGTTTGAAAACCCAACAATTCCTTCTTTTTCCCATTTGGGTTTTGATACTTTTCAGGTCCAGAAGCTTTCCCAAAGATTGGGAGTTATCAGTCAAAAGCACCCAATGAAACTGAAGCTAGGGCTGCAGCTAACGATTGTTGTATTAACCACATTTTCTATCCATAATTCTTACAATAAATAAAACATAATACAGTGTAGGGTTAATTTGGTAAGGCTTTTGATTAACCAATTCATAATTGGATAGAAAAGCTGCTTAATAATTTATTTATTTTTTTTTCTGGTGTCTTTTATGACTTTGTATTTTTGTGTTTTCATGATGTAAAGCACTTTAAACTGTCTTGTTGCTGAAATGTGCGACACAAATAAACTTGGTTCATTGAACTTGAAAGCTGTACTTTTACCAGCCTATAATGCTGACGAAGTTGAAGTTCATGTTTGAAAGATGACAAATACTCACCTGTGCTAATTTACCGGCTATGTGATCAGCGACGTTGGGATTGCTAAACATGATCCATAAGACAACAACAGCCAACAACAGAACGAGCCATCCGTACTTCAGAGGAAAACGTTTCCTTAAAGCTTGGCCTCCCAGTAGCAGTGACAACTCGATCTGGCTCTGTGTTAAAAGAAAATCAAAAAAGCATCCAGGTCAATGACTATCGATTTTGAAAACAATGCAGAGCTGAGTTACTGTCTCTCTGCAATGCTTGTGTAGCAACTAAGACAAGTCTACAAACATGTTTGTGGAAATTCTTGTCATTCCACACACGCTGAGTTTTCATCTTCTGTGACTTGAAGTGTCACGACAAAAGGATCAGCAGAAGTCGTTTTCCCTGTAAGAGGTTTGCAGTGTCAGAGGAGCTGTTGGCCCAGTTCGACACGGCGCTCCTCAAATCCATCCTGTTTTCAGTCACAGTGCGGTTTTTTGCAGCCACTAAGCAACACAGTTGCAAATTGCAGTGAGCAGTAAGGCAGAGGTGAAACCAACCAACCGCTTCTCAAATCAGAAGTAAGAGTCAAGTCTTTCCAATTACATCTCAGTTGGAATCTCAAGTGGAAGACCTCTAAATCACAAGTCTTGTCCAAAGTTAGGACAAGGAAGAGTCATGTTGGCTAAAAACTCTTAAACGTCCCACAGTCCTAAGACAGGTTGAGGGCCCTATCCGCAGCCTAGTCGGGGTCGCACTGGTATTTTATTTTATTTTGTTTTATTTTTTTCGCGTTTTCAGGATCTAACCGGCTGACGGGGCCTCATCACCTCCCCGCTGTCCGAGGAGGTGATGACAGCGGGGAGCAGCTTCTGCTGCTATCGCAACAGAAGCTGCGATCGCTGCTTCTCAACAGCAGCGATAGCAGCATTCGAGAAGAGTTTCATTCATCAGCGGTGGCTGAAAGGAAGCCAACAAAAAATGTTGGCTAAGAGTTTTTAGCCACACACACGCCCCCCCCCTCAAGCAGCGGAAACAGACTAACAGCCACTGGAAGAGTGAAATTTTCTGCATACCTGTTAATCAATCAGAACTAGAAGTCCTAGAAAAATAGAAGTTAGACAAATTCTAGTTTTTCCAGAAAGGAAGTAACAAACACAAAGCAAACCATCTCTGCCCCAACAAACACGTCACTGTCAAGACACAAAACATCAAACGTCTTCAGTCCACAAAATTAAGGACAACCACAGCTGATGGTCAATATTTTAGCAGGACATTTCTGTGCCAATCATTTTAGTTAAATATGATTCCATGGACCCTACAATTTTGCATACACTGCCATGTTGTCATATTTTTGAAGTATGATTTATTTGAGTGGCAAGGCTGTCACAGTTTCAGTTCAGCACTAGATGTCACTGGTGAGCAATGAAGGAAGCACCAAGTAATGAACCTTTGGGCAAATCAAAGGGCTTTAAAGCCTCATTTGGCCATTGCTGCTTAACTATAGGCAAGAGTTGATAAAGATGAGGGTACAAGACTAGTCCAGGAAGCGAAAACACACTGGAATAGTTAAAGGTGTGATTTGTAAATAGTTAAAGGTGAGCTCAGGAGCGCCTGTTTACTCTACTAGGTGGGAAAGCAATCTGGTATCTTCCTCCTTGAACCAGTTAAGCTGCTTCTGATTGGAAGTTACACACAAACACAGCCACTGTCCTACACACAAGCCTGCAGACCTAACATGTCCAGTCCAAGTCCTAAACTTTAAGCCTCATGTCTTGATCAAGTCCTCTAACCAAATGTGTAAGTTAATCACATAATCATAATTGATTTGTAGAATTTATATTGTCTTATTGAAAGGTGGGTCTAAAATTCTAAATCATTAAAAAATTCACGCTGATGTTTTGCAGTAAAAATGTACCAAAACTAATGAAAGCCTATAAATTGAAAATATAATAAATACAATATTAACAAGAAAAAGAAACTGGATTATTGTGCTAATTCAGTTATTTGTTAAAAAGCTGGAAAACTTGTTTTTACAGTCATTCAAGAGAAATGTCATATCAATAAAAAACTAATCATTTAAACAACTGTATTAATGTAGAAATGTGATTATAGCATCTTGGATGCACTGACTTTGCAGTGTAGGATGAAAACATAGAACTGGACCTGCACACATAAAACTCAGAGAGAATCGTTCTATTGTAGTAATGGAAATAATGTTACTAGTGCTGAGTGCAGATTACACTAATAACTAACTAATTTAATGTTCTTTTTAATTAACATGCAAAAAAATAAACAGATATAAATGTTCTTATTGTTAACATTAGCTGCACAACTCACTATATTACTTTGACTCATTATTTTTTGAGTCATTTATATATCAAATGTTTATGTCAATGTTTCCTCCATGTCTCCATTACTTTCAGAACTGTGTTGCGCCGTGATCACCATGTCATTTGAGTCATTTCTGTCAAGATTGGGTTTTCTCCGTGTTGATTTGAGTTTTCTCTCTGTGCTTATTTTGGATTTCTGTGTCTTGAGTCTCTGTGTTTTCCTGTACCTCTTGATTGTTCCCAGGTGTGTCTAGTTCCGTGATTACCCTCTGTGTATTTAATGCCACCTGTGTCTCTGTCGTACCAGTCTGTTTGATCTGTCTTGCCGTTTAGCTGTCTGAGCTAGTCTGTTGCTAGATGTCTATTAGTTTGCCAGTTGCTACCAGTGTTGAACCTTAGCCTTTCTGCTCAGCTGTGCCGCCTGGATTTTGGATTATGTGTGCATTGTTTGTTAATTAAATCATCATCATCATCATCATCATTCCTCTCAGCTACTGGGTTCACTGCGTCTGCGTCACCACCTCACACTGCAAATCATGACAATTTCTTGAAAAACACCACACAGAACATAACTGACAAGATCTAAGCTAGCATAGCGAGCATACATGAGCATATTAATGCAGAGCTCTACATTGATTTACATCAAAATACATTAAGTTGTGAAAAAGTCTTAGAGGCAACAGGCTTGAGAAAAGACGTTTGAGATAAAATAGGATGTTGACTGTTCAGAGATTAGATAGTTATGGTTATGTTCTTTTATTGAATATTTAATGGAACAAAAGCTTTGAGACACCATAAAGTGTCCTTACATTTCCCATAAAACACAAACCCTGCATCTGCTTCTTTTTGTTAATATTTTTTCCCCTCATCTAGATACAAACAAATCCGTACAGCTGGATTTGTTTGTATCAAAAGTCAAACAGTAAGTATGTGTTACCAATCACCAATAGTTACCAGATCTACCACACAGATCTACAGTCTTCTACTTCTTCCATGTGTCTGTAAATTTCACCTCTGGGAGCATATGTGGGACAAAATAACATCTATCATATTCTTAATTATGGGCTGAGGTGGGTGGAGGTCATGTGGAAGGTAGTGAGCCTGGGTCATCTCCCAGGCGTCCAGCAGTCGGACATTAACTTCTTTGAATATTGCTCTGAGTATCTTGTCTCGTTGCAATGCGTAGTAATCGTCAGTGGTCAGTGACTCACGTAGCGTCAGCTTTTTGGGATTACCAGTCCTGATGATAACCAGAGTATCTGGAGCTCTGGTCAACAGCCGCACCACTGCCCTCCTTATGCTCAGCAGACGTCGAATGTAGACCTCCACAGGGTAAACGCCAAAGTGTGCCCAGACGCCAAAAATGACTACAGTGTTTGTTCCTCCAACCACGCTGTCCAGTTCGTTGGCAACAAAGTGGAACTGGCTGACCGGCAATGGAGGAGCACGGAGGGGAGGGCCGTGGCAGCGGAACGTCAATAAAATGTTGTTTTTATAATCTAAGGCCATAAGGGGCCCAGTTTTTGGGGGGGTTTTCAGGTCAAACTTCTTGAGATCTGAAAGTTTAACAGAGAACAAGTCAGAAGGAACCAATTTGAATTGTTGTCAAACATTTCTACTGAGTATCTACCTGGAACTTTAGCTATTAAGAATTCAATCCACTGCCTGACGGTGGAGTCTCCATACAGATGGAGAACCTTCCCTTTCAGACACTGGCTGATTGCTGTGGCGTTGTTAAACTGATGGACTGTGGTGCCGTCTAGTGCTCGCCAAGCACCCTGGTAGTAATAACCAGCAGGACCAGCTCCTCTCATGGCTTCTAGATGAGGGGAGATTCAGAAGAACAAAAAGAAAAGAAAACCAAAATGATGTTAAGACATAGAAAGTGAATGCCAGCATTACTTTACAGAAACACCTTTGTGGATATTAAACTTTTACCCAATTATACAAACAGCAACTTTACCTGACATGTTAACAGGGACTGTTTCATTGGGAACTGGAGGAAAAAACAAATGATATTTAATGATTGTGTTTTATGATAGTAACTTGAGCAGAACAAACAGCTGTTCTACATTATCGTAGTTTCATAGCAAATCAATATTTTACGGTTTATTCAAGTAAAATGCATGTCTTTCTAAATGAATGTGTTACATGTTATGCAACCACATTTAACTCAGTTTTATGTATCTGAAATAAAGTCCAAACACATCATGTAAATTATAAAATGCCATTGGACAAAGTTGTTTTGAGAAAGCCACACATAGAATAACTGATTACATTTTTTCCATGTATGTCAGGCAATCAATGATTCATTGTAACACATTTATGACAATATAGCAACTTTTACCTTTTAGTTTTGGTAAAATGGTGATTTTGGAGGATCCTGAAGATGGAATGGAAACTTTCAAGTTGACACCACTGTAACAAGAGCAAAGAAACTGTATGAAAGACTCGTTACTAAAATCAAAACAAATTTTAACTGCTAATTCCAATGTGCGTTCTTACTGAATGGCACATTTTCTTTACTTTCATTCAATTGACTTCAATTCAGGTCAGTCACATTGCATTACTTGTAATCGAAGTATAGATTATCGTTGTACTTGTTCATTGTGTGTCTAATCTATTTTCCACAACAGGTCCATCAGGCTCCATGTCTCTAGAACAGAGCTAGCCTTCTTATTAGCTTGTTCAGGTTTTCAAGGCCAGACTCTCTGATGCTGTTATCCGGACAGATTACTGCAGATACGTTTTTTTCTCCATTTTCCTTTTGACTCTGTGTCTATTACTTTTTAGATAAACCCAAAGCAGTTACCAATAAAGTTTTGTTGATATAAATATCAAGTGGAGCATAATAGTGAAAGCCTTAATGCTTCACTTTTGAAAGTAAATCTGTTCGGCTTCATTGCGGCAGTCAGACAGCAAGTCTTAGTGCTACCCTACCAGATAGGCTACATTGAAAAAAATGAAATAAAATTATCTGAAATAGTAACAAGAAACAAATATTGTCTTCCTTTTTGTCTTATTGGGGACATTTTAAAAGTATTTCACACAGTTTTGTTTATCTTGAATGTTGATGGTAAGTTTTTCTGGTTCGGCAACATTTTAGTTTGTTGGTCACTTCTGAATTATAAACTCCTGCACCATCATCAACTTGTTGATGATTCAATGTCATCAACAACAAAAAGATACAAAAACCAAAACAAACCAAAGCCAAAAAAAACACCTGAAAGATGAAAAGATGTCAGTTTTTTAAGTAAATACATGTCTGCTTCTGAAGTCTGTGAACAACAGTCAACTCCACTAAAGTCTTACTGCACACACCTCCCACAGCTAGTGGGCAAAGAGACATAAAAAGCTTTAGGACATTTGTCATGCAATAGAAAAGAGCTGAATATAAACTAATTGTTACTTTTACCTTTGAAAGAGCTTGGCCTCGTTGCCTGTTGGATGCGGTACCAAACCTTTGAAAGCGTGGGAGACCCTGTGTTCACATTTGAGCGTCTTTGGCTTGTAGCAGAACCAGGGCTCACCGGTGTGGGTGTCAGTGAAGTTGCACAGCTGCTCCGGGGGAGCCTTAAGGCACACGTTACAATTGGCATCCTCAGTGACTGAGCCTGAGCGGAAGAGGCTTTGAAAAAAAATCCTGCCAGGCTTTTCCAGGTTGACTCTCTCTAGGACTGTGACTGCCTCACTGGAGTGGACCAGGGTCACCTTTTTGAAAACGACAAGAAACCTCACAATACAATTTCTCTTGTGAAGTAAAATTTAAATATATGTAAAACCCCAAAATACTACGCTTTTATTTGTGTAAGATAGATAGTATCTATTACAGAAAAACTTCTCATAGCAAATGAACTGGAATAATATATCACTTCTCTGGTTCAGGACTGGAAAATCTCACTGGTAAATGTGACATAGTACTATATTGCCAAAGATATTTACTTGTTTGCCTTCAAATACAAATTGAGTGACATCTGATTCTTAATCCAAACGGCTTGTATGATCAGTGATCTTCCTTTGGTGTTGTAGTTGAGTGATTCCTCTCGGGACATTTATTAAGTTCATCAGAATCAGAATTTCTTTTATTGTCATTGTACATGAAGAAAGCACAATGACATATTAAAAATTGCAACTCTTGGAGGCAAGTCAAATAAATGAATAAGAAAACAATAAATAAGTTTATCTCAATAAATATAAAAAATATAGTAGAAGCAGAACAACTGGGATGTCAAGGAAAAAATAAATAAATAAGGTTTTAGAAGGATTATCTGTGTTAAGGGCAACAACAGTTCTTGGGTAGAAACTGTTTTGTAGTGCCCCTAAGGACTTTATTGCCCTCAGGGGCAGGAGTTTGAAGAGGTGGTGGCCGGGGTGTGAGGGGTCCTTGGTGATACTGCAGGCTCTCTGGACGCATTGAGTCCTGTAGATCTCCTCCAGACATGGAAGAAGGCAGCCAATCAGTCTCTGGGTGGTGTTTATGACCCTGTGGAGCTGCTTCCTCTCTGCCGCAGTGGAGCTGGAGAACCACAGTGGGATGTGGTTCTCATCCCACTGTGGTTCTCCACAGAGCAGCGATAGAAGGACACCAAGAACTCAGTTCTCAGGTTGTTCTTCCTGAGAATCCTCAGCAAGTACAGTCTCTGTTGTCCTTTTTTCAGGACTGAAGTGGAGTTAGAGTTCCAGGTCAGGTCTTCACTGATGTTGGTGCCCAGGAACTTGAAATTTGACACCCTCTCCCGACTGTCCCCATTTATGACTTTGGGTTGAATGTCTAGTTTACACCTCCTGAAGTTGACAACCAGTTCGTGGAGGTGGAGGTGTTCAAATGGAAGTTGTTGGTGGTGCACCAGACAGTCGTTCCACCTCCATTCCCCTGTGGCATCATCAGCAAACTTTATGATTTTGTTTGGGTGGGTGAAGCTAAACTCATGGGACACACAGCCTTGTGGAGAGCCTTGCTGGTGCTCACTGCTGAGGACAGGTGGGATCCTACTCTCATCCTCTGGCAGTGGTCTGCCAGGAAGTCCATGATCCAGCTGGACATGTTGTGGGGGAGACCCAGGTGCCCCAGTTTCCTCACCAGTATGCTTGGAATGATGGTGTTAAAAGCTAATCTGAAGTCCAGGTAGACCAGCCTCATGTAGCTCCTTTGATGTTACACATGTGCCAATGTGGTGTGCATAGTGGTAGCGATAGCATCTTCTGTAGACCAGTTGGCTCTGCATGCAAACTGGTGAGGGTACAATTTGGGTGGCAGATGAGAAGTAGTGTGACTCTGAACCAGTTTTTCAAAACACTTTGTGATGATAGTGTCACTGACAGGAAGTCATTGAGACTGCTAATGTTCTTGTATGGCAGAGGGCTGATGGTGGAGGACTTTAAGCATGGTGGGACGGAGCACCGGATGAGGGACTGATTGAAGATGCTGGTAAAACCCCAACTTACTGGTCTGCACAGTCTCTTACACCATCTGATCTAGCAGATTTCCAGGAGTTCACTGCCCTCAAGGTAATTCACACTTCTGTGCCTGTACTGTGATGGTCTGGCTGTGGAGGGATTTTGCCTGCAGTAGGGGCTCGCTGGTGATTTAGTCTCAAAACAGGTGAAGAAGTGATTGAGCTTCTCTGCCAGTGAAGCAGAGGATACAGCAGAGGATACAGGTTCAAGCAAGGGTCAGTCCCAGGCTGGAAAAAGGCAATCTTGTCTCCTCCCAATGTTCCATTTCGTACAATGCAGTTGCCGTATGGGTTTACTGGCAAATAGTAAACCCATATTGCATTGGATTGTTAAACAATGATGCTATATTTATTATTTCAGAAAACATCTCTCCACTGCTGTATTGTGTACCTAGTACCTTGTATTGCACTTACAGATGTAGGATGAGGAACCCCATTCCATGATACTCTATTCTCTGTTCTTCAGCAAATCTGAACACAACATTAAGTCTGAAAGTCTATAGCCATTGATTCTGCAGGACATTGGCCACCTTTGGTCACTACATGCCTTAGCATCAGCTTAAATCTGTAATTTTACATGCTTAGCTCTTTGTGCCAGAGTTGCTTTTGCTCCCCATAACTTCCACCTTGATACAACCTCACTATCAGTTGACTGTCGAATATTTAGTAGCAAGGAAATTTCCCAACTGGACTTACTGGACAGGTCATAACATTTCACGGTACCACACTGGAAACCACTGATTCTTGAGAGAGACTAAATATTTTACAAATGTTTGTAGAAGCAGTCTTTGTAAAGGTTATGAACAATATACTGTGGTGATATTGTGTATTTATTGCTCTAAGTTGCACTCTGCTTGTTTTGTGGAGAAACAAAATGAGTTCAAGAACGTCATGCTTATCTTGGGACTTTGTACTGTACATTATTTGACTATGTGTTAATTGGGGCTTCATTTTAGTTTAATGATCCAGTTACTGTAGTTTGCCATGTTGTCTTTGCTCCTTTTGTTTTTGTGTCATTTCTGTTGAAGTTTATGTTCTGTCTCTTATTTTCCTTTCTCTTTCAGCTCAACCTTAGTAAATGGTTGAGCTGTTTAATTTCTGCTATGTTTATTGCATTAATCAGTTCTCCCTGAGCTATCTTTAATGTCCTGCTCTTTCCTAGCTGTTTTTTTATCTATAATTAGACTCACTTTTATTCAATTTCCTAATGTACCTCAGAAATACTGAAGGTTTGACTATACTTCCCAATACTCAAGAAACGTTTTTTTATAGCCTGGTTGTCAAGAGAAACAGCAACGTTTGGTTTGGCTGTGGTAAACTTCATCAGACACTCCTGGGTCAAACAGGTCAAATATTTCAAAAAGTAAGTTTCTCCTTTTTCACATCAGTCACCACCTTTCAAATTTCTGACTGCATGATAGACAACAAGAGGAAAAAAGGTTTGTGTATAAACATTGTGGTAAAAACAGGCAGATTAAACTCAGGCCAAATTTAAAAAATGGATCTAACACATTACCCTCCTACTCTGAGCTTTCAGGTCCTCGATATCCAGAACTCGCGACACAAAAGCTTATTTAGGAGAAAGTAACAAAGGAGATCTTATCTAGGTCACACTATTTGCTCATTTAGAGAAAAACATTCAGTCTATACCTCAACCTGTGCGCTTCCTTCCATAGTAAAGAGAATACAGCGTGTAGGAACCGTTGCGATGATCAAAGACTTTCCCCACCACGCCTGCCTGAACAGTTCGGTTGTGCAGCCGAGCAACAGGACGTCTCCGCCAGATTTCTTGGGGCGACCAAGAAAGTCATTAATTTGATCAAAACCTCCAGCTGATCACCAACATGCCAACTTCCCCCTCCGTCACGTGGAAGAATGGTGAACGTGCTGTGAGCGGGATGACTGGTGTCATTCAGACAGAAGTTGGCTGGGACAGATGGTGGTTTCAGGCCAGGTGATGTAGTTCTTTAAAAATTCCAACTCAAGAGCGTCTTCAGGTAACACAGAGTGGAAGGAGCAGAAACTGGTTGGCTTAGGAGGCTCAGTGGGACGTTTCAGAGTTCTGGTGGGTGGAATCAGAGCCTCAGTGGTCGGGACTTTGTTCTTCAACTAGAGAATAAAGTTTAGAGATTGAACAAATCAAGTGCCATAAAATCATAGTTTCTTTACAAATTACTGATTAATTATGATAGCTTCCTCAATTATATATTGAGGTGACCCTGCATTAGCATAAAACTATAACTGAATATTTTGTTTGAAAACCCAACAATTCCTTCTTTTTCCCATTTGGGTTTTGATACTTTTCCGGTCCAGAAGCTTTCCCAAAGATTGGGAGTTATCAGTCAAAAAGCACCCATAACTAAATGAACTAGGGCTGCAGCTAACGATTGTTGTATTAACCACATTTTCTATCCATAATTCTTACAATAAATAAAACATAATACAGTGTAGGGTTAATTTGGTAAGGCTTTTGATTAACCAATTCATAATTGGATAGAAAAGCTGCTTAATAATTTATTTATTTTTTTTTCTGGTGTCTTTTATGACTTTGTATTTTTGTGTTTTCATGATGTAAAGCACTTTAAACTGTCTTGTTGCTGAAATGTGCGACACAAATAAACTTGGTTCATTGAACTTGAAAGCTGTACTTTTACCAGCCTATAATGCTGACGAAGTTGAAGTTCATGTTTGAAAGATGACAAATACTCACCTGTGCTAATTTACCGGCTATGTGATCAGCGACGTTGGGATTGCTAAACATGATCCATAAGACAACAACAGCCAACAACAGAACGAGCCATCCGTACTTCAGAGGAAAACGTTTCCTTAAAGCTTGGCCTCCCAGT
Source organism: Xiphophorus couchianus (assembly GCF_001444195.1). Classification (NCBI taxonomy): domain Eukaryota; kingdom Metazoa; phylum Chordata; class Actinopteri; order Cyprinodontiformes; family Poeciliidae; genus Xiphophorus; species Xiphophorus couchianus. The sequence continues at coordinate 14,482,610 of NC_040244.1, read as the reverse complement.
AGCAGTGACAACTCGATCTGGCTCTGTGTTAAAAGAAAATCAAAAAAGCATCCAGGTCAATGACTATCGATTTTGAAAACAATGCAGAGCTGAGTTACTGTCTCTCTGCAATGCTTGTGTAGCAACTAAGACAAGTCTACAAACATGTTTGTGGAAATTCTTGTCATTCCACACACGCTGAGTTTTCATCTTCTGTGACTTGAAGTGTCACGACAAAAGGATCAGCAGAAGTCGTTTTCCCTGTAAGAGGTTTGCAGTGTCAGAGGAGCTGTTGGCCCAGTTCGACACGGCGCTCCTCAAATCCATCCTGTTTTCAGTCACAGTGCGGTTTTTTGCAGCCACTAAGCAACACAGTTGCAAATTGCAGTGAGCAGTAAGGCAGAGGTGAAACCAACCAACCGCTTCTCAAATCAGAAGTAAGAGTCAAGTCTTTCCAATTACATCTCAGTTGGAATCTCAAGTGGAAGACCTCTAAATCACAAGTCTTGTCCAAAGTTAGGACAAGGAAGAGTCATGTTGGCTAAAACTCTTAAACGTCCCACAGTCCTAAGACAGGTTGAGGGCCCTATCCGCAGCCTAGTCGGGGTCGCACTGGTATTTTATTTTATTTTGTTTTATTTTTTTCGCGTTTTCAGGATCTAACCGGCTGACGGGGCCTCATCACCTCCCCGCTGTCCGAGGAGGTGATGACAGCGGGGAGCAGCTTCTGCTGCTATCGCAACAGAAGCTGCGATCGCTGCTTCTCAACAGCAGCGATAGCAGCATTCGAGAAGAGTTTCATTCATCAGCGGTGGCTGAAAGGAAGCCAACAAAAAATGTTGGCTAAGAGTTTTTAGCCACACACACGCCCCCCCCCTCAAGCAGCGGAAACAGACTAACAGCCACTGGAAGAGTGAAATTTTCTGCATACCTGTTAATCAATCAGAACTAGAAGTCCTAGAAAAATAGAAGTTAGACAAATTCTAGTTTTTCCAGAAAGGAAGTAACAAACACAAAGCAAACCATCTCTGCCCCAACAAACACGTCACTGTCAAGACACAAACATCAAACGTCTTCAGTCCACAAAATTAAGGACAACCACAGCTGATGGTCAATATTTTAGCAGGACATTTCTGTGCCAATCATTTTAGTTAAATATGATTCCATGGACCCTACAATTTTGCATACACTGCCATGTTGTCATATTTTTGAAGTATGATTTATTTGAGTGGCAAGGCTGTCACAGTTTCAGTTCAGCACTAGATGTCACTGGTGAGCAATGAAGAAGCACCAAGTAATGAACCTTTGGGCAAATCAAAGGGCTTTAAGCCTCATTTGGCCATTGCTGCTTAACTATAGGCAAGAGTTGATAAAGATGAGGGTACAAGACTAGTCCAGGAAGCGAAAACACACTGGAATAGTTAAAGGTGTGATTTGTAAATAGTTAAAGGTGAGCTCAGGAGCGCCTGTTTACTCTACTAGGTGGGAAAGCAATCTGGTATCTTCCTCCTTGAACCAGTTAAGCTGCTTCTGATTGGAAGTTACACACAAACACAGCCACTGTCCTACACACAAGCCTGCAGACCTAACATGTCCAGTCCAAGTCCTAAACTTTAAGCCTCATGTCTTGATCAAGTCCTCTAACCAAATGTGTAAGTTAATCACATAATCATAATTGATTTGTAGAATTTATATTGTCTTATTGAAAGGTGGGTCTAAAATTCTAAATCATTAAAAAATTCACGCTGATGTTTTGCAGTAAAAATTTACCAAAACTAATGAAAGCCTATAAATTGAAAATATAATAAATACAATATTAACAAGAAAAAGAAACTGGATTATTGTGCTAATTCAGTTATTTGTTAAAAAGCTGGAAAACTTGTTTTTACAGTCATTCAAGAGAAATGTCATATCAATAAAAAACTAATCATTTAAACAACTGTATTAATGTAGAAATGTGATTATAGCATCTTGGATGCACTGACTTTGCAGTGTAGGATGAAAACATAGAACTGGACCTGCACACATAAAACTCAGAGAGAATCGTTCTATTGTAGTAATGGAAATAATGTTACTAGTGCTGAGTGCAGATTACACTAATAACTAACTAATTTAATGTTCTTTTTAATTAACATGCAAAAAAATAAACAGATATAAATGTTCTTATTGTTAACATTAGCTGCACAACTCACTATATTACTTTGACTCATTATTTTTTGAGTCATTTATATATCAAATGTTTATGTCAATGTTTCCTCCATGTCTCCATTACTTTCAGAACTGTGTTGCGCCGTGATCACCATGTCATTTGAGTCATTTCTGTCAAGATTGGGTTTTCTCCGTGTTGATTTGAGTTTTCTCTCTGTGCTTATTTTGGATTTCTGTGTCTTGAGTCTCTGTGTTTTCCTGTCTACCTCTTGATTGTTCCCAGGTGTGTCTAGTTCCGTGATTACCCTCTGTGTATTTAATGCCACCTGTGTCTCTGTCGTACCAGTCTGTTTGATCTGTCTTGCCGTTTAGCTGTCTGAGCTAGTCTGTTGCTAGATGTCTATTAGTTTGCCAGTTGCTACCAGTGTTGAACCTTAGCCTTTCTGCTCAGCTGTGCCGCCTGGATTTTGGATTATGTGTGCATTGTTTGTTAATTAAATCATCATCATCATCATCATCATTCCTCTCAGCTACTGGGTTCACTGCGTCTGCGTCACCACCTCACACTGCAAATCATGACAATTTCTTGAAAAACACCACACAGAACATAACTGACAAGATCTAAGCTAGCATAGCGAGCATACATGAGCATATTAATGCAGAGCTCTACATTGATTTACATCAAAATACATTAAGTTGTGAAAAAGTCTTAGAGGCAACAGGCTTGAGAAAAGACGTTTGAGATAAAATAGGATGTTGACTGTTCAGAGATTAGATAGTTATGGTTATGTTCTTTTATTGAATATTTAATGGAACAAAAGCTTTGAGACACCATAAAGTGTCCTTACATTTCCCATAAAACACAAACCCTGCATCTGCTTCTTTTTGTTAATATTTTTTCCCCTCATCTAGATACAAACAAATCCGTACAGCTGGATTTGTTTGTATCAAAAGTCAAACAGTAAGTATGTGTTACCAATCACCAATAGTTACCAGATCTACCACACAGATCTACAGTCTTCTACTTCTTCCATGTGTCTGTAAATTTCACCTCTGGGAGCATATGTGGGACAAAATAACATCTATCATATTCTTAATTATGGGCTGAGGTGGGTGGAGGTCATGTGGAAGGTAGTGAGCCTGGGTCATCTCCCAGGCGTCCAGCAGTCGGACATTAACTTCTTTGAATATTGCTCTGAGTATCTTGTCTCGTTGCAATGCGTAGTAATCGTCAGTGGTCAGTGACTCACGTAGCGTCAGCTTTTTGGGATTACCAGTCCTGATGATAACCAGAGTATCTGGAGCTCTGGTCAACAGCCGCACCACTGCCCTCCTTATGCTCAGCAGACGTCGAATGTAGACCTCCACAGGGTAAACGCCAAAGTGTGCCCAGACGCCAAAAATGACTACAGTGTTTGTTCCTCCAACCACGCTGTCCAGTTCGTTGGCAACAAAGTGGAACTGGCTGACCGGCAATGGAGGAGCACGGAGGGGAGGGCCGTGGCAGCGGAACGTCAATAAAATGTTGTTTTTATAATCTAAGGCCATAAGGGGCCCAGTTTTTGGGGGGGTTTTCAGGTCAAACTTCTTGAGATCTGAAAGTTTAACAGAGAACAAGTCAGAAGGAACCAATTTGAATTGTTGTCAAACATTTCTACTGAGTATCTACCTGGAACTTTAGCTATTAAGAATTCAATCCACTGCCTGACGGTGGAGTCTCCATACAGATGGAGAACCTTCCCTTTCAGACACTGGCTGATTGCTGTGGCGTTGTTAAACTGATGGACTGTGGTGCCGTCTAGTGCTCGCCAAGCACCCTGGTAGTAATAACCAGCAGGACCAGCTCCTCTCATGGCTTCTAGATGAGGGGAGATTCAGAAGAACAAAAAGAAAAGAAAACCAAAATGATGTTAAGACATAGAAAGTGAATGCCAGCATTACTTTACAGAAACACCTTTGTGGATATTAAACTTTTACCCAATTATACAAACAGCAACTTTACCTGACATGTTAACAGGGACTGTTTCATTGGGAACTGGAGGAAAAAACAAATGATATTTAATGATTGTGTTTTATGATAGTAACTTGAGCAGAACAAACAGCTGTTCTACATTATCGTAGTTTCATAGCAAATCAATATTTTACGGTTTATTCAAGTAAAATGCATGTCTTTCTAAATGAATGTGTTACATGTTATGCAACCACATTTAACTCAGTTTTATGTATCTGAAATAAAGTCCAAACACATCATGTAAATTATAAAATGCCATTGGACAAAGTTGTTTTGAGAAAGCCACACATAGAATAACTGATTACATTTTTTCCATGTATGTCAGGCAATCAATGATTCATTGTAACACATTTATGACAATATAGCAACTTTTACCTTTTAGTTTTGGTAAAATGGTGATTTTGGAGGATCCTGAAGATGGAATGGAAACTTTCAAGTTGACACCACTGTAACAAGAGCAAAGAAACTGTATGAAAGACTCGTTACTAAAATCAAAACAAATTTTAACTGCTAATTCCAATGTGCGTTCTTACTGAATGGCACATTTTCTTTACTTTCATTCAATTGACTTCAATTCAGGTCAGTCACATTGCATTACTTGTAATCGAAGTATAGATTATCGTTGTACTTGTTCATTGTGTGTCTAATCTATTTTCCACAACAGGTCCATCAGGCTCCATGTCTCTAGAACAGAGCTAGCCTTCTTATTAGCTTGTTCAGGTTTTCAAGGCCAGACTCTCTGATGCTGTTATCCGGACAGATTACTGCAGATACGTTTTTTTCTCCATTTTCCTTTTGACTCTGTGTCTATTACTTTTTAGATAAACCCAAAGCAGTTACCAATAAAGTTTTGTTGATATAAATATCAAGTGGAGCATAATAGTGAAAGCCTTAATGCTTCACTTTTGAAAGTAAATCTGTTCGGCTTCATTGCGGCAGTCAGACAGCAAGTCTTAGTGCTACCCTACCAGATAGGCTACATTGAAAAAAATGAAATAAAATTATCTGAAATAGTAACAAGAAACAAATATTGTCTTCCTTTTTGTCTTATTGGGGACATTTTAAAAGTATTTCACACAGTTTTGTTTATCTTGAATGTTGATGGTAAGTTTTTCTGGTTCGGCAACATTTTAGTTTGTTGGTCACTTCTGAATTATAAACTCCTGCACCATCATCAACTTGTTGATGATTCAATGTCATCAACAACAAAAAGATACAAAAACCAAAACAAACCAAAGCCAAAAAAAACACCTGAAAGATGAAAAGATGTCAGTTTTTTAAGTAAATACATGTCTGCTTCTGAAGTCTGTGAACAACAGTCAACTCCACTAAAGTCTTACTGCACACACCTCCCACAGCTAGTGGGCAAAGAGACATAAAAAGCTTTAGGACATTTGTCATGCAATAGAAAAGAGCTGAATATAAACTAATTGTTACTTTTACCTTTGAAAGAGCTTGGCCTCGTTGCCTGTTGGATGCGGTACCAAACCTTTGAAAGCGTGGGAGACCCTGTGTTCACATTTGAGCGTCTTTGGCTTGTAGCAGAACCAGGGCTCACCGGTGTGGGTGTCAGTGAAGTTGCACAGCTGCTCCGGGGGAGCCTTAAGGCACACGTTACAATTGGCATCCTCAGTGACTGAGCCTGAGCGGAAGAGGCTTTGAAAAAAAATCCTGCCAGGCTTTTCCAGGTTGACTCTCTCTAGGACTGTGACTGCCTCACTGGAGTGGACCAGGGTCACCTTTTTGAAAACGACAAGAAACCTCACAATACAATTTCTCTTGTGAAGTAAAATTTAAATATATGTAAAACCCCAAAATACTACGCTTTTATTTGTGTAAGATAGATAGTATCTATTACAGAAAAACTTCTCATAGCAAATGAACTGGAATAATATATCACTTCTCTGGTTCAGGACTGGAAAATCTCACTGGTAAATGTGACATAGTACTATATTGCCAAAGATATTTACTTGTTTGCCTTCAAATACAAATTGAGTGACATCTGATTCTTAATCCAAACGGCTTGTATGATCAGTGATCTTCCTTTGGTGTTGTAGTTGAGTGATTCCTCTCGGGACATTTATTAAGTTCATCAGAATCAGAATTTCTTTTATTGTCATTGTACATGAAGAAAGCACAATGACATATTAAAAATTGCAACTCTTGGAGGCAAGTCAAATAAATGAATAAGAAAACAATAAATAAGTTTATCTCAATAAATATAAAAAATATAGTAGAAGCAGAACAACTGGGATGTCAAGGAAAAAATAAATAAATAAGGTTTTAGAAGGATTATCTGTGTTAAGGGCAACAACAGTTCTTGGGTAGAAACTGTTTTGTAGTGCCCCTAAGGACTTTATTGCCCTCAGGGGCAGGAGTTTGAAGAGGTGGTGGCCGGGGTGTGAGGGGTCCTTGGTGATACTGCAGGCTCTCTGGACGCATTGAGTCCTGTAGATCTCCTCCAGACATGGAAGAAGGCAGCCAATCAGTCTCTGGGTGGTGTTTATGACCCTGTGGAGCTGCTTCCTCTCTGCCGCAGTGGAGCTGGAGAACCACAGTGGGATGTGGTTCTCATCCCACTGTGGTTCTCCACAGAGCAGCGATAGAAGGACACCAAGAACTCAGTTCTCAGGTTGTTCTTCCTGAGAATCCTCAGCAAGTACAGTCTCTGTTGTCCTTTTTTCAGGACTGAAGTGGAGTTAGAGTTCCAGGTCAGGTCTTCACTGATGTTGGTGCCCAGGAACTTGAAATTTGACACCCTCTCCCGACTGTCCCCATTTATGACTTTGGGTTGAATGTCTAGTTTACACCTCCTGAAGTTGACAACCAGTTCGTGGAGGTGGAGGTGTTCAAATGGAAGTTGTTGGTGGTGCACCAGACAGTCGTTCCACCTCCATTCCCCTGTGGCATCATCAGCAAACTTTATGATTTTGTTTGGGTGGGTGAAGCTAAACTCATGGGACACACAGCCTTGTGGAGAGCCTTGCTGGTGCTCACTGCTGAGGACAGGTGGGATCCTACTCTCATCCTCTGGCAGTGGTCTGCCAGGAAGTCCATGATCCAGCTGGACATGTTGTGGGGGAGACCCAGGTGCCCCAGTTTCCTCACCAGTATGCTTGGAATGATGGTGTTAAAAGCTAATCTGAAGTCCAGGTAGACCAGCCTCATGTAGCTCCTTTGATGTTACACATGTGCCAATGTGGTGTGCATAGTGGTAGCGATAGCATCTTCTGTAGACCAGTTGGCTCTGCATGCAAACTGGTGAGGGTACAATTTGGGTGGCAGATGAGAAGTAGTGTGACTCTGAACCAGTTTTTCAAAACACTTTGTGATGATAGTGTCACTGACAGGAAGTCATTGAGACTGCTAATGTTCTTGTATGGCAGAGGGCTGATGGTGGAGGACTTTAAGCATGGTGGGACGGAGCACCGGATGAGGGACTGATTGAAGATGCTGGTAAAACCCCAACTTACTGGTCTGCACAGTCTCTTACACCATCTGATCTAGCAGATTTCCAGGAGTTCACTGCCCTCAAGGTAATTCACACTTCTGTGCCTGTACTGTGATGGTCTGGCTGTGGAGGGATTTTGCCTGCAGTAGGGGCTCGCTGGTGATTTAGTCTCAAAACAGGTGAAGAAGTGATTGAGCTTCTCTGCCAGTGAAGCAGAGGATACAGCAGAGGATACAGGTTCAAGCAAGGGTCAGTCCCAGGCTGGAAAAAGGCAATCTTGTCTCCTCCCAATGTTCCATTTCGTACAATGCAGTTGCCGTATGGGTTTACTGGCAAATAGTAAACCCATATTGCATTGGATTGTTAAACAATGATGCTATATTTATTATTTCAGAAAACATCTCTCCACTGCTGTATTGTGTACCTAGTACCTTGTATTGCACTTACAGATGTAGGATGAGGAACCCCATTCCATGATACTCTATTCTCTGTTCTTCAGCAAATCTGAACACAACATTAAGTCTGAAAGTCTATAGCCATTGATTCTGCAGGACATTGGCCACCTTTGGTCACTACATGCCTTAGCATCAGCTTAAATCTGTAATTTTACATGCTTAGCTCTTTGTGCCAGAGTTGCTTTTGCTCCCCATAACTTCCACCTTGATACAACCTCACTATCAGTTGACTGTCGAATATTTAGTAGCAAGGAAATTTCCCAACTGGACTTACTGGACAGGTCATAACATTTCACGGTACCACACTGGAAACCACTGATTCTTGAGAGAGACTAAATATTTTACAAATGTTTGTAGAAGCAGTCTTTGTAAAGGTTATGAACAATATACTGTGGTGATATTGTGTATTTATTGCTCTAAGTTGCACTCTGCTTGTTTTGTGGAGAAACAAAATGAGTTCAAGAACGTCATGCTTATCTTGGGACTTTGTACTGTACATTATTTGACTATGTGTTAATTGGGGCTTCATTTTAGTTTAATGATCCAGTTACTGTAGTTTGCCATGTTGTCTTTGCTCCTTTTGTTTTTGTGTCATTTCTGTTGAGTTTATGTTCTGTCTCTTATTTTCCTTTCTCTTTCAGCTCAACCTTAGTAAATGGTTGAGCTGTTTAATTCTGCTATGTTTATTGCATTAATCAGTTCTCCCTGAGCTATCTTTAATGTCCTGCTCTTTCCTAGCTGTTTTTTTATCTATTAATTAGACTCACTTTTATTCAATTTCCTAATGTACCTCAGAAATACTGAAGGTTTGACTATACTTCCCAATACTCAAGAAACGTTTTTTTATAGCCTGGTTGTCAAGAGAAACAGCAACGTTTGGTTTGGCTGTGGTAAACTTCATCAGACACTCCTGGGTCAAACAGGTCAAATATTTCAAAAAGTAAGTTTCTCCTTTTTCACATCAGTCACCACCTTTCAAATTTCTGACTGCATGATAGACAACAAGAGGAAAAAAGGTTTGTGTATAAACATTGTGGTAAAAACAGGCAGATTAAACTCAGGCCAAATTTAAAAAATGGATCTAACACATTACCCTCCTACTCTGAGCTTTCAGGTCCTCGATATCCAGAACTCGCGACACAAAAAGCTTATTTAGGAGAAAGTAACAAAGGAGATCTTATCTAGGTCACACTATTTGCTCATTTAAGAGAAAAACATTCAGTCTTACCTCAACCTGTGCGCTTCCTTCCCATAGTAAAGAGAATACAGCCGTGTAGGAACCGTTGCGATGATCAAAGACTTTCCCCACCACGCCTGCCTGAACAGTTCGGTTGTGCAGCCGAGCAAACAGGACGTCTCCGCCAGATTTCTTGGGGCGACCAAGAAAGTCATTAATTTTGATCAAAACCTCCAGCTGATCACCAACATGCCAACTTCCCCCTCCGTCACGTGGAAGAATGGTGAACGTGCTGTGAGCGGGATGACTGGTGTCATTCAGACAGAAGTTGGCTGGGACAGATGGTGTTTCAGGCCAGGTGATGTAGTTCTTTAAAAATTCCAACTCAAGAGCGTCTTCAGGTAACACAGAGTGGAAGGAGCAGAAACTGGTTGGCTTAGGAGGCTCAGTGGGACGTTTCAGAGTTCTGGTGGTGGGAATCAGAGCCTCAGTGGTCGGGACTTTGTTCTTCAACTAGAGAATAAAGTTTAGAGATTGAACAAATCAAGTGCCATAAAATCATAGTTTCTTTACAAATTACTGATTAATTATGATAGCTTCCTCAATTATATATTGAGGTGACCCTGCATTAGCATAAAACTATAACTGAATATTTTGTTTGAAAACCCAACAATTCCTTCTTTTTCCCATTTGGGTTTTGATACTTTTCAGGTCCAGAAGCTTTCCCAAAGATTGGGAGTTATCAGTCAAAAAGCACCCATAACTAAATGAACTAGGGCTGCAGCTAACGATTGTTGTATTAACCACATTTTCTATCCATAATTCTTACAATAAATAAAACATAATACAGTGTAGGGTTAATTTGGTAAGGCTTTTGATTAACCAATTCATAATTGGATAGAAAAGCTGCTTAATAATTTATTTTTTTTTTTTTCTGGTGTCTTTTATGACTTTGTATTTTTGTGTTTTCATGATGTAAAGCACTTTAAACTGTCTTGTTGCTGAAATGTGCGACACAAATAAACTTGGTTCATTGAACTTGAAAGCTGTACTTTTACCAGCCTATAATGCTGACGAAGTTGAAGTTCATGTTTGAAAGATGACAAATACTCACCTGTGCTAATTTACCGGCTATGTGATCAGCGACGTTGGGATTGCTAAACATGATCCATAAGACAACAACAGCCAACAACAGAACGAGCCATCCGTACTTCAGAGGAAAACGTTTCCTTAAAGCTTGGCCTCCCAGTAGCAGTGACAACTCGATCTGGCTCTGTGTTAAAAGAAAATCAAAAAAGCATCCAGGTCAATGACTATCGATTTTGAAAACAATGCAGAGCTGAGTTACTGTCTCTCTGCAATGCTTGTGTAGCAACTAAGACAAGTCTACAAACATGTTTGTGGAAATTCTTGTCATTCCACACACGCTGAGTTTTCATCTTCTGTGACTTGAAGTGTCACGACAAAAGGATCAGCAGAAGTCGTTTTCCCTGTAAGAGGTTTGCAGTGTCAGAGGAGCTGTTGGCCCAGTTCGACACGGCGCTCCTCAAATCCATCCTGTTTTCAGTCACAGTGCGGTTTTTTGCAGCCACTAAGCAACACAGTTGCAAATTGCAGTGAGCAGTAAGGCAGAGGTGAAACCAACCAACCGCTTCTCAAATCAGAAGTAAGAGTCAAGTCTTTCCAATTACATCTCAGTTGGAATCTCAAGTGGAAGACCTCTAAATCACAAGTCTTGTCCAAAGTTAGGACAAGGAAGAGTCATGTTGGCTAAAAACTCTTAAACGTCCCACAGTCCTAAGACAGGTTGAGGGCCCTATCCGCAGCCTAGTCGGGGTCGCACTGGTATTTTATTTTATTTTGTTTTATTTTTTTCGCGTTTTCAGGATCTAACCGGCTGACGGGGCCTCATCACCTCCCCGCTGTCCGAGGAGGTGATGACAGCGGGGAGCAGCTTCTGCTGCTATCGCAACAGAAGCTGCGATCGCTGCTTCTCAACAGCAGCGATAGCAGCATTCGAGAAGAGTTTCATTCATCAGCGGTGGCTGAAAGGAAGCCAACAAAAAATGTTGGCTAAGAGTTTTTAGCCACACACACGCCCCCCCCCCCCCCCCCCCCCCCCCCTCAAGCAGCGGAAACAGACTAACAGCCACTGGAAGAGTGAAATTTTCTGCATACCTGTTAATCAATCAGAACTAGAAGTCCTAGAAAAATAGAAGTTAGACAAATTCTAGTTTTTCCAGAAAGGAAGTAACAAACACAAAGCAAACCATCTCTGCCCCAACAAACACGTCACTGTCAAGACACAAAACATCAAACGTCTTCAGTCCACAAAATTAAGGACAACCACAGCTGATGGTCAATATTTTAGCAGGACATTTCTGTGCCAATCATTTTAGTTAAATATGATTCCATGGACCCTACAATTTTGCATACACTGCCATGTTGTCATATTTTTGAAGTATGATTTATTTGAGTGGCAAGGCTGTCACAGTTTCAGTTCAGCACTAGATGTCACTGGTGAGCAATGAAGGAAGCACCAAGTAATGAACCTTTGGGCAAATCAAAGGGCTTTAAAGCCTCATTTGGCCATTGCTGCTTAACTATAGGCAAGAGTTGATAAAGATGAGGGTACAAGACTAGTCCAGGAAGCGAAAACACACTGGAATAGTTAAAGGTGTGATTTGTAAATAGTTAAAGGTGAGCTCAGGAGCGCCTGTTTACTCTACTAGGTGGGAAAGCAATCTGGTATCTTCCTCCTTGAACCAGTTAAGCTGCTTCTGATTGGAAGTTACACACAAACACAGCCACTGTCCTACACACAAGCCTGCAGACCTAACATGTCCAGTCCAAGTCCTAAACTTTAAGCCTCATGTCTTGATCAAGTCCTCTAACCAAATGTGTAAGTTAATCACATAATCATAATTGATTTGTAGAATTTATATTGTCTTATTGAAAGGTGGGTCTAAAATTCTAAATCATTAAAAAATTCACGCTGATGTTTTGCAGTAAAAATTTACCAAAACTAATGAAAGCCTATAAATTGAAAATATAATAAATACAATATTAACAAGAAAAAGAAACTGGATTATTGTGCTAATTCAGTTATTTGTTAAAAAGCTGGAAAACTTGTTTTTACAGTCATTCAAGAGAAATGTCATATCAATAAAAAACTAATCATTTAAACAACTGTATTAATGTAGAAATGTGATTATAGCATCTTGGATGCACTGACTTTGCAGTGTAGGATGAAAACATAGAACTGGACCTGCACACATAAAACTCAGAGAGAATCGTTCTATTGTAGTAATGGAAATAATGTTACTAGTGCTGAGTGCAGATTACACTAATAACTAACTAATTTAATGTTCTTTTTAATTAACATGCAAAAAAATAAACAGATATAAATGTTCTTATTGTTAACATTAGCTGCACAACTCACTATATTACTTTGACTCATTATTTTTTGAGTCATTTATATATCAAATGTTTATGTCAATGTTTCCTCCATGTCTCCATTACTTTCAGAACTGTGTTGCGCCGTGATCACCATGTCATTTGAGTCATTTCTGTCAAGATTGGGTTTTCTCCGTGTTGATTTGAGTTTTCTCTCTGTGCTTATTTTGGATTTCTGTGTCTTGAGTCTCTGTGTTTTCCTGTCTACCTCTTGATTGTTCCCAGGTGTGTCTAGTTCCGTGATTACCCTCTGTGTATTTAATGCCACCTGTGTCTCTGTCGTACCAGTCTGTTTGATCTGTCTTGCCGTTTAGCTGTCTGAGCTAGTCTGTTGCTAGATGTCTATTAGTTTGCCAGTTGCTACCAGTGTTGAACCTTAGCCTTTCTGCTCAGCTGTGCCGCCTGGATTTTGGATTATGTGTGCATTGTTTGTTAATTAAATCATCATCATCATCATCATCATTCCTCTCAGCTACTGGGTTCACTGCGTCTGCGTCACCACCTCACACTGCAAATCATGACAATTTCTTGAAAAACACCACACAGAACATAACTGACAAGATCTAAGCTAGCATAGCGAGCATACATGAGCATATTAATGCAGAGCTCTACATTGATTTACATCAAAATACATTAAGTTGTGAAAAAGTCTTAGAGGCAACAGGCTTGAGAAAAGACGTTTGAGATAAAATAGGATGTTGACTGTTCAGAGATTAGATAGTTATGGTTATGTTCTTTTATTGAATATTTAATGGAACAAAAGCTTTGAGACACCATAAAGTGTCCTTACATTTCCCATAAAACACAAACCCTGCATCTGCTTCTTTTTGTTAATATTTTTTCCCCTCTTGAAAATAATGCAGAGCTGAGTTACTGTTTGTGAGGGACGTCAGCCTTTTCACTCAGGCTTGTTGGAGCAGGAATTGATCTAAAAGTTGCAGGTTGGTAGCTCTGCAGCTCTGCACTGCAGGGTGGAGCCAAAGCGCCGGCACTATTGCGGAAGTAAGTAGATTGAAGTTAAGTGGGAGGATTTGCTTCTTTCTTCTACTTTCTCACTTTTGGGGGGGATATATTTTTTTTGTGAAACATCCGTTCTCTGGCTGCATGATGGCACAGTTGTTACCGTTGTTACCTTGTAACAAGAAGGTCCTGGATTTGAATTCCAGCCTGGAGTCTTTCTGCATTGAGTTTGCATCTTCTCCCATTACATACATGGCTTTTCTCTGAGTACATTAGTTCTTTCCCAAAGTCAAAAATCACACCAGTTAAGTCAATTGGTTTCTCTAAATTGTCCTTAGGCATGAGTGTATGCATTTATAGTTGTGTCATGTTTGGAGATCGCTGGAGATCACAACCAGCAACCCTTGTCCCTGAAAGGTTCAGCAGGTTTAGACGATGCACGCTAGGATTGCTCTATTTTGTCACACGGAAGCTCTCAGGGTAATAAATCCCACAGAAAGGATACGGCATACATCTGGCTGTTTGAGCCTTTGAACTCATTGTAAAATCTCGAGGGCATTTGTTGGACTTTTCATTATATTATATTCATTATATTTTTCACCCTTGGAAGATGATTTTTTTTTATCTGCTCAATCCATGCTGGGTTAATGACCCTGTTGAGTCAATTCTGTACTGGAATCTACACAGTAAACACAGAAAGGTTAACTACCTGAGTTGTTGATTATCATATTGCATTTGACTGTTGATAAATTTAACATTGCTGTAGGCTGTAATAAAAAAAAGAAAAATAAAGGTGAGGTGAGTCTACATCTTTTCATGTGAAAAATAAATCAGAGCACAATGGGAGAGATTCAGAACACGTCTACAGGAACCACATTTATGCTCTCAACATTTCTCTCCAGAAGACTTTGAGTCATTTTTACAAGCAAAAATTGATAAAATATCAAACAGGTGGTCACAACCCTTGCAAGCCAAAAACCAAATGCCCCACAACAAACACGTCAACCCTGCCACAGGCTAGTGAACGAGCGAAAGACGCTGGAAGAAACGATAGAGACAAGCAGCACTGGAAGCTCTTTTAAATAAGGAAGTTATGTTGCTTCTGAAGCCTGTAACAAATGTGAAATCACAGACCTCTAAACAGGTGTTACCGGTCCGAAGACCAAACCACACACAACACGTCAACTACTTAATTGCTTCATTTACGAAGCTGAAGTTAGCAGCAGCAGCACAATCACCAACTTCTTCCTCAGTTTGGTCTGCTTTTTATCGCTCCAGTTGGAACTGAAAAGGTTTAGTGACGTTACTCGTTCCTGTTCTGGCTGGACGGAGCTCGTGCAATCTGACCAAGCATACGTCATTTACCCAGAATGCATTGCAGCATAAACAACATGGCGACAATATTTTACTTACATTTATAAAAGCCAAACAGCCTACAGTATTTTTGTCGTATTGTCTTTATAACACAGTAAAAACACTAAATTATGAAAACAACTATTACTCATGATTGAGGGAAAGAAATATGTAAACCCCTCTGAAGACTTTTTCAAAATTTAGGTTTAAAATAAAGATGTTTATTTGACTGGAAGTAACTAGAGTGATCTGAAGATGGCAAGGAGAGCTTCCAACCTTAGACTCATCATCAGCGATGGGAATAACTGCATTAAAAGCAAAGGTGTTAGTAAAGTCGATTTTAATTCAGGAATTTATCTACTTATCCATTGTTACAATGCTGTTAGCGCACACAGTCTAATTGCAATATTGGAGACTCTGGAGGGAAAGTTGGAGTTTTGACGGTGAAAGTACAGAGAAATGTAGCTAAAACCTCTCATTGAGGTAAAAGGGAAGAATGGAACCTTTAAAGTACAGACTTTTCTCCGTAGTTTATGGTCTTGGTGGCAGGGCGGAGTCAGATGTCATGCCACCATACGCTTGGCTCTAAATTAGACACATTACAGTACAATTTCACCAAACTCGCTGTGACCAATCCTAATCCACCCCTGTTTGTGTACTGACAGGAAGTACAATATTTGGTGAACAGAGCTGAATTTGTCCACAGCAGCCACTGGAAAGCATGAAAAAAATTCATCCCCAAGCCTTGATATGATCAACTATTATGAAACCTGATACACATGTATCCTGCCATGACCAACTCCTACTCTAGACAATCACACTTCATAATCACTCAAAAGCTTTTTGTGCTTGTATTTTGACGAGTTTGATGAAATACCAGTCCTTAACTGGCAGAAATGCAAAAATGGCTCCACTGCAATGTTTGGGATTTTGGACCCATAAATAAGTTCATGTTTCTAGTGACTATTGCTAAAGGTGTTTCTACTTGTTAAACCCATCTTTGAGCCTGAAACACCCAAGAGTAACAAATACATTTATCCTACTTTATATTCATGCAAGGTTAAGTTTATATTTACTTGTAAGGTTTCCTGTTATATTATTGTATTGTATGAACACGAGTTCTATCTGAAGGTGGAACATCTTTTACTTTCATCACAAACAAAATGTCTGTTTTTGTCTCATGAGTTTTTCCAGGTGTTAAAGATCAAACTGACTCTGTTTTTATGTATAAAATGAAAGCAAAAGCAATTTTAACTCAATAAAACTCGTTTTGAGAAGAAAATGAATGATTTGTAGAGCAAGAATGACCATAACTTGACAAATAATGCAAGTTATTTGTCAATTTGCAAAAGTAAGAAGCTTTCTCCTTGAGGTTGGTTAAAAACACATTATTAATTTCAATAACACCACAAGCCAGAAGACGGAGAAACGATCTCATTTGGCAAACCTCCGTTTTTTTCCAATCCAAGAGAAACTACATTCCAAATAAAAGCTGGTAAATCATCTTCTCTCGACAGAATAAATAACAGTTCAGTATTCTTTAAATGTTAAATAAGTGGCATTGTTTCTTTCAAAAGAAATAAGAAATGTTAGTTAATTTTTTTAGTATACCTTCGTGTTTTTCTGCATCGTCGGCCACACGTCTCTGTTCTTCCTCTCTTTAAGTTGAACGAAACATTTCTGTTTATTTTACCCACCCTACATTCTTTAAGCTGAACCAGAGATTCCTGTTCATTTTACCCACCCTCCTTCCTTGTATGCAAAGCAATTATGTGTGCTTACTATGACACTCCTTCTTGACTAGTAAGATTGCATTTCCACTTCTGCATCACTAAATGATTCATTCAGTATTTCTCTTTTGAGAGCTAATTGTTTTAATTCTAATTGCCTTGGTAAAATGTGAGAACTTTAAATATGATATAAACCCTTAAACTGTTTCTGTATCCAGGGAGATGTAGACGTTTCAGGCTGTAGATAAAATGGATATTGACCAGTTGGACTTTGCACCACTAGATGCAATGAAGTGTTTGCAAATACTGATGTCATGTGACATTATGCTGGCAATTAAAAAAACCAAAGATTTATATGAAGTTTAAAATGGCAAACCTAATGTGGGTTTTTTCTCCATATAAATATTCCAATAAATGGTCCAATAAAGACCATTTGGTTTTATAAAATGCTGTTCTTTATGAGTGAATTTATATATATTTGTGAAAGAAAATCTAAATTACAAAATGACTTGATCTAATCAGGTTTGTCTTCATATCAATTTGAATAACAAGCAGACCCTGATTGTATCTTTGGGTTTGAAGTGATTTTCTTTTTTCGTAAACTAAATCGAGAAAACACTCAAAAAAGTGAACTAAGTGAATCTTTGAATTAAATATATGGAGCTCTGACTAAATTAATTAATATGAGTTGGATTTTCCAACAACACACTTTAGTAAGTTTAACGTAATTTTTTTGATTTGTTAAAGTCACACAAACTGCTTTTTTGATACAACATCACTGTATGGAAGCCTATTGCTGTCACAGAGGAAACCTAAATTTTGAGGACTATTATATTATAGTGTGATAATTATATTGTATAAACTTGATAATTATATTGTATAAACTTGATAATTATATTGTAGAAACTTGATAATTTAATTCATCCAGAAGGTGGCGGTAGCATATTTTTAGTGCAGGTGTAACCCACATAAAATGGGGATGCCTCTTTAAGAAACGGAGGTTAGGGAAGCTAGGTGGTCTACCTAGCCAATAGGAAGTTTAGCTTCCAGTGAGTTTAAACCAATCAGAATTCGGACTGCCGCTGACGGACTGTGGCGCCATCTAGTGTTCGCCACACACCCTGGTAGTAATAACCAGCAGGACCAGCAGGGCTTCATGTTTTCATTGGTTCCACCTGGAACGTAAATGGGGAAGATAAAATCTTTAGGAAGGAAAAAATAAGTCACCTTCATACCTTCCAAGATAAAAAGAACAACAGAATAAATAGGTAAACATGGTAGAATGTTGATGCCGGAATGGAGACTTTCATATTGACGTCGCTACAGCAGAGCAAAGCAAATTAAAGGCAGACTGTCATGGAATGCTAAATCTTTGTCTTATCCACATTCTGTAGCAAATGTCACTTTTTCTGTCCCCCTGCTTTTCCTGCTCCATGTTGGGGTTTGTTGTGCCCTCAATATCCAGAGACACTGTGATTTCTGAGGCATTAGCACCAGGATGGGTCTCCTATTACAAATACTCAGGGTCAGAGGATAGACTCTTCCTAAAGACATGATGTACTATAAAGGTGCTGAAAAGAGTCTATATCCAGCACCACGTGTCACTTCTACAGCACGGAGAAAAACAGTATTACTCCTTGTTTCTTCTGAGTTTTTTGTTTGTTTGTTTGTTTTGTATTTTTAGGTCTTTCAGATGATCAAGAAAAATATAATGAAAAACTAAGAAAAAACATTTCAAACCATGTTTTCATTTATGAAGAGAAGGAATCAATCTGATCCATCCATTATTTGGTTAAAGATCTGATCAACAGAATATCTCAGGTGCAAATGTCTGCAATCGTCTCCTGAGTTTTATGTTGCAGGCAACACAGAGCTGGTTGAGAATACACATAACATTACACTGACCTTTTAGAGAGCCGCTCTTCCAGGGCTTTTATTCTCTGTCTGGATCCTATCAGGGTCACCCTGGTGTCGCAGGTCAGTTTCTTTGGCTTGTAGCAGAACCAGGGCGCCCCCGTGTGGAGGTCAGTGTCGTTGCACAGCTTCTGTTTGGGAGCCTGGAGACACAATGGAAAACGAAATCAGTGTTTCTGATTCTTGCCATCTGAAAACAACCTAAAAATTAATAATTTCCCTTCATTATGTAATAGGTCTAATTGAAGAGTTTTTGTTTGTTTGTTGTTTTGTTTTTCGTTTCCCATTATTTTGTCTTTTTAAAGCTGCTTATTTAATGAACTTTTGTTGGCGGACTTTTATTATTACTTTTCTATTATTATTTTATCATGAAATACAAACACACGCACAGAGGACAGCTCCACCAGCTCTTTCTCTTTCTCCTTGCTTTTTGACTTGTTGACAATTAAACCGCTCCTCTTTCTTTCTATGTCGGATTGGGACAGAAATAGAAAGACTTTATTATCAGCCACTTTATTAGCAGCGGCTGATAATAAAGCGTCATATCAGCCGAGAGAGCGGCGGCGATACTTACTTACAGGTTAAAAGAAAGAAAATGTAACTTTGTATTATATTCATTCCAAAAGGTGTGATTCAGTTCATGTGTTTGGTTTTATAAAAACCCAAAATATATCTTTTGTTTCTCTTCTGAAACTACATAATATCGGTTTTAAAAAAGGGGCAACAAAAACAAAAAAGTAAAAAAAAAAAATAATAACTTGATTTGGTCTCCTCTTCAACGCAGCATGAACGTGGATGCGCTCAACCTGTAGCTCTTCTGATGTGTTAATGAAGTCCAGGTTCTTTTATTAACCCATTCAGGGTTAAAAAAAGAAAAAGGAATAAAAAAATTATAAATAAATAAAGGAAGGTTGTCTGTCATCCTTGTCACACACACATTAAGACCTGTTGCTGTTTCTACAGTAGAAGATACTGTTTTAATCACAGCACAACTAGAAGAACCTTTAGAAATCTGCATGAATTATAATCAAATCGTTTGAGGTTTATGGTTAATGTAACAAGTTGTGAATACCTCTCCAAGGCAGTTTTTTTTTCTTCTTTTTCCAACTGAAATTGAAAAGGGAAAAAAAATATCACTTTTTTCACAGCATTTCAAAACCCACAAAACCATAAAACACACACAGTCAATGTTAGAAACAAAGCATGCAAGCACCAATTCATAAACCCTCCGCTGCTCCTTCTTACAGATTCCATCAGTGTTCATACTGAAGGAGAGCTCAATTACTGATCCTGGATGTTTGTAGGTTGCAACAAATCAATCAAGTTTATCTGTGCAGGACATTTCAGCAACAAGGCAGCTCAAAAATAAAAAAAAAATACAAAGTTCCATTGTTACACATAAAAATGTTTCATTTATTGTGTTTCAAAAGCAACTCTGAACAAGTGGGGTTTTTAGTCTCGATTTAAAGGAACTCGGTGTTTCGACTGTTTTGCAGTTTTCTGGAAGTTTGTTCCAGGTTTGTGGTGCATAGAAGCTGTTTGGTTCTGGTTCTGGGGATGCAGAGCAGAACGAGAACCAGAAGACCAGAGAGGTTGACAGCAGATCTTTAACGTATTGTGGTGCTAAACTGTTCGGTGATTTAGAAACTAACAACAGATGACCTTCACCCACAACCTCCTATCATCCAGAACATGATAGATGTTGTTTTGTCCCACGTCTGCCCCCCAGCGGTGAATTTTAAAGAGGCATCAAAGGAGTAGAATAATGTCAGTACTATTGTTATTTAAATTGAATAACAAATATGAGCGTTGGTCTAAAAAGAGCAGGGAACTGAACAAACTTCAGTTTGTTGATACAAAATAACAAACTGTTTGAGTGCTTTCTAATTCAGACATGGAAAACAAATAATTATATTGCAATGAACTGTAGCTACTAAGGACTGTAGCATTGTGATGATGGATCATTTTACTTCTGCTGCCATCCTCTGACCACAAAGGCCTGTTCTTGGTCCCCTGTTCTCAAATTATGGATCTGGTCAGCTGGTCTCTCAATGCAATTGATCAAATTTTCTCGATGACAAGACTGGACAAGGGAAAGCCCTCCTGCCCCAAGAAGACACCTGCAGAAAGACATAATGGATTATTGGGGGACGTGGAACATAATGTGTCTGATCATCTTGTCCTTCGAAGATGTTGAAGATTTGTTCTTGTTTGAATTTTTGATAGCGGGTTTTCTGCTGTTTGGAGTTGGCGGTTATCTGGCATATCGGAAAATTTGGAAGGTGTTTCGGCAGCTGTTTCGGCCCTCGTCAGGCTGCTGATGATACTGAAGATGGTGAAAATTAGGTGAAATTTCCCTTTTGCTATTTTCCGAATCGGAAGCAGCAATCAGAAGCTAACTTCAGCTTCAAATAGTCAGTTAGGAACGGATAGGACTGGCGTTTCCTTCTGTGCACTCCCATTCTGTTTAGGATCCTTCTCAGAGTCTGCATACTATTAATGGTTTCAACCACAAGGCGAAGGAGCATCAATATCTCTCCAGGAAAACTTGACCAACTCCTGTTAGCCACTGTACAAGTCATCTTTATGCCTGCACTAAAAATATGCTACCGCCACCTTCTGGATGAATTAAATTATCAAGTTTCTACAATATAATTATCAAGTTTATACAATATAATTATCAAGTTTATACAATATAATTATCACACTATAATATAATAGTCCTCAAAATTTAGGTTTCCTCTGTGACAGCAATAGGCTTCCATACAGTGATGTTGTATCAAAAAAGCAGTTTGTGTGACTTTAACAAATCAAAAAAATTACGTTAAACTTACTAAAGTGTGTTGTTGGAAAATCCAACTCATATTAATTAATTTAGTCAGGGCTCCATATATTTAATTCAAAGATTCACTTAGTTCACTTTTTTGAGTGTTTTCTCGATTTAGTTTACGAAAAAAGAAAATCACTTCAAACCCAAAGATACAATCAGGGTCTGCTTGTTATTCAAATTGATATGAAGACAAACCTGATTAGATCAAGTCATTTTGTAATTTAGATTTTCTTTCACAAATATATATAAATTCACTCATAAAGAACAGCATTTTATAAAACCAAATGGTCTTTATTGGACCATTTATTGGAATATTTATATGGAGAAAAAACCCACATTAGGTTTGCCATTTTAAACTTCATATAAATCTTTGGTTTTTTTAATTGCCAGCATAATGTCACATGACATCAGTATTTGCAAACACTTCATTGCATCTAGTGGTGCAAAGTCCAACTGGTTAATATCCATTTTATCTACACACATTATTGCTTTGCATACAAGGAAGGAGGGTGGGTAAAATGAACAGGAATCTCTGGTTCAGCTTAAAGAATGTAGGGTGGGTAAAATAAACAGAAATGTTTCGTTCAACTTAAAGAGAGGAAGAACAGAGACGTGTGGCCGACGATGCAGAAAAACACGAAGGTATACTAAAAAAATTAACTAACATTTCTTATTTCTTTTGAAAGAAACAATGCCACTTATTTAACATTTAAAGAATACTGAACTGTTATTTATTCTGTCGAGAGAAGATGATTTACCAGCTTTTATTTGGAATGTAGTTTCTCTTGGATTGGAAAAAAACGGAGGTTTGCCAAATGAGATCGTTTCTCCGTCTTCTGGCTTGTGGTGTTATTGAAATTAATAATGTGTTTTTAACCAACCTCAAGGAGAAAGCTTCTTACTTTTGCAAATTGACAAATAACTTGCATTATTTGTCAAGTTATGGTCATTCTTGCTCTACAAATCATTCATTTTCTTCTCAAAACGAGTTTTATTGAGTTAAAATTGCTTTTGCTTTCATTTTATACATAAAAACAGAGTCAGTTTGATCTTTAACACCTGGAAAAACTCATGAGACAAAAACAGACATTTTGTTTGTGATGAAAGTAAAAGATGTTCCACCTTCAGATAGAACTCGTGTTCATACAATACAATAATATAACAGGAAACCTTACAAGTAAATATAAACTTAACCTTGCATGAATATAAAGTAGGATAAATGTATTTGTTACTCTTGGGTGTTTCAGGCTCAAAGATGGGTTTAACAAGTAGAAACACCTTTAGCAATAGTCACTAGAAACATGAACTTATTTATGGGTCCAAAATCCCAAACATTGCAGTGGAGCCATTTCTGCCAGTTAAGGACTGGTATTTCACCAAACTCATCGAAAACGACTTCTGCTGATCCTTTTGTCGTGAAGATAGATAAAAACTCAGCCTGTGTGGAATGACGAGAATTTCCACAAACATGTTTGTAGACTTGTCTTAGTTGCTTAGTTGCTACACAAGCATTGCAGAGAGACGTTCTGTGCTTCAGCGTTGAGAACTGCTCCTCCCAGATAAATAAACTAATTTTGTTGGATGAACTTGTTAAAACATAACAAAATAACCAGGTCTAAAGTATTCTGAGAGCAAGAAAGAGAGAAATAGCAGATTCTGGCAGCAAGGAAAGAGAATTAAACAGTGTTTTAATGTTGGGCCGAACCGTGGAGGGAACAACAAAAAGGACTGAAGTACACAGAACAAGAAAGACTATCTAAAAACAAACAAGCAAACTCTGAATCCCAGAATGAACAGATTCCCCCATTTTTTTGCATCGCTGTTAGGAAGGAGGAGCCACAGATGGAATCCCCATGAAATCATAGAGCTACTGAACTGTATCCACGGCAGCTTGTTTAATCTTTACCAGACGGCTTGGGGAAGACAGGCGTGAGACGGTCTTGCTCTCGCTGGCTGAGAGTTAGACCGCGACTTTCAAGAAACATTCTGTCTGCAGTTTCTGAATCCGGGCCGAAAATAAGCCTGGACCTGGCTCATTGGAGCTCCTGCAGAAAAGTATCATCTGAAGAATCATACGTTCCCCCAAGAGACTGAGAGGAGTGTTTTCCTGGCCTCGGCCCTGAGAGAAGGCGCTCGTCCATTCGGCCCATACGGTTCACGTAAGCAGTTGTGTCTTTGGCAGATTAAGCCGATTCAGGATAAAATGTTTTTATTTCACTGTGTTTTGCTTTATTTGTGCTGGAAATATGGTGAGTGGTAAAGAGTCACCTCACTCTTTTAAATCCATGTTTTCTCTTTATTTCAACTCAGTGAGCTGCTTATAATGTCTGGATATGCAGACATTCTAAATTGTGTCTCTGTTATCTTGACTGCTAAAGTTAAAGTTAAACTTCTGCTAATGCTGAGGTTGTAGCCACCTTCTGCCATAACCATAACTAACTGACTGAGAGCCGTGCAGCTATTAATTCCTGATAATCAGGTGTTGCAGATGTCAAAGACTAAGTTATGAGTCATTACGTTTTGTCATTAAATGTATTTCTAACATGAAAAATCAAGTAAAGCCGAAGGAAAACATTTTAAGTCTTAAAATGAATATGACTGCTGTCACACTGTCTCAAACCTCTGGCCACAAAGTCCCACTGTCCCCTTCTGTGAACATAAACTCCAAACAAACCCAATACTGATTGCAAGACAAAGACCAGCAGAGGAGGGAAATGAGAGGCAAATAATAGGATTCATAGTGTTTCACTCTTATCCTTTATTTGTTCTTTATTCTTCCATATACTTTTATTTATTTATTTATATTTTTTCTGTTTGCTTACCTCTTACTACTATCGATTGTAGCAAACAGATGTTTAGTGTTTATTGTACTGCAGAGCAGAAAGCTGACGTCGTTGTTTCTCCCTACATCCAGTAGGTGGCGCAGGTCGCTACAATCGATAGTAGCCACACAGGCAACACTTACAGAACTGGTGAAACTGAGTGTGATTTGTAGGTCATGTTGTTGACAATGTTGTGTGAGAGTGAGTTAGATGCGATGTCCACTCCAAGACTGAGGCTTTGTCGTCTTTAACTCACCTTGCAACTCATTTCATGCTAGATTGAGTTCACTGCCTCTTTGAAAACACCCAGTTGCGCCAAAGTTTTAACTTTCAGGCTGATGTGTTGAGATGTTTCTGTTCAATTTTTTTTCTTTTCTATTTTGTCATGTTTCTGCAAAGCACGCCACGCCCTCCTGCAGCAAACCTCACAGTTAGTGCTCTCTGTGTGGCGAGCGGCGCCGGCTTCCCTGCAGTCGTCTCAGTAATTAATGTGGCTGAAAACAGACCAGACATGTTTCTGAAAATGGAAGTAGAAACATTAATACAGCTGTATAAATGTTTTACACTTACCAAAGTAGTTACTTTGACTAAGACTAACATATCCAGTGGTTGTCAATCAAAGGCATGACTTAAAGGCAGTTAGTTGAATGTGACAGGTAGCAATCTGCGCATCATGTCCACATTCTTGGACGTGTTCCTAGTAAAACACAGAACAAGTTTGGTTTGTTTGCATTCCGTCCTGTTAAAATGTTCTGACCGCACCAGCAAATTTAGGGCTGTAACAAATGAAATCAAGACATTTAAAAAAAAAAAAACTGCACTCTTTTGTCTTTTTTATTTTTATTTCATTCCCTCAGTAATTCTTGAGTTTTTGGGTAAATTTTTTCAGTTATATGTTTGCAAAACAAATTGGTTTTGGTCGGATGGACTGTTTAGTTTGTAACTGGGGGGAGGGAGTAGCAACACTGTGGGTAACAGCTTAAAAATATTAAAAAGAGGATGTTTCTAGTTGGTTTGAATATATTCTGCTTTATTCAGGGAACCCAGGCTCTATATATGTTCCTAACACTCAAAATGCGACTGTTTTAGACCGTATATGTCACACTTTTGAACACAATAGCGAGAAAAAAAACCCCACAGATTTTATCCTGAGGAACATGAGTGAGATAATTGTTCTGATTATCATTTTTTATGCTTTCTTTTGCTTCATGTAATTCTAAAATTCTATTATACTTTTATATCTGTTAATGGAAACACCTTATATTTTTGGCACAAGCTCTATTTCACTCAGAACTGTGGATATTTTTTAGAGCTGAAAAAGAAAAGCAACCGTTTGCCAGGAAAGTACTTGAACTTGGGCAAGACGTAGAAAGATGTTTGGAGTTGTTGCGCCGAACGCAGTCAAGAAGGCTGATGTGAAACAAGTGCTGAGTCATGTTCTGTCAGAGAATGTGCGCGAAATGTGTGTATCAGAGAGAGTACTCTGTGTGTTTAGTACAGAAACTGAATTTTCTGAAAGTTCTAATTTTGTGTTGGGTGGATAGAAGAAATACTGACTTTCACAATTTTCTTATTAGGTTTTCTTTTAGCTTAATGGTTTCAAAGTTCAACGTTTAATCAGCGTCTTTGATTTTAAAAACTGCGTCCATGTCGTCTCTCTTATCACATTGTGTAAAAATCCACTTTTTTTTTGGTGATATGTAAAAAGTGTTGTGGGTGGTTGAGTAGGTTTGGCTCCAGACTGTCACCGACAGCCACGACAGTACGAATACAGTACAAATTGTTCTTTCATGTGTAATCCAGCACATTTCCCCAAAACTGCTATATGTTTAGCTGCTTTTGTGTGTGTGTGTGTGTGTGTGTGTGTGTGTGTGTGTTTTCATTCAATTATAACATTTTTATTATGAAACCTTTTGAAGTTCACAGGCACCATAAATTTAGTTTTATTCTTATTTAAAGATTTTGTTTATGTTAAACCACCATTTTAATATTTCAATTTCTGTAGGCAGTCTCCTGAAAACTATATATATGTATTTTTTTTATTTCATTATTTTATATATTTAATATTTATCTAGGGCTGCACAGTGGTGCAGTTGGTAACGCTGTTGCCTTGCAGCAAGAAGGTCCTGGGTTCGATTCCCAGCCGGGGTGAGTTTGCATGTTCTCCCTGTGCATGCGTGGGTTCTCTCTGGGTACTCCGGCTTCCTCCCACAGTCCAAAAACATGACTGTCAGGTTAATTGGTCTCTCTCTCTAAATTCTCCCTAGGTGCGAGTGTGTGTGTGTGTGTGTGTGTGTGTGTGTATGGTTGTTTGTCCTGTATGTTTCTGTGTTGCCCTGCGACAGACTGGCGACCTGTCCAGGGTGAACCCCGCCTCTCGCCCGGAACATAGCTGGAGATAGACACCAGCAACCCTCCCGACCCCATTAGGGACAAAGGGTGAACAAAAAATGAATGGATGGATGGATGTTTATCTACTTATTTAATAATATTTAACCACCGACCCCTGTGGTGCCCCCAAGGAAACATCTGATCTATGATCCAGAAGCTGTTGAAACACGGACATGTTGGTCGCTGCCGGTCTCTGTTTGTTCTGTCATCTCTCATCTCCCTTACAGCAACACTCACTCAGGACAGAGCAGAGCGGAGTTCAGCATGTGCTCTGTAATGGTAACTGACAGTAATTCCAGCCTTCAGTGAAAAGCCCTGCATTTATCAAGTAAAGTACAGGTCTTTGTGTGCTCAACCTGAATTACTGGAACATATATTAAAGCCAAGCCAACGAGCCAGATGAGAACCGGAATAGACAAACTCACAATAACCGTTTGCTGTGCAAAGATCCTCAGGAGTACATGCCGAACGAGTAGTTGAGATTTTAGTTTGTAGTGACAAAGATTTTCTAGAAATTCAAGTTCTTATCTTAATGAGCTTTTGTGTTCTGCACGAATAACTCTTTAGTGTAAGAGCTTCACGAAACGTGCATTTTAAAATTAATTCCATAAAATGTAGTTAGTTATTTCAATTTAGTTGTTAAATGTTAGATATTTCTTGCTAATATTCAAATATTTTTAGGGGATGAATTCATGCTATTCTCCCTTTCAGCTGTTCATGTACTCCTCTTTCTTCCATCTTGCATCGCCTCCACAGGTTCATACGCTTGACACAAGGCATGATGGTTGCCTCACTTCACCTGCCTCTCTTCTTAGAGTACATTTTGACAAGCATACTGTAGATTTGTCAGCAACAAGTAAATACAAAGTATTTAAATTTCCTTGGGTCTGAGGCTTGGGATTAAAAGATACTGTCGTACTGTGCTCTGAGTTATGAGGACTCTGCACCCTCTTTCTACGGACGATTGAGATTTCATATTCGTACGTATGGATTGCCTACATTTCTCACGATAGATTCCTTCATTTCCCACAATCCGAATGGATACGAGCAAGTTTAACGAGCTCGTTGGGCATCTAGCTCTTCCCTCCACCTCAAAGTGGCAGTCTGGCTGTTTCCCGTCCTTGCGACCGTTTGTGCCGACTCTCGTCCTTATCAGAATGTGAACGCCGCTTCCTGCCAAACAGTTTAATGTGATGATAACTTAGCAAGGCTGACAATTAATTGTTCCTTGAAACTCACAAACAAGGTCTGGCTCTCATCTCATCTAATTTTAAGCCTTTTACCAGGATTCCATAGCCAGTCTCCACGAGGAAAGACAAAGGAGGCTAATGATGTTGCTAAATATTATGAGACACATATAGAGGTGGAGCCTGGTTAGTCGGGTGGCACAAGACACTGTCCTTTACAGACAGACCTCTGTCCAACAAATCTCTCTTCAGAGGAACAACACTAGTGAAAGCGGCGATAGGGAGCATATTCATCCAGAACAGCAGTTGTTCACTTAGATGGTACTTTGGTGCTGAAATGGACAGGAGATATTTTAAATCTGAATAAGTGTATTCAAAAGATCAAATATTTATAAAGTAGTACATAATGCAATAGCTTTTTAACTTGGAACGCTCCAAGAGTGCAAATTGTGCCCAGCCTAAACACAAATGAATAACGATTATCTAAAGATGTTTCCCTTCTACTAAAACTTGCAATATTATCATCCGAGACAGATAGGTAAAAGAAAACATTTTTCCCAGTACACGTGCTTGGCAATAATGTCAAATCTTGCATAAAGTTTCATTACACACATGATATCGTACTTCAAGCCTTTATGTTTGTTCATTTTTAAGACGACGACTTACAGTAAATGAAAGCCTGAAATTCAGTTTCCCCGAAAAGTAGAACATCACATAAGACCAACAAAAGTGATGATATTACAGAAATCCTTAAGCAAGAACCAAACGCCCCAAAAGGCCATTATTGTTCATGATGCTACATTGAAACGTATCATTAGAAAATTGAGTGGGAAAAGTGCACAAGCAACACCATTAGCCACAGTGTTAGAGGTTTGCAGTGAAATAGATTTGTGTGATCTCTGTATCTGGAATAATAAATCCTTCTATGTCTCTTTTTCGTTTTTGTTTTTTTTTCAAGCAGAACACGTGTGAAAGGAAAGGTAGCGAATCTGCAAGATTCCCATGAACAAAATCTGAACTAGAAAACATTTTGTGAAAGCCAGATCGTGTGTGAATTCCTCCGAGATGAAACGGAGATATTGTAGCTAGTCAATTTGCTGCTATGCTTTCATGTAATTATCTACTGTTTTTTTTTCAAAGTGGAAAAAAACAGAAAATAACCAAAATAAAACGCAGAGAGGAACATAAAATTGTGGGCTGGGAAAACCTGCGTAGAGAGTTTAGACTTTACTCTGCATCAGGGGGCCTAGTTCAAGGAACGTGGTAGAACCGGGGCTTCTGCCAACTTGACAAGTCGCTCGAGTTCTTACGTTCTGTATCCGAATGCTGAAAGCAATGGTTCAATAAGGGCTGAGTTGTGTTATTGTTATCGACACACTGTTTGTGTCGCAATTATTTTTCCCTATTTGTTAATGTTGACTGAGGATAAATGGTTTTTTTTTTTCTTCAGAGAACAGAAAAGACGTCACATTATATTAATGACAAAGTAGCACCAACAATAGCAGCTCAAAGTGTAGAATTGCTCTGCGTGTCTTCACTGTTTTTTTTTTCTACCCAGCACCCAAATATGTTTGTACTTATAAACATTTTAGCACAGAAACATAAGGGATAGATATTTACATATGGAATGTTTCTTTGACATTTAAATAACTACTAGACAAGAATCTGTGGAAGTTGATGAAATCCTTCGGTTTCGTTTACCTGTTTAAATCAGTGGAGGTGTAAGATGACTCATCGTAGTTCAATGTTTTGGTTATCTTTGCAGATGCGTTTCCAGGAGCAGTGACCTGAACTTTGTTCTTGTTTTCTGGCATTGCTTCTGCCCTATTGGTAGACTGAAAGCATCAGTGTGAAGAGGGATGCATCTAGGTCTTGTTTTTTGTGGTCTTCTAAAACTGTGGACAGGTAACCGGTGTCCAAAAGGAGGGCAGGTCCTTGGGTAAAAATCAAAAACCAGGGCTTTGGAAAAAATTTACATTTTGACCGTCGTTATTGTTTCCGTGTGGATGGAAACACTTCTGGAAACGGTGCTGTTTTTGGAAACGACTACAGGCCGAGGAGATAAGGGCGTACAGTTCTCAAAGTCTTACCTTTTCTCAAGCACAGAGTGTTCGTCATTTGTTTGTGTGCTGCGAGGGAGTTTGGTCAGACAAAAATACAAAACTGTGGGCCACAGGTGAAGTAGGCTACGTTAGGCCAAAGGACAAAGAGGCACTCTACCACCACCTAGTGTTTATCCGTACATATCCCTGCCTGAGTAAATGGGTAACAGCGGTCGAAGTATCTATTTTTACAAACTAAAAATAGATTCTTCGTTTATTTTTCATAAAAACTAAAACTTGGATTAATTAACAAAAGTACATTTGGCTCTAGTTGGGTCGTGTTCACCCAAATACGCTCAATAACTTGCCCTGAAATGAAGTTATAACAATCCAACAACAAAATTAGAGTAAATATGTGGAATAAATAAGACCTGTTTATCATTCTTATTTGTCCTAATTCTTACCAGTCCCTTGTCCGTGAGTATTTTTCCACTTCAGAATACTGTGTTACATTTAATTAAAGTTTAAATCACAGTGTCTTTTGGCCTGTGGCGAGCAGGAAACACCTGATGAAAACTAAAATGTTTTTTCAAACTCGTTAAGGTAAATGAGCAGTGTTTAATGACTAATAAAAGTGAGGGTGATGCAAAACCTCTAATTTATCTCTTTTTAGGGCACATTCAAAAGTGAAACGTTGCTTTTTTTGTGTGTTACTTTCAGTGCCAGACAAAGTCCCCTCTAATAATGAGCGACGGACGTTACAGAAACATTCGCTCTCTGAAGTATGGCTCCATCTTCCTCTTCTTGGGTCTGACTGTCTTAGCCTTCATCTTATACACCAACAACCTCGCTGATCTGGGGACCATTAAAGTGGAACCAGTAAGTATATGGTCACTTTAAACACCTCCAGTTTTTCACTGTGTGTGTAAGACTGCTCTGTTTTAACAATATATGACATCATTGGCCCAAAAACCACACTTAAAGGTATAAAGCAAATAAGAAAGTCAGTGGCAAACACCCGATACATAAACGTGAGTCCTTCGACGGTTGAGTGTAAACATATATATTCAAGTTTCAGAATAAAAGCCTCTCAATTTCATGTCAAAGCAGTAGCATGTTACAATCAGAGTGTTAACAGGATCTACAACAGCATGTAGGAAGCATTTAGCTTTAACCTTCATTGCGACTCAGATTAATAAGTGCACTGCAAGATCAAATTGTTCATGTGGCTCTTGATATGTTTCCATCTCCAAACTTTCTTCCAGCTTCAGATTAAAGTCAATGTCACGGTCCCTCCAAAGCGTCCCACAACGCGCCCCAAGCCGACCACCGTCTGCTCCTTTCAGTCACTGTCTCCACAGGAGCTTTCAGTGTTAAACTCCATAAAAGATGCTATTGTTTGGCCCAAAACACCATCTCTGCCATCAAAATTGTCCCTGAATAAGAGCAGTGATCCAGCCCACAGCACCTTCATCATTCTCCCACATGACGATGGAGAAAGTTGGCAAGTAGGGGATCAGCTGGAGGTTTTGATAAAAATCTCTGACTTCCATGGTCGGCCCAAGTCGTCTGGTGGAGACTTCCTGCTCGCTCGGCTGCACAACCCAACTGTTCGTGCGGGTGTGGCGGGGCGAGTGTTGGACCACAGCAACGGTTCCTACACGGCTGTATTCCCTTTACTCTGGGAAGGAAGCGCACAGGTTGAGGTAAGATTCGAGAAAACGTTTCATTAAATGTGGCTGTAGTCTGATTTCCAGCGGTTGCCTAAGGAATCCAGTTGCTGCTGGTGGTCGGGCAAACTCGTCCAATCTCCTCAGAAGAAACAATTGAGAATAGTTCATTTTGAAGCAAGTTTTCGATTCCTGTTCCAGATTTTTATGTGTTTCCAGTCATCTTCTGATGTTTTAGCTTAAGTAGTTTTACAAACATACTTCACCTTTTCCACTGCTTGACAATTTGATATCGACATTGCCTCAGCGTATTTATCCGACAAAGCTAATGATCAATGCATGTAGGAAATTTGCAATCTTTGTTTGTTAATAAGAACTTCTGCTACTTGCTGATAGTCAAGTTTATGCCAATCCGAAGCACTTTGCGGCCTTTCCCACGACAGCTGCTGAGTCCGAGAGCTCGTCCAGACTAGGGTCAGTCTGAGTCAAGCGGACTCTGATCTGCCTAGAAATGTGCTGGCTCACCAGTAAGTGAATCCTGGTACAGTTTTATTACAGAGCGAATGCAAACAAACTATTCATTGAACCAAAGAGACATAAAATGCGCTTCCATTACAAATGTGCGCAAACTTTGTCTACGTCCCCGCTAATGTAGAAACACACATTTTGCAGTTGTGGTGCCTTTTTCAGAAGAAAGACAATTAAAATCACACATGAATAAAATTGTTCATGCGATAAGTTATTAAAAAGCCTTCTCCAACTGCTTCCTGTCGTCTTCTTCTTTGTGAT
Source organism: Xiphophorus couchianus (assembly GCF_001444195.1). NCBI lineage: Eukaryota > Metazoa > Chordata > Actinopteri > Cyprinodontiformes > Poeciliidae > Xiphophorus > Xiphophorus couchianus. The sequence goes on along the minus strand of NC_040244.1, from coordinate 14,450,245 downwards.
TTCCCAGTTGTAACATCCTGATGTTCATCGTGTTACACGTGTGACGCAAAAGAGGGTTTCCGTTGCAGTTCTTACGAAATAAGCCAATTTCAGTACAGCCAAAAAACACCAAGCGCCAAAACTTTTAGAAAAACTAGGGGGGTTTTTTTCTAAATTGGTCTTTTTTCATTAAGCGAATTTATTTTCGAAATGTCAAATTGCACAATCGGATGGTCAACAGAAACGCAGCTATTGTGATGTCCCACATGTGACTGGTTCATCAACAAACGTTGGATCTGAATACTTTTAGGTCATTGGACTACTTTCAAAAGTGCTGCATGAAAGTGAACCAGACGAAATTAGGTTGTGACATAGTTTTTAATCGAGTTGCTTTGAGTGTTCTGGTATTAAAAACGTCCTTGGTCAGGGGTTAGGACTCGGACACAGCAGCTGCTGATGAGGGATGGAGCTTCCATAGCTCACCACATGCCAAGTCATTGTGTGAAAAACCCCTTTATGGTGGAAATGACCGACAATATTTAACCCAATATAAGTTTGACAAGTCTTAATGAACATTCTTCTCCTCCATTTTAACAGGTGACACTGGTTCACTCCAGTGAGGCAGTGACAGTGCTACAGAAACTGACCCAGGAGCAGCCTGACAGGGTATTTTTCCGCAGCCTGTTCCGCTCAGGCTCGGCCACAGAAACCACCACTTGTAACGTATGCCTTCAGGCACCGCTGGAGAAGTTATGCAACTACACTGACCTCCACACAGGGGAGCCCTGGTTCTGCTACAAGCCGAAGAAGCTGAACTGTGGCACCAGGATCACCCACGCCAAAGGAGGCTTCAGGCAAAACCTGAGGCGCATGCAGGAGAAGCTCTTTAACAGGTAAATGTATCGTGAAGTTATTGGTAACTTTTCTCTTTCATGTGACCAAAGGCATACATACAGTATATCGCAGTACATCTGATTAGTCGATAATGTATGGAAGATGCAGTGGTTTCTGTAAAATGCAGACTACATGTGAAACCCTTTTGCTATATTAGAGACTTTTCTCAGAGATGACATATTGGGTTCCCAATGATGCATGGCAGAGGTGTGGTGCACCAGAACTACCTTACACAATTGCAGTACAACATAATCTTATATATAATAAGCCAAAGTAAAGATGTCTAGATCCCTTAAGCTCCTTCTGTGTGGAAAGATTCCCTTTCACAAAGCGACTGCTCATATTGAGGTTTTTAAGTGATGTCCGACAAAGCTGTCATAATCCTACACAATCTTGAAACTGGCAGACTGGGGTGGTGGTCCCCCTGTTCAAAAAGGGGGACCGGAGGGTGTGCTCCAATTATAGAGGGGTCACACTCTTAAGCCTCCCTGGCAAGGTCTATTCAGGGGTCCTGGAGAGGAGGGTCCGTCGGATAGTTGAACCTCGGATTCAGGAAGAGCAGTGTGGTTTTCGTCCTGGTCGTGGAACACTGGACCAGCTCTACACCCTCGGCAGGGTCCTGGAGGGTGCATGGGAGTTCGCCCAACTAGTCTACATGTGTTTTGTGGACTTGGAGAAGGCGTTCGACCGTGTCCCTCGGGGAGCCCTGTGGGGGGTTCTCCGGGAGTATGGGGTACCGGGCCCTTTGATACGGGCTGTCAGGTCCCTGTATGACCGGTGTCAGAGTCTGGTCCGCATTGCCGGCAGTAAGTCGGGCTCGTTTCCGGTGAGAGTTGGACTCCGCCAGGGCTGCCCTTTGTCACCGATTCTGTTCATCACTTTTATGGACAGAATTTCTAGGCGCAGCCAAGGTGTTGAGGGGATCCGATTTGGTGGCCTTAGGATCTCATCTCTGCTTTTCGCAGACGATGTGGTCCGTTTGGCTTCATCAGATCGTGATCTGCAGCTCTCGCTGGAGCGGTTCGCAGCCGAGTGTGAAGCGGCCGGGATGGGGATCAGTGCCTCCAAATCCGAGGCCATGGTCTTGAGCCAGAAAAGGGTAGAGTGCCTTCTCCGGGTCAGGGGGGGTGTCCTGCCCCAAGTGGAGGAGTTTAAGTATCTCGGGATCTTGTTCACGAATGGGGGAAGAAGGGAGCGGGAGATCGACAGGCGGATTGGCGCAGCGTCTGCTGTCAAGCGGGCGCTGTACCGGTCCGTCGTGGTGAAAAGAGAGCTGAGCCAAAAAGCGAAGCTCTCGATTTACCGGTCGATCTACGTTCCCACCCTCATCTATGGTCATGAGCTTTGGGTCATGACCAAAAGAACGCGATCGCGGATACAAGCGGCCGAAATGGGTTTTCTCCGTAGGGTGGCTGGGCTCTCCCTTAGAGATAGGGTGAGAAGCTCAGTCATCCGGGAGGGACTCAGAGTAGAGCCGCTGCTCCTTCACATCGAGAGGAGCCAGTTGAGGTGGCTTGGGCATCTGGTCAGGATGCCTCCTGGACGCCTCCCTGGTGAGGTGTTCCGGGCACGTCCCACCGGGAGGAGGCCCCGGGGAAGACCCAGGACACGCTGGAGAGACTATGTCTCTCGGCTGGCCTGGGAACGCCTTGGGATTCCCCCGGAAGAGCTGGAAGAAGTGGCCGGGGAGAGGGAAGTCTGGGCCTCCCTTCTGAAGCTGCTACCCCCGCGACCCGACCTCGGATAAGCGGAGGAAGATGGATGGATGGATGGAATCTTGAAACTGAGGATTTAAAGAAATGTACCTTTAAACAACATGTGGCAACTTTTCCAAGTAGCAATCTTGAGCTGCCCTGCAAGAAACGTGAGGGTTATTATTTTTGCAGAGACACCTCACTTCACTGTGCTTTCCTTCTTTTCAATTTGAACCTTCTAACATTTTACTTTTTACCTATTTTTTTCATTTTGTCAAAAAGCTTCGGACGACGAGAAACAGTCATCATGTACAGCTGCAAAAATGGGACATTTTTCCATGTTTTTTCACATTTTTAACACTTTACAACAACAAACGTCAATGTACTTCATTTAGCTTTGATAGGACAGAGCAGAAAAGTCGCACATAATGTCGTAAGAAAATAAAATTAAACCAATAAAAGTGGGGCGTGCATTTGCATCCATTGCCACTCCGACTGGCAGTATTTTGGGTTGCATCACTATAAGCTTTGAGAATTTACAGACTGAATATTTCTCTTCAGAAACATAGCTCACATTTAGAAATACTGGATAGATGGAGTCTTTGAGCAACATCTACACAGATTTTCAGTCAGATTTACTTCTGGACTTTGGCTGGGCCATTCTAGCAAATGACATTACTTCAAACTAAAACCACTCCAATGGCTTGGCCCCTATGTTGATACAGGCCAAGACATTTTTTTTTCCAGCATCAAACAGATTTTGTTCCACAATTCTAAACATATTTATCTCCAATCACCCTCCCCGGCTTTGCTACTGAAAAGCATTTCTGCTACCTAATGCCGTCATCATGTGGCAATGATGTGTTGTTGTTTCTAGTTAGTTTTTCACCACATTGAGTTTAGCAGGGGTCTCAAACTCCAGTCCTCGAGGGCCGCAGTCCTGCAACTTTTAGATGTGCCTCTGCTGCACCACACCTGAATAGAATAATTAGGTCATTAGCAAGGCTGGGAGAACTGATCTACACAAGGAGGAGGTAATTAAGCCATTTCATTCCAGCGTTTTGTACCTGTGGCACATCTAAAAACTGTAGGACAGCGGCCCTCGAGGACTGGAGTTTGAGACCTCTGGTTTAGCGGGAGTAACCATGAGTAGCACGACGGCCACGTTCAAGCCGGAAAGCGGGTCAAACAAGCCTCGAGTAAGTAGCCAAATGACTCGTCATCTAATTAGTGACGCACATGAAAGGATGAACGAGATTCCCACTGTCCCTAACTCCCATCCAGAGAGACCACAGACAATGAAACGGGGTTGGCATAATCAGTGGGGAAAGAAGACCCTGCTGACCTTGACTCAAGAAATCACGCTTCGTAGTTACGGGTCCAGCTGCTCAACCTCACTCATTCATCAGATCCACCAATCAAAAGAGCGACAAAGCCCAAAAAGGTTTGTTGACCTCTTATGAGAATAGGCACCCTCATCCATGTGTTTGCTGTTTCCCTAAAGACTGGCTAACTGTAAATGGGAATTAGTAGAATTGTCTACCAACAATGGCTTTCTTCATTAAAGTCCATAGGAACACATAGAAATCATTGACAAATCCTTCACAGAGCAGAGATATTCGTACTAAACAGGTGACTTCTGTTAGCAGTTGTATTTTTGAAAAGTCCTTAAAACAAAAGTTTGAAACACATTTTAGATTCTTATTTGCAGTATTTGTAATAGTATTAGTTTCTCACATCACAAATGAGCACAAGTGATTTTCACACTGATGTGACGAAGTGTGAAAAGGTTTCAGACGTGGTACTGTATGTATTCTCATTGGGTACTTTGGTATCATTTCAGTGACTTTTATGATTTTTTTTTTTTTTTAATACTTTACAATTGTCAGAAGAAGAAAGTCATTGACTAAGCTGGAAACAGCAATGTGCATTCCTGTACCACTGAGTGGACAGAATGACAAACCATGTCTCAAACCAAATCACAGAAAGCGACAGTACCTTATTAAAATTTTATTTTCTGTGCTTTTCTGTAGTGCCGTTAACATGAAGGTGTACATTCCGGCATCCGGACCTGCCAACATTACCGTTTCAACCAAACCGAAAGGTACAGCTCTGTTTAATAATGACACTTTACTGTACTTTTGATTGTCCAATAAGCCATAAATTTTGTAACGTAAGTGAAGACATAAACTTTAGATCATTTTGGTAAAGAGCTGGTTCGTTCACCAGCTCTTTACCAATTGGTTTTTCGTAGCTAAATACATACGAGCCAATTTGCAGATGATGTTGTAATTTAATTTCAATTGAGACTTATTGATTGAATTGAAATTAAAGTTTTGATGATAGGCATTGCTGTCTGTGGTCTGGCTTGAAAGTAAGCCAGATCTCTGAGACTTGCTGTCTGTACTACATCTATCATGATTAGAGAAACGTTGGCATTTTTTAAAATGAAATAAAAGTTTTGGTTACTGATTATCCTTTTGTAGTTTTCTTAGTTCTTTCTCTTTTTGCTTTTTCAACTGTGCTTCAGATAGTCCAGAGAAAGTTGGAAATGTTCTGAGGACCAAACCCTCTGGTTACTATTACAACGGTGTCTGGCGATCACTTGACGGAACCACAGTCCGTCAGTTTGAGACCGCCACCAAAATGAGCCGCTGTCTGAAAGGCAAGGTGCTCCACCTGTATGGAGACTCCACCATCAGACAGTGGTTTGAATATTTAACTAAAACTTTACCAGGTAGATTCCCAATAGAGTCCTCTGGCAGTCATTCAAATTTGCTCATCCCACAATCTAATGTCTTCTCTTCGTCACACTTTCAGGTCTAAAGACGTTTGACCTGAAAACTCCAAAGCAAAATGGGCCTTTCCTGGCTTTGGATTATCCAAACAACATTTTAGTGTCTTTTCGGTGCCACGGCCCTCCCATCCGTTTCAGCTCTGTGCCTGCCAATCAGCTACGATACATTGCCAACGAACTGGATGCTCTGCTCGGAGGGACCAACACTGTCGTAGTAATCGGCATCTGGTCGCATTTCAGCACTTTCCCTGTTGAGGTCTACATCCGGCGCCTGCTGACCATACGGAGGGCAGTGGAGCAGCTGTTGACCAGAGCTCCAGGTACGCTGGTCATCATCAGGACCGCGAACCCCAAAGCGCTGTCCCTCTACGAGGCTCAGACCAACAGTGACTGGTATTCCTTACAGCATGATAAGGTCCTGAGGGCAATATTCAAAAAAGTGAAAGTCCGACTGGTTGATGCCTGGGAGATGACCTTGGCCCACCATCTGCCACACAACCTTCACCCACAACCTCCTATCATCCAGAACATGATAGATGTTGTTTTGTCCCACGTCTGCCCCCAGCGGTGAATTTTAAAGAGGCATCAAAGGAGTAGAATAATGTCAGTACTATTGTTATTGGGCATTATTCAGTCTACAAAATGACTTTTTATACAACCAAGGTGGTGTGCTAACTGACGTAAGACATTGTTTCTTTTACAATAAACGTAACAGTCTCAAGACTCATTAAACAGTCCCATAAAAAAAAAATATATATATATATATACAGTACAAACCAAAAGTTTGGACACACCTTTCTAATTCAATGGGTTTTCTTTGTTTTCATGACTATTTATAAGGCAATAAATCCCACTTATTATCCTGACAGGGCAGGTTGACCTATGAAGTGAAAACCATTCCAGGTGACGACCTCTTGAAGCTCATCAAGAAAATGCAGAGTGTGTGCAAAGCAGTAATCACAGCAAAAGGTTGCTACTTTGAAGAAACTAGAATATAAGGGCTATTTTCAGTTGTTTTACACTTTTTTGTTTAGTGCATATTTCCACATGTGTTATTCATAGTTTTGATGCCTTCAGTGTGAATCTACAATGTCAATAGTCATGAAAATAAAGGAAACTCATTGAATTAAAAGGTGTGTCCAAACTTTTGGTCTGTAGTGTATATATAAAGCACTTCAGCATTTTAACTAATGGAAGAACCATCGTTTCCATTATGAAACATTTATAAAACTGACAACACTCAGGATGACGTTCCAGAAAATGTGAACATTCAGCAAACAAAAGTGCTGCTACTGTCATAATTTTAATGCATTGGCTCAAAAATCCAAACGTTTGCAGGGAATAACTTCTTAGCTAATGCTTAAAAACTGGGCAATATATCATAATCTTTGATTAGTGCATTGATTATCACTGACTTTAGTTATTTATTTGTGTTTGTTTCAGCTGAGAAAGGGATCGGGTTTTTCCTCAAATGTTCAGTGAGAGCTTAAAGCACTTTGTTTTATTTTAGGCAGTCGGTGTTTGACTGCAGAACGTCTCTGTATCTTCTCTAAACGTCTCTCTGTTTAGAGAAGATAAACTTACAGCAAGACAGAATTCCAGCTTCCTTTCTTCTGATCGAAAACCGCTCACCGTCTTCAGGTAAGGTCCCCGTTTCTGACTCGATGTTCAGAAGACGACGGGTCGTCGTCACGTTAAGTCGGGAATGGAGAGAGAATCAGTTTGATGGGAGAAACTTTGCCCCAACCCTAGTCTCAGAAGAAATATGCCACGCTAGTACAAGAGGAATAATTTTTTTTTAAAAAAGCACATTTAAGGAATGTGTTTTGCCCAAATATTTTTACAGAACAATTCAATAAAACTATAATGAGTTGTGTAAAGCTGACCCCCACCTTCCGTGTTTTGTGACTGTTTGTGGACAGTTTGAGCAATTTTGTTCTTGCTCCTTTTGTTAAGTAGTGAATCTGCTTTAGATAAACCCTGAACAAGCTAGAGGCTTGTGTTTGGGAGGTTTTTGGTGCTCCCCTTTGTTCTTTCTTTTTGGTTGTTTTGAGTTACTTTAGACTGATGTGTTCGCACATCTTGTTATTTAATTTGCACTCAGTGATTTCTGAATTTGTTGGTTCTTTACTTTTGTGTAATTGGCTTAAGTTGTATTGTGTTTTGGTTCTGTGAAAACCTTCATTTTGTAATAAATCATTTTTTCATTCCACTTTTTTCTCTGGACACATTTTTATGTTACCGCCCCTGGACCCCTAGACCATGGGGGCGTAACCTCCAGAGGAGGCTAAAATTATAAAATAAATAACATGTACAGGTGCATCTTGAGAAACCATAATCTTTAAAAAAAAAAAAAAAAAAAAAAGGCTTATTTCAGAAGTTAAATTTAACTTATATGCTGAAATGTTTATTGCATGTTAACAATAATATTGCGTTGTATTTGTATAGTGCTTTTCTAAGCGCTCTTACAGGAATCAAGTAAAATCACAACCAGAACAATACAACTAAATACATCAAACAAAATCATAAAAAGAGAATATATATAGAAAAAAAAAAGTCTGCACAAATCCCAAACATGTATGACTGACTGATTGAGGTTTACGTCTACAACCAACGCAGCAAGATATTAATACTTCTCCCAGGCATTTTCTTTTTTATTTTAAAAAGAAAGAAAATGTAACTTTTTATTATATTCATTCCAAAAGGTGTGATTCAGTTCATGTGTTTGGTTTTATAAAAACCCAAAATATATCTTTTGTTTCTCTTCTGAAACTACATAAAATCGGTTTTAAAAAGGGCAACAAAAACAAAAAAGTAAAAAAAAAAAATAATAACTTGATTTGGTCTCCTCTTCAACGCAGCATGAACGTGGATGCGCTCAACCTGTAGCTCTTCTGATGTGTTAATGAAGTCCAGGTTCCTTTATTAACTCATTCAGGGTTAAAAAAAGAAAAAGGAATAAAAAAATTATAAATAAATAAATAAAGGAAGGTTGTCTGTCATCCTTGTCACACACACATTAAGACCTGTTGCTGTTTCTACAGTAGAAGATACTGTTTTAATCACAGCACAACTAGAAGAACCTTTAGAAATCTGCATGAATTATAATCAAATCGTTTGAGGTTTATGGTTAATGTAACAAGTTGTGAATACCTCTCCAAGGCAGTTTTTTTTTCTTCTTTTTCCAACTGAAATTTAAAAGGAAAAAAAATATCACTTTTTTTTTTTTTTTTTTTTTAGTTATTTTCAGCCAAAACGCGGTTTTGCCCGACGCGATTTCCCGGCCTTCACGAGGCGATAAGGCAAGGCAAAGGTTGGGTTTGTCTGCTGTGTTGCAATCTGTTTCCCAACTCTTCATGAAACATGCTGGGGGATTTGCAAGCCCGGCTGAAGAGGAATATTGTCCAGAAGATGAGGACGCTCTGAGGTGAACCGGTCTCTCCATTCGTCGGGTCACCTCCTCTGAGTTGATGGCTCCTTTGGAACAAGGAAATAGATCTGATGTTTCATCAGGACTAGATTACGGTGCTCAGTCTGAGGAGGGGGACCCCATGCTGTGAGGTAAGAGTCTTTTAGATGATTTTTTAAATGACTTATTTGCATTGGAATGGTACTTTAGCATGGTACATGTCTAATGTGTGCACTTTCACTGTTTGAGGAATCAGTTCAGTTCCTTTATTTGTCCCCCAAAGGGGGGAAATTTGTTTTGCAGCCGGGCATTTCAAAAACCACAAAACATACGCAGTCAAGGGGCGTGCAGTGGTGGCGTAGGGGATACCCATGTTTGGAGGCCTTGAGTCCTCGACTCCCGGACGCGGCAACATTTGCCGCATGTCTCCTCCCCTCTCCTTCCTTCCCCCTTTCCTGTCAGCCTACTTTCATATAAGGGACACTAGAGCCCACAAAAGACTCTCTGGAGGGGTTAAAAAAAACTCCACACACAATGTTAGAAACAAAGCATGCAAGCACCAATTCATAAACCCTCCGCTGCTCCTTCTTACAGATTCCATCAGTGTTCATACTGAAGGAGAGCTCAATTACTGATCCTGGATGTTTGTAGGTTGCAACAAATCAATCAAGTTTATCTGTGCAGGACATTTCAGCAACAAGGCAGCTCAAAAATAAAAAAAAAATACAAAGTTCCATTGTTACACATAAAAATGTTTCATTTATTGTGTTTCAAAAGCAACTCTGAACAAGTGGGGTTTTTAGTCTCGATTTAAAGGAACTCGGTGTTTCGACTGTTTTGCAGTTTCCTGGAAGTTTGTTCCAGGTTTGTGGTGCATAGAAGCTGTTTGGTTCTGGTTCTGGGGATGCAGAGCAGAACGAGAACCAGAAGGCCAGAGAGGTTGACAGCAGATCTTTAACGTATTGTGGTGCTAAACTGTTCGGTGATTTAGAAACTAACATCTTTAAAGTCTATTCTCTGAGCTACAGGGAGCCAGTGGAGGGACTGTAGAACTGGGGTGATGTGGATCTTTTTGGTGAGAACATGAGTGAGTCATCCCGGCCTTGCTGTGCAGCTTTGTTCAGTTCAAATGAATTTGAAACTAAGCATTACTAAAACAGTTATCTTCAAGCTAGTTCACACTACATTTAGTGGAAAAATATTCTCCAAAGAGATCAATGGCCTTTTGGTTGTTTTTTTTTTTAACTCTTCGCCAACTGAATGCAAGCAAAGATCAGAGGTTTGTGAAATGTTTTGTGGTCGCAAAGCTTTTCAGACTGACCCGCTGAAACCCATCTGGCTGCAATATGTCTGAGTCAAATTGTCGAAGTCTTTACTGAAAGCATGTGGTGCATTCTGTTATTCTGTCCACGGGTTGCCAGCTGGGACATGCGCACCATGTGCACAGCTGTTTGCAATGCTGAGTGAAAAACTGTGATTCAGTTTAACTTCAAATTTTTTTCCTTTTTCTTTTTTAGGAAAAAAAAAAAAAAAAGAGGCTCTGCTGTAAGCAGTTGGAAAGAGAACGACCCTGTTATTCCACAAGGCTGCAGCCATGGAAGAAGCATGCTGATCATGTGGTTTCAGAAACTCAAGGCAGATCAACTCGGAACATTGTTGTCAGGAAAGGCCCCCCCGAAAAAGAGATTTAAAGATTTTACATTAAGAGACCAGCTGCTACCCACAACAACAATGGCTGCCGTCACCGTAGTAAGTTCATTGGTCCTCTGACTTAGCTTTTTATAATTCTTAGAGATTCTTAAAGGTTTTTCTTTGCTCACCTGTTATTTATTGTTATTTCTGAAAGTAAATATAAAGGACATAATCGGACTAATTACCTCGTTTGCCAGTCTACATACATCGCTCAGGTATTGACCAATGGCTCACATCGCAACAATTACCGGTATGCGAAACAGGGGTGGAAATTATAGCACCCGCCACTGGCCAAACGCGGGTAAAAGTACGAAGTGGCGGGTAGATTGGAGCAACGCACCCGCGGGTTGACAATTTAAACAGAAAAAAAAAACAAAAAAAACCTGCAATTAGTTTGAACTTCTGTCCAGGGTATGAGAGGCTGTCTGGAGTACAGACTGATGCACATACTGTATATGGGACGGACCTAGGGTGTCGTTATTTAACGAGAATATATATCAAATATAATTTTTATCGACCGCGACAGCCCATTGGTTGATGTCACTGAAGGTCATTGGGCTTATCCAATGAAATCCCTCAGTCCTCCTTGGCCCGCCCCTCTCCACCGAGGTTATAAATAGCGCCATTTCAGCTAACCGGAGTCCGAGAAACGTGAACGGATATGAGACGGGGTGAGTCAGGACAACTATGACAACAAAAAGCGCGTAAGCCCATTCAGAAAAATGTGTCAAACTAACCGATATGTTAATTACCACACAGTTACGTCACCGAGGGTATTACTGCCCTAACGGCAGGGAGGGGAGAGAAGCTACCGTGAGAGGGGGGGTAAAATACAGTAGATTCCCGGAAAAAACGGGAGACTTGACAGGTACGGGGATAACAGGACTGATGACGGCCCGTGGAATTAATCATGAACACGTTTTTAGATATTTTAGCAATAAGAATTATTGTGAATTTCAATAGAAAGGAACAACAAATAGAACAGTTAGAAAACAGCTGTTGTGGCGGAGGGGTTAGCGCGACACACATTCAGAGGCAACGCGGCCTCGACGCGGGTTCGACTCCCGGACCGACGACGTTTCCCGCATGTCTTCTCTCCTGTCCTGTCAAAATACTTTGAAAAAGGGACGCTAGAGCCCACAAAAAGACCCCTTGCCAGAAGATAAAAAAAAAAAACAACTTATTGCACTCCACCTCTGTTAGGGTGTCCACGCTTACATACATATGTATGGTAATTGGTTTTTCATAGAGTTAAGAATAAATCATGTATTTTATGTCATTTGCATGTACAGGGGTTTGTAATTGAAAGAAAGAAACAGGGACTGGTGAAATATCTGAGTGGCCAGTAAAAAAAATGTAATTTCCACCCCTGAAGTTAACTGTCCAATAGAAAAGAAAAATTGGTCTGGTTCTCTCCGGTACCTTGTCCTGAGCATGAATTTGAGAGGCACTTTACTGGCTTTTTCCTCTATCAAACCTGTTAAATGTTTGCATTTTCTATTTAGTGGAAATATTATTGTTAAGACTTTCTCCAAAATGACATTTTTCAACCCGGATAGCTCCACTGTTGGACATGAGGAGCTATTTACTCTCTAACGACATTGAAATAAAATCTAACCCAACCTATGAAGCGGTCGTTGGAGGGGAAAATATCCCCAACTTCAGAAAATTCCCTTTTTACGTAAACGTGCTTTTTGTTTCCCCCCATCAGTTTGCATTCCCCCACGTAAAGATAATCGGACCAACATTTCATACCTACCACAACTGATCAGCTTCACAAGTCCCACTCTCGGTTTTAAACATTGAAAAATCGAAATTAAGCGACAGTAAATCGCTTAATTTAAGCGATTTATGGGATTTTCATGATCACAAATCCCATAAAGGTTTCACAAATCCCACTCTTGGTTTGAAATATTCTGCTGTTGGAGCAGAATAATCCAGTCCAGGATTGAAGAGTTTCGGTGTTGTAGTTTTTTTTGTTGTCGTTTTTTTAACTAGAATAGATTAAAGTTGCTGATGGTAGTGAAAAATTAGGCGGACTTCCCCTTCCTGAATCAGAAGCTGCAAACGGAAACCAACATCAGCTTCCTTCACATGTAGTGCTTTCTCCGTCACTTTTTTTTTTTCTTCCTTTTCTTCCCCCATGACGATGACGGAAACACATGCTTCTGAGGACTAGAGCATGATTGTTTCAGTTGTCGAGATGAAACTGGATTCAAATATTAGTGGGTGGTCTGCCAGACACCAAAAATGACATTTCTGCCTGTGGCGCTCTCTAACTAAAACGTCTCTAACTAAAACTTGTGCCAGCGTTGCTGTTCCATCCTGTGGGTGAGTGAAATAGTTCAAGCCTTGTAATTTTGATCATCGTGGCTTCCAGATAACCCAAATTAACTAAGTAAATTTTTAAAGAGTAAAAACGTTTTTATAAATTTAGGCTGCACAGTCTTAGTTGCTGAGGAAACTGGCATTCATTGAGCTTTGGCATAAACTGAGATTCATAAATGCAATTGTAAATTTACTTTTGCAATGATTAAAGATGTTCCTTTTAAAATATTGCAGTTACATGTTTAATCAGTTACTTAGTTTTATGTTACTAAGCTACTTAGAAGGCCTTAGTATTTGTAGTTTCGGTGCAACCCTTTGAGGAAGCATCCTGTTCTAGAGGAAGCTCACAACTGTTGAGAAATAGTTAAGATCAATTTTACCACAGAGGCAAAATCACACCTCTTAGACTTCATCATCTTGACCTCTCAGCTTCTCACGATGTGCTGAGACAAGGCCCAACGCCGGGACGGTTGATGACGCTCCGTAACTGGACATACTGGTCGATTCACGCTGACCGATGATTGTAATGTATCAATGACTGCTTTGAATTAGGGACTAAATTGAGTTGAGCTTAACCCTTTTTCTCCAGTCAAGATAAAGACACCGGCTTGTAACACCATTCTCCAAATAAATGTAAATATGTCACCAAAGCTGTGCTTCTAGAACATTACATAAGCATCTAAAAACATTTTTATTTTCCCAGGCTTTTATCTCTTGATTTTGTTGTGTTTCTTCTGTTGGTTTTTATGGTTTTTAAGGTTGATCTTTTTTATTGTACAGCGCTTTGTGATTTTATGTCTGTGAAAAGCGCTTTATAAATAAACTTTACTTACTTATTTACTTTTTTCTGTTTTTTTTTTTATTTTTTATTTCAGCACCTGGAAATGTCGTCCCTAGTGAGAGGAGGCATTTGCAGGCCTTTCAGGTCTTTGAAGTGCATCTCCGTCGCCATCTTCACGCTTTGCAGCATCATATTGGTGTTGCTGTATAAAGGGAACATTAATTGGATGTCGCTCAAACCAAAGGTGAGCACTCTTTTGATCGAAACTGAAGTCAAAGCAAGGCTAGCCAGGGAAGCATTTCTTTGGTGATTAACTTTGGTCATTCTTGTTCTGTAATGAAAGTAACCGAAGCAGCTTTCTGCATTTACAAAGTGATTAACCGGATGAGGTCACGTTCCTCTTTTTCCTTGCTCTTATTCTGAAGCTCTCCTAGAATCAGACCAACGACGTGTCTTTCCTAAAATAATGGCATGTCAGTTTTTGCCATTATTAGTTCCTAATTGGACTGAACAAATTAAAGGGTTTTTTTTTGTTTGTTTTTTTACATGTTTGACCAAGATTGAGATGCTATGGGTGTTTTCAAATGTGCTGTACTGGTGCAGAGTTATTAAATAAATTCGTAATTCAGTACATTTATGTCTGTGTTTCAAAAGAAAAAAAAGAGATTGAAGTCAATTTGGCACTGTTTTTCTGTATGGAATCCACATCGGCCAGTTCTAACCATCAGGCATCGGAAGTGAAATGAAGTAGATTGGTGCGTCCCTAGTGTCTAGTATGCACTCTGGCAATCTGATCCCAAGGCTTTGATGCAGGCAGCGTAAAGTTGCATACGTTTTAGCACGACACTCTTGAACGTGAAGGTTTTCAAATATCAGCTCTGTTGAGGTCTTGGCTTTAACTGGGTCGTTTGAACAAGTTTTTCTTGCAGTTTTATTTGAAGTTGGCTGTTCTACGACCTCATTGTCATCCTGTCGAGATCTTTTACGTGACACTACGTAGAATACTGTATGAACGCGGTATGAAGAGCAGATCATTGTAGATTTGATTACTGCATGTTGCCAGGATACTGGTGTTGTAAAACCAACCCAAATTATTCACCTTTACCACCATGTTTGACAGTTGAGCTGGACATGCTGATTTGCCAGTTGCTTGTCTTTTTTGTCAAGCATTTGCATTGAATCAGGCTAGCAGATTCTCGTATGCTACTCTTTCTGCTATTTCTTTAAACAATAGCGTGCATGAGACGGATAAAACTCCAATATTTTACAAAATGAACGTGCAAGATTTCAACTGGATCTTTTAAATTAAACATTTCAAAAAGGATAACTTTTAGAAATTTGAAATGCCGGCTGAAATACTGGCAACATCTAAGAGTGATTGGTGCAACTTTAAATTAGATTCGTCGAAAATATGAAGGTCTATCCATTTGTTTTACATCCATCCATCCATCCATCCATCCATTTTCTGTTCACCCTTGTCCCTAATGGGGTCGGGAGGGTTGCTGGTGCCTATCTCCAGCTACGTTCCAGGCGAGAGGCGGGGTACACCCCGGACAGGTCGCCAGTCTGTCGCATTTGTTTTACATATAAACTGCAAAACCTTTTCCTTCCAGAATAAAGTTAGTAGAACTGCTACTGCGAAGCCTTCCGCCCAGCCGGTCAGCACCTGCTCCTTCGATTCGCTGTCACCTGAGGAGCTTCTGGTCTTTGACTCACTAAAAGACGTCATTTTTTGGCCTGAAACGCCGTCCTTAAAGTCGGACTCTTCGCTGAATGACACCAGTGACCCCAGGCGCAGCAGCTTCACCATTCTCCCAAGGAGCGGAGGGGGAAGCTGGCGAGTGGGTGACCAGCTGCAGGTTTCCATAAGAATCAGAGACTTCCACGGCCGTCCCAAGAAGTCTGGAGGAGACGTTCTGCTGGCTCGGCTTCACAACAGTACTTTTCACGCTGGGGTGGCAGGGCATGTGGTGGACCATCGCAATGGCTCCTACTCTGCGTTTTTTTCATTGCTCTGGGAAGGACAAGCACAAGTTGAGGTGATTAAGGCTTCAGACTGGCTTCCTAACTTTTAAGGAAGCCAGATATAAATAGATTTGGTTAGAGCTTCATAAGCTCAGTTTTCATTTGCCAGGCGTACAGAAGGGTGTAAGAAGATGGTTTATAATCCTAGATCCAAGAGACTGCGACAAAGTTAATCAATTTCCGTAACCGTCCAGGTTGACAGATCCATATTTGATGGTATGTACTGTATGTTTTCGTAATGCTGCTGGAATCTTGTTGCCAAATGGCTTTAAAAATGGGAAATTTTGAGTTTTTACATGTAAAATGAACATTTTTTAAACATCCAGTCTATTTGTTCAGCATAGATTCATCCTGTAAAGGTTTAATCAAAGGGTTTTGGACTTTAGACTAAAATAGGCATTAGCATCATTAGCATTAATAAGACGTTCTAATGAAGATGCTAACTTCAGCTTCATTAGCAGTCAGACTCTTGCTGTACTCTCCTGCAGGGCCTGTCATCTCTTTCACCTAGCAAGTCCTGAAAATGCGGCCAGATGAACAATTTAAAAGTGGTAGAGACTACTTTTAAAGTTTTACTGAAACGGCGGGCTTGTGTTGACCAAACCATCGTGATTGTTAATCGGCTAACTTCATAAATCTGACCTGGTTAACAACTCAGAATACTTCAAACGTCGTAGTCTCAAGCAGAGAGGCTTGGGGCTTGCATATAGGAACAGAACATACTTGGCTTATGCAAACAAGAAAAAAACACCATAAATCTAGATTGTGTTTAAAAATACATTGATTCGCCACTGCCAGATTATTCAGTCTTTCAGGTTTTATGTGCTACTTCAATAATTTGCTTATCTTACTTTATCTGTTTTATATATTTTTGATATTTTGTTTAGTCAAACACCAGTTAACTGTCAGAGTTAACTGTTGTAACTAGTAAATTTTGTTCTACTTAGGATTGTTAAGCTTATTTAAAAGTTCTAAAATCACTATTGACAGAGGGGTTTTTTTTTCCTGTGTGTGTGAAAGTTTCTTTTTTTTTTTCTCCCCCCCCTAACAGGTAGTCCTAGTTCATCCCAGCGAGGCAGTCACAGTGCTGCAAAAATTGACCGAGGAGCAGCCTGACAGAATCTATTTTAATAGTCTGTTTTGGTCAGGCTCGGTCAGTGAAACCACCACTTGTAACGTGTGCCTTACCGGAACCCAGCAGAACATCTGCGACTACTCTGACCTCAGGACAGGTGAGCCGTGGTTCTGCTACAAGCCACACAAATTGGATTGTGATGCCAGGATCAGCCACGCCAGAGGAGGATTCAGACAAAACCTCAAGCCCACAGAGGAGAAGCTCTTTCAGTGGTACGGTATTTCATTAATTAGGTGCAAACATGTTAAACGTAAATGCAAAGGAAATACATAAATTATTTTACGGTTGCTCAAGTAGAGCAAAAGTTTCGCAACTGTTAGCTGAGAAAACGCCACGTTCTGCTTCACCCGTGGCTTTCACCCAATTTCAATGACTTCCTCTCAGGCTTGTCACAATAACAAATGTTGCTGGACGATAAATTGCCCCAGAAATGTTTGCAGTAAACTACCATTGTTTTTGAGGCAATTTTCAAGTAGTATATCGATGATGGCATAATCATGCAAGTTTTCCCACTCAAAGACGAAAACTTTACTTTTGCACAGAACATTCCTCAGTGGAACTGAAAGACGTTTTAAATATCCGGAAATAAACATCCAAACACAAATAAGAAAAAAATTAAAAACCTCACACAACAGAAAGCATGAGTAACTGTAGATTTTTAAACAAAATCAATAATCAGAATGGAAATGATCAAGCTCACTTTAATTTACATGCAACTAATCGATCGCTTATTGTGACACGCTTACTGCTTCAGTATGTGTATGTCAGTCAGTTTTACTGCAGGCATATTCAATATCTGAAGGTTTTGTTTTTAGCCATGCTGTTTATTTATATATACAGTTATATATATATATATGTATATATATATATACGTATATATATGTGTGTGTGTGTGCGCATTGTTTTGATAAATACAGGGTATTGGTACTTAGAGTGTAGAGCTAGAAAAAGAACTAATGGCAATATAAGTGGTGCAAATGTTTCATAATTTGCTAATTAGTGGGTGAATTCAGTAATTATGATTTCTACTTGCTGTTTTGTTTTTAGTGATGTCAATATGAAAGTCTCCATTCCAGCTTCAGGACCTGAAAACATCGACGTTTTACCAAATCCAAAAGGTAAACACCAGAGTTGGGCTTTTTTTCTTCTTCCTTCTTTTTTTTTTTTTGTCATCTTTCTTTCCATTTTTCTCCTAGTTCAGAAGATCAGCGTCCCTATTTATAAACGTAAGTGACAGATTTTTATTAAACTCTCCTTATAATCAATTTAACATCAAGGATATGGATTGGAACAGTTCACAACTTACCAGTTAACTAAATCCATGTGACTAGGACTTTAAATAGAGCAATCTTTGGGTAGAATTACAAGATAAGGCTTGTAATTTGCTGTTACTTGACAAGATGGCTAAATATGTATGAATTTTTTTATATATATATCTGTTTGAATCCTCCAGAGGGAAACAAAAGGACTTTCAAGACCCGCCCCTCTGGTTATTACTACAAGGGCGCATGGCAAGCACTAGATGGCACCAGAGTACATCAGTTTAACTCCAATGCAATCAGCCAGTGTCTGAAAGGCAAAGCTGTTCTCTTCTATGGGGACTCCACTGTGAGGCAGTGGTATGAATATTTAACCAACTCGCTACCAGGTATCTCTGAGCAAGATTTCTAAGTGGTTAGAACCAGGAAATGTTGCAGTCTAACATGTTGTGTATTTTCTAAGATCTCAAGGAGTTTGACCTTCAAACCTCAAAGCAAAGTGGGCCTTTAATGGCGCTGGATTATGTGAACAAAATTCTAGTGACGTTCCGCAGCCACGGCCCTCCCATCCGTTTTGCCAGCTCGTCCGTCAGCCAGCTACAATACGTTGCCAATGAACTGGACAGAGTGATTGGAGGCAGCAACACCGTTGTGGTTATCGGCGTCTGGTCTCACTTCAGCACTTTCCCCGTCGAGGTCTACGTCAGGCGTCTGCTGAACATTCGGAAAGCGGTGGCGAGACTTCTGAACAGGGCTCCGGGTACCACTGTCGTCGTCCGGACTGCGAACCCAAAAGAGATGACGCTTTATGAGAGTTTGACTAACAGCGACTGGTTTTCGCTGCAGCGGGATAAGATACTGAGGGAAATATTCAGAGGAACGAAAGTCCAACTGGTTGATGCTTGGGAGATGATCCTGGCCCATCACCTTCCGCACAAACTCCATCCAGACTCTGACATACTCAAGAATATGGTTGATGTTCTTTTATCTTTTGCATGTCCTTTAGCTGACATACAGCTATAGAACTTTTCTTCCGTTTCTATTTCTCAAGATTCTAGAGAAAAGTAGAAATGGATTTTAGGCGATAGAGATTGGAATTGGGGAAAATATTGGCGCCATATTGCCACAATTGTTTCAGAACAGACCATTCGGTTGTTCTGAAACAATCGAATGGTCTGTTACTGATCAAAACAAAAACGAACAAAAGTGTGATTCCTCTACAGTCGCTTTTTCAGACTGAGGACCACCGAACCTCTTTGACGCAACAGTTATTGTTTTGTTTTTGTTTAGAAATAATCCCACCAGATTTCATTCTGATACAGCTAGCAGCCTTCGCTAAAGCAACATTAGCGTATTAGCATATGTTGGTTGAGAAAATGACTGAACTGTTGTCTCTTACGACACTGTGGAGGTCAATGTGAGTGAATTTGTACTCGTGTCGCACAGAAATGACCAGTTTCAGTCTAAACAAAGTGCTAGTATAAGAAACTGGGAGAATTTTGGCTAGCCTTTAGCCTTTAGCCTTCCACTGTAATGATTTCTCGTTTTTACAATCTCGCATGTCTACAGGTTAACACAGTATTACAGGTATCTGCAAAATCTTAGTCAAAAGGTTTCTACCTCATGATACAATAGTATTGAAGTGACATATTCATAATCCCCAATGCATGTTGAATTCTGCTGTTATCAATATATATTGCATCGGAACGCCCTAACACCAATGTTAGGGTGTGTAAACTTCTGAAGTTGAAGAAAAAAAGCAACAAAAAAACTCAAATAAATCTGGCACTTAGCAAAAATAAATAATTTTGTGAATGTCAACTGAATTTAAAGGAAGATTGTAACCTAATTTAATATGAGTAGGAAACAAGATTGTCTGTCAATGCAACGTAATATGAGCAGCAAATTCTTACTTCTAAGAAAATGAGTTGTTGCTAAGATATTGCCTTGAATTAAACAACTATTGTCTGGTTTATAAAAGAACTGCAGGACAGACATTCAGGCTACATGGCACACAGTTTCCCAGTACTGGAAGTAAGTGACTCCATTGATGGTTTGTCTACATTGCAGAGAGTAATAAGATAAAACCTGCTTGGAACTGGATAAGTTGCTCAGACACATTAGAACTGACTGAACAGTGCTTTAAGTAAAGTTATTGTGAGGATGTGCATTTTTGTATGTCTTTCTAGTTAATTTAGTTCCTGTCGTCTTGTCTGCCTCCTGGTTGCCCTCACCTGTCTCCTGTTCCCCTGATTACTCCCCTGTGTATTTAACCCCACCTGTGTCACCTGCTCCCCGTCGGATCCTTGCCGTGTGTCATTTATCATCGCTCCCTTGTTCCAGCGCTACCAGTGTTTGAGTTCCTTCCTCTTAGTTCATCTGTGTTGCCTGGATTTCTGTTCACCTTTTAGTTCACCAATTAAACCATCCTTACTGCACTTCAACCTGGGTTCACCGCGTCAATCCTCCACCACTTATACTGCAATTCATGACAGTTGTTGCATGCTGCTTCAAAACATCTGATTTTAATCGTGCTGAAGACTTGTACGCTTAAATTCGAGGCAACTGACCTGTTTTGCTCCAGATTGAAGAAACTTGCTTTTACTTGGGCCAACAATTTAGAGATAATAGATAAATACAAATGTTCTGAACAAGACACCAGCAACTTTCTTAGATAAGGTTAAAGCAATCTCATATTTTCTACTTTGGCCAAGGTCTTTAAGTGTGATTAGACAACACGAGGATAACATTGGCAGCCAGTGTTATCTTTTATACTGTCACATGCTGGAGAACTTAAAAGTGGTAGATGAATTAAAATCTGACTCATCCAGAGCTCCGACATATTATGACAGTAGGATGAACTGGTTTTGTGTTAGAAATAGACCTTATTGTCCAAGTTGAGGTCGATGTTGAGCTTTAAAATCTACCCTCTGTTATATTTTCATGAATGAATCTTTATCGACACTGTTGACATAAAAGAAGTCTAATAGAGAAATAAAACATTTACTTTGAAAAGCACAGAAACTCACATTACACCCTGCGGTTCTGGACTGTTCTCACTGACCATTTCAACCCAACTTATTGGTAACTATCTCTTTCCATTTTTATTCACTTACATATATTTTTATCTATTAAACTTCTGTTGATTTTGATTAGACAGTAAAATTTCTGTTTTTTTACCAAACCATTTCATACAACGGGCGCATTAGGACCACTGTACATTTGGAAAAAGTAAGAGAAATACATTTCCCCCCAACAAACTCATAAATTTTTTAGATTACCTTCAAATTGTTTGTTTTTTTTTTAAAGCAAAAGTTTTACGAAACTCAAAAATTGAGATTAATCTCAGAAACTTTTTCATTTTACGTCAAAAAGAGAAAATATTTCAATCTTTGAAACTCAGAAATTTCCTTTTTTTTCTGGAAAATTTCTGAGATCTCAAAATGCTTTAGTTTGTTTTCTGGCAAATGTTTGACTTTTCAAACTCAAAAATATCCTCGTTTTTTCTAGAACGCTTTTTTGAGATGTTTTGGCAGAAATTTAGTTTAGTTTAGTTTTCTTCTTCTACCTACAATGTCCCTAATACGCCATTGTAATTTCAGAAGTGATGCTACAACACAGCAAAAACTCACTTGCCAATCTATTTATTAATTTATTTTCCATTTCACACATTACATCTTCTTTTCCTAACCTTTAAAACCAAGAGATGATGAAACTCAGAACATGGATGTAAAGCAGAGACCATCAATCAGACTTGATCATCATCCTGCTGACCTTCGCCGAATAAGGCACTGGCTTCCAGGTGAGCCAGTGGAGGCCTGACCCCCAGCCAATCGGGTCGTCTGAAGAGTGCCAGTCACCGTTCAGGGCAGCGGAGCCGCAGCCGCTGTACCACCAGCCGCCGCCGTGCTTGTCGGTGCACCTGTTGAAAGCCACGTCTCCGTGGATACACGGGGAGCAGTTGTCGTTGTCGCGGTCGGAGGTGCTGAAGCCAGCGCCGTTTTGGTCGGCGCCCGGGTAGGCGCCGCGGAGGGCGTCACCTGGGTGACGAGACGGAAACTTTTCATCGGCCAAAAGGGATCGTTTGAATTCTCCAAACCGAGGTTTTGGAAAGTGTTCAGTAACAAAAATCCTAGATGTAGTAGATGGACGTGATTTTTTAAAAAAAAGAAAAAAAAGTTCTAGTTCCACTGGCAGATTATTACACTTATAATAAGACATTTTTGTGGTGTCAGTGAAACTAGTACTTTTTTTTATCAATTATTAAGGAATTATTGTCTTAAAACAAGCTCCTATATGTTACAAAAAGTTACTTTTAATTTAGTTTTGTCTTATTTCCAGTGTGCTAAGAAAATAGAACTGAAATACTTCATAAAACTTTGTGTTTTTTGCAAAAACTCCACCGAACACGTCACCTACACAGAATAATTCATCCTCCTCTTACCTGCATTTCCTTTGTACGTCCCAACATGCAGTCGATAAGCCGTTCCCTCGTCTCCAATTCTAAAGTCTCGGTACTCGGCAAACGCGTAGCCACCTTCATGATCCCACAGGTCCACCCTCAAAGTCCACACTTTGTCTGTGTCCTTGGTCAGCATGTGCATCTTGTCCAGTCCGAGCCAGTGGTCGTCTGAGGAATCAGAGGAGCAAACAAAGATAAACATCCAAATTTAGTTCCAATATCTTTGCCAATAAACAAAGTGCTTGATGGATGCGACTGCTGCTTGATTTTCATTCAACATTCAAAATGCTTGCCGAGCTTTAAAAACGTCTTTTTGCATTTTCAAAAGTCATATTTGGCACACAAAGTCACGATAAGACGAGTCACGTACAAGTCAGGGACCCGAACCCGTGTCTGTACTGAGCCCATCCTCTCTCAAAGGACACCGCGCCTCCACTTCGCCTCTGGATCACGATCCAGCCGCCCGTTTGACGCATCTCACAGTACACCTGAGAAAGGAGAGAGTATAACACAGCAAGGAGTCATCGTGTTAAAATGTTTCTCAAATAGTTTCTGTTGAAAAACAAATCGATTCAAGACGACCAGGAAAAGACCTGGACAGTAAAAATTAGTTTTGAAAAATGCATTTTCTAGATAGACGTAAAGTAGAAAACCTTCATGTTTTCTACTTTTATGCACATTTCTACCGTCTGTGCATCCGGGGTGTCCAAACATTTTGCAATTTTTGAAACAAACAAAATAGCACAGAAGTGATTATCGTTTTTTTATGCAATAGAGTATTAGGGCCATTGTAGATAGAAAGAAAAAGGTTTAAATTTCTGCCAAAAAGCTCAGAAATTCTGAGATTAATCCCAGATGTTTACGAGAAGTACCCTGGAAATTTCAAAGCTCTAATAGAATATTTGCGAGAAGGAAAAAAAATCGGAGATTTTCAGAATAATCTCAGAAATCTTTTTACCGTCTCACTATCACCCCTGTAAACAACTAAAGGATGGGGGGTTCAAACACATGTTTTTGTTCCTGTCTTCTATTAAATAAGTCAAACTAATCTAAGTGAAGCTAGCTGGACACAAAAAGAGCCGCTAGCAGTTCTGGTAGCTACCCTGAGGCGAGTTTCGTTTCCTGCTGGCTGGATGACGTAAACCCCGCTGGGTGCGCGTGGCGACTGAGCCCTGATCTTTGAGCAGTCTTTGCCCCCAAACGTTTTCAGGAGAGAGAGAAAAAAAGCATAAGCAATTAATAAGTTATCAAATGGAGTCTTTAAATATGCAAAAAACAAAAAAACAAATCTATCATAAACTAAATATACATCATTAGTAAAGGAAAGCTGCCTACCTTCAGGAAAATCTGCTCCCTGCATGGCAAAAAAAAAACAAAATAGTTATTAGGCAGGGCGTAAGAAAATTGTCCAGGTCTTCATATTTTAAGAGGTCCAGTCGTTACCTGGACGGAGAGACTCAATACAGCCATCAACATCAACTCAAGGAAGCCAAACAGAGCCTTCATTTTGACCTGATTATAGGACAAACACATTAGAATGAGCTTTTAAAAGAAAAGAAAGCAACAAAAAAAACAAGCTTATTTGCAAACCAGTGGATTAAATCGTATCCATCTGCGTTGTCCTTCCTTAGATACGTACCGCTTTGCCGGGTGAAGATTGAATCTGAGTATCCTGAGAGGAATCAGTTTCCTTTAAACCCTGAAACATTACACCACACCTCCCACTCTTTATGATAACTTCTATTTATTTTTTGTTTTGTTTTTTGGAGGTCATTTGATTTGTGAGGAGCAGTGACCTTCCTCCAACTCATGTCAGACAGAACTCTGAAAATCTGATAAGTGCAGCACAAACATAACGTTTTACAACAAAGATGGACGATAAACAGATAACATATTGTGGAAAATATATTTTTGCTGTATTGAATTCAGTTTAAGGGTTTTGCTATGTTTCTAAGACATAGAACGTCAGAAATGAAACACTTCTGCACTACATTTATATATTTTTGTGCTGTCTGTCAAACAGCTTAATAGTAAGAGCTCGCAAGCTTTTTAAAAATATCGGAATAACTGTTTGTTTGCTTTGTGATGAATGTGTTTGTCCTTTTCAGTGTAATTCTAATTTTCTAATGAGATTGAACTGCTTTTAGTGCAGAAATAAAGACTTCTCTGCGGTAGAAGTCTTCTGTCAAGTTTTCAGTTTTTCTCTGAGGTACAAAAGAAAACGTGGAGAGTCAACCATAAAAAAAATGTCCTACTAATTATGAGACAATTATCATGTACAACTAAACAACATAAGATTCAACAAATTTCCTTAAGTTAAAAAATAAAATAAAATAAAATTCTGTGGAATTTTCAGTGTTGCCAAGTGATGGTGCTTTAGAAGTCGAAGAAGAACAAAACCCAAACGTTAGTCATTGTATTTTTACTTTTACAATTAAAGTAAAAATAGTAATAATTAAAAAAATTTAAAAGCGTTAATACTATTCAGGGCAGCTTAGTCCCTTTCTCTGGGTTTATGTAAGATTTCTTGTTTGACAGGAAATAGAGATCGATTACATAGTTGATTTCTAAATACCAGATTGGAAGAAAAAAACAAATATGTGTAAAAAGTATACAGTGTATAAGACAATATTATTCCCTTTTTAATGGTTCTGAAGGACTGTTTGGGTTTTTCTTTTTCCTCAACTTCATCTCTTAGCAAAATTCTGCAGAGATTTTATTTTTCCCATAAGGAGTTTAGTTGCTGTATCCTCATAATGGGCACTCAACTCGTTCAGGACTATTATTTGCTATTTGTTTCCTCTCGATTTACAATTGTGTGCTGCTTTGTGTTGATTGAGCACATAGAATCCCACTAAAACCATTAAGGTTGGTGGATGTGACAAAATGCTAAGAAAATAGTTGCTCTCTAACTGCTTTCATGTCTTTGGTGACGCAGGCGGCTGTGATGTTTTCCATCGTTTTGCCTTTGAGTATCTTCTCTGTTAAGATATCGGCCGAGTCGCTTGTCACTGTGCAGGACAAACAGTCCTGTAAGTGGAAAACATTTGAACTCGTCATGTAATGTGGCCAAGATAAAAACAGACACCCACTGAATACCGATGAGACAAGGCGTATGTGATATTCGGATTCAGATTATCTTTACTGTCACTCAGCATAACAGCAAAGATACGCTGTCGGACGAAATTACAATGGATATTAGGTCGCAAACGGAAACCAGCCAGATGAACTAGAATAATATAAAAAGAGGAAGAATATAGAATGAAAAGCAGATCAAAAAAGGCAAAGGCTGTACAAATGTAAGTGCAAGCCTTTGCAATTTTTACTGCGGTTTGGGGCTATATGCAAATTGAAATGGATCAAATGTAGAGGGAATGTGACCTTTGACCAACCTTTCAAAAGCATTTCATGATTTTGGATGTAAACGCTAATGGCTGAAAGCCAGTCAGGTTTTTTGAGGAACGGGACGATTACAGAGGCTTTGTATCATAATAGTCCAACAGATTGAGGCAGAACGATGTTGAATAAGGACATGCATCAGTTGTTCTGCACACTCCTTCAAACTACCGGGTCTGGTAGATTTTCTTAGGTTGATTCGGCCTAGGGTCCATCGGACCTCAGCTGAGTCAAGACAAAGTATCTGCTCCTCCTGACAGGTACTTTGTGGTTTTTACTGCAGGCAAACTGTCCAAAATAGATACTGAGTTTGTTCAGGAAGTCAATGTTGACATCACAGGAAGTGGTAGGGATCTTAGTATGTGACAGATTTGTTCCTCTGCCACAGCCTGCTGAGTGCTAACAGTTCACTGAGTCTGATGTGTGCATTTATTTAGTCAAATTCATGACTGGTAAAGAGCCACTTTACTCCTGCAATATCAGCTTATTGCATTTTCTCTATGCTTTCCTCCATATCCTGTCACTAACCTTCATAAAATGTTTTCCATAGTCCTTAAAGTTTGTGTTTCTGTTATCTCCTCCACTAATGCTAAAGCTAGCATCACTGCCAATGCTATTAGCACAAGCAGCTTTGCCATGTTTAGCATGACCTGTTTTGTTCATGCTGTGATTGGTTGTAATGCAAATCACATTAATATTAGTACTTATAGTGGCTGAAAGTACACGTGAGATAGAGTCGGGGTAGTGAGTTGGTTTCTCCTCTGTTGTTGGACAGGTTCTGATTAGGTGATTTCTTAATTCTAGTTTAATGCTAATCTTGAGCCACGTCTGTTTTGATTTCTACAACTCAAAAACACCGCAAAATATGCCAAACACACAAAAACCTTTATTTTCATTTTGACTTTTGAATTGAAAACTTGCATGGTTGAACTTTCTCTTCAAAGACCCATGACATCCATAATCAGCCAAATTAAAATTCATTAAATCCAAAATGAAAACGCGGAATCAAATGGGCTTGATCATCATTCTGGTGGCCTTCGCTGAATACGGCGCGGGAGGTTTCCACGTGAGCCAGTGGAGACCCGAAGCCCAGCCGATGTGGTCGCCGGTAGGATGCCATTCACCATTCAGACTGGCAGAGCCACAGTGGCTGTACCACCAGCCGCCACCTTCTGTAAAGGCGCACTCCGCTCTAATGATGTCATCAAGTATGCACGGGGAGCAGCCGTCGTTGTCGTGGTCGATGGTGCTCAAGCCAAAGCAGTTTTGGTCGTCGCCTGGTTAAGTCCCAAGGATGGCATTGCCTTTGTGGACAGAGAGAACGTCTTTTAGAAATGTTTCACTTACAAAACCAAAACGCCATTCTTTCACATACAAGCTTCCAACGTTATCTGAAATTACGTCACCTGTTGTGGTGTACTAAACACGCTAGAGTATTGCTGCTGAGGTTACCTGCATTTCCGCTGTATCTCCCAACCTGCAGCTTATAAGCAGTCGCCTCATTTCCAATTTTGAAGTTGTTATACTCAGCATACGCAGTGCCGCCTTCATGGTCCCACAGGTCCACCCTCAAAGTCCACTTTTTATATTTGTCCTTAGTTAGAAGATGGACTCTCTCCAGACCGAGCCAATGGTCATCTGAGCAATCAACAAAGCACAAGATTTTTATTGTTTCTGCAGTCTCCGTCAATGTGGAATCCCAAGCTTCAGAAGACAAACGCTTGTTCTGCCTTAAGTGGAATAAAAATCAGCAAAACGGTTACATTTCTACATACATGCCAGAGATCCAAAACCGTGTTTGTAAAAGTTCCACTTCTTGGCAAAGGACACCACTGGTCCGCTTCGTCTCTGAAACACTCTCCATCCACCATCTGGACGCATCTCACAGAACACCTGGAGGAAAAGTCCAGGGAACATGGAGCATTTGTAGGAGCTGAAGCCTTCTCGTTACAGCCGTATCAAGTCAGATTCAGAACCTTGAGTCGAGCGTTGCTTCCAGCTGGCTGGATGTCATAAACTCCGCTGGTCGCTTGGGGCGTCTGTCTCTGAATCTCTGAGCAACCTTTGTTTCAAATAGCAAGAGCAGCAACATTAGAGAGATGCCTTTAAGTTTTTACTCAACAAGCGGTAACGAGACATTCCTTACCTTCAGGCAAAGCTGCTTTCTGTTAAAATGGCACAACAACACAGATTCAGTAATCTTTCAAATTCTTAATTTAAGACCAGGAGAACATGAGACCTGAATTATCTACCGATTCTTGTTGTACATATCGGGAAACCATGCTTTGAGTTTTATCCACAACCCGTCAAATAAAGTGTTACCCAAAAAGCTTAAATTTAAAAAAAATGCTTGGAGATTTCAACTAAATTTTAATGGGTTCTTTTTAAACTAGGTCGTTTTCTTGAAGAACTGCAGCAGTAAAAGATGCAACATCAACCCAGTGACAGATTTAGGACAGGCTAATGAACTGGTGCCTCTGGCTGGTTCACAGTAGAAATGCTTTTAAACTCAGTAAGGAATGTTGACTTTTAGCATTTTTTTTTTTCTTTAATCAGATATAACCCAACAGTGGCACAACCAGCTTTGAACTTATGGTTAGTTTGGATAACTTTTTATGATCATTTTGAAGCCGCATTTTACATTTTGTAGTTACTTGGGTAATCCTTTTCATGATATTGACATTAGTTTGATCTGAAATATTCCGATCTTATTAACACAAAGCGAAACCTCAAGGCAATTTGTAGGGGAACAAAGATTTTCATAAGACTGTAAGTTTCATGTCCTTAATCACCTCACTTGTCTGGTTTCTGTATTAAATTTGATTTGCGGAAGGCGTCTAGTAAAGATAGGACATTATTTTCAAAGTTTGCCGTTATATTATGTTTTTCTTGCATAAAAGCTTCATAGAGTGTACTCATTTTATCACAGATATTTTTAATACCTGCTTAGTACTTTAGAGTGTGTTCACCAACACAGACACAACCACACACACACACACACACACCTACACCCATGGGAAACTCAGAGTGACCACTTATGGTATAACATGCATTTTATTTGGACTGTGGGAGACAAACCAATGTGTGCACAGGAAAACATGCAAACTCTACAAAAAACAGAGGCCCTGGTCAGGACCTGAACCCATCAAGACATGAAAAAGGTTTTACACAAATTTGTAACTATGAAATTAGCATTAAACAATTTACAGCCAGATTGGCCACATCTAGTAAAATGTAGTAAAATGTTTTTGTAGTAAAATGCAGCATTATAAAAATTTGACACAATAGGAAGATGAAAGAAAAGGGCTTACTTGCAAAAGTTTATATTTCCTACAATAAAAGCATGGCTTGTTACTATGAGTGCATTCTCTGTGCAAAGACCAGTAATGTATATATGAGAACCAATAACAGCTAGATTTGAAATAGAGGTGTACATCACAAGCAGCAGATACGTTGTATGTAGGGACACGCTCCAAATAAAGGACTTGTTATACTTTTTCTTAAGCATCTTTGGAAAACACGGTTGAAGGTCAGAAGTAACCAGGAGTTTAAACCTGACATTTAGTTGCATAAAAAGACACGCAATCTTTGTTATTTCTTACTGTCTGATAGTAAACCGGAATAAACGTTTCCTGTTCTAGGTCAGTCCAGACTACTAAGACATTTCCTGTTTTACTAAAGTCCAGACTGCAAAACCTTTAAACCCAGATGGTGGCGCTATGACTTTGTAACTGTGGCCATCATTTTTGAGACAACTCCTGAAGACGCTGAGAAGCCCAAGAAACTTCCTAGTAGTGAAGTATGGGGTTGAAATTGTCATGTGGTGGGGATGTTTTGCTACAAAAGCGACTGGTGGATTCACAAAATATATGAAATATTGAAGCAACATATCGAGACATCAGCCAGGGAGTTAAAGCTCCAAATAGACCCTCATTGTCTGTTTGGAAGACAGAAAAGTCAATATTTCTGAGAAGCCATCGCAACACCTCAGTCTACAGTAAGTCTCTATAGACAATAAAAAAATTCAAAAATGGCATCCAAAGGTAAAAAGGTTTGTGTGAGAAAACTTGACTTGAGCGTCATCAGTTTTCTTTTCTTCAGGAAGACAGTTTCTTACAATGGAAGAAACTTGTGGAAGGATACCATGAACCATTATTCAAATAGAAGGCCATTGTGCCAATTGGGGAAATAATTGAAAACTTCTAATTTTAAACACACTTTAAAATCTGTCTTATTTAATAAATTAAAATAACTTCAGTAATTCTAATTGACCTAAAAAAAATGAAGTTTTGTCTGTTCAGACAGTAAGGGGTAAAAAAAAAAAAAAGGCCATGTCTTTTTATGCAGTGTATGTAAACAACTGGTTTGAACTTGGTTGGAATCCTTCATTCTCCCTCACATGGACTTGATCATCATTCTTGTGGCTTTGGCTGAGTAAGGGGCAGGCGGTTTCCAGGTGAGCCAGTGGAGACCAGAAGCCCAGCCGATGTGTTCTCCAGAAGGGTGCCAGTGACCGTTGAGACTGGCAGAGCCGCACCGGCTGTACCACCAACCGCCTCCTTCCGAAAGGGAGCACTTTGTTTCAGCAATGTCTCCGAAGAGGCACGGGGAGCAGCCGTCATTGTCGCGGTCGACGGTGCTGAAGCCGTAGCCGTTCTGGTCAATACCCTGATAGGCTCCACGGATGGCGTCACCTTTTGGGTTGGATAGAAAAGAGTTTTTCTTAGGAAAGAGTTTTTCAAAGGGTTTCTGTAGAACACACTGGAATCTTGCTTTCTCTGCAAAATTTCAATTGGTTGGATCCAAATGAAATTGGACTTCAAATGTTAAATGTTTCATCAAATCTTGCACAATGATTACAAACAAACTAGATGTTAAGAGGTTCGATCAACGTTTATCAGATGGTAGGCAGAATATTTGCGTACCTGCATCTCCGCTGTATTTCCCAACGTGGAGTTTGAAAGCTGTTTTCTCATTTCCCAGTCTGAAGTTCTTGTACTCGGCAAAAGCAGTGCCACCTTCGTGGTCCCACAGGTCCACCCTCAAGATCCACTTCTTGGATTGGTTCCTTGTCAATGCGAAAACCTTCCTCAGACCCAGCCAGTGATCCTCTGAGGGGTTAAGTACAGCACAAATACCAAAATGCTTGAGTTTTTTTTTTTTTTTTTCCACAGGTTTGCCCCAGTTGTGTAAAGCTGAACCTACTACCAAAAATTCAAAAACCTATTCAAAGCATAATGTGCTGGGTTTAACTTTTACGCTTGTTTTTAAGTCGTCCCCCAATGTTTAACTGGGTCCCCAAATAACATGTAGTTCACATACGTGTCAGGTTTCCAAATCCGTTCTTATATGCTGCCCATTTTCTGTCGAAAGACACAGAGCCTCCACTGCGCCTCTGAAACACCGTCCAGCCTCCACCTGAGTTCATCTCACAGTACACCTGAATAGGAAAAACAGCAATCAATACATTGGCTCTCAAAAAGTGTCCACACCCCTGATAAAATGACAGATTTGATATGAAAATATAACACCACTTTTATTCAACCTGGTTATAATCTGGTTGCACCTATGCGGCTGCTCAACTAGTTCTGCAGTTGCGGTTTGGCTTTAGGCAACCCAAACGGGTCCCTTGGTCCCAGGCAGACTTGGTACCAATCCAGCCTGAACAAAAAAATCATAAAGGGCCCAAACAGAATGTAGAGACACTTTTACTAGATACATCCACCAAGAACTGAATTTAAAAAAACCTTCCCGGCTTTATTCCTGTCTTTTGATTCAACAAAGTGTCTGGAACATTCCTCAAAAACATTGGCTCCTACTGACATGTTAGCATCACGCAGGTGGTTTAGGCTGCTCAGCTGCACGTTCATGATGTGAATCTCTAATTGTACCCTTCAGAGTGCAGTGAACTAACTCATTGTTATGTTCAAGAAACCAAACTGAGGTGATTTGAACTTTGTGAAATTCTAATTATCGTGCTAGCAGTCCCCAGTGGAAAATGACTGCAGACAATGACCAACGTTATCTGGAACAATACTAAGGTTGACGGTGGCATTTAGCTTATGTGCCGCCACAAGCTTGAACTGTTGGTACAAGTCAGAATGGATTCATGCTTTTATGGCGTTTATGTCAAAATTCTGACTCTGAACATCTCAATGTTAGGCAGCGGAAATCGAGACGGAAGAAGATTTTTCTGTTTACCGAGGTATTTGACTCTGGTTATAACTAGCAGTTCTTTATAACAACCGTCACCTTTTCTGACCTCCTCAACAACCAATATTGGATTTTTTTTTTTTTTTTATCTTTTTTGCTTTTTTTTTACTTTTTTCTATCAACTCCAGAAATGACTGTGCATGAAAATCCTAGCAGCTCAGCGGTTTCGAAGATACTGAAACCAGCCATCTTTCTTCCCCATTCTGATGGTTTGGTTTTAACTTTAGCGTTTCCTCCACCCCTATTCCTTCCCTGTTTCTAGCTGTTTACATGGAGTAAGTCTGCTCCCTTTGATTGGACGCTGTCTGTGTTGAACAATTCAACTTGTGCACCTCACCGTTCTGTCGCCTACTTTATACCAATTCGAATCATCCTGGAAACTTACTACAAACAGGTTTTCATCTGTTTTCCATGTTAAAACCTGCTAGTCACCTTGAAGTACTTACAATTGCATTCACAATTGTGTCAAGTAATCTGTTTAAGATCATTTACAATTAAAAGCAGAAATGCCTTCAATCAGTCACCTTGAAGCTGGTATTGACTCCCTTAGGCTGGATTACGTAGACTCCACTGGGGGCATCTGGAAACAGACTTCGGATCTGTGTGCAGTCGGTACCTGAGGTTCACAGAATTAAAGATAAGGATGACCACAAAAAATGTTCTGTCTTTGTATGTTATGATAAACTTGCTATCCTAAGCAGTTTGTTTGTTTGTTTTTACCACGAGATTTGAGGGCTTTCCGTTTTTTCTATAAGGATGACAAACACAGGTTTAGTCACTTGAATAGAGATAAGTACAAGTTTTAAGCCACAGATAAAGTTGAGTCATATTTACCCCAGCCTGGACTGAGCAGATCAACAGAAGAGTGAATATGAGCGCACAATAACCAAGACTCCTCATTTTGACCTGCGTTTAAAAGTGACATTTTTTAATCAACAGTTCTAATCTTTTTTTCTGTTTTAAGAAACAGCATTTTCTCAACACACCTGGTCCATTTTAAAGCATTTACAAACGGCTAAAAGCACAGATGTTCTAACGTAGTGTTGCAGCCTAACTGTGCCTGGTTTAACACATACCTGCATGTCGGTTGGACCTTGGACCCCAGCTCACACTGTGCAACAGAACCAGCTCCTTTATACAACCCACTACACTGCCACACCTCCTTCCCCACATCCCATAAATGTAACCTTTTTTTGCTCTCTCTCTCTGAGGTTATACTTAGTGGGAGGAGGTTAGAGCAGCAGCTCTGACCTCCGCTGCTTGGGTGGAGGAAAACAACCGTTGTCCTCCGCCCTCTCAAACTCCGTTGCACAAATTCTCAACAAGGACTTGTCAGTGTTTCTGCCTGGAAACACTTTCACGCTCATTTCTTCTTCCCGGCTGGCCGAGCTACGCCTCCCAAAGTAAGCAACCCTTGCAGGTGGCTCAAACAAGAGAGGCATGCATTATTCAGGAAGCGGGCCGAGCGACACTGAGATTAATGCCGTGAAGTCCACTTGAGTGTTTTTCTTCAAAACCTAAAAGTTGTTGTGTATGATATCACTTTCTCTTGAATATGCATGCACTGAATTCTTGCGTTCGGCATTCATCCAATTGGAAGAATAACGTCTGAGTCCACTGTGCCGGTCAGCGGATCTCAGATGTGATAAAGCGGAGGGGGAGGAATTCTTACGATAAATGACCAGGTCAGGGTCGACCCGTCGGAGAGAGAGACACATTTATTTCATCTTTAACGACTAACAGCATGAATGTGCAACACAATGAAGATAATCTGCTAGTCAGATTATGATGCAGCAAAAAAATTGAGTTTGTTATGTTTTTGAAAACCTATCCACATTAAAATCACATCTCAAAACATATCTTTTCAGAACAGCTTTTAATATATGACTTTTAATATATGTTTCATTCTTATCCTGTGTGTTTTTTTGGGGGGGGGTTTATGTAATATATATGTGTTCTGCTTTTATCATTTGGTTTGATGTACTTAGTTTTCTGTTTGTAGTTTTACTTGATTTCTGTAAAGAGAGTATTGGGAAAAGCGGCATACAAATAAAACATTATTATTATTATTATTATTATTATTATTATTATAAATGTAGAACACAAACGAACAGAGTACTACAAGTTGTGTCATAGTGAGTCACAACTTTCTGTTTCCGTCACCACATGATTATGGTCTATTACAGTATTTGAGTCAGTCTGTCCACAGCACACATCAGTGAATGACTCAGAATTTCCTCCAACTTACAGCAGCCGTATGTACCTTTATAGAAATTACATTTTTTATATGACATTTTTGTTAAAACTGTCACTATGTTGTGACTCTACAATATGAAACGGATAAACTGTTTAAAAAAAAAAAAATCATGCTCCTCTGCCTCCCCCCTGTGGTCATACAGCAATCTGCAGAAAGACACGTTCTATCAGACACAATCAATCAGGGCCAGGAGGACGGGCTTAGTGATGTCAATCATCCTCACGTACATGTCGCTCACACCCTCCCACTAGCTCTTTTCTACGCTATTTCTGGTTCACCACAACAGAAACTGCCATGAATGCAAAGGCTTGCTAATATATCCACCATGACGGTGGATAAACAGTTTTCCTCCGCCATTAACACATTTAGCATCGCGTACACAAGGTTGCTTGACAGCGCTAAAACCCTCCTCCTGTTATTTCTGACCGGGTGAAGTATTTGACGTAACACAGGAAGGAGGCAGAGGAGCTACTTTTTTTTTCAGGTTTATCTGTCTCATTACACTTGTCTCATGACATGGTGACAATTTTAACAAATATGTTACAAAAACATATTTTTGTAAAGGCGAAATACTGCAGGTTTAATGTGGAACAGAGGCCATTAATTTTAAATTATGACTGTAAAGGTTACAGTCATAATTTTTATGCAGCTTTCCATAAAAGTCCGTTTTCATTTCAACAGTTAATTTCTCTAATTTTTTAACAACAAATTTCTTGTGATTCTTATATTTTACTTTTATTCTTGAAGTGTATTTCTTGTTTTCGTGACATCTTCTGTATCTCCATAGCTATTTTTGTCCTGTAGAGCACTCTGAGCTACATTTTGTATGAGGGGTGCAGTAGACTTGCTTGAACTGATAAGACAAAAAAACAAACAATCCATATCAGAGCAAAAAGCAGACAGTCGCAGGCTCTGGACATGACCAAGTTTGGTTGTAATGAACCCAGTGACTGTTTTTGAAAATACCCTGCCTCAAATAACATGGAGCGGCTCAACATAATATTGACGTGGCCTTTTGTTTAATTTTTAGCCTTTAGTTTTTGCCGTTTTCTTTTCAGGTCTTCGGTTTGCGGCATAAGAAAGCAAAACTAGAATAGGAACAAAAATATGTTGCATTCATAGTAAAACTGGATTTTATTAATGAATGGCACCTTTCAGCCATAAACTGAGTTTCTATTACAAACGTGTGCAAAACTTTGTCGATATTCCACTTAAGTCGAAACAACACAATCTTGCAATTGCGGCACTTCCATTAAAAAAAGAAACGCAATTAAAATCCCACTATGTCATCCTTCACCTACCACTCCTGTCGTCTTCTTTGTCATCTCTGGCAGTAGCAGCATCTTATTGTTGATCATGTGACTTGTGTGACGCAAAAAAGTGCTTTCTATTGCGATTTTGCTAAGTACACTAATTTCAATATGGCCAAAAAAAACCCACCTCATCAGTAAAACCTTTATATCGAAAAAGAAGGGTTTTTTTCTAAACTGGCAGGTTTTTATTAAGCGAATGTATTTTCGAAATGTCAAATTGTGCAATTTTAAGGCCAGTGGAAATGCACCTACAGTTACCTTAAACACGTTCCTACGTATCCTAATTGGAACAAAGAATGACAGAGCAGTCGTCCTCTTCCATCCCGAACCCAGGGTAGAGCGGCTCACTGAAGTTACTGTAGAACGTGTGAAGATGTTTGAGGCTCCCAGAAGACACCCTGTAGAAGGACAGAGTGCCACCAGGCCAGTCCAGATAGACCGCAACCTTGCGAGAGCAAGACACGGGTACGGATATTTCCTCGCCCTCGTTGCCATGCTGGGCGCTGTAGTGATCTCCGCAGCAGAGCAGACACCAGGACTGGTCGGTTTTGCCGAACGCAGACACGTGACTGCCCCCTCTGCGATTGATTCCCCTCGTGGCGACAGCGACGTCCACCCAGCGCCCTCGCCACTCCACCTCCCAGTAGTGGCGCTGGGTAAGGCCTTGGTGACACAGCACCTGGGAGACACTTTCAAACCTCTCGGGGTGTTTTGGGTACGGCTGTGACTCCCTGACCCACGTCACCTGTTTACCTCCGTCGTGTAGAAAGAGAGACGTAGAGGCTGTGTTTGTGTCAAAGGTCAGGATGCAGGAGTCTGTAGAAAGGAAGCAAGTTTTATTTTTTTTTAACTGCTGACTTAACCCTTTGCCATAATGGTAATTAGGCCAAGTTTTGGACATACATTGGACAAATCATTTATGTCGTAAAAGACATTTTGATTACCCATTATTTCTCCCCTTTAATGAAGCCATTTGGGTTTGCACTTTTGATTATTGCAATGCTTAATCATTACTTTCACAACAAATAGTAACTTCCCAGGAGGAAGTTACTATTTCCTCCTTGGAAATTTTTGCAACACTTTTGCTGTGTTGTGTTTGATTACTCAACACAGCAAAAGGTGTCAGTCAGCTGCCTCTCCCTCCTCGAAAAATGCATCATAATCACTTAAAATATTTCTCATTGCTTTGACCTTCTTGGGTACTTCGTTATCTCACTATCCTATTGTAGCCTAGGAGGGAAAACATGCTGTCCTTTTTTACTTTTGGTCATTTTCATTTTAGAGCCATATGTAGACACAGTTCCCTGGCACAACCTTCAGACATAGCCAATGCTTTTTGTACTATTTGGTAGACAAATTGTACAAAAATATAACAGTCAAATATTTTTTTTGCCTCTAGTGGCCTTTACTTTATAGTAGATTGACAGGAAAGCAAGTTGAAGCTTGGAGCAAACAGACTGAATAAAGTTGGAGTCATTTAGGTAAATGTCCAAAACCTGTAAATGGGCCACATCAGCTCAAAACAACAATGTATGTATTTATTTCGAACATGATAGTAGTATAAAATTATGCACAAGAGCAAGGAATGCAAAAGACACATTTTTTTGTACCACAGTAATCTTAACATCCTCGAAAAGGAGTAGGAAAAAGTTAGAGTAGTAACATTGTAGGAGATCTTTATACGTTTTTTCGGATGCCGGCTAGACGACTTTGTACGATCTTTACAAGTTTTCGGAAGCTAGTCAGGCTTTTCCAGAGCTATAAAATACCTCAATTGGTAATATTGAACCTGGAACATATAACAGACTTCAGTAACGTTTCCAAACTCGTTGAGGACTTTAAATGGCCACAACAGCTACACAAAAAATCTCTGGAGAAAAAAATGGAAAGAAATATTTACGACTCACAGTTTTTTAGGGTTGATTTCAGGTAACATTCCTCATTATGATCCACACTGTAGAAAGAAGCGTTTAAGACATTAAAAGTAACTCAAATCCTTAATCAGTGTCAACCATAGAGTAGAGTACCACTGGGACACTCTGCTCCACACAGAGTTTCCTGTGTGGAGAACATTTTCTGCCTTTCAAATAAAGCAGCAAAACAGAAATCTGTCATTTTTTATGCATTTGGGTCCTCGATATGTCATGAGAGCAGATATTGAGGAGCCAAATGCAGTAGGATGGGAGTAGAAAGGTAGTAGTAAAAGTCCATACAATTACAGATCATGACAATATACTGTAACTGTCAACTGTGTGACATTTTGCATGACTAACGAAAGCTTTTGAGTATGCCATGGGTTTCACAAATACTTTGAATTTGTGTACCTAGATTTTTGCAATCCTTGAAGTTGATTTACCTTAGATGTTCTAGCTTACAAAGTGGATTGTCCCGCTGAACCGAGATCAGATCCACTCCAGACTCCTGGAGATAATTGTAGCTGAGGTCCAGCTGCCTCAGGTGGGACGGGTTGCAGCTCAGGGCTGAAGCCAGATGAGCGCAGCCTTTCACAGTGACTCCACAAAACGACAGGCTGCAAGACAGGGGTCATCCAAGACACTTTTTATACACTAAAGTTATAGATTCTGACTCATTTTCATGCTTTCGTTGATTTGTCTAAAAATTTTAAGGTTTATTCTGGTTATTTTGGGAACAGAAAGGACCGCTTACCTCAAGGTTTCCAAGACACAGTTTGGGTTTGCTATTCCGTTAGAGAGCAACTCCACTTCCAGGTCCTCCAGGTCGTTCTCACTCAGGTCAAGCTCCTTCATGCGGGAGTTGTTGGTGCTCAACACTAAGGCAATGTCAGCACAGCATTTCTGAAGGCTGCACTCTTTTAATCTGCAGGTAGTGCATAGAAAGTCACATTGAGAATCACAATGAAGGTTCTGCTTTAAGGTGTCTTGATTGGAGAGAAGTCAAACAAACAAATAAATCACCACCGGTGACCACCGAGTCTAGCTGCACAAACTTACATTAAAGTTTCCAGTCGACAGCGCTGACTTTTGAGCCCGGAGCAGAGAGTACCAAAACCTGGACCTTGAAGGATGTTCCCACTCAGGTCCAGATGCTTGACTTTGCCGGAGTCTGTGCTGAGAGCCGAACTAAGGTAGCTACAGGATTTCTGTGTTAGGCCACAGCAGCTGAGCCTGACCAAAAACAAATGAAAAGAAAGATGAAAACAATTTAGCAGCAGATTATATTTGAGTAATAATGTCATAAACCCAATAAATACTACAAGCTGACTTTTTTTTTTAATCATTTTGTATTAAAATAGGCTTTTGTAGGTTTCAACTGCATTTATAAGTGATTATTATTTCAAGACAAAAGCATTTTCTATCCCAGTTTAGAAAAGCGATACCTTGAAATGTATTAATTAATTTCAACTGACCTCAAAATTTCTAGTTTACAACTTGGACTTGTTAGTCCAGCAGCAAGCAGGGACACCCCGGCATCCTTCAGGTTGTTGTTACTCAAATCAAGAGATTTCAGCCGAGGAGAGCCTGAGTTGAAGATTGAAGCCAAACCTCCACAGCAGCCCGCTCCCAGTTTGCACTGACTTAAACTGTAGGGGGGGGAAAAAGTAGTTAGAAAAACCAAATGTTTTTATAACAAGCCAAGTAATTCACGCATATACAGAAATTATAAAAAGCAGCACAAAAAATAAGTTAAAAATGCGCATAGACATGGAGCAAGTCAGATGATTTACTTGGAAACGTTCAGTTTTGTTTTCTGTCTCCAAAGTCAATTGCAAATTTCCTTGAGCTCAGTTGGATATGTGCTTGGGACCATTGCTAATGGTGGGCACACTTCTGCCAATGCGCAAACAGCAAAGCAAAGCTTTCATATAGCAATTTAGCATTTCTGCTAACTTTGAAAACGTCTAGTGAACTTAGCTTTCCTAAATTCATTTTTTCGGATAAATTCTGAATTTCTTTGGTTGTTTTGCAAACTTTCATTTAAATAGAGTTTAACATCTGCGTTGAAGTTTTCATTATCAAACGCTGAGGATTCTTCAAGTAGATGTTTATTTTCATGTTCTCATTTGAAATGAGTAAAGACTGTTCGCGTTGCTCCCTGTCCTCCTTACTTGTTCTCTCTTTTGTGTCAAAACTTCATTGAAAGATTTACAATCAATACAAAACAGCTAGCGTTGATGAATGTGCTCTTGGGTTAGCACAGCTAACGTTTTAGTTAGCGATGTCCACCGCTGGCTGTTGTCTTGGTTGAAATTTCAGCCTAGTCAAATTTTTTAAACTAATCAAAGGTTTCCCAGAAAATTTCTCATGTCATTGTTGTTCTAATTATATAAATTACATTAAATGACATTATTATGTGGTAATCTGATCTCCAGACATTACCTTTAGCATGGTTTTTTAAGAAGATGTGCCATACAATTCCCTTCATGTCATTAACAGTATTAGAATTTTTACCCATCATGTCTATATTCTTGCAAAGTTCCATCTGATTTTCCAAATCTTCAAACTTCAAAGAAGATTCAAAGTGCTTTTTCTTTAACAGTCGAGTCAGTCACGGTGATTTGGAGCAGTACAAAAAACTGGCTCAATTCAAGGTCTTTCTGAAGTGATGAGTGGTCCTTTGGATTTGGAAAACCCCTCTGTCATTCGAGTCCACTACAATGAGACATCTTTAAAGAAGCCCCTGTTCATGGCCCACTCATGTGCTCACTTGAACATGTTTGAAACTAGAAGGATGTTTCCAACAATATTGCAAAAGTCATAAGCGAGCTCTCTTGCTTTCAATATGAGGTGCTTATTGTGATATTTTGTTCATGAAAAACCTTTTTACAGGTCATCATTTACAAGCCAATCGAGGGAAGACTACTTTCTTTATCGTGACAGATTTCCGATGGATTCTTGAATTAGGCCTTTTGCAACTTTGTTTCATGAATACCTTTTCCCTGCGTCAATCTGATAGATTATTATTTTCAGTGTGTTGATTGTTTGAGTACCCCCAGCTGGAGTCACGTGAATAACATCTTTAAATCTACTGGACAAACATAGACGTGTTCGGTCCTCGACAGAAAGAAGCAGATCAAACCTCAATGTTTCAACTTTGCAGTGACGGCTGCTCAGTCCCAAACTCAGGGCCGTCACTCCACTGTGCTGGAGGTCATTAGCGCTCAGGTCCAGCACTCTCAGTTGGGTTGACTCTGTGTTAAGAGCAGCAGCCAAGGCCTCACAGCAGCCACCCTCCACTCTACATTCACGCAATCTAAAAACAAGGAAGTGCAGAGTTCTGTTTCAAATACAAACTGTTTGACAGTCTCTACAGCCAGTTTATGAAGGGTAAAGTGAAGGGCAATACATATTCTGCAAGAACAGAGAAATGTGCTTTCTCTCCCAGGGCAACAAGAAGAAAACCATGTCATTTTGTTCTCGCAGCCATGTTTTTGGAGTTCATGAAGCTTTTTTCTCGAGCCACTTTCAGGACAGTAGGTTTTCAGACAGAAGGTCCTTACAATGATCATTGTTCTGAGAGAACAATGATCATGGTAGTGGTCACAATGACCATTGCTCTTGTCCGAGCTTCTCTGTTTTTGCAGAAATTCTGTGTTAAAATCTTATAACAACACCTTAAGCTCTTCAGCTTGCATTGTGGACTCAGTAGACCATCAGAAAGCAGCCGCACTCCCGAATCCTTCAGTTTGTTGTTACTCAAATCTAAATCTGTCAGATGAGAGGACGTTGAGCTCAAGGCAGAGGCCAGCAATGGACAGCAGTTTTCAGTGAGGTTGCAATAATCTAGGCTTCAAAGGAACAAAAAGGCAGCAGTTAGCAGTGGTTACTTTTTGTTTGACTGTGGATAAAAAGTTGATAAAAAGTGCTCAACTGAAGGCAAGAGAATGCTCATCATTATATCTAAATGCTACTTGTTTTTGAATTTGAGACTTTATAACCAACGGAAAAAAGGAATATCATGTTATAGGTGAACTTACAGGGCATGTGTGGAGGAAGTTATAACAACCAGCAGCTTTTCTAGCCCTTCTTCTGATCTTGAGTACTTCTTTAGGTCAAACGTTTCCTCCAGAGTATCTGATGTCATTAGCTCAAAAGTGAGAGCGGACCATTGAGCCGAAGATAACTGTGTGCTTGCAAGCCTCCCAGAACTTACGAAGCTCTGAATCTCCTGCACCAGAGACTCGTCTCTGAGCTCCCCCAGACAGTGGAACAAGTTGAGCTTTGATTCGGGTTCTTCATTGATCATTTCTTTGATAAACTGTATGGTTTTTGCCACATCTTCTTCTCCTTCTGCTTCCAAATGCAGCACACCGTAGAGAAGTTCCTGGTTTGACTTCAACGAAAGGCCCAGAAGGAAGCGAAGGAAGAGGTCCCAGTGGCCATCTGGACTTTTCAAAGCCTTTTCAATGGCAGATTTATGAAAGCCAAAAACAGACTTTCTCCACAGTTTTGAGGAAAGTCTTTCCCGACGTCCCAGAAGAACGTTTTCCTTGTTATGCATGTATGAATAATGGGCAAACACAGCTGCCAGAAACTCCTGGATACTCAAATGCACAAAGTTAAAAACTTTTTGTCCCCTTCCCGCCTCCATGTGAAACATCTCTGTGCAAACACCCGAATATGTGGTTGCCTCATTGATATCCATGTGGCACTTTTTCAGGTCAGCCTCGTAGAAGATCTGTTTGCGCTGTTCAAGCTGACGGAACGCTAGTTCTGCGAGCTGCAAACAAACGTTACCGCCGCTCATGGGGTAGTGCCTTTCAGCCATCCGGTCGGTTTGGCAGAGAAGAAGATACACGTACATCTCAGTCAGGGTGTTGGGCAATCTTCCGGTCACGTCATCGTGCAGCATTCTCTTAATCAAAGTGACGGTGATCCAGCAGAAAATTGGTATTTGACACATTACATAGAGGCTTTTCGACGACTTCACATGGTCTATGATCCGAAGGGAAAGGGCATCGTCACTCACGCGCTT
This sequence comes from Xiphophorus couchianus, assembly GCF_001444195.1. Taxonomy (NCBI): domain Eukaryota; kingdom Metazoa; phylum Chordata; class Actinopteri; order Cyprinodontiformes; family Poeciliidae; genus Xiphophorus; species Xiphophorus couchianus. The sequence continues at coordinate 14,407,657 of NC_040244.1, read as the reverse complement.
CTTGAAGTATTCCTGCCATCGGTCTTCAGTGAAGCCCTTGATTTCAGTCCACTGGTCAATGTACTTTCGAGGAATTTTGCCCGCCGCCGCAGGCCTACATGTGATCCAGACGAATGCGTTGCAGAGCAGATCCCCTGTGATGAGATTTGTGATCAGCACATCGAGTGGGGCCGGCTCCGTCTCGTCTCTCAAAACCTTGTTGTATTTGAAATTCAATGGGAGAAGACTCTCATCAAGGCCATCGAAAATGAAGAGGACTTTCGAATCTGATAGCTTCTCGATGGGTTTTATCTGAGGGAAAAACCAATGGAGTAGGTCCATTAATGAAGAGTCTCCCCCGCCCATGAAGGAATTCAACTCCCTGAAAGGGAGTGGAAAGAGAAAGGTGATGTCCTGATGTTCTTCTCCTTCTGCCCAGCTCAGAGTGAACTTCTGTGCACAGACTGTTTTACCCATTCCAGGTATACCCTGAGTAAGCACAGTCCTTATCCGCCTTTCTTGATCGGGCTTGAAAAGATCTCGGACTTTAATTGTTTCTTCCACTGCCATTTGCTTGGACTTTTGCTGTCTGAACTCGCGCTCGTCACTTAAGCCTCCCCAGGCTCCTGCTATCACATGCAGCTCTGTGTAGATTTCTTTCAGGTAAATACGTTGTCCTTCTCCTGCATTGCCCTCGTAAACTTTTAGACACTGTTCCTTCAAAGTGCATTTCAGTGTCTCTTGGATTGCGAGGAGGTCACTTCCTGTTGAAAGAACAATTTTGTACTTGAGTACAAACATAGATGAACAAAGACAATTGAGAGTTGATTTTTGTTCGCATCATACCTTCGCTTTTCTTATTGCTTTTACCTGATAAAAACACAATATAAGAATACAGATTTTACTCACCAACACTTTTTAGCAAACAAATTCACCAAGACATTTGCTTACCGTTGCTGCACAACTCTTTTAGTCTATCAGCTAGTAGTTTTTGTCTCATTTTCTCCAGTATGATCACAGTTACGGTAACAGCATCATCATAACCATATGTTTGCACCACAAGATCCACGGTGCGCGGCCTGTCCAAGCCGTCAGCTTTACACTTTGGTATATGCGCGAATCCTTCAAGGTCGCTGCTGTAAAGATACCACTGAAAAGTCCGAAGATCTTCATCAAGAAGTTCTAGAAAGATATCCAAGAGTTGCTCTTTTACGTTAGCCATGCCTGTCTCCTGAGCCAGTCGTGGGATCAGCTTGTCTTTTATTCTCATCTGTTCATCCTCAGAACAGTACAGGGCTTAAATGCAGCAGTACTTTCAGTTTTGAGATGACATAACCTGTGTGTCTATTATCGTCCCTCTCATTTCCTACTGAGCTGACACAGCTGAACTGACGCTGACATGTGATCAGATAAAAAGGACTGTATAAGGAAAACAAATGCCTTCCCCCTATGGTCTGCCCCTATAAACACAGTGTTGTGTGAATGAGAGTGACGTAAAACTGTGGCAGAACATTGTTTTTGTGACTTTAAAGAATTAGAGACAAACCTGTAAAAACTAGATGATTTGCATTAAAGTGGGTGTCATACCTCATTACAACACAATGACTTGTTCAGCCTTGACAATCGAAGAAAAATAGTAGTGATATGTACTTTAACCAGCCCCCTATAAAGGCTGTTCCTGGAATCATAAAGTGAATACCAGAAGTACTATTTTTAAGTTCACTCAGCTTTGAACCCTTTACCCTATAGCTTTTCAGTTTATTGTAAACTGCTGTTTGAAGAACGATAAGATAAGAGTAATGAATAGTTTTAGCTATTGTAACCTTGGTCACGGCACAGGCAGTTCTCAGAGGAATGACACTCTGGACAAAACCCGTCTTTCTCTTCCCTCCTAATCAATTAAAAGTAAGACATTATAGTGATATAGCATGTATCATACAGACCCATACAAAACAGGTGAGTTGATGTCATTCTGAGACGCATACAGGGGAATCCTACCCAACACGTGGAGATATCAACTCCTTATTGTCTGCACATGCATAAAGGCAACATAAACCTATTTTGGGGTTCAATTGAAAGATAAGTTAAGTTTCTCTTTTTTTCTTATTTGGTGTTGGTCAGTCCTGTCTTGTATTAGGAAACTAATGTTGGCCATATTGAAAACTCCCACTGTGTTTGGCCTTTTTACAAATAACTTGTGCTACTGCTTACACGTCAAAGAAAGTCTAGGCTACACACGATAGTTACAAACCAGTCAGCTCAAGTTCAGAAAGACCAGCTACTACAGCTGCTTTTATTGAAGACTGCTCCAGTCATGTCATTCACAGCACATGCAACACAAGTTAGCATTTTACAGGCTGAAATTCAGTCCGGTGATTGTTTCGTTTAGGCGTAAGTTTCTGGTGTGTTCCCATAACTTCAGGCTCAGACAGGTCACTATGTGACTGGTCATCTGAGCCGTCATTCTTCATCCGCATTAGAATTATTATGAAGTTGTATGTTTGAGCTTTGACACAGTGCAAGTCCACCTGATTCCATTCAGTCTATAAAAACCAGTATGTGAAGTGTATTGCTAAATTGGCAATGCCATACATACTTATTGGCGTCCTTGGTGTAGAAGTTAAATAATTTTTATGATATAATGATTGTATGGCATATGAACAATTTCTTTGTTAGTACCGTTGCTGAAATACTCCTGGTATTAAAGGAGTTATCCACTCCAATAGGGTTCCCAAAATGTTTTGTGCTGAAGCAGGTCCACAGCATCATAGTTCCTCCACCGTACTTCTACACAAGGATTTATGTGGAAAAGAGCCTCGTTCCCAGTGTGATATTTTGAGTAAGGACAGAATTTATTAAATAAAGTATTGCTATGGAAGCCTGACCTGGTTTCCATAGATCTAGTTTTTGTCAACTAGACTTTTTAGCAGTTGTTTTTCATAATGGACATTTGATGAAAAACTAAATCTGGTGGATTTTTTATGTCTTTTTTATTTTTTATTTTTAGATTTTATGGTTTGTATTTGAAGTATTGCCAAACTGATTAAAATAATCTAATTTTTCTCAGTTTGTTGGTGTAATATTAGGCTTCTGAAATTAAATATGACTTTGTTTAAAGGCTTTTTACACATTAATACAGGGGTGCCTATAGTTTTGAAGATTTTTTTCTAATATAAACTCTAATATTGTTTTTTACGTATAAAACTACCTTGCAATTTGATCAAACTTAGTTCTGTGCAAAAATGAATGGCGGAACACACCACAAAATAACATCCTCCCTTTATGCAACAGAAGAAAGAGTCTGAGAGAAAGTAACTGGGTGACTGATGTAAATGTTCCTCTCCTATCTATGTCATATTTTAGATATAACATAAACATATGACAAATAATCTGTTTGCTGTACTCCAGAAGTGAAAACAGACGTCTCTCTCTCTCTCTCTCTCTCTCTCTCTCTCTCTCTCTCTCTCTCTCTCTCTCTCTCTCTCTCTCTCTCTCTCTCTCTCTCTCTCTCTCTCTCTCTCGCAGCAGCAGCAGCCTAGGGAGGCTCTATGTGGATCAAGTGATGCAAATTTTTTGAGCCCAAGCAGGAGGCTTAGCATCGTAGCCATCAGCAAACAGCTTCTCTGTTTCATCACATGTTCCGTCTTGTTGGCACAAAGGTTCAGGGTCCGTGTACGGGTCCTCCAGAACCTTGAGAATTCTGTTAACCTGTCAAACAAGACGCAAGAAAGATGAATAACTGAGACCTGAAAAGAACAAACCGAAAAACAGAACTTCTTTTCCGAGGCACTGGATATTTTTCTCATCACATGCAACCTTCGTTTCTACTATCTCTTTAAAAGTGCAGATTTCAGAAATATATATACATATATGCGTATTGCTGCTGGCTTATGTTGTTTATAGTAGTTAGCCTGGTCACTGAGCATCTCAGTCAGTACACCCCACTGCTCCTGGTTACCATTTGGGAGATTTGGGGTTTTCCAGCTTTGGTCTCACCTCAGAGAAGTCTCCTTTATCTGCTGCTTGAATAGCATTCTGTGCAATATAGTTGCGAAGAACCACACGGGGATTACTGCTCTTCATCACTCTTAGCCTCTCTTTTTTAACAAGGTGCAAGTCACTTGTGCCATCAAACTCCCGGGCTAAGCGCCTCCTGGTATACCAGCAGCAAAAGAAAAACAACTCTTTAAAGGAGTTGTGACATGGTTCTAAACTCAAATAAAACAAATAAAAGCCAACCTGTAGGTGGCCAATATTTCTTACACTCTACAATTCTGACAGAGCACAGCAGACAGACAACACGTGCTTTTCAGGGTAATTTCTCCTGACCTGTATCGGCAAGTCCAGCGGATCCAGTCACCGCGCTGTTTTTCTTTCAGCTCTTCTTGGTCCGTCTCAAGGAGCTCTTTTAGCCGGCCCATGAGTTCCAGCTGCTGGGCCACGTCTGGCCTGTCTGCTACCATTCCGAACATGACTGGGTTGGTGTGTGCCATGGACAGAATCATTGCCAGTTCACTAAGAAGAAACGACACAGGAAAGTTAGAAGTTGTTTAAAAAGGAAAGGAACTGTGAATGTGTTTTCTTTGCTCGAGTCTTTAAATTGTACATGTACACTGATTATGGATGACATTATGGCCAGCTTTTATTGGTTGCCCTTTTTCTGTCAAAACAGGTATGACCCATTTTGGCAGGGACTCCACTAAATGATACCAAGATGTTTGTAGCATAACTTTTTAGTCTAATAAGTTGCGAAGGTGAAGAAACTTTAGACTTGTTTGCCCAGAACATCCCATGGACGCTAGATTGGATTGAGACCCAGTAATTAAGAGACTAAGTGAACATCTCAAAGTCAAACTATCCCTTAATATTTTTTGGTAGGCAGCAGAGAGCCCACTAGGTTCTGGTCACTAGTAAATAACTTGTCTGATCTGTTGAATAGGAAGCACCCATGAGCCTTAGTCCCAATCATTCAATTCAGTCATCCAAACATCATTGCCTAAGGCTTATAATAAAACCTTGTTCTATGACTTGCTTTGTACAAAGGGTCTGTACTATTGAGAAACGATTGCTTGCTGAAGACATGGACTCTGTTGAAGTTTCAAACAATTGGATGTAATTTTACCCACTTGCTAACATTTGGCAGTGGCATACGTAATGCGCCGGCTCAATGAAGCTTACTGGACACTGCGTGCGCTGTAAACGACCCCGTAGGGAGTAGGTTCACAACATCTTTTCCAGCAATAAAGTGTCAAAAACATTCCTATTGCTCCAACTTAATTTGCTCAGTTTTTGGAAGCATGGTCAACACAAACTGTAGTCCAGCATTGCCAAACTACAGTCTTTTACAGATGGACTACAATTCTAAAACAGTGCAGATAATCAATGTTGTTGTCCTCCTTCTGTTCGCTGATTGGCCCAATTGAAATTCTACCGTAGAAATCAAGCTTAGTGGGGAAAATTCCAGACGGAAAACTGAAGGGAGATGAGAATCGAGTGGAATTGCATAGGAAGGCAATGGCCAGACAATGATAGGATGTCATCTCTACAAAGAAAAATCCAGGCATAAAGTTTCCTTGGAACTAAATGTGCCACAATCAACTGGTTGAGGAAGAAATAGAAAATGAGGGCAACTGAGCATCATGACTGTAGGCCACGTAAAAATCACAGGAGGGTTTAGTAGACCCGCTAACAAGTGTCATGAAGAAAAGGAAATCTCTGTGCTTCACATCACCCATTAATGGTCTTTGTGTTCTGCCTAATTGATGTTTTCTAGTGTGATCTGTTTCAGATCGCTTCTTTAACTTACACATTATCTTGGTAAGACTGTTTTCCAAAATGCTTGCATTAAAGAAAGCAAAAAGAGATCAGTTAACAAAAAGGACTTGATTTGAAAAAGATCAGTGGTGAAACATTCAATGAGAGTATACGGTGGGGCTGGTACACGCTTCGGTATCATTTGATTGTGTTGTACAAGTAGAGGTAAACTCATCCACCATACACCTCTCACCGGTCCTCCATCGTAGGCTTATTAGCCACCTTTAACTCCTCAATGGAGGCACACTGCTTTAGAATGAGGTCCACCAAGGTACACGGCTCAGAAGGCGAAAAGTGTTGGTGAAATCAGCCCCTGCGTAAAAAACCCCAATTAAGAGTACAATTATTTCCAAATAAACCATTATAAAACTATATCTAGAGCAGTTTTTTGTATTTTTTACCTGTGTTGTGCATGACCCGCAATAGGTCTGACACAACTTCTCTGTCCTCTGCCTCTTCTTTTCTCACAAGTCCCAACTTTTTTCTCATGCCGCACAGGTAGAAAGCCTCGTAAGTGGGCATAAAGTCATCCAGCACCGCTCCTGCATCCGCTGCCCTCAGCTCAGAGCCCAACGCCTCGGCCAGACGAGCCAGGTTCCAGCGGCACACGGAGGGCTGCGCTTGGTACGAATAGCGCCTCCTTTTGTCTGAGGCATTGCAGACAAAATCCGGATCAAATCTGTCAGACAGATGTAGGTGAATGTGCAAAATTAAAATCTCAGGTTTTTGTGATGGAAAGAATTGAACCATGTGAATCATGTGGGTTTTTTTCCACATTTAACCCAATGTTGTCTTTATACTCAACTAAAAAAGCATACATTTGTTGAAGGAAAGTGTCTGTTGAATCATTGTCCATACCTGCTTGTCGTTACAGGGACAAGCAGGTATGTCCCTATATGTCGCTGCGCTGGACATTGGGGGGGCTAACCCAAATGTTAGCCAAATAAATAAAGAGAATCATTGCAGGTTTTTTCCTCTGATAGTTTGCCTTTTGGCCTAATGAAGTTGGAAAAATTGTTGCAGTGAGTCATCACGTTCTCATTCTTTACATCACATACTGTAAATCTGCCATAGATAGACTTATGTAAATGGTACCTGTCCATGAAACCAAAGGGCCCATAGTCCAGAGTCAGACCCAGGATGCTCATATTGTCTGTGTTGAGGACACCATGGCAAAATCCAACACACTGCCACTGGGCCACCAGCTTTGCGGTCCGCATCATCACCTGGTGGATGAATCAAAAGCGGTGCCATGAAGATGAGGCAACCTGGAAGAAGAATCCACTGAGGTCTTACCTCTCTGAAAAAAGAGAGATTTCTTTCTCTCCTGTTGTTGTGAGCCTGCTGAATGTGTGGATAGAAACTCTCAATCACATAATCCAGCAGCTGAGCACGGTTGTCATGGCGCCCCGCGCTGGGACCCTGCAGGCCAGAGAATTCATCCCGGCCCAGGAAGATCTCAAAGGAGCCAAATCTATTGGTTTACAAACAGAGTAACGACACAGACAGAATTCACGTCCACTTTTTGTGAATGTAAGATTCTGCTTGTTATCTACATAGAAAGTCGGAAAACCTGATGAAAGAAGGGGCGAGACGCATGACAACTGAGCAACGCTCCAGAATCCGTTCACCATTGTTGAGAGGATCTCTGCCGATGTGGAGGTCAGAGGTAACAAGGGAGGCTGCTCGAGTGGTGGGGATCCCCAGGGCAAACATGGCTTCGCTGCATAGGAACTCTCTGACGCTGGAGCGAAGCACCTTCCTGCCATCACCGTCTCTGAAGGGCACACAATACCGGTCTGTTTACAGGTCAATAGTAATTTTGCCTCTTGAAGTGTCCCGCATTTTGTCATGCTCCATCCTCAATCTTCTTAGATTTTATGAAACAGACCAGCAGAAAACTGGGCAATCTGAAAGTGTGGCCTTGTCACAGCATTGCTTCAGGCTTAAAAATGGGGAGAGGACGGCACAACGCCAGACCTACCAAGACATAGTCATCCATGACAGGTTGGTCAAGAAGGACAGTAAACACAACTCAGAATGAGCTGGAGTTTCACAAGTCAGGTGAGAGAATCTGTTATCAGGACAGCAATTAAGATGCCTATTCCGCCAGTCTGACCTTCAATGAACACTGGAAAGAGGAAAATCACTACAGAAGGAAAGCTATCAGTTGGTAGATCACCACAAGCTATGTTGAGGACACAGCAAACATCTAGAAGAATATCCTCAAGGCCTACGTTCACAATTTTTTATGCAGGAAAACTTAACACTGTTCTTATCACAATGCCATAACTGTTCATTTGCAGTGTAATGTTGTGAAGGTGCTTTTTTTTTAACAAGAAAACTAAAATTTTAGGGAAGATAGATGGAGATTCTATAGAAAACCTAAAAAGCTACAGTATATACACCTCAGGCTGAATCTGAGATGATTTTTCCTAGCCAATGGAGGAGAACGTGTGTGGACGAGCAAAGCTTGATAAGACTTGCCCCAAAATACTTCCAGCCAAAGATGGCTCCATAAAGTGTGTATTCAGAGAACTGAAAACAAGTCCATTTCATGTTTTTTTTTTCTAATTTTAGCTAAACACTTTAAAAAAAAAATTTTTTTTTGTTTTTTTCCACTTCAAAACTTTGTGCTGGCCTGCCATAGAAAATCCCACTAAAATACAATGAGGTTAGTGGATGGGATGTGGCAAAATGCCAAAGGTTATAACAGACGTGAATAGATTTGTAAGTTGCCATAACACTCAAAAGCAGAAAAGGGTGTGAAGTTGTGGATAAATGAGCAAAAAAAAACGTTGTTGGTGCCTGTTTTACTCTGTCAAATGAGCTGTTAACGAATGAGGAATAAATCAGGTGCGCACCAAGCAGCTCTAAGCTCTTAATCAGCTCTCACTCACATTCATGCAAGACTTAGAAAGGTCTCCAAGGTCACCTTTAACCTCACTGTTCTGCCAACTAACATACAAGAACAAAACATAATAATAATAATAATAATAATAATAATAATAATAATAATAATAATAACTACCTGGAGTAAGGTGTGACTCCAGCACCTTTCACCTGTATCTCCCAATGTCCTTGGGTATCTGACTCCACCTCCCCCAGATACATGACCGCTCCATCGCCCAGCTGACCCGCGAACAGCCCGAACTGATGCCCGCAGTAGCAGTGCGCAGCCGGCTCGGAACCAGCCAGCAGCCTGGAGCCGCTCAAATACTCCGGGGCCAGAGGGTCGTCCAGCACCTCTTGCGCACTCAGGCCCAATAGAGAGAAAGACGGCTGGGACAGCGCCACGATTCTGGGCCGCAGTAGTGGATGAAGAGAGCCGACACGGGAGAAACACGCTCCCGGGACAGTCCTGGAGCCGGGCTCGGCGGAGACATCTATCGGGAGCCGTTTCAGCGCGGTGTTGTTAAAGGTGAGTCGTTCCAGAGCGGAGGACCCAGTCTGAGAGGACTCCATGGAGCAGAGAGGTGATTATAATGATAGGAGCCAGGCAGCGATAATCTGGGCTGAGAGCAGGCTGAGCCGAGCAGCTATAGGCTTCTGCCACTTGAAAGAATAATGTCAAGAAGTCATAATGAAATCATTTGTAACTTTAACTTTTTGATCTCATATTCAAGATACTAAAATTCAGAAATTTAAATTATTAGACTATAACTTTAAATCTTTAAAAAAATGTATTTGTGACGTTGTGTAATTAGGCTATGAAACCAATAATTATGACTTTTAAATTCTGAATGTTTACTTAAATTGAACATTATTAGATATTATTTTGAGCTCCATAGATATTAAAGTAAGACCCGCGTGGACCGCAGCCTACGACCGTTTGATCAGATAAAGACAACCAGACACAAAAAAATCATGACTTTTAAATATTTACTTTCAAATGTATAATTATGATTTTTTTAAGTGAAAATTTGGGTTTTCAAATTTGCCATTTTATATTTTAGTCTTGTAAAGTAAACTTTAAAATATAAAACGATTAAATTGAAAGTCTTAATTTTCAACTTAAAATGTACTTTTTTTTATTTTATAGTTTTGAATTTTAAACATAGAACTTGGACATTTTTATTTGCATAATTAAATAATATGTGTTCATAATTATTACTTTTTTGCATTGTTGCTTTGCATTACATTGAAATTCAAAATAATAATTTAAAGAAACATAATTATGACGTACAGACTCATAACTTAAACTTAAAACCAACCAATTGAAAACTCTGTTTCCAATTTGTTGGAATCTTATAATTAGAACTTTAATGTTCTGTTTAGCGTTTTTCTAAGTTTTTTTTTTTTCATTAAAAATGCATAACAAAAAATACATTTAATGTAAGCTTAACATTTTTCATTCATTCTTAGAAATACATTTTTTAAACTAAAAAAAGCAAGGGACATTTATGAGTAGTGGGTTTATATGCGATTCACCGCGTTTCCAGCAGGTGGCAGCAGCAACCTGGAAAATGTCAGAATTAGCCAATGAATAAAGCAAAGAAGAATTTTCTAACTACTGCTCCCTGGGATAAAAATTAACGTTTATTTTATTGTATACAAATTTATTTAACTATCTTTGAGTCTAAGTTGAAGCTTCGGCAGTCGGACGTTGAATTAAAAGCTGTGTTGTCCAGAGTCTGTGAAAGATAAACCACGTATTGTATGGTTACAATACTGGTTAGCCAGCTAGCTGGAAGGCTAATCCAAGCTACTGAAACTTTTCAACCCCAGCAGAAGAAAATGGACTCAGACGTTTTGACGGACATCCCCAGAGGTTGGGCTGTTTAAGAGCGTAATGTGGCTAAAAGCTAATTTGTTGGAAACGGACAGTTAATGACGGCAAGGATAAGCATAGCTTTAATTGAGCCATTAGCTCATTTCCATAGCTTGTCTATGACATTACATCGGTATGTTCGCGTTGTTTGGGTCAAGCGCGTGATGAAAACGCTATCTTTGAATATTTAGTTTCCACGAATAGATGTAGCTGTTTGTGTCTTATCATTGTGCCAAGTTTGGCTTTAAAATGCAGCGTCGATGCTACTAGCAACATTTTTAATAACACGGTTGTTGAACACACCCTCATGGGACGCATTCAGAGCAGCCATCTGTTTTCTACAAGTAATGATCGTTTTCAAAGACAGCTTTTAAATACAACAAATATGTATAATTGTGTGTGTGTAGAAGGGGATCAGGGCCACTGAAAATAAGAATTCTTCATTTTAAAATCCGAATTCTGACTTTCTCTGAATTCTGAGGTTAAAGTGAAAATTCTGTCTCTTTCTGGACACTTCAGAAAGACGGTTCTTTTTCTGTACTTTTCTTGTGAGACAGACAATATATGTTTTTAATTAACCATATAATATATTTCAATGCCTGTTTTTAGGTGACCCGTTACCCCTGGCATCGCTGCGTCTCCTGGTGCCCCCTCTGCAGCTCATGGCAGCCTCTATGTGGCAGGTGTTGAGGAAACAAGATGTCACGAGCTACTGGAAGGTGTCAGACTTTGTGTCGCTGGTGGTGGACATGGTCCCAGAGCTCTTGATGGACAAATATAGGACTCAACTGAATTTAGGGTTAAGAGCTAGGGTGAGTATGGGTAGGGTATCTATCAAACATTTCGAAACAATTTAATGTTTTGGTAGTCTGATGCTACAAGTGATGGGAAGTGACTGAGTTTTTCTCTGCTACAGTATATTATTGAGTTATGTCGTAATGAGCATTCCAGTGAGACGATTCTGTCTTACCTGGAGAAGATGACATCACCACATCCCACACTGGTAAAAACTTTTACTTACCTTTTGCCATTGTCATTTTTCCTTTTAATGCTGCTTTACATATCGATTGTGTTGAATTTAAAGTTATATTCTCCATGTTTCAGATAAGAGAATCAGATGACTTGTCGGTGAAAATGAATTTTCTTGAGTTGATTCAAATTCTTCTCAAAGATCCGGAAGAAAGGAAGCACTTTTTCATGGTAAGACTTTACACTTGTTCCTCTTTAAAGTCACACAAAGTAGCAACTTTGTGTGACAAATGTTTCCACTTTTTATTGTGGAATCTAGCTGTCTTCAAGCTCCTTTTTTGAGTTTTTATAGTTATAAAGATATATAATTAATAGTTATTTATTAAACAGCCTTAAACATTGCTTTTATGATCTTATATGTTACTGTCTTGAACTTTCTGGAAATCAAGTGGGTCCTTTCTGGAACTTGGTTGACACTTATCAGGCACTTTTCAGAACTTTTATGGAATTTAGCAGGTACAGTCTGGAACATACCAGGGTGTTTGGGCAAACTTTCTAAGAGATTTTTACTGGTCGCTTTCCCAGAACTTGTGGTTCACTTTTTTGGCTTGTGGAGTTTCCCAGAACTTACGATTATATTCCCAGAACTTACCAGACACTTTCTTTGTAACTTCCCAGAATTCACTGGATGCCCTCAGGAATCTAGCTATATTATGAAGAGACTTAGTTCAATGAAAGGTACAGAAAAGTACCTGGTGAGTTTCAAGTCATTTTTATTGTTCAACAACAAAAACATTTATGGTTCGCTTCGTCCTTTTACATCACTGCAGCAGATCAGCTGAGATCATGGGCATTCTGAAAACATGAAGTTGGGATTATGTTACCAAAGCGTTGTGGCTTCCGGCACGTAGTATAAAGATATGTGTCAGGCCCCGAGCAAGAAACTGTGTTGTTCACCAATCTCAACATGTTATTATCTGAATTGGCATCCAGTTGTTCTGCTCTCCGTCTTTGGACTTTGTGCATTTTACCGCATCACTACGTCACTCCCGTTCTGACATTCCAAATTACCCCTTACATTTCATAGTGATTACCGGTTTGAGACTATTCATCAAGGGGAGTCGAGGCAGAAAATAATGGATGTTTCATGACAGTACAGGCTGTTGTGTGCGGTGCCACCAAATATTGTAATACTTTCGAAAAAGCAGTAAAGCTCTGAAAATGTAATTTTTTCCCCCCCTGCATTTGTATCGTTTTTCACCATAGTTTCTCTGCTTTAAAGGACATCTTTCCTGCAGAGTATGGCCCTCAGTACGACAGTGACTTGCAGACACTGTTTGCAGAGTTTCTCTGCCGACTGTTTCAGCTGGTTCCGGTCCCTGACCTGGAGCAGGTGAGCCTAAACACAAACTGCACCGGCAATTATCAAACTGCAACAAAGAACTGTAGAACATGAAGCATGATTCCAATTAAAGAAACAAGATTATATTGCAGAAGTTTATCATGACACTTCCATAAATATGTCAATAGAAGGTGGACGAAACTAACTGCACCGCTGCAATAACTATATTTGATATGCCATGCTCAGTCCAGGGATATTGTTAAAGGGGCTTTATTATTTATTTTCCAGGCACATAGTGCCATTTTATACCACAATAAAGTAACTATATACATATATCAAAAATGACTTTTAAAAAATGTACTTTATTTAATGTCTTGAATTTGGGTTTCTGTCTCTTTAAAACCTCCTGCTCTTTCTGAAACTGAGTCTTCAGGAAGTCACCACAACATTGCTGCTCTATTAACCCTTTAACAACGTCGCACCAGTAAAGGTGCAGGAGCTTCATCTCAAAGGCATTGCTAGGTCCGACCAGGCATTTTGTACAGCTTGAACGGTTGCCATGGGAGATTAACGGATTTCTCAAACATGAATGAAAGATTCAAGGCGACAATCCATGTATGTTTTTGACAAGGGAATAACATTATAACGTTGATTTTCCATAATACTGCCCCTTTAATATGCTATGGAATGAGATTGTTTCTTCTACCTTCCTCATTGACAAGGCAGCATACTTCAAGGTAGAGGATCCCAATGTCCTTATAAAATGAGACCTTACAAGTTTTTCAAGTTAAATAGTGTGAATATTGATGTCGAACGTTTTTCTCAGACTGTGTCCTGGCTTGGAGCGGAGTGCTCTCTGTTGGAAGACTGTCTGCAGACCGTCTCTGAACCCACAGACCTGAAGAATCTACTGCAGCACCACAAGAACCTTGGGCATTTAGACCAACATGGTAGGTCGCTTCTTTTGACAGCGTCTTTGTAAACCGTATAAGCTAAACTTATGGTTCTGCTTTATTCCTTTTCATGCAGTTCCACCTGCTAGTATGGGCGACGACATCTCTTCCTCACTTTCTGCCCTTCCCCCGGGGAGACTGGCGGAAACCAGCGAACAACCCGACCAGTCGGACCCACTTCGAGACCTCCACGTCGAAACACAACTTGCACCAGAAGTAGCGGAAGTAGTTACAGTTTCTGATTACTCTGAGGTTGAAATAGGTGCGAGCTCCAACGTCGAAGTGGTGACAGAAGAAAACTGCTTTGAAGGAAGAGAAGACACAGTAGGGGAACGTTCTGTGGTTGTGTATTTGGAGAAGACAAGCGAAGAAGAGCCAAAAAGAGAAGCGACCGAACTTCCATCCTCCTCTCAACACAAAGCTGCCGCAGGACCACATGACTGCCCCCGCTGTGAGAAGAAATTTAAGTTTGCCTCCTCGCTGCTGGCTCACAGCGTCATCCACACTGGAGAACGCCCCCATCGCTGCACTGACTGCGGCCGCTGCTTCTCCTTTAGGCAGTCCCTCGACAGACACAGACGCACACACAGAAAGGGACGCGCGCATGACTGCATGGACACAGCCTGCATGCCGCACTCGTGCCGTCTCTGCAACGTGGAATTTAGCTGTAAGCTGGCCCTCGCAAGTCACTTAAAGACTCACTCTGATGATGGCAACTTGGACAAACTCAAAGAACACTTAGAGGGTGGGCCAGATACCGATAAGGCTGTGGATATCAACGAAGCGAATGCTGAACACACAGATCCAGACTGTCCGGTGGAAACAGGCGATCGCCCATTCTCTGAATCCATACGAGACAACGGTGTCAAACCACCGAATGTCCGCACGAGTGGACGCAAACGTCGACCCACAATGAAGATCCAGGCAATAAATTTACAGAAGCACATGGCCACTAATCAAAGGAACAAGTGCAGCAGGGTGAATCCCTCAGCACTGAGACCTTTACCTATCATCAGGTAAAATCACCTCTCCTCGGTGTTGGTCTTGGATGTCCTTCATTTTAGATTTTGTCACATTGACACTTATTAAAGTCCAATTAACTGTAGACTTTGAAACTTAATGATCATTATTCTTCTGTTTCAGTTCGGAGCACTCCTATGGATCGCCTGTGGTCTCGAAGCAAGGTGGTGAAAGTAAGTGATTTTAAGAAATGCTGCTCTGGATTTTTTTTTCTTCATAACTATGACATAATCCTTGAAAGGGGAAATTATATGGAAGGTCTATGAAATTTGGCTTCTATAACTTCCAGTAGTCACTTAGACGATGGGGACTACCAGTTCCCTGACGAGATCTGATGTTCTAACTTGCCTTTGCAGTCACATTACCAGAGTTACTGCTACTCTGCTGCTTTGCTAATTACTGAAGTGTTTCATTAGATGGAAAGTAAAGTTACATTAAGAGTGTAATCAATGTTCTGCTTACCAGCCTGTGTTTTGGGTGTAGAACATCCACAGGGTGTGAAACACAAGATTGATATTTGATATCTAAAAACAACTAACCCTGCTAAAGGAAAATTTTATTTCCAGACAGAAACTGGAATGTAAATCACTACTAAATGAAGTTCAAATTGGTTTAATCTTGCTGTGTACTTAACTTGGTACTTGTTGTTTAGGACCTGTAAAAGCTACCTGTGATTCTTGTCTATAGTGAATAACAGAAAGTATTTACTTGTATTTATATGTAAACTCGTTGCTTTTTGTACCACCAGGCTCTCCAGCGGATGCCTCAGTAGTTGCTTTCTCCTGTCCTCAATGCTCCTTCCAGGACTCTGAGGAAGGGCGGGTCCTACAGCACATCAAGAAGGTGCACCCCACTGATGCCGCAGATCAACACAGACACTTAAGCTGTGCAGATTGTGGGAAGGTCTTCAGGTTCCACTCCTTACTTAAAGCCCACCAGCGCGTGCACACAGGCGAGCAGCCATTTTCATGCTCCCAGTGTGGACGGCAGTTCTCCTTCAAACAGTCACTGGAGCGGCATAAGCAGACACACTCGTCTGGAAACAAGTTGTCGTGTTTGATCTGCGGGGAGCTCTTCAAGTCAGCAACGGAACAAGCTAGGCACAACAACGGCCACTTAGAGGATGGGGACTACCAGTGTTCAGAGTGCGGTCAGACGTTCACCTGGAAGGCTGCATTTGTGAAGCACCTCAAGACCCACGGAGTGGATGCTGGCGAAGTGGAAGACTCGTTTAAGTGCTCTCACTGCAACCTGGGCTTTAACTGTGAAAGACACCTGAACAAGCACATCCTCACCCACAAAGAGGAAAAACCTCACAGCTGCAACTGTGGGAAGAGTTTTCCTTACCGGGCGGCTCTCACCGCTCACCAACGGACGCATCGAGAGCGGCCGCACACATGCACGCAGTGTGGGAAGGGCTTCCTCTATAAGGGCGGCTTGATGAGCCACATGAAGATCCACTCTGAAGAAATGCCCTTCATGTGCTCGTTCTGCGGCAAGAGCTTCAAGAGGGAGCGCAACATGAAGAAGCACGAGCGCTGCCACACCAGGGAAAACGTCTTCCGCTGCACGCAGTGCGACAAGAGCTTTGTGTACAAGGCCACCTTGATCAGACATGAGCTGACGCATTCGGGCGAGAGGCCGTACCTTTGCTCCGACTGCGGCAAGGGTTTCTTCTCGCATGCAGAGCTCTTAAAGCACGAGCGCTTCCACACGGGCCACAAGCCATTCCAGTGTCCTCACTGTGGCAAGAAATTCACCCAGTCCTGCTACCTGACCATCCATCTGCGCTACCACACCGGGGCCCGGCCATACTCCTGCTCTGAATGCGACAAGAGCTTTCTGAGTGCCAACCGGCTAAAGAGACACCAGCGGACGCACTCTGGAGAAAAACCGTATCTGTGTTTAGAGTGTGGAAAGGGTTTCAGGCAGTCTTATCATCTTAAAACGCATCTGAGGACACATCTGTCATAAATACACCTACAGACTTATTAGTATCACTGTTAAATGGGTGTGAAAGGTGTTAAATATATATATATATATATATATATATCAATTGCAGTAGAATAACACCACTCATGATAAATTTCAGAGTTTGTTCAGAGAAATTTTAAGTTACCAATGCCACATATTTGTACCTCAAGGCAGGGCAACAACCCTTTTTGCAAGTAGGGAGGTCATTAGTCATTCCTTTAACATTTTACAAGGTTTAGATATATTTTTTTGCACAGTTTCTCTAAAGCCTAGGTTCTCACTGTGGTCTTCTAATCTGGTTTACAACAGAGCTAATCGTCTGTGTTGCAGAGCTAATAAAACCTAGCTAAAAACACGAGTTGTTCTGGCACAAATGCTTTCAACAGAATCTGCTTTAAGTGAAAGTGTAGTTGAGAATGTTTGATGAAATCCAAGTTTTAATTTCACCGTACAAAATCAATCCTTGTACAATGGGCGTTGGGTCATTTAGCTACCTCAAAATAGAAATCTCAAAAGAGTGTAAAAGCCCCACCCAACATTGCTCCTATTTCAGATTGAATAAGTTGGTGCAAAATCTTTTGGCTTTTCCATCAGGGCATCAGGCTTTGGGGGAACCGTCTGCTTTTTCTGTCAGGTCTTGAAACCTTTGTATTAGTTGAGGTGGTACTCTGGAAAAGTTTGAGAACCAATGTTCTAGGTGATCTGCAGCATCCTATCACCTTGGAAGAAGGTTTGCATTTAGGATTGAGATGTGTGATGTCTCTTAATGGAAGAGACATCAAAATCGTCAGATTTTATTAAATCTGATGATATTTTCGGAGTTCACGCCATGACGGGTCCTCCACCTTGCTTCCCAACACTTTTAACTCAGAAGATACCTTAATGTTTGTCACAAAAGTATTGTGTAAGGAGTTTCACGTAGCAAACTCCTTACATTTGCAAGTGCCAAGTAGTTTCAAAAGAACCAATTGGAACTTGATTAATAGGGCCTGGTAAGAATTCTCCCCAAAGATGTTTTTTTTTTTTTACATTTATTTTAAAGCTATTCCCACATTGTTTCCAATTGTCCTGTGACCATGGTGTGAATCTTATGCAATCTTATGTTAGCCATTTCTTACAAGCAAGTCCTTCGCTACTAGGGGTGCACCGATTTATCAGCCAGGAGATTTATTGGTGCCAATATCCTTAATTTCGGGAGATTGGTGAAGCCAAACTTATCCCCTCATCTTATATACCTCAACAAAGGTCTAAAAATCAACCACTGTCCTCTTTCTCCTGTGAAAGAGGTTTTACTGACAGTCCAACCACCAGGATTTGATAAGTCATTCCACTGTTGTAAACTCAGCAACTTGCTATATTTAGTGACATTTAAGACGAAAATAATTGGTAACGGCAGGTCTGACTTTAAGATCAGCGATTGGCTGGAATACTGCAATTGCTGCACCCTTATTTATTACCAATAAAACCCATCGAGCTAAGAAAAGTGCAACTCAAAATCTGGAAATAAAGAGTTTTTATTTGAGTGTAAGAGTGTAAGCAAGTTTCACATAAAAAAATATAACAAGGTACAAGAAGGGAGCTTAAACCACGACAGGTTTCCTTTTACAGCAGTGGATCAGTAACAGAAGCATCATGAAAATTAGCTTAAATGTGTGCTTAGTGTTGCATGTGTGCAGACCTTGGCTGTATATCACGGATTTTATGAAAGTAGTTTGGGTTATCGGACACGATCGATGTTGTGGAACATTTAAAGAAAACTACTAAGCTACAGGGCAACTCTACTAACAGTGAGACTGGGTACCACTCTAGCTGATGCAGTTGAGACAAGTCGGAACAAAAAAAAAAAAAAAAGACAAGAGTAAAAGTTGGATTATCATCAGATGTGATTCACACAGCTATGTGGAGAGTGATGGGGCAGTGGTCGCTCCCCATTGCCTTGTTACGGATCTTATTATCGCACAGGCCTGGCAGCAGGGAAGACGAGAGCAGGAAGTAGTCGAGCCGCCAGCCCACGTTCTTAGAGCGGGCGTTCATCATGTAGGTCCAGAAGGTGTAGGCGTTGGCCTGCTCCGGGTAGAGCTCACGGAAGCTGTCCACGAAGCCGGCCGCCAGCAGCTGGCTGAACCCTTCGCGCTCCTCCGGGGTGAAGCCCGCGTTCTTCTTGTTGCCCTTTGGGTTCTTCAAGTCGATCTCCTGGTGCGCGACATTGAGATCGCCGCACAGTACCAGGGGCTTCTGGATGTCGAGCTCGCTCAGGTAAGCTCGGAAGTCCACGTCCCAGGTTTTGCGGTAATCTAGGCGGACGAGGCCTCTGCTCGCGTTCGGGACGTAGGCCGTCACAAGGTAGAAGTTTGGGAACTCGGCTGTGATGACGCGCCCCTCCTTATCGTGCTCCTCTTTGCCTGGAGAATTAAGATTTTTTTTTTTTTTTCCATGGTCATCGCTTCCAAAGTCCAGACACAAATAAAACATGCCAAACAGCAGTAGGTCCTGAGGACTAAAGCAGAAAACCACAGGTCTAAACTAAGTATCAACCCATTACTCACCAATTCCATAAGTGACTTTGAGAGGTTCAGTCTTGCACAGCATGGCTACACCACTGTAGCCCTCCTTGTCATTGGACGCAGCCCAGTATTTGTGGGGGTACTCGGGCATGGACGTGATCTGGGCAGGAAGGGCTTTCTCTGAACACTTTGTCTCTTGGAGGCACAGAACATCTGGCGCCTCCTCACGCACCCACTGGGAACGACAAGCATGGCAATTAGCTTTTATTTAGTTCTTTTAAAAACAAAATAAAGACTGAGTGAACTTTTTACTACAAACTCACATCCAGTCCGTTCTTTTTCACCCAGGCCCTGAGCCCGTCTACGTTCCAGGAGGTGATCTTCATGTTGGCGCTACGGCCATCTTTGCTCGTCATTTTGTCAGGGGGGTCTTCGTACAGTACTGGGGCTTCTGGTTCCTTGGATTTCTTGGCTTTTTTTGCAGAAGCTGAATGGAGATCATAAAAGAATAAATATTGGATGGTGCATTTAATGTGTGTCCCCCTCTGTTCATGACATCTTTATTAGGAACAGCCGTTTTTTCTGTGTTTTAGTACCAGAGCCTGCATCATTCTCCCCATCAGCAGACCCATCATCTGTCTTCTTGCCTCTCTTCATGTTGGAACTGGTTCTGCAGGCAAACACACCTCGCACACACACAGCACGCACACACAGCAGCACCTGCGCCGCTGGAGTAAAAAAAAACGGAATATTAGAAATGTTAAAGAAGCAACTGTAAATAAAGCAAGACAACTTTAAACTTCATCTATTTTCTAGTGTAGAATCACAGCAGTCAGTCGATGCTTCGCAGAACTGGGATCAGAAACCAGCCACAAACTTCCAACCAGTGCAAATCCAATTTTGAATCCTATTACAAAAGCTAACAACGTTTTTTGAGCAATTTCTTTTTAGCTAGATCATCAGAGGAAGAAATTTTAACTGTTCCAACTAGAGGTGCACCAATCAGGTTTTTCCTGGCCGATGCTGATTACAGATTTTCTTTCAGGTTTTGACATGCTGACTGATTCTTTACCACAGAAAAAAAAAATAGATTATCAAACTGCATGTTTGCATGTTTCTAACGTATGCTAGGAAATGACCATCATCTCTGTAAATTCAATCAGTGTATATAGATCACAAAGGATTGCTTGAGTGTAATATTTAGCAAGCAGTAATAATTTAGTCCACACTAAAACCGATTTGGGCATTTTGACACTTTCCCTGGTTTCTGTACATTAAGCACATATATTTGTAAATGGAGTACAACTATTCACTTCCTACAAATGAAAACAACAAGGAGCTAGTTTACTTTTAGTGATTTTGTATGAAAATTCATAATCAATGTGCTTTCGAGACCATATTTGTGTAGATTGACCATCATAAAAAGGAGATCTGAGTGTGTGCGCATGCTCAAGTTGGTAACATACCTGTGGCATGTTTGAGGATTTGAGAAACACGAAACGTGGCTTGATTAACAGATTCAGTCCTAAACTACAACACCGGAAACTGATGTCTGTGTGTCATTTAATTATGATGAAGGGTAGAGTCTGTGCAAATATCATGCCCGGTTGAAGATATGGCAGTAAAAAACTGCATCAGAAAGACCAAGTGGGCTATTAGGCTATTTCTCCGTGCTAATTTGGTTAAGCTATTACCAACATGTGCTAAAGCTAGCTGTGACTCTAACAAAGAGAGCAGCAGCAGGCGGCCTGCACAAGGAATGAATGACAGAGGAACGACCAGCGAGTAAAACAAGCTTCTCGATCATTTCCTCAACAAATGCAAATGTGGCTAATGCAAAAGTGCGTTTTCGCAAAAACGCACTTTTGGCGCGTTTTAGGAAAAGGTCATGCAAATGTAAGCTTACTCGCACTTTCACAACAGGATGCAGAGCCCGGACGAGCCACAGTTCCCAGTCAGCCTCAGTCACTCCCCCCAAACACGACAGCGCTCAATGTGACAACGCTGCTTGGACTCAATAGCTGTCTTCACATGTGCCTGAAAAACTACCAGGAAAATAAATAAATAAATGAAACACATCATTACGTATTAATCATAATTTAACAAAGAAAACTGAATACTTTCTAGTAATTTAAATTCTGCCATGTTTTGTTGTTAAAGCAGTGGTTTAGAGACTAAGCCTTTTTTTTTTCTTTCTTTTTCATAAGGCGAGTTAACAGCTCTTTATGTTTGGGTCCTTAGATGTGTGTATGGAGTAGCTCTTGCTGCAGACGTTCAGAACCACTACTGTGAAAAGTTAATGTGGCGTGAGAGGAAGAAAACCAAACCTATATACTCGGTAAAACGTTTTTTTTATATACTATAGGAATATAAAACAATATTCGAGCTGAAGCCAGAGGAGGCGCTAACGACACAGCTGCTGCTAATCCGTAATTAGGGAAATATTTCGTTAAATATCGCATTGCCTGTCTTTTTAACGTCACATCATATGATGCATCACAAATAATTGTGCAAAAAAGATATGCTATGCAAGGATATTTTGACTGAAAGTCTAATATGTAACTATCAAGCTATAAATGACTGATAAAAACTGAGTTTTTTAGATTTAACTCCAGCTTATGTTGTTTCCATCATAGTACAAACTCTTTTAATGTGTTGGTCCAGTTAAAATGCGGTACAGGAGCCACCATTTAGAGTCATGGCTGCAGGTACAGAAGGAATAGCAAGATAATCTGAGCTGCGTATTAATATCTAAAAATCTGTCCTGGCAATTGTTGACAAGGTTTGTTTTTTGTTTTTCTCTTTGTTCCTACATCATTTGAACAATGTAGTGAGAAAGTATTTACTCCACTTGCAGTTATTGTGTGTTTGCTTCCCCCCCCCCCCCCCCGCACTTAAATGTTTCAGATTGATATCGGATAACTTGAAGTTTTTCAACAACTTTGTAATTTAATTTTATTTAGGTAAATGGCGTGCAAACCAATGAGAACAAAAATACTTTATAAGGACATGTATGACAAATTGAAATGGGCTAAAAGATCTTCAAAAACCAAAAGCATTAGATCCTAAACTAAAGAAATTTAACATGAGACAATCTCTGACGTTTGTCGGTGTTTAAAGGAGACACACACCGATTTCAATGGAGTAAATGTTGAACAGTGGGGAACCCTTCCAGGATTTCACTCTACAAAAATAGTTTTCCATCCAAAATTCATCCAAGAGGTTCCAAAATAACCAAGAACATCTCAAACACGAAACGTTTAAGATCAGAGGTTCTGCTTCAACAATAAGAAAGAGAAGTTATGTGAGATTTCAGAGGTCAAAGCCAGATGGATGGTCAGACAGCCTCCAAAGAACTGCAAACTTTTAATCAGGCACTGACCTGTTTTGTAGACATTAAAACACTTAACATCATCATTCTTTTTTTTTTTTTTTAGCTGCCATGACTGTTGTTATTGGATTCGAAGGAAGCGCCAACAAGATTGGCATCGGCATCATAAGGGACGGTGAAGTTCTGTCTAACCCCAGACGGACGTACATCACACCGCCGGGCCAAGGCGAGCTCCTGACCAACTGGTCTGAATCGATTCTTCTTTCTTCTTTCTTTTTTTTAAAGCACTTTTTATTCTTCACCTTAGGGTTCATGCCCAGTGACACGGCCAGGCATCACCGCGCAGTCATACTGACTGTCCTGAAGGAGGCGCTGGAGCAAGCGGGGCTGAAGCCGGCAGACATTGACTGCGTGGCGTACACTAAAGGTAACAGACATGATTTGGTAGAATGGATTTTCATTGATTACAGTGGAAAAACAACGAGCTAAATCTACATAAATATATATTTGTTTAACTCTCATCAGCCCCTCTGTCTCCTTGTCCCTCAGGCCCTGGTATGGGAGCCCCTCTGGTCACGGTGGCCCTCGTAGCGCGCACTGTGGCCCAGCTCTGGGGGAAGCCCCTGCTGGGGGTCAACCACTGCATCGGACACATCGAGATGGGCCGACTCATAACCCAGGCCGACAACCCCACCGTGCTGTACGTCAGCGGGGGAAACACCCAGGTGGGGTTCCAGCCTCGTCGCTCTGGTGTTTTATAGCCGGTGTTCAGAATCAGCTGGTAACCAATCAGTTCAGGATGATCCTCGCTGAAGTCTGGAGTCTGATTACAGTGTTTTCAAGGGCTGGAAAGTTTAGAAGTATTGGTATTTAAAGACTTTATCCATTTTATCCTATTGATTAAATGTTGGGTTCCTTCATCCATCCATCTTTTTTTGTCCTGTCTCATGTTCTCCCTTTCTTTTTGTCTCATGTTTTTTCTTCCTTTATCTTTGTTTCATCCCCTCGCTTACTTTTTTCCCGCATTATGTTTTTGCCTTCCTTAACTCTGTCTTTCATCCTTCTGTCTTTTCTTCATTTTCCCTCCCTCATGTTCTTCTTTTCCTGCTTTTCTCTTGTTCTTCACTCATTTCCTTCCTACCTTTTTTATTCCTCCCTCTCTTATGTTTGTTTTTCCTTCCTTCCATCTCTGTCCTTCCATTTCCATCTCCTCTCTGTCCTTCCGGGGTCATTTCTCCTTTCTCTTTATTGCTTGCTTTCTTTCTTGTGTCCTTCCTTCCTCTCTTTTTCATCTTTGCTTCTTTTATGTCCTTTACTTTTCTCTTTAGATTTTTCTTCCTGACATGATCTGTTCTTTCCATTCCCGTAGTAAAGTTTACCCGACATAGTATATCTACCACAGGTTCATAGCGAACCTCCTTTTGTTCTCTGTTTAAAATGATTGTAACGGACTGGAAGTCTTAGAGTGAGAACGTGTTTGCAGGTCATCGCTTACTTAGAGCGGCGCTACAGAATATTTGGGGAGACCATCGACATCGCGGTCGGCAATTGTTTGGACAGATTCGCCAGAGTTATCAAGGTGTGTGTTGGTGACATCGGCCATGTTTTTTTTTCCCTCGCTGTGAATGACGTGGAGGTTAACGCTCGTTCATGGAACTCTTCCCAGATTTCCAACGATCCCAGTCCAGGATACAACATAGAGCAGATGGCCAAAAAGTGAGTAGAACCCAGTAGAACCCTGAAGAACGTTCACCAGAAGGGAAACGCTGTGTGTTCTCCTGTTTGTTTCAGAGGAAGTCGATACGTGGAGCTGCCGTACACAGTGAAGGGGATGGACGTGTCTTTTTCTGGGATTCTGTCCTTTATTGAGGTGAGTGGAGCATTTATACTTTTTCACTTTTTGTTCCATTGTAACCTCAGACTAGAGCATTTATTGAGTTTTTATGTGATAAATCTGAAAAAAAAAAAGATTATTAGTTAGGCACTCTTCAAGTCTAGTCTTTATAAATGATAGATGAATGGAGATGAACACAGAGTATATTCATGTTTTTAAATGACCCAGATAATCTTGAAATCTCTCAAAGTCTAGTTTTAACTCAATGGAGTTAACCACAAATACGCAGCACACTTTTCACATTTTTATTGTAAGCGATTTTCTAATCATGGCGTCCTGTTTCCACTTCATAATGATGATCAGGGTTTCCCCCAGGAAACTTGCTAAGCCCGGTGGTCGGGGCGGCGAGGCGGTCCACCATGTTTTTGTATAAAAAATGTAAAGTTGACAGGAAAAGTAAAAATATGACTGGATAAATATGTGTTACAGGAAGACCTGGCCAGTGAAACGCTATTTAAACCCACAACTGGTCTTTAAAAATAACAAATCAAAAAACACGATTAAAATGAATATCAATTATTTGCACTTTTGTTTAAACAAAATGAAGTAAATTAAGTAAGCAGCTCCATAAGGCCCCCCAGGGCTTCGGAGCCCAATAAATGCTAATATTTTAACAAACAAATAAATGTAACTGGAAGATCTCACTAGTCTGGCCCCTTAAAGCTCTTTTGTACGCGACACATTTCTTCTAAAAAAAAAAAAAGGTCTTGAATCCGACGTCTTTACTGAACTTAAAAGAAAATAAAAATAACAAACAGATTCAAAACAAATAGAAAGTGACGGTCAAAAGACCATGTTACTCACAAGGTGCCAGACTTCTACAATGAACAAGTACTTTCATCTTTTATAAACCAATTAGTCAATAACCAATCAACAGGCACCATGTCATAAGCTTAAGCACAATACAATTACAGATGCTTATCTTTTTCAAATAGCAAAGTAAAAAATGAAACTCAGGTAAACACAAAATAACATTTTGTATTAAGTTCCAAAAAATGTATATATATGGCTCCTACAGTAACATGTTTATTGAGATCAATGCTGCTAAATTAGATTGAATAGTTTCAGTATACATAAATTAAAATATTTTAAATTGTTTAACATTTAAATGTAAGATTTTAAGGTAGCTGGCAAGTTTACTTTGTAAAAGTTCAAAGAACAATCTTCATCGTTACATTGTTTTGTTACCATAGCAACAATATGATGCTGTGAGTTTAATTTTTGAGTTAGAGCTGTGTTTGTTCACAAATGCAAATTAGTAAACTACAATTTGTGCGGCTCTGCCTCACCTGACCGACTATCTATCTATCTATCTATCTATCTATCTATCTATCTATCTATCTATCTATCTATCTATCTATCTATCTATCTATCTATCTATCTATCTATCTATCTATCTATCTATCTATCTATCTATCTATATATATATATATATATATATATATATATATATGCCATATATATTAATGGCATGCAGTAACTTGCAGGCCATTAAGGGGCTATAATTACTTACTGGATGTGTTCTAGTTCTTACTTCCAATATAGGCTGCATATTTTAAACCATTTTAATCTCTACTAGAGTCTATTTTTTAAGTATTTATAATATGTTCACATATGTATTATATTACAATATTTTGTAAGCAACATTTCTACATTTGAATTACTCGCCTGCTCTTTGTTTGACACAGAGTGAAAGTGAACCACACAGCTGAAAATGTAATAAATGTTGCAGTTTTGAGTCGAACGGAGCTACAACACTCAGTTAACAGAAATAAATGCTTTTAAACATCTATAATAATAATACAACTTTAGTGATCCCTTAAAGGGAGGGGAATTTTAGTTTATCCCAGCATAGCACACAATAAAAACATTTTAATTAAAATATACAATGATATGATATTTGGTAGAAAGATTTTTGTAATTGCTGAAGAAAAAAATAATAACTAATAAGATTCGAGAAGTGTCTAGAGATTCTACCTAGATGTTATGCTGTTAATAGTAAAATATTGAAATATCACCCAAATGTAGACCGTCTATGTTCATTTTGTCACAACTCTGAGGAAACCATCACTCCTCTTTCCTGGGACTGCTCTCATAATCAATTATTCAAAGATATTTTTTTACTCCTAATAAGAAAATTGGAAATAGACATACTGTTTAACTTTAACTTAATATTAATTTTAGCTAAATTTAATATCCACAGCTGCAAATGTTGAAACCCAAATTGAATGCCTTTTGTGCCTTTTGTGTTTCTTCATATTTGTATTCTCTGAAGTCCTGTACCAATACTAACACTTTAAACACTTCTTCAATTTGGAAAGAATTTCTCCTGTAATCTGCCCTAATCTTCTGTATTTAACCTTTTCCTGTTTGTAATTTTTGCGTCTTTACCTGCCTTACGCCTCGTCGTTCTTTTAGTTAGTTATTGTAACTTGTTATACATATTATTGTAAATAAAAAAACAGAAAAGAAAAAGCTAATTTTCATTTAGAACAAGCACATGCTAGCAGCAGGCACAGCAGAGACATTTCTTCAAACTCATACCCCTTCATCATGGAAACAACACGAAGAAGTTCATATGATGCAGCTTTAAGTTCAGGATTGTCGATCTGGGCGTACAGGAGAGGAATCGAGCCGCTGTACGTAAGCTCGGCGTGAACGAATCCATGGTTCAGCGTTGGAGACGGAGGGCCAGAAAGCAAGGAAGGATGGACAAAAAAAGGCTGGACTCAAAAAAACAGAAGGAATTAAAAGAAATCCAAGAGGAGGAAGGAAGCTAGGGAGCATATGAGTCAGGAAGGAAGAAAGAAAAGACAAACTGTTTGATTTCTCAGGTCTAATGATCCTTATTTTTTGCTGACAGGAAGCAGCTAATAAAATGCTGAGCTCTGGTCAGTGCACAGCAGAGGATCTGTGCTTCTCCCTTCAGGTACTCTGAACCACTTGGTAACCTATCCAAATGAATAGAAGGACGAGTGTTTCCACTTGTGCTGAAATCTTAGGATTATTTGACATGAATATAAAATGAGTGACGTGCAGCACCTTCCCGTTACCCCTGCAGGAGACGGTGTTCGCCATGCTGGTGGAGATCACAGAGAGGGCCATGGCTCACTGCGGCTCACAGGAGGTCCTGATTGTCGGAGGAGTGGGCTGTAAGTTAATCAGTTCAGTAGCTTTGTTCACAGATGCTGTTGTCCTATCATATTAATGGAAAGTTGAGTAGAAGGAAAAACCGACAAATGTACACTAAAATGAGGCAATTCAGGAGTGTATAGACAATCACTGGGTAAAAATGATTCATAATATGACGTTAAAAATGGGGAGAAATGACTCAGTATGTCCTTTAAAACGTATAAATACATAACAGTTCCATACATAAATGTCTATGCATGTATATATTGCAGGTCATTATGTGTTTGACTTGCATCATTTTGTTCTCTCCCATAGTCTTTGCTGACAGACTGCATGTCATAAAGGCTTAATTCCCAGAGCTGCTGCTCTCATTTGCATTCTGAGATTTGGATCGAAAACCAATTAGGCAACATTTGTGTTTGTGGTCACTTTTGAATACCAAACAACCATAACTAAGCAAGTTAACCTGAGAAAACTAAATTATCAGAGTGATGCTACGTGATGCTATGTCATTTTTTTGGGATATTTTCGACGTCATAGTGTAGTATGTTGTTTTTTTACATTTTCGACGTCATAGTATAGTATGTCGTTTTTTAGACATTTTCGACGTCATAGTATAGTATGTCGTTTTTTGGACATTTTCGACGTCATAGTATTATAGTATGTCGTTTTTTTACATTTTCGACGTCATAGTATAGTATGTCGTTTTTTGGACATTTTCGACGTCATAGTATAGTATGTCATTTCTGGACATTTTCGACGTCATAGTACAGTATGTCATTTCTGGACATTTTCGACGTCATAGTATAGTATGTCGTTTTTTGGACATTTTCAACGTCATAGTAGATTATGTCGTTTTTTGGTATAGTATGTCGTTTTTTGGACATTTTCGACGTCATAGTATAGTATGTCGTTTTTTGGACATTTTCGACGTCATAGTATAGTATGTCGTTTTTTTGGACATTTTCGACGTCATACTATAGTATGTCGTTTCTGGACATTTTCGACATCATAGTATTATAGTATTTCGTTTCCTTACATTTTCGACGTCATAGTATAGTATGTCGTTTTTTGGACATTTTCGACGTCATAGTATTATAGTATGTCGTTTTTTTACATTTTCGACGTCATAGTATAGTATGTCGTTTTTTGGACATTTTCGACGTCATAGTATAGTATGTCATTTCTGGACATTTTCGACGTCATAGTATAGTATGTCGTTTTTTTGGTATAGTATGTCGTTTTTTGGACATTTTCGACGTCATAGGCGCATCGCGCCCCCTATAGCCTCCGGCGAGGGGGACGCAGATGGTCTTTGGACCGTTTTCAACTTTTCTACTTTTGTATGTCGTTTTTTTGACATTTTCAACGTCATAGTATAGTGTGTCGTTTTTTTGGACATCTTGGACGTCAAGGTATAGTATGTCGTTTTTTGGACATTTTCAACGTCATAGTAGATTATGTCGTTTTCTGGACATCTTGGACGTCATAGTATAGTATGTCGTTTTTTGGACCTTTTCGACATCATAGTATTATAGTATGTCGTTTTTTTACATTTTCAACGTCATAGTATAGCATGTCGTTTTCTGGACATCTTGGACGTCATAGTATAGTATGTCGTTTTTTGGACATTTTCGACATCATAGTATTATAGTATGTCGTTTTTTTACATTTTCGACGTCATAGTATAGTATGTCGTTTTTTGGACATTTTCGACGTCATAGTATAGTATGTCGTTTTTTTGGACATTTTCGACATCATAGTATTATAGTATGTCGTTTCTTTACATTTTCGACATCATAGTATTATAGTATGTCGTTTCTTTACATTTTCGACGTCATAGTATAGTATGTCGTTTTTTGGACATTTTCGACGTCATAGTATTATAGTATGTCGTTTTTTTACATTTTCGACGTCATAGTATAGTAAGTCGTTTTTTGGACATTTTCGACGTCATAGTATAGTATGTCATTTCTGGACATTTTCGACGTCATAGTATAGTATGTCATTTCTGGACATTTTCGACGTCATAGTACAGTATGTCATTTCTGGACATTTTCGACGTCATAGTATAGTATGTCGTTTTTTGGACATTTTCAACGTCATAGTAGATTATGTCGTTTTTTGGTATAGTATGTCGTTTTTTGGACATTTTCGACGTCATAGTATAGTATGTCGTTTTTTGGACATTTTCGACGTCATAGTATAGTATATCGTTTCTGGACATTTTCGACGTCATAGTATAGTATGTCGTTTTTTTGGACATTTTCGACGTCATACTATAGTATGTCGTTTCTGGACATTTTCGACGTCATAGGCGCATCGCGCCCCCTATAGCCTCCGGCGAGGGGGACGCAGATGGTCTTTGGACCGTTTTCAACTTTTCTACTTTTGTATGTCGTTTTTTGGACATTTTCAACGTCATAGTATAGTGTGTCGTTTTTTTGGACATTTTCGACATCATAGTATTATAGTATGTCGTTTTTTTGACATTTTCGACGTCATAGTATAGTATGTCGGTTTTTGGACATTTTCGACGTCATAGTATAGTATGTCGTTTTTTGGACATTTTCGACATCACAGTATTATAGTATGTCGTTTCCTTACATTTTCGACGTCATAGTATAGTATGTCGTTTTTTGGACATTTTCGACGTCATAGTATAGTATGTCATTTCTGGACATTTTCGACGTCATAGTATAGTATGTCGTTTTTTTGGTATAGTATGTCGTTTTTTGGACATTTTCGACGTCATAGTATAGTATATCGTTTCTGGACATTTTCGATGTCATAGGCGCATCGCGCCCCATATAGCCTCCGGCGA
This sequence comes from Xiphophorus couchianus, assembly GCF_001444195.1. Taxonomy (NCBI): domain Eukaryota; kingdom Metazoa; phylum Chordata; class Actinopteri; order Cyprinodontiformes; family Poeciliidae; genus Xiphophorus; species Xiphophorus couchianus. The sequence goes on along the minus strand of NC_040244.1, from coordinate 14,377,150 downwards.
GGGGGACGCAGATGGTCTTTGGACCGTTTTCAACTTTTCTACTTTTGTATGTCGTTTTTTGGACATTTTCGACGTCATAGTATAGTATGTCGTTTTTTGGACATTTTCGACATCATAGTATTATAGTATGTCGTTTTTTTACATTTTCGACGTCATAGTATAGTATGTCGTTTTTTGGACATTTTCGACGTCATAGTATAGTATGTCGTTTTTTTGGACATTTTCGACATCATAGTATTATAGTATGTCGTTTCTTTACATTTTCGACATCATAGTATTATAGTATGTCGTTTCTTTACATTTTCGACGTCATAGTATAGTATGTCGTTTTTTGGACATTTTCGACGTCATAGTATTATAGTATGTCGTTTTTTTACATTTTCGACGTCATAGTATAGTAAGTCGTTTTTTGGACATTTTCGACGTCATAGTATAGTATGTCATTTCTGGACATTTTCGACGTCATAGTATAGTATGTCATTTCTGGACATTTTCGACGTCATAGTACAGTATGTCATTTCTGGACATTTTCGACGTCATAGTATAGTATGTCGTTTTTTGGACATTTTCAACGTCATAGTAGATTATGTCGTTTTTTGGTATAGTATGTCGTTTTTTTGGACATTTTCGACGTCATAGTATAGTATGTCGTTTTTTGGACATTTTCGACGTCATAGTATAGTATATCGTTTCTGGACATTTTCGACGTCATAGTATAGTATGTCGTTTTTTTGGACATTTTCGACGTCATACTATAGTATGTCGTTTCTGGACATTTTCGACGTCATAGGCGCATCGCGCCCCCTATAGCCTCCGGCGAGGGGGACGCAGATGGTCTTTGGACCGTTTTCAACTTTTCTACTTTTGTATGTCGTTTTTTGGACATTTTCAACGTCATAGTATAGTGTGTCGTTTTTTTGGACATTTTCGACATCATAGTATTATAGTATGTCGTTTTTTTACATTTTCGACGTCATAGTATAGTATGTCGGTTTTTGGACATTTTCGACGTCATAGTATAGTATGTCGTTTTTTGGACATTTTCGACATCACAGTATTATAGTATGTCGTTTCCTTACATTTTCGACGTCATAGTATAGTATGTCGTTTTTTGGACATTTTCGACGTCATAGTATAGTATGTCATTTCTGGACATTTTCGACGTCATAGTATAGTATGTCGTTTTTTTGGTATAGTATGTCGTTTTTTGGACATTTTCGACGTCATAGTATAGTATATCGTTTCTGGACATTTTCGATGTCATAGGCGCATCGCGCCCCATATAGCCTCCGGCGAGGGGGACGCAGATGGTCTTTGGACCGTTTTCAACTTTTCTACTTTTGTATGTCGTTTTTTGGACATTTTCGACGTCATAGTATAGTATGTCGGTTTTTGGACATTTTCGACGTCATAGTATAGTATGTCGTTTTTTGGACCTTTTCGACATCATAGTATTATAGTATGTCGTTTTTTTACATTTTCGACGTCATAGTATAGTATGTCGTTTTCTGGACATCTTGGACGTCATAGTATAGTATGTCGTCTTTTGGACATTTTCGACATCATAGTATTATAGTATGTCGTTTTTTTACATTTTCGACGTCATAGTATAGTATGTCGTTTTTTGGACATTTTCGACGTCATAGTATAGTATGTCGTTTTTTGGACAGTTTCGACATCATAGTATTATAGTATGTCGTTTCTTTACATTTTCGACGTCATAGTATAGTATGTCGTTTTTTGGACATTTTCGACGTCATAGTATAGTATATCGTTTCTGGACATTTTCGACGTCATAGTATAGTATGTCGTTTTTTTGGACATTTTCGACGTCATACTATAGTATGTCGTTTCTGGACATTTTCGACGTCATAGGCGCATCGCGCCCCCTATAGCCTCCGGCGAGGGGGACGCAGATGGTCTTTGGACCGTTTTCAACTTTTCTACTTTTGTATGTCGTTTTTTGGACATTTTCAACGTCATAGTATAGTGTGTCGTTTTTTTGGACATTTTCGACATCATAGTATTATAGTATGTCGTTTTTTTACATTTTCGACGTCATAGTATAGTATGTCGGTTTTTGGACATTTTCGACGTCATAGTATAGTATGTCGTTTTTTGGACATTTTCGACATCACAGTATTATAGTATGTCGTTTCTTTACATTTTCGACGTCATAGTATAGTATGTCGTTTTTTGGACATTTTCGACGTCATAGTATTATAGTATGTCGTTTTTTTACATTTTCGACATAGTATAGTATGTCGTTTTTTGGACATTTTCGACGTCATAGTATAGTATGTCATTTCTGGACATTTTCGACGTCATAGTATAGTATGTCGTTTTTTTGGTATAGTATGTCGTTTTTTGGACATTTTCGACGTCATAGTATAGTATATCGTTTCTGGACATTTTCGATGTCATAGGCGCATCGCGCCCCCTATAGCCTCCGGCGAGGGGGACGCAGATGGTCTTTGGACCGTTTTCAACTTTTCTACTTTTGTATGTCGTTTTTTGGACATTTTCAACGTCATAGTATAGTGTGTCGTTTTTTTGGACATCTTGGACGTCAAGGTATAGTATGTCGTTTTTTGGACATTTTCAACGTCATAGTAGATTATGTCGTTTTCTGGACATCTTGGACGTCATAGTATAGTATGTCGTTTTTTGGACCTTTTCGACATCATAGTATTATAGTATGTCGTTTTTTTACATTTTCGACGTCATAGTATAACATGTCGTTTTCTGGACATCTTGGACGTCATAGTATAGTATGTCGTTTTTTGGACATTTTCGACATCATAGTATTATAGTATGTCGTTTTTTTACATTTTCGACGTCATAGTATAGTATGTCGTTTTTTGGACATTTTCGACGTCATAGTATAGTATGTCGTTTTTTTGGACATTTTCGATATCATAGTATTATAGTATGTCGTTTCTTTACATTTTCGACATCATAGTATTATAGTATGTCGTTTCTTTACATTTTCGACGTCATAGTATAGTATGTCGTTTTTTGGACATTTTCGACGTCATAGTATTATAGTATGTCGTTTTTTTACATTTTCGACGTCATAGTATAGTAAGTCGTTTTTTGGACATTTTCGACGTCATAGTATAGTATGTCATTTCTGGACATTTTCGACGTCATAGTATAGTATGTCGTTTTTTGGACATTTTCGACGTCATAGTATTATAGTATGTCGTTTTTTTACATTTTCAACGTCATAGTATTATCATATGTCGTTTTTTTACATTTTCGACGTCATAGTATAGTATGTCGTTTCTGGACATTTTCGACGTCATAGTATAGTATGTCATTTCTGGACATTTTCAACGTCATAGTATAGTATGTCGTTTTTTTGGTATAGTATGTCGTTTTTTGGACATTTTCGACGTCATAGTATAGTATATCGTTTTTTGGACATTTTCGACGTCATAGTATAGTATATCGTTTTTTTACATTTTCGACGTCATAGTATAGTATGTCGTTTCTGGACATTTTCGACGTCATAGTATAGTATGTCGTTTCTTGACATTTTCGACGTCATAGTATAGTATATCGTTTTTTTACATTTTCGACGTTATAGTATAGTATGTCGTTTTTTGGACATTTTCGACGTCATAGTATTATAGTATGTCATTTCTGGACATTTTCGACGTCATAGTATAGTATGTCGTTTTTTGGACATTTTCGACGTCATAGTATTATAGTATGTCGTTTTTTTACATTTTCGACGTCATAGTATAGGATGTCGTTTTTTGGACATCTTGGACGTCATAGTATAGTATGTCGTTTTTTGGACATTTTCGACGTCATAGTATAGTATATCGTTTCTGGACATTTTCGATGTCATAGGCGCATCGCGCCCCCTATAGCCTCCGGCGAGGGGGACGCAGATGGTCTTTGGACCGTTTTCAACTTTTCTACTTTTGTATGTCGTTTTTGGACATTTTCAACGTCATAGTATAGTGTGTCGTTTTTTTGGACATCTTGGATGTCATGGTATAGTATGTCGTTTTTTGGACCTTTTCGACATCATAGTATTATAGTATGTCGTTTTTTTACATTTTCGACGTCATAGTATAGTATGTCGTTTTCTGGACATCTTGGAAGTCATAGTATAGTATGTCGTCTTTTGGACATTTTCGACATCATAGTATTATAGTATGTCGTTTTTTTACATTTTCGACGTCATAGTATAGTATGTCGTTTTTTGGACATTTTCGACGTCATAGTATAGTATGTCGTTTTTTGGACATTTTCGACGTCATAGTATAGTATATCGTTTCTGGACATTTTCGACGTCATAGTATAGTATGTCGTTTTTTTGGACATTTTCGACGTCATACTATAGTATGTCGTTTCTGGACATTTTCGACGTCATAGGCGCATCGCGCCCCCTATAGCCTCCGGCGAGGGGGACGCAGATGGTCTTTGGACCGTTTTCAACTTTTCTACTTTTGTATGTCGTTTTTTGGACATTTTCAACGTCATAGTATAGTGTGTCGTTTTTTTGGACATTTTCGACATCATAGTATTATAGTATGTCGTTTTTTTACATTTTCGACGTCATAGTATAGTATGTCGGTTTTTGGACATTTTCGACGTCATAGTATAGTATGTCGTTTTTTGGACATTTTCGACATCACAGTATTATAGTATGTCGTTTCTTTACATTTTCGACGTCATAGTATAGTATGTCGTTTTTTGGACATTTTCAACGTCATAGTATAGTGTGTCGTTTTTTTGGACATCTTGGACGTCATGGTATAGTATGTCGTTTTTTGGACATTTTCGACGTCATAGTATTATAGTATGTCGTTTTTTTACATTTTCGACGTCATAGTATAGGATGTCGTTTTTTGGACATCTTGGACGTCATAGTATAGTATGTCGTTTTTTTACATTTTCGACGTCATAGTATAGTATGTCGTTTCTGGACATTTTCGACGTCATAGTATAGTATGTCATTTCTGGACATTTTCAACGTCATAGTATAGTATGTCGTTTTTTTGGTATAGTATGTCGTTTTTTGGACATTTTCGACGTCATAGTATAGTATATCGTTTTTTGGACATTTTCGACGTCATAGTATAGTATATCGTTTTTTTACATTTTCGACGTCATAGTATAGTATGTCGTTTCTGGACATTTTCGACGTCATAGTATAGTATGTCGTTTCTTGACATTTTCGACGTCATAGTATAGTATATCGTTTTTTTACATTTTCGACGTTATAGTATAGTATGTCGTTTTTTGGACATTTTCGACGTCATAGTATTATAGTATGTCATTTCTGGACATTTTCGACGTCATAGTATAGTATGTCGTTTTTTGGACATTTTCGACGTCATAGTATTATAGTATGTCGTTTTTTTACATTTTCGACGTCATAGTATAGGATGTCGTTTTTTGGACATCTTGGACGTCATAGTATAGTATGTCGTTTTTTGGACATTTTCGACGTCATAGTATAGTATATCGTTTCTGGACATTTTCGATGTCATAGGCGCATCGCGCCCCCTATAGCCTCCGGCGAGGGGGACGCAGATGGTCTTTGGACCGTTTTCAACTTTTCTACTTTTGTATGTCGTTTTTTGGACATTTTCAACGTCATAGTATAGTGTGTCGTTTTTTTTGGACATCTTGGATGTCATGGTATAGTATGTCGTTTTTTGGACCTTTTCGACATCATAGTATTATAGTATGTCGTTTTTTTACATTTTCGACGTCATAGTATAGTATGTCGTTTTCTGGACATCTTGGAAGTCATAGTATAGTATGTCGTCTTTTGGACATTTTCGACATCATAGTATTATAGTATGTCGTTTTTTTACATTTTCGACGTCATAGTATAGTATGTCGTTTTTTGGACATTTTCGACGTCATAGTATAGTATGTCGTTTTTTGGACATTTTCGACATCATAGTATTATAGTATGTCGTTTCTTTACATTTTCGACGTCATAGTATAGTATGTCGTTTTTTGGACATTTTCGACGTCATAGTATAGTATATCGTTTCTGGACATTTTCGACGTCATAGTATAGTATGTCGTTTTTTTGGACATTTTCGACGTCATACTATAGTATGTCGTTTCTGGACATTTTCGACGTCATAGGCGCATCGCGCCCCCTATAGCCTCCGGCGAGGGGGACGCAGATGGTCTTTGGACCGTTTTCAACTTTTCTACTTTTGTATGTCGTTTTTTGGACATTTTCAACGTCATAGTATAGTGTGTCGTTTTTTTGGACATTTTCGACATCATAGTATTATAGTATGTCGTTTTTTTACATTTTCGACGTCATAGTATAGTATGTCGGTTTTTGGACATTTTCGACGTCATAGTATAGTATGTCGTTTTTTGGACATTTTCGACATCACAGTATTATAGTATGTCGTTTCTTTACATTTTCGACGTCATAGTATAGTATGTCGTTTTTTGGACATTTTCAACGTCATAGTATAGTGTGTCGTTTTTTTGGACATCTTGGACGTCATGGTATAGTATGTCGTTTTTTGGACCTTTTCGACATCATAGTATTATAGTATGTCGTTTTTTTACATTTTCGACGTCATAGTATAGTATGTCGTTTTCTGGACATCTTGGACGTCATAGTATAGTATGTCGTCTTTTGGACATTTTCGACATCATAGTATTATAGTATGTCGTTTTTTTACATTTTCGACGTCATAGTATAGTATGTCGTTTTTTTGGACATTTTCGATATCATAGTATTATAGTATGTCGTTTCTTTACATTTTCGACATCATAGTATTATAGTATGTCGTTTCTTTACATTTTCGACGTCATAGTATAGTATGTCGTTTTTTGGACATTTTCGACGTCATAGTATTATAGTATGTCGTTTTTTTACATTTTCGACGTCATAGTATAGTAAGTCGTTTTTTGGACATTTTCGACGTCATAGTATAGTATGTCATTTCTGGACATTTTCGACGTCATAGTATAGTATGTCGTTTTTTGGACATTTTCGACGTCATAGTATTATAGTATGTCGTTTTTTTACATTTTCAACGTCATAGTATTATCATATGTCGTTTTTTTACATTTTCGACGTCATAGTATAGTATGTCGTTTCTGGACATTTTCGACGTCATAGTATAGTATGTCATTTCTGGACATTTTCAACGTCATAGTATAGTATGTCGTTTTTTTTGGTATAGTATGTCGTTTTTTGGACATTTTCGACGTCATAGTATAGTATATCGTTTTTTGGACATTTTCGACGTCATAGTATAGTATATCGTTTTTTTACATTTTCGACGTCATAGTATAGTATGTCGTTTCTGGACATTTTCGACGTCATAGTATAGTATGTCGTTTCTTGACATTTTCGACGTCATAGTATAGTATATCGTTTTTTTACATTTTCGACGTTATAGTATAGTATGTCGTTTTTTGGACATTTTCGACGTCATAGTATTATAGTATGTCATTTCTGGACATTTTCGACGTCATAGTATAGTATGTCGTTTTTTGGACATTTTCGACGTCATAGTATTATAGTATGTCGTTTTTTTACATTTTCGACGTCATAGTATAGGATGTCGTTTTTTGGACATCTTGGACGTCATAGTATAGTATGTCGTTTTTTGGACATTTTCGACGTCATAGTATAGTATATCGTTTCTGGACATTTTCGATGTCATAGGCGCATCGCGCCCCCTATAGCCTCCGGCGAGGGGGACGCAGATGGTCTTTGGACCGTTTTCAACTTTTCTACTTTTGTATGTCGTTTTTTGGACATTTTCAACGTCATAGTATAATGTGTCGTTTTTTTGGACATCTTGGATGTCATGGTATAGTATGTCGTTTTTTGGACCTTTTCGACATCATAGTATTATAGTATGTCGTTTTTTTACATTTTCGACGTCATAGTATAGTATGTCGTTTTCTGGACATCTTGGAAGTCATAGTATAGTATGTCGTCTTTTGGACATTTTCGACATCATAGTATTATAGTATGTCGTTTTTTTACATTTTCGACGTCATAGTATAGTATGTCGTTTTTTGGACATTTTCGACGTCATAGTATAGTATGTCGTTTTTTGGACATTTTCGACATCATAGTATTATAGTATGTCGTTTCTTTACATTTTCGACGTCATAGTATAGTATGTCGTTTTTTGGACATTTTCGACGTCATAGTATAGTATATCGTTTCTGGACATTTTCGACGTCATAGTATAGTATGTCGTTTTTTTGGACATTTTCGACGTCATACTATAGTATGTCGTTTCTGGACATTTTCGACGTCATAGGCGCATCGCGCCCCCTATAGCCTCCGGCGAGGGGGACGCAGATGGTCTTTGGACCGTTTTCAACTTTTCTACTTTTGTATGTCGTTTTTTGGACATTTTCAACGTCATAGTATAGTGTGTCGTTTTTTTGGACATTTTCGACATCATAGTATTATAGTATGTCGTTTTTTTACATTTTCGACGTCATAGTATAGTATGTCGGTTTTTGGACATTTTCGACGTCATAGTATAGTATGTCGTTTTTTGGACATTTTCGACATCACAGTATTATAGTATGTCGTTTCTTTACATTTTCGACGTCATAGTATAGTATGTCGTTTTTTGGACATTTTCAACGTCATAGTATAGTGTGTCGTTTTTTTGGACATCTTGGACGTCATGGTATAGTATGTCGTTTTTTGGACCTTTTCGACATCATAGTATTATAGTATGTCGTTTTTTTACATTTTCGACGTCATAGTATAGTATGTCGTTTTCTGGACATCTTGGACGTCATAGTATAGTATGTCGTCTTTTGGACATTTTCGACATCATAGTATTATAGTATGTCGTTTTTTTACATTTTCGACGTCATAGTATAGTATGTCGTTTTTTGGACATTTTCGACGTCATAGTATAGTATGTCGTTTTTTGGACATTTTCGACATCATAGTATTATAGTATGTCGTTTCTTTACATTTTCGACGTCATAGTATAGTATGTCGTTTTTTGGACATTTTCGACGTCATAGTATTATAGTATGTCGTTTTTTTACATTTTCGACGTCATAGTATAGTATGTCGTTTTTTGGACATTTTCGACGTCATAGTATAGTATGTCATTTCTGGACATTTTCGACGTCATTGTATAGTATGTCATTTCTGGACATTTTCGACTTCATAGTATAGTATGTCGTTTTTTGGACATTTTCGACGTCATAGTATTATAGTATGTCGTTTTTTTACATTTTCGACGTCATAGTATTATCATATGTCGTTTTTTTACATTTTCGACGTCATAGTATAGTATGTCGTTTCTGGACATTTTCGACGTCATAGTATAGTATGTCGTTTTTTGGACATTTTCGACATCATTGTATTATAGTATGTCGTTTTTTTACATTTTCGACGTCATAGATAGTATGTCGTTTTTTGGACATTTTCGACGTCATAGTATAGTATGTCATTTCTGGACTTTTTCGACGTCATAGTATAGTATGTCGTTTTTTTGGTATAGTATGTCGTTTTTTGGACATTTTCGACGTCATAGGCGCATCGCGCCCCCTATAGCCTCCGGCGAGGGGGACGCAGATGGTCTTTGGACCGTTTTCAACTTTTCTACTTTTGTATGTCGTTTTTTGGACATTTTCAACGTCATAGTAGATTATGTCGTTTTCTGGACATCTTGGACGTCATAGTATAGTATGTCGTTTTTTGGACCTTTTCGACATCATAGTATTATAGTATGTTTTTTTTTTACATTTTCGACGTCATAGTATAGCATGTCGTTTTCTGGACATCTTGGACGTCATAGTATAGTATGTCGTTTTTTGGACATTTTCGACATCATAGTATTATAGTATGTCGTTTTTTTACATTTTCGACGTCATAGTATAGTATGTCGTTTTTTGGACATTTTCGACGTCATAGTATAGTATGTCGTTTTTTTGGACATTTTCGACATCATAGTATTATAGTATGTCGTTTCTTTACATTTTCGACATCATAGTATTATAGTATGTCGTTTCTTTACATTTTCGACATCATAGTATTATAGTATGTCGTTTCTTTACATTTTCGACGTCATAGTATAGTATGTCGTTTTTTGGACATTTTCGACGTCATAGTATTATAGTATGTCGTTTTTTTACATTTTCGACGTCATAGTATAGTAAGTCGTTTTTTGGACATTTTCGACGTCATAGTATAGTATGTCATTTCTGGACATTTTCGACGTCATAGTATAGTATGTCGTTTTTTGGACATTTTCGACGTCATAGTATTATAGTATGTCGTTTTTTTACATTTTCAACGTCATAGTATTATCATATGTCGTTTTTTTACATTTTCGACGTCATAGTATAGTATGTCTTTTCTGGACATTTTCGACGTCATAGTATAGTATGTCATTTCTGGACATTTTCAACGTCATAGTATAGTATGTCGTTTTTTTGGTATAGTATGTCGTTTTTTGGACATTTTCGACGTCATAGTATAGTATATCGTTTTTTGGACATTTTCGACGTCATAGTATAGTATATCGTTTTTTTACATTTTCGACGTCATAGTATAGTATGTCGTTTCTGGACATTTTCGACGTCATAGTATAGTATGTCGTTTCTTGACATTTTCGACGTCATAGTATAGTATATCGTTTTTTTACATTTTCGACGTTATAGTATAGTATGTCGTTTTTTGGACATTTTCGACGTCATAGTATTATAGTATGTCATTTCTGGACATTTTCGACGTCATAGTATAGTATGTCGTTTTTTGGACATTTTCGACGTCATAGTATTATAGTATGTCGTTTTTTTACATTTTCGACGTCATAGTATAGGATGTCGTTTTTTGGACATTTTCGACGTCATAGTATAGTATGTCATTTCTGGACATTTTCGACGTCATAGTATAGTATGTCATTTCTGGACATTTTCGACGTCATAATATAGTATGTCGTTTTTTTGGTATAGTATGTCGTTTTTTGGACATTTTCGACGTCATAGTATAGTATGTCATTTTTTCACATTTTCGACGTCATAGTATAGTATGTCGTTTTTTGGACATTTTCGAAGTCATAGTATTATAGTATGTCGTTTTTTTACATTTCCGACGTCATAGTATAGTATGTCGTTTTTTGGACATTTTCGACGTCATAGTATAGTATGTCATTTCTGGACATTTTCGACGTCATAGTATAGTATGTCATTTCTGGACATTTTCGACGTCATAGTATAGTATGTCGTTTTTTTGGTATAGTATGTCGTTTTTTGGACATTTTCGACGTCATAGTATAGTATATGGTTTCTGGACATTTTCGATGTCATAGTATAGTATGTCGTTTCTGGACATTTTCGACGTCATAGGCGTATCGCGCCCCCTATAGCCTCCGGCGAGGGGGACGCAGATGGTCTTTGGACCGTTTTCAACTTTTCTACTTTTGTATGTCGTTTTTTGGACATTTTCAACGTCATAGTATAGTGTGTCGTTTTTTTGGACATCTTGGACGTCATGGTATAGTATGTCCTTTTTTCGGACCTTTTCGACATCATAGTATTATAGTATGTCGTTTTTTTACATTTCCGACGTCATAGTATAGTATGTCGTTTTTTGGACATTTTCGACGTCATAGTATAGTATGTCATTTCTGGACATTTTCGACGTCATAGTATAGTATGTTATTTCTGGACATTTTCGACGTCATAGTATAGTATGTCGTTTTTTTAGTATAGTATGTCGTTTTTTGGACATTTTCGACGTCATAGTATAGTATATCGTTTCTGGACATTTTCGACGTCATAGGCGTATCGCGCCCCCTATAGCCTCCGGCGAGGGGGACGCAGATGGTCTTTGGACCGTTTTCAACTTTTCTACTTTTGTATGTCATTTTTTGGACATTTTCAACGTCATAGTATAGTGTGTCGTTTTTTTGGATATCTTGGACGTCATGGTATAGTATGTCGTTTTTTCGGACCTTTTCGACATCATAGTATTATAGTATGTCGTTTTTTTTGTATAGTATGTCGTTTTTTTGGACATCTTCGACGTCATAGTATAGTGTGTCGTTTTTTTGGACATCTTGGACGTCATAGTATAGTATGTCGTTTTTTGGACATTTTCGACATCATAGTATTACAGTATGTCGTTTTTTTACATTTTCGACGTCATAGTATAGTATGTCGTTTTTTTACATTTTGGACGTCATAGTATAGTATGTCGTTTTTTTACATTTTGGACGTCATAGTATAGTATGTCGTTTTTTGGACATCTTGGACGTCATAGTATAGTATGTCGTTTTTTGGACATTTTCGACGTCATAGTATTATAGTATGTCGTTTTTTTACATTTTCGACGTCATAGTATAGTATGTCGTTTTTTGGACATTTTCGACGTCATAGTATAGTATGTCGTTTTTTGGACATTTTCGACATCATAGTATTATAGTATGTCGTTTTTTTACATTTTCGACGTCATAGTATAGTATGTTGTTTTTTGGACATCTTGGACGTCATAGTATAGTATGTCGTTTTTTGGACATTTTCGACGTCATAGTATTATAGTATGTCGTTTTTTTACATTTTCGAAGTCATAGTATAGTATGTCGTTTTTTGGACATTTTCGACGTCATAGTATTATAGTATGTCGTTTTTTTACATTTTCGACGTCATAGTATAGTATGTCATTTCTGGACATTTTCGACGTCATAGTATAGTATGTCATTTCTGGACATTTTCGACGTCATAGTATAGTATGTCATTTCTGGACATTTTCGACGTCATAGTATAGTATGTCGTTTCTGGACATTTGCGACGTCATAGTATAGTATGTCGTTTTTTTGGTATAGTATGTCGTTTTTTGGACATTTTCGACGTCATACTATAGTATGCCGTTTCTGGACATTTGCGACGTCATAGTATAGTATGTTGTTTTTTGGACATTTTCAACGTCATAGTATAGTGTGTCGTTTTTTTGGACATCTTGGACGTCATGGTATAGTATGTCGTTTTTTGGACATTTTCAACGTCATAGTAGATTATGTCGTTTTTTTACATTTTCGACGTCATAGTATAGTATGTCGTTTTTTAGACATTTTCGACGTCATAGTATAGTATGTCGTTTTTTGGAGATTTTCAACGTCATAGTATTATAGTATGTCGTTTTTTTACATTTTCGACGTCATAGTATAGTATGTCGTTTTTTGGACATTTTCGACGTCATAGTACAGTATGTCATTTCTGGACATTTTCGACGTCATAGTATAGTATGTCGTTTTTTGGACATTTTCAACGTCATAGTAGATTATGTCGTTTTTTGGTATAGTATGTCGTTTTTTGGACATTTTCGACGTCATAGTATAGTATGTCGTTTTTTGGACATTTTCGACGTCATAGTATAGTATATCGTCTCTGGACATTTTCGACGTCATAGTATAGTATGTCGTTTCTGGACATTTTCGACGTCATAGGCGCATCGCGCCCCCTATAGCCTCCGGCGAGGGGGACGCAGATGGTCTTTGGACCGTTTTCAACTTTTCTACTTTTGTATGTCGTTTTTTGGACATTTTCAACGTCATAGTATAGTGTGTCGTTTTTTTGAACATCTTGGACGTCATGGTATAGTATGTCGTTTTTTTGGACATTTTCGACATCATAGTATTATAGTATGTCGTTTTTTTACATTTTCGACGTCATAGTATAGTATGTCGGTTTTTGGACATTTTCGACGTCATAGTATAGTATGTCGTTTTTTTGGACATTTTCGACGTCATAGTATAGTATGTCGTTTTTTTGGTATAGTATGTCGTTTTTTGGACATTTTCGACGTCATAGTATAGTATATCGTTTCTGGACATTTTCGACGTCATAGTATAGTATGTCCTTTCTGGACATTTTCGACGTCATAGTATAGTATGTCGTTTTTTTGGTATAGTATGTCGTTTTTTGGACATTTTCGACGTCATAGTATAGTATATCGTTTTTTGGACATTTTCGACGTCATAGTATAGTATATCGTTTTTTTACATTTTCGACGTCATAGTATAGTATGTCGTTTCTGGACATTTTCGACGTCATAGTATAGTATATCGTTTTTTGGACATTTTCGACGTCATAGTATAGTATATCGTTTTTTACATTTTCGACGTCATAGTATAGTATGTCGTTTCTGGACATTTTCGACGTCATAGTATAGTATGTCGTTTCTTGACATTTTCGACGTCATAGTATAGTATATCGTTTTTTTACATTTTCGACGTCATAGTATAGTATGTCGTTTTTTGGACATTTTCGAAGTCATAGTATTATAGTATGTCGTTTTTTTACATTTCCGACGTCATAGTATAGTATGTCGTTTTTTGGACATTTTCGACGTCATAGTATAGTATGTCATTTCTGGACATTTTCGACGTCATAGTATAGTATGTCATTTCTGGACATTTTCGACGTCATAGTATAGTATGTCGTTTTTTTGGTATAGTATGTCGTTTTTTGGACATTTTCGACGTCATAGTATAGTATATCGTTTCTGGACATTTTCGATGTCATAGTATAGTATGTCGTTTCTGGACATTTTCGACGTCATAGGCGTATCGCGCCCCCTATAGCCTCCGGCGAGGGGGACGCAGATGGTCTTTGGACCGTTTTCAACTTTTCTACTTTTGTATGTCGTTTTTTGGACATTTTCAACGTCATAGTATAGTGTGTCGTTTTTTTGGACATCTTGGACGTCATGGTATAGTATGTCCTTTTTTCGGACCTTTTCGACATCATAGTATTATAGTATGTCGTTTTTTTACATTTCCGACGTCATAGTATAGTATGTCGTTTTTGGACATTTTCGACGTCATAGTATAGTATGTCATTTCTGGACATTTTCGACGTCATAGTATAGTATGTTATTTCTGGACATTTTCGACGTTATAGTATAGTATGTCGTTTTTTTGGTATAGTATGTCGTTTTTTGGACATTTTCGACGTCATAGTATAGTATATCGTTTCTGGACATTTTCGACGTCATAGGCGTATCGCGCCCCCTATAGCCTCCGGCGAGGGGGACGCAGATGGTCTTTGGACCGTTTTCAACTTTTCTACTTTGTATGTCATTTTTTGGACATTTTCAACGTCATAGTATAGTGTGTCGTTTTTTTGGATATCTTGGACGTCATGGTATAGTATGTCGTTTTTTCGGACCTTTTCGACATCATAGTATTATAGTATGTCGTTTTTTTTGTATAGTATGTCGTTTTTTTGGACATCTTCGACGTCATAGTATAGTGTGTCGTTTTTTTGGACATCTTGGACGTCATAGTATAGTATGTCGTTTTTTGGACATTTTCGACATCATAGTATTACAGTATGTCGTTTTTTTACATTTTCGACGTCATAGTATAGTATGTCGTTTTTTTACATTTTGGACGTCATAGTATAGTATGTCGTTTTTTTACATTTTGGACGTCATAGTATAGTATGTCGTTTTTTGGACATCTTGGACGTCATAGTATAGTATGTCGTTTTTTGGACATTTTCGACGTCATAGTATTATAGTATGTCGTTTTTTTACATTTTCGACGTCATAGTATAGTATGTCGTTTTTTGGACATTTTCGACGTCATAGTATAGTATGTCGTTTTTTGGACATTTTCGACATCATAGTATTATAGTATGTCGTTTTTTTACATTTTCGACGTCATAGTATAGTATGTTGTTTTTTGGACATCTTGGACGTCATAGTATAGTATGTCGTTTTTTGGACATTTTCGACGTCATAGTATTATAGTATGTCGTTTTTTTACATTTTCGAAGTCATAGTATAGTATGTCGTTTCTGGACATTTTCGACGTCATAGGCGTATCGCGCCCCCTATAGCCTCCGGCGAGGGGGACGCAGATGGTCTTTGGACCGTTTTCAACTTTTCTACTTTTGTATGTCGTTTTTTGGACATTTTCAACGTCATAGTATAGTGTGTCGTTTTTTTGGACATCTTGGACGTCATGGTATAGTATGTCCTTTTTTCGGACCTTTTCGACATCATAGTATTATAGTATGTCGTTTTTTTACATTTCCGACGTCATAGTATAGTATGTCGTTTTTTGGACATTTTCGACGTCATAGTATAGTATGTCATTTCTGGACATTTTCGACGTCATAGTATAGTATGTTATTTCTGGACATTTTCGACGTCATAGTATAGTATGTCGTTTTTTTGGTATAGTATGTCGTTTTTTGGACATTTTCGACGTCATAGTATAGTATATCGTTTCTGGACATTTTCGACGTCATAGGCGTATCGCGCCCCCTATAGCCTCCGGCGAGGGGGACGCAGATGGTCTTTGGACCGTTTTCAACTTTTCTACTTTTGTATGTCATTTTTTGGACATTTTCAACGTCATAGTATAGTGTGTCGTTTTTTGGATATCTTGGACGTCATGGTATAGTATGTCGTTTTTTCGGACCTTTTCGACATCATAGTATTATAGTATGTCGTTTTTTTTGTATAGTATGTCGTTTTTTTGGACATCTTCGACGTCATAGTATAGTGTGTCGTTTTTTTGGACATCTTGGACGTCATAGTATAGTATGTCGTTTTTTGGACATTTTCGACATCATAGTATTATAGTATGTCGTTTTTTTACATTTTCGACGTCATAGTATAGTATGTCGTTTTTTTACATTTTGGACGTCATAGTATAGTATGTCGTTTTTTTACATTTTGGACGTCATAGTATAGTATGTCGTTTTTTGGACATCTTGGACGTCATAGTATAGTATGTCGTTTTTTGGACATTTTCGACGTCATAGTATTATAGTATGTCGTTTTTTTACATTTTCGACGTCATAGTATAGTATGTCGTTTTTTGGACATTTTCGACGTCATAGTATAGTATGTCGTTTTTTGGACATTTTCGACATCATAGTATTATAGTATGTCGTTTTTTTACATTTTCGACGTCATAGTATAGTATGTTGTTTTTTGGACATCTTGGACGTCATAGTATAGTATGTCGTTTTTTGGACATTTTCGACGTCATAGTATTATAGTATGTCGTTTTTTTACATTTTCGAAGTCATAGTATAGTATGTCGTTTTTTGGACATTTTCGACGTCATAGTATTATAGTATGTCGTTTTTTTACATTTTCGACGTCATAGTATAGTATGTCATTTCTGGACATTTTCGACGTCATAGTATAGTATGTCATTTCTGGACATTTTCGACGTCATAGTATAGTATGTCATTTCTGGACATTTTCGACGTCATAGTATAGTATGTCGTTTCTGGACATTTGCGACGTCATAGTATAGTATGTCGTTTTTTTGGTATAGTATGTCGTTTTTTGGACATTTTCGACGTCATACTATAGTATGCCGTTTCTGGACATTTGCGACGTCATAGTATAGTATGTTGTTTTTTGGACATTTTCAACGTCATAGTATAGTGTGTCGTTTTTTGGACATCTTGGACGTCATGGTATAGTATGTCGTTTTTTGGACATTTTCAACGTCATAGTAGATTATGTCGTTTTTTTACATTTTCGACGTCATAGTATAGTATGTCGTTTTTTAGACATTTTCGACGTCATAGTATAGTATGTCGTTTTTTGGACATTTTCAACGTCATAGTATTATAGTATGTCGTTTTTTTACATTTTCGACGTCATAGTATAGTATGTCGTTTTTTGGACATTTTCGACGTCATAGTACAGTATGTCATTTCTGGACATTTTCGACGTCATAGTATAGTATGTCGTTTTTTGGACATTTTCAACGTCATAGTAGATTATGTCGTTTTTTGGTATAGTATGTCGTTTTTTGGACATTTTCGACGTCATAGTATAGTATGTCGTTTTTTGGACATTTTCGACGTCATAGTATAGTATATCGTTTCTGGACATTTTCGACGTCATAGGCGCATCGCGCCCCCTATAGCCTCCGGCGAGGGGGACGCAGATGGTCTTGGACCGTTTTCAACTTTTCTACTTTTGTATGTCGTTTTTTGGACATTTTCAACGTCATAGTATAGTGTGTCGTTTTTTTGAACATCTTGGACGTCATGGTATAGTATGTCGTTTTTTTGGACATTTTCGACATCATAGTATTATAGTATGTCGTTTTTTTACATTTTCGACGTCATAGTATAGTATGTCGGTTTTTGGACATTTTCGACGTCATAGTATAGTATGTCGTTTTTTTGGACATTTTCGACGTCATAGTATAGTATGTCGTTTTTTTGGTATAGTATGTCGTTTTTTGGACATTTTCGACGTCATAGTATAGTATATCGTTTCTGGACATTTTCGACGTCATAGTATAGTATGTCATTTCTGGACATTTTCGACGTCATAGTATAGTATGTCGTTTTTTTGGTATAGTATGTCGTTTTTTGGACATTTTCGACGTCATAGTATAGTATATCGTTTTTTGGACATTTTCGACGTCATAGTATAGTATATCGTTTTTTTACATTTTCGACGTCATAGTATAGTATGTCGTTTCTGGACATTTTCGACGTCATAGTATAGTATGTCGTTTCTTGACATTTTCGACGTCATAGTATAGTATATCGTTTTTTTACATTTTCGACGTCATAGTATAGTATGTCGTTTTTTGGACATTTTCGACGTCATAGTATGTCGTTTTTTTGGACATTTTCGACGTCATAGTATTATAGTATGTCATTTCTGGACATTTTCGACGTCATAGTATAGTATGTCGTTTTTGGACATTTTCGACGTCATAGTATAGGATGTCGTTTTTTGGACATTTTCGACGTCATAGTATAGTATGTCATTTCTGGACATTTTCGACGTCATAGTATAGTATGTCATTTCTGGACATTTTCGACGTCATAGTATAGTATGTCGTTTTTTTGGTATAGTATGTCGTTTTTTGGACATTTTCGACGTCATAGTATAGTATGTCGTTTTTTGGACATTTTCGAAGTCATAGTATTGTAGTATGTCGTTTTTTTACATTTCCGACGTCATAGTATAGTATGTCGTTTTTTGGACATTTTCGACGTCATAGTATAGTATGTCATTTCTGGACATTTTCGACGTCATAGTATAGTATGTCGTTTCTGGACATTTTCGACGTCATAGTATAGTATGTCGTTTCTTGACATTTTCGACGTCATAGTATAGTATATCGTTTTTTTACATTTTCGACGTCATAGTATAGTATGTCGTTTTTTGGACATTTTCGACGTCATAGTATGTCGTTTTTTTGGACATTTTCGACGTCATAGTATTATAGTATGTCATTTCTGGACATTTTCGACGTCATAGTATAGTATGTCGTTTTTTGGACATTTTCGACGTCATAGTATTATAGTATGTCGTTTTTTTACATTTTCGACGTCATAGTATAGGATGTCGTTTTTTGGACATTTTCGACGTCATAGTATAGTATGTCATTTCTGGACATTTTCGACGTCATAGTATAGTATGTCATTTCTGGACATTTTCGACGTCATAGTATAGTATGTCGTTTTTTTGGTATAGTATGTCGTTTTTTGGACATTTTCGACGTCATAGTATAGTATGTCATTTTTTCACATTTTCGACGTCATAGTATAGTATGTCGTTTTTTGGACATTTTCGAAGTCATAGTATTATAGTATGTCGTTTTTTTACATTTCCGACGTCATAGTATAGTATGTCGTTTTTGGACATTTTCGACGTCATAGTATAGTATGTCATTTCTGGACATTTTCGACGTCATAGTATAGTATGTCGTTTTTTGGACATTTTCGACGTCATAGTATAGTATATCGTTTCTGGACAATTTCGATGTCATAGTGTAGTATGTCGTTTCTGGACATTTTCGACGTCATAGGCGTATCGCGCCCCCTATAGCCTCCGGCGAGGGGGACGCAGATGGTCTTTGGACCGTTTTCAACTTTTCTACTTTTGTATGTCGTTTTTTGGACATTTTCAACGTCATAGTATAGTGTGTCGTTTTTTTGGACATCTTGGACGTCATGGTATAGTATGTCCTTTTTTCGGGACCTTTTCGACATCATAGTATTATAGTATGTCGTTTTTTTACATTTCCGACGTCATAGTATAGTATGTCGTTTTTTTTGGACATTTTCGACGTCATAGTATAGTATGTCATTTCTTGGACATTTTCGACGTCATAGTATAGTATGTTATTTCTGGACATTTTCGACGTCATAGTATAGTATGTCGTTTTTTTGTATAGTATGGTCGTTTTTTGGACATTTTCGACGTCATAGTATAGTATATAGATATCGTTTCTGGACATTTTCGACGTCATAGGCGCTATCGCGCCCCCTATAGCCTCCGGCGAGGGGGACGCAGATGGTCTTTGGACCGTTTTCAACTTTTCTACTTTTGTATGTCGTTTTTGGACATTTTCAACGTCATAGTATAGTGGTGTCGTTTTTTTGGACAATCTTGGACGTCATGGTATAGTATGATGTCGTTTTTTCGGACCTTTTCGACATCATAGTATTATAGTATGTCGTTTTTTTTTGTATAGTATGTCGTTTTTTGGACATCTTCGACGTCATAGTATAGTGTGTCGTTTTTTTGGACATCTTGGACGTCATAGTATAGTATGTCGTTTTTTGGACATTTTCGACATCATAGTATTATAGTATGTCGTTTTTTTACATTTTCGACGTCATAGTATAGTATGTCGTTTTTTTACATTTTCGACGTCATAGTATAGTATGTCGTTTTTTGGACATCTTGGACGTCATAGTATAGTATGTCCGTTTTTTGGGACATTTTCGACGTCATAGTATTATAGTATGTCGTTTTTTTTACATTTTCGACGTCATAGTATAGTAATGTCGTTTTTTGGACATTTTCGACGTCATAGTATAGTATGTCGTTTTTTTGGACATTTTCGACATCATAGTATTATAGTATGTCGTTTTTTTACATTTCGACGTCATAGTATAGTATGTCGTTTTTTGGACATCTTGGACGTCATAGTATAGTATGTCGTTTTTTGGACATTTTCGACGTCATAGTATTATAGTATGTCGTTTTTTTACATTTTCGAAGTCATAGTATAGTATGTCCGTTTTTTGGACATTTTCGACGTCAGAGTATTATAGTATGTCGTTTTTTTACATTTTCGACGTCATAGTATAGTAATGTCATTTCTGGACATTTTCTACGTCATAGTATAGTATGTCATTTCTGGACATTTCGACGTCATAGTATAGTATGTCATTTCTGACATTTTCGACGTCATAGTATAGTATTCGTTCTTTCTGGACATTTTCGACGTCATACTATAGTAAGGCCGTTTCTGGACATTTGCGACGTCATAGTATAGTATGTTGTTTTTTGGACATTTTCAACGTCATAGTATAGTGTGTCGTTTTTTTGGACATCTTGGACGTCATAGTAGATTATGTCGTTTTTTTACATTTTCGACGTCATAGTATAGTATGTCGTTTTTTGGACATTTTCAACGTCATAGTATAGTATGTCCGTTTTTTGGACATTTTCAACGTCATAGTAGATTAATGTCGTTTTTTAGACATTTTCGACGTCATAGTAATAGTATGTCGTTTTTTGGACATTTTCGACGTCATAGTATTATAGTATGTCGTTTTTTTACATTTTCGACGTCATAGTATAGTATGTCGTTTTTTGGACATTTTCGACGTCATAGTAGATATTGTCATTTCTGGACATTTTCGACGTCATAGTACAGTATGTCATTTCTGACATTTTCGACGTCATAGTATAGTATGTCGTTTTTTGGACATTTTCAACGTCATAGTAGATTATGTCGGTTTTTTGGTATAGTATGTCGTTTTTTGGACATTTTCGACGTCATAGTATAGTATGGTCGTTTTTTGGACATTTTCGACGTCATAGTATAGTATAGATCGTTTCTGGACATTTTCGACGTCATAGTATAGTAATGTCGTTTCTTCTGGACATTTTCGACGTCATAGGCGCATCGCGCCCCCTATAGCCTCCGGCGAGGGGGACGCAGATGGTCTTTGGACCGTTTTCAACTTTTCTACTTTTGTATGTCGTTTTTTGGACATTTTCAACGTCATAGTATAGTGTGTCGTTTTTTTGAACATCTTGGTCGTCATGGTATAGTATGTCGTTTTTTTGGACATTTTCGACATCATAGTATTATAGTATGTCGTTTTTTACATTTTCGACGTCATAGTATAGTAATGTCGGTTTTTGGACATTTTCGACGTCATAGTATAGTATGTCGTTTTTTGGACATTTTCGACGTCATAGTATAGTATGTCGTTTTTTTGGTAATAGTAAATGTCGTTTTTGGACATTTTCGACGTCATAGTATAGTATATCGTTTTCTGGACATTTTCGACGTCATAGTATAGTATGTCATTTCTGGACATTTTCGACGTCATAGTATAGTATGTCGTTTTTTGGACATTTTCGACGTCATAGTATAGTATGTCGTTTTTTTGGACATTTTCGACGTCATAGTATAGTATGTCGTTTCTGAACATTTTCGACGTCATAGTATAGTATGTCGTTTTTTGGACATTTTCGACGTCATAGTATAGTATGTCGTTTTTTGGACATTTTCGACGTCATAGTATAGTGTGTCGTTTTTTGACATTTTCGACGTCATAGTATAGTATGTCGTTTCTTGGACATTTTCGACGTCATAGTATAGTATGTCGTTTTTTGGACATTTTCGACGTCATAGTATAGTATGTCGTTTTTTTACATTTTCGACGTCATAGTATAGTATGTCGTCTCTTGGACATTTTCGACGTCATAGTATAGTATGTCATTTCTGGACATTTTCGACGTCATAGTATTATAGTATGTCGTTTTTTTACATTTTCGACGTCATAGTATAGTAAGTCGTTTTTTGGACATTTTCGACGTCATAGTATTATAGTATGTCGTTTTTTTACATTTTCGACGTCATAGTATAGTATGTCATTTCTGGACATTTTCGACGTCATAGTATAGTATGTCGTTTTTTGGACATTTTCGACGTCATAGTATTATAGTATGTCGGTTTTTTACATTTTCGACGTCATAGTATTATCATATGTCGTTTTTTTACATTTTCGACGTCATAGTATAGTATGTCGTTTCTGGACATTTTCGACGTCATAGTATAGTATGTCGTTTTTTTACATTTTCGACGTCATAGTATAGTATGTCGTTTTTTGGACATTTTCGACGTCATAGTATTATAGTATGTCATTTCTGGACATTTTCGACGTCATAGTATATCCATCCATCCATCCATCCATTGTCTGTTCACCCTTGTCCCTAATGGGGTCGGGAGGGTTGCTGGCGCCCATCTCCAGCTACGTTCCAGGCGGGAGGCGGGGTACGCCCTGGACAGGTCGCCAGTCTGTCGCAGGGCAACACAAGGACATACAGGACAAACAACCATTCACACACACACACACACCTAGGGAGAATTTAGATAGACCAATTAACCTAACAGTCATGTTTTTGGACTGTGGGAGGAAGCCGGAGTACCCGAGAGAACCCACGCATACACAGGGAGAACATGCAAACTCCATGCAGAAAGACCCCGGCCGGGAATCGAACCCAGGACCTTCTTGCTGCAAGGCAACAGTGCTACCAACTGCGCCACTGTGCAGCCCGTCATAGTATAGTATATCGTTTTTTTACATTTTCGACTTCATAGTATAGTATGTCGTTTTTTGGACATTTTCGACGTCATAGTATAGTATGTCGTTTTTTTGGACATTTTCGACGTCATAGTATAGTATGTCGTTTTTTGGACATTTTCGACGTCATAGTATAGTATGTCATTTCTGGACATTTTCGACGTCATAGTATAGTATGTCGTTTTTTGGACATTTTCGACGTCATAGTATTATAGTATGTCGTTTTTTTACATTTTCGACGTCATAGTATTATCATATGTCGTTTTTTTACATTTTCGACGTCATAGTATAGTATGTCGTTTCTGGACATTTTCGACGTCATAGTATAGTATGTCGTTTTTTTACATTTTCGACGTCATAGTATAGTATGTCGTTTTTGGACATTTTCGACGTCATAGTATTATAGTATGTCATTTCTGGACATTTTCGACGTCATAGTATAGGTATGTCGTTTCGACGTCATAGTAATTTCTGGACATTTTCGACGTCATAGT